>NC_134454.1:71228307-72555806 GCF_030867145.1 Opisthocomus hoazin
AACTGAGCCAATAATTTCAGTCTCTTTGGTTTTCTTTACAATACTTATACTGGACAATAAAATGATCTATTATCCAAAGCAGATTGCATTGTTTTCAACTATTTCTATTCACTAGTGCAAAATTTCTTACCCATGTCAACAAATCCCCTTTTAAAATCCTCCCTAGGCAGTTTCATATATTATTTATGGATTAAAATATCTCCCAACCATATTCTTAAATAGACTTCTACTTATTTTGATTGGTTTCAGATAGGTGCACAGCAATTATGGGGGCCATGTAAAGCTCTCGGTAGATGTTCTATTTTAAATATAGTTCTGGCAACTGGGTAAGTTGCTTTTTTTTTTAAAAAAAAAAAGGCATTTGTGAGCATTCCAGTTAATTCCGTGTGTATTTTGTCTGGCAAGGTAGTATAAATCTCCTTGTAACAGCCTTAAGGATTGGCAAGTTACCTAGTAAGCAGCCTAAGGTGGGAATTGGGCCTCCAAAGTTTTCCATCTCAATTAGCAAAAGTAAGCTTATCCCCCAGCCTATCTACCCAGGACAATTTATTTTCTTCTAACCTTTAATAAACCTTCATTGACTATGGAGAAAGAGAATTATGTTAAGGGAATCCAGAGCTGGACAAGTTAATATCCGTGAACAACACGATCTCCTGCTCTATTTTTCGTTTGTTGCCTGCAAGGGGAAGAAAGCAAAGGAGGTTATAACCATAGTAACACTGTGTCCCAGATCTCACAGTATATTAGATCATGCTTCTACAATGCTCTATTAAATATGATAGCCAGCGAGCAGGAAAGTGTTTGTTGCTTGAGTTGCCCAGGTCTCTCTTAACGGAGGCGCTAACTGTGTGGTTTTGTGTTCGATGACGGACATTAGCTGCTGGTTCCTCCTGAAGATGGGGACTTTCACAATAACAGCTCTTTGACGTTAGCGGTCACAAACTGCTCCAGCGTTCAGCAAGCTGGGGGAGGGCTTGTAGTTGCAGGACATGGTGCTGCTCCACTGGCGGCTGGCAGCGCTGCTGAGGGTCCAGTCCTATGCCTGGCCCAACTCTGATGACCCTGAGCAGTCCTGATGGTGTTGGGTAGCTGTGGGTATGTGCTGATGGGCTTCAGCCTTTCCCTTCCCTCCTTCTCCCTGTCTCTGGCTGCTGGCCCTCTTCTCAGGCAGCTGGGCAGGGGGAGTTTGTCCTGTGTCCCCAGCTCGCTCTGCTCACCTTGCTTGCGTCCCTGCCCCAAACTTCCCCACCACTGCCCCTGCTGCAAGTTACCGCCCATGGCATAACCCATGTGGTTGCTCACCACCCCCATTCTGTCTGTAGGCTTAAAAAAAGTTGGAAAAGTATTTCAAAAAGCATACTACTGGTGTTCAAGCTAGCTCAAATCATGCTAACTGAACTAAGTAAGCAAACTCAAGCAGTTATGCCAGCAGACTGTGGGGAGAGGAAACCTCTGGCATGCTGGGAGAAGGAGCTGACATGCAGCGATGACAGCCGGACTGAGGAATCAGTCATCTTCTCGCAGAGCGCAGCTGCAGGCAGCAGTGGCAGCACGGCACCAAGCTGCCTTTTGCAGTCCCCAGCCCCACAGCGTGCTCGCTGGCCAGGGAGGATGCTCTGCAGCCCCACGCTGCTGCGTTCAACCACACTTTGCCACATGTGGAAATTCAACTGCTTGCAGTTTTTGACTGGTGTCTTTCATAGATGTTTAAAGAGTTGGCACCTGTACACTCACCTCCGAAATAAACAAAAAAAACTCTAGAAAACAAAAAAAGCCCACCCTGTAATGAATCATTTCCCTTGCCTCCCCCGTGTAGTCACACAGACTTGCTTTTGCATGGTCTGTAGGTGACTCAGCAAAATTTGGGAGTGAGTTGAAAAACCACCCAGATGACCCTCTGTAGTGCTTGTGTTCACTGAGCTGTCCTATATACCATATTTTAAAGATACTGCACGTTGAACTTTGTGTGTATGTGTAGTTTGAGTTGGAGACATGAAAGAAAAGGTAATTTTCTGAAAGAAAATCAGTTTTGGGGAGAGCTTTTTGCATTGCTAGGGAGTCTGAGATGAGCACAGTCAGCAGGCCTGAACATGGTGAATGTTAATACTTCTGCTAAGTTTTATGTGCCGATATCCTCATGACACTGTTTGCATGTGAATAGAATTATGTGTGGATCTGATATAGTGGGTGTGTGTTTCTAAAAGGTAATATATAATGGGTTTTGCATGCAGTGAAAATTTGAATCTCCTTGTCGATCTAGACACCCTAAATTATGTCAGTGACTACTCTGTGAATTTAGGAGGTCTAATAAAATTTTATTTAGTGCTGTTCAAGTGGGGATTAAAGCTTAACTGTTATTTTGATATTCTTTATAAGTAGCCTTACCTTGGTACTGTTTCAACAAAGTATGAAAATCCTTAGCGTGCAGCGTCCTGCAGTGGGTAAACTATTTGGTTAAGCTGAACAGGTCGTAGTATTGACCTCTGTAAGAAAGTGAACGCTTGCTATTTGGTCAGACTTTGAACTGGAAAAAAAAATACTGTGTTGAATGTTTTATAAAATAGCTGTTCTCTGGCTCTTAGGGCTGTGAATGGCTACTTGATAAAGGCTTTAACGTTTGCAGCCCTTCATTGTGCAAACTTTCTTTTGTGAATCTAGCTGATTTACTGGGACATAAGTTAACATTAATCTTTGTAATTATAAAGACTGCATTCAGCTTCTGGCAATATGCAAAATTCATTACTGTCACATGTTTCTAATTTCTGAAAATTAATGTTTTAAAGATAAACATGGAAAGAAAAAATTCTGGACACTTCATTAACAGGAAAGTAGTTGAAGTTCTGCCATAAGTGCTTATGAAAAACTGTATAATGCTGTTTGGCCCTGTATAATTTCCTGGGGAATTCAGATCCCTAAATAAGTAATAGGAGTTTTATAATATTCTGTGACAGACAGAGCACGCTTGTTATGTAAACATAGTTACTAAAGATACTAGGACAGATGTGTTTAATACTACAAATTGATCTTACTTGAGCATAAAAGTAGATGAAGTCCTTTGAATACTTTCCAATACACCTAATGCTTGTGTAGAAAGTGCAGAATTTATATGAATGTTTGACCTTTATCAAGCCTTTTTGTCTTAAGTATACATTTCTGAGCTGTGTTCTCAAGTTGCAAGGTGCTTGCTTTAGAGGAGCAGCCCATAAACTTTCCTTAAGTTATAACTTAAGTTTCCAGTGCAGAAGAACAATAATGCTAGGTGAGCATTCATTAAGATACTAAACACTTTAGGTGGTATGTTTCTTGTGGCAGCTTATAAGGAACCAGACTTCTCACATTTCAGCTTTGTGGTCCCCGGTTCAATAGATGGTATGTGTGAAGCATGTTCTGAAAGAAATTGATGGCGTAATGGCACTTGCCATGCGGAGCAGGAAAAAAGGAAGCTACGACCACACAGTCAGACCTCCACCAAAATTGTTGGTGTTACTCTAGCTCTTACTAATCAGTAATTGCGTCCGCTCCTGTTAGGAGGATGATGCTGCCGTGTAAGAAGCAATATAGGTCTTTGTTATCCCCTACCCCCTCAGTTTCTTCAGAATGTGACTATTGGATAGTTCATAATCTTAGTTTCTGTATTTTGGAGACTCTTATTGCTGCAGTAGGGTCTTGAGCTTGCCTGTGATTATGTAGGCACGTCCTCTTGGCTAACGGCTTTTATCTTTGCCAGTAGCATCTGATAGATTGTTAAGACGAAAAGCAATAAATCTATGTTTCTAGTACAGATTTCTTTTAATTCTTAGAAGCTACAAATAAATTGATTAAACCTTAAACAATATTAAATATCTCTCAGATTATTAATAATTAAAATCAGTGGTAATCTATATTTTACCAGTCTTAACATAATACTTTCTTGTGTCAACTGTTTTGTTGATGAGACCTTTTGATAGGTTAATGGGACAACTAGTGAACCTTGCCTAACCATGTCACTGTGTGCTCCAAGAACGGTGTAACTGCGCCTTCTGGGGTAATTGTAGCTTTAAACATGCTACTGGCAGATGTCTTTTAGGTTGGGGCGTCGCACCTCCTGCATACTATTTCTTCTTGCATCTTGACTGCTATATTTGGATATGGTGGTCAAGAAACTTGAGTTGCTTTGGTCTTGAATAAATTTGAGAAAGTCCCGTAAATTATTAGATTGAAACAGTTCTTTCTTTAAAAAATCAATAAACCTTTTGTTGGAGCTGAAATATGTTGTGGGAACGTGTCAGTTGTAATGGTAAAGCCATTGAGAAGCTCAATATTTGGTTTTATTTTATATTGAAAGGATTGTTCTAGTGTTCTCTGCAGTAAGGTAATATTGAAGGTGAAAAAAAGGTATTCAAATAATAGTTGAAATGTTCCATTTTGAAACCTAAAAAACTAAAACTAGCAACTTTTCCAAACCAGTTGGGAATGGTAATTTTGTAGCCGGGACTTCCACAGTCTCAGTTTTTGAATTAACTGTTATAAAATTTCCAAATATTTGAACTAATGAAAAAAAGGAAGAAATTCTAGCTTCTGACAATACAGTTGTGAGCTTTTTGCTTTTCCTACAGTTGTGCACTAAATAAGACATGATCATTATGGCGTAAAATATATTTGGGGATAGGCAGATTTTTGCTTTCCTCTCTGAACCCAAATGTCCCAATGTGACTGAAGATTTAATTATAGGAAGTATGATAATGAAGCGCTCAGTTTCTGTACCAAAGCTCATTGCAGTCACTTGATCAACTGAGAGCGTGGGAGAACCATTTATTTTTTAAATTGTGTATTTTTTTTTCCTGTATGATCCTTTTTAACTTAGTACAGGGAGGAGATTATGAGTTTCAGGTAAGTTAATTTAAGAGGGTTGGGTTCTGGGGTACCTTAACAGTTAGAGATTTCAATGCTTCCTCTATTCCTGGTATTTAATTCTTCAGGCCTTAGAAAACCACAGCAAGGTTTTTTTACTTAAAATTTCCTAATCCCTAAAAAAGGATTTTAGATTTTGGTCCCAGGAATGTAGTGAGAACTCTCATTATTAAAATACATGACATTTCCTTCTTTATTAGTGTCATGTCACAGGTGAGGTTTTGCTTTAAAATAAATATCCTTGGAGGAATTGGTTTGGAACATGGTTTCCTAAGAAAAAAAAGCTCATGTGATGGTGCTTTCTGCATGTGTGTGCCTGCCTGTGAGCCCAGCTAGCAATAACTTTTGACTCTTGTCCAGCTTCAACATCTCCGAGCTCTTGCTTGAAAAACAAGTTCACCCCATGCTAGATACCAAAGAATCAGTGCAGGACACAAACCTGTGTTTTGCAGAAAACCAAGTTTTACCCATTCAGCTGCTTAGGGAACCTTTTGTTTCTTATGTGACGTATGGGTTTAATTTGTTCCTCTTCCAAGTTGGGAAAGATTGTTCTTATTAAAGTGATTCTTTCATGACTTTGTCTTGGTCTAGGCTGGATTGTTTTGATGGCGAGTTGTGAGATGATGGATTTAGTTCTCTTACAGGTGTGCAAGCCAGGAGATCTGGCCCCATTTTTACATAGACTTTGTATGATCGCTATTCCTAGTTTTCCTGTATGGTGTGGCTTGAAAGTGAGGACACTTTTCTGGTGTTAGTGACCATACCACCTATTCTTTGATTCTTTAGATTTCAAAGAAGTGTTTTAGATTTTCCGCAGTTTATTTCAGGATGTGTTAGTTGATACCATGAGCATGATTCTCTGTTGTCTATAGCGTGACTGGCAAGCCACTGACATTTGCATCCTTGCAAGCCCAGTTATCCAGCCATACCTGCCTCCAACCTTCAACTGAAAGCTGAACAGAGGAGAGAAGAATTTCTCCTTTGAACTATGTTTACCTTCTCCTGTTCAGTTCAGCATAACCTCCGTATCGGTCCTGGGGAAGCTAAGGGAGCTCTGCTGCTCTCTGGTTATCCTACATAATTGTTACTTACTGGTTTTGTCTCTTTTTTGTAACACTTTTACCCTGGATGTCCCAGTCTTCCACCTCGACAAGGGTAATACTGCCCGTGTGCTCCTGCCTTCCGCGGGGTCTCTGTGGCAGCAGCTGGGCAGGTTGCAAAGCAGCCCCTCTCCCACGCTCCTCGTCTTAATCTGTATTTTGTCTTTGCCACAGCTGATAGACTTTACTTAAAAAGGAGGTGCCGATGTCATTAAGTGGATGCTGTTTTCATCTACTACCTAAAATATAAAGGGCTGATCATTTGGAGGGAGTTTTTTAGCCTTCCCAAAAATAAATTTCTTTAATTAAAATTATGTAGCTTTATACTTTTCTACACTGTCAGTGAAAAATAAGAGTAGGACTTTCAGACTGCATCTGGTACTGTGCTAAATTTTTTGCTCACTAAATTATCAAATAGTAGGTGGTCAGTCATTTACTTTGATTACTTAAATTGAAATAGCATAGAGTGGTAGCTAGTAGTATCTATGAGGAGAGTTTAGGGAACATTTTTTTCTTATTACTCACGCCTGCAGTACAGCAAAGGCCTTGTCAGGTCCCGGTGTGCCAAGGCACCCCATCTTTGTTTCTGCTCATTTTGTTCGTAATCACCTGACGTGAATATTTCCACAACTTTTTGAGTTATCAGTCACTTCTACAGGGAGATGGGTGAAGGCTTTCTAATAAAATTTTGTCATTTGACTCTTAATTTTGAGGATGTATTTCCAAGATACTGTTGTTCAGCTGAAAGTAGGCCCTTTCTTTTACATGTATCTGGTTGCAGGCTTGTTCTGTTTGGTTTGGTTTTGTTACTTTTCTACCACAGCTAAAACACCAATGTTTTGTCTAGTAGGAAAAGTGCTATGAGCTTCTGCATAGAGAAGGTATGTCTTATTTTGTTTATGCAGATAAGTTTTATGGATATTTCCTCTTTTATCTACCATGTGTTGTTGACTCCTGTTCTTTCTGGAGGTTCTTCCTCTCCAACTCTCCCAAATATTTCCTTTTTTAGCATGTAAGTCTTGCAGCTCTTTTTTTGTGTGACCCTGAAGAATCCAATCTGTTATTCAGTGTATTTTCCACTTTGATAAAAAATGTTCAAATAGCAATGTCTGGAGTTTTAAAAAACAAGTATGTTGCTTTAGACATCTGACCAATACATTCTGAGTGCCTAATAGCTTTGTTGAAACTGTATTTGTTTTTCAAGAATCAGAATAAGATGTCCATGGAAGAAAGTGGGAAGTGTTGTGTATTCATTAACAGAAGGCGAGTAACTGATCACTGAACTAATTTCTGAGTTCCACAGAACTGTATGTAAAATAAGATCTTGATACATCTAGCTTTGCTTATTTAACTTAGAACAGAAGATACATATCTTGCAGGCAGACATATAAATTAGAAAAAGTAGGTGGTCTGCATGGCATGAAATAATTTCAGATTTTTGTTCCCCCCCTTTATGTATTCTGTCATTTAAATAGATACATTTTTATGTGACATAGTATTAAGCATAGATTGACAGAAGTATTTCACGCAATTGCAAACAAAATATGTAAATTTGAGAAGAAATCTGTAGTTACAAAAACTAAGCTAACCATTTCGGTGTCATTTCATTCATTCCAATTCATTGCATTGAAACACAAAACCTAAAAGCTATGTTTGATTAACGTCTTCACATATTAATAGCTCTGACATAGATTTAACTCGTGACATTATCAGGAGTGGAAAGTATGTTAAACCTTCCTCCCTGTTATATCAAATGTGCTTTCTAATTCTTACACCTGGGATCTCTTCTTTTGTCATAGCTGTATCCTGTACACTAGTGTTAGTAAAACACTAAATAAAACACTAATACAACCACGTATTGATTTGGATAAGGATTAAATATGAATATTGGGAGAAATGCTTTACAGGCTGCACATGACATTGCATTTCAACAGCACAGAGCTTGAGCATGGCTTCAGTTAGTTTTAGCACTGGTGAGTCTTCACATTGCTGGTTGAAGAAGCATAATTGTCAGAGTTGTAAGTCTTAAATTGGAATGATGAAGTATTTTTTATGAAATTACAGTAGACTAACATAAAGGAGGATTGTTTTGTGAAATGGCAGTGTTATTCTCTAATACCTGCGGCAATATGTCTGACTGAACTAAAACCATTGAAATTTTAGTCTGTTGTCTTTATTAAAAGAGAGTGGATTTCTCTGTGAAGCTTTGCAATTGATTTAAATTAAATTGTAACTGTGATGACAAAGGGCTTTGTTTGGGTACTTTTAGGTCAGACGGGTATGTGCCCTTGCCCGCCAAAAGGATGTAGAAAGCTTTGTGCTCAAATAACTGAGATTCAAGTGGTCAAATTGGCATGAAAATATCAAATATCAGGCAAAAGTCAGGGCATAATTTAGCTACCTTCGGAGTGCAAACCTGAACTTGGAGTCTGGTGTGTATTTGGTGGTTAGTGGGCACCTGTGAATCCCTCTTCGGGGAGCGTGCTGGTGGATGGGTGCCTGATGGTTTGGTTGTTCCTGCAAGAGAGTACAAGATCTGCCATGGCAAAGCGGGGCCTTATGCAGCTGCAGATCATCAAATACTGCCAATGTTTGCCAAAGTCTTATAAACAGACCTGTAAAGATCAACCCTGGATTGAGAAAGACAAGCGATGTCAGAGAATATATGGAATCTGAAGGAGTGTATAATATTGCAGGAATTCCTCTTGTTTTTAAGCTGTGCTATGACTTTTTGAGTATTCAGGTATTTAAAAAGAACAGTTCATAAAGCCTTACCACTCTAACAGATGAGCATAGACAACTTTTTATGACCAACGCTTTATTTGTTGGCACATTATCTTTTCAGCTTGCTAGGTTAGTGTCTGCAATCCAGTTTGAGGGAACGTTCTATTTTTTACAAGAAGGAAGGTATGTAAACACAAAGGGCCAATGTGGCCCAACTACTAGTTCATTTATGTCCCCTGAGACCTTCCTATGAACTCCATGTAGCAGGAACTTCTGCTGAAGTAGTGCATGAGAAAAATCTGAACTTACTACTTTTTGGATCCACCATTGAGTGACTGACAGGAAAAGCCAAACAAAGCCAGAAATAGAAAAGCAGAAAAAAAATTCCACAGTCTACCATTTTCTTTTGTCCATGTGTCTTCAATCAGGTTTAGACAAGCTTAAACATACTTTATTTCCCCTCAGATTCACTCTTTTAGTGAGGCAGGGAGAGGCAAGCAGAAGTAGAGTTGGAGGACTCTTGATGCAAGATACCTTCTACTTACTGAAGGAGTTTAATTTAAACAAACTAATTCCTTCCACATAATGGAAAAGTCAAGCAATGATTAAAGAAGACAGGACTCTTGTGCTCTCCCCACCCTCAGAAAATCATTAAACAGTTCAGGCAGGTGAAATCAGTGGTGACTGACCAAAAGTCAAGACAAGGCAAGTGCTATGGGTGGCTTTTTTGTTCACTTTTCCTGGGAAGACTAGGGCAATTTGCTTAAAGCAACAAAAGAATTTAAATGTATTCTTTCAAACAGCTGCTGCAGAAGTTGCGTTGAAGAAGAGTGTAGAAATCAGAGGCATTAGAGAAGACTGCAAACATCTGATCATGCTGCAGAGGTAGTGAAAATATTCAGGTGGCAGACATGAGGCACAAAGAGACCTGGAAGAGAATAATAAGTTTCTTCTGAATAGTTTTCTTTATATGAGGGGGAAAAAAAACCCTCGGCGTGTTTCCACTTACTTTTGCAAACCAGCTTGTTACTGTGCTAGCAGACAAGAAGTCACACCCAAACACAAGGTAGGACTCAACACAAGTAGCTGCTCTTTATCAAAGTGCTGCTGATCATCCAGTTACCCTAGAGTGACTTGGAGCTGTAAAATCGTACAAGTTTTCCCCCAAACTTCCCAGTAACTCTTCTCTGTCACTCTCTCTTCATAACAACAGCAAGAATTTGATATTTTATCAGTTATCAAAAATAAATTCAATCAAGCACAAAAGGCTTTCAGTGGGAACATCTTAATATTTGTTGTTTAATGTTCTGTCAGACTCCATGGTTTGTGTCTGTGGGAGCTACAAAGTAGTGTAGATCATAAGCACAAGGATTTACAGTTAATGTGATCACCACTGTTAGGTGGAGGTGTGTGTTGCTGGGGAACCTGACATCAGGTTTATGTGAGGGTCTATTCTCATCCTGTATTTTTTTTAGTCACAATGTAACATAAAGGTCAGATAACACAACTGAAATTTCCTAAGGGATTTCTGATTGCTATGTGTGACAACTTGGAGGTCTGGGCCTGAAAGAGGCAAGCTTTTGTGCCTGAAGCTGACTTCGTTAGGAAACTTTAAGGCTTCTCCAGACCAGGATGCTGCTTTGGTTCCTTTAGTAGTATATCCAGATCTGACATCCTGGTCTTACTGTTTTGCTTGATTACATTCACGTCATCAACATCTTATTAAACAATTTGGCTGGAAAGAATTTCACTTTAGTACACAATCAAATATGTATAATCATCAGATACATTGCATTGTATAATTTTATTACTTATTGTGACAATTAAGGATGTAATATTTTGCAAATATAACTCCTTCCATTAAAGAATAATACAGCTTGTGATATTCCATTAGTTTTGCAGTTCAACCGTATAAACCACAGCTGTATTAAATGAGCAGAGCACTTCCACTTGACACTTTCTATGCAAGTTACGCGGTTGTTTTTGTAAGGTATTATGATATGTAAAGAGGTGTCTGCTCCAGTATTTTGCCTTAGTGCTTAATTTCTTAGCTTTTGTAGGCTTAAACCAGACCCTTTATATTGCTTTAATGTATTTTTGCATGTATTATAAACACCCACACATGCATCAGTTCAACATTCCAGCAAGGCAGCTGATTTTAAAAAAATGTTGTTAAACAAGTCGAAACTGGTTGGCACATATCTGAAGAAAGAAATCAAATAAAACTGGCAACTAAAGAGAAAGGGAAGTTGATATTGGCACTTCATCACAGAGGTCTCTAGGTAAAACATATGCAAAAGCCCTTAAAATGTAGTTCTACTTTGAAAAGTGACTATGTAAAAATGTCACCTTACTCAACAGATCTATTCCTTGTATGTACTCAGTGTTGCATCTGCTTGCCCTTGTAATAAAATACGGGCGTTTTTTTATTTGATTGCATTTCCTGTTAACTCTACAGTATCAACACAAACCTGACTTGCATTTTGATATTTGTGCTAGCAAAGGTCAGTCACTTGACGCAGTGTGCCAAGGGCCTTAGGTGCAAGTTCTCTGACAGATGGACCGTAAGATAAGATCATACTGAAGCTGTCAAATTCCAGCCTGAGTTTGAATTACTGGTACCTTAAACTCCATGTCTTCTCTTTTACCTTTTTGAATATAAGTTATCCCAGTTCCTTTGGTAGTAATGCTCAGATTGAGATTTTAGCTTCAGTGGGCTAGTGTTTCATGACAGAGCATAAAAAATGAATTCTCGGACTCAATCTGATGTAAATCATAGGATCATAGAATCATTAAGGTTGGAAAAGACCTCTAAGATCATCAGGTCCAACGGTCAACCCATCCTCACCATGCCTACTAAACCATGTCCTGAAGTGCCATATCTACAAGTTTTTTGAACACCTCCAGGGATGGTGACTCCACCACTTCCCTGGGCAGCCTGTTCCAGTGCTTGACCACGCTTCCGGTAAAAGAAATTTTTCCTAATATCCAATATAAACCTCCCCTGATGCAACTTGAAGCCGTTTCCTCTTGTCCTATCACCAGTTACTTGGGAGAAGAGACCAACACGTGCCTCACTACAGCTGCCTTTCAGGTTGTTGTAGAGAGCAAGAAGGTCTCCCGTCAGCCTCCTCCAGGCTCAACAATCCCAGTTCCCTCAGCCACTCCTCAGAAGACTTGCGCTCTAGAACCTTCACCAACTTCCTTGCCCTTCTCTGGACATGCTCCAGCACCTCTGTGTGCTTCTTGGAGTGAGGGCTCCAGAACTGAAGATGGTATTCAAAGTAAAGTGCGTGGTATAGGAAGAAGGAGCCACTCAGCTATTTGTAGAATTACTTTATATATCAGGAAAGTACTTTCAGGTACAACTGGTACAAGTATTGCTTGTATTACATAATTGCTGGAGTTTCATAAAGGTTTAGTAATGTAGTACTGAAAGACAGTTTTCAGTCTTGTCCTTTTGCCTTAAGTGTAATTTTGCTCAGAAGAGTTTTTTGTTACTAATTATATTTTGCAGGATTCATTTTGGCAAGGTAAGGTGTTTTTTGTATCGTTTTATCATGATAAACAATTCATTAGGCATGCTGAAAATATAATGATGCTTGATCACCTACTTCTTACAGCCCTGAAATGATCTTGCCATAGTGCAGATATTCATTTGTGTATCTACTTAACTTGTCTGTGTGCTTACTTAAATTTCTTACCATTACTAAATGTAAAGTAGCACTGAAACATGCAAATAAATTAGAGGTATCTAACTATGTGTTAGTCAGCACTTTAAAGATCCGATTATCTGTGTTATTTGTAAATACGATTATCTGTCCTCCAATCAACCTGTGTTTCTTTTGCAACTTCTGTTTCTTTTATCTGTCCTTGTATGGTAGTGCTTCCCTTTTAAACTACATGAAGGAAGACATGTCCGTAACTGACAGAGACATGAAGGATTCAAGCTGGACAACTAACATAAGTGTTATTACAGCACTTTGATAAGCTCGGAGCTTAAAACTTGAGGTTAAAATCCTGCATGAGTAACAACATTGCTGGTTTTGATCATGATTAGGAAATGGGGTGTTCCAAGATTTTGGAGTTGCTTGATGTGAATAAAAAAGGCAAAGATAGGTGAATTAGGGGCTTTTGTTTGGGGTATTTTTTCACAAAGAAAAATTTCTGAACAGTTATAGATTCTGTGGGCATTAACTGGCACAGTGCAAACACACTTAGGTGACCTCACGGCTCCTGATGGGGTCACAAAAGGGTTCAAAATTGCCTGGAGAGTGTTAGAAAGGCTTAAAGATTTGGTTTGTTATATTCCAAAAAAAGCTAGAAGTTAACCAGGATGACTGTTTTTTTTCTTGGCATTGTAAATCTGTAAGTTGGGATGGTGTGACAAATACTGTTCTTCACATCTTTCTGGTTTTAGTGTTGTGATCCTGGAAAACATAACTAGTATTTGGCTCCTGGGATGATTATATGTTCAGACGAGCTAAGAAGCTGCGCCCTTCAGCCAAGCTTGAGAAACGTGGCAGTGAAGCAGTCGTATGCTCAGCAGAGGACATAGGCCTTAGCACCTTTTCTTTTTTTCTTTTAGTGAGTTGCTCACAGTCAGCAGTTTACTGTTGATCAGAGCCATCATTTCAGCTAGTGGAAGGAGAACACTATTCTCAGATATGCCTTTTGTCCTAGTCCACTTTCCTTACAGCTCTGAGAAGGTTTTCTAATTGATGTGTGTGCACTGAAAGAGGCCTCTACATGCCTATCTCTCTCTTTTCTACACTTACGATACAATAGCAGTTTGTTTGTGAAAATAAACAAATCTTTTGTATGGATCAGGCTAAATATTCAGGATAAAGGTATGGGTTATTCATAAACACAGCCCATGCTTTAAATGTGTTTTCTGACCTGGCTTTCTGTTTATGTGATGCAGAGAACACATCTGGGAATTCGTGACAGTCATGGTTTTTTTTTTCCTCTCAAAGGAAAAACTAAATCTGGTGAAAATTTTCTAATCTGGTGCTTGTTACCATGGCAACCTAAAATACGGCTTTGTGTGTGTTTGTACTATAAGCTGACTTCAGATTCTAACTTAGCAAATGTATGTTAAAGTACTTTGCTTCTATCCTCCTTGCAGTTTCTCTTCCAGCCTCCCCATGCCTAACGCTTCGTTTTGGATAGTATCTGATTGTACCTCTGAGAAACAAGAGTTTCTCAGGTATGCTTCAGCACCAGCTTTTGAATCCTCGGTGAATGGGGTCCATGAGTTACCAGATACGAGTCATCGCAGTGATTTCGTGAAATGATGCCAGAAATGCCTCATGTGTGTTATGCAGATTGTCAAACCAGGTGATCTAATGATCTCTGAACCTTAAATCCATGGACTGCAGTCTTACTCAGTGTGTTAGCACACTGGGGATTTTACGTATTCATTTCAGTAATACCGAAACTCTGAGATGTCGTGTTTTGATACACTGGACTTTCACTGGTCTCAGAGAGAAAATGTCACACGCAATTTTGGGGGGATTTTTTTTTTTCATTGTAATGTGGGATCTGTCATGGCAGTGCCAAAAATCTGTTGATGCAATTTCTGTTGCCAGTGCTTTGAATCAGGGAGGGAGAAAAACTCAAAATAAAAACATATGTCATAGAATTTAGGATTTAGATCTAAATGCCAGCTTCTCGTGATGGCCATAGGCATTATCTGTCTGTAGAAAAAAATCTTCACCCACCATCTCAAGTTACTGTGACATGCCTATGTTTCAATCAAGATACGGTATTAGCAGATAAACAGTTATTCTCTACTTTTCATGTCCACTCTAGAGCCATAGAAAGAGACTTGGTGAAACAGTCCCCTGTAAAGACTGGAGAGCGATGATTATGTTCTTTCTGTTCATAATAAATGCATCACACTGTTTCTCTGGCTGCTTCCAGCTCTTCAAAAAGAACTGAAACTGATAGCAATTAGTTATCTGGAGCTGCACTAAAGTAATTCTGCTAATAATTACCGCAGATAATTTTCTTCCAATCTGATGTTTGGAAACTGTTTTCTGGTGTACAGTGTTTCTTTGAATAGAAATTTGCTTCAGCAGAAAGAGAGGAGTGCTATATTGGGTCCACGTGTGTAGTGGCAGAAGTCAAGCCTACAAAAAATCTAAAGTAGTTGCCAGGTTATTGAATTGGAAAATACCCACTGAATGTCAAAAAAATATAGGTATGTAGTTCTCTGCAGCTTCTGAGAATATGCAAAATTCTCAACTCTTTATCTTTTCTATTAGTGCCAGGCTTGGTGCTATGATTTTTTGTTCTTTCTGATTTATTTCTGTCCATTCTATTCAATATCATAATCAGGAATAGTTAGTCATCATTCAAGCACTACACCAGAAGTGTCTGGAGAAAGTCAGCTATCCATTTAGATTTCCTCTGTATTTCCATATGGTAGAGAGCAGTTTTTCCCCAGTGGTGGCGTTGCCTTAAAAAATATGTGAACATTATCTAAAGTAAACAAAGTTTTGAATCTTGAAAAGCAGCTGCTAGGAGTCAGCCCCTAATTCAAAGGAAATTCAAAGTGTGGTAGTAATATTCAGATCTATAAGGACTTGTATGCTGGCAATGTTTTATGTTTTCGATTTAATATTACAGGCAGGCAAGCTCTTTCGGTATGTGAGCACTCTTGTGTGTGGTAACTTCAGTTTCTGCAGCTTCCTTCACTCTGTTACCAGTTAATTCCCTTGAAACCTTGGGTCATTCTTATCTCATTGCCAACTTAAACTTAAAATGCAACTTAAAATGCAAGTCTCCTTTCTCTGTTCTTGCTTAAGTGCCGTAGTAGGGCTGCAGACTACAGCTCTTGCATTTTGTACTTCTTGCTCGCTTAAGTGATTTCCAGATAAATCTATCCCACCACTTTTTTTTTCCTACAGATTTTATATTTGTCATGTATTAAATGGCTTAATATTTAGACATGAATTAGGAGTACGATTATAGTTCCACTTAGAGACTTCAGCTTTACAAGCTCTGCTGTTCCTTTGCAAGATACTGTTCTTGGAAAGGAGAGAGATATTTAATGAGTGTGCCAAATACTGTGAACAGAATCACTACTGAATAAAGGCTTGTTTTTTTAATATGATACAGTGGTATATATCTTCTTTCTTGAACTGTTTTAATTTAAATGGTAATTCATTATAGTTTGAGAAGAGTATTACAGCTGATTGCTACTTTCACTTCTATTTCAGTATTCCTAGTTAGCACAGAAATGTAGTAACAAATTACATTGACTTTTTTGGTCTGTATCTTATTGACTACTTTTCCAATACTGACATGGTCAGACTTTGAAATTTTTTCCAGTTTTTCTTTTCATTGGATTCTTTACAGTTCGAATACCTTTTCATTTTTCTAAACTCTGAAGAAGTGTGATGTTTTTATACAGAGGTAGAGACTTACATTTTTGGATATCATTACTTTGTCCTCGGTTGTCTTTGTGTTGATTGGAGGGATTTTGTTTTTTTAATTATTATTATTTTTATTTACTTATTCTTTTAACTGATTATACTGAAAGACTGACACTCTGAAAATAAGTGGTAAACTTCTGGAAATTTTCCTGCAGGTCCTCAAAATGTTGTTAATAATTGAGTATAAATTATCTGGGTTTTCTCATGCTTTTTAGTTGATCTTGTTCAGAGTTGTACTTAGATTTACACCTTTGTCTTCATTATTGGGGCCAGGATGTTTGCAGTCACTATTCCTTTCAAAAATAGTCTCTCCATCCTATTCACCTCACTAGGATAATTTATATCTAGAATCAGTACTGGACTAAGGTTGGACTTTTTTTTTCCTGAACAGACACGACACATGTCTTGTTAGTTTTATTTAGTGGTAATGTCTGAATTTTTAGCTGAAAAAATTTAGTCAGGAGAACGTATGAAATGTAAAGAGGAAAAAACTCTATGCAGAGGCCCAAGAAAGAAGAAGGAGATGACTAGAACTGAAGGGGGGAGGACTGCACAATTAACATGTGGTAAGCTTGTACTTTTAAGTAAGTAGAAATAACAATGTCATGAAAGTGAGTAATCCCTTTATGGGCTGTCCAAAAGATGTTCACAATATATGGAGATAACGGAAGAGTGGGAAGGATCAAATAGAAAGAATAATCTGGAAGAAAATATGATGGTCTTTCTGGGACATGTAAGGTAGATTTTAAATCTCGTAAATATAATTGGGAAGTAGGAAAATGTAGATAAAACAGAAGTCCTAACTTCTGGGGAGTGGGGGAGAAAAGGGCTATAAAGAGATCTGGCAGATATCATCAAAAGGAGAAAAACAAGCAGAAAGAGAACTTATTAAAAATTTGATTGAGGTTTTACTGCTTAATAATGGAAGGAGAGACATACGGAAGAGTGACTCGCTTCATGGATATACAAATACAAGAAAATAGACTTACAAATTATTAAACAATATAGATAAGCAGATGAAAAAGTTGGAAACAAGAAGGGAGATGAGCAATCTGCAGATACTGCATTAAAAATGGGAAGATGAGAAAAAACCTGGAAGGAAATGTTCCATGAGGTACTGACTTCTAACTGACTTGAGTCTTACAGTTGATCTGAGGGTTATCTGGGGTTTTTCCACAGTTAAAGTGTGTGCACATCTCTTTGTGTGTTCTCCAACTTCTAATGAGGTTTGGATCTGGTCTTAGAGAGAGTGGGTCCATTAATGGGCTACAGTCCTCTGCACACTTGTTCATTTTCATGAAACTTAGAGGTTTAATGTATTGGAGGCACATCTCCTCTGCCAACTTCCTAAGGGGGTAGAGTCAGACAGATGAAGTCTCTTAGAGCATCAAGTCTGTTTTCGGCTGGAAAGACAGAGATAGAGAGAAGGAGACAACTAATTTGCCTTAGATCCTTATCACAGAACCTTTTTTAAGTGTTCAGGCACTGCCATTGCAAAGTAACTATTGGTTGATGTAAATTGTGAAATGAAGCCGTGAGAATGTTGGCTTATACACCGCAAGCCACAGGTACACAGCGCAAGTATATATTCTATGTTGGAAAGCGGAAAAATGCATGAAACTAACTGTTTAGGGGCTATGTTAAGTTGTGTTTTGGTTGAGAAAATCAAAATCTATGACTGTGAGTATTGTAAAATCACCAGGTTCTTAGACATCGATGTTAAATGATTATTTACTTAAGTGCTACAGAGAACTGATTCTAGAAAATGAATGTAACATGTTGTAAAATTTCCAGCAGAGATTGTGCATGGGAAAGTTAAGATGCAAGGTGCAGAAATTTTCTACTCTTACACCATGGGGTCATGCACCCATAATAAAGAACGGTGATGAGGAAGAGAGAGAATGCTGGAGAGGAAGAGAGAGAATGCTGGAGAGGAAGAGAGAATGAAAAATGTAGATATTTTGTTGTACTGGAGCAAATTACACAATAATGTAATTAATATCATGGAAGGAGATAAAATATACATTGTAAGTGAATAAAAAATCAGAATGGTGGAAGATCAACACCAAGAAAAACCTTAATTGTTGGCAAAACAGATGTATATTTATGGTAAATACACTGGTAGTCAGGTAATTCTTGGATAGAATAAAAGGTAAGCAATTAAAACAAGTAGAACAGGAAGTACCTTACAAAGACAAACTAGAAAGCAGTGTGAATAACTGCTCACATAAATCTCCGTGAGCAAAAACTGGGACAGTGTATTTTGAGCTAGTGCAGGATTGCATTCCTAGTTCAATGGTCTAGACAGCTGGAGGCCATTCTAGACTTCAGCCAATTAAACAAATTAAGTATGAGACATAGAATGCAAAGATTAAAGTTAATTATGAAAAGAAATGGGTGAAGCAGATTGTATAGACAGAATTTCTTCATAGCGTCTCATCTGTTGAGCCTCATAGTGAGGTTGTTACTTCCAGCAAGCTATTCTGTGGTTATTTTGCTTTGATGGCACATCTAGTTTGGTCTGCCGTCTGAAAGGTACCAGGCTGCCCTTCTCAAGTGTCTGGAAGGCAGCTACTGCGTTGAAGGTGTGAACCAGATTAGTTAGCAGTTTGCAGAGTAGAATCCAACCTTACATAGCTACTTTGTGTATTATTCTATGAAAGCACAGGTTTGTTTTCCTTCAGAGGAACTCTGAGAAAATCTGCAAGGTATCTTTTCAGCAGTTTTGCTAGTTACACAGGTAAGGCATCTATGGCAGAAGCTGAGAGAGCAAATTAACTTCTACCTCTTAACAAGCACAAGAATACTGAGATGAGAGTAACTTAAGAAGCAGCTAGGGATTACAAAAGAATATCCTAAAGCAATCTTTCTAAATATTCTGGAACCTTACATACTAGCTTTTCTTTCTGGATCAGATGTGGCAGTGTCTTAAGATCTGATCCTGTCATCAGTACTTTCTATATAGAGTTTTGTAAAAGGTATCTTCATTTTTCCTGTCATTATTTGCCACATCAGTGACTTTTGTTGTAAGTCTGAACAGTCTATTTCAATTGAAAGTTTAATTTAAAATAAAATATGTGGGATTGTCATTTAAATGAAAGATAACAATTGAGGATTAATATTACATGAACGGGAGTTTGAGGGAGAGAATCTGACTGGATGTAATTCAAATATTTTAGAAAGAAAAAAGTTAATTAGGGACACCAACCTGAATTTGTGAGAAGGCCAGTCTGCTTAGGATGTTGAGATGGCAAACAAAGAAAATTGACTGGAGGTTTACTTTGACTTCCAAAAAGAATGTTAGAAATTAATCATGTCCAATACTGTTGGCCACGGTAGGAAATCTTGTTGCCAATGTAATGTGGTTTGTTAAATAGAAAACTGGCTTACAACGTTAAGCAAACCATAGCAATAGAATATAACAATTACTTTAATAGTCAGAAATTACTAGTGCTTACTGTAGGGAACGAGCGTGGGTTGTCTGACTTACAAACATACAAAAGTTTCCATTATTGCATCACTGTGGTTATGATTTCAGGAAATGAAAATGATATGATTTATAAAGTAAAGTTACTTGGCTGTGCTGTACTTCATGTGTTTGTTGTAGTGTTCGAACAGGCTTTTAGTACTGTTGTTTCAGTGGACAAATCTGATTTCAAATGTTCCTTTCCTGCAAAAGATTCCCCCAGGGAGTTCAAAGAAGTTCTTTTCTCTTAGGGGAACTCTCCTGGCATCAAAATCCAACAGGAATAGAGAGCTACAGGCTTGTTGCTGTCATAATCCTATCAACACGAGCTTTTTTCTGTTAAGATGGTTTAAGCAGTCTGTCACTGTATTTTGGAGGACTGGTTGATGTACAAAAGTGAGTTGGCTGGCAGAAGCTCAGTCAGAAGAGAAAGAAAATACTGGTTCTAGTTTAAGGAAAACTACCAGAAAATTTGGTGAAGTATTCATGAGCTGTGAATCCTGCTAGATTCCTAGCTGTTGGCAGTAATCGAGTAGCATCAATGGCCAAAAAACATTTTTCCATCTGTATTTTTGTAGGAGACTGAGAGTAGAGCACTGTTTAGTGGAGACTTCTTTTGTCTGCTTGTGATTAGGTATTTGGAACATGCATTATATTGAACTGTATATTTTAACTCATCTTCGTAATACAGAGCTGGTAAGGAACATGGTAGCCTGCTTATTTGAGTGCCTCTATCTTCAACAACTCATTTCATTTAATACAACAGGTGAGTTTTTCTTGTCATTGCATGACTCTGGAAACGGGTGTGAAAAAAAAAGTCAACAAATGTCCTTAGACTCACAATAAAATCATAAAGTTAATAATGCTGTTGGTGTTCTTGTAGTGTATTTAAAATATTGACTTTGACCTATGGAACACCTGAAGGCTTGGAACTTGCCTAGGCAATGTATTTTAGCAGTAAGGAAAGGGGGAGCTTGAACGAAAGATCTCCATTTAAAGGACAGCAGTGACTGGCAATGTTCTGTAAATATTGCACTTTAGTTTCCTCATTGCCCCAATATTTATCTTACTGAGTTTATTGCTGGAATTAGAAGAGCTTGTAGAGATTTTGCGGATCTCTGTTTTTTTTCCCATAACCACACTGAGAGTTGTGTGCCATTAATAATGCTGAATCTGCCTTCATACTGGATCTGCAGAAAATTTCTACAGATTGAAAACTTTTTATACATATTCACTCATATTCATGGTTTGTCATACACTTATTTTGCAAAAAAAGGTCTTAGCTTTAGTCCAGGTAGCTGTAAAAACAGGTTTTTATTTAATGCATTGTTGTGAACTACAGAGAGTGCACTATGGTTGAATGGAATCTCAGCCCAGGAGGTTCATGCTTATTACTAAAATGTACAACTAGTGTTGAAATACACAGCTAACGAGAAGTGTTTGAACGTTCAAATAAATGTCACTCGAGTTCAGATCAAACATAACGTGTATTACTTGATAAAACTTCTGGAAAACATGAAAAAACTACCACTTTAAAAATGTAATCTTTTGCTATGTTAGAGCTGAGACACACTTAAGACTTTGAAAGAAATTGTGAAGAAATAATTACTTGTAGCTGTAAATAGTCCCAGCTTATGAGGATAGCTGACATTGCACTTCCATCACAGGAGCTCTGGCATTGAGAGAGGTGTGTAACAGTGGATAAATGATAGAATTGTAGAATCATAGAATGGTTTGTGTTGGAAGGGACCCTAAAGTACATCAGGTTCCAGCCCCCCTGCCATGGGCAGGAACACCCTCCACCAGACCAGGTTGCTCAGAGCCCCATCCAACCTGACCTGGAATGTTTCCAGGGATGGGGCCTCCACTGCCTCTCTGGGCAACCCATTCCAGCATTTCACCACTCTCAATGTAAAAAATTTCTTCATTATATCCAGTCTAAATCTACCCTCCATAAGGTTAAAACCATTATTCCTTGTCCTGTCACAACAGGCCTTGCTAAAAAGCCTGTCCCCATCTTTCCTGTAGGCCCCCTTTAAGTACTGGAAGGCTGCAATTAGGTCTCCCCGGAGCCGTCTCTTCTCTGGGCTGAACAGCCCCAACTCTCTCAGCCTTTCCTCCTAGAAAAGGTGCTCCACCCTCGGATCATTTCTGTGGCCTCCTCTGGCCCAGTTCCAACAGGTCCATGTATTTCTTGTGCTGAAGGATCCAGAGCTGGATGCGGGATTCCAGGTGGGCTCTCACCAGAGCGGAGCAGAGGAGCAGAATCCCCTCCCTCAACCTGCTGGCCACGCTGCTTGTGATGCAGCCCAGGATACAGTTGGCCTTCTGGGCTGTGAGTGCACATTGCTGGCTCGTGTCCAGTTTTTCATCCACCGGTAACCCTAAGCCCTTCTTGGCAGGGCTGCTCTCAATCTGTTCTCTGCCCAGCCTGTATTTATGCTTGGGATTGCCCTGACCCCGTGTCCTTTCAAAATCCGTAATACATGTCCTCCAAGTCCTGTACCCAGACATCTGGGTACGTTCTGCAAGTCTTCTGTGATCTGGAAAGTCCATTCACCCTTGCAGCTGAGAGTCAGACTGCAGGCCCCCCAAAAAAGTGTGTGCTAGAGAAAAGCATGCCTATGTGCTGACTTGAATAGCCTCAGTCTCGGTGTGTCATCAAGTATAGTCCAAATTTGCTAATAATAAAAAGAATTGTAGATGTAGCAAAGAAATAATTCAATTGTGTTATGTCAAGTGGTCTAGATATGCATGCCAGTGTAGAGAAGTTGCAGCTTCATTAGACATTCGTTATGTAAAGGCTTGTGGTGTAAAGCAGGAGAGCTATAAGGTGTGGTTAAGTTACACTTAAAGGGTACAGGCTGTTCATGGTGGTATTTAATCTGCTGACTGCTCGTAGTCAAATAGGATTTTGCTTATTGCTTCTACTTTGGCAATAAATTAAATATTGAAATCAACAACTTGTTACTACTTACATCTCTCATGAGCAGCTATCTAAGTGACAAGCAGACAGTGCTTCTGGGTGAGAGTGGGAGGACGGAAAATAGCTCCCTGTTCCAGTGTGTAGAAAAAGAATCCAAAAGAGATTTGGAGGTCTACTATATATGCCAGCAACACTTGTTTTTTTTTTTTCTTCTTTCAACAGAGAGGTTAGTTAGAAAATGAAGAATACCACTTAAGCGCATTATTTCACCTGATGTGCAATCACGGTAAGATGAAAAATGGCACAGATGAAGTGAGATGAGGTTTCTAACGTTGTCATTTCTGTCTTCTCTCTGATGCTTCAGCTTTGCCTGAAGACAGCAGACTTCCTTGGACAATGATGACAGCAAGGCTTACTTAGAATACCAAAGACTATAATTGCCATTCCTAATTCAGCTGAAGAAAGCATAGGTCCAAATACTTTCCAGTGGTTTTTGTCCCCCTTTCTAACAGATCTTGAGCCAGCTTTTTAGAGTCAAGTATTAGAGTATCCGATTTGAGATACAGCAAAATCCCTTGCTATTAGTTAAGATAAAATGCTATATTTCTTTCTTAATCAAGTAAAACATTCAGAAATGACTGTACTGTCATCTGTAAGTGAGTACATGGAAGATTTTGAATAGGAGGGGGACTGCAGTGTGATGGTGAGGGAGTTAAATACAGAAATAATTTCTCATACTCCAGTAAGTGCTTGGGAAGAAAAAAACAGTTGTAATGGAATACAAATTTGCTACATGTCAGCTCATTCATGGTCATAGCCCATGCCCCCTTAGCCTTCAGCAAGCACAAAGTAATTTGAATGAGCGTAGTTCTCAGAGGATGTAAACTATCTTGAATTTGTCATGGGCCAGGGTAAATGCACAAATTGTTGGCATGGTGCTCTGATATATAGTAACTCTTTGTTCTGCGGTGACTTGTTCCCATGTCGAAGCTTCTAGAGTTTTTAAAACTAGACAAGATACCTTGCTTAAAGTTTGATTCTAGTTCAAAAAATAATAGCTGAGATTTGTACAGAAATTCTGTGGATTGTCGGTAAGACCACAAATTGTCATAACTGACATAACTGTCAGTCTGTCAAGTCAATGATTGACATAACTGTCCTTTCTATCTCTTACTTTTCCTACAGAAAGGATTTTAAGGCCACATCTAGTTAACGTTCTAAGTTGAAGTTTTTAATATTATTTTACTGTCTGCAAGGCTTAGATTTACTCCACATACATGTACATTATAAAACCTCTTACACTGAGTATTAATTAGTAAAGATGACCCTTCTCAAACATAGAGCTAGATATGAGAAAAAGCAACCAATTCACTTGTAAGAAATTGGTTTCTGCATGATTATATATCCTGGTGTTTTTAACCCTGAAGCAATACAAATTTTTAAATTGAAATTGAAGCAGTAAATCTTTCCTTAGAAAGATGCACACTGTACTGTGTGCATCATTATTGAAACCGTTTTACTGTGAAGCACAGAAGAAACAATTTTTATTTACTATTATGAAGGAAACCCTTTGATTACAGGAAAATAAAGCTGACAAATACGAAAATATGATTGTCATTTGGGCAAAGTTCCAGAGACGGGAGAGAGTGATGCTTTTATCTTCAGAGGGTCTTTGAGGGCTGCATTTATTGCATTAATAGCTCCAGTATGGCTAATGTCGTACTTTGTGTGTTTGTCTCTGTGTCTGGCCTTTGTGTAAACTGCAGAGTGAAGGTATTCTGATGTTTAACTCTGCTGGGAAACATCGTGGAATAATATTGTGTCTTATTTCCCTGGATTGAATGGAGCACGATAGTGAAGTTCAGTTTTTGACAAATGTGTTTTTTCAAACTTTTATTCTTGCCACTTTGAATATTAAACTCATTGCATTAAGAATACAATTGTACGAAAGTCCTTGCAAGTTATGTATACTTATGAATAGTTTCAGCTATTCAGAAGGCTGCAGTGAAATTATTTGACCAGACAAACTTGAACAGTGCTGGCCAGTCTGAAGGAAAGGTCAGATCCTACCCATATATAGAAGGAAATGAGGAATGAAAGCACATAACCGTGAGCTTCAGTAAAGCCTATGTACTTTGTGATCAAACCCACCATCTACACATGCACTTATTCTGTTCTCATTCAGTATTTATTATTAGGTATAGCTTTGCTTGTTGAACACAGAGATGTAATAAGTAAATGCACTGCAATTCCAATTCAGCTGTTTCCTGTCTTAATTTCTGCCAAATAGATGAGTGGAGGGTGTCTACGGATATATATATATGGCTTTAATGCTGAATAAAATAATAATGACTTGTAAATTAATTTTAAAAAACAGATGAAGAAAAAAATCTGTCAGCTAAAATTATTTTACATTATATACTTTAGCTGAAGTGAAAGGATTCCGTCCACACACACTGATTTATGTATACTGGAGGAGGATAAATCACAGGACCTGGAACTTACATGTGATTGGCCATGCCAGGATTTTGGAGTTCTATGCAGATGTTAATGTGAAAATATAGCCTACCTAACCTTGCCTTCCAAAAACAAAGGTAAATGAGATCACTGTGTAACTCAATGGACTTCAGTCTGATCTCATTGCGTTGATTCTTAGCCGTATGCTTCACGGTGATACAACGGCTTTAGAAAGAATATTGCTGAAACATGCCAGTGTCTCCTTCCACTACATGAAAAGCTATTCTGTGAAGTTCATGATTATACATTTAGTTTTTATTATACTGTATTTTTGGCAAAGTTGTGTTCTTCACAAGTTTTAATAACAAGCTTGTTTATAAGGCTTTGAGTTTTCAGAGAATTTTATGAATGTAAGTAATTCCTACTTCTGAAAGGCAGGTCAAAATAAGTGTTATCTACATGTTACAGACAGGGATATACAATTTCTAGTTGGCTTTGCTGGGAGCAGGATAACCAAGCAAAATTAAGTCATCTGAAACACTTCACAGTGGCACAGCAAGGGTTAGATCTACAGAACTAATAACCAGTCTTTTAAAATACGGAGTACTCACCAATTGCATATCCTGAAGAATGCTTCTTAGAAATCAAGGTGATCATTTCTAATGATTCCTAACTGAGCTTTTTAATTCAAAAATGTATTTTGTAGTATAGTAGGATCTTGTTTTGTGCAGGTGTGATTTGGAAAAGTCAGTTCAGGGAGGAAAAAAAAATGCTTGTCATTCATAAAATCTGTGATGTGAAACTGTGCTGAAAAAGCCATTTGGAAATTACGGGAACAGATTTTTATGCCCATGCACCAACCAAAGCTAGAAAAAAAATGAAACCCGGGGGACATACAGTCAAGGAATGTGGTGAGCAATCTTGTGCTTTGGTCTTGCAATGATACCACCTGCAAAGTGAGCCTTTTGGCCCACCCTTACTCCTTACTGAGATCCTAAGTAAAATCTCATGGCTTTTATTTTTGTGTATATACCTTAACGTTTATAATCTGTTTGATTCCCAGACTTGTTTTTGGTGAAAAGAAGGTAAGATTTAGTCTGGATTCTTACATAATGCTTTACATAAGTTAACTTTACTTCTGTTATCCATCATGTGAAAATAATCTTCACGTAACTGACCCAGGGCTGACTGTTAAGAAACCCGATAGCAGTCTGTAAATTTAAAACATTTTGTTTTGTTTTCCTTTTCATATATTACCCAAAGCAAGAGGAAGAACAACCATGAAGTTTGGGAGGTCTGAACTTTGCTGGCTGGCAAGGGTGTGTTTTGTGCATGAGTTCGTCCCCTTTGGTTTGTAGCTCAGCTGTGGATATCTTCTGGTAGCTTGAGTGATATTTAAACTATTTATGGCCATACACACTATGCTGAATATCCTGCACTCAGAAAGCCTCTGAAAGTCAAGACCAACAGGCAGCTATCCAGAGTACAAGGTTAAAGCACATACTACTATTGTTTTTAACCAAAGTAATGTTAATAATATGAGGCAGAATGATATGTGATAGAAACCTAGAAGCTGCCATGCTAATCATGTAGCAGCCTAGTTACTAGTGCTTTATATCTGAGGAATGTTTCCTCCTTCCCTGCAAAAGCACCCATAAATGAACTGCACCCTATCACAGTGTAATGTGTTTTGCCCCAGCTTGATGATCTTCCCCTGAAGTGCAGGGATTTTTATAATTCTTGATGTTTTAGCCACCCAGTCTGTTGCGAATTTTTATCACTTGTTGGTGTTGGTAGAAATCTGCAGTTGGCTTCTATGGATTAATATTTTTACTAATGATTTTTAATTGGTCTTTAATTCTTATTTCATGACATCATGTAGTTGGGTGGCTCCCTTGTTTAAAAAGAAAAAGATCTTTAATGCCATACCATTCTTTCAGGTTTTACCTTACTTTTCCTCTTAAAATTTTGAAAACTGCAAATTCTGATTCCCAGCTCTGTTTCATTATACTGATGTTTGTCCTTATTTACATTAGCACATGAGAGGATTGTAGCCCCACAGGAACATTTGATATATGATGTTGGTTTGGTTGCTTTTTTGCCCTTTTTTGTAAGAATTATGTTTTATTGTTAATCAAAACTATACTCCCCTCCTACCATCTAGCCTAATCTTCTTGTCCAGAAGTAATTGGGAGATTTTGAATCTGATTTTACAAGCTTTGCTTTAAATTTGTATTCAGATACTCCATAGGAAATTTTAGTTGTATGTTCTTGTTTGTGGAGCTGATGTCTGATGCAGTTGAGTAACAGGGATTGCCAGTGTTCCAGGCTATTTTGCTCTCAGACTGAGAGTTTTTGTGCTATAATTTGGAACTGCAAAACTAGAAATGCTGCTCACATGAAGAGTGTAAGAGCCGCTGCAATGCGTCAGACCAAACGCTCATTTTCCCCAGTGCCCCTTTCTGACTATGGTTGGCTCGGAATCCCATTGTGCCAGTGTAAGGACATGTGAGGTACACAGTGATGCTTCACCCATTATCCTCTCCCAGTTTCCACTACCCTTCAGGGATTTCCTAACAGTGCAAGTTGCATTCACACTTTTCTAACTAAAAGAATGCTTCTTCCATGAATTTCTCAAACTGATTGGTGAATGTATTTATACTTCTGGCATCCGTGGTGGTCTGTGGCAGTGAATTTCGCAGTTTGGTTGTACTTTGTGGGGGGAAAATACACTTCCTTTAAAGGACCCATATTTATGAGGATGTGGATAGTTTTACCGAGGGAATTGTAGACACTGAGAATATTAGCTGAGGCAAAAGAAGTTTGCAACATGCAGTCTCATTTAACTAGATCAGTGTGGTTGTATTTGTTTTTGAATGTCTAATTTTCTTTCTTTCTCCATTTGTGACATACTGTGTACAGCTTGTGTAAGAGGAAACGTGGTGAAAAACACTGGAGAAGTTGCTTCTCTCCATAAGTTATGTTTTAAAGTGCATTTTCTCCTAAAATAAAGTGTTTAGTAATTCCAGTTACAAATAAGAATCAAGAAATAATGGTAGGCACCAAACACTCATCATATTACATTTTTTGGCAGATGGAAGTGAAGCAAATGCTCAAGTAGGTGGGCTATCCTAAAATTGGCAATTTATTATGAATATTACAAGCATTCCAGGTGTCTTCTGATACAACAGTATATTAAGTCATTTGTTCCTCTGTACATATGTGTAAGTTGGTATTATGTACAATATGACATTTGGGAGTGAAAAAGGGAATTTTAGGAGGGAGAGAATTTTCCCTCTGAGCTCCCTGAGAAGCTGTGTTTATGTAGATAGATGTGCATTTGTGCGTGAAGGAGAAGAACACTCTCCTTCTTAAAATAAAGTGATAGAGTATGGTTTTTAAATATATAGAAAAATGTATAGAAAAATATCTGAGAACACACATACAGTAGCTACATTAATATTGTCTTAAGGGGGAGATGTTCCCACCTCTGTATACCCTTTCATCCTGCAGCAATTTCATCTGGTTACAGAATCATCCTGATATTGTGTCAGGCATAGATGATTGTTGGAGGAAGATTTTTGGTGGTCAGTATTGCCACATTGAGAAGAGTTTTTTTCTTCCATAGAAATTACTTCTGTGGCTTCTGATTGTTCAATGAATTGTTCTGTGAAACAGTTTGTTTGCTTTTTTGGAACCCGTACTGAGGTTCTGACCTCTGTGTGTGCCTGGCAGGAGTACCTGAGATAGGATCTTGTGGGTATGTGGGCTTGCACTTCAGGCACATTTCTCTCTGTAGGTATCTGTTTCTCCACTCATCTTTTGCATCAACAGCAAATGGCAGTGACCAGTTACACTCAGGTCCTGCGTGGACCTGTGTCTGAGCGGGTTTTGTATAACCATTTTTTTTAGTTGTAATTGTTAGTCTTACGTTATGGGTCTGTAGCATGTGGGGTGGTGTGGTCTCGCTTTTCAGCATGCTATGGTTTACATTCACTGTGAGCTGGATTCTTTTTGCTCTTTGTAATAGATAACACATTAGTTGGATGCATAATTGTTTTATTTTTAGTTTTTGTGTGGATGCATTTCAGCTGTGGGGTGATTTGGCCATCTATGGAAATGTTTTCTTTGCCTGAATGATTTATAACCATATTCCCAAAAAAACTCAATTGAGAAAGGAAAAAATGATTTGAAATTATGTACAACGAGGAATGTCAGTGCTTTTTTTCTGTTTCCATGTTGAAAACTAGCTGTAGAGCATAATTCTGAAAGTAGCTTTCTAGCTACTGAAACTTGGTTTCAGGTAGCTACAGTGCTGGGGCTGCGTACTGCTATAAAGCGGAAAGTCACCACTGGGTTTGGGGTGCTTCTAATGGTCATTTCATTGGAATAAAGTAGTGATGAATTTTAATTTTCTCAACAAAATTTTAAAGCAAGACAGTCCATCCTGAAGTTACGTTACATAATTCATATTTAGGTACTTCAGCAAATGATTTATGTTTCAGTGATGTTGAAATTCTGAAACACTGAGCTTTGCAAGTTCTCAACACCTCTGAAAACTGGCCAGTGCTAAGGTCAGCATTCAAATCTAGGCTAGGAATCTGACTGTAGGCATCTCATTTGAAAAATCTGGCCTAAATTAATTCCTGATTATTTTTGGCATTCCATATTGGTGAAATACTAGTATCAGTCATATGATTTTGTGCTCTTGACCTTCCTGGATGTCACGTTTCTTCTGCAGCTTCCTCTGCAGTGTCTTGTGAAAGATGTTCTTTGCAGAGTTTAGTACCAAGTGTGGAGAGTGAAAAATGGGCCATCAGGCAGGCTGAAGTGCATGCAGATACTTCTGTCGTAAGGGAAAAGCATAAGATTCAACAAGGATTCTTTGGGGGATCAGCTGTTAGTAATACTTCTTAATGTTTAAGCCTTGATTCAGCAAAGCTCTTAAACAAGGACTTAATTTTAGAGATGGTAAGGGTCGCATCTCTGGTCCTTAAAGATCTTCAATGTCTTTTCAACTATGAATTGGACAGTTTAAATACTTGAAGTTCAGCATGTGCTTAAAAGCCTTACTGAAATGGGAATTTTGCCTGGTGTTTTACTTAATCTTGGTCTTTGCTGATGATCCTTGGAGAAAGGAGTAGGATCAGTGTGGGAGGATGTGCAAGGAAATGCACGAAGAAGTATATGGTTGAAGTAATTGAATGCTTCTCTATCGGAGTACCTTTGTTACAGAATTTTTCTCTAATGCCCAATAAATCAGCGAAACCTATTGTTTTTGTGTAGCTTCTTATTGTATATTCTCCCAGTTCTCTTTTCTCAATACCCAACTTGAGAGAGTTTTTCTATGTTAAATATTGTCAATCAAAGGCTCAGCAGGCACTTTGTTTGAATCTAGAAAGTGCTATAAAATGCTAAGAATTTTGACAAATCAGACAATGAATGTGTGGAGCTTGAACAAGTAAAAAATGTTGGCCTTTATTTCTGTAGCTCAGTGTTTTAAGGTAATTGATTTGTTCATTCACAGCTTGTATTCTTTTCGTACAGTTTCTGTGTATGCTTATCTGATTTTTTTCTGTGCAAATAATTTACATGAGCCTCCTGAACTCTTACTTAAAAAATATATGGTGTCACATATGAGATTTGTGAGAGTTTCCATGGGGATATTCCCATCAGAAAATGCTCGGTCTCTTCAGGTTGACATTTCTCTCTTTTCATCAAAGAGCTCTTTAGTCTCAGTTGGGAGCTTTTTCACTCAGTCATATTGCTGTTGCATGAGCAGTTTGTAAGCAAGCAGAACCCGGCAGAGCTTCCCACGTGAATGGTTGCAGCTGAACTTGTAGCTGCCCTCAAAGGGAGCAGGGAAGGACGTGGTATCTATGAACAATGCTTCAGAATTCACAGAACTTATAGTAGTTACTGAGACTCAGCAGTTGTTTCAGAGTCTTTGCTTTGGAGCATCAGGGCCTTCAAAACAGAAAATAAGCTCCTCTGAGCTTGAGATACCTGACTATAGATACAGAAAGCCAATACACGTAAATAATTGCTTGGGTAGCACAGTAGCTGTGCGATTTTGGTCTGCTGGCAGCATTGCACTCTCTCTTTCTGCATCCCTCTGTAGTCCTGGGGCAGACGAGGTCTCATCGGGGTTCTGCAGCAGGGGAAGCAGGAAGACCCACCAGCTGCAGCAAGCAGGTCAATCCTGCTTCCTTCAGGCTTGCAGTGCACTGCCTAAGAGTTCTTACTTTGTGTGTCTAGTTGATTTGTAAGCACAGGCATTAAGTTTCTGTTGTCATTAGCACTGAGTTATTTTTACCTTTGAAAGGAGAAGGCTGCTGTCATGAAAAAGCTGAGTACCTTGTGGTGTTAAAGGACCACAGATCTCTGGGTTGGAACAAGAACATAATTGTCTGAGGTATGACCTCCACTGTGCTTTTCTCCTCACTTGTCCCAAATGAAGAGCTTTTCCCATATGTCCTGACATTTGTGTTCAGGACAAGTAGCAATACTTGAAGTCGACATATTTTTTTAAGTCTACAAATCAAGTTTGCTATATTGCTTATAGCTGTTAAGGAAATGCCTGTCAACAGCAAAAGACTGACTAGCAGCCAGCAAAGTTGTGGTGGGTTTTGTATGTACTTCTGTGTTTGGAACTGCTGGGACCCCTTTTGAGTGAAGAAAACACTACTGGAAGTAATTTCCAATTTGCAATGGCGGTATACAGAGCATGGTGACTTCCCAAACTCTCATTTATTCCTTATCTTGATGCTACCAGTCACCTTCTTTCTGTCCTTTAGCAGACATAACAAATACTTGGGGAAATAGTTTAATTGTTTTTTTCCTTACCTCCTTTTTTCTTGTTCTTGAGCTGTTAGCAGTGATATTGTATTGAAATAAGCTTGCTTGTGCTGCCTTTCTGTGATACTCCAGAATTTTATACCGGCTTTTAAAATACTTTTTTTTAAGTAATGAAACAAGTCATTTTGGTATTCCTGTACTTCACTGCATGTATCTTCAACTTGTTTTGGTATAGTACAAAAGTTTTAATGGAGCTATCGGTCATATTTTTAAATGGCAAAATAGTCAATGTTTATGACGTGAATTAGGTAGTCATGGTATCACTTTATATCGGATGCTCTCAATGCAGTTTTGATACTGCCGTCACTAGAGTCTTATCAGAGGGAGACTGTGGTGAACCTCTTACATAAAGAATATGAAGAATAACACCAAAGAAAGGCAATGCTATTTAACTTGCTCATTAAAGCTGTCTTTCTGTATGAAGATTTCGTATCTCAGTTGCTTCCATATAAAATACCAATGGGAAAGTCCTTCTCTTGTCTTCCAGTGGTACCTGGATCTTTTTCAAGAAAATGGTTTTGAAAATACTTGAGGAGTTGTTTGGGCTTTTTCGCAGTTTGGTTGATTTCTGTGTCTGTGTGTGTGACTCTGTCAGTAACCTCTCCCCTTCTCTGTATCGTTTTTATAGTCTGTTTATGAAGTCAACTCATATAAATATGTGCATGCTTTACTGACCTAGAGCACATTAATGAAATCACTAAAATAGCTATTGTTTTAGCACAGCAAGGTGTTGGGACTCTAGGTTTTATTCTAAGAGGTCCTCAAGAAATGCAAAGAAAATGTTTTTATGTGATACCACTACAGCATTTGCTGTAGTTTGATGAAGTATCATTTAAAAAAAACACCTTAACAAAAATGAGTTGTCCAGCGTTAAACTGAACTGCATGTCTGTTCTCCTTGAATGTCCCAAAGTTTCACTTCAGTCTGCTGCTGAAAGGCACTTATTTGTCATAGCTGTCTGCCAGAACACATTTAAATGATTTGAAAATAGGTTTGGCGTAGTGGCCATAAGAGGGGTGAATTAGTTCTGTGTACGGCAGCAGCACGCTGGCCCAGCAGACTTCTTGTGACCCAGAAGGATCCTGAGTCACTGCAGTCTGTTCTGTGGGAGATGGAAGGCAGCGTGACCTGGCTCTTGGACGTGTTTTCAGCAGTCATGAGAAAACAGCCTGTGGGCTACGTGATGCTATGGTTCTCCATGCTATTCCTGGCCTTGTGGGCTGTGGTGCTGCAGCAGATGGTTCTTGTCCAGTTGGGTGGATTTGAAAGATCAGAGCAAGGTAAGCACAGGAAAGGCACTCGATTGAGGGGGAGAGGGGAAAGAATGAAGAGTGGTAAACAGGCCATGTTTTATTTTCTCCTTTTTCTTTGATGTTTTGCCTTTCTGTCTGTAAGTTCTGTATAAATATATATAAATATCTTCACAAGTAAACAGTAAGACCATTTTGGCGGGGGAGGAGGATAACAAAAACGTACCGTTAATGTTTCCATACTCAGCTAATGTTGTGACTTTCTGTTTGTATTTACTTGGAGAATCTTTAGTTGTGTTCATAAACTCTTTATCCACTAACTTCTCAAATGTGTTAGCAGCTAAAACTAATTAATATTAGCTTTGCAGTGTCACAGAACACAAATGGGAAAGCCAGAAAAAGAGCCTGGAACTTCTTAAACATCCTTGTTTTTTTAAATACAGTCTTTTTGGTACTTAAGTACAAGACTTTCTGCAACCGTAAAATCTGGCTTCTCAGGACTTAAATCTTTGAGGAAATATAAAATCTAACTTATAAATAAAATATTTTATGCTCATTTTATAATCTAGTATGAAAAAAGTAGTAATTTTATTTCTGAAACTTGCTATAAAATTCTTGACTAATGGGCCAGACATACTTCGAAATACGACTTTTTGCAGCCACTAACAGAGACATGGCTCTAGCTTGCAGCATTCATTTTCTGGACTGGTCAAATTTTCTGTGCATGGAACAGCTATTTTCACCTTGTTTAGACAGAGCTTGGTGGGGGTAGAGTTGTGTTTTGAGCTTTTTAGATATTTTGGGATTTTCAAGTGAGAATTCTAGTTTCCCAGCAGTGCTTGCTGTGTAATTATAGTCATTGACAGCCTGGAAGCATTCGGTAATGTTTTGATTCCTGTTGCAAATTTCCACATTCCAGAGAATATCAGCTTGAGAAATACAGATAAAATCTATGCTAAGTCTAGTCAGGTTCTATTTTTTTTTTTATTAGCTATAAATACTCTACTGTCTGCAGACTTTTTCACCACTATGCATCTGACAAAAGTCAGTTGTATTGCTGTACATGTTTAAATAGTCTATTACTAGTCTGCTGCCAGGGACTAATAAAAATATATTAACCCTCTGATCGCATTTTATTATTTTTCTCATTTTCTTTCTACACAGTTTATGGTTCAACAGGATTCTTTAATTCACAGTCATGATGCACTGTTAATAGGCCTTAGTATCTTGTCTTGGCTCCATGCCAAGCAGAATTCTCAGCAATCTTTTGAACAGGTATACATGTGGCAAGTAGATAGCACTGGGCCTCCTAATGGAGCTGCAGATGTGGGGAAATGGGACGAAATTCATTTGACATGTTGCAGTTCTTTATACGTAATTTTACACATCAGAATAAGAGATATATTTGCCAACAGAGCATCATTTGTATAAATTTGGTCTTAGTCTGTTTTAAACCCCTTGAATTTGCATACTCATATATCTGGAAGGGAAGAGAAAATGAGCACGTTATGTGGTCATATCACAATGGTGTGAAACGTTGAGAGGTGTGGATAAGACATTACTGTATTTACAATGTATAATTCGTTTTACTAATATATACTGGGAAAGAGTAAAAAAATTACAAGTTTTACATTATTCCAAATTATTGTAATTTAATGCTTCCAAATATTTGATCTGAAAAGAGTCGGGTTATCTTTTTCTTCAGAACAAACGAGCCCTCTGCACCTTTTTCTGTTGTTACCTGCCTGGCAGTCTAACTTTTGGCAAGTTAACTGAGAGCCTGGATGTGTTCACTCCTTTGTAAGGAATTTACGAAATAGCTAGATAATAAGCGCTAATAATTGCCTGTGTTTTCCAAGAAGACAAAGACCTAAGGAAAACCCAGAAACATGTCACAGCTCCTCACCAGCTCACCTGTCTCATTCCCTTTCTGCAGTCGCAGGGTGTGCCAGATCCAGGTGCTTCCAGAGCCCAGATGTAAGTGAATCTACTTTAGGCTTTTTTAGGAGACAGTTTCTGTGTAGAAATTAGAAGTTTCCTGAACTTCTCCAAGGTGCAGACTGAGAAAAGAACAAGTCTGAGCTGGTGTCGGTTCCTAAAAAGAAGTGGTGTTTTTCTTCTGACTAGCCATTACCTGGCTGAGCTTATTCTAACACACTTGGGGTGAGGGTGGGTGGGAACAGTTGGAAAAAATTGCTTGCAAGTCAGAAGTGAAGTATTTACTCACCTGAGTGGGACTGCTCACAACTGATAATCAAACACTTGATGAAATAACTTGCCAGTTTCAGGATTTTAATCTCTACTTTCAGCTTTCCATCTATAAAATTGGGAAAATAATACTTATTTAGCTCACAGGGATATATGGCCTTTCCTTCATTAACATGTCTAACATCAGGTGGTATTCTTGCACAGAAGTCTTCTAGAATCCAGCAGTTCTTTTTGAGAAAGAGATCTGGTGTCTGTTATCGTAATTTTTAGCAATCTAGAGTTTATTTATGCCTGCATAAGTGATGCTGAATAAGATGTGCCCTTAAAATGAAAGCAAGCAATGCAGCAGTAAATAAACCAAATTTGCTGAATCATAATACTCATGGGTTATGTGTGTAGGGGAAAAAAAAATCCAAGCTCTTTTATTTTTTTTGAAGACATGCTTTGAATGTTTTACATTCTCTCTTATTATGGCATGTGATTCTACATATTCTGTTAGCTGAAGAATAGATCCTGTAATGGAGTATGAGGTTGGTAAATGTTACCATTTACCTTGTTGTTTTATTAGCCATGCTTTCAGGGAATGTTGTGATGATGATTTGCAGTTGCTAGTAGTATTGTTGAACTAGCATGAATAATAAAGTGATTTGCAGTTGGTAGTGGCATTCTTGAATGAGCATGAATAATGAATAACTCTGCTCCCAGTAAAGCTTTTTCAGATTAAGGTGGGTCCGAAAGACAAGGAGTAGTATGGTGTTCTTTTAACAGATGAGTACCATTTGCAAAATACAGTTTTCATTTAACCTCTGGATTGTGTCCCAAAATATGGGCTTCATGGAATGAGAGCTTTCAGCTGACTTCTGGAACAAATAGGAAACACTGGAGATGAATGAGTAGCTGTAATGGAAGATGGAATTCTCATACAATAATGCCTCGTATCAGCCTCTTGGAATTTCCAATAAACAAAACTAATCTGAAACTAACCATGATCATAACTTTCTGGTTGGAGTTCTACATCTTTCCCTCTATCTTGACATGTTCCCAATGGAGCATGTCTTTCTTTTGCTGCCTGTTGCCTGTGTGCTTCACCATTTCTCCACCTGTTCTTACCACCTGTGGGCTCTCTTTTGAGCTAAATTAGAGGAGGAGAGAAAATGTTAAAAATAATCCCAGCGTGTAGGGATTAAATCCCAGTATTAGCTCTTTTTACTTCCATTTCTGATGGCCGAATTTTGCGTAATTTCCGTGTATGCCCACAACTGGAGCTCCAGCCACCATGTGTTTGTGAAGGGCTTCAGTCCTGCAGCGTTTGCGTTTGTCCAAGAGTCACTTGGACAGTTCTGTTGCTACAGTGAAGTTTGAATAGCCAATGAGCTCACAGCCAGTGAATGCAAAGAAAATTTGCCTCTCTTGCTCCAGCTGGCCAGTCAAAGCAGAGAATGTGATTCTTTACCCCTCAAGTCTGGAGTAAACTTTTTCCAATTTGGCTGCTTCAGGTATGCCAAGTTCTCATCCTTCATCATAGCTGCAGCTGAATATCTGGTTGTCACTGGGAGCCAGAGGTGGGCTAGCAGATACCCAAGTGAAAGCTCTACCTTGCACATGTGTTTTAGCCAAGGTCAGTCAAAAGTTTGCTGTGACTTTGACTTTGAACTTAAATCTGGAAGGAAGGGACAAGGCTTTCTGGGATAGCCTGATCAAGAAGTTGGGCATAACTGTATGGTTGCAATACACCAGTACTCTGCATACAATTTATCATAACAACCTTTAAGATAATGTTTTTTTGTTTGAAAGCTAACTTCAAAAACTTAGTTTCTCGGTCACTGGAACAGCAGACTTTCCAAAACCCAGAATATAATGAAATTATTGAAAATTAATTGTCACATGATTACATGCAGGGTACTTTTGCATTATAGACATCTCTGAAAAGTGGAGCACTCCTAAAGGTGAAGAAGAGCAGTCACACTAGTGCTGTCAGACATCTCGGCTGTGTATGGCTGTAGGGCGAGTTTCAAAAGCACAGGTTTCACTCAGGTGCCAAGGTCCTGTCGCAGGTTGACAGTAATTCGCAGGTGGCCTAAATGCTTACTTGCCATTAAAATCTGTGCCTTTGTTTTTACCTCTAAACAGGGTCAATAAGTTGTTTTGGTCAGTCAGACCAGGTTCTGCTCTTAGCAGTAGTATTAATAAACTGCAACTTTGTAAATGTCGTGGGAGAGTTCTGCTGTCCAGACTCCTGCCCCTCCACTAACTCGCAGGTCAGTCTTTGGGAGCAAGTCACTGTTAGTTTTCCGAAGGGACTGATTTGTTGTTTACAGCTCTGTCATTTCCAAAAAAATTGTATTGGTACTAGTTTAACGCATTTGTTAAATTGTCTCTTTTTCATGGATTTGTAATAGCAAATGTGCTCTAATACATTTTAATTAGCTGATGAAAATTAAATTATTAATTTGGGAATATTTTGCAAAGCATATGAAATTAGTACAGGAATAATCAAACATTAATTATTGAAGAAGATTTTACTGATAAACTGTCTGCTGAACACATTAGACTGCAGATATATGATAGGGAAAATAAAACTTCCCTTTCTATTACTTGAAATCCAGAACAGGTAAACTGTACTTAAATCACTTGCCATATAGTCCTTAAGTATAAGCTTCAGATGAGCTTTTCAAAGCAAATCCCATCTTTTTCCTGTGAACGGTGTTTTTTAGAATTGGGGCGAAGCTCCTTATCAACATTGAATTAAAGCAGAGATGCAAAATACTTGTTCCATATATTTTTTCTGTGGTACTGCTTTAAGGACTAGATACCTTTTAATTGCCTTACTTGTGTACAGAAACACAGTAGTTCCAGATTTATTTAATATACATCTGACATTATAGCACTATAGAACTGAGGAGTTTATAGAGTGTGGTAGTCTCTTTTAAGGTACAAGATTAGTGGCAAACCCCCTTTTATTGCAAATACTGCCCATAGATTTTACTTTTGGAGTTACCACCTTGTTGATTCCCTTTGCCTTCATGCTGTTGGTAATTGGCTGATTTCTGGTTTGTTGTTGTTTCTGGTTTTCAAAGTTGTCTGAGGAAAGATAGTGTGTTTTGCTTGATTTGTACATGAGAAATCATAGTACACATACATTGGTAAGGGATTCAAAAAGTTAAGAGTGTAAATGTCAAATACAAATTTTCTCTTGAGCAGAAAATCACCTGCTGTCCAGTAGGACATCCACATAAAAAGCATTCAAATATGAGCAATCTGGCTAAAGCAGTGACAGAGAATTTGAAGTGTTTTCTGAACCGAGAACTGTTGTACTGGGTAGTCAGAGAGCTGAGCCATCCCCAGGTGGACTTGGAAGCATCCAACCCAAATATGAAAAGGAGAGTTAGCTTCAAACTAAATTGTTAAGAGTAGACATTTGTAGTAGACAGAGCCAAATATGTTTTCTCTCTTCTGCTTTTATATCAACAGATGATGGAAGTTACTTAGTTTATACTGAAAATGTTGGAATGTGATAGTCGAGCAGAGTTGTCACACCTGTGTTATGCTTTCCTGGTCGTCTAGACATTCCAGCCTCCGTTCATTCCTGCAGATCTGAATCCATCACCTGTGCTTAATACTTATGTCTGTTGAAAAAAGTAAATACTCCTCCAAATGGTGTGTCATGTACGTGTTCTAACTTCAAACAGGCCTTTAATTCTCTTGGGTTATGTGAAGTATATTGGTGTCAAGATAGAAAGATTACTTTCAAGGAACCAGGTGTTCTTTCTCTGAGATTTTTTTTTGTTTATAGACCTACCCATATATCTGCTATTTTCAGCTACTACATCAGAGTGAGGAAGCATGTATTTTTGACTATGGTACTGCAAGCTTTTCTAATGTATCTGTGAAGAATGCTCTCCAATTTGCTGTAATGATTGTCCGTTTGTATGTCCTTTTTTGTTGCAGTATGACTTGCAACAGGTAACTCAGTTTCCTTCTCCTGAAAATAAATCTTACTCCATCCGAAAAGACAAATTTATTCTTTGTACTTGAGACACTGATACCGCAGTTCAGTCCTCTTTTCCATACCTCAGTCATCTGTCATCTTTCCAGAGCTTCAAAACTCTGAAGAGTACAATGCATGTCAGATGTGAGTGCTGTCTCAGTATGATTGACCTGATCAGGAAAATTCCCTTCTTCTTTTCTTCTCCTCCCTTTTCACCCAAAATGACTCCTTCAGGAAACATCCAATCCTTCTGTGGCTCAGTGGATCAAAGTGCTGTATTGTTGGATCTTAATCACATATGAATGGCTCCAGAAGGGATCAGAGCTCTCTTTGTTTGTTAGAGGTTTCTAGGCCAAAACCAGTGCCAGCAGCCATAAAGGAAATACGTAAACCTCTGTTTGGTCATTCAGTGAACCATATCACTCTAGGCTTGACCTCCACTTCTTTGCACAAACTTCCTTCTGCAGGAAGGTGGCCTAGATCATGGTCCTAAAATATATTAATGACAGCAATTGTACAGAAATTCTTCCGTTTGGTGTCCTTTTACTAATTTTTCTCCTCGCAATTTCCTGCTTCTGAATATCCTCAGTTTTAAGTACAAACTAGGATTCAAAACGTTCCAGATTTATCTATATCAGGTAGAGGCATGGTCTATATCACTGTGGTATCACAGTGTCTGCAGTCTGTAGTGATTTTCAAAAAATACAATGAATAAAAAAAAAATCCTGCAAACAACACTTAGCTGGGAGAGGTGGTGTTGCCCTTCTGCTCTCCCCTCTGGTTTTGAAGGGTGCCTGTTGTGAGGTTAGTAGCGTGTAGCCAAGCCCAGTACACTATGGGTACATCTGAACAATAGCTGTTTCTACCAGTATAAAGAAATAGCTTTAAAATGTGTTTGAATGGGCAAGGAGTAATTAAATTAAATTAAATAGTACTATTCCCTCACAAAGAATGCTTATAAGAAGGAATCTAAAAGCTTTTTGAATTGTGCCTGTTATGTTATTACCAACAGATGGGTCCAGTTTTTACTCTCTCTCCCTTCTCCTCACTTTTCCATGCAGTCAGTCATTCACTTCTGTATATTGTTCAGTTTGCACAGGTGTGTGATAAGAAATGAGCGTCAGTCTAACTTGCAGTGGAAGGAATGTGCTGTACACAAGTATGTGTCAATATCAAAGTATAAGACCATAGATGTTTTCTTCTTCCTGTAAAATGGGTTTCTGTTGCACTGGATGTGTACTTATCTCCATAGATGGGGCTGGTAATAGGTAGATGAACTCTTTGTGAAAAAAATTAATTGACCGAGTGTTTTTACTTCTTTATAGCCCATCAAGATATTGGGAGTGCTTAATGAGACAAGACAGTATTGGATATGACATTAACAAGACATTGTATTTCTGCTCGTGGTTCGGTTTGGGGCATTTTTGTGCAGTCATTTTAATGGAAATGTCACTTTACCTTTTTATGTGATACAGATTGAGATGTTCTTCCATGTAGACTAATGCACAGTTGATAGCTAAAGTGTAATCCTGTATCTTTCTTACACTGCTATGTCAAGTGTGAGTAAATGACATAGGTGATAATAAACTTACTGTCGTCTCCGAATGTTAGTAGTGAAAGGAAGATAGAGAGTGAGAAGTTGCGTGTCATCCAGGGAATTTGTGCACAAACACAAGTGTTGCTGTTCACTGGGTTATCTGTCTGTTACTGCTATGCTTTGAAATGTCATCCAGTGAATAAGGAAAACCAAATGACTTAGCTGATCAATCATATACTGTGGATAATGAAAAGCAAATAATTGAACTGTTCGTATTTACCCTTTAGGTTAGAAAATTAATTGTGCAAAGTAAATGATTGTGTTCACAGAAATAAGGATTGGTTTATATATGACTTGTGAGTGTACAGGCTATATTAGGAGAACATATAACTTCAAATATAGTTTCATTGGCTTTTTATCTTCGTATACTTTATCCATAAATTCAGCCAAGGCTTAAAGGGAAGGAATTTAGTGTTTTAACTAACGCCTACGGTAGAATTCACAAAATTTGCATGGTGACCTTTAATAGAAAATGGAATATACAATCCTACTAGAAGCGTTATGGTGTTGCATGTGTTTTGTATAAAATAAGCAGAACTGCTCTCTCCCGTCCCCCAAGAACAGCTGAAGATCCAATTAGACCACCAGCCATTTGATTTTTTTATAGGATCCAGTTGTACTTGTTTGTGCTGCGTTTGTCTTAAATCTAAATCCAGGTGATTGCATTTCTATCTTATTTTTAATGATAGATCCTGTTAATACATTTTAACTGTTATCAAGGGAACAAATGAACCGTTTTTTGCTTCCTGAGACAAATGTCATTTTTTCACCTTGATTTTTCTGAGCCTTGTCCACTTTTCAGTATTCTCTGTTTCAGACACTATCAAGTCCATTTGTAGATTTGTGCTTTCTGGTTGGCAAGCATGAAGCTGACACACTCACAGCTGGGCTGGAATTTTTTTACTTTTAATATGATGTCATCTCTGCTGTAATGGATTAGACATCTTAAGAAGCAGGATGTTTTATTGCTTGTAAATCATCTAAAGCCATTTTATGTGATTGATCTCTTCCCACCTCTCTCTTCTTCCCCATCCAATTCCTGCTGCACTGCCTGTGGTCTGACTGACATGATGATGACACTGTCATTTCTATTAATCTGTCTACAGCTGGGCTTATAAAACACCGTGGCTGGTGGCACTCTTCACTGGATGTTGAGTAAAGTGCTGTAAAATATGCAAATACTTTTTTATTCAAAGTCCGAGAATTTGATTCTTCTCCAAAACAGTTTTGCAGTAGGTAGCATAGTATCTTTTCCAGCTTTTCTGGAGGAATGTAAAAAACACTTTATTTGTTATACTGAATTTTAAAAAAACTGTTGTTAGTGCTTAATCTTGTAATGGGGTCATTTCCTGTTTGAGAGGACAATTGGAAATGTTTAATTAGTAAGATTTCAAATTTTAGCTGTTACCAAGTAGACTTTTTTTTGTCCAAGTCACTAAAGCATCTGTGAATTATTAGCAATGTACCATTTGTACACTGATTCATTAGTAGAACCATTTTCCAGTTACAGAGGCAAACATAAAACATTACAAATTCTAGTCCGTTCAGTAACCCTGGCACGCTCTATCTGTCCATATTTATAGGACCATGTTAAATGTTCAGATCTAAAATGTTAGTGAAGAACATATTTTTAGCTCTGTTTTTATATATATATATATATATATATATATATATATATATATATTCAACTCCATGACTTCCTTGCAATGGTTTCTTCTTTTTGTTTGAAAACTGGACCACCGTAAAGTTGAAAACTGAGTCACTGAGACGGAGATTGAGGAATATTCAGTAGCCTGTTGCTAGTTATTTTCTTCTAATGTCACCCGCTGCCTAAAAAGCAGAAGAAAATAATAATACTAAATCTAACTGGAAGTGTCAGGTGTAAAACTGCAATGTAGTGCTACTTTCAGACTATAGAAAAATAGCAATTCAGATTTATTTTTGGTGCTTATGGCTGAAAGATGTTCTGTTTGTTTTTTTATTGTCTTTGTACTGCTTTGGATCTGCACAGGCTGTGGTGGAATAACACTAGAACCTATACCATACATCTTGGCGTAGAAATGGCAGAATAGTTTAATTGTATTAAACCTTTCAGTTACTGCCCTACAAATGACTATTTGTTCTTGATGAGTTTCTCATTCAAGTAACCCTCGACCTCATAAAATACTAAACTCATACTGAAACCTACGCTTTATAATGCCAGATTTTTTTCCCATTTTCAGTTTACACAGTTAACTTGCATCAAGTTTAAAAATAATGCTTTGAAAGAATCAATTTCATGGTGAATGCATCTAGTCAAACAAGTCATTTAAACAACATCTTACTCGTGTGTAGCAGACCGTTTTACAAGTAGCTGAGAGTTTTACAAGCCTGTGTTTCAGACTGGATAATTGGTTGTTTCTTATATGTGAGTTTGGGACTTAAACTCATTAACTTCAATATACAGAATCTTTCCTGGCCTGGTATGGAGTAGTTTTAGTTAAGGTCTTTTTAGTGGGAGCCATATTTAATAGTTCATTGTTAAGAAGTGGTAAAATGGTGCAAATTTCGAGTCTGTTCTGAAAAACCTAGTGATACACATTGTAACTTTCTAGCTTGTCTCTGTTGGTGAGCAAACTTACCATGTGGTGATTTCTCATGTAAAGAAAACTCAATCAGTAATTGCAAATGGGCATAATTAAGACTTACCATGAGCACCAGAACCACAAAATATAAAGAGGTGATGATACCTTCATTAGACCACACTTCTGAAGAGGTAGGTAGCTCTGCAAGTGGAGTGGAAAGTGCATAGAAATATCTGTTCCATTAAGATATTGTAGTAAACTGATATAATCTTCTCATCCTCTTAAAAAAATTGTCAGCTATAAATTTGCTATATACAATTTCCTTTCCAGTGAGCGCCTTACCCCAGGTGTAATGCTGGGACCTGCTGGTAAAACTGCAAGTCAGATTCAGAGGTAGAGGGAAGGAGCTGCCTGTCAGATTCCAGAAGCCACGTTTCCCTTTCTGCTGAAATCACTTGACAAATACTTGCTTTTGTTTTTCATTGATACAATCATGAGAACTGGGACATCACCAGTACATAGTCTTCCTGCCTTCGGGTGCTTTTCATCACAAATAATCTGGCTTTTCAGTGACACTGTAAAGGCACTCCACAGTTGTAGGTGTACAAAGGCAAGCCTTAATTCAGCTAATCAAAGTAACAATAGCTTTATTACAGTTTCTGTTTTAAGCATCTACAATATTATTATCGGTAGCCTTCTTTCAAGGAGGCCATAGATTTTGTAGATGCTGTCTGTCTGCCCTAGAATTCGGGCATTCTTAGGAGAGGAGTGTGGTTTCTTTGGGTATGGGGTTTTTTAGGATCATATCCTGCCTAAGAGTGGATCTTTCTTCTTTTGTTATATGCAACTCTCGATCTACTGCCTGTTATTTAACCTTTTTCCTTGAACTGTGGGTCAGGATAATGTAAGGCAAGTGGTATCTTGATGCGGTAAGTGAGGAATATTAGTTACGCTCTTACTTGTCCCTTTCTATGGGACCTTTTTACTAAAAGACTTCTCAGACAGGTAGAACTTCCTGCTGCAGCCTATAGTAATGGAAGGAATAATGCTGGAGCTTGAATAAAGAGAGATTCTAGCCTATTACCTTTAAGTTCAAGAATCAAAAGAGCCGTACAGTTCTTCAGCATCTCATTGTATTCACCTGTGTTCTGAAAATCCTGCTTATTCCTGGCTTTTCCAGCATCGTTGCTGCAAACCTCTGCATTAGTTCACTAATATTGCTTCCCAATACTTGAAATAATTCAGTTACCTGGCTTAAAACATCCTCTTTCAGTGTAAAGTGCTCCCTGTTTTCCATGTCTGATTGATTGTGCATTTCCTGTCATTTTAGGGGTAGTGGCAAGTGGGTTTTGCACATGGGTGTTCTCTATGCCCTTGTGTACAGAACTGTGTCTGATCTGAGCTGTGTAATTTTCTTCTTGGCACCTTTGTGCTTTATGAAGGAATCTGGAAGCTGTGAGCATCCTTAAGCAAGGTCCTAGTCACAGAGCATGAAGGGATTCTGCCATATTTCTGAGCACGACTGCTGTCTGATCTTCTGTGTATGAGAGCACATGTCTCGTAGAACCACAGCTGCTGCTGAATAAATGGCTGTTCTTTTGTGTTCATACTGGCTGTTGGCTTGGAACTGTTTCAGCAGTGTAAATGTGGGGAACCAACCACAAAGCCCTGAGAAATCTGTTCTTTGCTGTTGATACAAGAGTACATGTCTGTACAGTGTTTTGGTGCTTTGCAGATGTGGGCGTGGTATACAGATGTTATTTATTCAAGTGCTAGATTTATATACATGTTTGGGCAAATGCAGATGAATCATCGCATGTGCACCTCTCCAGAAAATACTGTTTAACTGTTACCTGAAAAGAAAACATGCGATTTGCAGAAGGAATGTCATAATAAGGAATGATCTTTGGACTTCTCATTATTCTAAAGGTTATTTTGACATTGAATGGGGTAAAAACTCAGCACTTGTGTGCCTGTGTCTCAGGTTTTGTTACTAGTTGAAACCACAATCTGTAGTTAAAACTAGCATACTTTGCTGCTGAAATTGGCATACTCTGTTGTTAGTATTGTATTCTGAAGTAAACCATGAATACCTGCAGTCTGTTTAAAAATAAAAGTGCTATGAAAACTCTGCAAGGCTCTGAAAGATATCTGCTTAAAAGTCTTGAGGATTGAGTTTCTACTATTTATTTGTATTCCTTAAGTTATTTAACTGAAGATGTAACAAAAAAACAAACCTGAGTTATGGAAGGTGGAGACAAGATGAGTGGTGGTATAGTAAAAGCTTTGAGTAGGCTTCTTGTAAAATTATCTTTGGATATGTTTCTTTTTTTTTTTCTAGCAGATTAGAGCAACGATAGTAATTTAAGCAAATTATCCTAAGTTTAAATTTATCTTAAATTCAATCTTATTTTTTTATTATATCTTACGAATATATTTGGATATACTAAGAATACACTTACACAGAAAATTGTCCTTACATGCAGTAAATTGGCATTTATGTTTCTGTGTGGTATGAGGGGGAAGTGATTTTTAGATGTCCTCCAAATAGCTGACTTTAACCAGGGCTAATTTTCAGCATTACTCTTTAGGATTTTATATTCTAACACTTCAACTGAAAGGATGTAGCTCTCAGACAGTATCTTTTGCAACCCAAAGTACTTCAGAAAACACAGTGGGTGAGAGAGGAGGCAACAGGAGCAGTAACTTAAAGGGTTAGTTGTGGTCTTGTTGTATTAAATCTGAGTCCAATTTCTACTTTTGATTACTTCTTTGGAATAAATTAAAGAATTAAAGCTGTAGATATCAAACTAAAATATTTTACTGTGCTTTTACTGCATACATTTTTGTACAATGCTGCCTCCTCTGCTCTCGTTGTTTCACTTGTCACTCAAGAAAGGATGCTGTTTTGCTCACTCTGGGGTTGGGTGTTGTGAGCCCCTGTCTTGTTTGTCCAGCCCAGCACTGACTGTATGAATCTTCATCTGGAAGTCTGTTTTTCTCTATATAGATCTGCTGCTGCTGTTCTCATGTTACCTCTATGTCTCCCAGTCATAGGAAAAGCACGTGCTTACATAGACAGAATATGCTGGGTGGATGAGACATGAAAGGCACAGTATAGGTGTAGGTTTTTGGCAGCTAGCCGATTGTTACTATTTCTTTTGAACAAATTAGCAGAATGTAACCAAAGAAATCTAACACACCAGTGCACATTGTTGTGTGGTAAACATGTGCGTGAAAAGAGCTGATAGGTGCTAGTAGCTGCTCAAAGCGTGTTTTTGCTTCCATCCGCATACATGCAAATCTCAGTAGTATTTTTGTGCCCTCAGCAGTTTTCTGTCCTCACTCTCATCTGCCATATTTGTCCCAGACCAATTATAACATGACCATATGTATCTGTATAAAAAAAAAATACCCATTTAAAAAGCAGTCCGCTCTCTCCATCTTGATAGATGATGCACTACTTTATATTTTACAGTAAGCACCCCTCTGTATTCATCTTCCAGCTCTCCAGCTCACCCGCCTTTCTCTTGTCTCACACTTGCATTTGCCAGTACTGTGTGCTCTCTGTTTGGAACAGCATGTCTGTGCTGATTTGCCAGCCATCCTATTTCTTCATGCAGAACAGTTAGGTATCTTCTTTAAAATACATGTCTTTCAGTAATTACTTACAATCTGAAAAGCGTAGTGTCTTGTGGCCACTGGAGATAGCAAGGATGGAAAAGTTTATCTGTTCCACAAAGCACTGTGTAAATTGCTTTGTGGAATATGAGTGTAGGTGACTGTATTTCTCTTTGTAAAAACTTACGAGCCAAAAATATCAGCCAGGTCTATAACAAAGCTAAGTACTAAAATCAGTTGGAAGTGTTTCCAATAATCTTTTGTAAAAAGATAAATTAAAAAAAAAAAAGAAAAAGGTTGAAATACTAATTCGTACAGCATTCACCACTCCCTGTGAGGAGTTGTACAAAAAGGCTTAAAAGGCTCCTGGTGGTTTTGCAGTCTTGTCTAGAGAAATTGCTTACCCTGCCGTGGTTTCACTTCAGCAGGTCATATTTTAAAAAACAAACAAAAAAGCAGCTCAGTTACATAACTCTGATTATCATAATACATACTTAATTGATTCATTGCAAATCTTTAGCATTGCACATACAGACTTTGAATTCAGGGGCCCATAAAAGTCAGCAGGCAGTGAACTATTTAGCTTCAAAGAACTAGAATTTAAAGGTGTTTCTATGGCTGATAGTGTTGTTTATCCTCAACTGGCTTTCCTGGGAATAGCCCTGTGCACAGGTTGCTCCAGACCACAGCATATCAGCATCCGTTCCATCAGCTGAGGCACTTTCATTCCCCTCCCTGTTGCGTAAGAGGTATTCCATGTGGAGTCAATAAATATGAGGTATAGGTGTTTCAGGAGGAGTGCTTATGAGACATAGGTTCATTACAAGGATCCCTCTAGACATGGGTGAGATCACTGTAATGAAGAAGCGTATGAGCAGGCACACATGAATTATCTTTTCAGGAGGATATGAAGTGTCTCTCTAGGAAGAATAAAGGTTATGAAACTTCTGCTGACAGTTTTGCACAGTAAAGCAGCTGTTCTGGTCAGACAAGAGATCCTTCTTAGCCAAGTGGGATGTCAGATAAAGAGGTTTGTAGCAGATTTTTAGGGAAAAACATGAAAGCGTTAATGCCTGTACAACAGTAGACTTGGCTAGTTGAATTAAGATAAGTGGCTGCCAATCCGTTCCATCCACACTGATACAAATCACCATACTCAGAACAGGACCAGCAGAAAAGTATGCGTAGCAGCTCAAGAGGCTGCTCAGTTTGCAGTCCAGTACACTAACATAAACTAGAGTGGATTTCAATGTACTTTTTAGCATCAGAGGTGATTTAAGCAATGAGATCCACTCTATGGTTAGTAGGTCAACATTTGTGCTTTCTATTTAATTTGCAAGAATTTCCTTTTTTTTGTTTTCTGTTTTCCTTTTTTAGACATGACTTCTTTTACCTGTAATACCATCCTTTTCCTTATTGCAACTGGTGAAAGCTTTTTTTGTTTCTTTTAAAGTCTGCTGTAGCAGTATAAAAATACTCTGAGCCTCTAATTATGGTATTTTTTTCTGTGCCACCTCAAAGCATTTTACCTTTTTAGCTGCACAGTGAATTTTCTTTAAGTTACTCATTTTATGTAGTTTCCCTTTTTAAAACTCGGTGCTGTGTGATGGACTTCTTGGCTTTTTCTCTTCTCCAAAGATATGTAATGTACGCATGCTTTGGCCACTGTTACAGGCAGCTTGTCTGTTGTTAATGGACTCAGCAATCAAAATTGCCCCTCTCTGCTGGGTCTTCTAAACAGTTGCTCCAAAAGGCAGATTTCCTTGATGTCCAAAAAAGTACTCTCAGCTCAGTGAAACTTTCACAAAGTAAATGTGGGGAACCTCAATATCCCATTATTAACACATTTCTGCTCTGTGCCTGTCTGGGACAGATGAATGAACCAGCTCTTGTGGTTAGTACATGGATTCGGCAAATTAGATAATTTGAGTTTAAGTCGTACCTCCACCAGTCACTCTCTTGCAGTAGTACTTGCTTAATCCTGTTAAAGTCTTTGAAAAATCTAGACTAGTGGGGACACTGGCAAAACTGTGCGGCTTTTGATTAGATGTATAACAGCAGTGGATGAAGCAATATTTTATCCATTAAATTCTCCAAATACAGCCTGGTCATGTAAGTGACTGACTGCATTTTGTATTTATTTACAATAGATTAGTCAGAGCGGGTTGGAAGCCTTTTTCTGTTGGTGAAATGTGGTATTAAAATTTTGCATTTTAATGAAAAATAATACTTTCAATCAGCTTTTTTTCATGTTGAGTAATAGAAAGAAATGACTCTGTATTCATGTATTACAGTATCTAAGTTTTCCTACACATCTTACATTCATGTGTGTTGTGAACTGGCTAGATGAGGTTCAGTAATAAAACGTATAAAAGCTTTCAGCAAGGCCTGGTTGCTCAGCTTAACGTATATCGATTCAGTAACATCAATTCCACGCTGCTATGCTAATTTACACCAGCTGAGGTTCTGGGCACCACTCCTTTTATTGTGTCTTGACTTTTCTAGCACGTAGGTTAAGCAACATTTGATAACCATATGCTTAGTGTATTGTGCCAGTAGAATAGTACTTAGAAGATGGAGTGTGGGAAGAGTGGGAACAATTGCAAACGTGTAGTGTTAGATTTTATTGACTTCAGAATATGGCATAAATACAATGAAAGCTTCTCTATAAAGCAGGGCCCCCATGTGGAGTCAAGACATAGAGTGAGATCCTGTATAATAGTAGTAAAGAAGTCTTAAAATTATGTGGATTTAATTTATTGTATTTTCTTCTAAGGTTATATCTTTAAAATTTAGCAGTCCCAAAGTTAACACTTAAAAATGCAAAGCCAGTATGTAAATGCATGTTGAATGTGTCAGACATCTGAAGGATATTTGAGTCTTTATGTTTTGCTTTGGCATCCACGAACAAGCAGAAAGCTTTTCACCATTTATGCAAGAGGGGAAGACAAAAGAACTCACTCCTTTTGTGCTAGTGCAATTGAAGAGAGCTGTAAAATAGTTACTGCTGATTATGTGATTATGCAAGGACCTAGGTGAGTGAGCATTCAGAGAATTTCAGCTTCCTTTGGATATTTTTGTGATTAGTCTGCATCCTCTTAGGAAATCTGGTAGGGAATGAGTGTGAATGATGGGCAGCAAGCAACTAGAGAAATGAAAGTGTATGGAGAGCTGAGAGCATTCCAGTGCCAAACTAAACTGTATAAACAATGTTTGGCATCTGATTGTATCGATCTATTCTTGTGTAGTTCTTTCAAAACTGCTCTTGCATGTAAAAAGGTGTTCCTTTTTAAGTCTAAAAAAACTTGCCTGTTTTTAGAATGGAATGATATCTTCTGAGTTAAAGGGGGAAGAATTTATAGTAAATTCAAAAATATTTCTGTCTGCAAACTTCTTTTTGGAAGTTTCAAAGTCGTAGAGCCTGCTTCCAGAGCTCTGGGCTTTAGCAAACTCCATTGTGGTGTGAAGTTTGAGTGAGGAAATATAGTAACATACCACAGAGTGTCCCTTGGGTTGTGGAAAATCACTTCTGTGCTACTTCTGGTTTAGTTATTTATTATTTGTAAGCCAATCAGTGTTATTCTTCTGTATTTGGATTAGCAACAAGTCATCTAGCAAAGCTTTTTTTCTCTATAGGTGTGGACAAAATAGCTGTTACATACGTGATTATAAGCAGTTGTGCTTTCATGCCATTATCAAAACTTCCCATTTCCAAAGCCACTGCTTAATGATCACTTTAATTTCAGCATTCATCTAGGTCCTGTTCATGCAGATTCTCTGAACTGCTCCTTAGGTGTGGAAAATGATGACAGCACATTGCTGATTTTGTTACATTCTGATTACACACCTAGAAACAGGAAAAAAGAAATTTTAATCAACATTGGGCATCCAAATAAACAATATATCTGCAAAAATTTGTTTCACTAAATCAGTTGGTGTTCTTTTACTGCTGAAACAGAAATTCTATCTTGGCATCTGCAGTCGCTAAAATATAGCTTAAAATCATTGTGCTTTTCTTGGCTAAAGGCTACCATAGTGAACGATGTTGTATCTGCCCACAGACACACAGGACTTGGTGCTAGTCTGCTTACTGCCGTCATTTCCGTATGTATGTGTTTCTAGATATTTAATGCTTTTAAACCCAAATATTCTCCTTACAGTGTTGTGACCTTTTCCCAATCATTTCTTCATACAGTGTAGCCTTAATTCAAACGGCTATGTAAATAAAATTGCAGACAGACTTGAGTGAGCTCAAGGGGCTGATGGCAATAGTCTTCCAGTAGAGGGGGTGTGGTGGACATCCTCTGCGTTGTGGGCCTGACGCATCTCAAATTACTCAGCCATATTTGTCAGCTTAGCACCAGCAGGCTGCTCCATCAGCTAGCTGCACTAACACCTTGCTTTGTTACGCTTCTGTGCAGCTTTTCCTTCCTCCCCGTATTTAGCAGTCATGGAGGCTGCTGCTGAAACAGGCAAGAGACCTTTCTTACCCTGCTTCTCCAGTACTGTGATCGGTGCCATTAATTCAATCTTTTAGTGGGGGTAAATTGAATTTGGTGTCAATTCAGCAGCTGGAGATATTGCAATATATCACATATAGAGGTTAGGATTTAGGTTCTGATCACATATAACCATGCCAACATATCAGATACTAATATGGCACCGAGATAGCAATGCTAAGAAGTAGGTGTGCTGATACGAAAGTACTGGTTGTTGAAGTCCTATTTATTTCAAATTGTATTTCTGAAGTTTCTATGAGACGAAGTGAATATCAAGGACCGCGCTTCATTTTCAAATGTTTTTAGGATATTATTGATACAATTCTTCTTTGTTGGAAGTAGATTTTAAAAGGTTTCACCTGTATCTTACCTGGGGAAGCAGAACTTCCTGTCCCAATTTTTCTGATATTTGTTACTAATCACTTTGCTTGAAGTTCCTTTCTAAAACATAAGAAACGCTTCCTGCCACATTGTCATGGTTGAATTCTGATTTGTGTGAGTTGATTCAACTACAGTCAGTTTGTTCTATTAGAATACATTAACAGATAAACAAAACTGTTGTATAGACACTGTAAGACCTGCATAGAGATGTTGCAGCTTGTTTGGGCTGTGGAAGCCTTTTTTTTCTTTCTTTCTTTTTTTATTCCCCCTGCACATGGAGCCTCATAGAGTATAGCTCCAGTTGCCTGTCCTGGGACTCTGCTGCCTGCCACAATAAGAGTAACTGTTCCTGTTGTGCATGTCTGTGGGGCAGTCTATGATAAAAGAAAAATAGGGATATTTGGCAGTAATTACAAGGAACAAGAATGTGCAAACTAAGTCAGGGCTAAATATTTGTGTTCGTATCTTGACAATAGCAAGTACTGATGGATATAATTTTGGATGTAAAAACTAAATGTCTGTTTTGACAACTTAAACATGAGTAGACTTTTGGATCAAATAGTATTGGATCAAATACTATAAAAGACTAAAATTCTGATGAAAACAGTAATATGTGGACCAAAATAACCTGCAGACTGCTATCTTCTCCTAAGAGGCATCAAAAATATATTTTGATATTGTGCTTGCTATGTTGAAAAGTCATTGGAGTAGACTACTAAATTAAAATCTTTTCTTTCTCAGTCTTTCGTGGATTTGTGTTTGTGCTTTGACAGTTGCTGTAATTAGCATCAATGATGACAGTTATTTCCAAGAAACTGCGTCTTTCTCAGTTATTTTCTCAAGGCTTATAATCACCTTAAAACTTGCAATCCTATACTACATCATGTTCCTACGCCTCCTGGCTGCACGGTTGCTGCAGAAGTAAAAATGTAATGAGTATAATTAAAAGGTTTCCTTCTTTATAGGCATTATTAGGTATCATTAGTAAGCAGCTGAAGTCTGCTAGAATGTGCTGGATTTTGAACTAAGATGACTGTAGAAAACCATCATGTCTCACATATAGTACTTTTTACTATCCTAACCACATTAGTGTGTTAGTCTTCTATGCTTATTTTTAGAAAAACTAAGTGATTTTGGAAGATTTTTTGTTTTTCTAGTATTCTCAAGGTTTTTAAGAAACCCTCTGCTATAGCTCACCTTCGACTGGAATGCTTAGGATTTGTACATTTTTGACAGTTCATTTGTGTAGTTAGAATACTCTGGTGACAAATTCTGCATCCTGTTTACCAGTAAGAGTATGGTGAAACATGCAGCTTTAACATGAAATAGCCTAAAATTTCTTAGTTACTTTTGCTGTTTTGGCTATGTTTTTGAACACTTGTTTCCTGTGCTTTGCTCTTTGCCTTAAGTCTGTATAATACTTCTCCAGACCTCCCATGCTGTTAAATGTATGGGTAGAATGGTAGCTTCCAAGCAGGTCAGTCACCCCTAAAGAAAACACTTTCAGGTCACGTCATATAACCTGTATTATAAGAACAGCTGTGGGTAAGAGTCTAAAAATGAGTATCCTGATCTTTTTACATGGGTTTTTTTTATGTTTTGGTTTGGTTTGGTTTTTTAGATGAGAGACAGAGAGTTGTCGTCATAATATTAATGCATTGGTCTCTTTTTCTTTTCTTAATAGATAAAAAAGTATTTTGAACTTGAGCCACTTGCACGTGGAAAGCGCTGGATTCTTAAACCCTGCTCCTTGGATGATATGGAGGCAGTAAAAGACAGCTTCTCCCTTCTAATAAACTTGCTAGAAGAGAGAGACTTCGAACCTTCGAGAATGTGAAATGCAAGAGAGAAGAGTGGTTCTCCAGGCATCACTGTACCTGCACATTCTGCTCACAGCTTAGTTATGGTGTGGTATCAAGACTGTGCTGTGATACGTTGTGCATACACAGTTAGTGCAGAATGTCCTTTTGTTAAAATAAATATTCTGTGAATCAGGTACATAACTATTTCCAGTAAAATTGTCTGCACTACTGAAATAGGGAGTTCCTCTTTGTTTACCACTGTTTCTGCATACTGCATGTTGCTTTCTTGCATTGCAATCATCTTGACAGGAAATTTTACACGCACAAAAAATAACGTAGTCTGTGCAAGGGACATTCTACCTGCTCCCTGTTTTTTAAAAAATAACTAATGTCTTAAGGATTTGTGAGACTGATTTGTATTAGCTTGTTTACTGACCCTGCAGCATGGAAAGCACAGCCGCTGAGAACCTTAATAGGATACCTTAAAGGCAGGCAGTTTCGTGTTAGTACAAAGGCTAATCCTGAAGTTTCACTAAGTGAAAACACAGTTGACAAGTTAGTTGATTCCTCTTCTAAAGTCACAGCATAATCTTGTCAAAGGCAGAACTGTTATTTTGCTGGAAATTTCCTGAAAGGTAGATTAGCAAACAGATGTATGCGAATAAGAGTATTTGGGGAAAATAGGTGACATAAACAGCCAGACTAAGTAAGAATATTTTCAGAAACTATACAAAAGTTGGATAATGATTTTCATTGAAAGTCGTTTTCCATAAGAGAAGCTAATTCAGCTGTGGAGGCTTTATTACTAGTTAGAAATGTGACTGATTTTAAATAAGGATTGCTTCCTTTGTCACTGACTCATAGAGTACTACTGTTATCATAACATTGCCAAGGCATCTATATTGTAATTAAGGGCCTTCCAGTGTTTGTACTATAAGCTTCTCTTTTCAGGGGATTGTAACTTGTTCTTTCAAACTTCCTCTTGGCTAAATGTTACTTAGAAGAAAAAAGTATTCATTGTAAACAACATTTGCAATATATTTGGAAAAATCTCATTTGGTTCCAGTAACACAGTGCATATTTCCTCTTTCCAAGTTTTCCCCGTTGTAGGTTTGCAGTTTTTTGGCAGCCTTTTGTGGATTTTTTTAAAACCTTATAAACCGATTTTGTCCATTACAGAAACATGCCAGGTCACTGGTTCACCATTCAGTCCATCGCAGCAGGGTGTGTGCGGATCAGTTGCAGGACTGGCGCACTGGTGAACGTGGTGCCTTGCACCTTCAGCTACCCTCGTACATGAGTGGCCGCAAACACAAACTAGTGACATGTCAGTGGTTCCTCACCGATTCTGCATGTTTTCTGAGATTCGTAGCTCCTCTTTTCAGGGCTTTAAGCAACATATCTTTCCACTCTGAGCATTTATTTTTTTAACGTTGAAGTTTATTGTAGTTTCTCAGTAGTTTATTTGGGAATAAGAAAATAGCAAGGATCAGCTTTTAAAGGCTTATAAAAGCCATTCCTCTATTACTTGCAATTATACTCTTTGTTAAACAAAATGTTTGTAATAGTTTTTTGATTACTTTTCAATTTCCACAGATTTCTTGCACTGCTCCCTCAGAATTATTTCTGCCCAAATGTATGGCCTGATGGTCACTGTTTTAACTTGCTTCCTGTTATCATAAAGAAGCTGGGAGAAAATGGCAAACTCCTTGTTTAATTTTGTGATAGAATAGGCAGAAAGCCTGAAGGGCATCTCTTCTTGCTTTGATTTTCCTCTCCTGCCAGGTCAATCACCTCACTCCTAATACTTTTGGAACTACCCAAGAACTGGAATTGTTCATTTCAAAACACAGAGAGGAGCCCTGTGCTGGTTTGGTTCTCTCTGCTCAGTTTAGACAGGACCCAGCTGCCCATCAGTTTCTCTTGTGTGGGTTAAGGAGGCTCCTTTCCCTGGATTTAAAGAGGAACTAATCTAATTTACAGTTCCAGATTCTGTCTTAGCTGACGTGAGCGTAGAGACTACAGAGTACCTGGATTTCACCAAGGTCCCTGGATTTCTGTCCTGTTTAGGGATGGTGACAATTAAGAAGTGGTGGGGAGGAGTGAAAGAATTGCTTCCCAGAGGAGGCAGGCAGTTTGGGGAGGCAAAAAAAGGGATTCAGAGCTTTTACTGCTTTTTCATTGAGGAGTAGTTAGAAGGCGAGAGATAAATTTTTTCCCCTTTCTTCTCACTAAAGTTATGGACGAAAGGGTACAGCAAATACAAATAAGCCCAACTGTATTGCATTCTTAAAACCATACTTATTTGTACCATGAGTCTGGTCCAAAAACTTTAGAGTTTCCAAGTTGCATTTTGGTCACGATTTCCCAACTATGCACTGTTGGAAGGTGCTACATGACTAACGTGCAAGAGGCCCAAGTAGTCGCTGAGAATATGGCTGTGGCATATGCCAGTGGCCACTTAGACTAGGACCTTTTGATGCTTAATGCTTTTTCTTTAGGAAAATGCCAGCTGCCCAGGAGCAGTAATTTTTCTTTCAGAACTATTTTGAATTCGCTTTTTCTTACTAATACAGTGATCATTCCTCACCACAGGTTGAAACAATACCTCATAACTGCTTAAGGCTAAGACTAACGCTTAACTTTTACTTTGAATGTAGTTCTTCTGTGGTTTTGTGTTGTGGATGGACTTAATGGATGTGTACTCTTTTAATGTCTGTAAACATCTTCACCTTTTTATGGAGGAAGTAAAAGCGTTCATAGCAGCTCACGTCACACTTGCTTGTCTAAAGTGTTGTTGAATGTTCTGACTGTGGTAGAATACGTAAGTGCCATGCAGTTTGTATTCAGATGACCAATCTCAATTGTTTCTTTTCTTCTTTTTTTTTTTTTTAATCTTTTGACGTGTTCATCGTTTAGGTGAAATAAACTTAGGCACTAGGCTCTACTTTCCATGCAAGTTCATTAAGGAGTGAACATTGTCTTTTTAAAAAAGATACTGTGCTTTAATGTTCTTTAGCCATCTGTTAAATTACTTTTTGTGTGTGTGTGTGTGTATGTGTACGTGCCCACATTGGGCTGCTTCTCAGACCTGTGGCTGTCTGCAGTGTCTCAGCCGTCAGAATGAAAACATTATCAATCAGTATCCAACAACAGCTGGTTTTGACAAGCTTTTGTCTGCTGCCTGATGCTTTACAACTTATCAGTAAGACCTCTTTGTCTACCCCCTCTGAGCTGGTAATCTTACTGCATCCATGTTGTATCCTGTACTTGTACCTCTAGCATTTGTATGGGAAAAAGTTAAATCTTAGTGGGTTTTGATATTCTTTCTTGCTGTATAATGCTCCATGTGTATCTTAGCTTGCCTCTTCAAATGCGCTATACAAAAATCTGTGATGTATTATTTCATTTAAATTCTTGCATTTCATTATATTTATAGAATTTGCAGATTTTTGTACTGTTATTAGTTAATACAGTTGCCTTTTTGTAATGGCAATTAATTTATATTACAAAAGTTTGTATCTTTACTGTAGTTGAAAGTATTAGTTAACTGCCATATTGTCTTGACTTTATACTAAAAATACAGTGTCTATACACAGAAGTTGACCCGCTCAAGTGGACAACTGCTGACGTGAGGAACTTGTACTGTTTGTGATTTATACATGATTTCCACTATCAAAGAAAAAAAAGAGGAAAAAAAAAGAAAATAAACACTGTGTAGGGTTGAGTTGCTAAGTTTGGATTTCTTGAGTAGTAGCAAGTTTGGGAGTATGGCGTATTACCTTGATTTGGAATCTTCAAAATAAATTATTTATTCCTAGATTAATATACATATTACTGTATAATCATTTCTAAATTATACGTAGTTACACATTTACACACACATATATATAAAATATAAAATTGCAAAAAATTGGCCGATTTATTTCCACAGCAAGTTGTTATTACTCTGGAAATATGTCTAAAAGATATTGCAGGTGTATTGGTGGAACAAAGATTGGAATAATCTTTATGCAGTTATTTCATAATGTTGAACTGATGGACATGTTTATATGACTACAATTTATTTTTAAATAAAATGGCATGGCAAAGTACATATACCAAAAAAAAGCTACAGAAATTGAGCAAAGGAAAATACTGCAGGAAAAAATAAAAGCTTGCTGAGACAACTCAATATTATCCTGTCAAACACTGTTTGAGTAGAAGAGACTCTCACAACAGTTCTAACAGTTGATGGAAGTACCGCACTGCTGAGCTGGACTGGAGTTGCTGATTCAGCTACTGAGGTATGCTTTTTTCATTTTATTATTATTAAATCTGCCTCTTACCAACACTAGGATGGAAATGAAAGATCTGTAAACTCAGAATATTTTTTTAGTTCTTCTGTTTCATATAGGAACTGAAAATCTCTTAATCGTGCCTCGACTCTTTTAAGAATTTTCATTAGCTCATTAGCCCTTTGACCTAATAGTTCAAACAAATAAAAACATCTGTTTGTCTCAGCTGTAGGGTTAGTCATCCAGGACCTAGGTTAACACGAGGATGAGAGAGAGTCTTATGTCCTACGTAAGAACAAAACCCGTATATTTTTCAGTATCTGCAGTTGAAAAGGACCCCTGAAATCAAGTAGGGCTGGTGAACTCTGTTAGGTGAAAAGCCTGAAAAAGATCATTACCCTTCTCAATCCTCAGCCCTCATGGGTGAACTGACTAACTTCTTTGTGTACGTTGGACTGAACATCAGGTCTAATTTAACTAGTTCTGAGACATTTACACATAGTGCTCGCTGCTTATAATGTATTTTAGCTTTTATCACAGCGATATTTAGAGAAGCCAAAGTATGCTGTATATATTGCTTGTTCATTCATCAGATTTCATAGGAAAATGTAGTATGTGGTATTCTGGTGGGTTTTGATGGAATATATTCAAGACAGCCTTGTTTGGGGAGTGTATGTTTGTGCATCAAGCATGTTCAGCACTTCTATTTATGATGTCTTAATTATGCCTTAATTTTTTAGTCACTTAAACTGGCTAGAAAAGGCAGATATTCAGATGTGAATAGTGGTGTGAACGATAGTCTGTGCAGCTGCAGTTACCTGTGGCAGTAAGGTGGGGAGAAGAGAAGAGAGAGATTTTAATCATCTGGTTGTCAGGTTTACAGTAAATGCAACAAAAGTGTTTAGCAAAAGGTCCTGTGCTGGTCTGCGATGATTATGGAAAATTAAGAGTTGAGGGTGTGAAGAGGAGGAATGGCATAATGCTTGCCCAGCCATACTACTATTATGGGAATAGAGGGACTCATTGCCTGAAAATAGCCTGGTTTTGGTAAAGACCATATTTGTAATGAAAAGCTGTTGTATAGTTAATTTCTAAGCACAGAAACGTTTCCTTGTGAAAAATCTATACATATATTTGAGAACCTGCCCACATGCTAATAAGGAAGAGGCATGAATTGTACCTACTATGCTTGTGGGCAATGGTTGTTTCAATTCGCACTATTAGATTGTGAGCTAAAACTGACAAAAAATAAAACCAGCAATCACAGCATTTCTTTTTTACCTGGCACCTTGAAATAGTGAAATGCTGTTGTTCATTTTTATTATTATGTCATGTAACTGTAATTTATTGCATTTCAGTGTGCACTGGAAAGTATTTGCATGTATTAAGTAAAACAAGACAAAAATAAATCCTTTTGTGGTTTTGCAACTTCTGTGTTGGAAGAACTGCCCTCTTTCTAAGGAGACAGTTACGTTGGAGTACAGAAGCCTCATATTATAGCTTTGTTATAAGTTACTGCTAACTGAAATGCTAAATCTTGGAAATCCCAAACAAAAGATCTGGTACTCTCTAAAGGCATAGTCCCCAAAATAGAGTCGAGGAGACAGCAAAATCATGACTTGTATATGTATGTTGCAAAACTGAAGCAAGTGTAATGGCCTATCACATAGCAAAGGACTTGGTATTTTAACAATGTGACACTCTTGGATTTGGAAGGTTGATAGATTTTTCAGGATCAAAAGGGCATTTCGTAAAAAGTTTAATTTTATGGTAGGTTATATTTTGGTCCTGTCAACTTTGACACAGTCCCTTTAAAGCAACAATTCCTGCTGTGTGTTAAGGTTGGCACTCTAAAAATTTCTTCTATGGAAATTAATCCATTCTGCATTCTGTTAGCACATACAAAAATAGCATTTCCTGTCCTGTGTCACCTTATTTTGTTTACCTGAAAGCACATACATTTTCCACTAATACACATCTTGTTATTTTTGAAACAAAAGCTTCATGTACAGCTTATAGTAGGCGTTGTTTGCTGCCATGTTCTACAGCATATCCTCAGAGAAGCTTATGCACCCAAATTACAGTGTTATTGTATACCTTTCAAAGACCTCATGTCTGCCAGTATCAAGATTGTGTAATTTTAGTGCTTATAACAACAAATGTCTACTGGCAAAACTATATCAGAATTATTTTATTATAGCACTCCCATGTATGATGTCTTTGTAAGACCTAGAGATTCAAGATGTGAATGGGATTGTACTATTTAAAAATAATGCCGATTAAACTGCAGTATCTGGGAAATTGCTTTTTTATTTAACAGTGGAATGAACAGTGCAATCTCATTGCCTCAATATTTACCTTGCAACAGAGTAGAAAAGAGCACACATGGTCAATAATGTAAATTATAACAGCCTTAGCCCATCTTTACTAAATTGCTTTGTTTGCCATTGAGATAATTGTAATCCTCTCTGATTTATACGCGTGTGTCACTTGAAAGCCTTCCTTCAAGGATGTGAAACTAAGGTTAATTTAAAAAGGAAAATGCTAATTGCCTTTTCTAAAAATGTTTTTTGTGCATGATTTGCAGCAGTGTGACTGATGCAGAAAAGTTCACTGTTTACCTTTAAAATATAGAGCATGACCTTTTGGTTACAGTAAATACAGTACTGCAAGTCTGCTAAAGTCATCACATATACTAAAGGTATTGAGACCATTTACCTCACATTCCTCCTTACCAGCTTCCACAATTAACATGATCCACAGCTGAAAAAATAATTCTAGTTGTCAGTGATAAATGGGGTGAAATCGTCAATCAGTGAAGTCGACAGCATTATTTTAAAAAGATATTGCAAACAAATGTTTACCCAAGGATAGCAGTATGTTGCTGAGATTTTGTTCCTGGGGGTTCTCTCATTTCATTCACATGGCAAACTGACTTTAGTGCTCACTTTCAGACTAAAGAGAGCTTCTTTTGTTTTGTTTTTTTTTTTTCTGTAGCAGGAAGAATACCAAACACTCGAGTACCAAAGTCTTTAGCAGAACCAGAAACATTCCTGGTAGAGATCTGAGACAGAAATTTAGCTTTTTGTGTGTTTCTTTTCTTTTCTTGGTGTGATGTGCAGACCTGAGGTTTCAGTTCAGGCCTCTCTCCTCTCAGAGGTGCCAGTAATAAGGAGTCCACTATTATGGGCTATATAAATACCTTGCCTATTTTTAGCGCTTGCTTTTGATCTCTGAAGAATTTTAATTTCAAGGTCAGATGTTGTGTGGTGGTTTGATATGTAGATGTATTGGCGACGTAGACATTAAAGAAAATGCATACAGTCTATAAAGAAGATATCTCTCGTTTTCTCCATTCCCAGTGCTGAGGAGAAATGTTCCATAAAACTGCTTTGGGATGGTGAATCTTGTTCCAGTTGCTTGTGAGAGATTCAGCAGGCGGTTTTGCCTTTAGGTTTGGGTCAAATCAAATGGAAGAGAGACTGTTTCTTCTAAGTTTGGCATTTTATACTACCTGGATACGGGTGATTAGCATGTTCTCAAGCACTTCATCTGTGAGAACCACTTCACATCAAACCTGATCGAGGCTTGAAGGAGGTGGTCACTACTAATCCAGGTTTCCAGTTACTTATTTGATCCTTTTAATTCCTGCCTGCATGTAAGGTTTAAAAAACCCCTCGTTGTTCACACTTGTTTACACATCTGTCCTGGATCACGCAGGTGTGCCCTTGGAGTGATTCTTGAGGCAGGTCTGGAGTTCCCCTTGCACTTGAAAGGATCAGTTACTTCCCAGTTGTCTCCAGATGGGACAGTGTGTTGTGGCCTCACTCTACCAGAGTGTGCATGAAAACCCATTTCTCACCGTCTTTGGCATTTCCATATTTGCATATTTTGGATGGGAACTGTGGTTCATGCAATAACTTGACTTTGATTATGGGTTTATCTTTTAGTAAAACAGACTATTACAGGAGGACTAGCTCTGAGGTCCTGTTTTATGATTAAAATTACAGGTTACGGTGAAAATAGTAAGTAGAAAATGTAGCTGTTAGTCAATGGGTTTGAGTATAATGAAAAGCCAAGATCAAGGGTGTCCTTGTCCAGCTGACTGATGCTGAAAATGGGCTCTCATTTGCTCATCTTGGAATTAAACTAGAAAAAGTTGCCAAGAGTAGACATCATCCAGTTCAGCAAGAGGGATGCAGAAGGTTAGCCTAGTGTAATTGGAGATACAAGCCACCATTGCAAATGGCACTGAGACCTCTGTCTCTCTGTTGGGAAGCAGGGATAGCCATCTGCCTGAACCCATGACCTGTAGACCATTAGATATGTAACATGTCCACCACAGAGCTGAGGGAAGACACAAGTTTGAGGAGATACTGATAGCGTCTTCACCTTGCCAGGCCATGCCAACCAACTCTTCCTCCAGAGAGGGGTTCCAAAGTCCGGTGGCCACTGTCCCGGCAGAGCCCACCGCTCGCCAGTGATGTGCCTCGAGCGCAGGAGCCCTGCCTGACTTGTTACAAACCACACGGGGTTCAGGAGCCACAAGCCAGCCATGCCTGGGTTACTGAAAGAAGCACTTTTCAAGACGGTGAAAGAAATACTGAAATGGGAAAATCGGTAACGGTGGCGTGCCTCCACACCTGTCATGCTCTGTTACAATTTCAGTCTTTGATTGTTGGTCCCATAAAGGTGTCGGGTTTTTCATGTTATTAAAGCAATTACAGTTATTATACTAAATTTGTCCTTTCTGAAGGGAGCAAGAACAAATGAGGGAGGATTTGCATACAAATTGAGCCTGGATGTGGGGGGAAATCACAGCAGGCCTGCTCAGCAGACAGATGAGGCTCTAAGGAGAGATTATAAAGGAGTGCGGGCCGGAGCCACCCTGGTTTGCAGCCCTTTGCTGGTGACCCTTTGAGGAATGTGTCCCTAGTGTCTGGCAGATGCGTTTGAACGAGAGACAGTTTGGCGCACTGTCATCCCGGGCAGATCAAAGCCCGCTCCTCGGCCGGCCTGAGGAGACATGTGGAAGGCCTCCCCTCCCCCGGGCAAGGCCTTTCCCCGGCGCCTCTCCGTGCTTCTCGGAGAAGTGCCTCCGTGCAATGGTAGCTGTCCCGTCCCCCGTGTCACCCCGCTTTCGGGTGCACCGACTCGCCTCAGTAGCAGGAGCACACACACACACACCCCCCCTGCGAGCATGGCGGCATCCCCCTGGGAGCCAGCGAGCCAGGCCCCTGGGCGGCTGCAGCAGGGCTGTGCCGTGTGTCACGGCCCGGCAAGGGCGTCAGCTCACCAGCGCACATGTTTGTGGTTCAGAAGAGCACAGCCAGGCAGAGATTTCAAAAGCTGGTTGAAGTGGTAATAGCATTGGCTTTTGGGCATGGGAAGCCATCTGCAATGTCCTGGTTTCTTTACGCAAGGTTCCCCTTCTGTTTCTAGGGTCAGGGAGAGGATGCTTTTCGCTCACAAAAAGGCTATCAAAAACATAGGAAATACATTGATTTATTGCCTGGGGCTGAGTTTTATACCCTGAGACACTGCCAGAGAAGGAGTGCCCCGTGAAGACTGGCCGTGTGAAGGGCACACGAGCGCGTGGCCCTCTCTGGTGACTCAAAGAGCTCAGAGCTCACACGTTGTCACCGACAGCATGACAGCTGCTGGGAACTCCCTGCTCACCAGCATCCTGACGTGATACAGCCTGTTGACTTCAAAAGCGAGCATTGGTAAAGGGAGAAAATGCAGATGGGAACAGTGAATTCTTCGATTTTAGTCCTGTCTCTGGACCTTGCTTCCTTGACTGTCTGAGCCTCTCCATGGATGTGATACTGTTTTGCTGCTGCTTTGAACATAGATATGTGGCTCTGGGGGTGTGTTACCTTCTGTGAAGCACTTAAATACAGCAGAATGTGGGATTCTATAGTGGCTATGGGGCTCATACCTTTACATGCATGTAAAGATATAGCCTGTAAGCTTTGTGCTAGACACTTTCCACCGAGAGAAGTAGAGAGAGGTTTCTAAGTACTTTGGGTATTCCACAGCTGCCTCTTTAAAAGAGAAACTGCTGGGTAATATGGAAACTAGAGGTTTTGCCACTTCAAGCAATCAAATTTGGGAAAGTTTATGGTCGGGTTTAAATGTTGAAAATTGATTCCTTTGTTAGGTTTGGACTAGTTTCAGCCCAGCAAGCCTGGTAGTGAGTAACTGGTGTGTAAATTTATTTTCTGATATCACTAGTAGCTCAATAGTGTATCTGCAAAATACATTACTTTTACAAATGAACCTTTGGATCATTAGGTTGTCCTCACTGACACAGCCCTGGAACACACTGTTTAAATAAGGAAGGATACTGTTATACTTTATTTAAAGTAATGTCATTTAATGCTAAATGAGATACTTTAAATTCCTGTAGATGTAAAAGAATGCAGTTTCGCTTTTTTAGGAAAAAAAAAAACAGTTTTACAGTTGTTTTTATAAGTGGAAGAATGTTCTGTAGTGGTGTATCTTCATGGGTCAGCATTTTCAATTGTATTATAGGGCAGCAATGAAGTTGCTTTCCTGACTTAACATTTACAAATTTAGGATAGCAAAACCAATAAAAGTATGTTGCATTTTTCATTAAAATTTAACTGGCAACAGCCTGTCTGCTTGAAGGTACATATTACTTTTAAAAAAGTCTTTAACAGTAACAAGTGTAGCAGATACCCTAAATTAGAACATGCGGGTGATGCTGGATCATCTCTTTAAATATTTTGAAGAGTTCCCTGGGTTTCAATGTCAGACCTGTTTCAACTGTAAAAGAGTAACTGGTTAGAGTATGAGCTACCAGAGTCGTGGCTATTGCTGAGTATCTACAGCTTGACGGTGACAACGGTTCTGCCTTTCAGTCATGGTTCAAGACTGATCCAGAAATATTAATTTATTTCTATAGTTAAATCAATTATATAGAAGTTACTCTCTGGGCATTCAAATACAGGATTACCAGCTTTTTACTTGGGTATCTTACTCCATAGCTGCAGAAGCAATAATTTCCTTTTTTGCACTATGCCTTTTAAATTTGAGAAAACAACTGAAAAGATAATGAGGCAGGAAAGCTAACTCTCCTCTTCCAGGCAATGAAGAGAAACCACTTGGCAGGTAAAACATCCTGCTCTAGAAATCCTGGTGGACTCATTGATTTACAAAGATCTATTCAGTTCTCACAGTTATTAAACTAGAGGTATTAAGATTTGGAGGACATCACCAACTGGTCTTAGTCACAGTGCAAGTAATCAAATTTCTCCAGTGTTATATTTTTGCTGACTTTTTAAAACAAATAATTAAACCTTTACTTCTGACCACTCCATAGGTTAGTAACCTAATAGTAAAGAAAAAGCTCAAGCTTCTGAAATTCAGTCATGCTTGTGAATATATTTTTCTTTATAGTATTTGATACCTAAAGAATGCAGAAATACTTTTTTCTTTTTTTTAAATCAATATTTTAAAAATTTTTAGTTGCTTTATTCATTGCTAATTTTGCTCTGATGAGGACTTTTTCATACACAGAATAGAATAGAATAGAATAGAATAGAATAGAATAGAATAGAATAGAATAGAATAGAATTAGAATAGTTCAGTTGGAAGGGATCTACGGCAAACACCTAGTCCAACTGCCTGATCACTACAGGGCTGACCGAAACAGAAAGCATGTTCTTAAGGGCATTGCCCAAATGCCTCTTCACCACTGACTGGCATGGGGCATCGACCACCTGTCTAGGAAGCCTGTTGCAGCGTTTGAGCACCTTCTTGGTAAAGAAAGGTTTCCTCATGTCAAGTCTGCACCTCCCCTGATGGACGAGGCTTTGAGCCGTTCCCACACCTCCTGGCACTGGATGCCAGGGAGAAGAGATTGCACAATCATAGAGTCATGAAGGTTGGAAAAGACCTCGAAGCTCATCAGGTCCAACCGTCAGCCCATCCCCACCATGCCTGCTAAACCATGTCCGGAAGTGCCATATCTACAAGGTTTTTGAACGCCTCCAGGGACAGTGTCTCCACCACTTCCCTGGGCAGCCTGTTGCAAGGTTTTACAACTCGTTCAGTGAAGAAATGTTTCCTAACAGTCAATCTAAACCTCCACTGACACAACTTGAGGCCATTGCCTCTCGTCCTATCACTAGTTACTTGGGAGAAGGGACCAACACCTGCCTCACTAGAACCGCCTTTCAAGTAGTTGTAGAGAGGGACAAGGTCTCCCCTCAGCCTCCTCTTCTTCAGGCTCAACAATCCCAGTTCCCTCAGCTGCTCCTCAGAAGACTTGTGCTCTAGAGCCCTCACAAGCTTCGTTGCCCTTCTCTGGACACGCTGCAGCACCTCTGTGTGCTTCTTGGAGTGAGGGCTCCAAAACTGAAGACCGTACTCGAGCACCTCCCTTTGCACTTCCCCTCCAAAGGATGCCGGGCAGTGGGCGGGGCTGTGGCGCATGGGGTCCACATCACCCCCATGTCTCAGTGCCACCACCCGGCAACGCTGCAGTCACAATGGCCCGGGCCAGTATAAAGGGGACATCCTGCTGCTGGGGCAGAGCTGCCCGGGGGCAGCCCACAGATGTCGCAGAGGAAGTCCTTGAGGAGCCGACGCAATTACTTGGGGGGGGGCTGAGGGAGGAAGACTGGGGGAGGCTGGGCAACGCTACTGGAGAGGAGAAGCACCAGCAACACCTGGAGATGCCCGAGGCTGTCGGGCCTTTCCAGCTGGAGAGCAATGGCCAGAGCAAGGGCATTCCTTCTGGAGGAGCACTGCAGAGCTCGCTGTCCTCATCCCCTGCGGAGCCAGAGGCAGCAGCCGTAAGAACGGGGATGCAGAGGTGTTACCAGGGGTGCCAGTGCTTTGCAGCAGCCTCTGCTGTCCTTGCCTGGCATGGCAAGCATTCTTGCCAGCAAGGTCGATCAGGCAGGCGGCATTTGGCCACCCCAGGAAGCCCCAGGGATGGCTGCAGGTTGAGGGAGAAGAGGGCTCAGGCATCTGCTGGGAGGCGGGAGCAGGCTGTGGGACCAGGAGGCAGGTCTTGCTGCCATGCTCAGGGAATAGCCGATCGCCAGCGCTGGGGTCAAGAAGGAATTTTCCCCCGGGGTGGATTGGCACTGCTCCCCGGGGGCTTTTTGCCTTCCTCTGCAGCATGGAGCAGGACCACTTGTCAGGGCAGGGCTCCCCTGGTCCACTTTGGCTAGGTTACTGCCTGCTACTCATGCACCACGGCGATGGCCTCTTGTGCCCTGCAGCTGGGGGGAGGAAGGCTTTTATTCCCCCAAGGTGGCCTAGCAAGTCTCCGTGGGGGTTTTTTGCCTCCTCTGCAGCACTGGGCATGGCCCCTTGCCAGGGCTTCTTTGGCCCATTCTGGCCAGGCACTGGCTGCTCCTGCTTCATGAAGGTGGCCCTCGTGCCCTGCATCCGGGGGGAGGCAGCTTTCTACACTCCCAGGGCGCACCTCCATGGTGGCCCGCGGGGGTTGCTACCTGTCCTCCGCAGCACTGAGCACAGCCCCTTGCCAGGGCTCCTCGCGGCCATTCTGGCCAGCTTCTTGCCTGTGGTTCTTGCACCTCCAAGGCACTACTTGTGCCCTGGCTCTGTCGGGCTCTTGTGCCCATGGCGGGATTGCAGCGGAAGCAAGCGCTGCTCTTCTGCCCTTGGCTCCACTTCCGCAGCTGCCCTCGCTTGGGCAAAACAGCCTGCGCTTGCCAGGGCCCCAGGCTTGCTGCACCAGCAGCAGCTGCAACTTTGCGGCTCTCCCTGCATGCAACGCATGCGCAGGGCAGGCACGGGAGCGCTTTCCATGCATCACTGGCCGAGAAGCACAGCGCAGCAAGTTTGGGAAGGCAGAAGGGATGCTCGTCGTTGATGCCTGTCCGACTTTGGAAAATACCCCACGGTGCCCCACACTTCCTCTTCTTCAAAGGTCTTTCGTGGACACTTGGTCCTGAGCCTCATCCTTCAAGTGCTCACTCTGCAGGAAACAGGGAGCGCTTAGCCTCTCTCCTGCTGCTGTTCCTGCTGCTGCTTTCTGCAGCTGTGGGACTGGCCTTTGCCAGGCTGCAAGGCTTGCTTTTCCCAGCTGAGCTGAAGAATGCATCAGCCTGCTCCTGGCTACACACCCGCATTGCGTTAATGCATTGCGTTAACCCATGAAACACCTCAAGGGAAAAAAGGGGTTCCCGGCTATGAAGGTAACGAGGCTGACAGCTCAGATGAAATGCCTCTATACAAACGCACGCAGCATTGGAAACAGGAGGAGTTGGAAGCAATCGTGCTGCTGGAAAGCTACGACCTGATTGCCATCACGGAAACTTGGTGGGATGAGTCCCACGACTGGAATGTGGCTCTTGATGGCTACAGGCTGTTCAGAAGGGACAGGCGAGGAAGGATGGGTGGGGGCATTGCCCTTTACATCGAGAAAACATTACAGAGTGAAGAGCTGTCCCTGAAGAATAACCACGAGCAGGTCGAAAGCTTATGGGTAAGAATCAGAGAGAGAGGCATCAAAGGGAACCTAGTGGTAGGTGTCTACTACAGGCCGCCAGATCAAGAGGAGCTGACAGATGAAGCGTTCTTCCTCCAACTCCAGGAGGCTTCGCGCTCGCAGGCTCTTGTCCTACTGGGGGACTTCAACCACCCCGACATCTGCTGGAAAAGCAACACGGCAAGCTGTAGGCAATCCAGCAGGTTCCTAGAATTCATTGAGGACAACTTCTTAAGCCAGGTAATAAGCACCCCTACCCGAGGGGATGCGATACTAGACCTGGTGGTCACCAATGCGAGTGAGCGCGTTGGGGATGTCAAGATTGGAGGCAGCCTGGGCTGCAGTGACCACACACTGGTGGAATTAACGCTACTGAGAGAAACGGGAATAACGAAGAGCATAGTCAGGACCCTAAATTTTAGGAGGGCAAATTTCCAGCTCTTCAAGGAGATAGTCAGAAGGACTCCCTTGGAAACGGTCCTCAGGGACAGGGGAACAGAACAGAGCTGGCCGGTCTTTAAGGATGTATTCCTGAGAGCGCAAGAGCTCTCGATCCCCAAGTGTAAGAAGTCGGGCAGAGAAGGGAAGAGACCGGCATGGCTGAGGCAAGAGATGCTGGTCAGACTAAGGAAGAAGAGGGAACTGCACAGGCAGTGGAAGCAGGGACTGGCGTCCTGGGAAGAGTATAGGGAAGCTGCCCGGTTGTGTAGGCATGGGGTCAGGAAGGCCAAGGCACAGTTGGAGCTGAACTTGGCAAGGGATGCAAAAAATAACAAGAAGGGCTTCTACAGGTATGTCAGCCGGAAAAAGATGGTCAAAGCGTACCGCTGCTCATGAGCGAGACCGGCAAACTGGTAACAGCAGATGAGGAGAAAGCTGAGGTACTCAACAACTTTTTTGCCTCAGTCTTCACTGGAAACCTCTCTCCTCACCCCTCCCGAGTGGATGGATGGCATGAAGGAGACCAGGAGGGTAAAATCCCTCCAGCTGTAAGTGAAGATCAGGTTCGGGACCTCCTGAGGAGCCTAAACGTACAGAAGTCCATGAGACCTGACGAGATGCATCCCAGAGTCCTGAGGGAACTGGCTGATGTAGTTGCCAAGCCACTCTCCATGATATTTGAAAAGTCATGGCAGTCAGGGGAAGTCCCCAGTGACTGGAAAAAGGGAAACATTGTGCCCCTTTTCAAAAAGGGTAGAAAGGAAGACCCTGGGAACTACCGACCTGTCAGCCTCACCTCTGTGCCTGGGAAGATCATGGAACAGATCCTCCTAGAAGATACGCTAAGGCACATGGAGGCCAGGGAGGTGATTCGAGACAGCCAGCATGGCTTCACCAAGGGCAAGTCCTGTCTGACCAACCTAGTAGCTTTCTATGATCGTGTAACAACAAGAGTGGACAAGGGAAAACCAATGGACGTCATCTGTCTGGATTTTTGTAAAGCCTTTGACATGGTCCCCCACAACATCCTTCTCTCTAAATTGGAGAGCCATGGATTTGATGGGTGGACTGTTTGGTGGATAAGGAATTGGTTGGATGGTCACAGCCAAAGGATAGTGGTCAACGGCTCAATGTCCGGATGGAGACCAGTGACGAGTGGAGTCCCTCAGGGGTCTGTACTAGGACTGGTGCTGTTCAATATATTTATCAATGACATGGACAGCGACATCGAGTGTACCCTCAGCAAGTTTGCAGATGACACCAAGCTGAGTGGTACGGTTGATACACCAGAAGGACGGGATGCCATCCAGAGGGACCTGGACAAGCAGGAGAGGTGGGCCTGTGTGAACCTCATGAGGTTCAACAAGGCCAAGTGCAAGGTCCTACACCTGGGTCGGGGTAATCCCCGCTATCAATACAGGCTTGGGGGGATGAAAGGATCGAGAGTAGCTCTGCTGAGAGGGGCTTGGGTGTACTGATAAACGAAAGGCTGGACATGAGCCAGCAATGTGTGCTGGCAGCCCAGAGGGCCAACCATGTCCTGGGCTGCATCAAGAGAAGCGTGGCCAGCAGGTCGAGAGAGGTGATTCTGCCCCTCTACTCTGCTCTGGTGAGATCTCACCTGGAGTACTGCGTTCAGCTCTGGAGCCCTCAGCATAAGAAGGACATGGAACTGTTGGAGCAGGTCCAAAGGAGGGCTACAAAAATGATCTGAGGCCTGGAGCACCTCTCCTATGAGGACAGGCTGAGAGAGTTGGGGCTTGTTCAGCCTGGAGAAGAGAAGGCTGCGGGGAGACCTGATTGCAGCCTTTCAGTACTTAAAGGGAGCCTATAGGAAAGATGGGGACGATCTTTTTAGCAGAGACAGCAGTGACAGGACGAGGGGTAATGGTTTTAAACTAAAACAGGGTAGGTTTAGGCTGGATATAAGGAAGAAATTCTTTACAATGAGGGTGGCGAAACACTGGAATGGGTTGCCCAGAGAGGTAGTGGAGACCCCATCCCTGGAAACATTCAAGACCAGGTTGGACAGGGCTCTGAGCAACCTGATCTAGTTAGCGGTGTCCCTGCTCGCTGTGGGGGGGTTGGACTAGATGACCTCTAGGGGTCCCTTCCGACCCAAAACTTTCTATGATTCTATGATTCTATGATTCTGAGCACTGGCTCTGCAAGAAGTTCAGAAAAATAACAGGAAAGAACAGAAAGATGAAAGTAAAATCCTGCTTCCACTTGTAACCTTTGTGATGTGTCCTTGGAATCGTTTTTGGGTCTGACCCCCCACCCCCACCGCAGCCTGTCAGGCAAGGAACAGTCACACAGAATCACAGAATCACAGAATGTTCGGGGTTGGAAGGGACCTCTGTGGGTCATCTAGTCCAACCCTGGTCTCCTCCTGGGTAGCGCCGGCAGGAGAACAGAATAGCGCAGTTACACTCTGTTATGCGTATGGTTCTGCAGGGCAAGCTGTGACCTAGGTGTGAGGGGTCCAGCCAGGAGGGCAGCTCTGTGCAGGGCGGGTCCCGGGCCCACCCAGGAGAGAGGGGCAGAGACGGGCACAGGTACCACAAGGCTCAGGCAGGGACTGGAGGCCCCAGGCAGAGCTGAGACACCACGTCCCCTGGGCCCTTGGCAGGAGAGGTGTGCGTGGGGGTCCCAGGGGTGGCTGCTCGTAGCCCTTGAGGCCTAGGAGCACCCCCAGGGCCCTGGCAGAAGGAGACCTGCAGCGCTCACGTGCTCTCCTTTCAACGGTATGGTTGGCCCCTTTGGAGGCAGAGTGTTGGGCCAGATGGACCGATGCTCTCATGGGGTACCGTTGTGCTCTGGCTCTTTGGTTTTAGCATGTTTTTCCAAGAGAAACAGCTCAGACATTTCTAAAAATGAGTACAAAGCCAAAAAACATCCGCAGGAATACCAACACATAGCGCTCACATCAAAAACGGTTGCAAGCATTTAATTGCGGAGCCCTCCCTGCTTCAGGCTGAGGGCTTGATCTTCGAGCCCTGCTAGTGTCAGAGGTGTGGGGGTTTGGCTGTCCTGTCGAATCCCAGCTAAACTGGATGAACAGATAAGACTTTCAAAAACTACACTTCACACATGCTTTCTGCAAATTTGTTGAAGTGGTCAGAGGATCTCGAGACCATCCACAGCTCTCACCCCCATCAGAAGGTACATGCCTCCTTCCCACAAGGTGACAGAGCCAAGGAGCCAGTGCCTAGGAGGGAACATGGTAACCCCTTCAATCACTTCTGCTAGTGCAGGGCTGGGAAGAAATGACATAGGAGATTTCCTCAGCACGTACTGGTAGAGAAAGGAGGAGGCACGAAGAAGAATGGAATGGAATGGAATGGAATGGAATGGGATAGAACAGAATCAGGTAGAATTGATGCTGGAAGGGACCTCCAACGGCCATCAAGTCCAACTGCCTGGCCACTGCAGGGCTGACCGAAACAGAAAGCATGTTCTTAAGGGCATTGCCCAAATGCCTCTTCACCACTGACTGGCATGGGGCATCGACCACCTCTCTAGGAAGCCTGTTGCAGCGTTTGAGCACCCTCTTGGTAAAGAAAGGTTTCCTTGTGTCAAGTCTGCATGTCCCCTCCTGCACCTTTGAACCATTCCCAAACATTCTGTCACAGGATAACACAGATCACTCCCATAAATAGCAAAGATGCTAATTTTCAGATTGCAGCTGTACAAACTTGTTCAGAAAGCATTTTCTGCTGTAATCTGTTCCATCAGAAACCTGGTTGTCTTCTCAAGCATTCCCCTTGCATACAAGGTTCTCAAAAGCAAACACTTTCAAATATGTTTCTGCGTTTCTAGTGAAAAAAACAGATCTCAGGATATTCAAATAACATATAATATGTTTTTATTTAATGTAAATAGATGTAAGAAAAAAACCATGTTGACCTCTCTCCAGTAAGTTTTCTCAAGAACATTGCAAAATACTTGTAAACTCCCTTGGACTTCTCAACCTTTCCAGATGCAACATTCTCCTGGGTAGCTAGACAGATGCAGAGTCAAGTGGGAGTGCAGATAAGCATGTTGGATACCACCACTGTACTGAGATATATAGGCCTCCATATGGTAAGGTAAATGGCATAATTTTTTTCCCATTTTAAAGTTTCCTATGAGGAAAGTTTAGCCCTATCTGTGGTTACAGAACAAAGGAAAAATCTTCTCTATATGCATTTTATAAAATAGCTTTTTCATTTAATCGTTTATGGCATGTTATAGCTGGAATACATAAAATGTCACAATATTTGTTTCTCCTCAGAATTGCTGGAGTTTTGCCTCATCTGTGGAAATGACTTGCTCTTACTAAGCAGTGTCTGATCTGCGTGTCTGTATTCTGTGGTTACTTTAATGCCACAGTTTATCAGATTCTGTTTCTTGAAGCAAAAAGTATATGAAATTCAGAGAGAAAAATATTACAAAAGTAACTTGATTAGAGAGTGCTGTAGAGAAGATTGATGTGCATGCTCAGAATGGCACTTGGAGAATATGTTTTGTTGAAAAACAATAAAAAATATTCCACTGATGTTTCAGAGGATGTAAATGTGAGACTCTGTTGTCCAAATTACTTTAGTGTCAGATATACTTACTTATAATTGACTTTGTTTTCGAACCGTCATCTCTCCTCATTTCTCTGTCTGCCTTTGTAACACATCTTTCCAAACAGCACATGATTTGGATTCCATTCTCAGTAAAATTTTCTGTCCTCCTGCAGTTATCCCCAATGTCAAAATTAGGGCATGACCGGCCCACCTGCACGCTAAAGCAGTTGATCAACCCTCTTACGCAAACTTACAGCTCTTGTTTTTCAGACCTGTGGGGACTCCGGTGCTGATGGTCACACAGAACACTGGGATTACACCTTTTCCCCTCCGTCTATGAATTCTGTTCATGTCTGCAGCATTTACACAGCATGGAGTGAGTCTTCAGTGGAAGCAAAGGCTTCAATGGATGAAAAGACAGAGCAGAACTGTTCGGAGCAAGGGAGCATTTCCATGGCAGTGCCTGAGTGCATGGTGAACTTGGCAAATCTGTACAAACTGACCAGAGTGGATGATGGGTTTCACTTTCCCTTGCTTAGGACAAAGGTATTTCAGAAACAGTGAATTTATTTCTCGTTCCAGCACCTGCAAAACAACCCCCTGATCCTTGGTCATGGTATCTTGGGCTCAGATCTTGAACTCAGGTAGAAGAGGTGAATTTCTCCTCTCTGGCTGGCCAGATCACTCTGCTTACCTCCTTTCCCCACAGCAGGCCGGCTTACTTTTTTTTTTCATCTCAAGGCCATCGTGCAGTTCTCTGGGTAGGCAGGTCTGGTGCCTACCCAGAAACTTCTGCTAGTTCAGAACACTGATTCTCCTCTTACCTTTTCAGCTAAAAACATAGCAACCCACCAAACTTTCATTAATTTCCTACTTCACTTCTTGATCTTCAAGACCCTAAAAAGGCCGAGCATCCAAAGGACCATACCTCCTTTTCGCACAGCTGTAGTAGCTGTGAGGCCTGGGAATGCCTGGAGCAGTGACCTCTGGGTAGCTGCAGGCAACATCTGAATGGCAGGTGGCATCTGTGGCACAGTTCAGCACAAACGCTGACTAACATCACCGTTTGGCTGCTTTAACAACATGTCACGATGCCAGTAGCTCTGATCAGACCATTGCCTGAGAATATCTCAGAATCATTCTGGCAATTATTTTCTTATTTGGCTATTTATCTCACATTCCCTCTCTCCCTTTCAAACAATTGAAATCTTGCTGGGAAAAAGGGCAGCTTTTAGAATTTGACATACACCTTAGGGTTGGGAGAATCACGGAAGTATTGTTGTCTTTCAAGGCTGCCAGTTATGTCTGGAGCCTTCTGCAGAATCTCTGTTGCCTGTGTGATAGGAGCTGAGACCCACCACGCTGCTGACATTACGGCTATCACCACACGAACAATTGTTTTCAGGTGTATGTTCACAATCTGCGTGTTTCTAGAGGGTGACTGCCACATGATCTGTAGCTAAACTATCTTGCCATCCAGACAGAACAACAGTTAAAACAGATGAAGCTCTATCAATAGTTCCCCATTTTTATCTAGGTTTTGTGGACTACCCTTGAATGTCTGGGCAGTACTAGCTGTTAGGTCTCTAGGGAAGATGTTTTGTCTGGTATAGGGGTAGTTAATCTATTTCTAACACTTTTCGTCCTCACATCAATATTCAGTAAATGCCAGTTTTGTGTTGTTGGAACATCTTGACTTATCATAATTATTCTGCTATGGCTCTTTCTCCTTTGTTATCCAGATAGCTTTACAAACCCACAGAATTAAGCCTCATAACATCCTCTACAAAAGTGAGGATGTTTTTCCTTCCATTTTGCAGAAAGGGAGATCAAATGCAGGGTGATTTTGACTTGAAGGTCATCTGGACTCTGAAGCAAAGCTGGTGCTTGAACATAGGCGCTCACTGTAGTGCTTTCCCTATGCAGCTAAGGCCTTCCAAAGATAAGACCAGCAAAGTGAGGTTGTAATCCTTTCGTGTGAAGCTTCCCTTCGGTAACCCAACCAAATTTGTCTCGTAACAAGGGGCTTGATTTCATTAATCATAACTAGCATGTAGTCCTGTTGTACCTTGCAAACAGTTATGACTCACTTCTGCAGCAGTTTCAGAGGAGGCAAGGTCCCAGCATGGCTTGGATTTTAGTTTTGTCAGAAAGTCCTTTTATCCTTTGGGATAAAAACTAAGTTTTGCATTGTAGTTCTATGGTTTTATGGACACATTGTGTGTACAATAGCGTCATTTCACCTGCTACAGGAATTGTATACTTAGATCTTGGCTCATATTAAGAGGATGATGGAATGATGGCTTTCATGAAAGACTGATTTTAAAGAGTCTTTTGTCTAAGCAGTTCATAGATTTTGGCTTTGTCTTTGTGATGTGTTTTATACAAGAAAGGATCTATTCGATGTAGTTCATTTTTTTCAGCTGTAGCTAAACATTCACATGCATCTTTTGAACAATGTGAACTCAAACCTAGCCAGCCACAAAGAAGTGATATCTGTTCACAATTTAGAATCTGTTCTATTACATATTTCAAACCCTCACTATTGGATTAAATTATACTACCAAGTGTCTCAGATTTGTGGACAGTTCATGTTGTCATTTGAATGTATTATTCATTTCTTTACTGTAATTCAGATCAATTAGTTTCTAATTTTCAGCAATATGAAGTTCAGATTTGTATATAAGCTGAGTTATGGAATATGGAACTGTGTGCTGTGGTTCTCAAAGTTCAAACAGATTCTATTTAAACCCAATGGGTTCATGTGGCTATTTCAGCCTCAAATATTTTGAACTGTATTAAATTTATTTACAGTTTTAGTGGAAAAATAGTGACAGGTATTACAATTTTCTTAAAAAATAAGTTATTTAAGACTAAGTAACTTTTTTTTAAATGAAAATATAATTGCAAATAAGATATGCCATAATTTTATATCTCCTCTGAACATGATATATCCATCTGTACAGTTATCCCTGACTCATCAGAGCTGAATAGCAATTGAGCAGTGGTAATATCACACAGTGAATCACCAGTGCCACTTCTTGCAACCTGTACTTGGCTTTTCATTAGGACTGCATCTACCTACTGGTCTTCATAATCCAAAAGGACTCACACAGATGTACTGGAGCAGATGTTTGATTTAGGTACATGTGGTGAGAGTATATGCCTAGTTTCTTTCTGGTTTCCTTCTGGTGATGTTTTCTCCATACTACTTCATATAAGATTAATTTCCATCCATCTTATTTTCCCTGTCCTAATCCTTTCCAATGCAATGCTTTGGGATGACTAATACCCAGGTGAACCTGCAGGCAACAAACCATAACTGGTTTCTTTGGTAGTGGATTTATGGGAAGAAGTGTATTTCTGCCCTGCGCTCCTCCCTTGCTCTTCATCTTCAGATCCTGGAGTTAGCACTGGTGCTGTAGCCTCGGTTTCCACTATGGCAATGCAGAGGAACAGTAACTGGGAAGTGATGTTTGCACTGAGGAGTGTGTGCCTTTTTCAGAGAAACCCAATCTGAATAATCTACCACAATCTGAAGTTTTATAAACTTTTGTCTTACTTTGCAGTTTCCAAGCTAAAATAAAGCAGTTGACTGATAAAGTGTAGCTTTATTGTAAATTTTCTAACAGTCATCTATCTTCTACAACCTGCACACACCAGGGCAGCAAGCACAATCACAGCACCTCACCCAAAGGAGATATGTTTGCTGCAGATTCTAAACATATGACACAATTTTTGTTCTGTATCATTTCAATTTTGTGCTGTTATCATTTCAATTGAGAGATTGCTCTTTCTTTTGTTCATGGAGACAAAAGGAAAGAAAGTCAACACATAACAGGCTGTCCTGGTTTTCAGTATTGAAATAGACGAAGAATGTTTCACTATCTTGACTGTATCACTGCACTCAAGCTGGATAAACGAACTGAGGAGGCCTCTGACCCTAAATAATGCTGTTAAAAATGCCTTCTTCAATTATACTGAATACAAACCAACTCTGTTTTTAAGAGGTTGTATCTACTTTGTCTGTATTCAGTCCTGTTTCTCCCCCCACATCTCCCTGCCGCCTTTCCTTGTTAATTCATTTAAACAGGGTTTCTTTCTGCTCAATTTGCATTCAAATGGCTGTCAGGGGAATTTATGGAAATAATATAAGTGCTTTTATCATTGTGTATTTAGTCACATGTGCTAATTTTCAAAAGATGAACTTGTCTAACATCTTAGCAAAAAAAAGAGTAAGAGTCAAGTACCAGCCTTGTCGTGGCTACAAAGCCAAGAATGCCCAGACCAGTACGGTTGAAAATTAAAAACAAAGCCAGAAGGCCCAATTAATGATTTCTTGGCTCAAATTATACACCTTCATCTGTTGTTTTAGAGGGCCCATCCCACCCATGGTCTGGCAGTTCTTTTCTGCTTCATTCTCCTCCCTTGGTAGCAAAAACTACCCATCTCTAGACCCAGCATACAATAATATCTCTTTCTTCTTTGTCTTTAGCAATGAAACACAAATTTACTGAGTTTTTGGAATTTCACTTTGAGTACTGTTTCTTTTCTTTGATTGATGTTACAGCAATAGTGGGGCACATCTCTTTTTCTCTCCATTAGCAGGAACTCCACAACAGCCACCGCGAACCACCAGTGGTTACCTGTGTGGACTGAGTCTCTGAAAGCTGATCTGCCCCCTTTTCTTCTCAAAGAGGCAACCAGCATATTCCCCAACCCCCACTGTATCTGGTAACACCTGCAGCAAATTCACAGCCAAGGCAAACTTGATTTTGACAAACTCTGGAACCGATGGCTTGTTAACTCGAGCATATAGTTATTGCTTAGGCAACATGAGATATTTTTTTATCTGGCTCATTTCAGACCCAAGTAATTCTACTTGTTCTTTTTGGCACTTGATGACAAATACTTCCTCCCCCCTTTTCTTGAAAATTGAAGGAATTAGTACAAAAAGAGACTTCCATGAAGCATTTAAGTTGTTAATAAAAATAATTGGTGACAGGAATGTGGTGGTTTTTCAGACAAAATAATAGAGATTTCTTTTTTAAGATATTTTTCTGATCTACCATTAAGCTACCACAACAGCAAATTATCCATTGTACTTTTGCATTATTTCTAAAAGAACGGGAAAAATTGTGGTGTGTAAACACGAAAATGACACATTTCAAGCCTTTCAACCTAGTGAGTTGTTAGATCATTAGTGTTACTCCGCACTTCTTGTTTAAAAAGTATATAACTATTATATAACACGAAAAAAGAGTGCTATTTGTTGTGTGAACATTAGTTACTGATTTATTTGTGAAATTCCTAAAAGGGAGGAGGGTCAAAGGGGGACTCAGAAAAGCTTTCGAATCTGCAGATCAAGAAAAGTAATGCTATGTCCAAATATATTTAGTGAATGATAATGCAAACCACAGACAAATATAGAGAAGAGGAGAAAATAAATTCCCTGGCTCAAGCTGGGAATTTATTGAATGCTTAGAGCCAGAGAAACAATAATTTAGAAGGGAGTATTTCCCTGGATTCTACACTACTAATAAATCATTGCCGATCATGCAATTTTTAGTGGTCCCAACAATGATTACATCTTGCATACACTGGTCACACTTAGAAACTAGATATTTTTCTTTGTTCTGTTCTCTGTATTACTAATTCTCTGGGTGCTCGCAGGTGCTGAGGAGTAACATTTTCTGTACACAAAGAAAGAGGCATGTGTCTTGTTTTTATGCACACACATGCCTATACATATGCATACACCACCCCTCAGGTCCAAGGAAAATACTATGTATGATACAATTTTTTTTCAGAATTGCCATCAGAAAATATAATAAGATTATGTAAAATAGGCAAAAATCCTAAGATTTAAATGAAATTCTATTTCTGAGCATATTTTCCTTATAGAGAGGATAAGAAGCAACAAAACCTGCCAGCCTACCTTAGCTGGTGTGAAAATAGGTTGCTTTGTGTTCGTAAGTGACTTAAGATTCTTTGGAGAAAGGTAGCTACTAGAGAGAAAGTATTATCAAAACTTGCAGTGTACAATGCCTTTACTTTAAGAAATTGTCATTCCCTGGGATGTGAAGTTGCGTAGGGAAAATGCTGTATTAAACGGGGAGAATAGGCTCTAGATGTGGGTGCTGGTAAAACACCAGCCATAGGAGCACAAAGCCTGTGAAGTGATGGAGGAAGGAATGAGAGTAGCTCACTTATTTTTTCAAGGGAAGGAGTATAGATGCATCTCCCAAGCCACTGGGAGAGCTTTCACTAATGCAGTTATGAAGGAATGTTATGAAAGTTTGTAATAATTGTTGAGTCAGAAAACCTTTCTTCCAGAAAGGACAAAAGGTGAAAATACCCAATGCCCATCAAATCATGAATAACACAAGTTACCAGAGATGAGGTGGTAGAGAGTTTTAAAAAGATCCTTATGAACATCTGTGAAGTACACAGAGTACTTTCTGGAAGGCAGAGTTGTTCCTCCATCCCTGTGGAGCTGGTGGAAGGGCAGCCCAGAGACAGCAGATGAAAATCCTGGCACCAAGCAGTAAGACCGTCTCTCAAGGAGAGCCTGCTGAGAGGAACAGCAAACCAGCAGCCAAGCTCCAGCGGTGATGGAGAAAACTTTCTGCAGACTACAGAAGACTCTGCCAGGTGTGCTGCTACTAGGGAAGCCACTGGGTTGACTAGAAACAAGATTTCATCTTCCTTTGAGAATTCACCAAAATAAAATGTCAAGGCAAATCTATTCCAAAGCTGTGGCTGACTTAGGTGTTGCCGCAGTGTTGAAGAACTGTTCTCAATTTAAGTATTAGCAGAGCAAATGACAAATTAGAGGATTTTTTTTTTTAAGTTTGTCTTTTAAGCAGCTCACTAATGTACTTAGAGTAGACACTGGGTGAAACATCTGCTAGAGCTTCTTCTAGGCTGAAAATGTGTAACAACAGAAAGAGCAACAGAGATGTTGACAATGGAAAACAAAAGATGGGCATGCTAAAAGTGCAGAACAACATCTGTAGTTTCCAAGCTGAACTGACTAGGTGCAAATCTCTGAAGAGTTGAGGAAAAAAAAAGTTAGAAATGTGTGAGTATAGAACAATTTCAATGCCTTTGAGTGAAAAGTCCAGTCTCCAGGTTTCTGCAGTATGGATAAAACTGGACTGAAGATCACACCAGCACGCAATCACTCTGCACCTCTCCTCCAGTCATGTGGAACAGCAATCAGGTCCTACGCTCAGATTCAATTTTGTTACAGCGGGCAACCTGATGTTGTCACTTGAAATAAACTGAAAAGAGTTGTTTTGCTGAAGCTCAGAATGCTTTTCTTCATAGAAGAAAACCTCAGCTAGACCGGCTAATAAAGCCAGGTGGAAGGCATATCCAATTTGGGCATCTCAGTGTTAACTATCTCCCTTGAAACACCCATTTCAGAAATACCGAACTATTTAGTGTCTCTGAAACATCTGGACTTTCTACTTGTTTCATAAGTCTCTAACAAAAAATATCTGCACATCATCCATCAATCCACGGCCACATTCTTTCCTCACCCTATCATGATTAGATTCCTTGGGAGGTTGTAGGGGTTTTTTCCTAATGCTTTTCTCCCAATTTTTCTTGGACATTCTTGTATTATTAATGGGCTCGATATGTGCTCACTTTGAGCCATTAGAAATTAACTAGTGTTTTTAGTAGTTGTTATATAAGTTGGAGAAATGGGGAATTTGGGGGACCTGACCTCTTCCCTTAGCCAACAGACCCATTCTTGCAAACCAAAGACAGATCCCGTTCACTGTTTGAAGAAAGTCCCCCTCCTATTGAGAAGTGGAGAGCAATGGTGTAGTGTTTAGTCCAAGACAATGTTTTTGACAGGAATGTCCAGGTCAGATGTGATGTTGCTAGAGCTGTCCTGCTGTAAGTGAATGGAAACTCCTAAATATCACCTCTCTAAAGAGGTAGATAGCTGCTTTCTGTGGACCAAGATCCACACAGAACAATCGCTCCATGGAAGAAGAGCTGTGTGGCCTCTGCATGGACCCCATCTCAAAGAACTGTTCCTGTAGTGTAAGCAGTCAGTGTTTACCTGAGCTACGTCTATCATGAAATTAAAGAGTAATTACATATCCTACTGTGGAAGTGGCATTCTCCTTCCACTTTAAAAGTAAGTAAATGGATGGGGAAATCTGCCCCATCTACATGGGCTGGCACTGGGGAAGGTTTCTCGCAGAGGAGCAGGGCAGCCTGCTGTCATGTGGCTTTAAGCAGAGTCCAAGCCACCACACACATTCCTCCCCAGCTTATGCTGCTGGGCTGGGCGCTTCGCCTTTCTCCCCTGCGTTCGCACCAGTGTCCTTTTTCCATGTTAGTTTTCAGCCAGATGAGTTCCCAGACACATCTCAGTATGCAATAGCATGCGTGCAATCGGTGCAAGACAGTTGTAAAATTAATTAGCTGTATAACTGCTAAACTGGGAGCAGGAGGGAAGGTGGGGGCAGAGGAATCCAGCCTGAGACCATATGGGGCTGCCACGGCAGAGTTTCTCATACGCCGAGAAACCTCTCAGAGCCGGCCAGTTTGCTGCCAGGTAATGCGAGGAGCCGGCTGATAGCAGAGTGTTGTGTGGGGATTGTTTCATCTGTCAGGCTGCCAGTGGATACACAACAATTGCAATCTCCACTGCTCCTCCCTGACACAAAGATTAGGGGAGCTAGTCATGTGGAGCTGGGCTACGGGACTGTTAGACGATAAGAATGCACAAACGTTACAGTGGTGTAAATATTAAGGAGAAAAGGGATGGTTCAAGGATGTGTGTGATTAAGAACAACGGGTTGAAGAAAAAACATCTTTTTGTGTATGTGACTATTTTTATATGACCTTCGTCTGGAACTCGGCAAATAAAACTGAGGAGAAATACACAGTCTCCTCAAACAATATTACAAAGTGAGACCTTGCTTCTGAAAATAAATCAGTGTCAGACTTCAGCTCATTGATTTTATTTGTCTGAATCTCAGGCTAATTAAAAAAAAACAGTCTGAAGAGCAGACCCTGCTTTCTGATCAGCCTGTTAAATAGTCCTGTAGGGGGAAATTGAGAGATGTCTTGTATAGTCAAAAATCCTGGAAACCCTGCTGTGATTATCAGACAATTCATCTATTTTCAGTAATAATCATGATAATAGAAGTGGTCTGAAAAACTGAGTATGTTTCACAAAACGAGTGAATAATGTATGTAAAATGTTATTATTTTCCCTTCTGACCAGTTTTTCTACTAGGCAGGAAAAAAAATCCGAAAACATTGTCAACAATACCTGGACAAAGTGGCTTTTTATCAAACAATTAACCAAAGGTGCTCTGTAAAAGCCCAGAATGCAGGAAGAGAAGCTGGCACCTCTCCATGTCCCCAGGCTGGAAGGTAAAAACCTGCCCTCTCTGTGTGACAGAAGTAGTAATAGGAGAAGGCACGGTGGACTGGGGAAGGCAGAGGAATCATAGGTGCTGCTGACAAGCCCCGGTCACACATCCAACAGCTCTTAACCCATGGTGTAGTCTGTTAGCACCCACCCCTCCAAAGCCAGCCCAACTCTTTAACTAGACATTTGCTTTGGCATCTGATTCTTTGGTAAGGGGCTGCACGTGAAATACAAGTATTAGCTGGTGCGCACAGGTGGTAACTCTAGGACGTGTGGAAAAGGGACATAGGGTCTGAGACATCCTCTGAGGATGCATGTAGGGGGATGAGGTGTGGAAAAGAGAGGAAAAGGAACTGGTGAGAAGAGGAGCAGACAGACAGCAGAAGAAAGATGAGAGGGCGACAAGAGCAGGGGAAGCATATCAGCAAGGAAACAGGAGACAAGTGGACAAAGGAAGGAATACTTTACACCAGAAACGCACTTCAGGCATATGAGATATTCTGTGGGTCTCTATCTTATTTTATCATAGTGCTTATCCATGCTTTCTGTGCCATGCTGCTGCTCCCACGTGCCTTTGCCCAGCAAATCCTGCCCAACAGCCAGCTGAGCATGCACCATGCTTGTAACACACCAACGCAGCTGCCCTTCCAAGCTATGCTGGAAACTTGGGAGAAGGGGAAAGAAAAGAAGTTGCATTCTGCAAGACCTGATGTTGTTCCAAGTACTTGAGCCAGAAAACAGGTAAATGTAATAGGGATTTAATGTCTTGTTAGCACTAATTAAAGTCATGTCTTTGCCAGCAAAGCCATTACAGACCACCTTTTCAGGCACTTAGAACCTGGCTGTCATCATATGTTCTGGGAGTAACAAATTTTCTCTAGTTATAAAATCAAAGTCATTGTGGGGATGTTGACACAATGGGATCCTGGACAGACAAAACGTGAGCACCAGTGCGGCAAGATGGGAGGGTAAGGGAGGAGGAATAGCATCTTCTCACAACACTTTCAATATATTGAATAGCAGTTAGAACAGAGATAAAAGTAGGGCTCAAACTTAGGCAACCACCTTAGATTAATAAATTATAGAGGTTGCTGTAAGATTTAATTAGAGGCTGGTATAAACAACCATGATTTTCGCTGTCTTCTGAAACCTGATAACCACAGGCTTTGGCAGATTACCAGAAGAACCAGTCTCATCAGTGGGGATCCCAGAACTGCCTTGCTTCTGCTGCTGGAAAATAAACCACCATGAACCATGAAGAAAAATGAATGCAGCAGATAGTGGAAATTGTGCAATGAGATAAAGGGAAAGAGGCCCTTCATCAGGTAGGTAGCTCCAGCATTACTCAGGGATTGAGAAAAGAATAATCAATACTTTTTATTACTCTAGAAAACTACTATAGTAAAGGGTTGAGCAATGGGCTTCTCCCTGCCTCATCTTAAGGATTCTTCAATCGAGGTTTGTAAGTGAAACAAGGAAACCGATCCTTCCAGATGTGTCAAATAGGTGTTAAGCACAAAACTCACACAGTTCATTCTGCCCTGCTTCTCCCCTCAGGTAGGGCTGCTCCTCACACACTTTCACAGTGCTGAAAAGAGACTCATTATAAAACAGTTGCAACTTGACACTGACGTCCAGCCTCTGACATGAGACTGCCTCCTGCTTGGCAGAAAGCACTCTTCAGCAGTGGGAAGCTCTTATTCCACTGGGTAAGACAGGCCAGTGACTTCTTACGGAGCATCTGAGAACCCGCAGCAGTTGCAGCAGTTTGTCTTAGTAGCCATCGAAGTAAGAACAGGGTCATCCCTGGCTCACCCACCTAGTTCAATGTGGATTAGAACATTTCTGTCATATTAGTCATGCCACACAACGTGAAATTCATGCTGGTTTCGCACTAGCTGCAGAAGGAACTGTACCTCATGGGGTACAAAGCTTGTGGTTACAGCATTAACACAGTAACACTCCTTAGACAAACTGGATGAAGCAGTGTGTTTCTGCTGCATCGCAGCTTTGCAGTGTGTGGGATTTCTGGTCTAGTATGAGAAGCACTGCAGCTGCCTCCAGCTGGACCATGGTCTGATCTATCGGAAAAGTTCGTCTAATGCTGAACACATACACGGGCATAGTAAATATAGATATATAAAATAGTATGCAGAGAGAGAGAGAGAGAGGAGGAGAAAGAGGTTAATGAGTTAAGGATTTTAAAATCAGACAAAATATGATTCACTGGCAGATGGCCTCAGTAAAGTGGCCATCCTAATTAAGTGTGTTATACTGTATCATCAATAATCCATTAGAAGAGTGTCAGTAGTTTATGTGCAGCAAGAATTTGCTAGAAGAGCTCCATGTATTTCACAGCAATGGAATTTACAATTTTCTTCAGAGGGGAAAACAAACAAACAACACTTTTAGTTTTGAAAAATAACTTAAAAAATTCATGGTGTAATCCACTGTGCTGTCATGTGCTTGACTCCAATGAGAATCTGAAACAGTGCCTCTAACTTGTGTGAACTGATCTAATTAATCTTAATCTCTTGATTGTCGTCCCCCAGGCTGAGGGCCTCTATGCTCCATGGGGCAATGGATACGTAATTTGGCATTTCGTCAGGGTGCCACCAAATTCAGCATTCCCTCATGGAATTCCCTATTTTGCTGCAGGCGGTTACTCAACCTTTTGTTTTCTGTCCCTGCTTTCCCTATGGGGAGGAGGTAATTGGATTACAAGCATGCTCCCTTCCCTCCTCCATGCAGGCAGGCAGCAGGGGGGCTGGAAAGCAACCATCCGAGTCGAGCGGAGAGCCAAGCATATTGGATGGCACACTGGGCCCTGCAGGGAGAAGAGCGGCCGCGGGGAGCTGGGCAAGGGCTCCTGAAACTGGCTGCAAGAGCCCTGCTTACCTGGCACGCATGAGAAAGGAGGTTTGAGTTAGGTTTCCAAGACAATATCACGGGGGCTGAGACCTGGGATATAGACTAGGGCCCTTTGAAAGCATCACAGAAAAAATCCCACCCTTGAGAGTAATGAGGGCAGGAGGGTGGTTTTGTAAAAAATCAAGTGGTGCCAAGGCCTAGAAAAACCACTGGTCATCTTTCCCCTTCTCCCAGATCCTGACACAATATATTATATTTTAGGACAATTACATTGGATTTCTTTACTTTTTAAAATATGTACAAAGATGTTTGTGTGTGTGGCAACCTGTTAACTGTCTCAAAGGTCTCCCACGTGTATGGAGCCAAGTGATATCTTGGCTTGTGTTGCAGAAAACTTAGTGGTAATGCACAGCCTCCCATTCTGCCTGAGCCCCCTCCCCTCCAAGCTTTGACTCTTTCCCCAGCAGGCCCACAGTCGCCCATCCTCCATCTCAGCAATTACACAGATGGGCCACAGCAACTGTTCTCACCCCACACCAGCACCTCCAGTGTGACTGCCCCACTCCTGCATGCTGGATCTCCTGCTAGCACTGTCAGTCCCCTGCTTGGCAGACATCAGATGTTGCATTAGTGTCACTTTCTCTCCTGCTGAATGGGGGTCAAATGTGCCAAAAACTTTCCCACAGGCACTGGTTCGCTTCCAGCACTTGCAGTGTGCTGCCTGCTCTCACGCATGGAACGTGAGGAGACCTAGAGGACACCGCCTGGGGTTTCCTCAGCTTCAGCTCCTGAGACCCTGCTGTCCACCTGGGTCGATGTGATGCCATGCCTTGCCTCCAACACGCATCCTCGGCCATGGGTTCATCATTCCTCCTAGTCTTGTAATGTTAGCTTTTGTTTTTGTATTAGGGAACAGCACTTCATTTTGGAAATCCTAGAAACAGCTAGCAGATTTTAAACTGTTTAGTTCAAGTCAATATCAGTGAGTTTTTGTGAGGATGGGGCACAAGGAAAAAGAATACTTCAGGGTCATGAAAAATGTCTAGAGACTGGTAAAATGGCGTTCAGTCCCATTTTGCCAAGGGAAGGCTTTTTCTCATGGAATTCTTGCAATGAAGTAATTCTGAGAAAGAAATTATTATTGACTACTACATTATCTTAGCTTTGTGAAGTACCAGGCTATGAATAGGCCCTTTATCCTCATAACTGCACAATCATATTAGAAAAAAAACATAGTTCTAGCATCACAATCACTTTGTCTCCTCATTTCACTATGACATAATGAAATTGGAATTGAATGGACAGGACAGGATCCTGAGCGTCATCTCAGTTCTGCTGATTCAAGCTCAGAATAATAGCAGAAGGTGTTTGCAACAGTACAAGTTTTACCTTTAGGTTTATCAACCTTTAGGAGTTAGAAATCAACTTTTAAAAGATGGGTTTCAAAATGGAACTGTGGGGCCGGAAAAACTTTTTTTTTTACAGTAAGCAAACCCCCATTGTCAGGATGTCATATCACTGCTGGGCAGTGGGCTGAGGTTGCACAGGGGCTGTGAAGTGCACATGGAGGCTCCTTCTCCTTTGACAATATAATTTCAGCCAACAACTCTGTTGCCTTTGGCTGTGTAGCTGTGAAATCCAATTCAACCTTGAAAGTCTGTTGTTTTTCTGCAGCAGCATAAAAGTCCAAACAGATCAGACTCTGTTTTGTCTGCCCTTAAAACTTACCACCGGTGTTGTTCATCTAAGCATTCTTGGTTTGTGATTGCATCTTCATACAGAGTAGCAGCTTTCCCACTTGTAGAGGAAAACAAAACTCTCTGGTTTTTGTTTTACGCACATGTGTTTGTGTGTATGTTTGCACACATCAAGGCTATTAGCTGGATATTGGCTCTCCTCCTTACAAGACACTGCACCTGCATCATTCTGGGAAGCAGGCGCAAACACACCACCTAAATAGCTGGAAAGAGGACTCACAGGGAACACAGTGGTGTATTGTGTTAGTGACCCATGATTTCAAGTACTTTGAACTAGGCTGCAAATCAAAGAGTTGTTGCAATACGCACTTAATTAACAGAGATTGCCTAGTCCTAATCCTTAAAAAGAATAGAAGCTCTAGCACGTTTCAGGTTGTTTTATTTCTAAGATCTGGGTCCTGTAAGCACTTGTGCACATGCTCACTTTCATTTCTGCCAAGTCTCAGGAACTTAGGGGATGAAGTTAAACGTGTGTGTAGAATTTGACCACTGCACTTAAAAACCTCAAGCAAGTTTAGCAAACAAAGCCAAATATAGAAAGATTAGGATTTATTCTGACAAGTACGATATAAATTCAGCTGGACAGCATCAACAGAAAGAGTTTTGTTTAAGAGCCTTCAACAAAATTTAGTAAATGTCTTTAAAGACCTATGTATTTTTTTACAATGCAAATGTCATCCTTCTAGGGGAGGGGGAAGGGAGATGATGTGAAGACCCTTTAGTTTCTAGGATGTCATGCTGCATGTTTTTCATAATACATAATATTGCAAAAATGTCCTAATATCCTCTTCTTCAACAGTGTTTCTTTGTTCATTCCTGAATCCATATAAACAGAACATATACTTGATACAGGCATCCATTTCCTATAAATCATCACAACCAGGCTTAGTTGCTCTGTTTACCTTACTCTGCAGTTTGTTAAAGGATTAATGATGAGAAATACATGAAACAATTTTAAAGTGGAGAATGACTGTGAACTTTAGGAAAATTCATATTGATATGTTTTGATATCTATACCTGTAGTTATGCTTCATTTATTAAAACACAGACATTAGCCCAACACCAAAAAAAAAATAAACACTTGGACTTTATGAAGTTTTTACTACTTTAAGTCTTTTAAACAACTTTTTAAATTTTTAAAAATCCTTTCTATTATTTTTTAAAACATTGGCAGAAATTGCATGCTCACAGTGAGATTAAGATGTTAGCGCTTCCCTGCAGCTTTGCTGAAGCAAAACGAATCAGAAAATAACAGCTGCTCATTTAAAAACAGTAAGGAGTCTGAGAATTTCCTTATTAAAAATAGTAATAAATAAATAAAATAGCAGAGCTTTGTGACGCTTTCACTGAAGTGATTCATCATTCAGTTTATATCTTCTTGTCTTCCTCTGAAGGGCATAGAAATTAGTCGGCTGAAAAAAACCCAGTGAAGTGGCTGCTGTTCCCCTAGCTTGTTACAGGTCTTTATGCAAAATCACATTTTCTTCCTACAAAGTGCCACTTAGATCTGAGGAAAAATGCCGTAAAAAAATGCACAGAACGGAGCAATTTTTTTTCCCCCCAACTGAATAGGTCTACATAATTGGTGAAGGCATAGTCATCTCCTACTAGCTGGTTTTTAGGTGCCAGTTGAAAGACAATGGTGGCATTGGTGTTTAATCCAGGATACTTTTCCTCACTTAGAAGCTGGTGTGACACAATTTAAACTTTTCAAACTTAACTGTGATTTTGTTGTTGTTGTTGCTTGAAAAAGAAAAAAAGTAGAAGACTTTATTATAGATACATCCTGTGTCAAACTGGCTCAGCAGTCTATTTTAGACAATTGTCTAACACAAGGCAGAAGCTAATTTATGTGGCAACAAAGCACACCCAAATTTTCAGATGCATTGAAAGGTCAGATGTTAACTTCCAGTTCACACACTCCCAGAGTTTTGCTTATGTTCCTGACTGAGAAGCTATGTCAGCTTTGTGCTGTCCCACTAGTACAGCTCCAAATTCATTTTTATTAAGAGAAAGGGGGAAACTGAGATTTATCGCACTAGAGTCAGTTTGGGATATGAAGCAAATTTTGTGAACTGTTGGCGACTGCTATTTTTATTTGCTACTATTTCTAGGTTGCTGTAAATGGTATGACATGGGTGAAAGATAAGGAAGAAATCAACCTGAAATTCTGAGATTAAAAAAAGAATCAGATGTCTCTTGCAAGACAGTCACCATGTGATTTCACTGCAGATGGAGAAAAAAAACCCTTAAGTTTTAGTCTCCTGTGCTCCCCCTTTATATACTACAAGGAAGAATGCATCATGTTCACTGAGTGGGAGACCTATTGCATTTTTAAAGAGTACATAAAGGTTTTTTTCTGCTCAGCAGGGAAAGTATATAACATAAATTGTTAACTCTGCGGCAAATCTTCAACTTGCAAACAGAAATCCATCATTCAGAAAAAATATCCATGCAAGCGTCTCACAGACAGTGAGGTGATATTAAATGACAATATTATCTAAAGATGTTTCCATTTGAGTATAAACATGTCTTGATTTCGTGGTAGCTCTGGGAAGCAGCTGGAAGAGAGTAAGGGATACTTGCTCCTCCTTACTTTTGGTGTTGAAAGAGTACCCTAGCCACGACGGGTTTCGTTGGATGGGCCTACTAATTATTTTGTAGTCAGAAAGTGCTCTATAAAAGGCATAAGAGAGTAATTCAATGCAGTTTCCTTTTATCTGCCTTGCCAATTGATGTCTATACAGAGCAAGCAGGGCTCCCCAAACACGTCAGTCTGTTTCAGATACACAAGATTAAGTAGCAAGTGACATTCAAGAGCAATCGGCCCACCCAGGAGGAGTGAAACCAGCGGAAAAGCTGTCAGATTCCGCCTTTTCTCCATTAATCTTGAAGCTTTTCAATGCTGCCAGGTCGCATCTCCATCAAACAAGCTGGGAAGAGTGTCGGGCTATTTTCTTTCGTCTCACTCTCCCCTCCCCATCACCCCCCATTAACCCCTGCCGTGCCAGGTTCTAGTTTGGGAGCAGCTCTTGTCTTATCTCCAGTAGGTGGGGCAGCACGTAGGGGTGGATGGAGCCCAGCATGGACCTTGTCTTAGCAACAGGCCGACATGTAGGTGGCTGGAGCAGAGGGTGGCAGGTATTTCTTCCATGATGGCACTGTTTTGAATGCTTGTGTAAGCAGGAAGGAAATAGCAGGTGCATTTGTCTTCTATAGACAGACTGTATAATGACGTACTCGCTCCCAGGTTGGTCTGGTTGGGGTGCAAGCTGTGTTTTCCATAATCTAGATTGGAAGGGAAAGGCATTTGCCGTTTCCGTCATTTAGGGGTAAATTTTTACCAGTTATAGTTGAGTTGTCTGCCGCAGCCAAGATCCAAGATTTGACCATGGCACAGATATATATCTCATTCTTGCCCTGGGTAGTTCCCTGTGTGTAGGACACATCGTGTAGCTGTCACAGAGGAGGCGTTCAGGCTGGCGGCAACCTTCAGAAGTTGAATCATAGAAGCAGAGGGTGGCTGAGTGGCCAGAAAGTGGCACAGATTGTGAAGTGCACATGGCAGGGATACATGATAACACATGTTGGAACTGGAGCCAAGTGACTGTGTTCCTCTGATATGAGGGGATGGGTCTAACTGAAAGGAAAGAGGCCTCTTTCCTTCAGTTTCTAGAGACTGCATCCTGAGGATGATATTGAGGAGGGTGTGGTTTTGAGAGGGAGGAAATTATGGTGGAGGCGAAATCCAGCTCTGAGGAACTAAATCTATGAGCATAAGCATGGCTGCAGCAGGTAAAGCCAATGATACATCTAGACTCTCTCTGGCAGCAAGTATCTTGGGAAGTTTGAATGAAACATATAGGCATCATATAGTGATAGGTCCTTGGATAGTCTTCTCATTTGTAGTAACTTGTACACAAGGAATTTTGCTATACAGAGGTGCCATCTCTCTCCCTCCACCTCCCCCTTTTTCCTCTAATAATATACTTGTGGTGTTTACTTTTTTCTATTCTTCTCCCTCAAGAAATCTCTTATGTTCCTCTTGCTACAAGTGACCTTTGAATTTCTGACAATTGATGACATAGGGATAGTGGATTTGTTTCTACCATAAACCAGAGAATGATAATTATGAAGGAAGTGTGTGCTGACACCATTCATATACCAGTATTCCCTTCCTCGTTTTCAAGCAGAATCAAAACCAAGCAGAACTGGTCAGAGGCTGCAAAGTAAAATGATATGAAGTCTCCAACACCTGAGGTGACTGTTCTAGACCCAGGGTGGCTGAGTACCAGAAAAGGGTGGCAATGGTCAATCTCCAGGAACGTTTCCTTGCATCCTAACATGGTACATGTGCTCTGAGAGTGCCCGCTAGATCTAACCTTGAAGGTTAGAGAGGGGACACTGTTCTTAGTGGTCCACCTGTAAACTGTCCACCTCTCAAATACCTTTTGTTATTCTCTCTGTGTGCTGCTCCAGGAAAAAGGAAAGGAAAGGGATATGCTTTAGTTTGCAGGGGTGGGGTTTTTCGAAGGAATTAAGAGAAGTTTCTTGGTAATGCAATCTAGGTCACTCCTAGTTTCTCCCTACTAGCTACTGTTATACCAGATATATTTTATTTAAGCATGCAGAAGCTGCATTATAAAATGCATTCTTCAGTTTACACTTAAGTATGCCACCAGTGTGCCAGTGCCTTGAATGGCTAGCTCTGTGTAGTTCATTCTGCTCCTGCTCTTTATCAGTGTCCTGGCTGAGTAGGCCAGTGGTTGTAACTGGTCATTCTTCCCATGCAGTATAACACTGCCCACATGGTAGTCTGTGTAAACTCGGTCAATGTTGCATTCAGACAGTGCAATCTCCAGCAAATGGGCTATTAACACATTGAATGGTTGTGACAGAAGCAGCAGGTTATTGGAAAAGCAGTTGTGTCGTTATCAAATGTACATGCAGAAGCAGAAGGACAAGTAGTGTGTGATGTACAGAATAGTGAGGTGAAAAAACAGCCAAAGGTGAGAAAAGGTAGAAAATGGATACTTAGAAAGCAGTAGCTGTATTGCACAGGAATAGTGCAAGAAAAATCATCATTATGACTTTGTTCAGACTACACTGACTAAAGGAAAAACATGCTTCACAAAAATGAAATACCCCTGTGCTGGTTGCAAGAACTAAATGCCCCTGCTCAGCATGGCAGCAAAAGCAAGATCTGTCATTCTAGGGAACGAAGCAGACATGGAGAGCTCTGTACATCTACAAGCACCAACAGGCTTTAGCAGGTGTGATCACACAGGCCTTTATGAACGATCATCACATTAAAGGTGAGTCCTTTCCTCTCTGCCATTGCGTTGAACATGCAAGCAGAAATATATGGACATGCAGAGAGACCCACCAACGTACTTGGTGTTTACTATTCTTTGGTTTGTACTCAGTAGCCAGAGCAGGAAAAAATAATGACATTACAGTGCTGGTGTCAGAGCTGAATAGACCACTTGAATAGGACACCCTTTCCCAATGCTCACTACTCACCCACGCACCTGGCATTCACCAAGCCCACACAGCCAGTATGTCCCACTCCTAATTTTACACAATGGCTAGACATGAAGTTTTTCCATTATGTTCATCTGTAATTCAATGACATTTATCTTTACGAAGAACTACACTAGCTGTCTGTTCTCCAGAATGGATTACTGCCAATATACAGAAACGAATGACCTTAAAATGTCTCCCTAAATATCTCTCTGCAGTCTCTTTTCCCATGCACAGTCTCCACCATACTCCTCCCTTTCAAACTGCCTGCTGACCCCAGACTGACAAATAAACTGGTATCAATTTCCTCCTTCCAAAACAAAATTTTTGTCCCACCTTTCTTTTGCTCTCCATTTTCTACTGCTATTGCCCATGTCCTTTTCTCACTCTTTTTTTCCTCCTGTTGCTGCATCTATTTATTTCTTGTTTTGGCTGTCTGGTTCTGTGTTCCCAGTTAAGGATAACTGATCTGTTCTTATGTACTAGCTCTCTGTACTCACATTATGGCACACCTTTCTATTGTTGTAACTACTTTTGTACTGCTAATTGCTCTAGTCTTCTCCCATCTACATTTCCATTCAGACCTTTCATCATATACCACGAGGTTTAAGCTCCAATGCCTTTCCTTTCAGTCATTTGAGTTGTATTTCTCTACATCTTAATCTTTTTTTAATGGCGTAAGTGAAGCACAGGGTTTGGGACATTTTGTTTGTGCCTGCTAGGCCATGCTAGTTAAGACACAAGACCTTCGTGACTCGCAGGCTCAGTGGTATTTCTGGATGATCCTATGGGACAGCAGTATATAATTAGTTTTGGAACCAAGTTTCTCTCCAAACTTCCACACAAAATCCTGCCTTAAATAAAAAGCCAGGGTGGGAGACTTTGACATCATTTTCACATAGGTGTTAGTGCTCACATGTGGTTGCTGTCTTTGAAACAGCTCCTTTCCCTGAAGTGTAATATGTTCCATTTCCATCAGTTTATCTTCCCAGATAGGGCTCAGTGTTGCATAATGAAAAACAACTAGAAATTCCAAAGGTCATGAAAAAAGGTTCATTGCATTCCTGTCTCTGCTTTACTTTCTTCCTCCCCCATTTCACTTCCTTCTTCTTTAATCTTTCTATTTGCAGCACAGTTCAGGCACGTATAGGTTAAAAAAAGAAAAAATAAATCTAAAGCTACAATCTGTATACAAAAAGATGTTGCTTTTACCAAGATGGTCTTTTGAAACCTGCACTGTTTTTTCCAGAAGCACAAAAATAGCTTGGAAAGAACTAGATTACTACTTTATTCTCCATCTTCTTCTAGTGTTTCCTAAAAGAAATTCCAATCATCAGCCTTCACTGGATCAACAGTTTTCAGAAATGTGTTTTCCTGATAAGGTGAAGTTATTACCTAATGTGCGTGACTAAAATAGCTGTTTTAAATAACTGCCGGCCATCAGTCCTTGGACTGGACCGACTCACAGATAAATATAAGTGAAAATGATGGTAAGTTTAACATCTAATCTAGGTGTTTATTAAATTCAACAGTGTTTTTCTTGTCATTATCAGGAAAACATAAATGAGCTTTTGGCAGAGAAAATATTTAGGAACACTGCAACACCATTAATACTGTTTTCTACTGAGGATCATCATGTTCTCACAACGATTCTTAGGGCAACATGTTCCCAGAACATTTCATTTCTTGTGGAAAAGCTCAAAGCAAGTTTGATTCCTGACTTTCATACACATACAATGCAAAGAAAGGGGATCTGAATGTACCTTACAACCTCAAAGTCAAACAGAAAAATTAAAGTCGTAAGTCTGCCTAAGCAAGTAATAAAATTATTCAGGTGCTGTGTGTTTCTCTGAAAGGCTCACCTGTAATGCTTAAAGACTGAAAAAAAATTAGGATACTTTGTGTGGCACAAAGTAATATACTAAATGACTTCTGTAGAGGAGCTTTTACTTGGGTAGCAAGTCAGAAAAGAGCTCTGGGAAAGTGAGTGTAATTTTGCTGGAAAAAAACTAGATCGACTTACAAAGACATTCAGCATTCTGAAGTATTAGACTGGTTTGATCTGCAGTGAGGCTTTTTAGGGAGTGGGGAGTTGGGTCGGGTGGTTTATTTTATCCTTATGAACCTTCTGCCGTTCCTGTGATTCACATAGATGCCTGTAAGGTCAATTAAGACTGTTGTTTCAAGGCCACGAAGACAAGCAGCCGAAAGAGGTAAGAAAGTGTAGCAGAATGTCTAATAGACTTCTAAATCTCTCCAACCATATACTCAGCTGGACTTCAACATCCTTTTATAACCAGATTTTAAAAATACGTCTGATTTTTTGTAAACTGTTTTATTCTATGGACTGTTTGGAATTCTTAGCTCCAGTCTACTGGTAATTCTTTTTTTTTTTTAACTATATTATAGAGGCGTAAAAATAGTCCTTCTTAGCCAATATAGAAAGTGTTACATTTATTGTTATTCCACTATAACAGTGATGCAAATAGGAGCTGTGGACCACAGAATGCACAAAAACCAGCAAAGTCTGGCAGCTGTCTAACACTAGGAGACAAAACTGAAGTCTGGGTTTGAAAATGGATGTTTCCATATAGGTATCATTGACCACTTTGTTTTATGTTTACATTTCTAACCCCTTCTACCCTCCTAGTTCTGAAAGAGAGCTCGTGCAAAGTAATAAAAGAAAGACAACTCAAAGCTACAGCCTCTGGGTTTTCAGAGCAACTGCTATATATTACATTACAGGAGCCAGGAGCTATGACAAAACCTCAATTTTCATGTTGGACGTTATTTTCTAATAGAAGAGTATATTGACATTACTCTCTTGGTAAAGTGGAATTCTCCATGTCAGTCTGCAGTGGGGACATGTGATGTGTTCAAGAATCCACATAGGATTTGTATTCGACACTCATAGCAAAAGTTTCAATGACTGCCTGACTTAGAAACCGTAACTTTTCTACAGCGCAGCAGTAATGTATAGTAGCTAAAAAGATAGACCTGAATTATACATCACTTTTTTTTTCAGAATATGACAAAGAAATGCATTTCTCCTCTCTCAAAGGTATTTTGTGTCCTGGGCGTTGTCCTTCCTCATCAGTACACATGCCGGCTTTAATTGTTACTCACATATGGTCAGTGCAAAGAATAAGAGCATTTATGGAGAATTTTTTAGCAGCAGGTTGATTAATTTCTGAGAAAGTGGATTTTAATACCAGAAACTGTGACAAGACCTTCCTTGTAATGGCACTGTGCAGTGGCAGGGCATTCAACACAAAATTTTACAGTAGACTTGCAAGAGACAGAATATGTGTGTATGTATTTGAGGCAATGGCGGTTTTAAAGTATAATACTGCACAAAACAAGAATAGTATAGATTACTCATTATATAGATAATACTACCAGGATGAAAATATATTGTTGTTAGACAAGCTCTGGGACAGCTACTGAAATCCCTGTAGAAGGCTACTGCACAGGTACACCAATGCACAACAACTGGCTAAAACACGTAAGCATTAAAAAACCACATCTATGGAAATGTGTCATATGTTGCTCAGTTCTTGCAGACCTCCATCATATTACATCCCTCTGTTGAGACACAGTGACATAGATTTAGCAAGGTTTATAAAGCTCTGGTGGGAATAGGCCTCACTGTCCTCCAGATAAGAGGCACTCTTGGTTCTATGTTACTACAGGGAGTTTGCTGAGCCCACAGCCATTGATGAACTCTTCCTCTTGCTAGGATAATTCCTTTGTCATGGACCTTTTTTTAAACTTATGTACTGGTCAGGTACTTTACAACAATAATGCTGACTGGCATGTAGATTCTAACACAACTGATTTACTAAACACATTCAGATTGGTCTTTGCCTGGTCAGTTTAAGATCATCCATCCATCATGAGCTTCTGCCATGCCTCGACATCAGATACACCTGGCAATAAAAGAGTGGAAAAGAACACAAGGGACAGGGAGTGCTCAGATGAGTTAACATACCCGTTTTTATTAAAAGGTGTTGCTTCAGGATTGGTTTAATTTTCTAAATTAGTCACAAAGCTTTTAATTCTAGATCTTATTTGAAACACAACAGCCATGGCAATAAGAGAATTCACACATTGAAGTCATGGAGTGAGATCCTTACTGCCTTACCGTGCTGGATTGAAAGGGCATGCCTCGCTCCCTGCCGTGGAGAAGGCACTCACAGGGTGCGTCTTTTGTTACAGCACTGTTCTATTTTTTCTGGTCTGGGACTTCCTGAGAAGTTATTGTGGCTCGCAGTACCAACAACTACATTTTTAATTGCACATGAAATGCATAAAGAAGAAATGCTTGCCGGTGCACTGGTTGGGAAAGCAACGCTGTCTTGGCGGTTTAGGCCAGATGCTTTCTGTGCAGATGATGTAAAAGCAACAGGATACACTGTGAAGAATACACTCGCTCCTTGCAGTCCACCAGTTCTGGATGCTCTTCAACATACCATGTTCAAAAACACAGCAGCAACTTCATCTTTCAACAATGAAGAGGCAGTCACCGCCTGTTTTGGAGATTGCATCTCTCCAAACTTTGTCTCACTTCTGGAATCCTTCAGCTTCCTCTTAACGCCAATGGTGACTTTGGCAGAGCCTTGAGGGTTGTTTAGCTTGCACAGTACACTTTATTCTTATCTTTTTATTTCCATTGTTTTGTGCTATTATTTTATATGACAGTCTAGGGTTGTTACTTCTGACAACTCAGAATATTAATCTCCCTCCAACAGCTCTTCCTGTGCAAGGACTAGTACTTTCCTCTTCACTGGAACACACCAAGAAACAGCATACTGTGGCAAAAAAACCCCATTGCATTTCAGTTAAAAAAAAATATACCAGATTTGTGTGCATATATACTTCTTCATCCATTTATTTTTCATTGTTTTTCAAAGAGTTCAGTGTCACTATCATGAAACAAAGTTTACTACCTTACATCTGTGATAAGCAACCACTTCATTTCTTGACATAGTTTTTTGAAGACACGGACACACAAAACAAAAATGTTGCTAATACCATCTCATTGATCAGTAGTTTCCAGAACCACTTTAATGCCAGAATAGAATGGAACTTCTTGTGGCCACAGCCAAGTTTTGGCTCTTCACACACTTCTCTCTCCCCTTCCCTTAACCAGATTAGAATATATGTATCAATATCTCATCTGGCATCTCCCTCTGTTAAAAACTACCTCTAGTCATTACACTGCAATGTATTTAAAGGACTTGTTCCTGAAAGCTGTTTTAGTAAAGCAACTGTCTAAATAAAATAGCTGTGTGCTACATAGCAACCTATTCAGTCTATCACTGTTGTCAGTTTTTGAGCAACAGCAAGTTCAAAGGATAAATTTTGCCACAAAACTTTGGAATTTCAAATTAAAGCTAATATTCGGTTTGGCAGCCTGACAAAAGAGAACTTTGCTTGGATTTGGATGAAAATTTGATGAAAATTGACTTTGCTTACATTCTTTGCTTTTTTAGAAGAAGCTGTTGTTGTTACTGTTGTGAAGGAAGTGAAAGTCTTGATCTGCTGGAAACAGGCAGTTTGATGATTTAACTGATTGTTAATATTAATTTCATCCAAACCTACAGATTTAGTTACAGTATTCTTATTAGCTCTAAGGTTAATTTATAGTTTGTTTAGCTGCATGATTAAGTGAATATGCTTTCAACAAAAGTTTACACTTTTTATAATAAACATTTCTTTCTTCAGTCGTTAAAATAAGGAAAAGAATAGTAAAGCTATCAAAGGAGTATCTTAACACGTTGCCTTTCCTAAACAATTTGGGCTTAGCAGATCAGCATTTGTTTCAACAGTTGCAATCCTGATATACATTGACCATTGTCACACTGCAGTCTGCAGTCTTGATGAATAACTTCCCTTTCTCCTTCATCTATCTTATTTGTGACTGCACACAAATAATCATCAGATTAGCAAGCTGTGTTGCAAATGGAAGGTAAATATTAGCAGTCCAATCACAACTAGAACTGTCATTCTAGTAAGAAAACAACTCCCATTTGTTATTTGTTGACTATATTCAGCTGACTTTTTTCTTGTTGTTTTGAAGTTCATAAGACAAAGTTTGCAGAGAGACGTGATATCATTTTTAGGCCAACTGATGATAGAATTTTCTTTGAAAAAACTACCAAATCAACAAAGAAAGTGAAAATGGAGATCTATCCTCAGTACTTTCAATGCTCTAAATTTCTCTCCGTTTTAGGATAAATTTATTCTTTTTATATTTAGTGTAATCTAGGTCCATGGAAATGTCTCCCATATTGAAACAAAATTGCTAAACCCGAAGTAATTCAGTGTCATTAGAAGGCAGTTAAAAACTACTGGTTTAATCAATTTCATGTTTGATTGCTACTTGTTAATAAGGTAGAAGTTATTTCCTTGAAAACAACAATAAAAATCAGAACAGTAATTTCTTTTTCCCAGTGGTTATATGAAAATTTGCAGTGTCTCCATTCAATAGATTGACCAGACTGGTATTCCAGACTCCTTACAACCAAAGTTCAGAATCTGATTTGTAAGTCACTGCCAACTTTCAGACATTTTCTACTTCTGAGTAAATTCTTAGGCCATGATGTTTCATACTTACATTATCAAATGCTTGTCTGGGTTAACCACACTTTGAGGCAGAAACATGTTTCTTCCATTTCCAGAGCATCCTCAGCTCTAATGACAACAATTTCTATTCCCATTCTGAATAATGTTTTGGCTTTGCACTGTGCATGATTTACGGATGAAAGGAAATTGGCTGAATGGAAACCTTCAGGTAAGCCTTCCCTTTTGTCTTCACGCTGAAATGTACTTTGAGTATAGGAAGAGGCTCATTCTTTACGTATGGCCCTGCAAAACGAAAAATGTTTTATAGATACATTTCTCTTCTAACATTGCCTGCAGACAAAGCTATAGAGAAAACTCTCTTCAAAAGAAAAAACGTGCCAGTGGCTAAAATTGTGTATGCTCAACTTGGTGGTGCTTGTCTTGCTGTCTAGTAGACTAGCTGGTCTTAATAATATTGAAGACAACTGTACTCTGCTATGAGATTATTAGTGCTCTGAAAATGAATGGCATCCAAAGCTCTTACCCCTGATTTTACAAAAAGAATAATTTAACACAGCAATGGCTAGTAAAATGATTTGGGAAATGGCAAGACATTGGCATGAGAGGAGATTAAAGAAAGTGTTTGATGTATTTAGTTTAGTAATCAAAGGCTGTAAAGGAATCTGATTAGGTATTTTAATTCAGAAAGCACTTACCAGAGAGGGAATATTGGGTAAGTAAGTGGAAAGGTGCATGAATTGGTTATGAACAAAACTAGTCTGGAAATAAGAACAGAAAAATCACTATTTCAGAGATCAGCCATTCTAGACTGGCCTTTGAAATGCAATAAGGACCACAAGGAATACAACATTTCATGCTAGCAACTCGCAACTGTGTAAGTGGGATTTGATCCTGCTGTTGAAAATTAAAACTTGGGATTTGTATCTCTGGGTGGTTAACTCCTTGTATCTGTAACAGAGGCTTGAAAGGAGACTGCATTTCCATACATATTTTTTGCACAGTATTTTAAATACTTCAATCCTGCCAGCTGTTTACCTGCAGGGGCCAGATAGATTTACATTTGCCCTCAGTGCACAATTTGGCTTTTGGGGAATGAAGGTAGGCAGGGTTACTTTCTTTTGAAGCATCACACAATGGCCACAGAAAACGATGGGATATTGTGGCAGAATCTACTGGTATTTTCATGATATTGAAAAACACTTTCCTGCCTCTGCTCAATCGTTTAGGAAGACCCCGACAGTTAGGTATAGAGCCACGTGGATTCCTCTCCCTGAATTCAGTCTGTTAACAAAGTCTGTTAACAGCCTTTTCTCTTTTCTGCCTTTCTACATGATGTTAGGCTACACTCACTTTCCAGGATCCCCTAGGCATTTTATTTTCACAAATGCCCTGCTACTGCTAAGGCCATGGTTGGGACATCAGTGCCATGTTTAATTTTTCCTGTTTTACTCTTGCATATTACCCTCTGTGATGATGTTTTTGTCTTTACACTGAATGTTTTGAGTGACAGAAATTTTTATACAAGGTTTTGAGGTTTCACGGTTAAGTGCATGGCTGGATACTTGGGGCAGTCAGAGCAGATATTTTTATAGACAGCTGTGCAGTATCTGTTCATGGATGGCTGTGATTGATTCCAGCTCCCTCCAAAGACCTGTTTCCCAGTATTTACGTTCAGTAGCTGAATCTCTGTGACTAGTTTGAATACGTTTGAAGCCCTAACGAACATTAAATATAGGGAACTGCTCCATAGGTCCTTTACCTGAACATACTGAAAACATGCAGTTTACAGTGGAGACCTGATTTTTTTTTTCATGTAGGCACTCCTGTGCTCTTGCAGTAAACCTCCTTGTCTCTGTTTCACTGGTTCATCAGCTAGAGGAGTAAGTTCTAGCTTCTTGGGATGCAGGAATAAAATAGTCACTACAATTAGGTTTCCATTCTAACTCCATCATGTAGGCAGGTTGGCAACATAGCAGGATTTGGTCTTTGGATTGTGATGTTAGAGTCATAGCCTTCTATCCCAGATGGCATAAAAAACTTCTCTGCAAATTACCATTATTTTTTGGTACCGTTCCGGAAGCAGCGCAAAAGATTGGACAAGCGTACAGAAGGGACCTTGCTCAGCTTTGTAAGATGTCACTCACCACCTCCTATCCTCCGTCTTGACACTTGGAGACTATAGGCCACTTCGTTTATGGCTTCCAGATGTAAAAACTCAACCTCTAGTACTACAAGTAGATTTATGATGAGTGAGTTGTTTTTTTGGAGGAAGAACAGTAACTCCTACTAACCCAGCTCATTTTATGTGTTCACCTGCACCTTGATAGTGCTGCCACGCACACAGTAACAGGAAACCCTGCCTTCCTGGAATGTAAGATACTCTGGATAGCGCTAAAAGGGCTTTTCCAATGTATTATGAATTCTCTGTTCAACATACTGAGTGACCAGAACACATCTGTTCTTCTAGAAAGGATCAGTCTTGGAAAACCACCACAAACAACTCTGCTGGAGCTAATGATATCCAATCTCTGAGCAGAATTGTGAGGATCCCTTAAAAGAAAAAACATCTATGTATCCTTATTTGTTGTTCAGTGAGTAGCATCTATCTGGAATTACAGCTCAGCTGTTGATAAAATGGGATGGGATGTAGAGAGAATACCCAGCACTGGTTAACAGTACGCAGACATCAAACCAGTTGGATGCCCTTAGGGAAACACTGGAACATAAGCTTATTTGATTAAGCAGCATTTCCATCTTTAGCTAGATAGGAAGCATCTCTTCCTAACACTGGATTAGCATTTGCAAGGTACAAACAGTGAAAAAAATAAACACTTACTCAAAGGAAACCAAACTGCTCCTTCCCCTATGGATGCTGTTTTATAAAATCTATTTACGCAACAAATCTTTACCTGTTGTACATGTGCTGTACATGCACTGTCTTATATACTTAACTCTGGGCTGTTAAGATGGTTTTCGTCGGAGTCCCAGATATTTCCTTCACTTACAGCTTTATAATAGTAGACTACTGAATACATGTATACATCACAATGAACAGTTAATTTGTGGAAATAATTCAAAGGAGAGAGAAAAGGTATCGTGTATTTTACTCCTGGACGTGACTTCAGTGGCAGGAGGTAATTGCTTACTGTCTGACTGAAGATTAAAGCACCACTTTATCAAAATAAGCATACAACCCAGACTTGTCCCACAGGGAGCGGTGTTTCATAAATGCATAAACAGGTGGCATAGCGCATAGTCCAAAGATGGGAATATTTCCAAAAGAAGTTACAGAAGCTTTTATGAAGTAAATCTTTATCTGACTGGGGAGAAGGTTCTCATTTAGCTATCTGTTAACATAGAGTATTTGAGTTAGCAATCCATATGGATTTGTTTTGGGAGAAAATCTGCCACACTGCTTGCAAAATGGTGTGTTCTTTTACTCTTTCAACAAAGCCAGTCACCTCAATCAGGTTGTGAATGTTTTGGTAAGATGCGAGTCATCACAGTGTTCCAAAATATACAGTATGTGAAGACTCTTTTTTATGGTAATTAAGTGATGTGGAAAGCTAAAACTATTTTAAGGAGAAATTTTGCTTGGGGATTAAGGTAAGGTGGATGTCTATTGGTTCTGAAGAAGCAGAATTAAAATGATCACAAAAGGTCCTATATTCACACAAAGATAATTTAAGAAACAAAACTAAGGAGTCAAAACCCAGTCCCTCTTCATTTCACCTATGATGCTAGAAAGGAAGGGCTAAATAACTGCAGAGTACACATGCACAGCAATTTTTTGAGACTGTAACAAGCTGGGTGCATTGCTGCTAAGTTAAGTACAAAGAAATCTTGATACTTGATCAGTCTCCCCAGGTCTCAGGGAAGCAGGAGGAGAGCTTATTTGGATGAATGTAAGATTGCAAATTTTTTTATCAGCGTCACTGCAGGTGAAGGCTGTGAGAACAGCCTTACATATACTGTAACAGGATCCTTCCACCAGACACACTAGAATGTTTTAGTCTCTGAACCAGGATGCCAGGCCAGAAATTCTTGCATATGACACAGGTGAAATCTGGCTTCAAGAGAAATGGACATGCCCAATGGCACATGGCTAAGTATTCTGAGACTCACAGTTATTAATACCCAGGGATTTCTCTAAAATTGAAGCAAGCTTTACTGATTCCTGTTGATGCTCTGAAATCCAAAGTTTGCAAATTCTGTTCTGTACGATGGCATTAGAAATTATATTTCTTTGTCATTCTAAGCCAAAATTTGGCAGAGATTTGAGAGGCAGCATATTCTGTCTGTGCTTTGGCAAAGAAGATACTCTAAATTAACTAGAAGTGGGTGAGGAAATATTATCCCTGAGCATCTTGCTGGGAAATAAGACCTGGAGCTTTTGAAGTTCCTTGCAAAGAAAAACAGAAAAGAGCAACACAGAGCAAGTAACAGTCATAGCAGCTACCTAGGAGATGCAAGATCCAGACTGAAGTTCTCGTTCCAAACCAGACATCAGGGCCTGGGTGATTCGCACAAAAGATAAGCACCCTAACAGTTTCTGGAGTCCTTGCTTCAGTCACTTCTTTGGAGCAGTCCTATTCTGTGCAGATAACTGGGTATTGGTTGGGTCAGCAAAAAGGAGAGGAATTCCTTAGCCTAACAGTTAGAGGATTCACCTGGGATGTAGCAGCAGCAGGTGCCAGTCCCTCGACTGTGCTGTTCCAGACATCATACTTTCCTGCCATTAGCTACTCTCATGCAAGTTCAGTGGTTTTGATCTGAAGTTATGCCTGGCTGCAAAACACTTCAAAACTAATGTTTACTTAAGCCAGAATTTTCCCACAAATCACAATTATTCCAACAACTCAACATTTCCCAGTATTACTTCATTGTTTTAGAGAGTATTTGCAAGCTGCCAAGATTCAGAGAACTTTTTATGTTGCTGACAACTCAAACAGCAGGACACTAATAGGTTAAAAAAATTCAAAATGAAGCCTAAAAATAAAACCTTTTTGAGCTAGCATAGTACTAGATTAATGATATGCCACAGATAAAAAGAGTTAAGCACCTAGACACCACTAGTAATTCTAATCATAGATGAGACAGTTGGCTACACTCTACCACTTTACGCCCTCAGGAGATGGTGAAGGTCATTTAAGTGCACAGATGTAAGATGCTGAGCCTAGTGGCCAAAAAAGAAATTCCAAACTCCAGAAAATGTAGCACAAGGATGGAGCACACTTAACCACATCACTCAAAGACTGACTGTGAATCTTTAAGGCAATGCCTATGGAAAAGAATAAAAGGTCCAACAGGCGCCAGTAAGAACTGGATCTTTGTTGCTGTGACACCATTTGTTTTCTATTATGGATATTTGCGTCTTACGTTAACATTCCTCTGAGATAAGACCTCATACCTGATAACATTCATCCCCAGGCCAGGCCACGGATCTATGTCCCTGGCACCACAGAACTGTTTCTGTCTGGAATCCAAAATACTCCCAAGAACCACATCACTGTGTATTTAAGTTGGGTTTTTTTGTATAGAGACATGGTCAGAAAAATTGTCCAGGAAGAGAAAAATGAATCGTGATCCTGGAAAGAGACCCTGAGCACGTATGAAAGACCATATGGTAGCGATCAAAGTTGAGGAAAAACAAAAAGCTGCCTTCCACCTGCAAAACAGAATTGTCTGAAGATAGTGAAATGGGAATGCTTTGAAGATAAGCCATCATGTAGTGTGGGAAAAGGAGGCAAGAAGCGAAACCTGGTATTGAGACAATTTCCTAAGGTGCACTCTGTGATTGGTGAGTGGGGGAGCCAGGTGCTGAGTATTTTCTACCCTGTTCTAACATGTAAAAGTCATCAGAAGAAGTGCTAATTGCATTTGTTACCTGCTTTTCCTCATAACCTGCCTTCCAGTGGATAGAAAGCAGACAGGGGAGGAACTGAAAATTATCTCAGCTCGCTCTTTCAAAATACTTCAAGTATTCATCTGCCCTTCCTCAAATGGGATTCCTATATTGTCTTCCATGCTCTTCTCCCGGCTTTCTTCAGGAAGATAAAGGCTTAAGTTCAAACACGGGCTCTTCAATTTCTCTCTTCTGTGCTTCTAAATCAGTCTGAAATTGGAAGGTAGGCACTGTGAGGATGCCATTTTTGAGTTCACAGCAAGAGAAGTGAGTATACCTCTCTCTCTCCACTCATCTATTGCAGTCGCTGGTAGCATCTATGCCTCCTTTAGAAAGCATACGGAATCCCGAGACATAGGCAGGACTTTGATACTGAACCAAACTACTAGTCTGGAGAAAAGAAAAAGGCATTTCCTCATCATTCTTTGTAGCAGAGGTGGATGCTTCAGCCATCATTTTTAAAGGAGGCAGAAAGAAAAAACCTGAAGGAAGTTCAGATAACGTACCAAAATAAAAATCTGCAATTCCATCCTAAACTGTGCAAAGGAGACTCAAATACAGAGATATAAATGTAACAGTTTTAACATCCCTCAGTTAGATGATATTTTACTGACCATAAATTAATTCTCTCAGACATGAAGAGTACTATTGGTATTGAACTTCAGGTGTTTACAGTGGAGATGGCAGTAGCTCAACTAGCATCTGCTTACAGTTATATAAGTGGTTATACGAACTTTAAGGTGGTTATGGTGGCTCCGTCTGGCCCAGGTCCTGTTTCTGATGGGGAGCAAATGCAGACAGCTGTCTAGCTCTGTAGGGATGCCTGCCGCCTCATATACCTTTGAGTATTCTCACAGCCTCCAGCCATTTGTGCTTCAGGGACTTCTGCACTGGAGGTGGCTTCTCTATGTTTAATATCCCTTAATGATTTTTTTTCCCCAATAACTTGCTTAGTCTCTCTTTCGAGACATGAACATTTAGCATTCACATCACACCCACGGCAACAGACAAAAAAGTACTTCTACAGATCAGTGTATCTCACCTCTTCAGATTTCTCCACTAGCTAAATTAATCAAAATCCACCAGCTATTAAAGGAATCCAGTTTAAGTGTGGATATCCACGTTGACGACAGGTGGGTAGTTCTCACATCTGTCCACTTCAAAGCAGATCCTGCAAGATGTTGGCATTTGCAGCTTTACACCAAGTTACAGTGATGGGCTGCAGCAACATTGTTCCCAATTTAATGTTATTTTAAAAATTTCGATTATATTCACAGTGGCAGGTTTTGCTTTTTTATAGTCTAGTTATTTACAGTCATTTTGTTTAAATCATTTCATTTACATAGTTACTACACTTGTGCAAATGCAGCTCGTGAAATCTAGCTACCGCACATTCTCAGTGCTGTGGTTCAGTACTCCCTGTTGAGGCAAACGTACCTTTTGCTCCCAACCTCTGTTTTATGTGTCGCTCCAAAAAGCAGTTGCAAACTAAGGACTGTGAAAGTGGATATTAAGGAAACGTTATTTAGCTGAAGTGGTAAAATATTTAGTAATTTCCTTCACAGTGTCTCAATGAAGCTTCTTTTCTGTTATAAATGAGATTATCTGTTCTAGATATTGGTATTTTATACAGTTGAAGGCTATACTTTAGGATGTTGACTGGTAAATGAACTTTGCTATCAGTACCCCAATAACAAACTAGAACTGCCAGAGAGAGCGAAAATATGCGCTACCGGAAAGCTAAAACTTGAATGACCCATGCAATAGATTACTTAATAAGACAGTCTGGAATGTAAAGGACACTGTAACTGCAGCATTTCCCTCTCCATGTGTATCCTTCAAAAATATTTTCTCAAGCGCAGTGCAGACATCCGAAGTGAAGCAATAAGAGTGGTCAGGTGGGGGGAAGGGAAGGAAAGCAAAAATTAACTTCATTTCTGAGCAGCTTTGTAATTTTGACAAAACACCTATTTGGCAATAACATCAGATCCTATATAAACCAAAACAATGAAACATCCAAGAACTGATCAAAAGAGGTGCTGTAATAAGCAGAGAATTTATTAGGCACTGCTTGTAATAAGCTGTATGCTCTGGTTTTAAATTTACAGTATTTCTCAATTTGATGTTTTACTTCCCTTAGCTGGTTAAGGCAGAAGGTGGCAATGACAAGCTTGCATTCGATTAGAAAAATCATCTCAGTAGACTGACTACAACTGTGCATACATATTCCTGTAACAGACAACCAAGGCATGCTAAAAGACAACTGCTCTACTTGATAGACACGCTAAGAATTTTCTCATCCTCCCTACCTAACACAGAGATATTAAAATATCTTCCAGTATTTATAGGCACAATACCAGAATGGACAGTTTTCTTCAGTTCTTCTGACTCAGGGATACCTTTTTAAGAATAATTGTACTTATTTATTAAGGCAAACCATTGTTCTACTGGGATGTTTCAGGAGGGTAAACTATACATATAATACGGAAGTATTTGTTCTTCATTTAAATATTTCTGCAATCTTAGACGATAATTTTGAATCTGTGGAATTTAGCCATGTGTAGGCATACGAGTGTAATAACATGTTTTGAAAACATCCAATGGTCCGTGAAGGTCATCATGGTCTGTAGTGAATCTCCATCAGCTTCGAAGTGGAAATTGTGGTCATTTCTTCACTCTAAAGATCTATTCAATTAATCACAAAACAGTGACAAACATAACAGCATGAAATGATACTAAGAACAGCCATTCTGTGCCTGATCAGGCTATCCACCTGAACAAACCCAGCTTTGGCAGTGGCTAATAGTGACTGCCAAAGAACATAAAAACAAGGCTACTCCAAGGATATCCTTTCCCAGCTGTCAGCAGCCTTTAGCTCAGGGATTTTTCTAAACAGGATACTATTTCATGTTCAGTGAAAGCTTTTATTGTATGCATTTCTTGTGTTGAAATTGAGCAAGTGTATAGTTAGTTTAGGTAGCAAAATAGTTGCCAAAGAATTTCAAAATCTGTTACGTGAAAATGAACTCGTTTATTTTTAAGCTGCATCCTCATGAGTTTGTTGATCTGCCCCTGTATGAACAGTGAATAATTACACAGTATTCTCTGCACCACTTGTGATGTTAAAGGCCACTCCTGTAGACTGAACAGCTAATTCCACCCTACAGGTTTGCCCTCAGACAAAAGATACTTATGTCTAAGTATGCTGTTACATGTCTCTATGACTTGGTAGGAGACCTTTTTGAAAGCTCTGTAAATCCAAATGGACTACTCGAATCACCTTGTCCCCATATTCACCAACACCTCTGAAGAACACAAAAGTGAATGAAGTCTAAAATAGTATGACTTATCGTTTTCGTATCATAGCTGTTCACAGCAGTATTTACAGAGACTTTTTTTTTTTTTGCGGGGGGAAAAACCCCCCAGTAAACAAAAACCCAAAACCTGTTACTCAGGTATAGAGAGTTTCAAGCAAAATGCTTAAGCCACAGATAACATTTACGAAGTTTCAAATTTGAATTCCTTCAGGACTCTCACAAGACTACTGTCTGACCTTTGTATTTATTCTCATCAACTTGTCCAAAAAGGTTTTCATTCACATTTTCTCTGCAGGAAGGATTCAAGACAGGGACCTTTCTACCTTCCCTCATGATGAATGTGGATGTGAAGAATCAGTATTTTAAATCCAAATGAAATCCACATTTTAATAGCATTTCAAAATAATGTGCCTTTCTTTTCTATTAAGTTGCTGTAGGCACATTTATTTCAGCAGTCTTGTGATGTTGGTGATATACTCCAGCAGCTATCAAGTATACCAATTAAAAATAAATCCCTCTGAGGATGTAGGAATAAGAACAAGGACTTATCAAAGCAAGCTGTCTTACCAGACGTACCATAACTTACTATACAACCATCTAAATATTTTTGGTTTTTTTCAGGTTATATCAGGTTTATTTGCACTTTTTTTCTTTTTGGAATAACAAAATATGTTTGTATGCCCAGTAACCAATATAAGGTCAGATAACTGTATCTCTGGCAAAACCAAACTACACACGTTCCTGGTGTGAAATTACAAGCAGAAGCTAAAATTAGTCCAAATTGGATTCTTCTTTTCTACCATGACAAAACTTTGCAGATAAGGGTAATTAAGTTTTAGATTTCATAGTATCACTTAATAATCTGAATTGTTTTAAATTATCCATCAAACTGCAGTTAAGGAATATACTGCCAGAAGTCTGAAACTGTGCTTTCAGTTTCCTGACAGTCTTTAGGTTACATTACAACATCATGCTTTTGAGAGTTGCAGGGCCTTTGTTATAACACCCAAATTTTCGTTTTTTGTTGGAATTATGAATGCTGACAATCTTCAAAATAACCTGATATCCTGCAAATGTCATTTTATCACAACAGAACTATGCAAAATATATCCCAGTATTTGCAGGTATGCACCCACGTTTTGTAGGGAGTCCTATACTGCAAAGTAGATAGTGTTATCTGTAGTCAGCAACAGAATGGGGAACATTTATTCCCAGCATTTCAATTTGGCTTAGGTAAAAGAAATGCCATAAAATGTAACATTTATGACATTCTGAGCATTGAGAAGACAGCTAAACAGGGCTGGTTTGTGTTTTGTTTTTCGGTGGCTTATGACTGAATTGATGTAAGCGGGCATACAGTTAACAGAATAGGATTCATTGCAAAGAATTTGTCAAAAAAAGTATCAGGAAGGGGAAAATGCAAATGTGGGGTAAAATAAAAAAAAGGGGGTTTATCAGTAAAGTTAAAGTTTCACCAAAACATTGTTGGTTTTAAACCAGAGTGGCCAACCTTTCCAAACTCATGTACAAAAATTTTCGTGGAGGGACATTAAAAAAAAAAGAAAAAAAAAAGATCTGTGCCACACACCTTGTAGAACTGATGGGAGCAAAACTAGTAGCATATGGGAGGACAAAGATTATGATGTTGCTTCTTTCTTATAGGAAGGAACTTTCACCCGGACTTGACAGAAATAATCCAAATCTGAAGTTCTGGAGGCAGAACCCTGCTACTGGACAAAGTCCTTTCCCAGTTCTGGCAAATTAGATATGACATTGTGACCTGTAGCTGGCTGAGACAGCAATGACAGCTGATAAGCCTTTTTCAGAAAACTGGTGATACTGTGGACTAATTTGCTAGAACTGCGAAAGGACTTTGTCCATTAGCAGAGCTGTGCCTCCAGAACTTCACACAATGTATCCACACAAGTCCAACTGCAAACTACTTCAGATCAGCCCGTTGCTTATTTGCATTAAGACTTTTCACAACAATGGAAGCTGCAAAACTGTAAAGAAAGCCTCTCTTTACCTACACAGCTCAATGAAAGAATGTAAATATAACTTCTATGTAATGCTCCTCTGCAATGCTGGCATGCAACTGTCTTGTAATTCTTTAATACTCTCTTGGTTGTTATTGCCATGTAAGGCAGCAAGATACCTCAGTTGCAAGCAAATCGCACTAGGTAAAGAACATGTTCTATTTGGGGGCTTTAAACTTTTTCTTCTCCCACTAATGATTTTGATACTTCCAGAGGTTTGAAATATCACTGCCACAAAAAGCTTCGATTAGTTAGATGCAGCACAGCTACACCTATCACCAAGACGAATCTCTAATCTCATTCAGCATTTGTATTAGCCTTGAGCCCTCAAAAGCTCTTTACATTTCCATTTTCAGATCAATGGTTGAGGACACTAAAAAAACTAATTATGGTAGTTTACCTGTTATGCCTTTTGTTTTCACATATTCTGGATCTGGGAGCAATTTTACCTGTCATAACACACTGCAGAGCAGGTAGAAGCTGGAGTTCACCAATGAAACATTCACTTCTGAAGGTACTTAATTGAAGTCAGTCAGATCATCTTGTACAATTTCAGTTCCAGCCTAGTGCTGCAGTATTCTGCCAAGTTAATGGAAAGCGTAATGAAGTTTAGTATCTAGCAGATTTTTTGATCTCTAAAATATATTCCTGTTGGCATTGGTCATCTGCAAGGTCTTGCGCTCAACTTCACTTCTAGGGTTTGAAGACTATAACGATGACAATGAACTGTCTTCTACTGTCAGCATGCTCATTCCTAAGAAGCCATCCAACAGGAGGGAAAAAAAAACAAACCCCAAGTCCTAAGAGAGTGATCGCAGGAAAAGAAGGTCTGGGCTCAAACACAACTTAAAGACTTCAAGGTGGGGCACACAATACAGAATCATAATGCACATATGCATTTGAAAAAAAAAAAAAGCTTTCTTCCTTGTGAAGGAGACTTAACGAATTCTCCTTTGAATGTTTCCACTGTCTTAGAATGAAAAGAAACTGTGCTCTACGTGAAACTGATCCTAGTCATGAGAATGCAGCAATTTCATATATTAAGTGTCCAAGGATAATGTTAGGTGTCTAACATTTAACAGTTATTTCCCTGGACTATGTAATTTCAAAAACCAAGCTGTACACCTGCTGCATTAGATATTCAAGCACTTTTCAATTTTAATGTTGACAATCTTATAAAGCTTGAAGACCATTAAATTCAGAACTTGCTGCTCGTTACTTGTAAAAGACAGAAGAAAAAAACCTCAGTGAATGGCTTTTCTTATTACTAACTCCTTAGTAAGATCAGTGTGTTAAGCTTAGCCAAAAAAAAGAAAAAAAAAAAAAAAGAGGAGATGCAGTAGATTCTGGAGTGTTAAGATTCCAGTTTGGTGCGCTTTGGCATTCCTGGAGGACTTCAGGCTGCACTGCACAACACAGTGTTCAAAATTCAATAGAAAGATGAATTGGAGAACAGTTGTCTGTGATAGGAAAATAGCAACATCAGCCAACTGGTAGATTATAGTGAAACTGGGTCAAAACCAATGCTTTAAACAAGTGTTAGCCAGTTTATAGGGCAGCTGGTTAAAACTGCAACAAGAATATAATCAGATCTGGGCAACACAAGGTAGTTTTTTATGCCTTCTTTTAGCTAGATAACAGTGCATAGCACTTACACCATTCTTTAGATCTATGTGGAGAGAACTGTCTCAACTGTTTCTTTTGTGACAGTGGGGATAAAACTCTCAGTTGGATATGAAAAAGGTGTACCCTCCCCCATTTTGTAATAGATTTCACTGTCCATGCGTTGATATCTCATTGTTAAGTAAAAGTTAAAGTGAATAAATCAAAAGCTGTAGATATGTAACCAAGCATTCTAAACACAATATTGTGCATTACTAAAATTAATGACAATGTCATGTAAGACAAACTGAGTCAGGGCTATATACTCAATGTTAAGGCTGAGATGCTGTCACCACATCTTGTCAGTCAACCTCAATGCACACAAACATGTAACTAGCAATAAAGAAACAGAACTATAATTATATAATTAGTATATGCTGATGCTGTGTGAGGCACCCGACATTCTTCTGACTTAATTTGTGAATATTTAACTGACTTAGTTTCACTTTCAAAGAACATCACAGAGAAACAATTACAATCTCAATCTTTTGGACTAAACCTTCCCCATACCCAGCGCAAAACCCAGTACTTTCTGTTCCAATCATGAACGCTTCTGGCACAATGACAATATTAATTTGCACAGAAAGGAGGTTATATAATATACATTTACAGAGAATAGTTTAAGTTATACTCAAATGTATTAAGTTTTATATATCATACTTTGCTCTTAATTTAAGAAACTTCTCTTGTATAGAAAAAGAAAAAAACCCAGTTTCTATTGAGAGAATTTGTACATGCAAGGCTGATAATTTTAAACAAGACAGTGACTGTAAAATTACCATCTAAGATAAACCATAATCTTTCAAGTTGCTGTTGATTTCAAACATTCTTTTTGAGAAATTCCTACTACAGCCATTTTTTAGAAGTATGAACGCTCCAAATCTCCTCTATTTATAGGGAAGATTGCAACAGGTTCAGCTGAAGACATCAAAAACATTTTAAATAGACATCACAAGATGCATTTGTAGTTTAAAGGTCAAATTTATTATGAGATTAAGAGATGTATTATACATGGACTATAAATATTGCACAGCTGACTTTATTCACAGTCAGACAACCAATGCCAGCCTATTTTGTAGACACTCTTGTTCTTTTGTTCCAAGAAAAGTTGGCACCGTAAGACTTGGATTTAGGTTTTGGAATCTTCTTCTCTTCAACATCATAGCTCCAGCCTGGAGGTTACAGGGAGAATGGTGGGGGGAGACAGGAAACAAAGAGAATTCTAAATATTCTCAGCATACAATGTAGAACAAATGCAACTTAAACCTTTACACTTTAATATCTTTTTCCCCACGTAGGCATCCACTAATTTATTCCATTGTAGCTGGCAGCAGAGAATACTGAAATGCCATACATGTGACGTATGCCCATTCTCTCAGTTGATAAGACTTCATCATACTACGTATCTCCATTTTCTTTGCTCCTGCAAAAAACTTGACAGCTACCAGTGAAAAGCTCAACAGAGAATACTGACTGTCCTGCAAGTTTGTGGCTCCACAACTCAACAGCATCACAGAAGCACTAAGGCTCTGTGTATGCTGGGACAGGAAATTAAAATAAAGATAAGGAAACACGGAAGAAACCAGCACACAGAACATCAATCCCAAAGGCTGGGAGAGAATGGAGACCTTAGAAAGCTGGAGAAGATGGGTGGGAGGACCAGAGAAAGCAAGAGCAAAGATAAAACTTCAGCATCAGAAACGAGTTTAATACTTAACATTTTTATAAGAGCATAAAAAATCAGGAGTAAAAGAAAAGGGAATGAAGTGATAGAAGACAAGTAAATTATGTGATAGTTAAGCAAGAGAAATGCTAAAAAATGTCAGAAAAGAGGAGGTGGAGATATTAGTGTTTATGTAAATCAAAATGCAAATTGGTTGCAGCCTCCAGGTGCCTGGAAAGTTGCCAGGGCAGCACTCAGTATTCCAAAGTTTGGTCTCTTTAGCTGCAACATTTCACTTGAACTTGAGATACTTAAGTTGAAGCTAGAAGTGGTTAAGTACACAGTTTTAACAGATACTAGTAACATGATACTTTTCTTCCTTAGTTTTCAAACAAAAACTTCGTAAGTCCTAAAATGTTTAACATATATCCAAATTTTTACATTTAAGATGGTCACAGAAAACACTCAAGATACATCTACACATCAAAACATGGTTCATAAGATACACAAATTGTCATGTCACTGTGCCTTAATTTTGTATATTAACAAATGTCACACAAATATTATTGTCATTTTTATTAGGCTAAACTAATCTTAATTTCCAAGTTAGCTATCCTCTGTAAGAAATACTGGAATAGAGGTTTTAAAAACATACTCCTTCCATCTGTAAGAGCACTGGCTTTTGCATCCTGTTCTGAAAAAAAATATAAGCTTGAGTAAGCAGCCAGAACTAGATCCAGACACAGGCTTTGGTATTGTAACATCCAGCATTGTAACACCTAACTCTGAAGCACTTGGCTGCTGGAGTGGAATCTACAGCCCCGTTATTGCTTCATCTTTTTATACACTAGATAGAGAGGAGCTGAGTGCCTCCAAAAGAGATTCGCAACTACCAGCACAATGCCTTGGGCTGCCACAGCTACCCAAAATCCACAAAGTTAGTTATATCTAACTTTGGATTTCAAGGAACCACTATATGTGATAAGGTTTCACGCTCTGGAACAGTCTCCTTGAGGCACGCACCTTCAGTTGTCCATGACAAAGAGCAGAGATCACTTTTACAAAAACACTACAATGCTGCGCAAAGTCATTCTTGCCCAGAACCCTGCCATACAAGCCAAGTGGATACAAAGCAGATTTCATTGCCTCTGGAAGAACACTCTCATCACCTGACTAAAGGTTATTGTGGAGTGGAAAAACTCTTCATCTTTGTTACAAAAGCTGTATGTTTTTAAATAACTCTCTCGGTGATGTTGGACAGGACAAAAAAGAAATTAGGTTGATGGACTAAACTTTGAATTTCATCCCATTACAAGTGTCTCCTCCTTGCCTTGACTTCAGACCATCCTCAGCTGGACAGAGATCTCCCCCATTACTGTATTCAGTGCAGTTATTCCTACATCAGAAAACACATCAGATGGGGCAGGCAGAAAGATAGCTTGTCTCAAGTTCCTGAAGTTCTAAGGTGATAAAGAATTCTTAGGTTTCCCAATTGTATCAAAATACCTGCAATATCTAGGATTTGCAGAAGTCAAACCTGAGGTTCTTAACAATACAGTTTTTTTGGGTATACAACACAAGCCATGTAACAACTTTCCTCAATTTGGTCTGACCAAGAAACTTTACTATCTATTTACCCCAGACTAAACATAGTTGAAAGCTGTAGACCACACGGAAGACTTCTGAAGAGGCTTACACTCCATGTGCCTTATTCCTGGCTTTAACTCAGCGCAATCAATCTTCCTCACATCCAGGAGTCCTAAACATCAAGACTAGCTCTTTAAGGAAAATCAAACCGATTTTTCCAGAAATGTAGCAAAAAATTCATAGCAACACATAAAAGGACTGCTGAAAAGGCTGAGAATATGGATACTGCTTGCAGTGCCATAATTCTGTGAGACAATACAAGCCTAAATAAATAAATGACTTTACAGACACAGTCCTTCCGATACATCATCAACATTCAAAATATTAAATAATGATACTGGATTTTTTACTATCTTTTTCTGAAATATGAACAATCATCAAGTGTAAGGATTTAGACTTTAGTATGGTACTTGGGAAGAGTTAGGTACAACTTCCTCAATCTACAACTTCCTCAAGGGGAGCAGCGGACTAGAGCTGCTGATCTCTTCTCTCTGGTCATCAGTGACAGGACAAGAGGAAATGGAATGAAGCTGCATCAGAGGCAGTTCAGACTGGGCATTAGGACAAGGTTCTTCACCGAGAGGGTGGTTGGTCACTGGAACAGGCTCCCTGGGAGCAGTGGTCATGGCACCAAGCCTGTCAGACTTCAGGGAGCGTCCGGACAATGCTCTTCGTCATACGGTTTAGTTTTAGGTAGTCCTGCGAGAAACAGGGAGTTGGACTCAATGATCCTCCTGGGTCCCTTCCAACTTGAGATATTCTGTGATTCTATGATAAATCCATTCTGCAACATGACCAAAACTGAAGTCCAAAATGCTTACTTGGTAGTCACTTAATTTTAGTTTTTCTAATTATCAAACATTCACAAGGGTTCTGATAGTATTTCCTAACTACAATTCAGACGTTCATGTCAAGCCTTCAGCTAAAAATCCCACTGCCGTGTAGCTGGGACCCCCAGACCGGGACACTCATAAAGAATTAATTGCAAAAGCATTGCAACAGTAATGCTCAGAGGCTGAAACACTTTTCTAGAAAGTGGAAGGCCTAGATTCAACGTCTACAGCACCCTTGGAAATATTCTCCCTACCCATTTACCTCCTCCACAAGTACAGCGCTAATGGTTTACCAATTTCGTGGAACACAGGGAAGGCACTTTATCCTGTACTACTTCTGTTGTTAATACTTTGAGATCAAGATTGCCCATAGAAAGCTGAATCACTCATACTCAATACGTACAATACATACCGTTTTTTTCAGCAAAGGCAATGGCATCTTCTTTAGTTGAAAAAGTAAGAACCATGTTGGATAAAGGATCAGCCCTGTAAGAAATCAGATGACAAATTTTAAGGACATCTGAAATATAAAACAATTATATCTCTATCTCAGATGCTAACCAAATGCTGTATTACACAACTTTTTGTAGCACAACACCTCACAAGTCATTCAAAATCTCTATTTTTTCTTATTTACAGGTTTAACACCTACTTTCTGCAGAGTATTGTTTCACTCTTCAGTCTGTTAAAACTTCCCTCCCAACTCCTTCCAGAACTTAACATTTTAAGTTTTCTATTAGACAAATATGTCTAACCACCTGCTGAGGTTATAAAAAGTTATCTGCCTCAATATTTTTGATTTTTAAAGCTCTTTTTGCAAGATCAGGAGGCTTAATGTTATTTTGGACATTTCAAGGAGACCAGGAGTCTGCAAAGCAGCTAGGAGACGAATAATCTTATATAGAAAAGAGCAGCATATTGATAGAGAAGATTGTAAGAAACGTGAAACTATAAGAAAAAAACCTTAATATTTTCTAGTTTTTAGTAGTCTTTAGTACTGTAACTTGTATTTCTGCATGCATAGCGATCTAACGATGTAACTGTTACACTAATCCCTGTTTTCTCATTAAGGAATGTAGTGGAAGGACATGGGCACAAGCTATCACTTAGTTGTTAAGACAAAATAATTAGGTGAAACAAAAGTGGTCTTGGTTCTCAGCAAATAATTGGGATAACTGTGGGATAAAAGAGACTCCTAAATAATTCTACTCCAGACAGCTCGGCCTTGGGAGGGCAAATGCGCCAAGCTACAGAGATAAGGAGGCACCCAGAGAGCAACAAGACCGGAGCAAAACAACCTGAAGGACACGATATACGTGATGCTAGAACTGAGTTTGCGCAGAAACAAATGTCAATCAGTGAACAGCATGATGAAGAGGATGGGCCTTCATCTTGGGACCCCCAAAGACCACCCAAAGATGCTAACAGACATGCATGAAAGATATTTACATATGCTAATTAGTTCCTAGAAATATAATGAATATTTACATGTGTGATTGTATTTAACCTGAAGCAACAGGGTGTCTGGTGAGCACGTTTGGAGGAGAAATCCCCCGTGTGCCCAGCGCCGCAATAAAGAATACCTGCTTAACAGTATACATTGTACTGTTAAGTTTTTCCTACCGGATCTTCGAATCAATATCAAACTAAACAGAGCAGTAATTAATCAGAGAAAAAACGTAAAAAAATTCAAGAGTTCAGCTTTGGCTGAGGTCACATGACCTCCACAAATTATTCCAGTACAGCAAGATCGCAGGTCACCAGTGAAAACAAAGCTCAGAAACGCAAACTGCTAGCTAACTGAATAGACCCTGGTTAGTTTTAGATTATCAGCTATTCCTCAACTATGTGTCTGAAAGCAACTGTACAGCAAAAAGCCTTCTGAAACAAATTAAAATCTAAGTTAAAAAAAAACACCTGCCTTATTTGTTGCTATAAAAGTTCCAATTTAACAACTACAAAGGATGAACAAAAAATAGGGTTCTAAAAATTAATCTACAAAACTTTTAGAGAAATAACATACCAGTTGTAGCAGCACAATGATTAGATAATATTTCCCTGAGACAATAGTGCACACAAGCCTGGGAGACAACTGGGAAGACAAGACCAAATCGCAACAAACTACTGAGTGAGCTGCCTCTCAACTCTTCTCTCTTTGAAGCTAGAAGCGTAAATGAAGAGAAAAAGGAACCAAAGATACATTGACCTCTCTCCAATAAAGGACAATGACTGTGACTGGTGGAGGGGGAGGGGATCAGGAGGAATCTAGCTTCCAGCAAAGACAACAATGTAATTTTATCTGATGTACACATGGAAAAATGGAGTTCACCATATATCAAATATATTCCCCAATAAATAGAAAAAAACAGGATAAAAGCATAAATTACACTTTCACAAGCCACTAAGATGGGGTTTCTTACAGACATTTAAAGATTTCTCGTATAAAGGCAGTAAGGAGAATTAGAAACTAAGAATTAGCTCATGATGTGATCAGCAGAGAATCAAGTGACCCAAATATCTCTCAATACTGTGACAACTTTTGCTTATCATTCTTCTCTTCCACGACTGGTGTCGGAAAAATCTTCTCAACACTACTGAGTGGGAACAAAGAAGTTTAAGTCTGAAGTGTAGTGAGGGACTGGTGCCTCTTCAGCACTGCAAGTTTGATGAAAACCCTCCAGGACAGAGGCAGTCTGGAAATGAGGATTGTGGAGAAATGATTTGTTGTGTTTTCACGTGGGGATCATCTTTCATCCAATCTAAACACAGCTTTTTGGTTTCTTTCCATACATGAGCCATCCATGTGTTTAAGCTTGTGATAATCTGTGAGCTAACTGGAATTCAGGATGGCCAGCTATCAGGTGTCCTGACAGTGTCAGCAACAGCAGTGCTGCAGGATTTCCTATGCCTGCCCTAAACTGTGTTACCTATTGCTACAAACTGGGATTCCCAGATTTTGTTCTCTTATCAGATCTTGTACAATGGAAACCATGCATTTCCCATGTTTCTTTATTTGCAGCTTTATATTAAAAGATGTATTCAAGAACCAGCCATACACATTCCTGTGATGAAACCTCTCAATTGAAAAAAAAAAAAGGCCACAGGTCTATTTTATTTATATCTACAACTGGATAATTTTCACTGAAAAAAACCTATATCCAAGAAACAGCAAATGCAACCAAAAAGCAAGCAAGACTGTAAAATGACAGAAATATAGCAAAGACCTACAGGTGAATAAGTGTATCGAGTTCAGAGGAAAAGGGCTCTAATCCCTAGACCCTGAAGGGCTCTAATCCACTAATCCCATTACATTATTCAAAAGCAAATGGGAAAGCTTCTCAGAAAACTTCTGTTCTTTGCAGCAATTAAATCTGAGGAGAAGAAATTCTTCTTACATATTTCTGGGTGTTGAATGGTAATTTGAAATCACCAGAATGTCCACTAGTAGTTTTGTGAGAATTCCTTAAAAAATTAACAAATTAGTTTACCAAAACCTTAACCTAGCAGTGCCAATTCTCAGCACTTGCTTTTGGCCTACCCGGAGCTTGCTTACACAGGAAATATTCCTTTCTTTACCCCAAAATAAAAATGCATGTAGAGATGGATTCACTCAAAACAGCCATTCCTTTTTAAATTCCCACAATAAGCTCAGTTCAGAACAATTTAAAATACAGTTAAGCCCTTAATAACAGGGTTCATTTTTCTAGGTGGTTTATTCAGCACAAATGGTTGTAACTTAGAAAGGTTAAGAGCCGTTGTTTCAGCTGAGATCATGCAAAATCCCACTCAGAAAATAATTCATCTAGTGTGGTTAAAATCAGCTGAAAAGCAAAGGCGTATTATAAGAAAAGTTAAATTCAACCTGAACTAAAGCAGGCGTTCCTGTCACCTGCTACAGTGTTATAATCTGTGCAGTGGTACAAACAGACCATTCTTTAGCGGCTAGACACTTGGGGGGCACACATGCAGGAGGGAAAGGCATATTGCTGGTCTAGAGTCTATCACTTAATCCATTTAGGCCCCATGAAACAACCTGGTCACTACTTGCTAAATGTAGTAGCTACTTGCAGTAAGTCAAGTCATCCAAGGCATACATGCATTAAATCATTGAGATCTTATCCTCTGAAACAGCAGTTCAAATATGCTTAAAATGCAATGGTGAAAAACCCCAGTACGTGCTTCAGATGAGGTCACTATTATATACAGGCTTAAAGTTTTAAAACAGGTATTTTAACAGCCTATTTTAATACAAATAATATTTTAATTCATATTCAGTATTTTCTCGTGTCTAATGATAGTTGCGCTTGACATCCCTAATGCTTTGCAGTACCAACACAACCAAGATGTTACAGGTTGTGAGCCTCCTCAATTGTTTATGGGAAACCAATGTAACAGGAACACTTGATTTCAGAGTTATTTTGAACAAATATTTATGGATACATTTATTTTATAAATAAAGAAAAAAAAACCCAAAAAAATCCTGTGACCACATTTTGAATGTTAATAAATCTCAAAAAATGAGTCCTCAAATTATATCATATTTAAGTTTTAAGGTTTTTTTCACACTTTGATAGCAAGTGCTAATACAACTGCATCCAGAAATTTTCAGTACACATTATATCCCTTCTGAAGTTTGAAAAATAATCTCTAATGGCTGATTTTTGTCTATGTAGAATAATTTAACTTTTCTGACTATGCCTCAAACAAGACAGCTTCAGATCAAAATTACAGTTTTGTCAGAATAATTGCTGTTTTACAGTTTATAACAGGAATTCTAACCACACTGTAAAATGAAGGTAGTATATTCATATAGGGGAAAAAAGAAAAATTATCTGCATCCAAGTTATACTTACTTCTCCAAATTATAGCATATTTAGCTAAGATTGGTACTGTTTTGGATTTTGGCATATTTAAGAGTTTTTACTACTAATATTAGCAACATTGAAACAAACTAATATTTTAAGTAGGTTTGGTTTTGTTTTTTTAAATTAGTTATAGCTCCTCATTTGAGATCTTCACAGTATTTATAAAAATTCGTTAAAACAAAATCCGGCAGCTAAGTATTGTTACATTTATGTTTAATCAAATTTAGAAGATGCAATTGGGAGCTGAGAAGGATTTACTGCTTCAGGTAACAGATAACCTTCTTTCCCTGATCCTGCCATACAGTAACATCACCACAAATGTCACTGCTGAAAACGCTGGTTGTTAACACATTTTTCAAACTCTTCCAGAAGATAATGTTGTGAGCTAAAATCTGCTTTTAAACATAACAGATCATTAAACATATGACTAACAAATCCAACTACTTATTGTAAGTACTGTTAAAACACAAGTAGATTTACAGATCAAAAGGACATTTCAAACTTAAAATTTACATGACTAGTAAGAGTCAAATATAGAAGAAAAGTATTTCCAAATTCAGTAACTACTCACGTAGATGCCCAGCCCATTAAAGGGTTCTCCCAGCGCTCCCTGTTATCAAATTCCATCTTCCATTTCTTTGTATTGTTAACTCCTGCCTGCATTGCATTGCGTGCTGGAACAAAAATGTGAACTTTTCGGGTTTTGATGTGCTCATCTGGAACACCAGTTAAAGCAGTGATATCCTATGAAAAACACAATGGAACTTGTTAAAAAAGGGTTCACGTAAAAGGCTTGTAATATAATGCTGCTTATGCTTTTTACATAATATCATGCTTTATTTTTACTTTTTAAGTTACAAAAAAGAAAAAAAAAATTGAGAAAAGTATGGTATGAATCTGGCTGTATAAAAGTGAGGCTGTTGTATGTTGGGGCTGCTATCATCTTGCTTCCCCTGGCTGAATCAGATTTTGCACAGGCCAATTTCCTGAACCTGCTCATCTCCCAGCTACAGAACTGCTAGTGCCAGAGGAGGGACAGGACATTCCCTCCCACCCTCTGACTGCAGCTGCAAAGTCAGGACTGCTCCAACTCGCACCAACTAAAGAAAATGTGGAAATGTATAAACTCCTTTGCTCTCCCTTAAAGAAAATATCAGAGCACAGACTGAAACATTGACTAATCTCAAAATTTTATGCTACCATTAGGAACCTAAACTTCCTATGAACAGAACTATCCACCCAAATCCTAGCCAGACAGCTATGTGCTGCAGTGTAAGTGCTTTCACTTGGACTTAAGTCCGTATATAATTAAGCTGCACCAACATCCACGTTGACTCAAGAAGCTATGCTTAGCACGAAGGAAGAGGTAGGAGGTTATCTTTCGCACAATAACCAACTGATTGCTTGAGACTGCAGAGCAGGTACTAGAATTCAGCTCTCATTTCTCTAACCATTAGGTATTACATAAAATTGACCCCCTCATCATGTTTAAGGCTATAAATATCAGCTTTTGAGAGTCAATTTTTCTGTTGATGTTCAAGATCAAGAGAGCAACATTTGATACTGGCAATATTCTTCGGTATTCTTGTGCAGGACAATAGGATTCAGGAGATTCCAGCCTCCAAATTGAAAAAAAAGGCTTGTAACATCATATATAGCTAGTAGTAGGATGTCCACCTCTACCAAGGCTTGGCTTGTGAGGCCTCAGCAAATAAAACTAACAAAGATAAAAACTGGAGGATCACAAAACCAGCCTAAAAATACTGACTTTAACAAAGAAGAAGATAGGAAAAATCTCACAAGAATTGCTGTGAAAAATTACCCTCAGTAGCATCTGAAATAATCAAAGTGAACTTTCTCACTAAAAACTAAACAGTAATTACATAAAATTAACCTGTCAGTTCACCCTAGCAGAGAGTGAAATGAAACATCGAATCCATCTCTAAGGATGCTAAACTGCTCCTGCTCCTTACATACTTTAAAGGCTACTGGAAGCTCCTCAGTCTTCCTTCCTGCCCTCCCTTCCTCTCCCCAGGAATAAACAGTAAACTGGTAAAAGTCCAAAACAGTGCAGCAAAACTTTGGGCATATTGAACTCATCTTGCCAGTACGGCCATGAGCTTGAATTAAAAGACAAACAACTTTAAATAAAATACTGTGGCTTTACATGTCTGTAGCTACTAACTTTGTGGGATTTTGTTTTGTGGTAAACTTAAAAGCTCTTGGTGCTGTCACCAGATCATCCTCAAGTCTCATTTTTTTTGTTTTACTTCAGAAACTAGATTTTGGGAGATCAGTCCCTCAAATCTACATTTGACTTGTATTTGCAATTAGAACAGCAGGGGAAACAAACAAGCATGCACACTAATTTCCCAGCTTCTGACATTTCTACCCAGACTACCAAAAGAAACTGTCAAAATATCTTAACAATTCCATTGCAAATGCTTTCATTAGGACCAAGTAATGTTTATTTTTAATATGAGTCTAGCAGTGATTTGAAAAAGAAATGCTACCAATCACTGGAATGTTGCAACACGAAAGTAAAACACCTTCTGACAGACTGGCATTTCTGCTGAAGCTTAAACCACAGTTTTAGAAGGAAATGGCTTAAAGTTTTCTTATTTGAATTGGCAAAGTGCTTTGTTTAACAAAAATGCTTTTTTAGCTGCAGTAAAGTTTGGTGGGGCTTCAATGTTTTAGCTTGCCTGTTTATAGCAATAGGCTACTATATTAGCCTTTATTTATGTATTTAACAAACATGCCTACTGAGAAAATATATGAATATTCACAAAAAATTTCTTTTCCCCCTCTGAAATAGTCTGTTACATGCTAAAATTCTGGGTTTGTTATCATCAAATACCTCCAAATACGCAAGCTTCAAAACAACTCAAAATGACGTGTTTTGGGTTTTTTTTTACTATTATTATTCTCAGCAACTCATAAGTACATTATGAGTTTAAGCTTCATATTTAGAGGTTTTTGAATTGTTCCAGAATTATGTGGAATTATTACAACAAGATACAATGTTAAATAACATTGTGGAATTATAAAATTTCCTTGTTTGAAATCTCCACACCAGAGAATCATAAAAGTACTATACATTAGTTGCATACAGAACACAATCTAAAAACAGTATTAAAAATCAGCAAATGCTTTATTTATGAGGTAACCATAGTAAAGAAATGCCTAGACTTGTTCAACTGGATGAAAGTAAAACCAAAAACCCAGACAAACCATAAGCTCCTTCAAGCCATGTTTTTTGGGGGATTTAGTTGGCTCCAAATCAAAGTTATTTCACTTATAACATGGGATTCGTCCCACAAAAATCTTTTCAAGGTGAAAACTAAAACCTGCCTACTTTCCGAAACTAAAATACCTACATGATGTTGCTAGCTCTTCATACTTTGATTCATTATAGCTAAACTTTCCATGCCTTCTGGGAATCTAGCAATTGTTTATTGGTATCTTCCCCATTTTAAAGCTGGCAATTGAACAGACAGTTGTTAGGACAATGAGTTTCTGGCTTCTGAAGCCCAAGTCATCCTGACATAAAATCACTGTTTTTGCTTGCTGTAGACATGTAAGGTACTGTAGCATAGCTGAGCTGTTGCCAAAGATATGGAATAAAAAGGCTTAGCATCTATCACATACTTGACACCTAAAGAGCACAGAAGCTCTAAAATTCCTATTCCCTGTAGGCGCACTCTTAGTCTAGACAAACTGATTTCTCACACTTTTAAAATGCATTACAACACTCTATTGTGATCATTTCATCCACACAGCTCCAGCTAGTGACAGAAGAACCTGTCCTTTAAGCGACATTTCAATGGGCTAAAGCTCCCGCTCCAAGATGCCATTAAAACAATATAATACTTGAAAAGAACTATGCTGCACTGGGTTGAACTCTTTACTGTGTCTTCAGTGCTTTGTTCTGAGTTCAAGTTCTCATTGAAACTACCTGTGAACCAACTTTCCAAAACAAAGATGTTTTTGACAGCTGGCTTCACGTTACTATCTTTTTTTTTCTAAGTGTTCCCCACAGAATTTTGCTATATATTAGCATATTAAAATATCAGTGAGGTGTTTAGCATTCAATATTCTAAATAATAAGGTGACAATATAAAAGACTTGAGATTTGAACTGTATAGGTTTGCTTTACTAAAAATTAACAATCGTGTTTCACATCTTTAACACAGGCTATCATCCTGTTTTTCTCAATATACGTATAGAGGAGATTCTTTTTTTAAGAGCAACCTCTAAATTTTTTTGCAATTAAAAACATTTAAAAGCTCATTTTGAGGCATTTTGGCTCTTGGAATAAGCTGAGAGGGACAAAACTCTCACTATTTTTTGAACAGTAAAAATCATATCAAATTGCTTACAAATGAACAGGAGGTTTTGTCTTTATTATAACTTCCACTATTTAAGAACACCTGTCATGGTGAAAAGCCTGGTAAAGCTGTTCTGCAAAGAGTAATAAGAAACAATAAATGTGCTATACAGCATGGAGAAAAGCTGGTTCACAGAGGCAGTGTCACTGAAAGTAGTATTAGGCACAAAAATGACTTTTAAAGGAAACAAGAATTTTCTCCTTTTAAGTACTCCACTAATAGCACAAATTCCAAAGGGGACAAGAAATGGAACTCTGTAATTCAAGTGAAAGAGATTAAATGATTGAGCGTATCTCTGGAAACAAGTGTTTTTGAATAGGTGGGTCAGGTGTGCATAAAGGTGTGGTGTTCCTCCTATGACACTTGTTTCCATGCATAGACAAAAACTGTAGATAACCACTATCAACTATCTACTGTTTAGCACACCACCTCTTTTTTTTTTTTTTTAAATAAAGGAAACAGGGAACAAGCAATGGGAAGTTGATGTCAAAACACAGAAAAACCTCCCAGCAAGCTTCCAGCAACCACCCAGGATTTAGAGTCTTGCTAGCTGCTCTCTTTTCAATACCAGAATTTCACACATTTCAATGACCATTATGACTTCAAAGAATCAAATTTTCATCATTGTCCGTCATCTGCCGGTTGATTTGTATAAAGGAGTTCTTCTGCATACACTCCAGACAAAGGGCTCCTTACTTTCGTGGCTATATATCAAGTTTAAAAGTTCTGTTTGTGACAGTTGTGTCTGTGGTAAATTAGGGTAACACTGAAGGAGTGCAGCTGCTCTGCAGGAACCTCCTTTTTGGCATCATTTCACTTAAATAAAAACTGAATAATTAGCTTCTGTCTTTATTAAACCGCAAAAATGCCACTGGCCTTAGTAATTACTTCCGGTTGCCCCACCTACTTAACCTCAATAGTTTACACTTGTTAGAAAAGAGGGAAAGTAGAAGTTTTCTGTACTTTATAGGTGTTCACAACAGCTTGCTCTCTTTCCCACCCCCAACACGTTTCACCAGACTAAGTGCATAAATTGTTACTAGAAATTCATATTGAAATACACTTTTTTTAGGAGCTGTTGTATCAAAGCACAGAACATCTTGCATAATACCCGCAAAATAGCTGCTGTGAAAGGAGCTTTTTATTTAGCATGCTCAGCTGCTCAGGCTTTAAGTCAGACAACAACATACACATTTCTACACTTCAATACGGTATTTTTGAAACATATATTAAGAGAACAGAATCTACTATGCAAATTTTAAGTGGAAAAATGGAGCAGAATCAACTAAACATGGTCAGACATTTGTCTAACAGCTACACGCAACAAGGGGAAAAAAAGCATATTTGCCCTTAGGAAACACTGTATCACACAATACAGTTTTCTTTCAGGCTTCACAACCATTTTGCATTATCACAGTAATCTGTGAACAACATGGTGTTACCCGTAACATGTTCTCCCATCTAACCACCCTGCAGAACGATTAATAAAGAAGTTGAGAAAAGCAGTGAAAGCGCTATATTTTAAGAAAGAAAACCAAACCTTGTAAACAGGATTAAATAATAATAATGATGCATACAGAGCTTCTACTTAAAGAAAATCTCTTTCCATAGGCAATTTTGCAAAAAACACTAAAGAGAAACTGGATATGGAGAAAAGCATATGCTGAAAAGTGAGTCCAACAGAAGCAGAAATTGTCACACTGCTGGAATCAACCTAAGTCCATTGTAACACTTTATAGTCTACTGCCTGCCACTATGCAAAGGAGATGTCAGTATCCAAAAAAGTCCAACATTTCCAACTGCTGTTAGCTTCAGCAAACACTATTCATCAGTTTGTAATTCACAGCTGAGGAGATACTACTCCAGCTGCCACGAAGGCTAGGCATTTTGCTGTTGTGACAAAACCTCCTTGACGACTTACCTGCTGTCCCACTGTACAACATTATAAACTATAATCAAAATCACGAATTAATTCAAAGTGACCTCGCTCCACTTTCCCAATATTTTGTATGTGCAATATTATTGCATGCTGCTTGCATGAGATACTACAAACATAAAGGTATAACAGATCCCACACACCATTAAACCAATGTCACTTGGACTTGTTCAGAGAGAACATGATGAACAAATAAACAGGAACTAGACTTCTAAAAATCCCAGGTGCCCTCTATAAACTGGAACATGACTTCACACTAGTAAGTAGAAAACTTCCCCCTCACCAACCAGTTTATTTCTAGCCTGCATCACATTCCCAAATTTTGTATTCACATTTGTCTCCTGCAAAAGTCACAGAAAGATTGCATTTATAAAAGTGATTAATGGTAAAAGTTACGGTGAAAGATGTTGAGTTGTGCTTTTGTTAAACCATAATACTAAAAATAAAACAAAAAATCTCAGATTTTGCACCTCTCAGTGCCCTAACAAGCCTCAAAACAGAGACGCATTTTTCTAGACAAACATGCAAAAAATACCTATCATCCAGCCTGCGTTCTTGATAGGCAGGTAAACAACATTTTAGAAATTTAAAAATGAAACATTCAAAACACGTAAGTCTCACTTTCAGCACAAATAGATATTTTATGCTCAGTACAGTTTTTCTGCCAAGAAAGAATCAAAGAACAAGACAAAATGATTATTTAATTATTAATAATGTTTTTTTTTTTTCCTGTAACAGCATGTCTTAGTTTTGTAAAAGTTGTCTGGGTAAGTATAATGAAATTAGAGAGAGGAGGAATCAAATATCCAGGTTTACATTTTGCAGTTTCTCCATATGACTGAAATTAAGAAAATCGTTATTAAATGGAAGAAAGTAGGGGCAGTCAGGGGAGAATATAGTTCATAAAAATAGACTGATGTTGCTACCAGTAGTCATCAGAGACTAAAGTGTGGTCATGACTTTCTTCAAACTGAGGAAATGATAAACTGTGCTTATCTCAAACAAGGGGGGGAAAAAGTCTGAATCACTTACAGCAGGTTTTGTAAACTACTTTTTATTGTAATACAGCAAGATTTAGAGAGAACATAGTTTCTAGAGCTCATTCAAAGCACATGTAAGCATATCTTTTGCTCCACCCCCCACAAATGGCTGGGGTTTTTTTATTACCTTCGAGGCATTTAAAGAGAATTTTCTACAGCACTCAACTTTCAAGCACTATACAAGAATTTCACAATCCTCAGACTAAAAAACATGCAAAAATTCAAGTAGTTAAGAATAAGATTACAGTAACTATTTTAGACCATAAACTTCCAAATAAAAAGAGAAGCAGTCTTAGTTTACCTCAAGAAAGGATAACAGAACAACTGAAATAACCTGATTCCTCTTAAAATAATTTAGTTATGGCAACACTCTACTGCTTTACTACCATAAGTATCTTACAGATACTATTTCTCAGCTGGAAAACAAAACAGGCAGGAAGGAAGGAGCTTTAAAGGAAAGACAAGAGAAGTATTAGCAGCTAAAGCCCACCTAGAACAGACAGCTTCGTACTGATTCCCCAGATTAGTTTAATTTTGCATATACTTTTAAATAAGTAGTATATTCTAGTTCACTGGTAGTTCAGTGATGGTATATTCTTTCAAACAAAATTTATTCAGTTTGCACTTCCGATTATTTATGCTATACTACTCCTAGTCTAAGTCACAATAAGCAGACTGGCTTGCAAAGCTAAACATAATAGTTCAAGAATATCTTGGTGAATTATTCACTAAAGATGACTTTTGAGCTTACAGTCTATAAAATGTAGTTTTGATCATGGACACCTAAGGCCCCAACCGGCAGCTCAGGGTGGGGTTATGTTAAGCAAGAGCCAAAATTCAGGCTACTCTTGCACATTGGAAATAACTTCTGTATTTTTTGTGTGTTTCTGATGCCATTTTAGTAAAGTTGTCATTGTTATTTTTAACATTTATTAAAAGTTAACTGTATTTAGAAAATAGATCATAAATATATGACCGAAGTGAATTTTATAAAGTTGCTATTTTTCAGGAATTTTGTCAGAAACAAGAAAAGTAACAATTCTGATCTGCTTTACAGGCATACGAAAACCTTACAAAACTTCTTTTAAAGTACCCATCAAGATATTTTCAAAGTAAGTCCCAGGTAGAGTTCCCAAACAGAAGCACCACTTGTTTCATCATGTTCAGCCTTTGGAGGAGAAGGGGTCTAATTTACGTTCTTTGTGTGGCTTGGGTGCCTTTTCTCAGTTTTGCGGAAAGCTCCCTTACCAGTTCAAACTGCAAAAGACCCAAGGGAGAATGACGTTCAGAGCCTGGCAGTGAACTGGGACACTACTTACACATCAGCAGCGCAATTGCTGCTGTGAAGCAGGAACACCTTGGTCAATTCACACGCTAATCTGGACAGCATATATCCTAAGGTCTGAGCTGCTGAGTTCAAACTTGGATGTACAGCAAAGTTTTAAGACTTGGTAACTCTAGCGATGAAGTCATAGGAAAGATTATCACTACAGTACATGAAACATCCACTGTGGATACAGTTTTAACTAGCTAACAATCTCCCTGGGCAATCAGCGAGAGCAAAGAATACTCAAATACTATTTTTTCAATTTCATTATCGTGCATACTGGTGCTCTTTTCCTTTCATCTCCCAACTACATATTAATTTCCTATTCAATGGTAGCTGCAGAACACCATTCAACCTTGAGGGTTAAAATTTAACAAACTATTTAGGCTTTTGTTTATTAAAAAAGACATTCATCAAAGGTGGGGGTGGAAAACCAGCAAAAAGTAGTGGTTTAAAGTTTAACTTGTCACACTCGTGCATGGTCTGCTACTAAGAACACAAGAAATCCTGAGTTCGTGTAAACCAACACCTGCCTTCACTGCAATGCATGTTCTCTATTCTTTACACCTCCTTTATACAGAAAGTGATTTGTGTAACAGATCTTTGCCACATAGAAACAAGTGGTGTGAGGCACAGGGGAGAAAAACAGAAGCAAATGCCCAATCAAGAAATGCAAATTTAGAGCAAAATCCCTGCTGGCCCACGCTTTTTAGAAGAAAAGTTGCATTTAAGACATCACAAGGAAGCCGGACCTGTTAAAAGCTGTCCCCTACCCTAATGCAAGATGTAATGCTTCTATGTAATATGCATGGACTTTAAAAGTTGAAAGCAAGTGCTAAATAGTATACATAATTTCCATACACAGCAGGTAGTGAAGCAAGAAAAGAACTGACACAGTTACTCTCGTTAAAGACATGCACAATAGAGAATTGTTATGCAGTGTTAGTATACTGAAGGTCTATGCATCACGGATGTTGCGGCTATTAACAGCTTAAATGTTCACTGTACTTTGTTAATTAGTGCATACAGCTTTTAAGCCTTAAATGTGATTTAGAAGGTTCTTTTTTAAAAGTAATGCAGTCATTATTCCCTTGTGAGGATGGGAAGGCTTGATGGGGCTTCAACTGTTTCAACACCATCAATAAAATATGCAGCTTAATACCACTGGACAAAACCAGTGTCTTAAAAGTTATCTATATGGTTGGTTAAAATAGAAGCTTTCTACAATCTCTCCCTAAAAAGCTGAATCATAACTAGAATGTATTAGTGTTACTTAACAAACTGGTTTTGGCTTCTTCTAGCTAGAATCTGTCCCTGTAATTTGTGTTTTGGCCTTTATATGCTTGGCCTTTGAGGTTATTTATAAGACAGAAATCATGGTCTTATCCTCTCAGATGCAACAGCGAGAAATCCATCATTAACTAAATTCAGTAATTCAACTTGATACACTACATCTTTCCTTTCAGTCTTCTCTTACTGTGGGGAAAAAAAAAAATCGAAGGAGAGTAAAATGTACAATTGTGTTTACTAAACAGTGATAAAAAAGTAAGAATTTGTATCGGAAACAGACATTACAGAAGAAGATATTCAACTTCTTTGTCAACAGAACCAGAATTAGTTGACCCAAGAATGCTTTCAAATGGAGTAGACATGGCAACAAAAATCTGGTCCTAAGAAAACGCACCTAAGAAAAAATACAAAATACAACAATAAAGAATAAAATACTAGTGCAAACTACAATTTTAATCTTAAAAAACATCTGCCTGGTTAACGTGATACTCAGTGAAAACTTTAAAATACATGACTTCCGATGATGTTGCCCCATATAGAAAAATACTGTTATTTATTTTTATACATAAATATATGTGCACATCTATAAAATGAATCTGTAAGGAAAAACTATCAACTTCTTCAGATGTTTGTAATTAGAATTACTCACCATACTCTTAATTTAAAAAAAAATACTTGCAACACAATTATAACATAAAAATACTGTATTTGGTATGCCTTATGAGCATTTTGTAGAAATTCCTTATAGCTCAGGTTGTCGCTTGCTAACCCAGTTTTCAGGCAAACAAGTAACAGGATAAAAGTTATTTCCCCATCAAGCAAAGATGTTCTTTAGCACTAAATGTGAGCCTATGGGCTTTACAGAGTGAACAGAACTGAATATGCTCAATCTCTTAAGTATCTGTTTGGTAATTTCTCTACAGTGCATGGTTCACAACACAAAAACTAAACTGCATATTAAAACTCTGGATCCGAACATCAGATGTACTATCCATGGTCCACAACCCCACTTAACACAGATTAACATTTCTAATTTGAGAAAGCAGTCATGAAAGTAGTTCAAAGATACCTCATAAAAAAGCCATCAAGAACGGGAAGAGCATCTCGTTCCATTTCATCGCTGATCTTCTGCATAGCAAGAGGTAGTACTGAAGAAGCACCAAGCTCTCCCGCTGCACGAGCAAGATGTTGAAGGATTCCCACAGGACTACTGGGCTTTCCGAACAAGCAAAGCTTTTCCTTTCTGACTGATGAAATGATTCAGCTAGAGCTTCATGACTAGAAACAGCTTTCCAGTCTGTACACAGAACTTTGTTTGCTGGGCTAGGATTTGTGTCTCAAATCTACAACTTAGATATACTACAAAAATGCAGAAAGACCGATGTGATTGAACAGAAAAGCAAGTGCTCTACAAGGTATTGTTTATTCACAGTTCCTGACAGAACAAGAATAATTTGTGTCATCTAAGAAATACTTCATAAGGGGGGACAGTAACTTAGGTGTTCCAGAAAAGGTTCAGATAATGGTATTGTTTTATGAGAACACAAAAATACTATTGAGTCTTTAAAAAGCAAAACTACTAAGCAAAACAACTCCAGAAATGAAGTTAGTTCTTACTCCTGTTGATTACTAGACTGTATCAATGGCTTACTTTTATTCTTTCTAGCAGATTAGAAACATTGCTTACATATTCAGACTTACAAAACCAAACAAGTATTTGCATATTGAATAACTATTTGGAAGCCAGACAAACTAAACATGGCATAGTGATACTCCTTTAATTTGTTCTGAGAAGCCACCATAGCAAGCTCTTCAAAACCAGTATTCTTCAACAGAAAATGCAATACTATGTAATGAAACAACAACAACAAAATTCGCCTGCGTACCCTTCAAAGAGACATATTCTTTGACCCAGTGCTCCAGACTAAAGCCTTGAAATTTTTACTCAAGAATGCTGCATGAAGGAAGCCCAGACAAAACAGATATTTCAGATGTTAGAAGGTTGTGTAACCTCAATTTCAGGCATTCCTTCCAATACCCAGCAGAGATAGCAGCACCATGCACCAAAAGAAGAGGCTCTCAAACAAAGAAATCCAAATCCTTTACCCTATCCTAAAACCAAAATAAACCTCCATACGGATGAGAGTGCAATTGCTCTCACTGATACAACTATATAACACTTTATATGAGGTTCTGGACTACTTGCAAAACGCGTAGTTTTCTAAACTGAAAAACAAAATTATCTCAAGCTGACATTTAGTAATACAGCAATACTTCTGCTCTTAAAAGACAGTTAAAGGTAATGTCAATTTCTTTACTTGGACTGTGATAGCTATAGACAGCTTCTTTATCATGGGGAGTAACTTGTTGCCCGCAAACATTCTTCCAAAAAGCTCTTTATCGATATCCGGCCAACTGGGTCTTCTAAACCAACACAAGCTTCACGATACTACAATTGCTTACGAAAACGAGTTGTAGCAAGCAGTATAGGCTGAATTGAGCTAGGATGTTGCAACTGAAGACGGATTTAATTGCCAAACAGCAAAATATAGTGAATTTGCAGTACTGAAAATGTGTACATAGGTAGGTAATTTGGTAACTACACACACAGCTACACCTGAGCTTATACTGTATTTAAGACCAAATGCAACTACCAGCCAAAACCCTAAAAAAGAAACTGCCAAATTATTTAAATTAAAAACAAAACAAAAAAATTGTTTAGAAATAAATATATGCTCTGGCAGACCAGCGTGGTGTACATGAAGTCAGAAGGATTATCATCATCTCCACAATAAGTAAAACCTTGAAATATTAAATTTTGCATTAGCTGTTTGTCAAACTTATTCAAGACAGTTTTTTTTTTGCTTTCCAGAGCAGTATTTCTTAAGTATTCACTGGGGTAAAAAAAAAAAAAAAAAAAATAGAAGAACTTTTTAATAGATCATGTTTTCCAGCAAAAATGCAGATTCACAAATAAACTATCAGTGACCACACAAAGGCTAAGTATTTAACTCTATGCAAGTCCACTTTTAAATTAGACACTTTTATTAAAGTAGATGTATATATATATCTATTTTTGCTTGCAAACAGTCTTCTCTCGAATATTTCAGGTTTATTCAAATAATGCATTTAATTTTGAAATTATTCTAGAATGTGGTTTTACACCTTAAACACCTTCTGCACTGGAAACTAGTATCATTCAAGCGTCAAATACCACAACTGCAGATGACCAAACACAAACCAAACACCAAGTATTGCACATGAAGTGAAACAAGAGGACATTAAATATTTTATAAACCACCAGCAAACAACTTTTCATTTATCTTGAATCCCAAGTACAACACAGTTCAAATAAGCTGGTCACCTGCTTACTTGACACAACTGTGATGGAAGTAAGTACTTCTCCAAATCACAGGCGTCATATACAAGGCCATTTTGACCAAAGCTACAAACTGTTTCTCAAAACTCATCTGCAAAGTAAATGGTGGAAAAAGCAGTTTTATTAACCCCATTTTACATAACAGGTTTATTAATTTTTATCCATTTTTCATTATTCTGAAGCAAAATGCAAGCTGCTGATCTGAGAGAAAAAAATAAGTAGAAGTAATACAACCTACAAGCAAGAAATCTGGGGCTAAAGGGAGAGAATGCATAACTCTCTGAACTCCCACACAGATTTTCATCCTGGCACCTTGTACCCTTTGAATATGACAACTGCCTGTCACAGAGCCATACATATAAGGCATACAAAAATTTTTAAGTTCCATTCCTCATCCAAAGCAAAATACTATCCTGAACCAAATCCTTTACGGTAACCAGTTGAATAAATACTGCAGCTAGAGTGGATTAAACTAAGAAAAGATTATTCTAAATTCTTTTATCCCACTAAGTTACTTTGGGAACAGCCTCAACTCACCCTCAAGGAATAACCCCCAAGGAGTTAACAGCATTTTGGAAAACCAAAACACAGAGCATCCACTACATCCTTGTTATTTAACACAGTGGTAATGCTTGGAGAATTCTTGGCTGAACAGCAGCTTCGAGAAAATGAAATCTAGTAAGCCTGTCTTTAATAAATGCATACTTTGCCAAGTGTTTCTCTTCAAGTTGCAAAAACAGCTCCTATATGGAGTCTTCAACTGCTATGTCACACTGTCTCACACATAATTTTATGACACGTTATTGCTTTGGTCTTCAGAGTAAAGTATATTACATACTCTTGGTTCTTGGGAAAGGCTGCTAGCAATTATCACACTTTAAAAAGCGTGTTAAAGCTTGATTTGCTATGTCCTTTGTTTCACAGCACTGCAGACTATCACACTGAGATTTGAAGAAGTTTCATTATTCCAGGCTATTTTTCACCTGTTTGAGTTGCATTATTATCACTGTATTACAGTAAAGTCTATGCTTTTCTAATCAAAGAAAGATTATACAATTTTACTAATTTCTAAGCCTAGCCAAAATTGGGATTTGGATGAAGGTGAACAAACTATGACTCCATCCTGCAAACACTGTTTAGTGTTTACTAGTAATACAGTCTTCTACAAAAAACGGACTGGAGTGTTTCCTCAACTTTTTTGATGAAGAGGTTCATGTTCTGACAATCCTATTAATACAATGCTACTCCTGGATTATCCAGTAGTATACACTTGCAACATACACTAACTGCTTCCCGTGGACAGCCAAGAGGAAGCTGCCTAAGATTCTGGATATGTATTTCACAACAGTTTTCAGAATCACAGAATCCTTTAGGCTGGAAAAGACCCTTAAGATCATTGAGTCCAACTGTAAACCTAACACTACCAAGTTACCACGTCTGCCACTAAACCACGTCCCTAAGTGCCATGTCTACACATCTTTTGAATACCTCCAGGCATGGTCACTCCACCACTTCCCTGGGCAGCATGTTCCAGTGCTTAACAACCCTTTTCGTGTAGAAATTTTTCCTAATACCCAACCCACTTTCTCTTGTCCTATCACTTGCTACTTGGGAGAAGAGACTGACACCCACCTCGCTACAACCTCCCTTCAGGTAGTTGTAGAGAGCAGTAAGGTCTCCCCTCAGCCTCCTTTTCTCCAGGCTAAATAAGCCCAGTTCCCTCAGCCGCTCCTCAGAAGACTTGTTCTCCAGACCCTTCACCAGCTTTGCTGCCCTTCTCTGGACAGGCTCCAGCAACTCAATGTCTTTCTTGTAGTGTAGGGTCCCAAACTGAACATGGTACTCGAGGTGCGGCCTCACCAGTGCTGAGTACAGGGGCACGATCACCTCCCTACTCCTGCTGGCCACACCATTTCTGATATAAGCCAGGATGCCGTTGGCCTTCTTGGCCACCTGGGCACACTGCTGGCTCACGTTCAGCTGGCTGTCAACCAACACCCCAAGGTCCTTTTCCGCTGGGCAGCTTTCCAGCCACTCCTCCCCAAGCCTGTAGCGTTGCATGAAGTTGTGACCGAAGTGCAGGACCCGGCCCTTGGCCTTGCTGAACTTCACGCATCTGCCCTCAGCCCATCGATCCAGTCTGCCCAGATCCCTCTGCAGAGCCTTCCTACTCTCACGCAGACCAACACTCCTGCCCAACTTGATGTCATCTGCAAAGTTACTGAGGGCGCACTTAACCCTCTTGTCCAGTTAATTAAAAAAAAATTACACAGATGTGGCCCCAACACTGAACCCTGGGGAATACCACTTGTGACCGTCCGACAACTGGATTGAACTCCATTCACCACCACTCTTTGGGCCCAGCCATCCAGTCAGTTTTTTTACCAAGCAAACAGTACGCACACCCAAGCCATGAGCAGCCAGTCTCTCCAGGAGAATGCTGTGTGAAACGGTAGCAAAGGCTTTACCAAAGTCCAGGAAAGCAACATCCACAGCCTTTCACTTATCCACGAAGTCCATTTATTAATCCACTTTGGCCTAGGCTGCTGCAGTATACGGCATTTACTGCTCCTCTAGAATATCATCTGGAAAGTATGAACTGGTCATCCTCAAAAAAGGGCTCAGCTATTCCGCGCCCAATTTGGTGTATGCAAGTTATCTTTAGTGAGTTATGTAGAGTTTGTTTACAACCAGAAGGAAACTGTCCCTCTGCTGAGGTTCAGTACTGAGATTTCTGAATAAACGGTTAATTAACAGTATAGACAAAACAAAACAATTTCAGGACAGGTGCTGAAATGTCAACAGCATCACTGTAGTTAGCCTGTCATGCTTGTAATAGAGTCTGTCCCCACATGTTCTCACGATGCTGCAAAAATGACTTTAGTACCATTCCAATTGCACTTCATAGCACTGTTTTTGAATACTTAACTCTGTGTAGCAATTCATCCTATTTTAGCTTGGCCTGATACAAAATAAAAACATCTGTGGGATGGCTGCAACTAACAGCTGATCCTTAATTACAGTTCCACAATGTTTCTAACATCTCCAGAGTGACCAAACCCTACAACTGCTCTCGCAATGATTTTTGCTTTGAGCTACAGCATATACATTATCAGTGAAAGTGAAATACTCTGATTTAGAGATGCAAATAATATTAGCTGTTCTAATCTTGAAACATTCTTGCAACACTGGTATCATTTAACCACTACAAAAGTCCTTTTACTGGTGAATATTTGGGGGTACCTTCCAAATGCCGACAGCAACTTTTGTAACAGTGCCTAGCCTGCAGAAACTCCAGGCTAGACATCCACAATGCAGCATTACCAGCACTGGCTGGGAAGCCTGCTTAAAGCACACATGCTGAACTGGATGACTTTTTGCTACAACAGTATTGATGCACCCTACTTAGAACAACTGAAACAAATCACAGTAATTTAAAACAGTTCAAACTCCAATTACAGACAAAACCACTGAAGCTTTTTATAATGATTATGGAAGCTATGTTATTGCATATGCACAAACAGTTAAATCATTTGGGACACTACCTGAGGGAGATTTGCTGCCGACAGCCTTTGTCCTCTATAGCCCAAATTTCCTAATGCAAGCAGGGTCTTGAGAGACTATTTTTCACACAGCTATTTGTCCAGACTCTTGGAATATGACCTAATTGGTGGCCAGAGATTCAAAATGTGATGCAAGAACTGTATTTCTGTTTAGCTTTGTTCATTTTGTACATTATTTTCTTCAGATGTAACTGTCTGTTCAAAGTTATTTTATTCAATATTCACTGAAAACGGCTAGTAACTGAGACAAAGGTATAATTTCTTGGATGTGTTCTATACAAGCTGAACATTCAAATCCTTTTACATTTAAGAGTCCCACTTTTTTCTGATAAATCAATGTGGCCTAAACTACTGTGTTTTCTACTGTTTCATCGGAACTCGTTTTTCTGTTGCATTCAACACATGGTAGGATGCAGTAAGCAGGTGATTGACTACTGCCTAGTAATTCAGTTTCAGGATGGTCTTTCTCCTTCTACTTCATTTGTGTTTCCCAAGATAAGGAATATTTTAGTATTCACAAAACCAAATGGGACTCTAGATAATTGACAGGAATACCTGTTGATCGAGTTCTAGCATATGCATACACACATAGGAATGCAAGGTCTACAAAAGCACGGGAAATAAATTAATTCAACTGCAATATGCAGTTAAAAGTTCTCAATAACCACAGCGTTAGTCTACTAGCCTTGTAAACACCGGTTCACAGCAGTGTTCAGCTTCAAAATAAGTTACAAGAGGAATAAGGCAAACAAGGATAACCATATCTCATTTTCCACCTGTTCTTGCTTCTTCTTTCTGATCTGCACATAAAAACCACCCACAAGGTGATGACAGGCTTCAGAAAAAAAAAAGTATGATAAAGCCAACAAATCCATCAAAACATGACTCAGTGATTTCTAACAGAAAGATGCATATATGTGGCAGTAACACAAGAATAGGGGTCTTTTTTAATTAAAAGTTAAGCACCAACTTCTGGAATACAAGTTAGAATCACAGAATCATTTAGGTTGGAAAAGACCCTTCAGATCAAGAAGCTCAAGCGCTAACCTACCACTGCCAAGCCCACCACTAAACCATGCCCCTAACTGCCACATCTACACATCTTTTAAATACCTCTAGGGACGATGACTCAACCATTTCCCTGAGAAGCCTGTTGCAATGCTTGACAACCCTTCTGGTGAAGAAATTTTTCCTAATATCCAATATAAATCTCCCCTGGCACAACTTGAGGCCGTTTCCTCTTGTTCTATCACTTGTTACTTGGGAAAAGAGATCAACACCCACCCCGCTACAACCTCCTTTGAAGTAGCTGTAGAGAGCAACAAGGTGTCCCCTTGCACAGAAATAATAGCTTTGCTAAGCTTCGCAACATTATTTAAAAAAAAGAAAATTCATGTCATATGTTAATTTAGTTTTAATGGGTTGTAATTAATCCTGCTTTAAATTAGGAAATATACTGCAACAACATGAAATAAGTTAACACAGTACTCTACTTTCCATGAGGTTTAACAGGTGTCCAGAGAACTTCTCCTAATCCTGAGAGTTGAAAATCGTATCAAACCTCTTCATGAAGATTTTCCTTGCTAATGGGATATAAATTTTTGCCCATTAACAGAACATCAATTATTGGATATTTTATGGCATTATGGAAACTTCTCCAAAAACTTAGCTAAATCTACACATGAAAATTTTAAAATAATATTCTAATTTTCTGTAATTTTGTTTCTGGTCCTACAATAATACGGAAAAAAATATGCATCTAGAATGTCCACCTATATGCACAACATTCTAGGAAAATACTGTTCAGTCTGACGTTTAACCTAATATTTGAAAGACCTGGGGAGAATCATTTAGATACATTACATGTATCAAAATTAAACAAAATTGTTCAATGGTTGCTACTGTAAGATCTCAAAAAAACCCCCGGCAACTATGATAAAAATATCTTCAGCTTGATGAGAACATATAATGACATTAGAAATAACCACTTCACTTACAATTCATTTACATTAACACTAAGAGAATTGTTGTATTTCAAATTAGTATAGCCAGACAGCATAATGTACAACCCTAACTTAGGATAAGGCACATTTAAATACAAAATGGAAGACAGAATAGTGTTTATTTTATGGGTTTGTCTTCACACTGTAGTGTCTTTCAGAGCTATGTATCCATTACCCAAGGTCACAGTAGCGAAATGTGATACTGTAAAATCAGGCATTATAAAAACTCTATTTAGATTTTTTAAGTGTTGCAGAACGGTGCTATAATAATCACATGCAATTCATAATTCGCTTAGGGAAATGCAGGTCTCTTGACTTGGTGAATCTTATTTACATAGTGACTCCTGAACTCTCGTACATTAAATTTCCTGAATTCCAAGTGATGCAACTAGATTAGCAAGATAATCGTGTTTGCTAGAACACAGTATTGATTTTTTCCCTAATTTTTAAACCTAAAATTATAGTATTACTTTTTAAGTTCAGAAAAAAGTTTACAAAAAAATAAATTTTGTTACCTATGAGTAGATTATTACTGCTACATCTATATTACAAACAATAAGGAAAAAAGCCCTAAAGAGTTGTTAAAGTAGGTGCATTTATTCCAATAGCTTGTTAAACTTCAGCTGTCTCAACTTGTAGCTATCATTACAAATGCTCAATTTATAAATATACATTCCTAATATTTCTTAAGTAGTTAATGTAGGTTCAGGGATATAAGAAAGTACCTACAATACGAACTGTCTGGTACATATGATGGGAATTTTTTTCCTTCCTGAAGATCCAAAAGCAATATGAAAACCAATGAAAAGCATGCTTCTGCTGTGACGCATTCCCCTACAAGTCTTACAAAAATTATACTATTGAATAATGTAAACATAAGTGTCAGGTTGCATCTAGAGTAACAGACCACACATTATGGAAGAACTTACAAGAAAAGATTGCCAAATTTCTGATCTGCTACTGATTAGCAGAAGAATGTTATGCATTTGTTCCTAGTTGTAATCTAACCTTCATGCATATTCAAAAGCTAGAGTGTATGTGCATAGTAACAACAATGTTGCATGATGCTTCTTTACACAGTTTCTTTAGCTAACATGGGTCCTAACGAAGATAATGTCACGAAGCTGGTGAATTCTGTATGATTTCACTACACAGAAAACATACCCCAAAAAATATACCCTTCAAAAAGAACAAACTTGTTATAAATTGCAGCTCATACCGGTCCTTGGACATAATGGAATAAAAAAGGTACTTATCATTTTATATTGCTTAACACTTTGAATGCCATATTCCATTCACATACTTCTGTTTCACTAATTTTCCCCTTTTAAAAATGTATGAAGTATTGTTGCTTTGTAGTTCACATTTATACGACTTTCCTAGAAGAACGCAGAATACCATACTGAATGCCTATTGTACCAAAATAACCCTGAAGGCTGTATCATAGCAGTATGCAGTAGAAAACCCTTACCAATTTTTCATCAACTGTGATGAGTTGCGTGTCTCGAGTTTGGTCCTGTGCCAGCCGCCATGTGGAAGTGCTCAGTGACCTGCGGTGCAAGACTTGAAGTTAAAAAATGATTCATGCAATGAGAAAATAGAGGCAGACAAATCTTACATAAACAAGTTACTTTAACAATATCCGTCTTGTAAAAAAAATTGAAGAGGGAGAGATGAGGGCACAAAAATCCTTTTTCTCCCCAATTAGTTCTGTCTGCTGAGTTTTTGGCAGGCTCCCATTTAGCAGTTCACAACAGGCTGCACTTTATGTCAGCCTACAGGCTCTCTGTCACACAGAGACTGCCAGTGGCAAGGACTGTACTGCTCTATATGAATGTACAGTAGCTGGTTTGTCACGAACAGACAGAAAAATACAAGGCTGCTGCAAGCATTCTGAAACTCTGATCCTTAAAACGCTCGCATCAGAAGAAAAAAATCCTAAATCTACTTGTAATGGTAAAGCTCCAGTTCTACAATTTAAAACCAAAATATTAACAAATTAAAAAAAAAAAACCACACACAAACAAAACAACAAAACCCCGTCACAAAAAAAACCACAACAAAACAAACCCTAAGATGATAATTCAAACAAAATTTTCTGGTTTTGAGTGGGCACAGCTCACAACTATTTTGCTTCATTTCCAAATCAGTATAGGTCAGCTTATTCATTTCTGAGAAATATGATTAATCTTTTTGTGTAACTACTAAACCTGTAAGGTACAGATGGAAACACAGAACCTAATTCCACATCACTCAATTAAAATTAAAATTTGCCCTTACTTTGCATTATGTCACTAATGCCAGGATTGGGCTCTTTGAGTACAAATCATCTTTTGGCAAAATAATGCAATAGCAAGTACAACAAGCCATAAAGTTCAATTCTGTAAGCTAATGGTGTGCTTCACATTTAATTAAGGTCATTTTAAATAAATGAGGCACAAAAATGCAAGAATATAGACAACTGAACAATAAGAGGGACTAAGCCACTTCCATTTCAACTGTTCTTCACAAGATTACCTAATTTGGGAAGCCAGTTATGCTTGCAGATGCAAATGAACTTTGAGATTTAGCCTATGGGATACTTACTACCATACTACTAGTAATTTAACACTACTGGTAATACTTTATTTTTGAGGAAACCATTCATAAGTGCCTTTAAAAGCACCACAGCTTTTAAAGACAAATTCCAAGACTTTGAGAAAACCTGCAATATTATCCAAACTAACCCCTCCCCACATAAACTGTGACTGTTAAATACTCAATAGCATGAAAGGTGTCTCAGGACCAGATGACTTCCACACAATCATTCACAACCTGTACAATTAAAAGAGCACATTTTGCATTGCATTCTAAACCATGGAAACGTGGAGGACCTAACTGGAGGAACAGTCTCCATAACACATATGTCTATCATGTTTTCTAATCTCAAATCCCTCCTAATTTTTGTTGATGCCGGTGAGAATGCATTTGAAGATATCAACTTGATCATCTAATTAATCCAGCTGCACTAAATAAGCATTCAATTTTCAGATAATATTGGCAAGGTGAAGTTTTTAGGAGGTAAAACCTACACTAGAAAGGAATTTTAAATTAGTGACTATAATGAAAGCCACAAGTAGATTCCAGCAAATCTACACTTCTAACACAGATTATATTCCACTAAATTACCTTCCATTTGCCAACAAAACTTCAACAAACCTCCACATCACAAAAAACAAACTCAAAGGACAGAATTTATAGAATCATCCAACTTTTGTGACGTGGACAGACACATCTATTCCTACTTGAAATGACAAAATCTGTCTGGAAGGGTACTTTGATGAACAAGATGAAGTTTTGAAGTGCAAGGGAGCACAACAATTTCATAATAAAAATTATAACTACTCTGTTAGCTCAAAATCTCTGTCCCAGAGAGCTTCTAGCTCAACACAGCTCTAATTTTTTAATTTGTACAGGTAAAACAAGACATCATAAAAACCAAATAGACAGATAATGCAGCATGTTACAAGAAATGGCTCTTAGATGGTCCTTTTTCAAAAACACACCAAGCGAGAAGTCATCCTAAACATCTTCATAACAGCAGCATTACACTTGAGTTCCTTTGGTACATAGCTGAAGCCACAAAATTTCAAAGTTTAAACAAGGCAAAAACATTGTAACAGGAAAATTAGTTTCTCCCCGCTTCAGGAATTTTAGTATTAAAATAGTAATCTGCAGATATTCTAGAACTTGATGTGATACAGTGTTCACTACACTACTTAATACATGGCCAAAAAGGACATTGGATTATGCTATCAAATTGGTCCTTTCTGGATAGAAAATAATCTGAACTATGAATCAAGAAGTTCTCCGAACCTTGCTCTGTGGAGAGGTCTGATGCAAATGTAAAGATTTGAGTACACCAGGATTTAAGTAATAAGGCTAATCAGAATCACACTTCTGCTTGTAATATACATGCAGTTTGGAACAAAATATAGCACAACTCAGTTTAAATTAGGTTTGTGGTTTTTGTTGGTTTTTTTGTTGTTGTTGCTTTTTCTAATTTGGAAAAGCATTAATCAGCTTTGAAACGTATAAATGTCATTCCCTTCCACTCAGCATTACATCATTTGACACCATTTTTACTCCAATTGTATTTCGGAAATTTCTGTATTTGCAGAAAAAACAATTAAACAATTAAAGACATTTCATGCCATCATAGTTAATAGGGAAGAGCAGGGTAAAAATCCCACCAGATTAAAGGCGAGCAGAATCTGAGATGCTTCTGCACTGCATATAGAGGGAGTTGATTTTTTTTGCACAAGATCTCTCCGTCAACTGCGATGAATTGTAAGGCATCACACCTTACAGCTCTCCATGATGTTTTTAGCTCTTCTTCTACAGAAGAAGACAGACTGTTTACTAATGTAAGCGAACTTCTGCTTCTCTTCATTGTTTTTCAAAGCCATTTTTCTTGACTATACCACCCTGGGAAAAGCCCCACTGTTACTGGCATTTGCAACGTTGTACATTTCTTAAATGCCCACCCTTCTGTCCATTCCTGGACTGCAATGAGGTAATAGAATGTACTTTCCTTAAGAACTTCCTATCTGAAAAGTGGTTGAAAACTAGCATTTTGATTAAACCAGAAATGTGAACCATAAATCCATGTAGTTGTTTGTAAAAATACACAAAACACTAGTTTTGCTTTAAAGATGCCAGGCTGTTGATATTTCCAATTGCTGTATCTCTCACAGGAAAGTAACCTGGAGCTTAGAAATACCAGCAACTCTGAAACACTACTATTTAAAAGTTAATAGAAAGTGTTACTTTATTCCTAGAGAGCTTGTTTAATTTTCAACAGGTTTCATTGCAAGTTTGTCCCTAATGTCAGGCACTTAACTGAGGAGGTAACAAGGAAACAGACCTCTTTCACACAATCCTCTCTTCTCAAACTCCCACAACAAGAAGTATCCTCACTCAAGTTTTCACGTAGAAATTGCATAAACTTAACAATATTTATTTTACCTTCAAATGAAATGAATATACAATCTAGATCACTTAAGTGACCACTCAATTTAAACCTTTTATTCTGTCCTCAACGGCAAAGTAATTCTCATAAAATTCACAATTAATACTTGCCTCTGTCCACATCCACCTTGACCTTTAGGTAGCTTTTGTGATGGATAAATGTGCAGAAGTATAAAACATACTTTTTACTGTTCTGTTCTCACAAGGTTCTCTTCCTTTCTTCTACTACTGACCTCCAGAGAGGTAATGTGCTTTTTTCCTTTCTCTTTATAAGCAATACGGGTCCACATTATCCCGTTTTGCCTCTTTTTGACTGCTTCTGCATTTGGTTTTCCTGTCGAAACATCTTGAGATGAGGTGTTAACAGTAGGAAGTTCTATTTCTTACCCTGTTCTAAGACTAACCAAACTCTCCTTTAAAACTTCTGTACACAGAATACTTTGAATAAAAATAAACAGACCAGCAATATAATTCCAAAGTTCAGAAACTATACAGAAAGGTTTACATGCAATAGCTAGCAACAATAAACCCTGCTATCTTCTGGTCTCATCGATGTCCCATTCAAATCACAGATCAGACAAATTTCCTTCACAATTACTATCTAATAAACAAAGTGTGACCAGACTCCAAGCTGGCCACAGCTCCACTGTGGATCTGCCCAAATGTTTATTTCATAGTGAGCTCCTTAGTGATGAACAAGCAAGTTTTTAAATGTAAAAGCCTGGGTTTATTAGAATAGTTATCCTTTTAAAACAAAAACCCTTCAGAATTACTCAGACAAAAGTAACGTTAAGGTTTATAAAAAAAGTCACCCGTGTCCTTTATGATCTTGCAGATACTTTCTCACAGTATCCCACATTAATTTATGTGGCTAATCCAATTGCAGTCTCTTGGATTATAACCAACACTTCCAAAGGTCTTACAGTCCCTAAAAAGTTTTTCTTTTATTAAGGATGCCTGGCTCTATGGCTGGTGAAGATGCCACACTTAGTCCATAGGGATTTAGACAGCAAAATTCTCCTCTTGTTGAAGTTTGTCTTTGTGGGCTTCCTCCTTCAGATGCATCCTCCCCAAGCAGATTCCCTCTCTCATATCTCCTACTCACTCTCTTAATGGAAGACTCCTCTGTTCTCTACATGTTAGTGTGTCACACAAATATGCAGACATCTTTGTGTTTCCAAAACATGGATAACTTGGTGTGAACATACAGCAGGTCCTTTGGCTACCGAGACCACCACTCAAACTGCCATCTGATTTCCAGTTATGAAAGTGGTATCTTCTCCCCGTGCCGTGCCATTGTGTTGGGCATTTAAAGTCCTTACACTTGATCTATATGATCCTGTATCATCATTTTACACTATTATAATTTAATCATTTCTATCATTTATAATTTCATTATACTCATTTTTACAGCTCACTTAAAATGTAAATCTGTGTAATACAATTTTGTCTTTACCATCCATCCGATCATGGTCCGGCTTCAGCATGAACTCTGCTTTTAGCTTTAATATCTACTACAAAACAATACACTTTAATGATGTTTCTGGGTTTCAGTGTTAGGAATTTAAAAAAGGCTAAGGTCACTTTTTCTTCCACAGCACACACTTAAGAGGGGCATTATAGACCTGAACATTGCATCTACACCGGGTTATGGCTACAATCTACATGTCTTTTATATTGTGTAGAGAGACAAGAGTAAAAATTTTGCAAAGACTACACTACACGGTCTTCTTATTAAATACTTGTAAAAATACTCTTATGTTAGCTCAGTAACATGGAATGAATTAATGATGACTACTAGAGCAAACATGAGCTTGTAGAGTTCAAAATCTTCTATTTGTAACACATATTCTGGGAAAACAAATGCTGTAATCATCTAACCATGTGTTTTCCATGAGAAGCATGTACTCCCACCATCATCTGCTGTGCCAGCAAAGTCACAAATGAGTTGCACATCTCTGCTACACAAACGGAGGGGTCTACTAAGAAGCAACTGCAAGTTCTCCAGTCTGCACTACAATATTCACACCAGCATCAGGTCTCTCAACCATCTTATCCCTCTTGTTTCAGGGGACATATACGTCTCCTCTTCCTTTCCTACATCAGAGGCCCCAGCTCTGTTGACGCCATTAACCAGTTTTGTTGAACTGGAGAAACGAAATGCTGAAAAAACGGACAGCGAAAGTTTCTTGTGATATGAAGGTGAGGGATATTATGGTATTCTACTTGAATATTTATCTTGGTAGTTTTGGCTATCTGTATTCAATCTCTAAAATTCAACAAACTTTAACTTCTTAGACATCTGCTAAATAACCTATGCTTAACCCCTATATGCTTTTGGGTTTTAACAGCATAAATGGAAAAATAAATGGAAGTCTTACAGAAGAGAATGCCTGCCACAAAGCCCGTGGAATCCCCCACAAACATAGTGGAACTGAGAAGCAGCCATATTTACAAGGCATGAATTTGCCTTCCACGAACACTTATGCTGTGACCAGCATATTACACAACACCCAGATGCAAAAACTTGTATTCACCTCATCAAATTCAGTAGCCAAGATTTAATTCATGGCACAAAAAAACGCTCCTGAACCTCTTTATGCCACACATCTGACTGTTTGATCTATTAGCACCCCCTTTTGGTCAACTATTGGAGATATGTTAAAGAAAACCAGATACCACAGCACAGGTAATCAGATCTCAACACAGAGATGGAACAAAGTCTTGAAGAAAATCTCATGTGTGCCTCATGAAAAACAAGGGCAGTCATTAAGTCTAAATAGTGTTTTAAGTACCCTGATACTGAATCACCAGGGTACCAGGAGATGTGAATATACACGTATGCAGAAGATATGATGAACCATTCAATACACTGAACAGATAATCATTCTTAGAAAACCAACTTTTTTTAACATTATGACATTTATCAGGAATAAGATAAGCTTCACAGTGTACAGCCACCATGAAGACAGTAAATTTTGAAAAAAACAAGAACATGGAAACACTGCCAGCTCAGAACTTCCACAGCATCCAACCTAGTCTCTCACTACTATTAAGTAGACTGAAACCATATCAGTGTAATGTTGTCTCATATAAAATACACACATTAACGACTGCCTGTTATACGGTGTCAAATACATTATAGATCACCATATTCAGCCTCAGTATAACGACAGCTTGCAAAGTTGAACTTGTGAGAGATGAACTTAAACAGAGTGGGATAACCCTTTTTGGTATTAGATTCACTATTGTAATTAAAGTGATAAAGACTTCACAGCGTCAATGGTGGTTTATTTTTACCAAGATACATTTACCATTTTTATTACTTCCCAACACAAACAAAATACAGAATCTAATGCCAAACACCACCTCTGGAGACCATGTAGTTCTATTTTGTAATATGAACTGCATGAGTAACTTCAGGGTTTGGAGGAAAAGCAAGATCCCCATTTATAAATAGTTATGTTCTCAGACAATATTGGCACATCATAATTTTTCTTTTGCCTATAAAATAATGTTAAATTATAAACACACTAAATAATGTTCCTGAATGGATAAAAGGAATACCAGTTCATTTAACTTAAACTACTGAAATTTCTGTATTAAGTGGCAAAAAAGATCAAAACTGAAATATAAATATATAAACACTGCTTCTACTTATTAAAAAAATCATATGCTAAATATAGATATATATTTTTTCCAGGTGTCTGTTTGGAAAACACGGCAGGAACTGATTCCACTCCTCTATTAGGCAAATATGCATTATGAAAAGAAGCAACTGTCACCTAAATGTACTGAATAAACACGAAAATAACTTTAAGCATTTAACTTACGGCTTGTAACTTAGTGTGCACCTCCAAAGCTAAATGTTAAGTTCACCTGTCTTTAGAAATACTAAACAAGTTAAATTTTCAAGCAATAAATACTTTATTAAGTAGAAAACAATCAAATTTTAGTTATTTTAGGTTCTACTTCAATTACCCACAGACAGGAAAATGATATTCACATATCTACAGACAACCAAAGCATCAGTTGAACCACAGCACTATGCAAAACACATAGTCTTTCCAGAACTACTGTAGGACCAGAGAACTGTAACTACTCCTGGCACTCCAGTTAAGTCCCTGGGACAAAATTCAGCTCTGTTAAGACATGGCTTGAGTTGCCCACCACCGGTTTCCTCATTTAAACGGCCTTCTCCGGGCCAACAAGAAATGAGGAAGGTTACCTCTGACTTAATGCCAAGCCTGCACAGCCCCTTATTCAAACAGGGTGTATCGGAGCTGCTCTCTAGACAGCAAAATGAGCTGACACCACTGGGCACAAAACAAGTATGAGCACAACCCTTCAGAAGGCTCCGCAACGGCCACATAGTCATCACAGGAAGGCTCAGCCTACTCCTGCAGGGCTACATAGGTGTCTCCACCATGCTTTTGAGCGCTATGCCTTGTAGGAGCATTAACTAGGAGGGTACATGCATGGCACAAGCATACACACAATGTAAACAGTTTGACCTGAGGAACAGTTCAGGAAAAAATCCACAGAGCTAGCTTGGATGCAAGTCAGCACACCAGCAAGAGTTCTCTGCAAGTCCATGACTGATACTAGACTGTTTCTCAACGTGCTTGGACATAAACTCAGTCATTATTTGCAACTGAACTTCTGAACAAAGTCATGCTAGTGCTTCTAGACCCCCACATGCATGTGACTCAAGTATGCCAGTGGTCTCTTCCAGAACAGAGCAAACAGACTAGAAATCCTTGTGAGAGAAAGGCTTAACACGTTAAAAATAACAGGACCCAAAATTATTTAAATATTTTTGTAGTAGGAATCACCAAACTCATTATGAAAGGAGATCTGGTGTACTGCTCTTACAGGAACAGAATACATAATTTGTAAGATGTCCAATTGCTGTCGGGTGACAAAGGAGCTCTGAACTACCGCCACCTGTACAGCTGCTGATCAGAAACTTCATTCTGTTACATTTCATTACATTGCTCTCCAAACCAGCAGACCTAATCTTAGAAATTAAACTCAGATCACAATCTGAGAACAGCAGGTTCCCTTTGAAACCAGTGGAAACTCCTTGTAGGCAAGTCAGATGAAAGGCAAATATTAGAAATGCTGCACAGCCCATATCAACTATCAACTGAATTTTACATTATCTAACTAGAAAGGCTGATAAAAAGGAAGAAGGAAAAGTTATGTAGGGAGTAAAGACAAAAATACACAGGTGACATATTTGCTCTGTTTGTGCTTTCTAAATGTCAAACTTCTCCCCACACATACACATTCAGGCATTCATGCAACTGGACAATAACTAAAAACTGTGCTCTCTTTATAGCAAGAACAACAAAAGTCAAAGGGTTTAATTCCAAAACCGCGAGGAATGAAACTAATGTTCCACAACCCACCTCTGTCTTAGGGAAGTTTATGCATTTTGAACAAGAGCCTTTGAATCACGCAAAATTAAACAAAAATATGAGTAAAGATTCCTTTGTGTTTGCGAACTGGTTTATGGCATAGTACGGTCCTGTATTTCATCCCTATCCTTCCCTACTTGTTTAGCCTTTCTATTTGACTGCACTTACAGGCTTAAGTAACACTCACTTTAACAATCTAAGGTAATAGCAATGTCTATAAAACATGGCATATATAAAAAAAGGCAACTTCTTTCTTATTTAATGCCCTCAAACACTTGTACTGTAAACTTCTGAACTAAACTATAGTACAAAAAGTCCTATAAAGTGTTACTGGAAAACTACATCCTGGTTTGTAATGGTTCACGGAAGTCAACGAAGCTATTTGGCCAGTAAGCCTCCGTTGTCAGGCAGCTATGAAAAAGTGTATTTAACAGCTATTCATTTATGTTTGTAGTACTCTGTAAAAGCTAGAGACAACCAAATGTCTCACAAATGGAATGTGACATACAGAGAAGCAGCTTTTTCACAACTGCATGCTCTCAGCAGTTTTTCTAGACGAGAATGGGAAAATCTAGCTAGTATTATTACATATGACTTCATTTCACCCTTGCCTTGTCAACTTTACCTTGTCTCAGTCACCTTACTCCTCAATTTCCTTTCTGACATCAAATCAGCTACCTTAGCTACTTTCCATTATATCCTACACTTTAATCACACCACAGCCCAGTTTTTAATTCTTCTGCCTGTCCACATCATTCCTTTGTTGACACACGCACGATATTTCAATAAATCTTTGCCTACTGAGTTGCATGCAGAGAAGACACACCAACAGTGCCATCTTACATGTAAGCAAGAATATAAGTAGAGTTTTCAAGTCAACTTGTGCTCTAATACGAATGGTCTGAAGACAAACTGTCAGACCATGCATCAGGAACTCTAAGGCCCTTGTTAACAGGTCTTAATGGCCATGACCAGTCACACTCAGGACCTCCATGAACAGCCCCTGCCTGTGCCCCTGGAGCTCCATTTAAGCTCAGCTCCGGGTCTTCAGCCTTTGCCTGAGCAACGTCATTAAGCGTACTTGCCTCCAGCCCTTGCTCTGGCTCCCGTCTGAGAGCCTGGCCAGATCCCTTACCCAAGCTGCAGTACGACTCCAGTTTCTTCCAGTGTATGCAATGTATTTGTACTTGTCTTTCAGCCTCATTACTTTGCAACCAAAGCACAGAGCTTAATTTTTATGTAGTCTCTCTGTAATGACCATTTTTAAATCTTATCTCTTTTTAAAAAGATACTAATGACAGTTTTTTTGTTGTAACAGTGTGATAAATTAGCTTCTACAATACACATCTGTTTTTAGCTTAAAACAAATGGTTGCCTGCAATGTAAGCAACCTATGCCAGTGCCTCCAACAGAAGTTTTAAAAAAATTATCACATCAAAACTTTAATTGCTATTCTACATGCAAGTGCAAGTAACAATTGCGTGGCACCAGTTTAGGAAAAAGAAGTCCTTTCTTCTAAAGAGTGCTGTACCAGCATCTGCAGTCTTAGGACAACAACTCTTTAAATTGATGAAGGATAGAGTATTGTATGTTACAATAGTAACATAATAAAACTGCCAAGCTACTTAAATGAAGTTTACTTTAACAGAAAGCTTGAGTGCCCTGTTGCTCCATAATTATCTTGCTTCATTTTCTTCCCATTTACTGCTATTTATTAATGTAAACACATCTTACAAGCATTTTTTGAAAACTCGCCTTTGAGAACAAAAATAACCTCATCAGCTACCCTATTTATGTGTTCTCTTGTACTCTTACTTACATACTGATCTCCTCCACTAGCACTACTCTTTTCTTTTGCTAGTCTCTTTTCATATTCTTACTATCTGAGCAGCTGTTCGTTGTCTGAAAGGAGACTGCTGGTCTTGTTTGCTCACTCTTTTCTAAAGTGGAATAAACCCTTAAGGCAAAACTGGTGCTTCAAATGCAAACCTTATTCTCGAATTCCAGTTCAGACAACAACATTCAGATTACTTGTCTCTTTCTCTGGTAGGCACAATCAACACTGATGTATGACAAAACATCACTGCTGCAGAATTACTCTTCAGGTGACTTACAGCAGCACATACAAATACTCCTTGCATACATGACAGAACAGTCAAAGCTACTGCATGAAGAGCTCTGCGTTTTTTTCCTTCCTGTAAAATATAGTGGTTCTACTGAAAGTAGTAAGCTATCTGCTTATTTGTAAGTCTTTAAATAGCCACAAAATACATCTCTGGTTTCATAATAAAAGATGGTACTTCTGAACATTATTGACTTCAGATGTAATAGCCATAAAAATCTCTACTTAAAACTACAGAAATACATACAAAAGATGAAAAATTAAAGTCGTCCTCCGCAATAAAATTTTTGCTTGGACTTTAATATAAATGACATCACTAACATTTACCAGAACATTACTTCATTAGACTGGTAGCAAGTGACAACATCAGAAGTATTTACATATAAAGTATATATTCATAAAAGACAGGTCTTCAAATATTTTTTACAAAATTCATCAAATCTGATTTTTTAAAAATAATTAGTGGAAGCTGTTTATGAAACCTTCCATGTTAACACTCCAAGAATAAGCAGCTGCAAGAATCGTTTGCCTACACACATTCTAGAGCTGCCTACAGTCTGTCTAGCTGAGTCAGAAGTCAATTTACTTCCTCAACATCAGTCACAGGTCAAGGGACAATTAAGACAGAAATTACTGCAGCTACAAAGTGCCTCGTTGACAAAATGGTACCTAAACATACTGCTACACTGCCAGGAGGGAACAACTGCACTTTTAAACTCTGACAGAAATATGCCATTCATTTCTTTGAAAATATGGAAATAAGCATTATAATAAAAGGTAGTGCTAACTGTTCAGCTTGCCTCATGCTAGTTTAACAATATCTTTTATCAGAAACAATAAAGGATATGATCTTAAGACAGTTTGGAGGTATACTTTGTAACACACTCTGAATCAAACTCTTACAACAGAATTTTAAAAGCTTATCAAAATCCACTCTGTTGCGAGAAGGAAAACATGTACATGGATAAAATGTATAAAACTATAAGCTCTTAAGGATTGTACAAATCACTGAAACTATTAGTATAAAAGAAGATTTTTATTAAACCTGGGATTTTTTAAAACTATTTGTGAGTAGGTTCGAGCTTCTCTGCTAAATATATGAGCCTCTCAGCATTATGATCTCTTACAACAGACAGTTCCATCTACAACAGACAATTTGGCAGAAAAATCAACAGCTGCCTGGCAGGGTGGGATATCTTTAATTTCTAGTTTTTCTCAAAATGCTAAAAGTTTAATTTCAGACCCTATAGTAACAAAAAAAATTGCAGTCAGACATAATTTACTCTCAAAGAACCAAAAATGCACAAGTTTAAGAACACATATTTTCTTGCATCACAAAGAATCGCGTAAAACAGAACTATGAACAAGACTCTGTGTTAGTCCCGCACAGAACTAAATAGTGACATTGCCTCTGTATCTCCACAAATATACCTTATGCCTAACACTGTTTTCAAGTATGCTTAAAGTTCACAAATTCCTTTAAAAGAAAAAAAATTTAGAGTCACAAAGTTGGTGATGACAAGAAATTATTATCACACTAAGTAGATGATTTGTCCACAGAGTAAACCATACAATGATATCAGTAAAAGCAATATTCAAAATTGAGAATGAAGACAGAAATTAAAAATATCAACTATGTTCGCAGTGTTTCCATTCTCGCTGGTCATCAGTATGACCTTAACAATAGGCAAAATTTCCCACAGTGCCATAGGGAAGACCCATTATATTGGTCTAATACTTTGAGAATTACACATCAGTCTAATAACTCCTACTGTTGATTTGATTTGCATTTATTTCGTCCCTAAAAAAAAAATACCAGATACTGATTTTGCTTGTGTCTCGTTGTGAGTGAAACACCAAAGCAGCATGTTATTGAGGTAGATGGTACCAATTAAATTCTCAAGTTACTTTGGGTTTTGGAACTTAACTTCTTATGAATCTCATTGGCGCATTTTGATAGCGCCTGTGTTTTGTGAAGAACAGCTTTGAAAGTGACAGTTCCCATCAGTCAGAAATACAACCCAACTGTCTTCTGGGCTTTTCCAATGATATACAAGTATTGCATCAACTTGAGATGTGTAATGGAATAACAAGGTTAATTGAGTCATAATGCTCAAACCTACATTAAAGCAACACCAAGGTCATTTCTGTAAGCCGAAAAAGTTGTATTTTTCCAGTATGAGTTAAACCCACTGAACAGTATATATTAAACCACCACCACTAAATCAAATTTTTTTATTTTGTTAACATAGTTTTGAAATTCTATCTATTGACAGCTGGCATTTGAATTCCCCTTCTTCATGTATCCATATGGCATTTCATAATCTTTCTATCAATTTCTTATTTATTTGACAAAAAAAATGTGCTTGAAGTCATTGTAAAAAGTTCTGCAAATACATGTCTCAAATTTCGAGATACCAAATATTTGGTACTAGGAAATACCAACAGGAAAGACTTCTCCATAAAAAGGTTAGGGGGTTTGTTTTGAGAACAAAGGAAGTGTCATTCTCAAACGCAGCCTCAGAACCTATTTTAAATTGTTTAGTCCCTCAAGGAAAGTATTATGTCCTTCTGTTTCAGGAAACTAGCGCCAAGAAACTTCACCTCTACCCTCCAAGGCTTTTTTGTTTGTTTTTGCTTGTTTGTTTTGGTGGGATTTGGGGTTTTTACTTGTATCTCCACTCCTCTTCGAATCTTCGAAGTAGAGAGAAGATTATTAGGTTCTCACCTCAGTAGATTTAAGGAAAAAGTTATTCTAACATGTAATAATGCTTTTTTTAAAGATACGTCAAACTTCAGACAAGTGACCTGCGGTTCTGAGCCCAGGTCAGACTAATTGCCACAGAGCTGGTAAGAAGAGTTTTCAGCTGTTCTAGTGCAGTAGCAAGCACACTGCTTATTTACTAGTTTTCTTTCAACACAAACACACCTTAAATGTCTGTCTGCTTGTCTCTGTTAAACCCTCGTTTGCTGAAAAGGCTGTCATTGCTCCCCCTTTTGGCTTCCAATTCCAAAAGTGAAGGAACCAAACAGAATTAAAGTAAGTCACTCCAAGTTATATGCCCAATAATGAACTGCAATTTAAGAAGCTTCATCAGCAACATCTCTCTGTCATAATGCCTGCTCTACTTCTCCACAACTACATCACAAAAACACCCATTTCCAGAATAACACACCTCTCCCTCGCCCCTATTCTCAAACTCTGGCTCTCCCAATCTCTTTTCCCCTTCTGCTCCTCTTCCTTTCACATCTTTCTACCCATCCTCTTCCTCACCTAGACCAGAAAGTACTTGAATGATAAGAAACACTATGGGAATCCCATACAACTTTAAGTATATGAATTATTACGATCACAGCTCACCAGGAGACAAATTGAGCATTAGAAGGCAGCTAAACTACATGCTATGTGGTATTCTATGATAAAATTCTTTGGTTTGACAGCAAAGTCCTACTGCTCTAATATTTTATAACATCCAACATCCTCATTCCTCCATGGCAGCGTTCCAAAGCTTCCTCTTTTCATTTTAAAGGAAACAGGCAGCACTCCTACACCCTACTTCCCGTAATGCCAAACAGAGCAGCCAAAAGCAGGAAATCTAAAACATTCTGGTTCACCAGAGCCACTCTGACCTAGTTACAAAGACTCGTATCTGTGAACAACACACTAGTCGTGAGTAAGATACCATGTTGTTGTCCCATCAGCTCTTAGATAAGAAGCAAGTAGTGATGGATTACCAACTTTGAGTTCCACGTAAGGTACTGCAAAAGGACTTAAGTCCTCCTACTTGTCAGAAATCTCCTTCTCCCTCCCTCAAAGTATGCAAAACTGATGAGAAAAGAGGGCCTGCCTTCAAAAGAACCAGGCACTAGGTCATCATCTAAGGGCATGTGACTACAAAAAATAACCACTGATGATGCTTTCAGTCACAGTGAATATTCCAGATTTGGCTGCTAAACCCTTTCTTATCCACACAATCATTATTTGAATAGTGTGGACAAAGTTGAAGGGAATGGGTTTTGAATGAATTATACACTTAGATATATTGAACATCTACTTCTCCCAAACTACTGTTTCAGGCTGTCTGCAAGATCAGACAAACACTCACTGCTGCCTGGAGTCTTGTTTTCAAACTTATGCTCATTAAGTGTACAAACTGCAGTGTTTTTCATCTTTTTCTCCCCCTGCTATGTCCATTTGTTTCTCCACATCTTTCACCTCGAGTCTGCTACCAACCTCCACATCACCACATTCTTATGACCAAAAAAACTCCCTAAAGATTTAGCCGCATTTCAGTTTACAGTTGTACTATTCTGTTGCAAGATACTCTGATTCACTGTACTTTCTCTGATATGCATTAAAACCAAAACAGATATTTTTTTATTCAAGGTACTGTTTGCAGATGCAGCTAGCCATTGGAATTAATTTTGATAAAGTTAATTGCTGCAGACCTATTTCTTTAATTAATGAAAACCAAAGCTTCTGATGTGTCTGAATCTGACAACACCACACGTACACTATCCTGCACAGTATATGAGGGTAAGGAGCAGAGACATTACAGCTGGATGAAATAACAAGTAATATAACTGCTGCAACATGCTACTTATTCCAAACTTGGCAAAAATGTCACACTGTCTAGAACGAATGCTGGCTAAACAGTGCTTCTATTAACCAGATGCATACAGGGCTTTGTGCATCTTTGTGCAGCTCTCTGGTCTACACAGATCTAGATCCAGGAAGTCTTTTAAACCCTATTTTAACATACAGCAACAAGAAAACCAACACTATTTTGAAGAAAGAAAACAAACAATCATCAAAACCAGTAACACCACAAAAGAGTAAGCTAGTTATCTTGAGAGGAAAAAAAATTTTTGAAAAGTTAATAAACATTTTCTGTATTATTCATGAAAGAGCAAGACAAAAAATGAAACAGATTTCTTCCATATCTTATAAGTCCTTTATTTTCCCACAAAAATGGCTTCCCCCTCTTTTTACCAAGGGTGAAGCTTGCTTATGTATACGAAAACTGAAGAATAAGATTTAAATTGCATCCCAGGTTTCCTCATTCTCTTGAGCGTATAGCATGAACTGAGTGAACAACAGGCTTTCTACTACACAAATGTCCATAATTCTTTGCTTTTATAACCTCAGGTATCCATTTATTATGAAATAGAAAAACTTTTGCTACCATGCTCAGAGTCTTTACACCAGAATTAAAGGAGTAAGGTAATACATTTTGAAGAACCATCATCTATCATTGAAAAGTGATAAGAACAATCCATTATCATGAAATCTCTGAAATACTCACTGGTTTTCGAACAAACAGCTGATTCCCAGCTCAGCAGAAATCTGTTTGAAGTTTTCTTTTCCCAGCTCCACCTACCCGTATTTTCTAATGCAAGGAGACACTGCAGTCTTTCCCAAGACAAAGGCATTTAAGAGTACCTCCTCTGCTTTCCTCCAATTCACATAAAACTTACAGAAATGTAACTGTATTATTTAAATTATACCACTTAATCAAATTTTGGCTGCAGACAACCAGGAGCTAAAATTGGAAGTAATGATGTAAGACAAACAAGGTACAACCTTCCTCCTGAAGAGGTCAAACTCAGAAAAGCACGTTCAACATAATTTCAAGCTCCTGAAACCTTGACAGTATGAAAGCTTCAAAACTGTGATCTAAGCAAAAGAGGCACTTCTACTTTCTGTATCAGCTCAGGCCATCTGCTGATGGTCTGTTAGGCTCACCACCGGACAGAATAATGATGGACTCAGTAATCACTGCTTCAGTGATTTAAACTAGGCACACAGAACTTCATAAAGATGCAAGGAATGTTGCTGCATGTTCTGTTAACTTCAGCCTGAACGCTCATTTCCTTGTTGTGTTACCAGTAACCAGTTCAGAATAACCAAGCAGCTTGGGTATGAATATTCTGAAGTGCTTAAATATGCACTGATAAATTCAATCTTTGCATTAGAGGATGTTATAATATTTGTAAGAACCAAATATAACTCCTGAAAATCATAATAGAATCTCTCTTGTGACTACTGGAAAGTGATCTTGGGAATAATTTTCAACATCAGAGGGCAGCTATATTATTCTGTAATTGAAGTTTTGAAAACTGGAGAACTACCAGTAGTTTCACATACAAAAATCTGCAAAAACCAATGCAAATAAAACTACTGCTTGAAGGTTTTAACTTTAATCCCACAGTGCTCCAACAATAAGCTATATTATTCTCATAACCTAAATTAGGCAAATAACATGAAACTGTAATTTAACCAAGTTGTACCAGACCTGACCACACTTCACTCTGAACCTGAGTAAACTAAAGCTGAAGTGACAGAAGAATCATTCAAATGCCCTCACAGCTGACAATTCCAGCACCTTCTTCGGTCATCTCCTAAGGACAGTGTTAACTTTTCTTATCAGTAATTCTAACACCTTCACTTACTTTAAGACACACATCTAGCATACTAGTATAGGACATTCTTTCTACAGACTGACAAATACACAGATTACTCCAATAATAAATTAGACAGACAAAGACTTTAAATATACTCTGAAACTGTTGTAACAAAGAAGCTACTTGCACCAAACTGTATCTGTCAAAATACTTTTCTGAAAGGAAACCAGTATCGCAGGTTCTGTACATTCAGTTGCAAGATATGCTGCAAACCACTGGCTTCTCAAAAAAGCAGGCTTTTGGATAGCTGCTCATCATTGTAACTGGAAAATAAGCTTAAGTGGTTTGTATTATACGACCATTCACAATTCTGTGAGGTGGGAAAGTTCCTTTATCCTCTTTTTATAAAATGAGACATGTGATACTAAAGCCAGAAATGGGACTTGTATACTGTCAAGCTTTGAGGCGTCTACCTGTCTTATGAAATTTATTATACGGGAGTCATTTAGACTTCTGGTAAAATACAAAGCATTATATACCATATAAGAAAAGTATCCACAAACGAAAACAAACCAAACAGCTGCTTTCAAGAAGCAACAGAAAGTACAGAAGCGAAAGATACACTTTCTTCCAAGTACCTCTAATTTTATTACCTCACTGTGAGCTGCAGGAAGACATCTTGAATTCAAAATTTAGAGCCCTGAATCCTTTTCTGTAACTTTGTACCTTGATTTTCCCTTCCAAGCAGGCAGACTGCAGAAACTTCTTAACAATACTTTTCACATGAAACAGGAACTGAGAAGAGGGAAAATGCAAGTTTCAGTGCCTACTTCACCAAGAAAATAGTTAACTACTTCACAAAAATCACGTAGTGAATGACAGCCTTAACTGTTGCTTCATACTGCCAAAACTATCTTATTCTGAAACATCCTTTCCTTGTTCCATGGCAAATTTTATTCTCACTCTTCCAATATGCAATGATTGCAAAGAAGTATACAACTTCAGATAAGAGAGACTGATAGTGCTCCTCCCTGCCTCTTCACCAAGAAACCTGCAGATTTATGATCAGGCCACTCTCCTACAGAACATGAAGCTCCAGTTAACCTCAAGCAACTATCTTCAGCTTCCCTCTTATTGAAAATACTAAGGGACACTAATTCTTCAGCCTCCCCCTGTGGCCAGGAAGGAACCTAAGGCACTATTTCAAAGAAGAAATTTCCTGGAAGAAATGCCAACTTGAGTCCCTACCTCACATTTCCATGCTGTTCATTCCCCTGCTACATCCTACTATTTGTTCTGGAATAACTGCTTAAAAAATGGAGTGGTAAAACTTTAAAACAAACAAACAAGACTATTTTTAACCTGAATCAGTTGACTGATCTAATTTACCACATGGTACAGGCAACAGTTGTGTCACCACCACAGAAGACTACAAGAATGGCACAAACAAGCAGTCAAACGTGAACTGTAAGCTTCTGCATTAGCACAGAGGAATTCCTAAATTCATATTCGCAAATTCCAAACCATTTTTATGAGACTGAGGATTAATCTTCAGCACTGTAAAACAGGTGCCATTCCAAGAGGGAGGAAGCAGCGGTAAGCAATGGGAGTGTCAGAACATAAAAACTGAGAAAATATAGTATGGCCATAGTCCTTCTTTCTCTACATATGTGTCCACGTACAGCTGTGTGTGTTTATATATATACAAACACATATAAAGACCCCACCGATTTTTAAAAAATTACTGAAACTACCTTGCATATATGTTTATATGTAAAGATTCAAGCAGCACGGAGAGCAAACCCTCCAAACCCCAGTTAATGGCACTGAACTGTATTTTTTCTCCTGACTAGAAGGGAGTCTTACAAAAACCTAAGTCCTGTGATGTGCCAGAAGTAAACACATGCACACATCCTCAACTAGAGGTTAGGTCATGTACTGGACTTTCAATACAGCTCCCTGCATTAAAGAAACAAACAGCAAAGCGCCACCAAAAATTATAAAGCGATTTCCAGCATTATTTCGAGGAATCGGTGAAAGAGTAGCTACGTATCCCCCGAAAAGAGTAGCAGATCTTGGGGAGGGAACAGAGAGGAGAACCTACAGGGTACAGAACAGGCCAAAGGGGTGCGAATCTCTGGGAAGGGCGTGCCGGCGATGGAAGGAGCCGTCGCCCTCTCCGGCTCCCTGGCAGGGAGGGAAAGGCTGCCCGCCACGGCGGGGCTGCTCTGCCGTTTCGACCGGCTCCCGACCTCCGGGCGCCGCAAGGACACCGGGCGGGCGGTCACGGCGAGGAAGACAACGAGGGCAGACAGGGACGGACAAACGCAGCCCCGGAGGAAGGCCTCGGCGCAGCCCAGCCGCCCCCCGCTCGCGGTGGGGCCCTGCGCGGCCCCCCCGCCCCCCGGCCTAGCGCCCGAGGCGGGTGCGGCGAAGCCCTAGGCCCGGGTCGGCCTCGTCGGCAGCGCGGCCGCCCCCCCGGGCCTCGGGCCCCTGGCTGCGGCGGTGCCGGGCGGGCGGAGCGCCCGCGGTGCCCGTTACCTTGCCGGCGACAGGCGGGCTGCGGCGGCCCCGCTCCTCGCAACAAGGTGCCTCAGAGCCGCTGACATTGAGAAAGCCGCCGCCATGACGCTCGCCTCAGCCGCTGGGAGACGGCGGCGTCGCAAGGCCAAACCTCCTCCGCCCACACAGGAAACGCGAAGGCGAGGGCGGAAAGAGAGAGCGGGAGGGGCGGAGAGGGGGCTGAGGAAGGGGAGAGGGGGAAGGCGGGCAGGCTGCTGGTACCCCGTCGCCAGCGCTGCGGAGGTCCGGCCTGATGGTGGGCAGCCTCGTGGAGGAGCCATGCGCGCCTTTCCCCCAGCTACGCGTTCGGCCCAGAGGCGTCTTCTGGCAGCTTTGGGGCGTGACGCCATCTTCTCGGTGGCAGCGGACGAGGGCCTGGGAGGGATGGCGCCGGGGCAGCGGCCTCCCCCCGGGGCAGCGGGCTGTGCGGCCGGCCGGCTGGGCTGGCCGCTGTGTGTGTCCCTGGGGCAGGCCGGCAAGGACTGGAGGGCACGGCGGCCTGCGGGTCTTGGTGTGCCCAGCGCCTGGAGACCCTCCTGCTTGGGCGCAAAAGCTGTGGGGTGGGTGTTTCTGACCCCGTTCTTTCCCGTTACGTTTCACAGGCAAAGTGCTGAAGTCTGCACAAAGACTTCGAAGTTTTGCCGTATCTTCTTGCCCCTGTTTTTTGACCTACTTCTTAGTCCTGCCATAGAAAACAGGTCCACATTCTTGGTTCACTACGACAAGCAAGTCTAACGTGCTGCAGCACTTTGAGGAGCTCTGTTCTGCTTTTTAACCCATTCCAGCCTTATTTCCTATGTTAAAGCAAGCAACACTGCCGAGACCCCTGTTCTCTTAAAGTGCGGTCATATTTTTAATACATTAACTGTAAAAGGGGAGTCAATATCTGTACTTGTGCTCTGGAAGCATTATGATGGTGTGTTATTGGTTAAAGAAGACAGACTGCTGTACATCAAAAGTCAAATACAATCATGTTCAGTGCCAAACCCTTAAAAGACACAAGTTTCTAAAAATGGGTGGTGCAAAAGTACAGTGTTATAGTAAGATCTCTAATATTGTGAAGGACTGGTAAGTTTTTGGTTCTGGGTGGGAAAAAGGTGGTATTCTTATAAATACTCTATATTAAAAATCTGTTGACATTTGGAAAAAAACTTCAGCATCAATTTTGCTGAAAAACAGAAAAATATTAAGAAGTTTGTTAAACAAAAAAAAGAAGATTAAATTCCTACAGCAGGAGATACTGGTTTTGACTGTTTCTGTGTTGGTCCAGGAGAAGCTGGCCTTAATTTTGACACCAAAAACAGGGTCAGATACAAAAATTCTGCACAAGCAAGTAAATTCAGCATTTCCCTGCCCCAAATAAAGGAAGATGGAAGAACAGTTCTAATGAAAATTTAAAAAAAAAACTTTCAACGGATGTCTTCTGCAGTTATCAAATCAACAGAACATGAATTTCCAATGAGAATAAACAAACAACACGCTTGTATTATGTAATCCTAGTTAAGTATCAGACCAAGAGCCATTCTTTCATAGTATTTGTATTAGGCTAATGTTGCAAACAGCTTTGTATTGTAAATCATCCTATTAGAACTTTGCACTCTCAAATGTGTAATTTTCTGTGCTTTCTTCCTGTCAAATATTTCTGAATTGTGGTGAAATGAAAATGTATATTGTTTTTCCCTTTCAAAACAGCAATAACATGCAGAAAAAGAAGAAAGGTGAAAAATCTTCCAAGCATAACACAGAGAAGTAGTAAGGACCGTGATTTACAAATTTGGTGCTTTTACAGATAGGAGTATTTAAAATTAATTTTTACATCATTAGTGAATGTATTCAAAGTCAGGTGTGGTAAGACAGAGAGCAGGAGTAATTCTGTAGCAATGATGAACTGAAATGACCTATGTGGGGAAGTTGATACGCTTTCTTAAATGCAGGTGGGAAATACCCCAAACTTTTGAATTTACCAGGTTTTTTTTCAAGGATTTTGAGAGAAAGACCTGAAAAACCCGGTTCGCCCAAGTTTTCTGTGATTTTTTTTCAAATGTATCAAGTGTCAGCCTAATAATGCATGTAATCTCTTGCACCGAACCTCCAGTCACATGCAGATAGACATAGTAAGAGTATCTGCATCTCAGGAAATTAATAAATTTTTCTCTCTCTTCCAAGATCTTTTTCCAAGGCATGAGTGATGGTCGGTTAGGGGAGGCATTCACACCAACTCAGATTTACTTCAGCTAATCTGAGCTTGTCCGGTTTGTGGTGCTTCAGTGAAAAGAAATGTTGTGTCATTTCTGGAAGCAGCGGAAGATTTTGTAGCTATTTAAAGGCACCAGTGGTTTGGTGAGGCCAGGTGCCCTCGAGGGCTCTACTGTAAACTGAGGCAAGTTGTTTGGAGTCTGTCTGCTTTGCAACAGCTGGCAGATCATCAGTAGCTCAGCAGAAGACCTTTGAGGTAGACCCAGCTTTCTATGTGGGGTCTTGTTTTGGTATCAGAGATGGAGCGGGTGGTTTGGGCAGCATGTGCAGGCTCCTCTGCTTCACGTGGTTCAGTTCTTTGAACTCCTGCTTTCCCAGCTACCTCTTTTTTGGGTCGGGGAAAGACACAGGTAGCACCCAGCAGCAGAATTCGGAGCTGCCACCTGATTAACCAAACCTGTCAAAGGAGAGTGCCAAATTCAGGAGCTGCCTTTGGCAGCTGCAGAGGCAGCACCGTCTTGTGTTAGATCACAGCGACTGATGGGCTTGAGCATGTGTACAAGTGAACGTGCTGCTAATTGCTAGCACAGTCCCCGGAACTGTTTTGGCCCTGGCCAATTAGCACCGTCCACAACAATGTCTGAGCGCAGTCTGGGAACTGGCCTGGGCCTGGGACTGTTCCTGATAAGCCGTGTGGATGAGGCCGTTCTGGGTTTTGAATTGTTTTTTTGGAGCAGGGGGGAAGAGGGGAAAGAGTTTAGCTCCATGGATGTGAGTGGTGCCACGTAAGCTGTGCTGCATCAGGGGTACAAAAGGGTCTTTGGACTGTTTATTTACTAATATAAATGTAACCATAGCATTTGTTGCTGAAGTATTATTGTATAGTAGTCACAAACACATGAGAGACTATTTCAAGACAAATAACCGTAGCTCTCCAGAGACAGCATGTGTGGCAATTCCAAGTACACAGTTTACCGTGAAATTAATGTGCACCAACAGTCTCTCGCAGTCCGGTGCCTGAGAAAGGGAGAGATACGAATTTTTCTGTCTCCCACTATTTTCCTCAAGTTTAGAAGTAGACCTGTAAGATACTCCTACATAGGTTTATGTTGAATGTATACTGTTTTATCTGATTGGCATAAATTTGTGGAAATGTATTCACACATGTAGTACAACACCTTTTTAAATCGTCATGTCTTAGGTTAAACCAATGAATTTATGTGCATAACAGTCTTAGAAAATGAAGTGTTAAATGCTATATTCCCCAAATTAATTCAATGCATCAACTTTTGAGGTGATTGCAGAAGAATCAATTGTAAGTCCATAATTTCATGAAGGCTTAAACTTTTCATTCATAATTCTGGCTGCAAGCTGGTCTTCTGTCACTGATGTACTGTGAAACATTGTCCCTCAAGACTGAAACAGTTCATGTGCCAGCACTTATTGTGCTGTACAGTATGCTCACAGATCCTATTGTCTCACTCTATGAGAAACCTTATTAGCTTAACTGTGCAGAGTTAGAGTCATATTTTCTCTTCACATATGTGAGCTGCACACATTGTGAGAACTGGAGAGGAAAATCTAACCTTTTACTTTTTTCCTGCAAACATGAGGTTGCACAGCTTTACTCTTTGGCCAAGCAGATCGATTCTGGTACAAATAATTTCATAGTCTTGAATAAACCACAGTTAGCCGTGACAAGCAGAATTCTAGAGCTATTCCTTAACGTATTGTTGCTTTGAATTGGTTTGTTTTCTTCTGGGTGGTGTAGTGGAAGTATATAGGAAACAATAGCATCAGTCTTAAAGATCTTGACAGTCTAATGCGTCGAAGAACTGATAGAAAAGGGGTACAACATACAAGCAAACTGATTATACTGGCTGCCTGTATTGCCAGTTCCATTTTGTTTGTTGGTTGTATTGCTTTTACATACAGAAGCTGTGATTTCAATGTTGGATAGCTCTCAGATTCTGACCCTTCAGATGTCTTATGCATGACAGCTTAACATACACCAAGTAATTCACATTAATTAACTTTTATAGGACTGGAACTTAATTTTCAAATACTAAATTTTAGTTTGAAAATTTAATCTTTGTAAGAGCTTACTCTAAGTAGTGACTCTTTTGGCTCCATTCTATCCAAAATAATTTATTTTGCTGATGAAATATCAGCTGCAGTTATGCTTGCGGGTTTTTTGAGCATTTGCAGTGGGACAAAGACTGTTCTTCTTACATTGTCCTTTGCAAACCTTACTGTGCTTCAGGTCTCAGGATAAATTTAAAGGCAGAATTTGTCCCAAATGTCAATTTCTGCATTAGAAGATGAGTTAGTGTAAGAACATGGTGTTTTGGGATTTTAGTATTTATTTACATTCTCTATATGGCAGCCAGGTTGGTACGGAAGCTGACAATATTTTCAAAGTCTGTTTCATTGCATATGAAATTTAAAGTGCAGTTGGAGCTGTCTGGATTTAATCCCCCCCCCCCCCCCCTTTGGTGTGGGGGAATAAAACATCTCAGCTCATATGGGAGAAAAAATTAAAACCAGGCAGAGACAGCCCCATTGTAAGCTTCGCATGCAATCAAACGGCCTCACAGGGAAACTCCCCTTCCTGGCTGCACTGCTGCCACTGGTGAACCACAATTTAAAAAAAAAAAAAATCACTTTTTATACTCCCTGCTTTCAAGCTAGACATTGACATGTGAACTAAAATCTTCTTTTTAACTATTGCCCGGGAGGCCACCAAAGAATCCTAGCTGACCCCCTGCCATCAGAGTGAGTGATGGTCGGCTGCTGGTGTTGCAGCTCACTTCCCCCAGGCTGCCACCCTGAGAGATCCCACCATCCACCGTCGGTGTGAGTGACATTAGCCCACTGGGCTTTGAAAACACTTTTCAGGTCGGTCATCGCGGAGAGATAGCTTCCTTCACACACACCATCAGGGTGAGTGACGTCAGGCCACTGGGGTTTAAAATACAGACCCTCAGGCTTGCTAAGCTGACACTGCTGAGAAAACTGCTTTTATTGTTTTACATCAGCAGGGACCTCTTTGTCTTTTTTTGCATTGTTTACTTAGAAGCCAGCCTCCCCCTTCCCCGACTCCCACCCCAGACAATTATTAACATCTGTAGGGTAATTTCTACTTCTTTTTTTTTTTTTTTTAACTGGAGGTAAAGCAGATTTTAGTCTTAGAATTTTTATAGCCATCTGCTTTTTCATATGATTTCTGAAAAAATCCTGGCTGTGCCTGAGTATTTGTTAGTGGGAGAGTTTTAGAAGAATAAAAGTAGAGCAATTCTCAGAGATTCTAGTCCTTTTAACTGTCCAGGTCAGACACTCCTTGATCGATAATGCTAAGTCATTCTTCCTTCTTAGCTTTTCATGAGGTTCCTCGAAAATTAAGACTTCAGGAAATGTTTCTTTCCAGTCTTGACAGACTGTGAATCTGGGTGATGCTTGGTCTTCCAGTTGATGCTGCAAAAATTAAAAGGCTCCTCTCTAGCCAACCATTATAGAAATCTATACCTGACATTTTGAGCCCTAAATTCAGATGGTGAGACTTTAGGAGCTCTGTGAAATAATACATGGAATTTAGGATAAAAAAACCCTAAACTTGTTAATATGGAATAAAAATATTTTAAACTGCCATTCTGTAATATTGCTGAAAACACTATATCGTAGAATCGAATGTAGTGCAGTAGAAGCACCATTTTTCTGAATTCTGTTTCCTGTCCATTCAAAATTAGGAAATATTTCTTGATATATTACTGAAAAATAGGGATTTTTTTTCAAATATTTGTATCTAAACAATTCTCATTCGTTATCAAAACAGCGAACATAGGTAAGCTAAAATAAACGCATTTGAGAATTTAGGAAAACAAGTTCTGAGAAAGATTACTTCATTAATTGTTAATTTATGTAAAGGTATAGAATAGTATTGAAACTAACATTTTTTTGTCTGATTTGCAACTTTATTTTCTTTTTCTTTGTTCTGTGCAGTTTGAAGCTTTCACTTATCTGATCATCATTTGGATGCATGGACTCATTTTGGAGTCATATTTTGCAAGAGGTATTGTGCAGAGTACCATTGCTCTTTAAGAGATATTTGATTGCTTTAAACAGTCTCTGACTTCTTCTTCAGCTTGCCTATTTTTTGAATGGTATCAGCTACAGGTAAATACTGAATGGTACCAGTTTCATTGAAGTAAGAGGCTTTTTCATGTTTTTGAGAGATTAGCAGGAAATTATTAAAAATATGTAACAAAAATGTATTTTGATGAAGCAGCTGGGCTGTCCAGTAAATACATTTGAAAAGAATTTACTTTAGCCCTGTAAGAACAGAAATACAGAACAGAAATATGCTGACAGTGCGATACTAGACCAGACTGAAGTCCTTTCACGTCAGCTTGAAAGTAGCCCCTAGTAGTTACTACGATGAGATGCTTCTGAGGACACTGCAGGCGAGCATGACACTGAGTCTTCCACAGCAAAGTTCTCATCCTAAGTAATGTCTTTAAACATTGAAGTTTTTCCTACTCATAAAAGTTCTTTTAAAGTTGCAGTTTTAATGAGCTTGATAATATTCTGTGGTGGTAAACATCACAAGCCATTTATGTATTGTGTGAGGTTTTTAAAATTAATGTCCTAGGTTTTGAATAAGCCCCACTGCACTTTCATAGAAATGAGACTTTCAAGGCCAACCGCTTTACAAACTGAAGCGAGAACTGGACCTTAGGCTTCTGCAGTTCAGAACTACAGACAAGACTGGTAATGTAACTGCTATGCTATAAAATTTGCAAGAGGTTTCAAGGAGTGCTTTCACTTCTCCTGGCTGCAGCAATCTGTATGCAATTGGCCATTGTGCTCCTGTTTTCTTGATCAGACTGAAGAAAGCACTATTTCTGGTTGCTCTGAGCATGCTGGTGTGCAGGCTCTCGTACTAGCAGCACACCCCAACCAGCTTCCCTGTCCGGTGTGATCTGGGAAAGGGCAGCGTATATGCAGCACTGTGCAGTTTTGGGATTCCTCTACTGTGGAAATCCCCAGGTCTCCATCTGGTCAAAAGGCTGACCATAGTATGCCTTGTGTGAGGACTGATTAATTTGTGTGATACCTTGTGTGACGGTTCATTCACGATAGACCTAGCATTGTAAAACCTGTCTGTTCAGAAATGAGAAGTTGGCCCGAATGTCATGAGTTTGTTAAAAAATTTAAAAAAAAAAAAGTATTGCCTCCAGGCACCTGGGCTTTTTTGGTTTAGTCAATTTGCATATTAAAGTTGTCCTGGAGAATCATGAACATGATTTTGGATCTTTGTTGTAAAATGAAAATTAAGTTTTCTCTTAAGTGCACAGCTTGAGAGTCTAAGATTCACTAGAGCCGCCAGAAAGTCTGCAGTATCTGACTGTCCATATAGAAATGAAAGATGGATGTCCCTATAGCAACTGGAATCTGAAATAAAGAAATTGCAGAAAGGAAGGCAACAACCAGTTGGGTTATGCTTGCTTTGGCTCTGAGTACTTTGGATAAGGAATTACAAGTTCTGTATCTGTCTGCCTTATGCACTGGCTTGCTGGATCTGGAAGAGACCACACATGTATTTCTGCACCTTCTGTATTTGAATGGAAGACATCAAAATCTTCTACTAAAATGCAGCATGCTATATAGTACTTTAAATATTGATTGTGACCATCACTGTATTAACTGCACCAGGAATGTTGGTTTTGGAGACACAATTAGTTTCTGCAAAAGGATGGTGAGGCCAGGAAATAATACGTTTTCTGTAAAGCAGCTGCTGGAATTCTTAAGGATTAATAATTCTGTTTCCGTGAAAGTAAATACTGAAATATATATTGGCAGAATATTTTCTAAATAGAATACTTAAAAAATATCCAGAGGAAAAAAATCTGAGTTGTTTATAAGAGAAGATGTTGAAGAATGTGCTGGTTTTACTCAATACACTGGTGAAACAACACTATGCCCTCCTCAAAATAACCACCAGTCAGGTTACGCGCTGTAGGAATACATTTTTTTAGTACAAGATGCTTGGCAATGGCAACTTTAGCTTGACCACCACAACTTTCCCAAAATATGGTGTTATTTTTATTAATTAAGGCACCCAATTGCTAATTCATATTAATTATCTCTTTTCTCTTCTTCTCTAAATGGCTTTCTATAAGCTCTTTTTTTACTGGTTAAATTACAGTGACACCAGTGATGCACATTATTTTTATGCTTGCTAAGATACTATAGCTTGCATGAGACTAGTCACAAAAAGGAAATTCTGGAAAAGGTTGTCTACTTACCAATGTTTCTCAATATGGTTTTGTTCTAAAGGCCTGAATTCTGCTTTGTCATTAGCAGTGTACACAATTAATTACAAGATTATAATTCTGATAGTCATGCAATTTCTATTGGATACCATAATTTGCCTCAACAATTTTAAAAAGTGCTGTGAATTAGTAATTTCACTCCATTTGCATTGTGTAATTAAAGAAGATTAGGACTACAAATGCCACAAGATTTCTGCTTACAAGAAATAGTTATGTTCTTAATTTTGGAGAGTACAGCTTGATGTGTTACCAAGTGAAACATCAGAGTCTTAAAATTAAATGATAAATTGTAGGCCTGTTTCAACATCTGGGAAGAACAGGATGGTTCTGCCCTGTGCCACTAAAAGACTTAGCATATGACTGTGCTTGCCACTATCAGCCATTCAGCTGCAGGACAGTGTCATACTGAGGAACAGATGACTCACATCCAACAGGGAAGTGGCAAAGCAAAAATGACATTAATTCCCTGTTAAATGAAAATGAACTATTATTTTGCAATAAATAATTAAAACAATTCCCTAAACATATAATTTAAATAAAATGATAATAGAAAATAGTTCATGCAGTCCTTTTTTAATTTAGGGTCACTTTTTATTCCATTTTCTATGACATTTTCTTGACTAAATTGTTGTTGTTTTGGTTTTGTATCAGATTTAGTTTTCACCAAAAGCAGTTGTATTGCAACACAACAAAAAACCGCAGAAATAAATTTATATTTCATCTGAAACATAAACTGTTAGACACAAATAGGTCTTTTCCACCCAGTTCGGTATTCATGGTGAGTTAAATGTTAGCTAATACGAATAGTATAGTTATTCATAGTTGTACCTTTTAACTTGGATATTAACATGTCAGGATTAAATCAGGGAGGATCTAATTCATCCACATGTTGTAAAGGCAAGGCTCTTTCATACAAAAGGCTGTATGATCATTACTTCTCCTGCTCTTCAGTGAAACATTTAAGCATTTGCTAGATTAATTGGTTTGTGAAATTACCTCATCTTGATACTTTTCTAATTTTATCTATATATTTATTATTCCTCTCCTTACCTTTCTTCCCACATTTGTTCTGACCCCTAAACCTTACATAGCAATTACCTCTCTTTGAGTCATTTTTTTCAAAAAAATACTCCTTTTGGAGTGATTATGTCATTCCATGAAGAAAGCAGAAGCAAGTTTAAATGAGACAGGCTTCATCAAAGAGAGCTGTAATCCCTGTAGTGTCTGTGTATTCTTTTGAGACTACTTTTCTCATATATTTTCCATTTTATACTGTTGAAGTGCAGTGGAAAAACAGACAGAAAACTAATAATGTAATTTAAATTAGACTTTTCCTCCCATTTCATAAACAACAGGCTAAATACTACTGTACCTCTCATATTTATTTCATTGTACTCTGTTTGGCATGTGAGACTTTGGAGACCCTTCCTTGTTCTCGTTTTCTATTTTCCTCATAAGAGGGTGAAGGGTAGTAATATTACAAGGGGGTAATAAATTCCCTGTACACATGTACATGTCAGTGGTCACAGAAATTGTGACTGAAATGACAGATACAAGAAGTATTCTTCAGGGTCTTTTGTTAGTTTAGAGTGAGGTCACAAAGTGCGTTTCCCAGGGTGGCATTCTAAGATGAGCCTGTCTGACAACGTAAATGTTGTTTTTAGCTTTTTCAGAGCATTGGCTTTGTAGCAACATTGAATTAAGAGTTTTCAGAACTTATGCAGTGTTCCTAACAATCCACATTAAGCCATAAAGATTAATTTTTAAACAGTACTTTTCCTGCTCAAATCGTCTGCCTGTGTTTCCATATGGTTTCATTTTAATGCCTGTGAATCCATACTTCTGTTATTGCTTGCCCCTTTTACTGGAATTCACTGGAGGAAAGTGCTCTTAGGGTTTGTCCTTTTTTTGCAGAAGCGGGCATATGTTCTGAAAAAAGAGCAGAAGATGAAATGAAAGGGTATGTCTATGAACAAAATGTACATAATTATCAAGCTTTTCTGTTGAATCTTTGTGGTCTAGAGACGATCACTGGCATTCTGAATGAGAACAAGGTCTCTCAGAAAAAATTAAGAAATTAGTAACGTTTTCTGGAAGCTTAGGTTTGGTCTTATGCCTTATGTCTCTTTCTAATCTGATGAATCTTAGAAATGGAAAAAAAATTTGTATCTATTCACAAAGATTATTTTTTGTTAGGGTGTGTCTGACAGGTTCAGACAATTTCAGGGGAACTCTTCAGCCTCATGTTGTTAATTATGTTACCTGATTAGAAAAGCATAATCAAAACCAAATGCATTTGGAGCATGTTTTAACCTAAAATACTTTATAAGGTCTTCTCAGATTTGTTTAAAACCCATCTCTATTTCTCACATTCATGTAGAGTCCTTGATGCATTCAATGCAGATATGCGTGGCCCTAAAGAAATTTGGAACATGCTAATATACTTTGCTGAACCAAGACCTCCAAATCCAATGAATTGAAAAAAACCAAACCTCTCAGATAACTAGGAAACAACTGCAAAAACTGTACAACTTGCATACGAAGCTTTAAAAAAAGCTTGTCAGATTTTTCTTTGTGGATAAAAACAAATGCAAAATTTTGCAGTGACTTGAAATACCCTCTTTATTCACAAACTTGGAATTTGCACTTCAGAAGAACAACTAGCATCATAAAGTAAAGACAGAGAAGGAGTTTTCCCTTTTGTTAGTTTTCTGCCTGTAAGAACACAGACAACAATGCTGAAACTTGTTTTTACATGTTTCTGAATTTCAACTTCTAGGGATATTTCTTGAAAAATGTCCAACTTATGAAGTCCATACACAACATTCACAATTTCTCTAGTTAAATAATGAGAAGTGTTTTATTTGCTAGCAGGAAAATTATATATGCAGCAAAACTCCAGAATTTTCAACATTGATATTAAACTTTATTTAATTGCTACTGATTTGCTATAAACTTAAGGGAAATTTCAGGAATGCTCATGTAAATTATTTTGAACTTTGCCTTGAATAATTATCTTTATGACCTTCTCCATCACAGTCTTCAGTCTTAAGGTCTCCCTACAAAGGCAAAGCCCATGCTTTCTTTCCTATGTTTATTATGGTTTGACTGTTGTCTCATCAGGTTAGTAGTTTTCCACCACAACTTGAATTTCTGTATTCAGATTTTTTTCTTGAATGGCTGAAGGGTTTTGCAGTGATGGCTTCTCAACATGAAGAACTGAAACAAGAAAATAAATTTTAATAGAAAATTGTTGAATGCACGTTATTGTGCTCGTAACTCACATTTCTAGAAATAGTGGCAAGGTGTTTTGGTCTTTTTAACCAAGAATATATAGGGACAGAAAGGGATCTGCTGGCTCATCCAGTCTTTTATTTCAGGCAACCATATCATATAACCTTTTCAAAAAATTGATACAGTTCCATCTAAAGAGGATCTGGGCTAATTTTGCCCCATTGCTTCTTCTGGAAGACTATTCAAGAGCTTCATTGCTCTTTCTATCCTGTCTTGGAATTGTGTCTGACTTGAGGTATGTCCATAGCACACAATTGTCTTGTATCATTGTTAGCAGTCTTTCAGTCTGGAGATTCATTCTTTTCTATGTTGTAACTAACCAATGATCAATGCCATCCAGCTCTTCCTGGGTAGTATCTGTATCTTCATCTGTACTAGCCATGTATCCTAACGCTTGTTATCAACATGTGTATGCTTGGATTTTGTCTCAAGGTTGAGTTAGCAAATCTGTTAAACAAAATGTTTAGGGAGTTTTCTGGTCTGATACTTCATTTCTCAGGACTGCTTGTGATCATCTCCTTTTTCCTCTTCCTGGACATTTTTTTACCTACCTTACCATTTTTTCAGTAATTCCCACCTTCTTCTAGCAAACTGAGAATTTCCTTTATGGTGTTGTTACACATTGTTTGCTGATGACCAAGTGGATTATCTCTATTGCATTTCCTTTTTCTAAAAAAAATGTTATCTGGTCGAAGAATGCCAGCACCTGACCACACAACGTCAGTATGACAAAATTTATGTCTAGCATTTTACTAATCTCTTCTTGTCTTCCCCACTTGTTTTTTTTTCATTTATTCTTGCATTCTACAATGAACTTTCACACATTCTTAGAGTCATTCTAGCAAACCCATAGCTGCTTGTGTCACTTTCCTGGCCCTTCTCAAAAACAGATGCAATGCAATGTATTCTCTGATCAGAGGGTGTGATTGTAGATAATCATCTTATCTATAGGGCAGCCTCATGGAACCTGAAGCTTTTTCTGCCAGAGCTTTAAGAACCAAGAATTACAAGCTAGAGATTTCCCAGAATGTCACTCACTTCTGCTGTTTGCTATGTCAACCTGCTGAAATACGTAAGACAGAAACTAAACTTTGCTTACTAATGGAAAAAGACAGTGTTCAGGTGTCTGCAACTGTAAATATCAGTGAAAGTTTAAATCCTTTCATGCAAAAACAATCTCCAAACTCAGACTTCCTAGAGAATGTTTTTACTGGAAGTTGATTCTAGCCTAGTCAAATTTTATTCTTGTTTTTGTATTATTCTTTCCCTTTCTGACAGCTCACCAAGTCATGCATTTTCCTGGCATAGGTCATCCTCCTTTTTATAGCAAAAGTAGGTGGAGAGGAGTCAGCAGAAAGAAAAGGTCCTTAAGATTTCCATATCATTCTACCTGAATATTTGGAGGAAGGTTGTGTTTCTTTGTAGTATCCTAGGCACCTGATGTCTCTATCACCAGTTCCTGACAACAGGTTTCCAGAATCAGAATACAATTACGCCGTAGCCTGTCCAAAGATGACTTGAAGACCTCCTGCAGAATTAATGACTTTTGCTTTCCAGCAGCTAAAATACCATAGCTTTATGGATTTTGTTTGCAAACTGCTACAAAAATAATCCCTGTAGTTTGCAGGATGGTTGTAGTAATCTTTCAGAACTTCCGTCATTTTGATCTTATTTTTTATATATAGAAAAAAAATTACCACTTTTTAAAAATATGAATAACATTTTATTTTATGCAAAGAGCATAATTTCTAGGGATGGGGTGACTTCCCTTGAAAAGGACTTCTTGGCTGTATCTTTTAAGGGTGTGCAAGCACTCAAGATAACTTCATGGAAGTAGAGATAATGTCAAAAAAGGCAAACACCCCACAAATCCTCATGTCAATAGGAAAACAGAACAGTCTTTTCTTCATCGATGCATAGACCAAGTAAGTTAGATCAAGACTTTGTTTTCAGATGATAGCAAGATAATTTTATGACAGATGTCTTTAGCTGCAATTAGGTCTGCTGGATTAATTAATGAATCTTAGCAAATCACACTGCTAAAATTAGCCCCAGAAATGCAACAGTCACTGTTTTGTAGTTTTCTTGTGCCTTTGTCACTGCTTACCTTTATGTTGGTAGAGCCTGGATTTCGCTTTTACCAAGGCTGATTGCCCATTTCTGTTGCAGTGAAAATCTAAGCTAAAATCATCAAAGTGGTGGTGGCTAGCTGAGACCCTCACACAGTTCTACCCAAGACAGAAAGTTCTTCTGATGGAAAAGTTAGAATGTTGCTCATCTCATTGCAAGGGAAAAAAAAAAGTGGATCTTCTGAAGAATGCCGAACTTTGCACACACAAAGGGAGTACAGCTGTCAGGAGTGGAGGAGTAATACTGCACTGAGCTCCTGGGCTAACCTAGATACCCAAATCAGGGGCAGATTTCTCTAGCTGACACTGCAGTGAAGACTTGGAAGCTGTGGTTTCATTGCTTTCTTTCTTTTTTGCTTGGGTTTCTTCCCCCGAGTGGATCACCTAGTACCTGCTAACTAAGTCTGTAAAATCCTAATGGAAACAAGGCAGTTATATTACTGCTCTGAAGTATGAAGGTAATAACGTTGACTCTGCTTAGTTACTTCTGGTAAATTAAGGTGCTTTCTCTCCACTAGGATGCTATGAGCAGGTAGCTTTTAATTACCTGCTGTAAAATCAGCTTTCTGGAATTAAAAAAAAAGGTGCATAAGCATCTGTGATTTACCTCTCCTTACTCACTTGCAAAGACTAGTAGTCCATCTGGCTATTTTAATATGATTTAATCTCATGCATTCCTCCCTTTTTTCCTTGTCTTTTAGTGATGTATTTTGGTATTTGCTTTAAACACGTAAAGATTTCTGTGATCCATTCTAAAGTAGAGCTTCATGATTTATTTTTGTTTAGTAGGTCAGATAACTTGTTCTCAAGCAGACGGATCAGTGACATACAAGAAAGGAAATGTGAATTGTCTGCCCACATCCCATAGTTTAGATAGCATCTCAGGCTGAGCTATGCACCTGGGATATTCCTAGTGATATCGGGAACCCACAAGGTGTGTCCCATAGCACTTCATTCCTTCTCATTCCTTGCTTCAGTCTGCCTAGCTATAGTTATGCAGACAGCAACTCTTTAACTTAAGCATGAAAGAAATTATTCTAAGCAATTATTTACTCAGTGTCTCCACTCTTGAAGTAACGTGTTGATTCCATGTAACATTGAGACTGTATTATGTAGTTCATTGCTCAGAATATCAAGACAGAATTGCCTAATAAGAGAAGCATAAGACAGCCTGATTTGCATAGCTCAGTTGAACTTCACAGTTTGCATTTCTGAGCAGGAGGAAATGCCAAGATTCCATAAGGCAACTACTTATTCCAAATCTGGCATTTCTCCTATTCAGAAACACAGATTGTGAAGTTCACTCGAGTTACTCAAATCAATCATTTTTTTTCCAGAGTATTTTAATAACAAGCACACTTTCTGTTATTAGTGTTTTACTTGTACACTATTTGCATATTAAGATATTAACTGGGTATATTCACTTACCTGCTGTCTCTCTTTCCTGATTCTCCATGAAAAATCTCTGTAGTACATTTAAAGGAGTAAGGAATATAGACAGGTTGATACATGTGTGCCTTTGCTAGAGAATTGAGATGAGTATCATGCACAGCTCATTTGTGGCTTTGTCTTATGTCATTCCATCGCTTGCAAGTTATACAAGCAATTCATAGACCATATAAATAAGGGGTTTCACACATACAGCATGTAAATCTGACTTAAAGGCTGTATCTTTATTAGTGAATGAAATGGACTAGGAACTGTTTTTTGGTCCTTAAGCTAGCTGGGATGGCAAACTCTGTGTCCATATGGCTAGCTCTTTTGCCCTTCTGACTATGTCAACTATTTTCTTCTTGGGGACGATCCTTTTCCTATCTGAGTCCCTGAAATACAATTTTGAATTGTGGGAGAGAGGTAGTTGGACTGAGCCAGAACTATGTCAGGAACCTTGATAACAATTTCATGGTACACTCACACACCCATGCTGTGGCTCTGCTGAGCTGATCAGTGCAGTGTTCTCAGAAGATTTTGCTGTAGCCCTGCCTGCCATAGGATACCGTTCAGGGTCCTTTTCTAGCTCAGTGACCTAAGCCTCAGCCCAGCTGTCTGCACCAAACCCAGTGGCTTAGGGCTACTTGCCTTCGTGGAAGGAATGAAAGGGCAAAAATGTAAACCTTCTTCCTCAGCCTAGGCTTATTTATTGGCAGCAGTGCTGCTCTGTAACTTGGGGAGAAGGGAGAAAGAATGCGTGTAACAGTGGGTCTGTCTAACCTCCCTCATGAAAATAAGGAACAGTTGTTACACTACCACTACTCTGTAGAGCCACCGTCCTCCCGTGGAGGCTTTAAACAAAGATATCATCTAAGATCTGCAGTTTCTGTGAAATACAAGGAAGCTTTGAGGATTCTGTGCACATGACAGTGCAGCCAATCTGTCTGAGACAGACAGCACATCAAGTGATTTTATGTGCAAGTAAAGACATTTATTTGGTTTGAATATCCAAATAGTGTGTGCAAGCATTTTTCCATGCGTTGTTGAAAAATTGACCTTAAATATTTTGCTTTTCATTAGAAAAGATGAGGATTTCACAATGACAGACATATTCAACTCTTCCTCTTCTGTGGATCACATATGTCAAAATATTATGGTTTTTTTTCTTTACTAGCATCATCGGAACAAAGAGTGAGAACGTAAGTTCTGGGCTCGATACATGCTGTTGAATATTTTACAAGACTATAATAAAAGCCTATTTGATATGTTCTTATATGATTTGCTACTGTAGTGAAAAACATAGCTATTAAAACTTTATAACCAGCTCTGGCAACTTGCTCCTGTGAAAAAGCAAATCCCAAATGTCAACTCGGTTTCTGTGGTTCTTCACAAAATAGTGTATTCAAGTCTGGCTTATACTTAGTAAGTTTTACTGACATGATTATGTTTGCTAGCCGTGCAATTTTTTTCATCATCATAACTGTGCTTTACACTGCCCTACCACAGATGTAGATGTACTAGCAGTCTTGCTGAAGAAATGACTCTTGCTTCACTGACCAGAAGATAGATATGCCTTTAAAACCTGTTTAAGCTAGAATTACCATTTCTAGATGAGGGCAATGATTGTCCTATGTGGGACGAATAAAAAGAGACGTTCTTAAGTGCAGACAGGGCTTCAGTTTCATAGACACACAACAGTTCTGAATAAGTAAAGTCCTCTCTGCTTGGCAGTGAGCCCTGCTGACTCTTACAACTTTATCATGTTTTTCAATATTTACTTTTCTTTTGTTTCTTAAAATCCTCAAGTTCTTGCATAAAGTGAATGCCCAGAAGTCTGTGCTTCATATCAGATTATTTTTCTAATGCTCATGGTTGTGGCGAAAAAGCTTGAAAATGCTCTTACAATCCCCACTTCTAACACAGCTAGCAGAAGGATATGAAATGTGCAGTACTTCAAAATATTGTAAGCTTTAAATCAAGCTCCTTCATTTCGAAACCTCCCTTTTATAATAGTTTTAATAATAATTACTTCAATAAATTTTAATTACCTGAGTTGATTTGAAATGTATTGGATCTCATGTACTGAAATGTTCAGGCAAAAATGCGCAAGATGTACTTTTTAATAGGATTGCATGCATTATAAAAGTATGCTTTTCAGACTCAGGGGCTTCTACTCAAAATCATGGCAGTTTTCTTTTTGAAAACATATTACAGTATGTACACTTACCTTTTTTAGGTGTGCTTTATGAACTAAAACTTAGAAGTTGAGCTTTGTGCAGAGTACTGATTATTAACATTCTGAAATGCGTAGGTTTGGAGCAAATTTCACAAGCACAAGATATCCTACAATTTTGTAAAAACAAACAGTGCCCATGAGCCTCCTTGGATGTAGTATCAAGAAGGAGCTTTCTGCCTGTATGTGACTGTACACATCTGTTAATTCAGAGATGTAAATGTGAAATCCAGCACTCGGGGACACCAGGTGGATATCTGATACTCTCTGAGGAATTTGGGCTTCATAAACCATTGTATGGATTGTTCACAGCCATGCATTTTTTTCTCTGCTTGTGACAGAAAAAATATGGGTGAAATACTTGCATCAATAATTAATTCTGGTATAAATCAATACAAGTTACTAATAAATGAGAAATAGAGACATGTCACTGCCAAAAATCAGCTGTTAATGCCTCTTCACTTACTGAAATGGCATGCTGCATATCACAAATATTCTATTACTAACTACAAAATATTCCTCTAGATGAAAGTCAAGAATACTCTCCAGCTCTATTGTCAAAGCTGCAGTCATAGCACAGTATAATTTGAGACTAGAATAACTGTGAATAGAGGATGAGAAATAAGGAGATACAACTCTTGACGTGTACTTTTCATGACTATTCAGAAGTACGTACATGATTTAGGAACCTAAGGGCTCAATTCACTTGTTCACACACAGGGATCTTGTTCCATTTAAGACTCGTCAGGGTATCACAAGATCCTCATGGGGCTGCCAGATCACAGAATCACAGAATCACAGAATGGTAGGGGTTGGAAGGGACCTCTGTGGGTCATCTAGTCCAACCCTCCTGCCGAAGCAGGGTCACTTACAGTAGGCTGTAGAGGACCTTGTCCAGGCGGGTCTTGAATATCTCCAGAGAAGGAGACTCCACAACCTCCCTGGGCAGCCTGTTCCAGTGCTCCATCACCCTCAGAGGGAAGAAGTTCTTCCTCATGTTCAGCTGGAAATTCCTAAGCTTCAGTCTGTGCCCATTGCCCCTTGTCCTGTCACTGGGCACCACTGAAAAGAGCTTGGCCCCATCCTCCTGACACCCACCCTTCAGATATTTATAAGCATTTAGAAGGTCCCCTCTCAGCCTTCTCTTCTTCAGGCTGAACAAGCCCAGCTCCCTCAGTCTCTCCTCGCAGGAGAGATGCTCCAGTCCCCTCACCATCCTTGTAGCTCTCCGCTGGACTCTCTCCAGTAGCTCTTCATCTTTCTTGAATTGGGGAGCCCAGAAATGGACACAGTACTCCAGATGAGGCCTCACTAGGGCAGAGTAGAGGGGAAGGAGAACCTCCCTTGACCTGCTGGCCACACTCCTCTTGATGCACCCCAGGATCCCATTGGCCTTCTTGGCAGCCAGGGCACACTGCTGGCTCATGGTTAACCTGTCGTCCACCAGGACACCCAGGTCCCTCTCCGCAGAGCTGCTCTCCAGCAGGTCCGCCCCAAGCCTGTACTGATGCATGGGGTTGTTCCTCCCCATGTGCAGGACCCTGCATTTGCCTTTGTTGAACCTCATAAGGTTCCTTTGCACCCAGCTCTCCAGCCTGTTCAGGTCTCGCTGAATGGCAGCACAGCCTTCTGGTGTATCCACCACACCTCCCAGTTTGGTGTCATCAGCAAACTTGCTGAGGGTACACTCTGACTCTTCATCCAGGTCGTTGACGAAGAAGTTGAACAAGACTGGGCCCAGTACTGACCCCTGGGGGACACCACTAGTTACCGGCCTCCAACTAGACTCAGTGCCGCTGATGACAACCCTCTGAGTTCTGCCATTCAGCCAGTTCTTAATCCACCCCACCGACCACTCATCCAGCCCATACTTCTTGAGCTTCCCTAGGAGGATGTTATGGCAGACTGTGTCAAAAGCCTTGCTGAAGTCTAGGTAGACAACATCCACGGCTCTCCCTTCATCTACCCAGCCAGTCATGTCATCGCAGAAAGCTATCAAATTGGTCAGACATGATTTCCCCTTGATGAATCCATGCTGACTACTCCTGATAACCTTCTTTTCTTCCACTTGCTTGATGATGACCTCCAGGATAAGCTGCTCCATCACCTTTCCTGGGATGGAGGTGAGGCTGACCGACCTGTAGTTCCCTGGGTCCTCCTTCTTGCCCTTTTTGAAGATTGGAGTGACACTGGCCTTTCTCCAGTCCTCTGGCACCTCTCCTGTCCTCCAGGACCTCTCAAAGATGATGGAGAGTGGCTCAGCAATGACATCCGCCAGCTCCCTCAGCACTTGTGGGTGCATTCCATCGGGGCCCATGGATTTGTGGATGTCCAGATCACTTAAGCGATCCCTCACACAGTCCTTCTCAACCAAGGGAAAGTCATCCTCTCTGTAGGCTTCTTCTCTTACCTCTGGGGCCTGAGACTCCTGAGGGCCAGTCGTAGCACTGAAGACTGAAGCAAAGAAGGCATTCAGTAGCTCTGCCTTCTCCGCATCCTCCATCACCAAGACACCCGCCTCATTCAGCAGCGGCCCCACATTGTCCCTAGCCTTCCTTTTGCTGCTGATGTAGTTGAAGAAGCCCTTCTTGTTGTTTTTGACATCCCCTGCCAGCTTCAATTCCAGGTGGGCCTTGGCTATGACACAGGAGCTATGGAAGGACTGTCTCTTTTGGGAACAGCAGCTGGTAACCAACAAGGATATCCCAGGGTGCCTGAAGTGGCATTAGATGAATTTTTACTGGCAACTGAACCTTAAACCTTCGAAGTCCAGGCTGAATTCAAGCTTAGGGTCTGTTCTTGAAGAAGGTATCTGTGCCACTTCTTCCAAAGAATGAAGTAAGACTTAGTCTTTGCTGTAGAGTGACTATGCTTTCTATTCATATCCTTTCTCAACATATTGACTCTTAATCAAACATACTTGTTCCTTGCCCAAAGATCATCAAAGTTCATGCAGGTGGTGAGGGACAACTTCCACCTTTCCAGGTAACACTGCAGAGTTGGACAAAACCCGTAAAACTCCATCCTGCGATGATGGCCTGGTGGTAAAATCACCCTCCTGAAAAATGGCAGAGGTGGGTGTGATTTCTGCAGGCCAGGGACTGTCGGGGAACTGCTCTAATCAGTAGACTGCAGCTAGCAATGGATATTGTAAAGGAGGTGGTGGATATGTCTTCACTTTATAATGGGCCTGATCTTTTCAAGATGTAGTACTCACAATTTTGAATTTAATTTTCAAATCTCTCTTTATGTACCTGAGACCTTTACTCAAATCTGGTAGTAAATCAGTCAGACAGGAGACTAAAGTCTCTGAGAAATATAGGCACTGTTAAAAACTTAATCCCTCAGTAGTGATTAAACTTGTCATCCACAAAGGGGTCTCACCTAGTAGCACAACATCAGTGCTTCCCAAAGTTTTCCCTCAGCAACCCTACTTCCAGGGTCACAACCCCACTTTCATTTTCACTTCCAGGCTTGCAGGCCCCAAGTGAGGTCATGACCCTAACTTGGGAACTGCTGCATAACACATTGAAAAAATTATCATACCAGCCAGTAAATACATCAGCAAAACAAACCCATCCAGTCTACTCGAGACCCTGTGCAGCCTGCCATCCCTAGAGGCCTTACCTATTAAACATGGGTTTTCAAAACCGTGTATCTACTTGCAAGCTCACATACTGCTTTGGGTATGTGTTACCATTGTCTTGTAGTCTTCCTTTGTGCTATTTAGCTAAGTTTGGTGTTGACAAAGATGTGCTAACACTTCTGAAAATATGACCCTCTTTTTCTTGCTCATTCAAATGTTGGAGGTGCTGCTTGGATTTATTATTTGCACATAATAGAGTTCGCAGTTATTGTGTGTCAGAAACAAGATCTGGAGAGTCTGCTGTTCCCACAGCTGGAGCAACACATACACATCTGCTAAAACTGTGGTGTAAATTGTATTGTCCTTAGCAATTAATCACTTACACTGTATTCTATCAACTCTCCTCCTCCTTAACTCCTACTGGTCTTTACCCTCTTCTCACTTCTTCTTCCTCCACTGTCTTCTGTTCCTTTTCTTCTCTTCTTTCTTGCTCTCTGCAACTACCTGAAAGGAGGTTGTAGTGAGGCAGGTGTTGGTCTCTCCTCACAGGTAACTAGTGATAGGACGAGAGGCAATGGCCTCAAGTTGCGTCGGGGGAGGTTTAGATTAGATAATAGGAAAAATTTCTTTACTGAAAGAGTGGTCAGGCATGGGAACAGGCTGCCCAAGGAGGTGGTGGAGTCACCATCCCTGGAGGTGTTTAAAAAACATGTAGAAGTGGCACTTCAGGATATGTTTTAGTAGGAATGGTGGTGTTGGTTGGGTGGTTGGACTTGATGATCTTAGAGATCTTTTCCAACCTATGATTCTATGAATCTGCGTCTCTGTGTTTCCCACTTCATTTTTTAATGTCTTCTCCAGAAGTGCCGAGTTTGGATATGGAGATGCTGCTGCAAATGTTCCTACTTCTCTTGCAGAATGTTCTACCACTAGATCTCAAAGACTTTAGTCCAGGTAGGGAAAGCACACAGATTATGAAATCTTTATAACTTCACTTTACAGTGGGGAGATTATAACACTGTTCTAGTGAGGTCTGTTACTTAGAGTCACCAAGATGTCAGTGGCAGAGAAAAAGATGGATCTCCCATTTCATGTGTCTGTCCCATGGTGGACTCCAAGCAACATGATCAGTTAGCGTAAGATATACCAGTAGATGGCACTTCACCATTCAGACAATTGCTTATACATCTGAGAGGCTGATAGAAACAGGCTTCTTGCATGTAGTTCTTCACATATGACTTTTAGCATCATTTTGTTTCTCTTAGAGCATCATTTTATTTCTCTTTGTTCTGATGCTCTTTTCCTGAGATCTTTACTCTGCCCTTCTCTTTTTTGATTTTCCTTGCTGTGACACTTATCTGTTGCTTCTACATTTCTACCAGTTTTCCATATGCTATGTCTCGTTTTGAAAACGTGGGGGAAAAAAGATAAAGGAGAAAAAGAAAAAAAAAAAAAAACTTATAAAGTCGAAAACCCTCACTGATTTTTTAAAGAATTATCTAGATCGTGACTGATTCATTACTCTGGAGAACTCTGGAGGTGGTGAGCAGGAGCAGTAAGATTTACTCCCAAATGTTCTTAAGGTCCTATGTAGCTGAATGTGTGGCTCCAAAAGTGCACTGCAATGACCCCCCCGCGTGTACAGGCGAAATGGTAGTAATACCAAGTATAGACCATACTAAGCCTCACCGTGCATTTTTGTAGTGTGAGGTAAACAGCTATTTACTAACTTGCAGTATATCTCTGAAACGTAGCCAGACAAGGACACTGTATGTCATCTTGTCTGTATGTTACACTATCTTTGCTGTACATAAGCTGCAGCTAAACACTTCAGCTAAACACTTCAGGTTCTGGCCTTGCTTCCAGATAGGAAACGAAGGTTTTGATCTGGCTTTTGCAGTGGGCCCTGGCTGGATTTCACCCCATCAACGCATGTGGTGCTGCTTGCTAGGTTGCTGACAGTGGCAAGTGCCTTTCAATTAAGGCTGAAGTTCCATCAGAGCCCGTAAGTGGAGAATGCCAGGGAGATTAATAAACGAATTGTCACAGCTTCCAGGCATGCTGGGTTGGGAAGTGCAGCTCTCAAATTTGTGGGCTGTGTAAATTTGGAGCTCCGGGTCTGTAAAGAGATAGACTCAGTCCCTTTTTTCTTTCTCATAAAATGAATGAAAATTAATTTCTCTAGGGTTGAAGTCCAAATGTGGAAATTATCAGTATTTGTGTATCTTTTATGCCAAGCATTTTAGGCTTTTTGTAGTTTTGGTGGAGTCACCATTTGAAACAAGGATTTGAATTGCTCTGACTAAACCCTCTGTATGTGGGAAGAGATTATGGGAAACATCCCTGCAGGGCTCTTTTTAGTTGCTCCAATGGGCATTATCCATTACTTTCCCAAGTGTCTTGCCTTGGGGTTTTTTTTGCTTTCCTTGCTGTCTTGACCAATCTAGCTGGTACTAGTTATTGTGTCTGAGAATTATTGTCAGTCCTGAAAAAAAATTGCAAATCTGAACAATACAATAGTTTTAAACTGCATTTTAACTACTTCACTCTTTCATCTTTTTTTATTTGTTTTCACTTAAAAATACAGACAGAATCTTTTGTGCATTTGCTTGCATTTTCTCTACTACATGTTCTGCTCAGCACAGAATGCATATTCTAGTGAGCAGATACTGCATGCCTTGAACAGCAAAAAGTTTCACTAAAATCCATGGGAAAATAGCTTTTATGGGAAATTTTAGGATCACTTAAAGACTGTGTAAGGGCAAGTCATATGAAAGAAGTAACATTCTGTATTCCTGCTGATAATTGCATCCAACAGCTGTAGTGATAGGGTTGTTCCTTCAGTGTTGCTTGAGGGACCTGTTTCTTTTCAACTGGGCATTCCTTTCTGGTTTTGGAGTCTGTAAGACTTAAAAGTGGGTGGACATACCACTTCATAAGACCATAAGATAATTCAGCTTGGAAGGGATGTCAGGAGACCATCTGCTGGATTGTCCTCATGGAGAAAAAGATTTCCCTTATACCTCGTGTGGACTCCTCTTGTTTCAACTTTCGCTTATTGTCTCTTGTCCTGCTACCATGCACTGCTACGAAGAGCCTGGCTCTGTCTACACAATGACCTGCTCGTAGGTGGGAACGGCTGCTCTGAGGTGCCCCCAATGCCTTCCCTTCTCCAGGCAGAAGCAGCTCCATCCCTCAAGCTCCCCTTGCAGGGCAGGTGCTCCAGCCCCTGAGCCTCTGCTGGGCTCACTTGTCATCAGTGCCACCTTTGTCTGCATTGCCCAAGGACTTGCATAACAACCTGTCTGGCTTATCTACATGTCTTCCCCTGTGACCTCTTTTATCAATACTTCTAATTTGGAAGTCAAATGGTAGCACTTTTTAGTATCCTCTAAGTGTTTGTAGCAACAACCACCCGCTAACATCATCCTTGTAGTTCCAGGTATGTCTTAAAATATGAAGTGAATGAAACTTAAAATGAAGAGTACATAACATGAAGCTCAGCAAAAGAGCCATAGGAATCCTGTTATCTGAGTAAGAACATTCTAAATTGCTAAGGGATCTTGGGAAATATATTAATACTGTTCTTCTTATATAAAACTGCATTTTTAAATATAACCATGCTACACAGGGTAAGAATGATTTTTTAAAAAATGCTGCTTTTGCGGTGAACCTCTAACATGCTATGAAAGATAGTTCCAGCATTAATTTTTAAATATTTCAAAGGTCTTTAAAACCAGGCGACTAAAATTTAATTCTTGAATCTGAGTGCTGTGGTTTCATTTTGAGTAGTTATGAATATCCATAGACCTCACTGAAGCACTGGGAGGTTCAGATGTTATTACTGAGTGGCACTGGTGGAAATTCAAGGGCCTTTACAGATCCAGATCTGCACTGGACTACCTTGCAAAACTTATTACCCTGTAGCATCTGGCAGGTCTGATTAGCTGTTATCAAAGTCCAGAGTTCATTCTCAGTTTTCTGACACATTCGTGCTTTTCAATCCCGCAGTGAAGCTGAACAAATCCATTTAAAGATTAGAGATCAAAAGAGCATACCTGTTAATTACAGAAAAATGAATCAAATGTGTGGTTTTAGCTCCAAAACAGTCTCTGAGCTGAACGTTATGGCTCACACCTTGTTTTCATGTCATATTTCTCCAGTGTGTGATAATTTCATTGGCATTGTTTAAAAGTAAGGAATGAATGTGAGTTATACAGATGATTCCAAAGAAGAGTCAGCCACTAGGGTCCATTATATATTTATGTCTATCAGACAAAAGAAAGAACAATTTAAAGGGTTAACTTGTGCATCCTGTTTCTTGTATGCTACCTCTAAAATTCATGCTGCCACAATGGGTCAGGCAGGCCTTGGAATTACAGAAATATCAAACAAAAAATGTAATTGCCTTATCTTCAGGGAGTTATGAATTTAAAATCTGATACTTTGTGAACCCCTTGGTCTGTGTACAAATGTTAGGCTTCACAAGAAAGCATGGAATCCTGGTTCTTCAAAGGGATAAGATACAGATGTTTCTGTACCGGTGATTCATTGTATAGTAAAATGTCACTGCCTAGAGAACAGCACTGCATACTGAAATTTAATTTCACCTGATTCCCATTTGGAGGGAAAGAAGGAAACATTTTTATGTCACAAAAAAAAAGAAATGGCAGCTGTTTGAAATTTGCTGAGAGGCTTGGAATGTAGTTTTAGCTGAGGTGTATTAGCAGGCAGAAAGCAAGCAGAGAGGTAAAAGGTGCAAAAGAGGTCCGTGATACTGTTCTGAAGTCAGTCGTATGAACACAGCTATCAGGAATGCATTCGAGTGTGATCAAAATTGTGTATACTCACTTGCATGTATTGCGCAGATGAATACATTTGGGAACCAGGGCTTTAGAGGCAATATTCTTATCATTCAAATGCCTCAAGCTGGGTCTGTTAGAATTAAGTTGATTTCACTTAAGTGCCAGAATATGGGTTTCTGTTTTCAAACATACACTCTTCAGTCTGTTTTACTATGCCTGCATTTGTGAATGGAGTTCACAGGCCTGGGATTCAGTACCAAAGTATGCTCCATGGTGAACTAGGAGTTTCAGAAATGTGATTTACAGCAAGGGGAATGTGTATGCCAGACGACAGAAAATACTGAAGAGAAAGATATTTTTGAAAATTTATTTCTCTTCTGGTTTTAAGAGCTTGTGCAAGATGATTTCAGAGCTGGCAACTACCTTTTTGTACTTAGACATCCAGACATCTCTGTTCCTTCATTTAAACAACATCCAGGATAGCCTGTGCATTAAGAGAGAAAGCAAATCCAAACCAAACCAAAAACACACGCAAAAAAAGGCCAACAGGTAGAAAAAATGGATTCAGCACCTTCCTCGGACAGAGGGAATTAAGTTCACATTTCCATTTCCCGGGACTTTCCCCTTGTACAAGCCTAGAAGAGAAACATGAAAAAAGTGAAGTCTCGCCTATTGTAGCTATGACTCAGTGTAGAAAAAGATGTGAGATTTGTAATCTTGACTTAAGCAGAGAGTTAAGCATGGTTTCATAGCTCAAGGATGGAGGCACTTACCTACTGGGGGAAGGAAGAGGGGGAGGCAGCCTGGATTCTGGCCCCTGCTTCAAGCACTGTTTATGTATGTTACTCAATTACAAATGCAAAATGTGTAGGCAGCCCCTGGGGCAAGAACCAGGACTTCCTCTTCAAAAGGAGCATCTATTAGGGTTGCAAATGATCCTCTCTCAATGAATCTTGCTTCCTCTCTAATGCAGAAATATGGCTTCAGCAGGCATGACAGACAGTTTTCCAGCCCGAGCTTCAGCTTAAGTTGGTGGTGCATACACTCTTGGAAGATGTGGGGAAGATCTCCTCAGGAAGAGACTGGCAGTGAACCTGCACCTCCCACTTCAAGAACAAGTAGCTTATCTACAAGTAAGATATTATGTAAAATGTTCGCAGTTGTGCTACCACAACCTCTGGACATGTTTCTGAGAGAAAGTCTCTGAGGCTGTTGTGCTGCATGACGAGGCTGGTGTATGTTAGGCATGCTCAGAAGATGCTTACCTCATGAAGCCTCTCAGGAAATGCTTCACCTGTACATCACAGGTGGGCTTTGACGCAAGGTAGGTTTCAAAATTTTCAGCCATATAGAAATAGCAGTAGCAATGGAAAATGCACTAGCAGGACTTTTAGACAATTTTATCGGCAAAAACCTGATGCAGATTTTTGTGGCCATTTCTTGTATGTGTACATACATAGATACAGCTCCCTGGCATTTTTTGGAATTTTTTTAATTTGGCTGTCAGGGACTTTCTCAAAGTTATTTTGTGAACCAGCAGCAGGACATAAAAGTAGAACCCAGAAATCCTGCTCTGCTATAGTCTCTCTGTAAGACATGTAAATATATTTACAATTAAGAACAGTCTTTTAGTATTGTTGTTTGTTGGAAATGAAGTAGCTGGCACCTATCTAAATTTGAGAAAATTCTCCTCTGGTACTCTCCACATCTATTAAATATCTTGTCTCTCTGTTGTTGTATTACTTCCTTGAGAGGTTTTCCGATAGGTCCTTTTTTCCATCCTGCTGTTCTTCTGGCCCCAGTTCTCTTTTATTCTGGGTTCTGTTCCCTCAGGAGACCAAAATCCTGCTCTCTTTGCTCTTTTCATCATGTACTTCCTGCCAAAGAGACTACTTGTCTAAATGGAGCAACAGGAGAATGAAGGACAGAATTTTTTTTCTGTAATTTTGAATACAATATTATAAATGTACACTTGTAGATTTTATGCATTCATAGATGAATAAATTATATTTGCTTTGGATAACACTAAACAATCCATGACAAATTAGAGTTTACAGTAAAAAACATACAGAAGACTATAGCAGGAACAGTCTTCAGATATGATCTATAGTTAAACAAAAAAGGGTAAGTCAACATCTGCTCTCAGACCTCAGTTCAGCAAAGTACTTAAACCACCATTGAATAAGGTGCTTAAGTACTTTTGAAAGTTTTCTGTAATATGATTGCAATATGATTTCACAAGGGTGTGTAGTGATAGGACAAGGGGGAATGGCTCTAAACTAAAAGAAGGCAGATTTAGAATAGATATTAGGAAGAAATACTTCACCATGAGGGTGGTGGAACACTGGCACAGGTTGCCCAGAGAAGCTGTGGATGCCCCCTCCCTCAAGGCCAAGTTGCTCTGAGCAACCCGGTCTAGTGGAAGGTGTCCCTGCTCATGGCAGGGGGGTTGGAACCAGGTGATCTTTGAAGTCCCTTCCAACCCAAACCATTCTATGATTCTATGATTCTATGATAGAGAAATTTTGATAAGTGAGGCCTTATTTGGAGAAGAGCATAACCCAGGTAACATAAACCAGGATTTTGGTCCCTGCTGTACTTATGGCTGTTACCTTTCCTCAGTTCACTGTGTTAGTATCCACACTTAAGTGTGTCCAGTCTGAATATTGGTTCACCAAAAAGAACTTCAGAATTAACCTTTTTTTGGGGAGAAAATAATTTCCAAGTGATAATGTGCTCTTTGATGGTTTGTTGGATGTTTTCTTTTTTTTTTGTGCTAGTTGTTACAGCATCTTAATTTGGGCAAGTAGGCCATGTTTTGCTTTTTCTGTTGGTCGTCTAAAATGGTGATACAACTGCAACACCAGTAACATGGATCTGAAGCTTAGCAAAAATTCAAATGCGTATTGAAAATCTCCTAGAAATATAGAAGTTAAAGATGTCCAAGAAATGACAGACTTTTTATTCAGAGGATGGAGAGGGAAACAAAAATGCCAAATCTCTTCTCCCCCATCACTGTACGTGAATTTAAAATTAATTAATATCAATGTACTGGAGACATCGCTTTTGTTGGAAAAAAGGGTTTCTTGAATAAATATCAGCTGAAAGCTTTGTTTTTTACCAGCGTGTTTTGCTGGTATGCCATTCGTAAGCCTCCTTCCCCCTAACCACCAGTACGTCTTCTCTGAACCAGAGGGCCAGAACCCTTTAGAACCAAAAACCAAGGACCGCCTCTAGGGAAAATTCCATTTTTTTATTTTTTCACTCATCATTTATTTACAAATACACATTATAACTTTTATATACATTGCACATTTACATGGTAGAAAAGTACAAAACTATATATTTAAATGAATTTATATTTAACTCGCCATGTTTGAAAATATAAAATTGCATCAGAAAAAAAGTATTATGAAAAGCAAGAAACTTGAACTGATAAAGCTTTAATATAACTAGTGACACACTGATTGGGAAAAGGGAACTTTCAAAGTGGTACTGCAAGACCATCTTAAAGGAAACACCTGATAAAACACTGATGCATGTTACAAAAAATATAAAACAATAAAAATAAAATAAAACCTTTATTACAGTTAGCCCTGTAGCTATTAACAACCTTCATAATCCGATTTCTTTGGGTCCAGAATTCATAAAGTACAGTATATACCCTCAGCACTTTGAGATCACTTCAGTACATGATGTGATCAAAAGTAGATAAAAGTGAAGTGGAAGAAGTTTCCTTAAAGATCGCCTCACTGCACCCTGGAAGTATACTTAAGTCAGTTACAATGCCTTTTGGTCAGTCAAGGTTCCTTGTAAACCAAAACCCGAGGGATCTTTTATGTACAGAACCGGCAAGAAGAAAATCCAATAAATAAACATAACAGAAACCGACATGCAAGTTTGTTAAAGTGAAAAAGAGTTAACATCAGTGAAACAAAGAGATGAGATCATGTGGGTAAGCTCTAAGGAATGGACTTTTATAGTTTACAAGAAAAAAGAAAAGCTTTACTTTACAAGCAAGAGACCTCACAATAAATAACACTGCTCTTCCCGTAACGAATAAATTTCTTCAAAAAACAAGGTGTACAGTCAACCAGACATTTTATGTATAAATTATAAAACGTGACACAGTATAAATAAATGTCTACAAGACTCAACTATATGTATACTTTTTTTCTCCCCAAAATAAATAAGCATACACTTATTTACAGTATGGACATTGATTTCCTGCCCAATGGCTGTTCCAATAGTGATGGAGGTTTTACCACTCTAGAATGGAAGATATAGGAAAGCTGTAGTCCTGGTCTTCATCTTCCTCTTCATCCTCTGGGTCTTCATTAATGGCTATATGGGGGAATACAGGGGAGCTGTTGTTTAAATAAGGACAACAACAGCGCAGAAGCAGCTCAGTGCATGTTTTCAAAGCCCTCTGAACAGCCATAATACAGCGTTGCATTTTATGCGACTTGTAGTGAGATGCTCTTTGGCATCTGCTGTTATGCAATAAGGTTTTTTTACACATAATCTATGAAGTCATAACTGCAGAAAGTTCTGAAGAATCAATGGCTCAGGTTTTATTGGCAGATTCCTGAAATCAAATAACAAGCGCTCTTGTGTTCTAGGTTTAACTGCTTTGTGTCCTTCATTCAGAGTTAGTAGAGGCAACTGTGCTAGACCAGATGCCCATGTGCTACCATTAAGCTTGTTCTTTTGGAGCGAGTTAAGAGTTTATCCGGGTGTTAATAAAAGCAATCAGCGAAGCACATGAGAGCAGACAGAGTAGGAAAAAAACGCTAGAATTACACTCCTAGTGCAACCCATTTCTGACGGAGTAACTTGTCCTCAGAATATCCCCAAAACTCCAACTTCAAGGCCAAGTGGTTGTTGTTGATCTACTGCATTTTATCAGTAACCAAAGTCTGTGCGTGAGAGACAGATAGACAGTTATATGGCACCTGTACCGTACCTTGAATGTCTAAATCAAGCTTTCTTGTTATGTTTAAAGGTGTAGGTCTTCATTACCTAGGGATTGCCTTCAGAAGCTTTAAGTGTCTGCAGAGTTAAAAATCTCACTTACAGTTGCAAGATCCGGAGTGCTTTACTTCTAGAAGCACACCCATGGAGCAGGCTGCCTCTTTCATGGCACACTCGCTTGGGTAAGTTGTGTTGTCGCTGGCACAGACAGCCTCGTCTGACTTGCTCTCAGGGCACAGCTCATCGCAGAGGGAGCAACGACCTCTGCCAACCTTAAAATCCCACAAGCACTTCTTCCCAGCACTGCACTGAATGTCTTCACAGGATTTGGCTTCTAAAAATATACACAGGATACTAGATGTAAGTGAAAAGACAAAGAACAGAGAAAAGCACCAACAAACAACCCCAAACTCCCCTTCGCCTGTGAACTGTGAACAGAGAGAGCTCAGATGCAGTAGATGTGATGATACTTGCTGATTCTGCTCAAGCAAGTAGTCCCTTGGACACCATTGCCTGTCTATTTGTGGGGGAGGAAAGACAGCTGTGCCAGCAGAGCTTGGCCCTGGGAATACAGAATTACATTTGCCTATTGTACAATGACCTCCCTGCTCTGTTTGATGTCAGTGCAAATTCAGCTCCCCAAATTAGCAGTAAGTGCAGAATTTGCCAACACATTCAGCATCACAAAATGTATTATTTTTAAACTAACCCACACAAAGTAGCTGTCTACAAGACTGGAAAGGGAATTCACCTCAACCTGTGCCAACTGAAAGCAGCCTGAGACTGCCTCGAATTCCCCCAGCAGTTTTGGGGAGCAGGGGCTGCCCTGAAGGTGCTTCCTTGTAAGACGCTTCACTATCAGTCCTTTCTGGAAGTCACAATACAAAATGTCAGGATGCACAGAGACTATTTTCCCGATCTTCACCCACTAACTGTCTCCAAACTCTGCAATATTTCTAAAGAGGAAAAAGTGGTCAGCTGTTTCCAATTAAGTCAATGCAAACTTTGCCAAGACCACTTGAAGACAATTGTTTCCAGGAATCCAGATCCACTGAATATCGAGACCTGGTTACACTGTTACTGTGTCATCATCTATTTAATGGCAGGTACTTCTCCACTGGAAACTAATGTCAGCACCCACAGCCACAGCGAGAGAAGAGGGATCAGGGCCCCTACTCTGCTGGGGAAGCCTCTCCTCCTCCCCAGCGCTAGCTACATCCACCCAGTGGCACACACGATGCCCTGAAACAGCGGGTCGAGGAAGCTCCCCCCGCCCTTACCCCTCGGACCAAGATACCTACTGATGCATTTTCCTTCGTAGGCTAGTCCAATGGACCTGCCCAGGAGGCAGGTGGCTTTCCTCAGGTGGCAGGCGCTGGCATAAGTTATGCCGTCATTCCCGCAGAGATACTGCTCAGGGGAGGTGGGCTCTGGGCAAATGCGATTGCATGTCACGCAGTAGGCGTTATTAGTTTGGTCAACGACACACGTGGAGCTGCCCGGGCATAAAACATCCCTGCAGGTCTCTGAAATATAGATGGAAACACACGGTGATTAACAGGACATCCCACGGCCCCAGCGAGGAGTGAATGGGTGACACAATGAAACTAATGATCAGATAAAAGCCTTCAGCAGTTCTGCTCATTTAAGGGCCGCTGGAGGAAACCTTCCCATCTCAGGGTAGCTGGTGGGACCCAAGTGCTGCTAGACTGTGGGGAACTCTCAATCCAGCTACGTCCTTGTCTGTTGAGCATGGTTTAGTTACTGTCTCCCAGCATTTGGAACGTCACTCTGGTTCCTGTGGGGAAACACGTCCCACTGCTTCTCCTCCCTACACTCAGACACACACCCTTTGGCATTTGAGGGAGATCGGATTAGATTTGCAAACCTACTTTTGCATTTGCCCTGATACTGGACTTCAAGTTCGGGCTGTTCTTTACATCTGGCTTTGAGAAGGGCACACTCGTTCCTGTAGGTTTTCCCATCTAAGCCACACACGGGACCCTTCCAAGTGATATTAGAGCAATCCGGAGCACAAACACACCGAGGTTTGTTCTTCTTGTTCATTTTACATTTCTTCCCGGGTCCACAGTCCACGTTCTCGCACGTTTCTGATGGAAGGAAAGAGGCACCACTTTAGTACCGAGCGTGCAGAACAGACCTGGTGTCAAAACTGCTTAAAGGAAAAGAAAAAAAAAAAAAAGACATCGTGACCCCAGAGCACACAGAGAAAACACCTTCTCCCTCCACCCCCCCACCCCCTCCAGGAAACACCACTCGAGGGAAATTCCTCCCCTCAGTGAGGGCGGGGGGGGGGGGGGGGGGGGGGGAAGGGGAGGTGGCTCCCCCCTCCCCGCTCTCTGCACCGCGCCCGATCAGAAGCGGGGGGTCCCCGGACCCCGGGGCTGCTGCGAGACGCCCCTCAAAGCCCCGCCGAGGAAGGCGGCGGAGGGACCCCCGCTGCACGCCCCCCCGCCCCCCGCCCGGCCCCTGCCTGCCCCGCTGTGCGGAGCGGCTCCCCAGCACCCCCCTCACCTTTGCAGGGGATGCAGTTTGGGGCTCCCCCATTAAAAATCATCCACTTAAAAAGCGTGTTGTCGTTGACGTCCTCTTCCGTCCACGACGTGGTCAGGCGGCCGGTCTTGCAGCACTCCTCCTTGCTGAGGTCGGTCTTGTAGAGGACCTGGCAGCGGCCGTTCCGCGCCTGCCGGAGCCAGCAGTTCCCAGCTGCGGGGGGAGGGAACAAGGGGGGGACAGGGGGGACGCGGGGACACCCGGCCGCATCAGTGGCAGCCACCGGTGACCCAGCCACAGCACGTGCGCCTCGCGATGGCGTTTACTAGACTGTTTACTTTTACTCGTGCCGTTTCACAACCCGCAGCTACTCCGGCCCACTGGGGAGCGCGGTCTAAAAAAAACAAAAACAAAACCCCCAAAACCAAAACCCAGAACAAAACCACCAAAAAACCCCACCCCGAAACACAAAAGAACGAACCGAAAAAAAACCCCCACACCCCAAAGCCCCCGGAGAGGAAGAGGAGACCCGATCAGAAGAGAGCGAGGCTTTTCTCGGAGGTATTTATTCCGTATGTAGAGCAGAAGGAGCGCTGCCGGCACGTGACAGAGGCTTGAGGAGGATGTGCATTTAAAAGGGAATAAAAAGAAAATCGCGCTTGCAAATTCCTTCCTCCTGCCCCTGCCCTCTCCTCCTCACCGCGGCTGCACAGCAGCATTGTTTTAGTGCCGCACAGAGTTTCAGCCCCAGCCCGTTTTGCAATCGGGATGAATTGGGAACATTTGCTGTTAGCGAACTCTTTCGAAATCTCCACGTTTTGCAGTTTCTATTATCGAATGTATTTCCTTCGCTAAAATAAGTCAGCAAAGCTCAAAAAAAAAAAAAAAAAAGTGAGCAAAGTACATAAAATACAAGGGCATACAGGGTAGGAGGTCCCTGCAGAGTTTTAAAAATCGATCAGGCTGGGAAAGTTATAGGTGCAGCCTCTCCCGCAAGCGTTTAAGAGGAAAGGACACTGTCCTTAAACTGTATAGAGTGGGTTTTGGGTTTTTTTTTTCTTGTCTTTTTTTTTTTTTTTTTTTTCATTAGTATCCCTGTTATTTGTGGAGCCAAGCCAAGAATATTAGTCCAAGCAACTCCCCCTTTTTTAGCTGGAGAGTTTTGGTTGGGATGAGTCTCTCGCGAATAACCAATGTGACTTCTCCAGCAACTCGATACCGATTGATTCTGGTGCTAATCCCGCCGGGGCCCGATCCTGCCTCCTCACCCCCGGTGGGAACGGACCGCAGCGAGGGGTCAGGATCGGTCAGCCGAGATGTCGCTGGGCGCGGGGGAAGATCTCACACACACACGCAATAAAATTCATTGAACAAACAACACCCTTTAAAAAAAAAAAAAGAAGTGTTGCGTCTTACAGTTGCCTGCGATAGATTAATTTACGCTCTAGCTCCGTAGTGGGGGAGAAAAGAAAAAAAAAAACCCACAAAAACTGTAAAGCAAGCAATGGTAAGACATCCAGGTTGTGGTTGGAACACTGTCAAGGTAAGGGAAAAAAGCCCCAAAACTAAAAATCAGTGTTCCCTGGTGTCGAAAGAGGGCTCTTAAGAGTTGTCAATATCAGGCTGGGGTTTGTTTTGTTCTCATGGGGAAAAAAAAAAAAGGCAAAACAAACCCCAACTCACTTAAGCACGCTCTTCAGTGCAGGAGAATTTACAAGACTAATATTTATTCGGGAAAAAAATTAAAAAAAAAAAAAGAGGGGGGAGGAGGAAATCCCAATATTAAAGGAATGTCCGGAAAAATGACCACTTATTGGTTTCCAAAAATGTCAGCCGCAGCCGCGGGGCTCCTCATCGCCACCCTCCTCCCGCCAGACAGGCGAGATGAAAACCGGAGCTAAATGACCAACAAACTTCGAGCCCCCCCCGCTCGGGGAGCCGCCACCGGGAACGTCCCCTTCGCCGCGCCGCTCCCCGCTCCCGCCGCGCAGCCACCGCAACCGCCGGGGAACACCCCCGTCCGCCCGCCCTGCCCTCGCGGAGCCGGAGCGGAGCCCCGAGACGCACCCCAAATGACACCGCCGGCGCCGGGGCGCGGAGCGGTCCCGCTCCTGCAGCCAACTTCTCCCGCACCTCGGAGAGGGGGCGCGTAACAACCGCGCCGCGCCCGGGGAGGCGGGGAGCGGCGGCGGCCGCGGTGGAGGGGCGCGCCCGCGGGTGCGCGCCCCCGGCCCTTACCCTGCGCGGTGTGTTCCTCCGCGAAGTGGCACAGCAGCACCAGGAGCAGGAGCGCGCCCGGGCGAGGGCCGCGGTCGGACATCGTCGATGCGGCGGGGAGCGCGGGAGGCACGGCCGCTGCGCGGGGGGGAGCGGGAGGCAGCGAGCGCCGGCCGGCCCGCCCGCGGTCGCGCTATTGAATGAACGTCAGCCTGCGAACGCCGTCTCTCTTTAAATCTATACGGGGGTCCTCGCTGTCTGCGGTGGGCGGTCTCCTGTGTGTGTGTGTGTGTGTGTGTGTGTGTGTGTGTATGTGTGTGTGCGTGTGCGTGCGCGCGTGTGTGTCTGTCCGTCCGTCCGCCCGCCCGCCCGTCCGTCTGTCTGTCTGCTCGGGGGTGGGGAGATTTAAAAAGTTCGGCATGAATCAGGTGACATTTTCCACCTTCTGCAAACCCGCTCCAATGATCTTGCTCGAGGTGCGCTGCACCAGCGCGCACCCCCCCTCCCCAACCCCCACCCCCTCACCCCGCCGGGGGCGCGCAGCCCCGCGCCCGCCCCGCGCGGCGGGGGGATGCCGGAGCCGGCGGCGGCGAGCGGGGGCCGGAGACCCGCGGGGGTCGCGGCCGCCCGGGGGGGGGGGGGGAAGGAGGGGAGGGGGTGCCAAGTGTGTCCCCGCCCCGACGGCGCGCGGAGGTGCGGGGGCTGGCGGGGGGGTGGGCTCCGTGCGGCCGCGGCGGCGGTGGACAATCCCCGCTCCGCGCTCACGCGGGGGGCGGCCGGCGGGCGCGGAGCTCGCCCCCCCCCCCCCCCCCCCCCCCCAAAAAACCACCCCGGACCCCAACCCACCGGCCCCGAACCTGTGCGGGAGGGGAAAAAAAAAATACTATATATATATAAAAGAGAAAAAGATCCAAATGAAGTTTAATACCTAGGGCTGCGCCCGAGTGACAGCCCTTTCACTGGGAGCCCGGGAAGACGAGACGGGAACGGGGGCGACGTAGGCGGTCTCCTTTCAGAATCAGAAGAGATTGCAACATCGATAATGAACTTCTAGGGCACTAGTTTATTAAGCACAGTCTGGCATTATTCTCCCCTTAGAAAAGTTGGCGGTCTCTCATTTGTAACATTTTTTGGCACCGCTGAATGAAACTGAGTAGGCGATATTTCCTTTTACACAAAACGATTACTTAACGGAAAAAATGGTATTGTTTATTCAAAAGCTGCCTTTTTAATTTCGATTCTTTCGCTTTTCTGAGCCACCAAAGCACAACAGACTGCGAAGTATGCAGACAGGAATGCCCGGGCCGGGCAGTGCCGGCTCTGCGGGGCCGGTGCGCGGCGGCGGCCGCCCGCGCCCTCCCCGCAACCCCCCCCGCAGCCCCCCCCGCCGCTCCCGCCCTCAGACCCCCCCCGCCCGCCCCCTCCCCACAACTGCAAATAACTCAGCGATAACAGATTTTTTTCCACCAACTGCAGGAGATAGTGCTAATCTTTTAATAAAAGATCCCATTACAATGGGATCTGTCTGGACAGACTATAATAGATCCAGAAATACAGCCGTGCTAATATTAGAAGACAGTTGTTTGGGTGCCTCAGACCGGGCCCTGGTCCCGCTTTGAAAGTGGGAATGAATCACAATGTCCCCCGGTACCACCTGCGGTCACACGCATTAAGAAGCAGACTGGTAAATGATTGACCTCGCTGCGTATTTTTTTTTTCTTTTTTTTTTTTTTTTTGTTATTATTATTATGATCACCGTCCCGGGCATTCTGAGCAGTTCAGAAGCGTGGGGACACCACATCCTTTTTAATCTTTTCCCAAATTGGTGCCACTCTCTCTCTTTCTCCCCCTCCACCCCCCCCCCCCCCCTAGCGCTCGCAGGGTGGATGCGGGGTGGCGTAGTGCCCTCTAACGGCACACGGCACATCCACAGCCGACACCGAAACGCCCCTCACCCCCCCCCCCCCCGCACACCCGGGGCCGCGCTCACAACCTGACCCCCCTCCGCAGGGGACGGATCCTCTCCCGCCTCCCCCCCCCCCCCCCGCGCCCCGGGCACGGCTCGCCTCTCGCCCAGAAGCCGGGAGGGGGGTCCCTGGGGGTGGGGGTCCCGCCGGCAGCGCGGAGAGCACAGGCGGGTGCTCCCGGGCGGGGGGGGTGGGTCCGGAGGGCCGCGGCGCCGGGGCAGGCTCACCTTCCCTTACTCAGCCCGGGCGTGCGTGTGCCACAGCAATTGGCCAAGGCGGTGTTTATCCTGGTCATGTTTTCAGTCACAGAGAGGCATTTTCAGGCCGTTTTCCTGGAAACGAGACGCCGGGTGGTTCGATAAGGTTTGCACATGTGCTTCACGCGTGTATCGCCAGGAGATCAATGCGGTTGCGCTGGCGCGGAGATTTGTGTCACACCTGTTCTCTGACATCACGCAGAAACAGCTGCTGTCTCTTGCATCGCTTTTCTTTTTGCTTCTTCTCTTTTAAACGCTAAATGTCGGGTTTGTGTGTGGCAACGTGTCAGAGATATATTGTACCATCAGAAATGCTTTCTTCCTTCTCGCTGTATGTCTCCCTGTACGGCTCCCCCAGCCCTTTCTGCTCTGCCAACAATATCACATTTAAACTACCAAAAAAACCCAATAGGGTCGATCTGTAACAGAATTGTCAGGCAGCACACAAAAAGAGTGTTGTTCTCAGCCTGACAGGTTTTAAAACTTCTTTCTACCAAGAAGTGTACGCATTTTAATATACATTTTTGGATGTGAATCCAATCTTTGCAGCTGGCCCTTACCTCAGAATAATAAAGCCTTTTTAAAAAACTGTGTATACTAACATCTCAGACTTTTGGAAAGTTCAGATTTAGCTCTCAATTTCCATAAAATGTATGTCTTTGTCCTATCTGTAATATAGCTGTAGCTGCAACAGACTCCGTAATCCAAAATATTAAGTGGCCAGTCTCTGAGGAAAATTGCAGCAAAATACTGAGTAGGAGGAAAAATAATCCCCAAATGCAACCTTGTGTGACATGCGCTGTTAACATACACACATATATACACAGACACATACATGTGTGAGAAGTCAATATTCATTGTGCTGGTATAACATATTTCCTTTCACTCTCTTCCCCTCAATGTACTGCCTCTCAACAGAGGAGCAGTTGCTTGTATCAAGAATGGACCACCTCGGGACCCTCTCTTCGATAAGGAGTGTGTCTGCATAAAGTTTTTCAAGGATGTGGATAGGACTTCAGGCAAAAGCTGGTTATCTGTAAGGGACTTGGATTCTGGGCAAGAGAAAACGGGAAGGCCTGTCCTGGCATTTCCCAGCCTGACATTCAAGCAAGAGGAAAAAGGCTCAAACACCCTCCTGTGGTCCTGGATGTACGCATCATCCTACGAGGTTTCTCACACGACCGGCTTCTCCCACACAGCGAGTACTCACATAAAGGTAGAACGTCCTCTTCTGGTAGGAGAGAAGACTTGTTAGCTTCCTTTATTCCCATCTAATCGTCCTGATTATCACAAAAAGGAGGGTCCGTTTCTGGAAAATCACACTTTTACAAAGGTCCCCCTCTTTCACATCTCAGATGTCAGATTTAAGGACTTTTCTGAGCACCATTGCATTCTAGTGTTCTATAAGCTTTCCCTTTCTTCTTTTTTAATTCAGTATTGGGCAATGCTAGCCTTAAACAGCCTTTTCTGTAGAACTTTCTCATGCTGTTTCTCAGTGTAAAGTAGCATAAAAATTTAGAATACAAAGGTTAGTGTCTTGACTTGGCCAAGACTGTTCTATGAAAAACAAGCAAGCCAATTCCTGGTAAGAACAAGCCCCAAAATACATTAACTGAATTCTAATATTAGGTAGTAGATACGTGCGCTACTACATTGGAATTGTTCCTACACAGCAGTGAGACTGCTAAATGTAGAACTTGTATTTGTGAGTGTTGTGCTAATTAGGTGAATACAGTTCGATTGAACAGCTATTTTCTCTTTAAGCTGACCTAGAAGTTGTTGTCTATTTTCAGGCAGCAGGCAATGGATTGAATTAAGAGGTAGTAGGGATCTTACCTAATAAATACCACTGGTAAAAATGATGAAGGGAATACAAGTTTGACCACCAGTAGGCACTTAGCAAGTCACATCCAAAAAGCTGTCATCCCTTTTGACCAAGATGGCCAGACACATGTACGCTACCTGAAACTCCTCCCTGTGGTTCAGTGAAAAGAAGGAACTGATCATCGTCAAGCAGTCCTCTTGTAGGTGAGCAATTTGCAGTTTTAATAGTTCACCCCATGACAGATGCTCAGATTGTCTGGAGGGCACCCTAAAGGTTTAGCCTGATTCATTGTGGTTCACATGAAGAAAAGGGGGACAGTGTGACTGTGAGTACTCTGATCTGAAATGTGGAAAGACACTTCTCTACATGATTTCAGAGAACAGAAAACAACTAGCAATGCGCACAGACCATGGAACTTCAAGGGCAGAAAAGATCTCCCCCCTTATTGGGACTGCAGTGTTGTCAATAGCACCAGGAATTCTGACATAGATTCTAAATGAAATTCCAAAAACTTAAAACTTAAAAAAAATAGTTAGAAAATGTAGTTATTGCTGGACACCTTCTCTAAACAGCCCTTTAGGATGCTACAGTTTTATAGGAACACCTAGATGCTAGAAAAGCAGCACCACCACCTCTAGGCAACCCATTTCCATGCAAAGGCTGAAGAAGCGGTGTAGTAGGAGGGAACATGGAAAGAGCAAAGCTGTCAGATAGAACAGCTGCTGGAAGGCCTTTTCAGCTTGGGCAGCATTAAGCTAACTGTTGGCTGTCTTAAGTCGTGTGCTAAGCGCAGAATGGCTCTTGCCCAGCTTCCTGACTGGCAAATTGCCTGTTCTACTTCGACAACTCTGCCAAGTGGAGCTGTGTCATACTGGGTGATAAAACTTCAAATTTTTAAGTTAAAATTATAGATGAGGAGCACGGTGCTTTAGGAACAGAGGGGTTATATGTGGTTATTGTACTTTTAAGGTCTGGAACATTTTGTGTGGCAGACTTCAAAAAACATGTCAGTTGGCAATCAGTTGCAGCTGGAATGGGACTGGAGACTAAACCCAAGATTAAACTGAGGACGGACATAGTTTGTAAATAACTACTGTGAAAATTAAATTAATTTTTGCCATTACTTTATTTTTCTTCTTGTTAGTTTGATTCTATTAAAGTTAACATGGACGGCGTATCTGATTCATTGGATATGTGGAGTCACAACATTTTCTAATCCAAAAAAGGCTTTGTTTGAATGTAGATCCTGGCTTGGAGCTTAAATGGAATAAAAATCACTGTTAAGAGTGATACCCATAGCCAGCTGTGACAAGCTGAATATAGCATGGTAAAAAGGGTAACAAATGGACAATTTCCAGCACAGTGCATGTATCTAGTGACGTACTGGATGTTGTTTCTAGACTGATAGAGTAGGAGCTTGAGTACGTCAATGTTACAGGCTTGTTAGGGACAGATCATTAACTTCTTATTGCAAGGTTTGTATTTACTTTATTGCCCATCAGGGAAGAGGATCAGTTTTAATGGTTTACTTTCAGCGATTAATGGAACCAAATGGATTTTAGACTGCTGTTTAGGCAGTGACAGCTTATTGGGACATCATGAGAATTGTCCTATGTGGTACACGTTGGTAAACTTCAATGTAATCTTGGTGCCCAAGCTATCCTGAAGGCATTGGAATAGGCTGCCCAGGGAAGTGGTGGAGTCACCATCCCTGGAGGTGCTTAAAAAATGTGTAGATATGGCACTTGAGGACATGGTTTAGCAGGCATGGTGGTGTTGGGTTGATGTTGGACTTGATGATCTTAGAGGTCTTTTCCAACCTTACTGATTCTATGATTTAAGTTCAGGAAGTGTGGGCTGGATGAGTGGACCATGAGGTGGATTGAGAACTTGCTGAATGGCAGAACTCAGAGGGCTGTCATCAGCGGCGCTGGGTCTAGTTGGAGGCTGGTAACTAGTGGTGTCCCCCAGGGGTCAGTACTGGGCCCAGTCTTGTTCAACTTCATCAATGACCAGGATGAAGAGTTAGAGTGTACCCTCAGCAAGTTTGCTGATGACACCAAACTGGGAGGATTGGTAGATACACCGGCAGCCTGTGCTGCCATTCAGTGAGACCTGGACAGGCTGGAGAGCTGGGTGCAAAGGAACCTGATGAAGTTCAACAAAGGCAAATGCAGGGTCCTGCACCTGGGGAGGAACAACCCCATGCACCAGTACAGGCTTGGGGCGGACCTGCTGGAGAGCAGCTCTGCGGAGAGGGACCTGGATGTCCTGGTGGACGACAGGTTAACCATGAGCCAGCAGTGTGCCCTGGCTGCCAAGAAGGCCAATGGGATCCCGGGGTGCATTAAGAGGAGTGTGGCCAGCAGGTCGAGGGAGGTTCTCCTTCCCCTCTACTCTGTCCTAGTGAGGCCCCATCTGGAGTACTGCGTCCAGTTCTGGGCTCCCCAATTCAAGAAAGAGGAGGAGCTACTGAAGAGAGTCCAGCAGAGGGCTACAAGGATGGTGAGGGGACTGGAACATCTCTCCTATGAGGAGAGACTGAGGGAGTTGGGCTTGTTCAGCCTGAAGAAGAGAAGGCTGAGAGGGGGCCTTCTAAATGCTTACAAATACCTGAAGGGTGGGTGTCAGGAGGATGGGGCCAAGCTCTTTTCAGTGGTGCCAAGCGACAGGACAAGGGGCAATGGGCACAAACTGAAGGTTAGGAAGTTCCGTCTGAACATGAGGAAGAACTTCTTCCCTCTGAGGGTGACGGAGCACTGGAACAGGCTGCCCAGGGAGGTTGTGGAGTCTCCTTTGGAGATATTCAAGACCCACCTAGACGCGGTCCTGTGCAACCTGCTGTAGGTGACCCTGCTTTGGCAGGAGGGTTGTAGTAGATGACCCACAGGGGTCCCTTCCAAACCCTACCATTCTGTCACTCTGCGATGTCACCTTCTAGTACTGTGTTGCACATGTTGGTGAATATATAGCATGTGAGGAAAAAAATTAACTAGACAGAGCCCTCAGCAAAAATAATGATCTAAATGAGACTAACTGTGACAAAGAATTTTAGAGAAGTTAAGGTCATGGCTATGATGGAAGCAAAGAAAAGCTTTTTGCCCAGTTGTGATGAGCTGCTTTGTTTTTATGAGAAGAAAAGGAGTGCCTCATGATTATCCCAATGCTTTCAATATATTTAGAAAAAGCACTTAGTGCTTAAACATTTTTATTTCAAGATGTAGTACAGCATCACACATGTATGACAACTCTTCACAGATCATCACAATTTTCAGTCCATTGCAATACACATTTCTGCTATCACATAAGCAACAGTGAATCTCCAAAATCAATTTTTAGCACAAATTGAAGGTATTACGCTACCTTAAGTAAATGGCACTGCCACTCAGATGAGAGATGTTGAGATAGATACAGGCAGGAAAAGGGCTTTAGCCATTTTCCCAGATGGTTTGCCTATCCTATGTGACTCCAGCTTCTGCTCCCAAGTGTATGGCAGCCCATCTGCTAGCCTTGTATGAATAACTTGGGTAACTTGGACTTTACAAATGGTATTAAATGTCTTTGATTAGGCAACAGAATCAAACACAAAAGGATGTGCCAAAAGACATATGGATAGCCTGTGGAATAGCAGGGGGAAAACCCATATCTCAACTAAATCTCTCTCCACTGGACATCCTTTCTTGCTGCTGTCTTACTTTGTCTCCTTTACGCATGCAAAAACCCATGGATTGGCGCCATGTTTTAAAATGTGAAATGTTTCCTGAATGCATCATAAAATCCTGACATTCAGAATTTGGTCTGTATTAGGTGGCTGTCTTTTATCTACTACATTTACTGTTGAATCATATTTTTTTTTTTTTATGACAAACAATTATCTGAGGTTTGCTCGTGAAGTTTGTGGCACTTTCTTTCATTACAGGCAGTAGAACATGACAGTGGTCTGGCCTATGTTCTGTGTAGTCCTTATTTCCAGCCTCATAGTTCCACCTTAGTTGCACACACTTGGAAGTCCCTATTTCACAGAATCACAGAATCACAGAATGGTAGGGGTTGGAAGGGACCCCTGTGGGTCATCTAGTCCAACCCTCCTGCCGAAGCAGGGTCACCTACAGCAGGCTGCACAGGACCTTGTCCAGGCGGGTCTTGAATATCTCCAGAGAAGGAGACTCCACAACCTCCCTGGGCAGCCTGTTCCAGTGCTCCATCACCCTCAGAGGGAAGAAGTTCTTCCTCATGTTCAGCTGGAAATTCCTAAGCTTCAGTCTGTGCCCATTGCCCCTTGTCCTGTCACTGGGCACCACTGAAAAGAGCTTGGCCCCATCCTCCTGACACCCACCCTTTAGGTATTTGTAAGCATTTAGAAGGTCCCCTCTCAGCCTTCTCTTCTTCAGGCTGAACAAGCCCAGCTCCCTCAGTCTCTCCTCGTAGGAAAGATGCTCCAGTCCCCTCATCACCCTCGTAGCCCTCTGCTGGACTCTCTTCAGTAGCTCCTCCTCTTTCTTGAATTGGGGAGCCCAGAACTGGACGCAGTACTCCAGATGGTGCCTCACTAGGGCAGAGTAGAGGGGAAGGAGAACCTCCCTCGACCTGCTGGCCACACTCTTCTTGATGCACCCCAGGATCCCATTAGCTTTCTTGGCAGCCAGGGCACACTGTTGGCTCATGGTTAACCTGTCGTCCACCAGGACACCCAGGTCCCTCTCCGCAGAGCTGCTCTCCAGCAGGTCCGCCCCAAGCCTGTACTGGTGCATGGGGTTGTTCCTCTCCAGGTGCAGGACCCTGCATTTGCCCTTGTTGAACTTCATCAGGTTCCTTTGCACCCAGCTCTCCAGCCTGTCCAGGTCTCACTGAGCTTCTGCTGTATCTACCAATCCTCCCAGTTTGGTGTCATCAGCAAACTTGCTGAGGGTACATTCTGACTCTTCATCCAGGTCGTTGACGAAGAAGTTGAACAAGACTGGGCCCAGTACTGACCCCTGGGGGACACCACTAGTTACCAGCCTCCAACTAGACTCAGCGCCACTGATGACAACCCTCTGAGTTCTGCCATTCAGCGAGTTCTCAATCCACCTCACTGACCACTCATCCAATCCACACTTCCTGAGCTTCCCTAGGAGGATGTTATGGCAGACTGTGTCAAAAGCCTTGCTGAAGTCTAGGTAGATAACATCCATGGCTCTCCCCTCATCTACCCAGCCAGTCACGCCATCGTAGAAAGCTATCAGATTGGTCAGAAATGATTTCCCCTTGGTGAATCCATGCTGACTACTCCTGATAACCTTCTTTTCTTCCACTTGCTTGATGATGACCTCCAGGATAAGCTGCTCCATCACCTTTCCTGGGATGGAGGTGGGGCTGACCAGCCTGTAGTTCCCTGGGTCCTCCTTCTTGCCCTTTTTGAAGATTGGAGTGACACTGGCCTTTCTCCAGTCCTCGGGCACCTCTCCTGTCCTCCAGGACCTCTCAAAGATGATGGAGAGTGGCTCAGCAATGACATCCGCCAGCTCCTTCAGCACTTGTGGGTGCATTCCATCGGGGCCCATGGATTTATGGGCGTTTAGATCCCTTAAACGATCCCTCACACAGTCCTCCTCGACCAAGGGAAAGTCATCCTCTCTGTGGTCTGCTTCTCTTACCTCCGTGGCCTGGGATTCCTGAGGGCCTGCCTTGGCACTGAAGACTGAAGCAAAGAAGGCATTCAGTAGCTCTGCCTTCTCTGCATCCTCCGTCACCAAGACATCCGCCTCATTCAGCAGCGGCCCCACATTGTCCCTAGCCTTCCTTTTGCTGCTGAAGTTTCCAAGTCTAAACTCAGTCTGCTTCTAGTCCCTCATCACACTTTTCAGCTCTATCCTGCTGAGCTCATTGAAATTTTGAGCTCCTTCACAGGATTCAAAAGGAAGATGAAACTCTGCGGTGGTGATGGTGAGAAGGCGGTGTAGCCTGCTTTCCAGCTTTGTGTATAAAGGAGGCCATCTCTGCAAATGGGAAAAGTCACAATATAGTCCAAAATCCATCTGTGAGAGCATCCAAACTCCTGCTAAGCTTCATGCTTTAACAGTGCCATCCACTACGTTAGAGGCAAACCCAGAAAATCTGAGAGAGTCTTGGCAGGCCCCTGCTTCTCTACAGTGATGCATCAGTAACATTTAACTAGAGGTCTCACTCCTCTCACTACAGGTTCTCACGAGGCTCTGCTTTTAATGGCTGCTCACCTCAGTGAGCTGCAGTATTGCTGAGGTGAAGTGTCCTGAATCTATGCATATTTTGAGGTTTGACTCAAAAAAGTCAGCTTAAGTAAGTAGTTTTTAACAGAGTTCTCTTTCTTTCCTACTTTCTGGTTTCTGAGATGGCTATCATGTTTTCAGGTCTTCCCACAGAACAATGACACTCTGCACATAATTTAAAAAAAAATGAAAGCTGAGATTCTGATATGATGTCTGGATTCCAGTAGCTAGTGTTTTAAGAACACCAAACATGTGCTTGATAGAAATGCTAGAATTTCCAACTAGGAAGTTTAGGCCTGAAAGATATAGGGCTGTGCTGGCCTTGAAAGATGTGAAAGCCGAATGGCAAAAGTGGCCTGCTTTATGGAAATGTGATTGTCAGAGAAAGACACTTTTCTTCATATTAATTTACAGAAACTCAAGAGCTTTTGTTGGAGGGGCAGGGGAGAGGGAAGGGAAAGGATAGTGTAGGGGTGTATAATGGAGTAATTAGAACCTTCGGAGAGCACTGTAAAGTAGGGAATCAAAACAAACTTGTGCTATTAGATTTCCATTGGTGTTCATGGTATTTTGGCAGAGGAAGAACAAAAAACCCACATTTAAATAGGGATCTTAGCAGTGAACAGATAGTAAGGGAGGTTTGGAGGAACAACTTGAAAATCTGAAAATACGTTAATTTAGAACAATGTTCACTACTCCAAACTGACATATTTACAAAGAGTTCATAAAATAAGAGACACTTCTTGAGGACTAAGGATGAATTCTGTTAGCTCCATTCTTCTTAGATGTCTTCATTGTGTGTGTAACTTGCTCACCTATTGGTAAAACAAAGGAAAACAGAAACCAGGAAAGCGTTCCTGAGAAGACCTATGTCAAAACTGGTTTCACATCCATTAGGTGGAAAGACAGTACATCCACAGCCAAGTGAATGCTTTATCCGCAAAATTTTGAAGTGTGGTTTAGTAGCCTGCTACTAAGTAAAACACAGATCCTTAGAAGAATTTACAGAGATGAAGACATAACAAAGCGAGACAATAAGAGACTCATTTAAGCATCAGACTCTGTGTGCTATTTGGCTCAAACTGCAATATCCCAAAATTCAATACTGCAAGTGAAGTAACTGACTCTTTTGAGAGAAATAACAGCATACCAACAAGGTAACTTGCAATGTCTGGAACCACTTACAAATGAAATAAAAGTCCTTGTTTTACCCTGTCTTGTTTAAAGATGCACATAGTTTTTAGGATCTTCTTTAAGCCTCCTAAAAAACTGTTAGCACATGCTCATGATTTTTATACTGCAGCAGGACATTTGCAGCTAATTTTTGTCTTTTTCTAGGATATTCTAATAAGAGTGCAGTATGAGGGTGTTGACTGTATTAATTTTCTTTCTAAAAAAGAGAAAAATTCCAAAAGGTACTTGGAGTTTCTCAGAAATAATATTATATTCTTTTCACAGAAAAGGGAGGTCAAATCCTGAACAGGTTCCAACCCCAAGATAAAAAAAAGTAACGACACAAAGATGAATGGTCACAGATAACAGTATGTCTGGATGTGGTGAGAGAAGGTAGATAGTAGTGGCTTATTTGCAATTAATTTTTTTCTTTTTATTATTTTAATATTTTGCTTAAAGTGATAGGAAGTTTTTGATTCAACTTCAGCAATGTCCTTTTAGATGCAGAGTCAAGATCCTCTTCAAACCTGATCTCTCTTTTTTGAGCATTCCTGTTCAGACAAGATATACAGGTAGAAGTGATGTCTGTTATTAGACCAGGACCCATCAGTTTATCGGTTACATTGTTACCATGCATGGCCTGTTATTTCAGCCAAACTCTTCTGCAAGAATTCCCTTTTTTATGCTGTAAACATGCTTCATCTTTAATAAATTAGTTCTTCTGTATGCTGGAGGAAAAGTGACATCATTTAGCACCTTCTTTTGATGTCTTACCATCAGAGGAGTTTTCTTAGGCAGCAAACTCAAGCTGAGAAAGATTTGGGGGGGGGGCTTTGAAGGCTCACACACAAGGGGAGGGGGACAAGGACAACCTCTAGGGGTTTTAAGCTTCTCAAAATGATCTTGCAAGAAACACTAGCAGTGTAAAGTAGAGGCTGTACCGCTCTATTTGGACAAAGAAAAGGAGCACTACGCTGGGGCAGAGCCCACCGTCCTGCCTGCTGCTGCTGCTGCTTCGGCTGGTCCTTCAGGCACAACCCTCTAGTGGAACAGGATGGGATTTCAGTTGTGTGTCGGAAACGTCTCCAGCCTCTTTCAAGCGATGTGCCACCAGGGATGCTCCCCCTGACACCACTCTGATTGCATCCGAGCTCTGACACCCTGAAAGGCCGTGCAGGAAGACAGATGTTTAGCATGCAGCTGTCCAGAGGGGCATTTCTGCTGTGTTCCGTGAGGAGTGCTCCCACCAAGTCCATGGGAACCCTGTGGTCTGAGGTTTGAGAGGTGTGCTGCCCTCGCAGATGTCCTGCCTCTGCCTGGTTAGCTCATACCACGTTCAGGACTACACGTGGTTGCTCTAGATTCCCTCTTGAATCCTAACCTGCTTTGCTGTTGGTTTCTGAGCTTTGGTGGCCACTCTCCTTTTGTGAAGAGAACGGAAAATAGCAAACTTTTATTAATCTGAACTCCTTGCAAGGGAAGCAGCAGAGATCCCAAGATGAAAGAAAAATAGAAACTCTAGGGTTTTTTTCAGGGATGTGGGTGGAGGGACATCTTCAGGGGCATGAAACTGATTCATTTTATATTCAGGTTGCAGTAGCTACTTCTTTTGACTCCCTTCTCTGTGATTTTCACCAGCTGACCTTTTCACACTGTGATGACATCTTATTTTGTTCCTAAAGTGACTTCCTTTCCCCAGGTATCTACTCTAAGGAAAGATGGAATTTGATGTACACAGATCAGTTGCTTTGAGGAAATAATTTTTACTACTGACTGGATGTATTAGCTGCTGCCAGATTTAAAGGGTTTATTCATCCCGTTAGACATAGTTTGGAACCATAGAAATAGTGTTTTTTTTTTCTCCCAGGCCTTAGACAGTTAAGCATTTTGCAAGAATACCTTCAGGAATCCACTGCTAAGCAATAAGGTGTTGGATAAAAATGGACTGACATTGTACACGTGACGTTAACTTGCAAAGGGTAAAGATGGATTTGGGTTTAAAATAGAGCACAGAAGTTGGAAAATCTCTTCTGGTCTTTCTTTTGTCATTCTGGGATACTAATTTCATTTGTTTTGTCCTAGGTCACTTAAAATTTATGGTAGTGATAATATACATGCATGTTGTAATCTGAGTGCAATTATGAATGAAATATTTGGTCCTGGGCTATTCTGAAGCTCTGCTGTCAAATACAGAATGTGCAGCAGGTAGCTGCAGGGAAAATGCAGTCACCAGCGCTGGGATTGCCTGTCTGATAAGCCAGATGAGGGAGGATGCACTGGAGGTGGAGAGGGAGCCTGCCGCTAGCAAGAGGAGGAACATGCTGCCCCTTGGCTGCATACCACCTCTGCTGTCACATCCTAGCAGTTCTGGTGGCACGTGTTGAAGGAGGGCACAAATGGCTTCTGCCTCACCACTGTTTCCCTCCGCTATTTGCCAGAAGGGAAGGGGAGAGGGATGGGTATCTGAGCGGGTGAGAGTACAAACCAAGTAAATGGAGGCATGGAGTAACTTTCCTCGCTTGCCCTGAATTCGAGATAGACTGTGGCTGTGCAAGCAGCTGCACCTCTGCTATTGATAGTTTTACTCCTGGAGAGACCTGTGCTAGCACTGGTTGTTATCTGTCCCAAGCCTCCGTTTGGTGCCCACAGCTCTTTTTCCCTTGCACGTGGGACACCTGTTCCAGGGTTGTATGGGGCTTTGCCTCTCAGTCTAGCTTAAGTCAGTATTTTTAGATTTCAAGTAAACCTTGCCAAGTAGCTGTGCAATTTGTTCTTATCATTTGAGGGATGTAGAATGACAGACTCCGAGTACCTGTGCTGTCGTCTGCAGAGGCGCAACAGTGAAGTTTCTGAATTAAGTCACCCATTTTACAGGTAGGTCAGCAATTAAAAAAATGCAAGGAACTTGGTCAATGAACAGACTTTACAGATGCAAAGCACAGCCAGGCATGACAGTTAAAATTAACATTTCAGCATGACCTAGCCAGCTATATATTTCATTAAGCAGAACTTGTAAAGTGCCTTGTGGAAGCACCATCTGCTGATTTCCAATAAAACTGCAAATGCTCTGGAAACTTTCTGCTCTTTGTTCTGTGTTGAAAAGGGCGCAGTGCTAAATGCTAAATCCAAGGCACTTCCAGCTTGGATCCAGATTTGAATCGGAATAAGTTGTTTATGTCACTCTGTAGTTTATGGTGTGCTTTTCTTCCCTATGCAAGTTAGTGGAGAAAAACTACTACAACCTGAACTTCTCCTCTGTGCTTTCCAGACCATGTGACGTACCATCTACAGGATCATTCCTGGTACTTTTAATAATGACTTGTTGTGATATTTATAAACATCCTGGGAGATTCCACTTCCTGATTACTTACATGATAATTATGCAAAAACAAACCACCTAAGTCTAGTGCAGGGCCAAGATACGGTATGCCAGCTGAATACACTAGAGTAAAAAAGCAATGACTCATTTACAGACCTGTTCTCCAGATTCATTTATAAACAAAAGGAAAAAACATTGTCAAGGAAATAGTGGTTGAATGGGTTTTCATAATCCTTTCTAGGTAGAATGACTTGGAATACATCAAGCTCAGAAATCGTGAAGGGGATGGGATATTTTACAGGGCTGGATCATATGTGAGAAGAACCAGGGTATCCTATTGCATTATCAGGTTTCTTTTTATGTGTGGACAACTGCCTTTCATCTTACAGCATGTCGACTGAAGACCTCAAGAGCAGAACATGCGTTTTGCTTCAGAGTTAATGAGAATACTGTAAGTAATGGTGAAAGCTGCCTCACAATGCTGCAGAATAATTTTACAGAGGAGGTGAAACATGACTGTCTTCCTCAGACTAGTTGTATAAATAAAGTTTGTGGGACTACTCACATCAGTAGAGTGAGAAATATTTGACCCATGATCTTACATATCAAATGTCTTTACATATTATTAACGATCTATAAATTTGGACATAAAAATGTGACTTGTTAATGCCAAACTTATGTCAAGTGGAAGAGAAAGAGAAAGAACAGAGTCTTTCCTATACGGTTTGTCAAGACCTTTTTCAATAAACTTGTAAGTGGCCCACAGCCATAGGTGCAGATTATAAATTAGCTTGGAGGCAGGTGTTTCCGTGGCTGCAGGGAAACTAGTGCCAACATGTATTCACAGACCATATCCACAATATCCAAACTAAAAGTATGTGCCAGTGCTAGCAATAGACAACTAATGGAAGTAAGCTTATGATGCTGGAACAAATTTCCTATCTACTGAAACTAAAAATAGAACCATAAATACTACAGCTGGAAGATTATTTTTGATCTCTGCCACCATTAAGATTTCCATCTCAGACATTTTGCTTGTAATAGTTCTGTTTCGATATGTAAAATCATGAAAGATAGCGATTTTTTCCTCTCTTTTATTTGTTTCTCTCTTTGTGTCTCACACACATGAAGATAAAGGGTAAAAGAAAGGAAAGAAGTTTCAGTTCTTTATCTGGGACACAGAAATGACAATGCTGAGTGAGCTGGTGCCTCAGTGCAGTCATCTGTCTCTGTCAGAGATCACCTCAGCCAGAAGCCTCTGAAAAGGACCGAGAAACCCCAGGGCAGACAAATATGGAATAATGTGACCGCAGGGAAGATTCTTTATTGTGGTAGTCAGTTAGCGGTCAGCTCTGTGCCTGAAACGTGCATCGATGCTCTCACTCTTACAGAGAGGGGGTCTGTCTACTGTATGTAACTCCGACAGTTTTGACCTGTCACAGTCTAAGCCCTTTGAATCCCCTAAATTCTTTGCCTGGGTTTTAATATTGTAGCAATGAGTTTAACACTTAAGTAAATCAGGTCTTTTCATCTCTCCTAAAAAGAACTTCTATTTTGATGGAAATGTGAATTAGGAACATATAGTTCGGGACCACAGCCATTTAGATTCTTACCTCTGATAATTTCCAGCACTGAATGATCCAGAAAGGAGTGTGGAGAAATACATGATGTACAGCACAAAACGTTCAGAATATTAGTTGGAAACGTTTGGAGCTTCATGCATTGGTGCTGCTTTTTTGTCATCATGAGCTGCCCAGGGGAGCTGTGTGCCAAGTCAGGGTGGCAGTGATGGGGGAGCTTCAGCTCAGCTCTCTGCACTGGCAGTCTTTTGCAGTGTCCCAAGCGCTCCAGTGGCAAGTAAAAAAGCTCAAGGACAAACATGCCGTTCTCCTTGCCAGCCTCTGTTCTTGTTACGGTGGTGTCTCAAGGTAGCAGGAGGCTGGGCTGCTGCAGGGTTGGGTGACACGTGCAGGAGGGCAGCTCGCTCCCAGGTATGTTACCCTCCTGGGTGAACAGAAGATGCTTCCCAGGGTTGCATGAGCCACAGAAATGCCACACTTGGGGCAACATTATAGGAATGCTTCCTTTTTAATATTTAAAGTGGGCTGCCTTTTAAATTTAATTCTCTCATTTCATGAAGACAAAGTGTAAATAAGATTATTCACGTTTGTTATGGGATTGCCTAGTGACCATCTGTGGGCCTCATTGTGGCAGCCATGGTTCAAATTTAGAGTAACAGACAGTTCCTAATTCTCGTATCTCAACATCTAAATAGACCAGACAGATGAAGGGTAAGAAAAGTGGCACAAGATGCAAGCAAAATAGGAGTATTCACTTTACATCTTTTATACCATATTATTTTACGGTGTGTGCTGTGGGTTCTGGTTTTATTTACTTCCAAGTTGAACAGTCCTAATGTTATAAGACTATGGAATCCTTCTCATGGCTGTAACATGCTTATCAGCTGTCTCCAGCCACTTTCTATTTCTGTTAAATCCTTGCTTAGGTGGAGTAATCAGAACAGAACATAATATTCAACATGAGGGCATACCACTGATTTGCATTACAGCATTCAGATATTTTCAGTATTATTCCTTATTACTTGCTGACCAAGGCAGTTGGAACAGATGTTCCCCCTGAGCTGTACACAATGACATCTAGTTGTTTTTCTTGAGTCCATAAGCAATGCAGAAGTGGTTCAAATTATGCTTGCCATTGTACATTGCTTCCTGAATTAGTGTATTAATATTATTTATTATCTGCTCATACGCTGCACAAAAAAAAAAAAGAAGGCTTTTCACAATGGGTTAAGTAAATGGGGATGGTGGAAGGCTTCTCCTCTGTAAGACTGCAAAAGTCATGTCTTTTTGATGAATATATTATTAAAACTTTTCTTTGCTGAATTTTTGGACATGGAGAAGTTTCCAGTAGTGAGGAATGGCTATAGAGAGGCAAGACTTGGGAGGCTGTGTAATTACTACATACTCCTCATCTTGCATAAGATAGGATTATCTACAGGTTGTAGTTCTACAGGAGCCGAACACTTAGGCTTGGTAACTGACTTCTGCCGCTTCCCTTTTGCTTTTCTGGAGCTCTGCCTGAAGGATAGTCAGCAACACTTTCTGTGGTGACTGCTAAGGGTTACTTTCTTCTGATCCTTTTTAAACAGACACTTTGGGTAGTTTTAAATGTAAATAATTTAACAGATTCTAGCCAGCAGTTACTAAGGCTAATGCAGCCATAGCATCTTGTTTGTAAAAGAACAACCAAGCCAAATGCATTCAGTTCTGAGGCTTTTGCCATGACATACGCATATGATTTAACAGCCTGCCTCCCCTAGAATGGTGCATAATGAAAAAATAGCTAACATCTACCTGTGGGATAGCTGTATCTGCAGAAATCTAGAATGTAGTTTCCCAAGTAGTATAGCACAGATTACACTTTTGTCACAATATTTGTGCTTTTAATTTTTTTTAGAGTAATTTTGTGTGTGAAAAGGATTTATCAAGAAAGTTAATATTGTTGTGTTGTGTCTTATGCCTTATTGTCAAGTAACAGAATCACATGTTGACCACTGCACCTGCACATACCCTTTATTATATGTTTTGAGGCATGAAAAGGAACAATTCTGCGATATCCCATATTGAGATGTATGGAGCTGGCTTCAAGACAGCGCAGACCTGTATGAAATGAGAAAGTTTGAGGGCTTTGTGAACTTTTATAGAGGATCAGGAGAAAGCTGTTTGGCACAGGTGTTTCTGTAATTGTGATACACTGGAAAAATTCAGCGTGTTCAAGGGCACTTATGCTGTGGCTACAGCTGTTCTAACTCATACTGCTGCACGGACGATGCAGTGTTTTAGTGTTAGCACACTTGGTTGTGTAATATAAAACAAATAGGAAAGGGACTATTAGTTAGACGAAGGTGGTGCTCTTTTTTGTTGTTGTTGTTTTATGAGTTTTTATCCCTTCTCATAGAAATGCCACTGGCAAAAACTGTGTCATGACAAATTGACTGGGGTGGAGAGTGGCCAGATACCTCCTAACACCTCCGCTTCTCCCTCCTGTTCATCTTCATGTGCCACTTGGTTTCCCTGAGCTAAGAAGCATAAAGCACAAATGCAGAGGGAGAGACCAAGGTGGGGATGTTTTGAATCTCTCCTGCAGCACTGAAGTATGGCAGTATAAGATATTCTTTCACTCCCTGACTTGGGGTTTGTTCCTGTGCATTTAAAAGAAAAGCAGTCTTGAACTCCAAGGAGATTGGATTGCACAGAACTGGTTTCAATTCTATCAGTCTTGTACTGTTTGCATCTGGTGATCTGAACTAATTTCAAAACAGGCACTGGCATTGTCATTGCTGCTGTTGTCTAACTTTTCTCTAAAGGACAACAGTTTTATTTCACATGGAGAATGAATATATGGTCCTTGCCTACAGAATAGTCCAGTTTGTGCTGGAAAGGCATTTATGGAGTTTCTACTCTGAGCTTGCAGTCGGCTGCTTCTGGGACTGGTGCTGGCTCAGGAAGACCTGTATGAGTGGCCAGTGTGGTCCTCTACCTACCTGCCTTCTCTGGATGATAATGGTTATTGTGCAGTGAGATTGTGCATCTGTAGCCACTTTCACATTTCCACAGCAATTTGACAGAAATATAACAGCGGGTGGTAGACTTTATCCCTAGTAGGTCTACGAACAGTGAAGCTATTGAAATGTACTTTCTTACAGAGCAGTATTTTGTGTTTTTTGTGGTTAGAATGCCTAGTGTCTAATAAGTTACAGACTCATGCCACAGTTTTTCCCAGGGACACTGATAGGAGCCATTTTCTCATTCTTGCTATCTGTTTTCATGAAGCTTGTAGACACCTAACATCTCTGTGAGCAATTCCCCTCTGCCATATGGGTTAATTAAACTGAGTAATGGCTTCAAAAGCTTTGAAGGATGGCCAGAGTTGGTGAGAGAGAAATACACAGATGCACAAGCATGTGCACAGACACACACATACGCAGAATGCTCACCATAATTAGCCTAATAAGATTATTTTTGCTGGAAAAAGAGGCTCAAAATACAAAAAGAGAATGAGGAACAAAGTTGGTGAAAGTAACAGGGGAAATTCTGTAGCATAAACAAAAACTTAGCTTGAGTTAGATCTGATTCCTCCAATGCTTCTCATTCTTTCTTCATTAATCTTGATGTGTCTATAACAATTTCCGTGTCATTCACTGTCTTATTCACAGTGGTGTAAGTGAATAGTGAAGCAGATCCAGTGGGATGAACAGAATGTCTCTTGATAAGGGATTCTGCTGTAACCACCAATGGTGAGCCATACAGGAAGGGTACATTTTTGGACAGTTTTAGTATAAAATCCACTGTCATTCTGGAGGCCAAGCCTTTTGTAGGAACTTCAGTGGAGTAATGCCAATGTACGCCAGACACCAAGCAAATGAAGAGCTTTAGCTTACCGATTCTAACATTCACTCTACTCCCTTACAATTTTCCCTACACCTGGAGTGAAACTCAACAGACTTCACACGATGGTAGGAATTAATGTCACCTGACTTATATTTTGAAAAGTTAGATGTTTAGTATGCATTAGTTGTCTATCCTCCTGAGGGAGAGAAAGAGGAAGAGGGCAATCATTTTAGTGATGATTTCAGGATGGAAGAAATGCACTTTGGAGGTACCTTCGTGGGCAGCCTAGACTAGTAACTCAAAAGTAGATACACTACATTTGAATTGCTAATGTGAGGTAAGATGAGTATTACCTAGAGCCTCTGCTGACACACATGGACTATGTTAAAAAGGTCTTAGCCAGAGTTTGCCATGCTTAATATGGCTTGAAACTTCTTACTGCTTATGAAGTATCTAGCTATTATCATGTACTTCGAGATTTTATTCCTTTTCAAAGATTTGCAAGTTGTTGATGGTGGAAGAATTCCTGTAGTTGGTGTTGGTTTCACTACGAAAATGTTCATGGTGCTAACACGTTCTGCTTCTCATGTATCTACATGGTAAATTGAGTGATCAGCCTTCACAAGACGTTCATGGTACCCAAATATTTCTAGAGTTCTGTCACATTTTATGGACATGAATGACTGCGTATCCCTTTTCCCAAAGAACAATTTTGAAGTGAGGAAACTTTGAGAAACTGGTTCTTGTCACAGCATTGTCTCTCCTTTGAACAATCTTTCTCATTAGATGGCTCCATCAATCTTCTTATGGAAAGGTGATAATATCTTATCACAACACACAGAAGGTAACATCCATCTTCCATTTCTGTCTCATGATTCATACCCATGTGTATTTCCAGTTTCTGTGTGGTTAGAGGTTGACATATATACAATCAGACTTTTTCTAAAAAGGCAGTGAATTTTATTATTTATTTAAATAAGGCAGAATGATATTGTGTTTATTTAATAGGCATTTCTTTTATCAAATCTCCTGTATTTTACCTTAAAGGATCATATGGATAATCTGGTAAAATTGTAAGACCACTTACACAAAACTTGTAATAGCTTAACAAAAGTTAACAATAGTAGCATATCACTTACTAAGCCTGTAAAAACTACAGCAGACCGGTAATCTTACTGCTGATGATAAATTGAACTTTTCCATTTCTACTACTACACTAATAAGGAGGAAGAGTTAAAGACCAGCCGCTCTGTGTGGATTGGATAGTTTACCCTTTCCTGGACTGGAAATATGTTATTTTCTATTCTTATTCCTTTAGCAGACATGCATATAAAAAGGCTACCTCTTATTTTAATAACGTATGGTTGGTGCACACATCTGTTCATTTAACTGTACCCTACTGTTGTCCTACATCTGTCTTCAGGGCATTACATTAAGGCAAAATCAGTCCTGCAAAACCAACATACTCCATTTGCTTCTTTTCTCTCTCTGAATTTTCCTCATCTTCTGTATCTGTCTTCTAGACTAATTGGATTATTTAAGTTCATTCAAACTTGAAATTTATTGTCAGATATTTTTCAGACACTCCCCTATAAAAGTATCCTGGTATATTTTACATCCAGATGAACATGGCAAATTAACATTTTATTTAGTACAGTAAAGTAAAGTATCACCTTGCCTGTAATTGTGTTTTCCTAAAAAAAAGGAAAAAAAAAAGAAAAAAAATCAGAAATTGAACTTAATGTCTTCTCAGACAGTAAAATCAAAGCTAAGTGGTCTGTAAGCAGGTTCGTGACGATTCAGAGATCTATGTTGTAAGATCCCAATCTAGCAAACTGTTACAATAAGACTAAGATATTTGCCCATGGGCCTTTAAAAGAGATGCAAATGTGGCTGACCTTCCTGTCTCCTCTTGTGTGACCTGACATACAAGGAATATTCTGGAAGAATCAATGAAGTGAACAGTAGCAAAGCCAGAGAGCAGAAATCTGACCTCAGAGATGATAAGCATGCTATGAATGCTTTGATAGAAAGGCAGGGTGGCAGACAAAGTTCAGGTATAAAGAGTTTCATGGAAGGAAAGCTGCAGGCAAAACTGAAAACAGAATCCTGAGGAGACAATAGGCAGAAATGTTGTCAGCACTGACACTGGAGCAGGAGACAAGGGAGAAGGAGAGAAGCTATATCTATAGGGAATGGAAGGGATACGAAATCCCAATACTGAATGGAAGATGTTCAGATTTTGCTGTGAACCATGAGTTGAGTGTAAGATAAGAGTTTGGATTATCTGGAGTCCTAGAAATTACAGCAGTGGTAGTAGATGTTGGCAGGTGTTTTGCCAATGGTGTGTGAGCAAAGAGTATGAAATGAAGGAAGACAGGAATGAAGTGATTCTGCTACCAGTAGGGTTTTATAGTGACAAAAGAATGATTTTTTTTTTAATTTTCTTCAGGTGTACTGTTGACAAAACATCAAGACATTCAAGCAACAACTACTGTTTGGAGACAGCTGGAGAAAGAGGAGGTAAAGATGTTATAAATCAAAAAGCCAGGTGGTGGGAGGGCAAGTGACATATATTATGAACATCTTACTGAGCCAGCAAAGAGCAAGGGTGGAGAGAGATCCAGAAGGAAGAAGGCACAGCTGAAGACAATGTTTCTGAAAGAACAGTGAAGTGGGACATTACTATAATGCTTTGATGCTTTGCCCTTAGAACATACTGATGTAAAGGTTTATGGTGTGAATTGGAGTCTGAGGAGGAGCGTTGCTTATGAGACTGCAAATTTCTTTCCATGCATGAATTTACTTTTCACCCAAGCTTCTGGGTCTCAAGTTGTACTCAAAGGCCCAGATTCATCTTGCCTAAACATAGGTAGGAAGTACTTGTGACAAAGCCAAACTACCGTTCTAAGTCAGGGATCCCAGCACTTTGCATTCTCTTTTCAGACTATACGAGAGATTACATTTAATGGCAATGGGAATGGATTAGGGCCAAGGTCTTAGTTCTGCATGTAGGGGGCATAGACAAGACTTGGGATTGTGTATCTGCCCATCATACTTTATTTAAGAGAGATATGGATATTTAAATGTATCTTGTAGTGTAGTTGCAGTATAATAATTGAGTTAGTTATATGCTTTACTGTCACAAATTTTGAATCTATGATTAATTAGAAACAACCAAAAGGCAATACGTCACTTCTAAAGTTCACAAAGGCTGGAAAATATTTTAATTTTTAATCAGCAGAAAAGAGGGACGAGCAAGGAGAAAATATGGGGAAATATTTTACAAAGGGGTAAGACATCAACTACCAGCCATATAGACACACAAAAAAAGTGTGTCCATAGTGAATTAGCAGGGTTCTGCATTACTGTTGAAGGCAAGGAAGGATAACGCTAATATTACACAATACATTTGTTTCACATGTTTAATTAGATTTTGTAGAAATGGAAAAATAATTTGTTTTTATGGAACTACTATCAGTCTGTAACCCAAAACCTCTTTCAATATTTAAATGTTTTAATATAAACCATTCATATTGGACTAAGTAAAAAAATATGTCCAAAATGGAAGTAATCCAGATAATATGCTCTGCTTTCTTTTACAAGCCTCAAATATCTTCCATTTTACTAACAGTTTTATATCTGTATAAATGTAGGTAGGAAATATTTGTAACATAAAGATGTATGGCCACTTTTTACATTACTGAATGGGTTGTATGCCAGCAGTATTTTAGGCACATTATACCTCAGTCTGACTGTGGTGTTGATTTCTTTGTAGAGTCATCAGAGAGCTACAGAAAGCCATCTTTTGAAAGACATTGAGGATTACTTTGTCATCAGACCAGTTGGATCTCAGCTGGACTGCTTGTCATCAGCTTGCTGCAATCGTTTATTGTGTTGTCGCAAGCATAGGCAACCTTTTCTGAGGCTTGGCCCAGAGGATTGCAAGAGCGCTGATCTGAACTGGTGAACAAATAGAGATCTGTGTTGAGGGGAACATCAAAAGTTAAGGATGCAATAGGCACAATTTTGCAAAACTTTGAGACGTGTTTCTTTGGAACCTCTCAAATCACTGGGCAAAATTTTTCAAAATTAATTAATTCAGCCTACATTGAACATGATCTTGTACTGAATGTAGGTCCATAGAAACAAGTTATACTATTTATAGGGCCAAATGTGAGTGCTGTAGAACTGGTTGGTGGGAAGTGTGCAGTCACCTATGCATCATTTTATAAGGCCTTTGAATTGGCTCTTACAGATCTTATGGGTGACACAATTGTGTCTGAATCCACAGCATGCACGTGGATTCATGTTAAAAACCATGCTTGGAGTCCTGAGCAATGTTTCAGAAAGAGAACTTCCTTATCCTGAGTGCAAACAGTATTTTTGTATTTTAAGTCACATATCTGACAATCTGGCAGAGGTCAGACTTGGTGAACCTACCAAATGAATAGTCAGAACAGCAATTTTTTATTTAGAAGTACAGCTATTGTCTACTTGTCGTCCTCTCCCTGGGCACATGCAAGGCCCAACAGTGCTGTCCCAAAATATCATTTTCTTGTCAGTTTGGATTGTCTCGATTATCATTATCCTAATGCTGGATAATACTAAGATTAACTTCACAAAAAATTTGTAGTGTAAACTTGAGGCATTGTTCTGAGATCTCAGGAGTCAATGATTCTCCACACTGTGAAGTATCACACTATATGAGAAACTTGAGATGAAAAAGACCCATGTTGTTAGGTAAGAGAAGCCAAAGGAGGTGTTTGGGTACATGAGAAGAAAAGATGCTTGAAAATGCCTCCATAGAGAGAGCCTTCTGACTGCAGCCTTGACTGACTCTGGAGGCTCAGATAGTGATCATCATCAGAAAGGCTTCCCACCAAGTGTGCCTCAGCTCAGGAGTATGGCAGTAGTCCATGCAACTTGTGCACAGCAAGAATGGGTGGGCCATCCAAGCCAGGTCAAGGACTGTGACAAATGCTTCTTTAGTGATACTAAGTAGCTCTCTGATCTTGCTATGTCCAGGTATTAGCACTGTCTTCCATCTTTCTTCTTTCTGCTTCAAATATTTTTTTCCCCGAAACCCAAATGCATCTACTGGCAAATATTAAAAAACCTCCTATGTAGTTAAAGGCGGGGAAAGGGTAACTTCTTCATTTAACTAATAAATCTGATTAGAACTGTGTGTGTGGGAAGAACAGGCAAGCTGGAAGGACATAGTTTACATTCTACTCAATGACGTTGCTAAAATCAGTTAGGAGGCAAAACTTACAGACCGCTACAGGAAAAAATTTTCTGCCGTTTAACTTACATTTGCAACATCTTTTGAGATCTTCAGCAAAAATTCTCTATTATCAATGATTTAAAGTGTTAATCATGTTATTCTGTTATTATTTGAAATAACCCAGTTGTCTAGGAACATCAGTTTAGAAACACTTTTTTTGGCTTTCAGTTTCATGCAGAAGATACAATTTTGTGGAATATATCTCTTTAACTGCTGTATTATCTTCAGAAGTTTTTATTTTTCCGTGTCTATGTTTTCAGTGAGGGAGGGCAGGAAGTCATAAATGATTCATAACATTTTGGGATGTGCTGCTTTCTCTGATGACGTCTGATTACAAAGCTGGGCCCACTTGTTAGCAAGAACATCACAGAGGATGTTTTCAGCTCCATCCTCTTATTAATCACTTCTTAGTTCTTGTAAATAAGCTACGCAAGTACATCCTTAATACGTCATAGGCACGCTAATGAATAACTGGCAGTTTAGCTTAGAGAAATGTAGCCCAGAAATTTTTATATGTATTTTCTCACCACTGGGGCCCTTTTCTTTCCATTCTATTTAATTTGTCTGAGGCAATTGTTCTCAATTTCAGAGCCTTGAATCCAAACACTTATTTTTTGCAGTTATTTTAAAATGTATTTCCACCCCCAAAAGAGGAGTTTGTTCAGAGAAGCAGGCTTTTAAAAATCAGGAAACATGTATAAAAACAAATCTATTAAACAATATTTGTCTGAGATCCCACTGATATTTTTACTGCAATTTTTAAAATCTGTTGGTATTTTAATGAGGTCTTTTTTTTCTGTCCATCTGCTTCTTCAGCTTGATTTTGCAGAAAATATATAAATCCTGCATTTATGACATCACAGTTTGTGCCATGGAATTTACTATGCTGTCACAAACACTATTATGACTACGTGACAGTTTGAAATCAGATGATAAAATATATTCCAAGTAAGAAAATATGTCTTTAAGTCAAGACATTATAAATGGGAGAAATAAATCAGTCTTCCTAAGTGCTGAGCACCAGCCTGATGCTACACAGACACAGAATGAGGCATTTTTTTACTTCACAGAGCTCCCAACCTGATGCAGAGGCATTACAGAGGAGGCTTGCAATACGCCTGGCAGGAATATAGGCTGCAATCAGGCATGAGACTGAGTGTTATTGCAGTTGTGTTGGAGGAAGGCGCTGATGAAAAAAGACAAAAAGAGACTGGAGAGCCACTGAAGTTAGAGATACTCCATGCACTTCGGAAGCAAACTAAGAAAACATAGGGTGAACTCATACACACAAAGACAGAGTTCCTCCATCAACGAGTGACTGGAGCATGGAATGTACTTCCAGGCAGCTGGAGAGGGTGGCAAAGCAGTCAGAGGAGTCTGGGCAGGGCAGAAATCACAAAGGGAGGGAGAGTCAGTGGATATTAGGGCAGCGGTACAACTGCAGCTCTGTTGTGCAAACTTTGAAGGGCTGACTGCACCCTGGCACAGAGAGGGTAGTGAGGAATTCAAAGGGATGAGCACTGCGTTCTTGAATAGTGAGAACAGGAAACGAGACTGGGCAAATGAGAACAAAAAAAAAGAGGATAAGAGAGAAAGATTGTGGAAGTTGGTATAAAGAGTGCCTGAGTCACAAGTAAGGCTTTTAGTGCAGAAATGAGAAAGAAAGGATAAATGCTGGAAGAACATGAAGGAAAAACATAGAATTTTTGAGGAGTTTGGGTGTGAAGGGAATTCAGGTAGAGACACAGAGAACATGTAGATATAGAAACCTCTCATGCAAATATAAGCAGAGCTACAAAGGTATAAGCTTACAGAAGTCTGGGGATCATGTCTGAGAATTCGAAAGAGAGGAAAAATAAGATACTGACTGAAATACTGAGAAGTGTGAGAGCAGTGGATGGAAAACTAAGGCAGGCTGAATTTGAGACAATAACCAGCAAGTAGTCAGGGAGATGTTAGTGTGGCAGTGGAGAGAAGTGGAAATGCTGGGAAACTAGGGGTGGAGGTGCCCGAGTACCTGGAAGGGGAGCTGTGGGAACAGCCGCCCTCCCATGGATAAAGAACCCATAGATGGTTCTGCCATTTTCTACCCTGTGCTTTTACTGTTGTGGAGGGTCCTGCAGTTGCCTTGGGGAACAGAGTTCCCAATGAGCAAGTCAAAAATCTACTGAGTGTTGACACGATTGAAAATAGAAGTAGCAGGACAGTACTGTATGTAAACATTGCACATACATTACATCAGAATACAGGGAACAGTGTCTATCTTCCCTCCTGTTCATAAGTAGGCTTATAACAAGGTTCCTTTCTCTGTGGCAGAAATTTTCCGCCTTGGTGCTAGACGACTTTGATCAGGGCAGAATGATGGAAGTATTTGCAGACACTTTTTATGCAGCCAATGCAGAAAGCTGTAGCATTTTAGCATGAATAAACCAGGCTATTCTTCCTTAAAACCTCTGCCTTTGTTAAAAGCATACAGACCACTTCACAGTGTCATGCTTTCCCCAGCTTCATGAGGTAGTGGCACTGCCACAGCCACATAAGGACAGCATTTTAGCTGCTGTGAACTCTTTGTTCACTGGCTTCAGCTACAGCTGTTCCAAGTCAAAACAGGAAGGAATCAGATCTGCTGTAACTATACATTTAGTGATTTCTGTGGTGGGGCACTGTGTATGCTGCCTTTGACTAGGAGCTCTTGCAATGGGAAGTGGATCTGCACAGACATTGTTCAATTCTTGTAATACAGCCTGGAAGAGTTATCCTGAAAACTTACCGGACAAGATGCACAAAATTAACTTGCCTGTCCTTTACCCCAAGGGTAGTAACACACGAAAAAGAGTTATGTGCTTTATCAATGACAAAATGCAGACACAAAATCTTGCAGGGCTATTGAAATACCTCTGTAATATTTTTGTGTTTTTTTTTTTTTTTAAAGAAAAAGCATGCATTATCCTTGGTCTCATGTTAGCAACACATTCAAATGCTGGCACAAATTATTATTAATTCCTTTGGTGTTTTTGTAACAATGTTAACCATGATGAATTCATTTGGTACCAATATGGATGTCATAAGTACTTTATCAGATTTCCAACTCAATTCATGACTAATTACCTTTATCATTATTTTAAGGAGTTACCCAGATGTGCTTACGATAGAATTTAGGTAAACAATGACTGATGCTCAGAGGTTATGATTAGAGCAGCTCTACACAATTTGACAAAACCTCATGTGCCTTTCAATACAAAGCACCTGCCAAGCCACATGTACACCAGATTTCTCAAATTCCTTGTCACTCATTAATGCAAATGTAGCCCATATTTGAAAAGTCAACGTGTAGAAAGGAGTTTTGTTTTTTTTCTTTTTTTCAAAAACCAGGCAGGCTTCCTCTTCAAAACCCACAAACTCTGTAACTGAAATTTTTAGTGACTCACTTGTTTGCTGGTTAAAATACTGTTGTATCACCTGTATTTTTCCACCCACTTCAGTATACTACTTTGACACAGAAATAACATGCCTGAAAATGTATTTTCACAAAATTGTCCAATTTAGCTGTGAGAAAAGCCTATTACCTCAAACTATCCAACATCCTGCGTTTGTCAGGTTGTTTCCTAGCTTAAAGCAGAGTTTAGTAGGGTTAGTTCACTCCAGTTTTAAAACTCTCCAAGGAGCCTAACCACTTCCCCAGGGGAACTATTCCAAAACCTAATACATCACAATGTCAGTACACAATTCAACCTAATTGCTGAATATTTGGTGTTTACATCCTTTGGGTATTTGAGGACGTTTACCATGGTTGTTCTGCTTCTTATTTCTGCAGGCAAGTGGGTGGGAAATTTAATAAATTATTTAATAAATATCGGACAGCTTTGTTTACAAACTATCTGGGGAACATCTGATATGTTTTGCTAACTACGTATTTGGGTTATGTGGTGGAAGAAGGGGGGGTGAGAGTTGGGGGGGGGAACTAGACATGAGACTACCAGGGGGATGAATGACTGGCTTGCTACATTTAAAAGTGTGTATCCAGCTCATCAAAGAGTGAAGAGGAGAAAAAGACAGCTTCTTTCTTTACCTTGGCCTTTAGTCCTGGATTTCAAAGGTGCAGGAAGTCTAGACTTTGCAGACTGTCTAACTTGAAAGGACTGTGAACACAGCCCATATAGAAACCTGGCCATCATTCTCATTTTGTACTGGCACGCAGCTTCCATGATGAGGAGTCAGACACGAGGAATGAAGTGTTTTTCAACCAATAAATTTTAATCATGTGAGACGCGAAAAAATTCCTTTGACTAATAAAAGACTACAGTCCTGATCAATAGTCAGCGTGAGCTCATGGTGATCCAGGACTTTACCTGTGTTTTTACATGGATTATTTCTGCTAGAGTTATGTAATTTCTTGCACCTAAAGTCTTTAGGTGATCCAGGTACATATTTTATCCACGCTTAGAACACCTGCAAGGCACTTCTCATCTTTGACTGTGCCTTGCACAGAACCATAGAATCACGTAACTGTTTGGTATGCTGTTGGGCAAGTGTATAGGGTGGTGAGTACTGGATGAGAGTACTAAAAATGAAGCCCATATTTACTTCTAGTGTTCTATTCTATTCTTTCAGTAATACCCAGGACTTATGTGGTACCCATATCTAAATATCAGTTTGGCTTACATGCTTTGATACTTTGGAAAATCCTTTGTCTGCACTTCTAAGTGCTTAAAAATACTAAAAGAAAAGAATCACACCTTAATTAAACACACTAGCATTTTTATTTCTTTCTCTTCTCAGATGAATTTTTCCTTTTCTATTTGCTGTATTTACATGGGCAAAAGTAAACTAGAATAAGAGGAAACAAGATTTTTCTCAGGTTTCTGCTTCAGGTGTCTTTTCTATTGATGTGCTGCAGTATTTAATACTGTATTGAATGAAGTAGGTAAATATTTATGGAGACTTATACCCATAAATTGCTTATCTCATATTCTAGTTTTTAAATTCAACAATTCAGCTTTTAAATGTAAAAATACTGTGAATACTTTAAAAGGTATGCCTAGTGTGCCCACTTTGAAAGCAGTGCGCCCAGGTGGCCAAGAAGGCCAGTGGCATCCTGGCTTGTATCAGGAATAGCGTGGCCAGCAGGAGCAGGGAGGTGATCCTGCCCCTGTACTCAGCACTCGTGAGGCTGCACCTCAAGTACCGTGTTCAGTTTTGGGCCCTTCATGACAAGAAAGACATTGAGGTGCTGGAGCATGTCCAGAGAAGGGCAACAAAGCTGGTGAAGGGTCTGGAGAACAAGTCTTATGAGGAGTGGCTGAGGCAGCTGGGGCTGTTCAATCTGGAGAAGAGGAGGCTGAGGGAGACCTTATCATTCTCTACAACTGCCTGAAAGAAGGTCGTAGTGAGGCAGGTGTTGGTTTCTTCTCCCAAGTAACTAGTGGTAGAATGAAAGGCAATGGCCTCAAGTTGTGTCAGGGAAGGTTTAGATTGGGTATTAGGAAAAATTTCTTTGCTGAAAGAGTGTTCAGGCATTGTAATAGGCTTTCCAGGGAAGTGGTGGAGTCACCATCCCTGGAGGTGTTTAAAAAATGTGTAGATATGGCACTTGAGGACATGGTTTAGCAGGCATGGTGGTGTTGGGTTGATGGTTGGACTTGATGATCTTAGAGATCTTTTCCAACCTTAATGATTCTACGATTCTGTGAAAATACAGTATTTTTCAAATACTGTGTTACAATAGTATGGCAGGATAATTGTTCTATGCTTCTACACAGTTTTCATGAACAGTATGTTACAAAAAATATTTCCAAACAATGACGTTTCTGGCAAATTGCCCTCAAAGACAGACTTTGAACTGATCGGAAAAAAGAAAATAAAACTGACAACACTAGAACACTCCAGGAACTGGACTGTCTATTTTATAAGAAATTTCATGACCTAGAAAGAACTTTTCCCTAAAAAAAACAACCAATCAAATGTCCTGAAGAACAAAATCCTGCTTTACTGTGAGTGGTGGCAGAAAGAAATTGAGAGTTTATTTTTTATTTATTATGTCTTTTATTCAATCACTTAATGTATGAAAGATAAGGAAATGCTGTAACGAAAGTTACGCCAGTGTTGTGCCTTCTGGACTTAATGGCGCTCTCACAATCTTATGCGTTTTACTCCTGTGCAACTACTGCTTGAGACTTTTATCAGGGTAAGCATGAAGAGAATTGGGCTGTTTGCTTTCAGTGATTTTCAGTAGTTGTACAAAATACCCTAGCTTCTTCAATACTCTCAAACCAGTTTTGTTTTTGTTTTATTAATAGATTTAGCAAATATGTCTGTCCTGAGACTTTGCAAAAATAAAGCACTAAATACTGCATGTTATATTAATCTCTGGTGTTAGATTGTGGCATGCTAAATTATTACCTCCTTGCTCCTGTCTCAGACAGTTCTGTGGGTAATGTTAGGTTCTGCCCTTGGACTGCATTGTTAAAATGTGGTTTGAGGTCTAGAAAGGTGCCTGCTGCCTGGTTGGCTGCCAGTATCTCCCCATTTCTGCTTGATCCTGGTGCCCACTTTGCCTGTGGACCTCTGAGCAATCATAATGCCTGGATATGCAGTATTCGAACAACTAACGGGACCTGGCTATATGCTTGCTACTGCTCTTCCAGGCAGGATTACACAAAGCTAATACTTACTTAACTTTGGGTTCTAACACCCCATCTGCTGTCCCAGGGGAACATGCCTGTAGCCTGGTTTTATAGCTCCTTTACATGACCTTGTATCTTGCTGTCTTCTTAGGCATTCTCTTAGTCTGTCACTACTTTGTATTTAGCAAAAGCTGTAAACTTTTTAAAATTGGAGATTGTACATTTATGCACAATACAAATGGTCCAAATGCCATTTGTCCACTCCAGCAGTTTCCACTTCAGCTGTTCCTTAGCTTATACCCAAGGTTTAGGAGGGCTAGCGTATGTTTCGTGCCCTCATGGAATGTGGTGCTAATAAACCACCACGGGATGGGATGTGCTGGGACTTGCACCATTCCTGATGTTTTAAAAAGCTAGCCAGCTGCTGAGCCTATTCACTTTCCCATCAGACTCAGGGCTGGGCTTGGTGCATTTTATAGTTCCCTTGACTCTTCAAAAATCTGGTTAGTTGGAATTAATAAAAGAATCCTTCATGGATTTCTGGGTAATACTTTTAAAATCTTAGATCTAACCAATTGTTAGGCATTCTGCTACTTTTACACCTTCTTGGTTTCTCATTGGGCACCTTTCAAATCAGTTCAGGAGAGAGGGCCATCATGATGTAGAATCCAAAGATCACCCCTACAGTTTGCAATGAGGTGTGGGAAGTTAAAGCAAATGGAAGCATCTGACAATCCAAATTCTCCTCTCTGAGGGTTACAGATGTACTAGAGAAACATTGTGATTACTCTGTCTTACTACAGTTCTCTGGCTGGCTCAGTGCCATTCAAGGTGGGTGACTGCCAGCGAGGTCTGATCTTTTGATTTTCTTCTCAGTGTGAGCCATCTGCTCCTTGAGTCCTTGTTGCAACTCAACTTTTTTAGCAAGTTCAAAGTTGGCTACACCTTTCTCAGCCTCCCTTGTTTTCCAGGAAAACCTCTGATCCATGACATCCAGATTACTGATTACCTTTTCAATTTCTTTTTACAACTGAATGGTGGGAACATTGTTATTGGTCTTCCTAATGAATCCAGGCATTTGTCCCTGATAGACTGAGTTGTTTTCCCCTCTTCTTTTCTGTTTTTCTCTGAGCCCTTCCTGGGAAGTTTCCAGATGCTGTTTTAATTCCTTTTGCGAAGTTTCAGCCTGTGGCTGGAAAGCATCTTTAGCTATTTTGGAGTTTAACATGCTCAACAGGAATCTCAGCTCACAGTTTATTCCCCTGGGGAAACCTTTGGTTTCCTCTTCAAAAGGGATCTCACTACTAACACCGTTGTTACTGTTTTTGTAGAGCAGATAGCCAACATTCATGGTTTTGCAGACTGTTTCTATCATGACAGAAGACATACAATTTTTTTTTTATGTGATCCTGTTTATTTACAAGGTGCACAAGGTAACACTCAGATTTCAGGAATTGAATAAAGGTCATACAAGAGAAAGCATTTTCTTTGCTCACAGATACAAGTATTTTTTCAGCCAACGCTCTATCCCTCAAATTCCATGAGTTGGCTTTCTTTCAAACCCCCAAGTACTTGTCTTGCTGGGTTTTTGGCTTCTTTGCTTGCATCTGGCTGCTCCTGGCCATAAACACGCACACTTTTACCAAGCGGTATGTAGTTTAGATGAATTTATAGACATCTCCCAGCAGAAGTCCTTCACCGTGTAGCTCAGCTTCTGATTCGGCTTGCATATGGCCACAGTTTTGGGTAGTGACTCATTTGTTTCGGCTGTCTTATGTGCCTTACACTAAAGAGGACTGTAATTGCTTCTTCTTTTTGCCCTATATGAGGAGGCCTGTTAGCGTAATGATGTCTCACTCAACCTTCACCATGATACTGAATCTGTGCTTAAGGAGGACTGAATTATCCAGCAACAGATCACAACTGCATAGCCTGCCACAGAAGTGCAACACAGTTTAATTTTTGCCCTTCTCCACTTTCATCCTACCGGTTTTCTTGGAGCAGTCCTCAGAAAAGAAATTCTATGGCATCTAGAGAACAAGGAAGACTATCTGTGAGGTAAAGTTCACCTTATATTCGTTCTGCAAGGCGTGGGTTAATGGACATGACAGTTTCTTGTTCAATCAATTGCTTGATCAGTCAGTGAGATACCAGATTACCAATAAATGCAGCTTCACACTGCTTTATTTCATCACTTCCCATGTCAGTAAGGTATAGCGTTGGCTGTAGGTGGCAAGGTGTTGGCAGCAGAGGGCTGCAGGGTGGCCTCTGTGGGAGGAGACCAGCGGCTGCCCCATGCCCAGCCGGCTCCAGTGGACCCATGGCAGGACACAGCTGAGCCCATCAGCCAAGCTGGCAGCAGCTCTGTGAAACATGTTTAAGAAAGAGCAAAAACACTGGATGGGCAGAGAAGGAGGGAACAGAAGGGAGAGAAACAGCAGAGGGAACATCATGTTCTTGAGCCTAAATTTATCAGACCAGATCACACCTATATTCCTGTACTAGGGACATCCTGCTGGCTAGCAAGTTGTCTGTATAATAAGGCATGGTTTGGGTGCTGAGGGGCGAGCTGCCTGCTGCCATGCACTTGGAAACAAAAGGAGAAGGCTTTTAGGCAGAACTAGAACTGCTGAATTGCCAGTTATAGCTCTGCACAGTTTACTCCCTGCAGTTCTTTTGGATTTATACTGCTGAAAGATAGAAGGCAATTAAACGTTGCCTATATGTATGCTACAGAGACATAATTTTTCAGTATCTGCAGAAAACACATTCGCTCCTGTACATGCAGACAAATAGCTTCTGTAGGAGGGCCTTGCCCAGGACACAGGATCTTAGTTCTTTCAGACTGTGGAAATACAGATCTATAGATCTATTTATATTTTATAGCTTATATTGTAGCTATAACTAGTAAAAAAGAGGTCAGAATGTCAGACATAAAAAGTTTAGATATAACACAGAATAGGCTGAATTTAACACCAAGGCTTTAAGTCAAGACTGAAGTTAAAGATAAAATTCATGCCATATATTGATCAGCAGTCATGTGAAACAAAAAATCCTTCCCAATAAGCTGGCATTTTAATTGATTATTATGACTTAAATTATATTTGAAAACAGTTAGATAATTCTTAGTTATGAAATATACACATTCTTTTTCAAGAAATCTGTGCAGAACATCCTTGAAGCTTCACTGAAACTGCTTTCCTTCTTTCTATTCCTGAACACACACACACACACACGCACGCACGCACGCACGCACCCACACCCACACCCACACCCACCCACACCCACACCCACACACACACACACACACTTATTTCTGATGCTTACCTCCAGCCCCAGTATGACTTGGCTATCACTATGAAGAATTCAATTGCACAAGTTTAGTGGGAACCTAAATGAACTCTCCCTGCAGATGGAATAGTTCTGAGAATGTCTTTATCCCTTGAGCTGAGACACTGGCCTATGTAATTTTTTGAATTAAGTCTGTTTACTTTTGCCTTAACAATTCTGGAACTTTTGTTCAGGCCAAAACCAAATCAACGCCATTCAGGCCTTTTTTGTTTCATTTTCTGACGGTCCTGTAATAAAACAGAAAAGGCTTTTCAAAAATCTGTTTGTTATTATAACTTCACCCGAATTCCTCCCATACAGGAGATGGATCTCAGTGTCTCAAAACACAGAAAGTTCCTGAAGATCTTGGGGATTTAAAGGAATTAACACAGCTCTTCAAAATACCTAGCCAGTCTTTCTATACAAAGAAAACAAAAATAAACAAAGTGCTTTAAGAAGTCTATAGTAATAAGAACCTTTTATTTGTTCTTCCTTCATCCTGACTTTGTCCCCTTTCTTCTTTCTGAAAAAGAGCTGAAAGAACAGCATGGAAAATATTTGTGTGTTACTTTAGTAAACTCCAAGCAACATACCCAATCAAGTTCTATAGAGCGTAACACAATGTAAGGCATAGGACAGCAGTTCAGTTATGCTACCCCTTTTGTTGCTGCTAAGGCTGATTTCTGACTATTTCCTCCACCTCACCTTTTGTGTTCTGAGTACTAATAAAGCGTTTTATCTAAAATTAAGAGACACACCAAACAAAGAATCAGAACTTCTAGTATCACTGGGCATCCCTGGTACCACAGTTGTGTGGTTATCCACTTAGTACACCTGTCTAGATAAAATATAGTTCAGTCATCTTGGTATGTAAAAGACAAACACAATCAAATGATGGCAGATAATTTAGAGACTCACTTTAATGACGAGACATAAATAAGCTGCTGTTTCTTCTATCGTGAAGACTTGTGGTTAGAGCAGTGATAAATCTGCCAGTTTTTCAGTTTCATGACGGATTAATATAAACAATTTTACCTACTTGTATTATACAAGCTTTGAGTTAAACCAAAAGCCTAGTGTGAAATTAATGTTGAATTCTATTAATATTTCTTAATTAAAATCCATATGACTGACTCATTTTAAGACATTTTCTAGGTGAAAATCAATAACAGTTATCAAGGGAACTGATCTAAAAAACTTTGTGATTTTTGTGGTAGAGCTCCTTCAAATTCTGTACTTGTAGCTCAGAAAAGCCTGGAGGTTTTGTGAACATTTTACAGATCCAGTGTTTTTAACAACAAAATCACAACTGCACAACTTGAGTTGGTGGGATGTTTTTAAGCATAGTTTCTACCTAAATTACACCAGGAGGTGTCAAGGTCTTTGAATATTCGTAGTCTGATCTATCCTTACTGAATACTGTTGTAGTGGTCCTCAGGTCATTTCATGGTAACTATCTGGTTTTCATGTTAAGTAAAAAATATTAGGGTAGAATTTTGATATTTCTTGTATTTAATTGTTCATTACTCCTAAAGGGTCTCTATTGGTGGTGGAGTAAGGTGACATCCAAGACAAGTAATGGCAAACTGATCAGCCCTGAGCATTGAAAACAGTAATACAACACAGACTTCTAATCTAGAGATATATGGACACAATATTAGATGCCATTGGGGAGGAAAAGAACATCATTTTATTCAAGAAGTATGAAAGACTATAAACTTCCAATGTGTCTGGTTAAGCAGCTCAGGCTGAAGATATTACATGTAGAAAGATAAGCAAATAAAATGATCAAAATTCTAAAAGAATTTAAGAAGAATTCACCCTGAAACTAACAAAAAACGTTTAACACAAAGTAGGTAATGCTATTTGTGCAGTGTTTACCAAGACAGTATCTTCATCTCTGATGTGGTTGGAAATGCAGTTAGTTAATGGTAATATATAAATCAATTAAATGATATTTTCGTATGCATAAGCAATAATAAGAAGGCACTATCCAAAATCCCATTCAAACTGAATGACGAAATCTGCGTGTGTTCCAGATAATCTAACAGCCACGGTGTTTTTCCATCACTGCTGAGGTGCATTAAACTAATGAACTTCTCCCTGACAGGCCTGCAAGTTTCCCAGGTGGCTATCTAAGTTGTCCACATCTGCTCACAGGTACATTAAGGACACAAGTTTTGCTCTAACTCCACTGCTGTGTAGGCTCCAGTGGGGAGGCTGTCTATGTTTTTCCCAGGTAACAGAAGAAGTGTGGTAATTTGTCATGGCTTTGTGGTTGAAAGTATCTTCATAAAGCATCCTCTTGCTTAAGAGATTGTTCTCATGCTCTCCTGATCCTGACAAGATGTGAACTGTTATGCAGTAATTTGGGTACAATGCTTTTTTTAAAAAATTGGAAATGTAAACATATGTGGCCCGAAGAAAATCAGGCTATAAGGCTCTAATTCAAATTTAAGAATGGACCAAGGCCTTTGATGTTTATTCTTAGCTGGATTCTTCTATATTTTTTTTTTTTTTACTCGCCTAGTCTCCCATCTGAGAGCAGAGCCATTTATTCTTTTAGCCCATTTACTTTTGCACATTTTGAAAGGTGGGGAGTGCACGCTTGAACCTGCTCGGTAAGTGACTTGCCTGAGCTGTGGGAGCTGTGAACAAACCTCTCAGATTGACAGGGGCCCAGGACTTTCCTGAAGGCCCTTCCTCTGGCTGGAAACAGCTCCCATGAGACCACATGCTTACAGTCTCTACAGAATCAGTGGACACACAGACAGCCAGTTTAGTTGGACTGCATCTTTTACAAGATGTCTTCAAGACCCCAACTTCTCCCCATTGATTTTATGGGAATATGGGCAGTTATTTTAGAAGGACAGGATCACCCCTCCTGGAACTGAGTGACTAAGATGCAGGCAATTGCTAAAGCAGACACTTACCACTGATTCCCATCTAGTGCTAAAAACATTAATAGATCTGGAAGCAAACACTACTTTTGTGGTATTTCAGTGCGACACATTGCATCATTATCACTGAGTCACAAATGGCAGATTTTTAATGGTACTTTTCAAAAAATCTGCTTTCTTGTTTAGTATTGCTTTATGATAATTTTTCAAATTATTTCTTTAATAATTTATTGTTTTATTTTCTTAATGAAGAAAGCAGGTGGAAATCCCTCAGCTGAGTTCAGCAGTGCCATTTTACAAGCAGTCGAGCTTAAAAGCTACAGTGCCTGTGCTTCAAATGACATGGCTTTTCCAACTCCTCTCTCAGAGGCAAGGGTGGTGACTGAGTGATGGGTGCAACACCATGGGCTGTCTGATGGCGAGAGCCCTTCCCTGTGCCATACGGCCTGCAATGTGTCACGTTGTCATACTGTCTGCTGGCTTTGATCCTCCCTGAAACATTAAGTCCCTTCTGGAGAACACCCAGATGTGATCATCCAGCCTCCAGATTTGGACCGGGAAAATTCTTAATTAGGGCAAAATATTCCTGTGGGTCCACCCTGTGTGATGCAGCTCTCACTGAGGTACACAGGTATTGCTTACTTTAAATGCCTGCAGCCAGTGAGCAAGGAATGAAGGCCGAGCCCCTTTTCCCCAGACGGTTTCTTTAGCAGATACGTGGGCTGCTGTGTCACACGAACGGACTGACTCAGCTATAACCTGACCTTGCATTGACCCTGTAGTTCTCAGTCTGAAGGAAATAGTTAAGTAATAACTGAAGCACACACAAAGTGTATCTGCTTACTGTATTATTTTGCCTAGATTTACAGTACTTAGGAGCCATCAAGTATTTTATTTCAATAAAGGAATACAATGATATTATTAAAATTAGTAGTGAGGGATCCTTCTTTCATGACCTGTATACACTTAGTTCCCTACTGATGGCTGAAATGGAGACCAGAGGAACAGTCGTAGCTTGACTGCAGTTTTTCTTTAGGTTTGTTACACAGACTTTGTAGTTTCTTTCCTGTTCAAATTAGGCACATTTCATGGAGAGACCAAGGGCATCAGGTCCCTGCTTTGTTGCCTGCATTGCATTTCAGGCAGGCAAGGGAGTTGAGGTGGCAGGCAAGAGCATCCTGCACCATCAGGCAGCACATGGATGGGAATGGGGGGGTACTGTTCCTGTCAGACAACTACACGGGAGGGTAGTTATCATATGAGGGAATTCGTATGCTGTTAGCATTAATGAGTAACACAAAACTTTTCTTCTGGAGCAAGAACTGCCCACACCTATAAGACTATGGACTTTCCTTTAGCAAAGGCCAAATACGCAGTGATCCTGAAAGGCAGAAGAACTGCCTTTCCCTGAGTAAAGATCTACCTCACTGAAACCAATGCTGATACTTGCATCTATGCAGTCTTTAGCTGACTGACTGTTAAAGGGCTTGTGGCTGCTGCTCTAGACACTCAATGGAAAATGCATTTTTGATGCATTCACACACTTACAGACTGTAGCACTTCAAATCTTTCTATACTTTTCTCATCAGTATGTGTAAGCTTTTACTCGAAGGAGCTGGATTTAGGGATTACTTCAGACACCTTGTGCCCACCATAAGTCCGTGGTGTGACCTCCGCTGAAACTGCCAAGAAGACCAAAACTGGCTATGTGAATCACAATGACATGACCAAAAAGGGTGTATTCTCGCCATATCAGCAAATGTTATGGATGGCTTTGTAGTACGGTCATATGTAAAGTGGGCTGAGACTGCCAATTTATTTCATAAAAAGCATCAATGACTTGTATTCATCATCCAAAATGTGCAGAAGCCTGAGTGAAAGGGTTGATGGAAATGTTGCTGCCAAGCCACCAAGCCAGCAGTCCCTGTGGCCGTCTGGAGTGCCGTACAGTCCAGCATGAACCGCTCAACAGGAGCTGGCACCCCATGGCACGTGTGGGACTGAGGCAGCCTTGGTGGGGCATGGAAAGGTACAGGGGGCCACATGTCAGGGAACAAAAGAGTTCATTTTTACCTCCATTTGGGCACCTAACTACTTGCCTGAGCACTTCTCCGTCACTGGTTTCAGAAGGAATTAGGCACTTACGCATCTGTTTGTGTTTTACCAGCTGGAATGTTGAAGAAGGTGGCAAAAGCTTCTTATTCTGTAGCGACAAACAGGTTCCCTGGCTTCCTGGGGGGTATCCTCTGATATCAGCAAAGCTTCAGGTAGATGAAAGGACCAGCTTGCTAAATACATCTACAGAATCAGGGCCTCTGAGGGGGAAAAGCTGAAGGAAAGGACTGGACAAAGTACAAACAGGGAATCCTACTCCCTGCTGCCAAAACTGCAAATCTGGAAGCATTATTTGTGACTCAGAATTACTCATTATCCAGACATTCTTCACATGTGCTGTGTATAGTCCTAGGGTGGAGGTTTTAAAATGGGGAGAGGGAAACCTGAACATTTCCTGGGGTTCATTGGAAAGAAAAGGTTATTACAGTTTTTATTTATTACTCTTGAATAATACACCTTTAGTGAAAAGTTATCCCCGAAAACACATTAAATGCAAACAAAATATTAAAAAAAACAAAATAAAGGAGAGGGAACAGCTGAAAAAAGTGTAGGTCATTGCAGCTGTGCTGGAATCAGAACAGCTCTGTGATGGACCAATGAAAGATATGTGAATAATTCATTTCATATTTATCTACTTTACAGACATGTACAACATCTATTATCATTACATTTGAGATCCTCACAGTCTCTGTTGTATCTTCACATTTCCCTTGTCAGATCCTGTTATTTCTATTGTACAGCTGAGCAATCAAATGAGCCAGCAGCCCAGGGAGGATTTACCCTGCTTTTATGCCATCTATAGCACCTAATTCAGAAACTCAGCCCTTGTGAGGATGGCCTGTACTCAGGAGGGAAAGTCAGGCATTGCCAGAAGGTGCTTGAGATGTAGCTGGGTTCTCTCAGCATCCAGGACAGCCAGTCTCTCTAACCCTCTGAGGGCCGTAGGGTTAGGGCAGCTGGACTCCAGGGAAGACTCTGTTAAATGCCACAAGTTGGATGAGATGGAATTGAATCTTGGAGATTAGCCCACAATCAGACCATATGCTTGAAACAGGTCATGAAAACACTGCACCTTCCCAGTTCCATATCACTAAACTAGCTTCTTCTGATAGCTGTTTTCTGAAAGAAATATGTCCTTTCATAAAGCACAGCACAATCTATATGTATTATCGACTCACCCAGATGCCTTTGAATTGGCACTGGTACAGAGACATGAGAACATAATAAGCTGTTCTCCAGCTACCAGACTATGTGCTGTTGTCAATATATGTTATTCAGTACAATTCAGCATCCTGGTATGGCTGGAAGTCTGTTACTGTCTTACACACAGTGTGTGTCTTTGTAAAGTCAGATAAACTGTAGGCTGCTCAGATTTTATAAATATGTTTTCTTCTTCCCAGCTGAAATAAAAGCTAGCCAAAATTCATGCTCACAAAGGCACCAATTTAAGTCCCAAATAAGTCTTTAAGCTATGTTATTTCAGATTTACATGCATGTAATCAGGAGCAGAATTTAGATTATTATGTTTAATCTAGTTCAACTCTTTCTAATTCTTTCCTGGTGGGAGGATATTAAAGCTTTCAAGAGTCAGTCATTGTTTCAGTTTTTTGGTGTACCCATGGCAGGTTTATAATTTTTATGTTTCATCCAATTGGAATGACAACCACATGCTGTAGGATTTTTCCCCTCATTACACAAACCTTCACTATGTACTTTGCTGAGCAAATATCTGATCTTGTATCAGATGAGTAAAACCTAATGAGTTAAAGTATAAGTCCCAACCTGCTTAGATTGATTCAAAACCCCCTTTCCCAATTCATTTACTCTGGCTTTGCCATTGCTTGTGACTTCCCAAAATTTCTCAGGGGTCTTGAAAGGCTGGACTTCTCTTTACTGCTTCTACTGATGGCTTTTGACAGATTATGTTACTGAAAAATAAAAATACTTTACACGAATATAGCTTTTAAATTTTTAATGTTCTTAGTTTAGGATTTAAGTGGCTTGCCCAAGGCAACAGAAGGAGTTAGAGACAAAACTGGATTAGACACAAAGTGTTTCTGGCTCATTGACTTGGGCTCACACCTCTAGATAAGGCTTTTCTTTCCAGAACAGTAAAACTGCTCTTCCAGTGTTACAAAAGAAGTCCAGTAGGTAAACTTCCAAAAAGTATGAGCTGAACTCATTGAGATTTGACTTAGTGTTTCCCAGGTGGTGATATATAATAGCATCATTTTTCCCTGCCCAGCACTTAGCTCTTCTTCAATTTGTGTCTTTTCCTGTTGCCTTCCTTATTTTATGTGATGCAGAAAAATGTGATGTTAATATTTGATTAATTTTGCCAAACTGTTGCCATTTTAATTAGCTTCACTGTTAAGAGTGTATTACTTATTTCTGTTCTGAATTTCTTCTGTCATCTAATGCAGCCTCTTACACTGGTGTCTATTAAACTGAAGAGCTAATGGTTGGTGGCATGTTATTGATTTACAGAATATGATCAGATAGACTTTTCATTTTCTTTTGTTTGAACAGAACAGTGTGGGCTCCTCCACTCCCTCAATATAAATTTCCCAAATACCTATTCATTCTCATGATTCTTTCTGCAATCTTCTGTGAAATATCCATCTTTTTTTCAAAATTGTGTACACTGGAAATGACTGCACTGGAAAAGACACAGTGGGTGGGAGCAAACTAACCAGATGTGGACTACTCACTCAAGATTCGCTATATGTCACTGAAGAGAGACAATCACTTTCAGGATAGAATCACACCATAAAAGTGCCTATTTCTCATTCATTACTGTAAGGAAGCCCAAGGTGAATAATTCTATGTGGATGACCTAAGCTAGGTGATATGAGTCCTACTTAATATTCCAAAAACCAGGCACACTCATTTCAGAAGAAATAAAATAAAATCCTAATAGCGATTCCTTTAGTAATACATGCAGGAGTTAAATTACTACTTTTGGTATTGTGGGAGAGCTCAGCCCATGTTTTGTGGGGTGCTTGCAACCTTGGGGGATAACTTTGGTTTGTGGCCTTTCAGTGCTTTCTCTGGAGCCACTTCACAGCTGATTGCAGGCTGGGTAAGCTGCACTGGCAGGATGGCAGGATGTTCACCTGTGCCACCTCTCCTGGTGGCCCTGAAGACACACAGCCATTTGGTACCGGTCACACAACCAGAGCTTAGCCAGGGAGCCAGATGTGGAGCAGAAGCTTCATGCTGCTGGGTGCGAGTGACTCCCATCTCTGCTGCCTGCACAGCTGCCCAGTGCTCCCCTGGATCTCCAAATTCTCGTGGCTGCTTGTCTCAGCCTACTTGCTGTGCACGTGCATGCTCTTCCCAGCCATTTGGCAGTTACGGCTGCTGTAGTAGTGGTTCTTTTCTGTCATTCACAAAAGGTATGCAGCCTGCCCAGGCAGATAACTTGGATGCTGCTGTCTATCCCAACAGCTGCTTTTCTTCCAAGATAGCATAGTATCTTTTTTAAGTTGTTGCTTACCAAACTGGAGTCTCCCTCTCCTTTAAATATGGCCTATATTTTCTTCTCATACATGCATGATTTTGTATTTGGCTGTATACGTATGGTTTTCTAGCCCATGCAGCACCAAATAATTCAGAATTTATTCACATTGATGACTTGCCTCTTTTTCTCATTTATCACTGCTCCATTATTGCACGGTCTATAAATTTTAACAGTAGGAATTTTATGTTTCACTTCAGGTTAATAATAGAAGGTGTCTAATGAGAGAGGAACAAAGAACAGACTACAGAGTGACTTCAGAAAGAACAGTGATTCTCTGATTACAATTGTAAGTTAATGCTTATCAGTCAATCTGTTTTAATCTGTGTAGGCCACACTTAGTTGTTTTCTCAATCACAAGTTTATGTAGCAGCACATCAAACAACTTCCAGAATTACCACACAGAGCTTCTATGTTTTAAACACTTGCTTAGGAAGGGAAAGCAGGCAGACACACAAAATATTCACATTTTCCTATAATTACTTTGATTTGGAGGGAAAAAATGTTCAGTGACTTTTAATAGAGAAATTACCATTTTTTTTACAAACAACTTAATAGCATCCAATTATTTAAAAGAAAAAACAAACAAAACCCTCTGCGGTACAGAAAAAATCCAGATAATGCAACTGCTGATTGGATTTCCACAGTCTGGTTGGTACAATCATCATGAAGAAGCAAGGAGTAAAACTAGCAATAAACATAACTTTATTTCATATTCAATAACTTGAGTCCTCTGGTCAGATTATATAACATATTTGAACCCTTGCATCTGTACTATTTTACCTTCTGATTGCATTAATAGGGCTGCTAAATTCAATTAACATCTGAAAGTACTTGCCTAGCCCGACATTACTTGAATACTTTTAGTAAGAATCTGAAGTCTTCAGACAAATTGTAGCTCGGTCTTGTTCTGCCTAAAATGCAACAAACTATGTCCCATGCCTCTAATTTCCATTAGCTACAGTGTGAGTAAATCAAAGTCCTCATAGCCTTTCAGCTAGTGCTAAAACATTCCGGAAACATGTCCTGCAAGTCTGCCTCCCATCTGGCTGGAAACTGAGCAGTTGAGTTGAGGACTCACAGACATCGTTATCTTTCTAGAGGTTAAAATCTTTATAAACATTCTTCCCTGTTCTCTTCGCTTCCCTACTGATGTTTTAGTCAGTCATTTTATAGAAGTCTGTGCATCTGGAAAAGTTATATATTCTACATGTAAAAGCATAGCTCCTAATGATGTTGGAGCTAATCAAAGCTATTTCCCAAAAATCTCTGAGCATGATTAAACAAACACACTGTGGAATTTTTCATGCAGGTTGGGAGACGGTTCAAAGCACTGTCAAAGTAAAGCTACTGCTTCAAAAAGAACAGATGGGAAATGTATATTTGATTTCCACACGGAATGGAATGAGGAACTAAGCCGTCCCTGGACCAGCCCTGAGCTTGAGGCAGGATCAATAGCCCTGCACTTCCAGGTATGTCTGTCTGATTTACTCGTGCTTTCCCTATCTCTCCTCCATCTGCAGTGAGAGTGCTAAGGAGTCTGGTATTATTTACAGTATGTTTGCTGCACCTGTCATAGATTCAATGGAGATTTAATTCTAATACAAGCCAGCACAGGTAGAATGTAAACAGGAGAGAAACATTACAACTGCTTCTTGTTGACAGACAGCCTCCAAGTGAATTTGGATATCTGTCCTAACTCTAGCCTGATCCATTTTGTGCAGAAGCTCTGTGTGGACACAGTAGTAACATACTGTTTAAGGAAGAAAGAAAAAGGAGAGAAGCAAACTTTGGCGTTTTTGTCACTGTGCTCATTACACCAATGAACATTACTGGGCAATTCTAAATCAACTCAAAACTTGCTGTGTGCAAACTGGTAGCACTTCTTTAAGGTTGATCCACAGTTTCTCTGTGCAATGGCTTTGCCGAATCAGAAGCTCTCAGTGCAGGAGACGGATATAAAGATGATTTAGACTTCTGGTCATTTGGGCAGTGACAACTCCCTCTGTCTTCTTATTCCTCCTTTCCTAATTGTCCTTCCCTGGAGGTTGCACAAGTATATCCATTGCAGTGCTAATTTTGCATCTTTTGGCAGGATCTTGTATGATGCAGTCTACATTCCAGAAAAAGAAAAACACTGGTATTTATAATTGCAATTTTGATGAGCTGTGTGGCAGCTAAAATCATTATGGGTGAAATCTGATCTCAGCTTCCAGACCACAGAAATAATGTGTCTACATTTAAGTAGGGAGGGGAACACTGATTCATATAAAATACAGCTTGAACCACACAAGAATGAATGATTCGTGAAGGCTTACAAAGATAGGTTAATTATTTGCTTTTAGCATGTGTTTTGATTTCCCGGGGGGGCTAAGAAAATGTAGAAATACCGTCCTAACCACAATAATACTTGTCTTCACCATATTTTTAGACAACAGAAATGCAAGAGATCTCCTTGAGAATCCTTATCCCACCAGACTTCCAGCCTTGTTTCCAGAGAGTAGAGGGCAGGTAAGTCCGGATTACCTTCAAAGTTTGTATGCACATCGAAAGCAGCTGCAAGATCTGTGGATGAATGTAAATCAGCATAGTCCCACTGACTTAAACAAAGCTGCATCAGCATTCACCAGCTGAGCATCTGGCTCCTCATCCCAACTCTTATCCCAAACATGTGTGCACTAAATATTTCACTGTGTCTTTCTGACATTAATAAAGTTTTTCCTCTTACTCTGTTTCTCTATACTTTCTAAAGCAACTGTCTTACATGTGTTTGTACTTTGCAACTATCACTTCCATCTAATACACTTTATTTGTGTTTTTACTGTCATGCAGTTTTAAAGAGTACATAAGAGCTGGGTGGGGGGGAAGTGCCATACCAGATTGTGTTATTGCTTTTGACACTGATCTACATCTCTAAGTTCTATTGCTGCTATGCTTTCATAAAAAAAGAAGCAGAACTTTTTTCCTCCACAATATGTGTTTTCTTAAAATGTATATAACAGCCTAATACAATTATATTTACCAGCTGACTAGACTTTGACATAACAATAAGCAACTTCCCTTGAAAATGCCTTCACAGTTTTGAAACACACTTTTTCTCAGCTGGTCTCACCCCTATGGAAGACTAACTCATCTCATTTCATACCCTTGTTACAATACGATTTGGATGGAGTGCAGGAACAAATCTCCAATTCTTAAGATCTGTATCCCAGAGCAGCACTCTCACATTAATGTGAAGCATGTGGCTAAATCCCTTAAATGACTGAAAACTTCAACCATCATCCTTTCTTTTGGCTCCACTCCTACTATTAATCAGAAAATATGTTTTTTTTTTTAAAAGTATCCTTTTAGAACATAAAGAAATGTGAAATCTAGATAAATGGGATTCCTCTGATACTGTTCAGATTCTATTCTTCTGAAGGGTCTTCATTATCGACCCTTAAGAACTCCTTCTGTACCCAACTCCACATTACAGTTGCACTGCTAACAGTACCTAAGCTAATTTGGTAAAAGCCAGTTCAGTTGGGCTGGCAAGCTTTAATATCCCTCTTCAACTACAATGTAGGCACACCCATAATGTGGGAGAGGAAACAGAAGTAAAGCAATATGCCCAAGATTACAGAGTGAGCCTGCAGCTGAGCCAGCTAAGAACTCTAGACTTGTGGCTTCAGGACCGGCACCTATTTTCCCCCTCCAGGAATCTGTAGGATGTATTCTACTTTCCAAATTTCAGTCACAATGGGATTTGTAATTTTGGAATTTATGATATATTGTGTTTTGATTCCTCTAATATTCTGCCCTTTCTTTTTTTAATCACATGAAGTGTTTGTGGATATTTTCTGCCTAGCTTCTTTTATCATGAACTGGGATGCTGGATGCCTGCAGAATTCTTTTTCCCCACTTTTTTCATTATATAAGTAATGAAGACTGAAATATTTTCCTGCTGGTTTTTGTACTTACTAGGCCTGAGGTGTCATTGCACTACTTTAGTTTTCAGTAGCAAATAATCCTTTCCTCTATTTTCCACCATGACTGGTGAATTAGGCCCAGTGTTTATGTGCAATTAAAAAAAAAGTGATAAAAATAAAACAATCTCTAGTGACTTTTGGGGGTAATAGAAAAAAATAGTAAGGAAACATCCTCAGAGATTGTTTTAGTGTGATGTAATTTTGCTGATACTCAGACACCATGAGAAGGAAAACCTTGGAAATACTTAAATATAAAGCTCCACTTGATTTTAGGAGAGATTGCACATTAGAGTGGAATTTGGCCTTTCTAATTCACAGTGGTCTTATGATCAGACTCAGGCTTGTTTCAGCTCCAGCTACACACTCTCCCTCTCCAAAGGCTTGCTGCAGTGATCCTTTCCAGGACTGCACAGGAGGGGCATTTATAATGCAAAGCGAGACACTGCGGTGTGGTTTATTCCCAGAGCTGCCATTGTCTACCTGAATGACCTCAAACAAGCCAGTTTACCTCCTGAGTTTTTCCATCTGTACAGCACTTTGAGACTGTAGATGAAAATATATATGATGCTATATAAAAGTGAGGCATTATTATCGACATGGCTTAATGAAGTTATTTGTTTGCAGCCAGTCGCTTATATCACACAGTATGTTTGCATTGCCTCTTTACACTTCACAGCAACATTTTCACTCTGATCAGTACTAAGAACAGGGAGGACGTGACTGGGAAGATGACTCATACGATCCTCTAGGATACAGAAATGATATCAATTATGCCTGCTAATCCTCATTATACCTGTCTCAGCCTTCTGGGAAAGAAAACTCTTGTTTTGGTTAGTATTTTCTTAAGCAGTGGGAATTTCCCAAGTAGCGTTATTTAAATACCATCTCTACATATCCCTGTTAGTTCCCAAGACTGCCATTTGTTCTGAGGGTACAAACAGCACAGCATTTCTCTGGATCAAAGAAAAGAAATGCCTAAAGGTTTAGTTTATTGGCATTACCTAGGTGGTTCTGACTCTCCAGTTTCCTTGGGGGGTTGTACTTGCAGCAGGCAGACTGCCTAGGAGAGCAGAGGATGTGAAAATACATAGTGCAAAGTAATGCTATTTCCATGCTACGGCAGTCCTCGTTACATTTATTTAGGGATGCTGGGCAGGCAGAGATTTGGAAGGCAAGGTGTTCAGCTGTACACCTCCTTCCTTCTCAACTCATGGTGCGTGCAGCAATAGCAGAGTACTGAAAGAGACTCCACCAGCTGACAGATCTTATTGAGAAAAAGAAAGGGGGTGTGGCTCACAAAAAATAAGGCCTTCGTAAAATTATTTTGTTTGGATTCTTGCCTACAAAATCTCAAAAGTAGTTGATATTCCCAGCTGCCCCTTTGGTCACTAAGATAATATCCAATCTCATTTAAAGTCTTTCTCACTAGGAGAATGGTTTTTCTCTCATCCCCCAGGGGACCATTTCACAGTCTGATACATCTCATTCTCACATTCATCCTCCTTTCCGTTCCTTAGCATTTTGATTGTCCTAAAATAATTCCTTTCTTATTAGATAACTTTTAAATATTTATCCATGTGGCCTTTTTTTTTTTTTCCCCAGTTAACCAAATTTGACAGATTTAGTACTTAATCTTACCTATTAAAATCAATTATCCACACCTCTGTTCTTTTTCGTTGTTCCCTCATTGCTCTCCAATACACTGATTTTTTTTCAGGACATAAGTCCTTAAAAAGTACAGGAGTGTTGTGGATGGAATAATACCTGCAATGTTCAGAAAAGGACTTTTGCCATACTGCCCACTGAGGATGTTACCCTTGTATATGCAATTCACAGCTGCACTACCCTGTTCATTTTTCAAATCTCCCTGGATCCATTAATGTTATTTTACATCTTCAATATTTGTAGCACTTACTTTAATAGTACTCGGGCTCATATAAGCATTTCATTAGACAGAAATGCCTATGATCAATAAAGAAAAAAATAATTTGAAGTTAGACAACTAATCACAATAAAATATCCCAGTTGTCTCTGATGAAGTTTGAAAGTTTGCAGATCTCATGCTACAAAAATCAATAGCATCCTTCTTCTCAGTCCAGACAGGAACACTCATATTCAAGAAGTAAATCCTCTGTGAAAGTGGTTTGAAGCAGAGGTATTTTCCTGATGAATGCTTTCTGATTAGGGAGTGGTTTTGTGAACATGCAGCTCTTGTTAATCTTCTTGGGACAATTCTCAAGCTAAAAGCAGTATGGTCAGACAGTTGATATGTCAATTATATTCATATTGAGAGATTTTAGCTTCTGGATATTTCCAACATCTCTGAAACTAAGGAACTGTTCAGAAGTCTTTGTTAAAAAGGTTTTGGGAAAAGATCACATTGCATGCAGCAGCTGTTTGCGTGGATTACCTAGTCTAGCCATTCTGTCAAGGCTAAAAAAAATACTGTCTGAACTGCAGGGAGAAAACAAGTCACTGAAATATCAGTTGAAGTAAGAACGTGTTACAAGCAGCATGGCTGGACTTTCTCAGGGGTCAAACTCCAGCTTGGACAAGTAAGTGGGACAATTCTAAACAAAGACCTTGCTTGGCTCTCCCATTTAGAGGTATTTTTGGAGTGAACAAGCTGAAATCATTATTTCATTGCTCTGTAGAGCCTTCAGATATGTGTTGCTTTTTACTACATATTTATGATCAAATGGAACAGCTTTGAGCTTCATTTTATACAATGGTGGGACTTGGTTTGGCTTTGCTAGGCCCTCTGTAGTCTTCCAGCACGTATGTTTCCTTCCTTCCTTCCTTCCTTCCTTCCTTCCTTGCTTCCTTGCTTGCTTGCTTGCTTGCTTGCTTGCTTGCTTCCTTCCTTCCTTCCTCAAAGAGAAGAAAACAGCAAAAGCTTAGAGGCACCTTGCTTTACTCTTCTGAAACCTGCTAAGATGCATAGTTATCCTGGAAGTTCCCTGCACTTTAGTCTGTTCTACTCTAAAATAGAGAGGTTTTATTTTTTCTCAAATCACTCTCTAGCATCCCGGCTTCCATTGCTAAGCATTGGCTAATCTCATTTGCATGGAAAAAAACAATAACAACTGATCATAGGATTTCTGCAGCAGATCTAGACCATCTGCAGTAATGAACTGAAGATATGACAATGACAAAGCAATAATTAAAACATGCCCAGTGACAGTCTGTTGACCCTAGATGGAGCATAGTGGAGCACGTGGGAAAGTTTTCTCTTTTATGGTAGTTAATTAGTCAGCAATACTATCATCAAAATTAATACCCACTAATAAGGATTAAGATCTGATGAGCAGCTTTGGTTCAGGTTAATGTTGTTTATGTTTTTTTATTTCCTTTTTTTCATTTTCCTATGGAATTACATATTGCATTGTGTACTGTTTGCAAACACTTGTTACTGAGATAATGGGAGAGGCATGGCTTCTCTGAAATCAGCACAGTTTAAACCAGTCTTTGCAAGTTTTATTATTCTTTTAACCACTCCCATAACTCCAAGAAACCCCTCATTCTCTCACTTGGGTCGCTTGCTTCCCCTCGCACAGCGAGCTGGCTTCATTTCTCTCTGAGAAAACACAAACACAGCTCCCTATTTACTCACTCAATGCTACTTCTAAGCTGTCTGCATGAAAGAAAAAACCCAGAAGGTGTTTCTTGCATCAGAACATGGCTGCATGATATATTGACATGACAAAGGAGGCTTATGTCCCTCTATGGCTGTCATGCTGTGCAGCTAATTAGTCCTGAACCCCCAAATAGGAACAGTCATATCAGATCTATCAGAATTTTAGTTGGAGGAAGAAGGCACAGTGTCTTGTCCTTTGCAAGGTTTAGTAAAGAATGACCCACGGGTATTGCCTACCACTCTGAACTTGAATTGTCTGCAGAGCTGTAAAAATCTTAATGAAGAGCCTGCAGCCCCAGAATAAGCAATAAGGGCACTGTCTTGTGTCTTGTGCAGGAGCAGGAGCCAACTAGATGATCCATAAGGTCCCTTCCAACCCAAACCATTCTATGGTTCTATGATTCTCATGTGGGCACAGTTAATACATGCAAAGATATTTCAAGTTTAGACCAGTCTTTAAGATTTCCAGATTTAGAGACTGTTGGAGATTTCCCAGTGGACATTCAAACCCTTCAGAAAAAAATCTGTTAGTAGGTTTTAAATTCACCTAACAGCAGGCTTATTTTTCATATTTGCATTTTGTGAACCCCTCCCTCCATCCCAACAGTCCAGAGGCAACAGCATGAGCATGACTGGACTCAGAAAAGTAAGTAAATTCCCACCCTGATTGTATCTGAGTTTAGGTACTGGCACAGTGTTGCCAGTTAAAACTGACACATTCTTTTCCTGTTGTCTAAGCCTCAGCATCACACTCAGGAAATTTCACATGCCTAGAAAAAATGATCTTCTTGAAAAAAAATTATCTTCTTGAACCACTGATGAGTTGTATGTACAAAATCAATTATTTTCTTAGAGGTAAGTTTTGATCAACTCCCTTCCTGAGATTTTTGGGGCACAGATCATTGATGTCTCACTAGAACTGTCAGGGCACGTATAGATTTCCTTCTTATTGTTCATTACAAGATAACATAACTCTAAATCAGGCTAGTGACTCACCTCCCCCTGAGGGGCTGCAGTTACAAGAGAGTTAATTACTCACCTTTCAGTTGTGGAAAGATTCCATGCAGCTGTTGGTATTGGTCTGGCTTGTCTTCAGCCAACCACACCTACTGAACATCAAGGAACTTACAGGGGGAAGGGGTTGGGGTTTTTCTTTTTTTTTTTTTTTTAACTGACCAGGCAAGATCCTCGTCTGTATGTGACTCAATAGGTCGACTATGAACTCAGGTTTCATGAATGTGGAGAAATCTCACTGAACTTTCACTTACCTCCCTGAACTTCTGCTCCCTCTCTCTGTTTTAAAAGAATCCAAACAAAACAAAACATATTTTTCACTGGACGTGGCTAACATACCCTGATCTAATCTGATCGGCGGTTCACATTTTGAGTAAGAGGCATATGCAATATGAAGCTGTACTCAACAGGGCATATCTCTAGGTCTGTAAAGTCATGTACTATCCCTCCCCTTCTCCCTCTCCTCCACTTCCTCACTAGCTGGCCACCTAACAACTCATCAAGTCATTAGTAGGAATCCCCCCCCACCTATGTTTTAATTTAATTTGCATTACACAGCCAACTGTCCAAACCGAGCCCCTGTTCAAAGACACAAACCGCCTCCATTCTGCCTTGAGTTTCCAATAGCACCACACCAATCCCAGCACAGGTAATAACCCCCCTACACCAACACAAACACACACGCATGCACCCTACATTGTTTCATTTTTCCTATTTCTGTCCTTGTCAGCTGTGTCTGCTCTCACTCAGCACTTAACTCTTTCCCCATCGGCACCAAACCTAATGATCGGTTAATGGCAAGTACAGAAACAGTCCTAGCAGCAAAGGTCAAAATCTGTGACTTTTGGGCTGCGGAAACATGCCCTCTCTTGTGCTCTGTCTCTTTGGCTGACTTGGTCTTAGACCCCTTCCAGGTCTGCTTAGCGACAACAGCTTTGTAAAGACAACCATTTCCTTCCAAGAGATTTGTGGTTCAGATCTAGCAACTAAGGTGCAAATATGGTTGCTGTTGCCAGCACTTTGAGAGACTAGATGAAAGCATGTGTCTGGGTGAAAGAGTTTTGGGGAAGATGGTTTCAATGTGAATAGGGGTGCCCTCGTCACAAGGAAAAGTATTTACCATCTCCTGCTGGCAGACCCGACCTCAGCAGAGTATCTTCTGTAAGCCACATTCCGGGCAGTTGGGCTTTCCTGTGATCTGTGTGGGCTCTCTGATGTGTGCTCCTGGACGTGGTGCGGACGGACAGGCACATACAGGCTTGGTGTCTCCTGTCTGGGCTGTCTGGCCCCCACGACTCTGTGCTGCCTGTCCCCTGGGTCAAAACCTGTCTGGGCTGTATTCCCACACAGGACATAAACCAACTGTGAAGAAGGAAGCTTAAAGCTTTTGTTGGAGTAGGACAATGCTGTACTGAGCTTTAAGCTGAGCATGAAGTGAAATGAAGGCTGGCTATAGCAGAGTATTCGATACTTCCCTGGGAGTGATATTCATGCCCTGTCTCCCAAATCAAGAAGAAAGCATTTAAAAATCAGTCTTCTGTATTCATATCACAGCCCACTGGTTAATGAACTACATTAAGATTGAAGGAGGGGTCAGGAAGCTCAGGGATGTCAGAAGTTTTACACCTGAGCATAGCTCAACTAGCACATTAACAGACACCTGCCCTGAGATTTTTTAAGCTTCCTGTGGTACCTCCCTATTATACTTCAGCGCCTAACTTGGTGGGAAGGTATCAAAGTCGTTTTTTTTTTTTTAAATTGATTCCCCAAAGCCAGATTTTCAAAGGTATCTTGGTGCCTGAAGAAACCAATAGGCCTCTCAGAAATGTCAATTAGGATTAAATTATTTGAAAACTCCACCATTATAGGAATCACCTAAAATGTCTGGTGGTCAGAGTATTTTTGTAGTGGTAGACTATTTGTTCAATGGTGTTTCTTAATGCTGTCACTTCTGCAGGAGTGCTCATAGTATTCCATACTTTGCATGGGGCCTACATGACCAAAATGGCTTTTCACTATTCTGGTTTTACTAGTTTTATTTATTGCTACTATCTTCTGTTTACAGTTCCAGAGTAAGAGAAGCTGAATGACCATCTAAACTGACTGTTCAATAGTTATGAGCACTGTACTGTAGAACACCCTTATAAATTCATGTTATCTCAGGACACTATAAAACACTGTGTGTCAGCTTGCTATTCTGGTAACACAGTATAATAAACAAAGATGGAGGATAGCATGAGGTAATTCCCATAAAAATGTGTCCAGAGAACTTAATATCCAAGTTACCATAAAACTTGTTGACGCTTAGCTTCAATGTCATCTCATTTTCTGTTCTACATATATATATAGTAGTGTATTTTTCTAAGAAAATAGAAATACATATATGGAACATATGGTCTGCTAGGAAATATAAATATAAGTAACCGTATATGTCTTCATTATTATTATGCTTTTATTGGAAGGTTCAAACTCCAGAAAAAAGTGCATATAAGATAAGTGTATAGCAAAATTGAAACTTGCCGCTCCAGCTGAACTTTCAGATCTAAACAATACTGGCCACCACACTTTCGTCATCTAGATCAGGCTGAGGATCTGACTTATCAAAATAATACAGCTCTTGACTGTCTTTAACTGTGTGAATCATTCTATTGACTCTTAAGGAGCTACTCACAGCTATGTATTTGTATATACACGTACATATGTATAAATGTTTATATATACACACACTCATAAAATGTATATACAATATACATATATACACATACTTAAATATACGCATTTAAATATATACATTAATAAATATCACAATACAGTATTTGCAGAATTTGAGCCTTAAAAAAAAAAGAAGTAGATATTACATTTCAAAAGGAGGCGTGTTAGTTGTTAGACTTTAGAAGAAGACAGGGATTCCCAAACATTTTAGACTAATGGTGAAGATTCATGATGAGGACTTCTTGTACAGCACAAATGTTTTTTACTGCAAGTACTGAAAAGGGACCTCTTTAAATTTGCCCAGTGATTGTGATTTTTCTAAACCACAACCAGACAAAATTGTTGATCTGATAGTTCTTATTTGATATGGTTGTGGCCATGGTGAAAGACAGTTTGGAAACCACGAGTATAAAAGTATTTAAGCCTTGACAGAAGGCTCATGTGACTAAGTGGAAATGGAATTTGTGTTACCAGTTATGCACAGAGCCACGCTTATCAGTTCTTCTAAATTTCTCCTGCTGCAACAACTTCTGCCATAGTGCCAGTAAGAATGATGGTGTGAGAAGATGACTGCCAGATCTAGCAATTTTTTTCTTCTCTTTTTTACACTAATGATTGAAAAGTGCGTATTGGTTTATGAGAGTGCTGTATTTCACTGCATTTGTCAAATTCAAAGAGTTTAGCAGTAGGCTATGCCCAGCGCACATTGAAAACACTCTTCCCACTTAGAGCGGATATCTTTCTTAACTTTTCCCAGTCAGTCCCATGTCAAGAACATAATTCTCTTTTCAGTAGGGTCCATATACGATTTAGGGGCTCATACAGAACTTCTGACTCACCCACCACCTGACCTGTGCAAAGGTCTTGAAGCTCAAGAACTGGAAGCCCTCTGTCAAACTAATAGCAACGGTTGTCCTAAGACCTGCCCAGAGAGCACTGTTTAACAAAAAATAAAACCAAACTCAGCTTGCTTCAAGGTAGCGAGTGGCCCTCCTGCACAACATCACTGCCTGGCCAGTGCAAGACTCTTCAAAAGATTTCTCCTGACATCTTCCTTTACAGATAAATATAACTTTAACAGTAACTAGTGATCAACAAATACTTCAACTGACCAGAGACTTCTGCCATGTTTCCTTTCATTGCCTCCCCACACAGGCTAAGTAAGTGTTGTGCCTTTTATTCCCTGCTTTCTTCTTATGATTAATGACAGGTTTGCTATGATTTGATTGCCAGAGACTTCCCTACCAACGAAGAAATGGGACCTCCACCACAGGCATCTCTCTACACTGACACAGTGTTAGCCTTGAAGTATTATTATTGAAGAATACCATAATAAGTCATAATAACAATATAATGGTAATAGGAAGGCTGATAATAATGGTAGTGATGATAGAAGCAGTAGTAACAACAACAAGAAAAACCCCGATGAGCAATAAAGTACCAGCTCTGGAATAATATTATTGACAGAAAAACATATTTGCTTGAAAGAAGAAACCAATTAATGAGCCATGCAAAGATTAGCAATGAACCTGCATTTTGTTGAAAATGAGCATTTATTCAACTTCAGCACATCTGGAACCAGAAGTGGTCAACTCAAGATTATTCAGGCCCCAGGCACACAGTAGAATAGCAGTAGAAAATTTTCATGAAGCACAGAAAATATTCTGAAGCTTTTAATCAGAAATTCTCTCAGTAGCTCTGTGCTACCATACAGTAATATGGTATGTTCCAGAGGTGGTAGCATAGTACTACCATAGTATGGGATTGTCATTACGACCTGAACACAGACGGACTAAGGTATATCCGTGTTGCCAGTCTGAGCAGCTGTGAGGTCAAGCATGAATTTTGATAGGTCTAATACAAAACTTTGTGAGTTTGTTTCAAAGCTCAAGTGGGAAGTTTCATGTATCTCTACTCTGAATATTAGCAAGCATAAACACTGGGCTAAATCTTAATTACGATGGTATGTTTTCCCTTCACATACATGTTACGTTATTCCTTTTAATGATTGTTTGAGGTGGATGGGGAAAAACTTGTTTAGATTAGATAGACTGGTTAGATTAGAGATATCGTAAGGTCCTCCTCCGTTACGGGAGATGACAAGCAGACAAAATCAATCTTTCTTGACTTACAGGTAGGTCCGTATTGCAGTCAGGATGTGGAGGCTGTAAACATACATATGGAACCAAAACTAGATTAATCTGGTAAGACATGAACATGTGCTGACACAGACTTTAGTTTAGGCTATGCAAACCTGTCTGGGACCTTCTGTGCTTACTTGAGCGGGTAACACATCCTGAAGTTAATGATGCAATGATTTCACTGCTATTGGTTGAAGTAACACACAGCCTGTCAGCCAGCCAGGGCATGACAGGTTGTGGCTGGGGAACACTGCACCCCAGTGATCCACAGCTAGCATAAAAAGCACTCAGAGAAGTCCAGAGTTACACTGCACAATAAACCTGTCCCAACAGTCCCAGAGCCCATGGGAGGACAAAAGTGTCTTAGACTTCTTGTCACTGCTGCCTCTCTCTTCTCAGCTGTTCCACGCAAAGTCCAAAGTTCAAGTAAGTTTAACAGAGCCCAGGACTACTGTGAAGATGCAAATCAACTAACAATTAAAGGCTCCAGTACATTATGTGAAATACCCTCACATTATGTGAAATACCCTCACTGAAGCCTGATGCAAGTTTCTCAAAACTTGTGTGTACGCATCATTTTTCTTCTGCCTGTTCCTCTTCAACATTGCAAACAAGCAAAGAGTGCAGTGTTAAAAAGCAAAGTTACTGAACACGGCAACATAGAGTTTGGAAACCATGCATACACATGATGCATTTCAGCCTTGTTTGTCCTGTCCTTTCTGCCCCAACCTCTTCTCTTTCTTTCACTTTTACGAGTTGTTTTTCTGCCTATATAAATTTTCTTGTTTTTAACCACAATGTATATTTGCTGAAGCCTGGGCAGTCCCAGTACACTTGGACATGGTAAACACAGCATTTCACAATGCTCTCTGTGCTTGGATATAGAAAAACATGATATTTCCTGAAAAGTCAGTTTCACTAAACCAAACTGTGTGGAGTACTAAAAAAAAAAAAAGTACAAGGGCCCACAGAAACGTAGGTCACGCTGAGAGCTTTCTCTTCCGCTTGTTATTGGTGGAAACTGCCTTCCTTGCAAAAGACTGGTTTTGTCCTTCTGCTGGGTAAAAAGATATAAAGCAGAAATATAAACGCCAACATATTACTGTTCTGTAGGGAATTTGGCTTCTCCACACATCTACTAGGCAACTGTGAATCACGCATATAGTAATGGGTTGTAAAAGATTCATCATGTTTTTAAGTGATGATGCGTTCTCAGCAGCAATTTCACAGAGACAGTTGTTGAAGACTGCCATGTTTTGGTTTGCTGGGGCTTGACATAAACATTTTCTTTCTAGTCTCCTGAGTTTCATTTTGGTTTTTGTGTTTGCTCAAAGTCACATCAGCCAAAACCTGCTGGATTTGTCTGATGTGAAACTGAACCGGTGAGAAATCTCTGAGCTTTGCAGAGTTACAAGCTGGAAGAGAAGCTGGGCTAAGCGCTGCCTGTCGTTCTGCGCAGGCTGGTGCTGCGCGGTGATCTGGCCGGGCACCAGCACAGGCAGCCGCCGTGCACCTTCCTTGCACCCTAAAGGCTCCTGCTTCATCAGGCACCACCAGCTTTGCCCCTTGAGCAGCACACAGAGCACAATGCAATTTACAGATAATCTTTTTGTTACAGATAATCTTCATCTCAAGTTGTGCGCTTTTGTTTCTTTTCCTACTGTTCTGCAGTCATGTAACAATGCTGCTTTTCAAGGCCAAGGCTATTACTAAGAGCTGATTTTTTTCCCCTAAAATGAACCTTGACACTTTAAAAATTCCCCTGTCCTTCCTTTTGCAGAGCAGGGATGGGCACACAACTATTTGTAGATGAATGTTTGCTTCATTATCACGGAATAATGCTAAATGCAGAATTGATGCAGGTTGTTGCATCTAGTCAGTGGTCACACTAGCACTAGTACTAGCATAAGCAGTCTGTATTTTAGAGATTTAAGCTCTAGAAATGTACCAGCATGCAAAAAGTTAAGAGAAACAGGAATATGATCCAGGACATTTATGGGGATTTATTTTTTTAGAAAAGTGAAAACTTGCTGTATTTCAATTTATTGTCCCCAGAGAAAGTTCCTAAACAAATGATAAGTTTTCAAATTAGCAATTTAAATGCCTAAGAATGGGAAAATAAATCAGAATAAGATCAATATGAAATATGAGGTGTGTGTCCACATGAGGCACAGACCACACTGAACACTGCTTCTGAAGAAGGGATACACTTGGATAAAGAGTGCTTAACTGAAGCTGGAGGTTTCCTGGACTGTCAGGGCAGCCTGTGCACCCCTCCTCATTCCTCCTTTGTCCCTGTCGTTTTCCAGGCTGTTGTGCTCTGCCCCTGTACTCCTTTGGGGGAATTCTTTCTGCCTCTGAGGCAAGTGGACCGAGCATAGGAGATAAAGACCTATATGTGAAAGGAGTCCTCACTTGACTGGATGCTTCTTACTCTTCTTGCCATCTAACAGCACACATCTACATACCGTGTATCATAAAGTTTTAATAACTCTTTAGAAGTTATGTGTTTTTGTCACTGCTGCGCAGGAAATTTGCCATGGCCTTCATAAGACCTTCAGATTAGAAGGAATCTTTCTACCTGCTGAATCTGCAGTCACCCTAAGAGAAGGCAATCAAGCCCTATAATCCTGGTATATGTTACTTTAACTGAAGCAAGATCAAGCCTTACGCATAGGATGCATATCCTAAGACTGTCAATACAATTTCAGATCCCCAACCCAACCCTTTCCAAGTGGCTTACATGGCCTTTCATGCATCTGAATTTTGACTTGAAGGCAGTAATTATTCAGGAGTACAGCAGCAATACAGTACTCAATAAACACCAAATAAAATAAAATAATGCATATCCAGGCAAAATTTCTGGGAGTGTTCAGCTGTCATGACATCTGCTCCCAGACTTTCCTGCAAGACCTAAATGAAGATTCAGAGCTAAATTGATGAAAATACCAGTGAGAATGCTCAAGACAGTTCTGCAAAACTGGGTAAAATGCATCATTTCAAGGTGAAATATCATGACATTTTTTGAGAATGCCCAAACTCTAGCTGGTCTTGGAGTAGAAATTTTATATATCTCTAAAACAACACAGCAGTCAAAGCAGAGCTGTCCTGGTCCCGCAGGTGCAAGGCTGAGGGCTCAGACTCTGAGGAGCAGGTCAGGCTTGGGGGACCACCTGGGATTTCCCAGGCTATTCCCTCCTGAACTTCCAGCCAAACACAGAATAGCCTGATCATCCCAGCCTACAAAGCTGATCACACACAATAGAAATAACAATTGGATTCTAGTAATGCTTGGTGTGTGTTTGGGCCTTTCTAAACATATAACCACACACAGACCTGGCCCCAAGGCACTCATAATCAAGACAATGTCATGAGACAGAGTAAAGGAAAACTGAGCATTGTTAATGAAAGGACAGGGGGTAAATTCTTGAACTTGTCCTTACTTACTGATAGTCTCTTATCAAAACAGAGGGACACACAGGGTACTGGAAGGGATCAGAAGGACAGAGAAGATGGTAGCTTTGCAGGTTGACGCTCTTATTTTTCTCACTGCTTAAAATAGCTTATCCTGGTACACAGGACTGACGCCTCAGTTTCTGCTTTCTTTCTAAGAAAGAAGGTAGGCTGTTTCTATTTTGGCAGTTTATGAACTTTTCAGAAACGAACTACATCAAAGTCCACATGACTAACTTCACAATGAAAACAGATTGGGCCTTAGGTTTGAAAAGTGAAAAAACTTGGAAAAGAGAAAAGACAGAAATATTTCTGATGCCTTGTTGCCAGTGTACTCCTGGGAGGACACTTAGTGAAGGTAAACAAGGATTTCCAACATTGTACATTGTGCAGCTTTTGAGTCCACTGTGTTGAAAGTGTCTTGGCAGTAAGAACAAACTGTGGGATGAGTTTTGACCTTTATTTGGAAGCAAGTATAGATAAGAACAGTACCAATATATGCTTTGAAGGCAGAAGGGTTCCTACCCTTTTGTGGCATATCTGTTCCTGGAGGCCTGCCTGGAGATGGAATCTCCTCTGGGCTATCAATAAAGGTATCTAGTGTACAACTACAATTATTCCTAAGAACCAGTCTGTGCTTCCTAAAACGCTGAGCCCAGTTGTGTTTCTTTGGAAATGTAAGAAATTCTTAATAATCTTCTGTTTTTATCATTCTGATCTTCATGACAGTTTCCCTGCCAAACAAAATACAGACTCTCGCAGAGCAATAGAGTAAGCATTGGATGATAAATCTTTGTTGAGAATCATTTAACACATTGCTTCTTTGCAGCTTTGGTCCCAGCCAGTTTAAACAACATACGCCTGATCAAGATTTTCGGAGACATAATAAGAAAACCTCTGGCAACAAAGAGATTATTTTAGCCAGGTTCTTTAGAAGCAAAAAATGTATCTGGCAGATGGCAGGTGAGCAAGAGGCCCTAAGAAGCCATTCTGTGGTGTTTTTTTGAGATCATCAAAAAGGAAAATGGATCCTTCCAAATTGGAAAAAAAGAGTTCTTCCAATGCTCATGTGGGAAGGGTTTTGCGATGTGTTCTAACTAATGTTTTTATGACAATGACTTAAAGAATGATAAGTGAAATCCATATTCCTCACTCTGAAAGCAAATTATTTGCAGAATTAATACTTTTATTTCCAGAATGAGCTGGTAAAAAATATGAAAACTGAAGTGACTTTAAAGACTTACAGACAAACTTCCTCATGCAGATATACATTTTTCACTGCAAATTCTTGAAAGACTAGTGGATTTATCTATGTGTATAAGAAACGTCTGGCAAGAAGAGCATCTCTCAGTACACATGCCAGGTGAAGCAAGCCCAGACTACAGACAAAAAGACGAAAAATACCAAATTTCAAGCCTTGTGCAGGGATTTGGAAGATTAGATTTCAAGCACTGCCTAACCTAATGGGCCTTCATCACGGATGGGAGCTCTAGCCACTTTTCTAAAGCAATTAAAAAGTGATATAGCAAAACAGAAGATGACAGGAATCTCACCACACAAAAGGATTAGAGCAACCTGTTTCCATTGCTTGGGAGCACTGCACCAACAGTGCCTAGGCTGTGATGTATGGGTAAACGACATACCAACCTACCTACACACATGACAGGGAAGTATAGAGGCAGTTGACAAAATGTTCTTCTGGTGACCTAAATATTCTAATGAGGCAATCACAACTTCCTGGCAATGGTGAAAATATGTCAAAGCCAACTTTGTGGAATACTGTGTCTTGGCAAAGACCTTACATCGATTTTGCAGGGGGGAATTAGCAATATGCCTTGCTGCGGTTAATGCTTATTCCAGATGACAAAAGTGGTACATACGACAATGATTTTGGCAGCTAAGACAATAGAAAGTATACATGTTGCACATGACTTTGCATGAGGAAATCACATGCCATATGATTTCCTCATGCAACTGTGACAATCATTTGGGATTTGATTTTTTTTTCCGGGGGAACGTAAGATTTTCCCCAAAGGTCCCTGCCAGTTTAGCTTATCACTTAGCACCACTCCTCAGAAAAGCTCACATAAAAGCTTTAGCAGACAAATATAGGCAGACCCCTTAAAATACTGCAAAATTTCTTTAAAGGTCATTATCACAACTCATTAGACAGAAAACACCGTCAGAGTAATTTTTATACTACAGTACTGCTTTAGTTTTATATGGTAACACCAGATGCATCTAAAAAGATGAGCAAACAACCAACCAACCGACAGGAAACTCAGAGAGTAAGAAATACACAAAATAAGCTTCTCAGGGTAAAATATTAATACTTTATTGACCTGTTATTAGTAGGTAAAGGATCTTTTTTCTTATTTGCATCTTAGTCAAAGGCAACTTATGGTCCAAGCCAGGCTTAACGAGACTGCTGAGCAGAAATACTGACAACAAGAGCATTTCTCAGGAATAAATGCTTTGGTCAACACAAAAATTGTTTAAGAAACATATGAATATTCAGGTCAAAATGAAATATGTAGCTGTGGACTAGTGTACAAAGCTCCTAATAAATCAGTCTTGCAGTCTCAGAACCTTCAGCATCCATCACAATCCAATTAAACAGTCACATCCTTCACAGATGCTGCAGCACAAAGCACTGATTTGGAATAGTCATCTCTGAGGGTGAAGCACTCTCATTTCAGGAACTTGTTACTGAACTCTTTACTGGAAGTGATCAATCTGAACACAAACTGACAGTGTTTAGATCAAACTGTAACCTACTCCAGGAACACGTTCCATCCGAGGAAGGATGTCTGTGAATAAATTCCATCAAATTAAAGACTGCAGGATATAATTGTTCATGCATGACTGTATGTATTGCTTAAAAATTAAGGCTATTGGTAGCTAATAAACACCTGAAAGAAGTTTGAAAGCATTCAAACTGAGACAAATTATTTCCAAGTAGATTTTTATTTAAATGCCCACAGAAAAATGTTTTTATATTATAATTAAATTTAATTAATTTTGTAATTGTTATAATTAAATATTTCTCATACTGCATTAACTGAATCAGTCCACAGACCTTACAAAGATACTTCATATTCTTCCCATTAATTTTCTTCTTAAAAACAGCCAAAACTCATTCTTCATTGGACCATTCCAGGATTACACCCCAAGCGTTGAGTGAAGACTGTCTGGTGATGTGCTAAGGAAAAACATGAACTTCAGCCCTCAACAGCCACCAGGCAGGTTTGCAGACAGACACTTCTTGCAAAGAGGATTACCTTACTTGGCCTTTTATTTTCCTTTCCTCCTGCAGGATTTGGGCTCCACACTCCCATTTACCACCCCTGGGTAGCTGCATCTTTGGTGCAGAATCTCCTTCCTTGTGACTTGGACTTCCTGAACTCACACTTTGTTTCTACTGCTTTAGATTACACAGTGACTGCTTGTAAGTCAGTGTGGAATGAAGCTGTTATTAGAAAGAGATGGTCTTTTGATTCAGTATTGCTCCAGCAAGTGGCTAAAAGCAGATATTTAAATGTGCAACAGATGAATGAATGTGTCCTGGGATAAATAACTTATGAACTGGAAATCATCATCCTGTCCTTTCCAAACAACATTTCTATCTGCTTATGTGGTAAACTCCTGTGGTTTGTGGGCAGCTGATTTGGTAGAGAGTTGCGAAAAGCTCACAGATAAAGTTAGCATTTAATCTTCATTGTCTCACAGCCTTTAAACAGATGGTCATTCTTACATACTGCGTGGATGTATGACCAACGTACATGCAGCATTTAAGACCAAATGTCTGCTTAAAGATTGGGTAATGAAGATTACATTCTGAAAACAATTGACACCTCACAAACGGAAACATCTTAGACTTGCAAAGATCACTGGGAGCGCAAAGTCAATAGCAGGCAGATACTTTCATTTTCTATACTCCAGTATTGTGGAATCTCAGATACTTTATTTTTAATAATGTTACTGTTTGGTGGATTTTTTTTTAATTAAGTAATTGAAGTTGCAGGTCTCCAAATGCCTTTGACACGTTATTTCTGCTGTTTATACATTTCCAAATCCTGTTACAAATTTGCTGATGTGTATGGACAAATTGCTTAAAATAGAATTTTGAAAGGCTTTTAGACCCTTACAATGCAAAGCAGCATCTAATTAGATTTTTAAAAACTCCAAAGCCAGTTTAGGGTCTAATTCCTTTTAGGTACTGACTCCCATTAGGATGCACAAGCATTTTCAGGTATTTGCCATTCCCTTGACAATCTAACTTAGCCTGCCTGTGCTCATGGGGTCACCAGGGTTAGCCCACATGCGGAGACATTAGCAATGCAGGGCTGGGAGTCACATAAAAGCCCACTCCAGTTCTCCGCCCTGGCAGCTGGCTTCATCATGTACTTCCATACATGGTGAGAATCAATTCGTTATTGCCAGTGAAAGTTTTTAGGTGCCCAAAAAGAAAGAGAGAGTAGCCAAGAAAATACAGTATGCATTTATTTAGCACTAAGCATGGACTGCTGTTAATCTAAAGTGCATTATTAAGAGACTACAGTACCTATATCAAGTTGTAGGATGATATTATAATGATTCCAGTTTCCAAAACAAATGAGGAAACCCATTAGCTAGCTTTACCTTTGACCTACAAAATATACCTAGTGCTGTTTCACAAGTCCTCTAATTAATAAAATTTTGGATCTTATCTCTTTGTTAGAATGATTCATACTTAATACTTTGAATCAATTCTGAGAAATGTATACTTCTCTAGTACTTTTTATAAGACAAGGTATCAACCACTGTTACGTCCCTTTAGTGATTCATTAGTCAGATTTCTGATACTGAAGCCAATCTTGTGACATTTGTATGGAAAACTTCTGTTCTTTGTTGGTACAGTAGCTCAAACAGTTCAGTACACTCCCATTTTGACTTAACACAACATTAGTGACTCATTTGTCTTTTCAGATTTAAGTCTGTCTGTCAGGGATTTGTGAACGGTATTCTTCTTACCTAGTAATTTGGATTCTCTAAATTGCTTTCTGTCTTCCCAAACAGTTGTTATATTCCAACATGAATGTCCAACGTTAGGCTGGAAGGAAACCCACCATTTACCAACCCATCTGAAATCAAGGCACATGAGAGGGCTCAGCAGCTCTAAGGAAGCAGCTTTTTATTTAGATGCCTGCAAAGGGGTTCATTGGAGTAGCATCTTAACTACACATCTACAAGCTGTAATGGCAACAAAGACAGGCCAGGGAGTCACAAAGATGATAAGAAGATGCAAGTTTCTAACTTTCAGAGGTCTTTTAGGTTCAGACTTCTTCATTCTGAGAGCACAAAGCTGCTTCTCTTTCTGTCTGTGCAGAATAGAGGAAGGGAGAGACAGATCAACACAAATGCAGCAAAAGAGGGAAGGTACCTCATGGACTTAAAAGACTGAATCATAGAATCATAGAATGATTTGGGATGGAAGGGACCTTTAGAGGCCATCTAGCCCAATCCCCTGGCAGTGAGCAGAGACATCTTCAACTAGACCAGGTTGCTCAGAGCCCCATCCAACCTGACCTGGAATGTTTCCAGGGAAGGGGCCTCCACTGCCTCTCTGGGCAACCCATTCCGGCATTTCACCACTCTCAATGTAAAAAATTTCTTCATTATATCCAGTCTAAATCTACCCTCCATAAGGTTAAAACCATTACTCCTTGTCCTGTCACAACAGGCCTTGCTAAAAAGATTGTCCTCATCTTTCCTATAGACCCTCTTCAGGTACTGAACAGCTGCAATAAGGTGTCCCTGGACTCTTCTCTTCTCCAGGCTGAACAGCCCCAACTCCGTCAGCCTGTCCTCATAGGAGAGGTGCTCCAGCCCTCTGATCATCTTCGTGGCCCTCCTCTAGACCTGTTCCAACAGGTCCATGTCTTTCCTGGGCTGAGGGCTCCAGAGCTGGATGCAGGACTCCAGGTGGGCTCTCACCAGACTGGAGTGGAGGGGCAGAATCCCCTCCCTCGACCTGCTGGCCACGTTGCTTCTGATGCAGCCCATGATACAGTTGACTTTCTGGGCTGAAAGCACACATTGCCGGCTCATGTCCAGCTTTTCATCAACCAGTATCCCCAAGTCCTCCTTGGCAGGGTTGCTCTCAATCCTTTCATCCCCCAACCTGTACTGATACCAGGGGTTGCCCAGACCCAGGTGCAGGATCTTACACTTGGCCTTGTTGAACCTCATGAGGTTCACACAAGCCCACCTCTCCAGCTTGTCCAGGTCTGTCTGGATGGCATCCTGTCCTTCTGGTATGTGGACTGCACCACTCAGCTTGGTGTCATCTGCAAACTTGCTGAGGGTGTACTCGATCTCGCTGTCTATGTCGTTGAGGAAAATATTAAACAGCAGTGGTCCCAGTATGGTCCCCTGAGGGACACCATTTGTCACTGATCTCCATTTGGACATCGAGCTGTTGACCACTACCCTCTGGATGCGACCATCCAACCAATTACTTATCCACTGAACAGTCCACCCATCAAATCCATATCTCCCTAATTTAGAGAGAAGGATGTTGTGGTGCACAGGGTCAAAGGCTTTGCAGAAGTCCAGACAGATGGCATCCATTGCTTTTCCCTTGTACACTGATGCATTCACTCCACCATAGAAGGCCATGAGGTTGGTCAGGCAGGACTTGCCCTTGGTGAAGCCATGCTGACTGTCTCGAATCTCCTTCTCTGTCCTCCATGAGGCCTTTGCATAGCTTCAAGAAGGATCTGTTCCATGATCTGCCCAGGCACAGAGATGAGGCTGACAGGCCAGTAGTTCCCAGGGCCCTCCTTTCCAACCTTTTTAAAAATGGGCACAATGTTTCCCTTCTCCCAGTCACCAGGGACTTTACCTGACTGCCATGACTTTTAAAATATTATGGAGAGTGGACTGGGAACTGCATCAGCCAATTCCCTCAGGACTCTGGGATGCATCTCATCAGGTCCCACAGACTCACGTATGTTCAGGTTCTTCAGGTGGTCATGAACCTGATCTTCCCTTACAGTGTGAGGGGCCTTACCCCCTGGTCCCCATCTTGTGGTCCTTGTCTTCTGGCTCAAAAGGAGTCAGGGAACATGCCATAAGATTGACAAGAGTGTGTAGTTTTGGGTAAGCATATTGAAAGTACTAAACACAGTCAATAGCAGTTCATGGCAGTCCATACAGAAGACTCTGCCTTATAATTTGGGCTTTACTAATCAGAAGTTCCAGGACTTAACAATTACTGTGTGTCAGCTAATGCAAAGCATTTCACTCTGCTCCTTCCAAAGACCAGAAAGGAGAAAGGTCTAACACAGGGTGTCGGCCACCTGTGGATTGTACACGAGAGTGTAGGATACTTCTTTTGCTTTGGTTAGATCTTGCTCTGATTCAAATTTTTCAATGGGGGTGTTAGATAATAATACCAGTATTTATACTATCATTCTGGGTGGACTGTCTATTTTGTTCTGACTGAAAATAATTATTGACACAAAGGTTCAATGATTCAAAGGTTACTATGAAAAATTGAAATGGAAGAGTCAGAACAACTTGAAAAAAACTGAAAATAAGCAGCTTTGTCCTCCAAAGTTTTCCAGACATGGAACCCATAAACCTAGAAACTTAAATGCACTTTTTGTGTTTTCTCTGGCATTATATAAAAGATAACACCAAATGTATTTTATATTATACAGTTCATCCAAAATATACCCTAAAGCAAGTCATAAAATGGAATGCACTTAGACACACCCAGTTACACTACAAAATCAGAATGCTATATAGCAATTAATCCAAGGTAATTCATAAATCTAGCAAAACCACGGAGAATAAAATAAATTAAGCACGATAATTTTGATTTGGCATTTAAAATATACTAAAAATAAAATAAAAAACTCTCGGGCTACATTTTGAAAACTCATCCTTTTGACTTGTACCTGTAAATTACAGAACCAGGTCACTGTAGTAAAAGCAAAATTGTACTAAAATAAGTTATGTCACAAACACGTTTCCTTTGAATGTTTAACTATTACACTGTGCTGGTATATTAAATACGTAGATGAGTAAATAGCATTCGCTGCAGGAGCTTTGTCTTTTAATGATTTCTGTCAGGAGCAAACATCACTTTTTGACATTTGCCAGCCTGCATGCACCTGAAAATCAGAGACATGTGAAATCCCAGAGACCTGTGCATTTGGGCCAAAGTCCATCAGAGTCAATGAACATGTAACCATTGACTTCCACAGGCATCGGATCAAACTACAGGTGACCTAAATGGCAAGAGCAAGTCGCTTCAGGAGCAGCGTTGGAGCCAGAGTCGGTAGCTGTGCCTAGGCTGGCAAATCAGTGCAAGCTTCAAAATATTCCCAGGCACCAGGACACAGACACAGCAGTCCCAGGTGTAAATCTGGCCTGTCCACCTCACACTCCTGAGCAATTCCTAGGCAGAGTTTGGGAGTTCAGCGATACAGGGACTGTTTCCAACGGGTAGTTATCACGCAGCCAACCTGTTTTGGAGGCAAAAACATAGTCTCAAGCCACTTGGTGCTAGCTGGCTTTAGTGCCTGGAAAGCTGCCAGGCACAAGCGTAGACAGAGTGCTGTGGGTTAAGAAGCGACTCTCACAGAGTTTATGATACAGAAGCCTTGGCCCAAATGTTTCTGAGGGCTGTGTCTCAGCAACATACGACCAGTGTCTCATCAATCCTGGGTAATAAACAGAACTTTCCATGGAAATACTATCCCCTTCAGTGTAAAAGATGCAGTAAAAAAGTATATTAAGAAACTGAAGAACGTAACATTGAAATGTTGTGTAACCCGCTTGAACAATGAGCGCTATTGTATGCCTCTATATGAAGGATTTGGAAAACTAGCATATAATAGTTTGTTAGTACACAATGCAGCATGTAAAGATAAGAAAGTATGCAAAGTATGCAGTGGATGGGAAAAGCTGATCATCACACATCTGTTCAAAAATAGGGGAGGTCTGGCTGTGTAGTGCTGAATCAGCTACATTTACACAGTGAGAAACTTGTGATAGCAGCAAGTTGAACTGCAGTGACCAAGCCTACTTGTTGCAAAAAGCCTGTAGTAACAGCTCTGCAGTATCAGGCAAAACCTGCATTTGGTGTGTGTATATGGACCACACAGGGCAATCCAGCAGTATAATTCATCAGGATATTGTATTTTCATTTTGGTGCCTTTGTGTGTATGAACTAACCTTTTGATCACTGTAAGCAAGCAGCAACACAAGCAGATCAACACATTGTTTTGAATAGTAGCCAAAAAGACCGTTGTGAGAGACCACTCTGCTCACCTCTACTGGAGGTTCCTCACTGTAACCCCTGGGGAAGCGGCTTCTCTGCTGCAGGTGTCATGGGTGGTGGATGGGGGCTTAGAGAGCTCAGTGCCTCAACATGAGAAGGTAAAGACTGGCTAGGCTTGGCCACAAGACAGGGAGCTCAGACACAGAGTCAGATTTATGAAATTAGATGTCGAAGGCAAATATTTCATGATTCCTCCTATTTAGATAGGACATCTAATTTTTTGACAAATTCATTAGATTATTAGAATATGGGCCTAAAATAAAAACATGTTTGGCGAGTGGTGGGACATGGGTAGAAAAACACCTGACTGACATCTGCTATATTTATTTTGGAGAGTGGTTCAAGAGCACCCTGCCAGATACTGATACTGGCTGGCACTCAGACATACAAGTGCCAAAATAAGCTGAGCAAATCTTTTCTTTTCTTTCTTTCTTTTTATTTTTTTTTATTTTCATGTAAGGGAATCTTGGCAGTAATTGGAGAAAGTCAACACAATAAATTGCCTTTAAATTCAGATGATCAATCCCATCTAATGCTTTGTTCAGCAATGATACCCTGAGTATTCTGACCAGGTAATGTGATGAGAGGAACTAATAGTGCTGTTGGGAATAAAAAATTGTGGCTGTCTGCACTGAAACAGGTGGTATAAATATGTTTCCAGTAATTGCATGGCTGTATAAATTGTAATGTAATTATAGAGTTCTTTAAATGTCACATCTCTATGAACTATCATCTGTGGATTTGTTTAAAACAATTGCCTCCCTCTAGTAAGCGCAAAATCTTCTGAAACAACCATCAAGCACATATGTCTGCTGGAGTCTGCAGCAAATTAAGAGATTGGAGGGTTGTCATTTCATAGGTGACCATTTTAGCATAGGCATCAAGCTAATGTTTTGACATTTTGCACATGACATTGGATCCTGTTGTCTTCTCCTTGCCATGAGAAGCTGATGAGTGGTGATATCTCAAAATTACCCCTGTGTCTTCAAAAGAACAAAACAAAAGGAGGAGGCATCACTGGCAACTACTGTGTGGACACCAAATATCTTACAAGCATTCCCATTTTTTCACAGAGCTTTTGTCTTTCCACAAGCAGCATCTACATATTATTTCCTTAAAACCAACATTTGATGCAGTTATTTTGTGAAAATATATGAGCTGGCAATGTGCTAGTGAAGCACACAAGTGGGAGGGACAGCAATTTAACCTAAGCTAAGACCAAGGCTTCAGGGTGATTCTTCATGGTTTTAGCACGATTTATCACCTTATGAAGGCAAAAACCTGACTTTCCTAGGCTATGCTGTGCTGGTGTGACTGCTCTCCTACCTTACACACAGATGTAGCACCAGTGACATGGGGCACTTCTTCACAATCGCTCTTCTTACAGCTGATCTTCAGCATAGCTTCTTATTTAGAAGAAGCTATTGACCTCACGCTAACTCTTTGTATCATGGTAAGCGTACAGTTTCTCTGTCTCTGAAGTAACTATGAGCACTGAAGACTTTGTCAAGATAATAAAATTACCAGTGAGAGTTGTTCAGAAAGAGAAAAGCTGCATCTCATCTCAGGAAAGTGCATTTGGTGGCCTGTGGGATCCTCTCTCCAATCTAGCAATGTTATCTGCTTTTGTCAGAAAAGGTAAAATAAGGTCATACCTCCCTATTCTTGATTTCCTCTCTTTTCTCCCTTACCAACTAACAGAAGAGCTTTTGCCAGCCTTAACAGAGACATATTTAGTAAAATGGAAATTATCATCTGGAAAGCAGATAATTGAATTTGACCTATTGTTCCCTTAAATGCTAAAATCAGACCCTGAGTATTTCGTTTAGCTTTCTAAATTGTGTTTGCTTTATATTGATTTTGCAGTGTGGCTTCAGGGTTCTTTACACATGTAGATCTCATTAACTAGTCGACCAATATGGGATGAGAGGGAAATACTCACAGTTTTTATGGTGGCTCTTTTGACAGATACACAAGCTGCTGCAACCATCAACAAGGACAGCAGATCCAGTCACGTCATCAATCTTTGGCTTCTCTGTGGGGGATATCTTTTAATGATTCCAGGAGAGGAAGCTTTTAATTATGCTGTTCCTTCTAAGATAGTAAAGTAATAGGCTTACATTGCAAGGAGGAACTTATGCAACAGGAAGTGGAAAGCAGAAATGAGCATGATGCAACTCAGGGGTCACACATCCTCTCTCCAAGCCTTGCAGTGGGCAGCAAGTCCATTGGTTCAGTAACCCAAACACTGTCAGCGGAGTCTTAACAAATGCTGCACTATGGATTTAACTGGATTACCAGCTCAATAACAAATCACTAATTACAAAGGGTTTACTTTCACAGACGTGAAGCACATGGGTGTCTACTGCCTATGCTGCCCTACATATCTCAAAGCTAGAAAGACAAATACTCAATGAATAGGCCAGAAAAGAGGTCAGAGAAAAGGAGGTCACTGTGAAATTGCCTTGAAGCACACCGTGATCCAAAGATTATGGCAAAAGCATATGTTTGTAATGAGTAGAGGTTAAAGACCTGGACACAGGACCAGGATGTGTAAAAGAGTAGGCAACTAGTACCTGAGCTGTGGTCTATGTTTCTCTTCTACAGAGTAAAAGCTGTGGAGAGAAACTTACAGGCAGCAAGAAGACTTCTGTAGGAAATGTGGAGTCATGGGGAACTGAGGAAGGGCCTTGCCACAGCAGCCAGATGTAAATGCCTGGCTGGAGCCATATACTGGTTGTCATTTACTCAGACATAAGTTACTGGGCTTAACACAAGGGCAACTGAGGGAAATGTAATGGCCTGTGACATACAGGAGACAAATACAGATGGTCCCCTTTGGCCCCCAAACACTATGAAAGAAAAAAGTGGAAAATTTTACTTTTCTGTATCAACTTTTTATCTGGAAGAATATCAGATTTTTTTATTAATCATAGTAACCATCATATTTACCACTTCTGGTTTTCTGTGTGTTTTTAAAGAAGCATTTAAATGTTAACCTCAAAAGTGTGTATGTGTCTATGTGTGTGTTCCTCTGGAAGTACCAGAGTTACGAGTTAACTGAGACATTAGGCTTAATGCCCAACATTTGATTCTCTTTCAAAGACTGTTCTTTAATGACTTCAAAGTAGATCAAACCTCTGTGTCACGTCTTGTCCAGATGAGATATGGTGCCTCCAGCATGCAATTGTATGAGTGCTATAAGACAGCAGTTCAGCACTGAATCACTGACATAGCTTTTCAAATCAAAGATGAACAGAACTGTGTGATAGAGACTTCATGTATTTCACTGCAGTTCCCATAGTCTGGAGGTTGGAATTATTATGTACACATATTTTTCTGGCGCCCACAGTAAGAATGCAAGTTGCACCCTGAGGTGGCAATTAGAGAGATGAACATGTGTGCAAAACAGAGACATAGAAAGGACTGGAAGGAAAACTGATGTTTGTTTGTTTATTTTTGTAAAGAAATATAAGCCAAGAAACTTATCAGAGAAAACTTGAAAACCAGCTTATATTGCCTGGTATTTCTCTCATGTGTGCAAAACCCACAAACCTTCAGATTACGCTCAGTACTGAATCCTCACTATTAACAAAACAGGCCTTGAAGAATGTCTGTAACTGGACCAATCTACCAAGAGCAGTTTCAGTAAAAAAGTGCAAAACACCTGCCTTTTCCTCTGACAATACCCTATGGGTAGAGAGCTGAAATACATATGTCAACCTGCACCTCTGTAATTGTGACATAAGATACCCAGCCACTTGAAATATAAGAAAAATCTCTGCATTCCTGAATGCAAAGGTTAAAAGGTCTGGGTCTAGGAACAAAGTCCAGGGACAGTTTATCTATTGCATAGAAGCACGATAGAAACAACTCTTTAAGTTACCACAAGAAATGGTGGTCAAAGAATGTTTTTTTTAGAAAAATCTCTTATATGTCTTCTTTATTGTGCCAAAGCTAATGCTGCAGTTACTGGCTTGCTCTGACTAGGGTGGGAATTCTGCTCTTTTTAGTAGTTACATACAGTAAAGTATTCCTAGATGTAGTTCTTATTACACACATCTGCAAGTATGAGGAGAAAAGAAGCTAATGCAATCCAGTACAATATTGTGCTGCACATTTGTAGAAATCTTATAAAGAGAGCTGGCCAAAGGACTGCACTATCATGTTAATTCATGAATGTGAAAATGAGTATTTTAGCCACATAGGCCCTCAACAGGTAACTTTTCTTGGATGCTATGTGCTGGAAAACAAAAATATGTGACAGAAAATTCAGTCATGTGTCCCTGAGAGCCAACAATCAGAAATGAATGTTTAATATCTGCCTATTGAATTAGATTTTTGCTTGCTCTGTTTGTTGTATTGAAGCATACTGAACAAGTCGGGAATCTTCTCTCAAGTCTATATCAAGTCTTTTCCACCGCTAAGTTGTTATTTTCAGTTATAAAATTTGTTAAGCATCTCTCTCCCTCTATCCAACCTATCTGGCTAAAATGGTCCAGTGGTCTTGTAAGAGTAAGGATGATAAACATTGAGTAATCACTTCAAGGTGATTCCTGACAGGATTTATCTTTTAGCTTAGAGTATTCACACTGAGATCAGAGGCAATGTGTACAACTGACTGGGGACTTCAGAAAGGCTGCAGTGAGGTGCTGTGGTGTTTGTGGTAATCGGGGGAGGTCTACAGGCTATGGAAAAATGACAAAAATCGAACTGCAGCTGGGACTGCTTCACAGAACCACAGAGCTCAGGGCAGTGACCTGCACCAGTGAGATCCCTGCACAGGGAGGGCACTTGGGGCTGGTCCGCTTCCAGCTCACTCCTGGCTGCCCAGGAGAGGAGTCTGGGTTTGGATGAGGACAACCCATTCATGTTAAAGTTTTGCAGTGGTTTGAGTGCAAGTGGTTAGTGATGTTCTTAATTAAAACTAAAGTAAATTAAAGTAACTAAATTAAGTAGCAGAAACCATTAAACATGAGACAAGTCTTACTGATCTTGTATTGGTGCATTAAATTGAGCAGGATGCATACTCGTTTGGGAAAAGACCTCTTCAAAGGGCAGGAGATGGCTCACCAAAAATTCAGTTCTGGACTATGAGAGTGCAAAGTCTAGGACTCCCAGCCCACAAAGAAGCTACTCCAGCTGTTCAGGACCTTTGGATTTAAGCCACCTGGGACACAGTTCTGCATCTGTGCAGGTAGCTGAACACAAATTACATAAAGAATTAATTAGGCTGTTGGAAGGAAGAAAGCCATTAGTCTCCCAGCAGCACATGAACTAAAAACAGGGCTTATAGTGGAGGAGAAAAACATACAGCACTGTTAAGAACAAAAGCCAACTCAGAGAACACAAAATACAGTTCAAGGTTTGATTCACAATAGCAATAAACTGCTTTATTACTAACTAATGAAGGAACATAGTCAGGATTGTTGAGAACTAATAGGGATACTCTGATGCACACAGTTAAAAGGTCAAAATTTAATTAAACACGTCCATGGCATAATTACAACTCTAAGAGATAGAAAACACAATAATGTTAATCATTCTGGGCCTTCTTCATTTCAGGGTTGTCCATATTGCAAGTAAAATTTTCATATAAGTTTCTGGAACAGAATCTAATGTAGCAAATTGTGAGGGTCACTAGTGTTTTCTTAGATTGCAACACATTTACAGTATTTTAGATTTAGTGTCTCTGATAGAAAAAGAGATATGGATACATTTTACTTTTTCAAATAACCTAATTCTTAGCTGTCTTTTAAAGAACAATATCTAACGATCCAAAGATACTCAGGCTTAAGTTCAGCATCTGCTGTTAGCATGAGTGGGCTCCTCAGGTGTATTATGTTGCCCAATGTTTGCATCAATAGCATCTTTCCAATTTGTCTTGACAGACATTTCCTGCATTAGATATTCCTACCATTATGAAGACTTACGTTTCTTTACAATGTGGTAAGTCAGGTCCTCATGACTTTCTGACTTAAACACACTATCAAATCCCATCTTTACTGCTCTTCTAAAGTACCTACTATTAGGCCTGATCCAGTTCTCCACTGAAATAATATAATGATTTCTATAGACTTCAACAGACTATAGATCATACCTACAGGATGCAACCAAAGATAACTTCTCTTCCACAGCATACAGAAGATTAAAGTAGTATTTTCTTTCAACTGGTGTAGCCATATTTTCTTCATATTCAGAGAAAAACCCAAAACTATCAGATGCTGCATGAGGCACAATTTGCAGATGGTATTTTAGGATTTTCATCTTCTATAAATACAAGCATAACATCATTATTTTTCTTGTCACTTCATAATTTTTATTCACTTGGTTTCATGTCTCGCACATAATTCTGTTAAGGAAAAGCAGTTTGCTGCTTTTTTGTTTTGTTTACACAAAATGTAGCAGGAATGAGAGAATGTATTATTGGTGAGATAAAAATACTGTTGCAATATTTTTGTCCAACAAATTTCTTTTAGACAAGAGGTGTTACTGTCTGGATGGTAGTGCACATTCTTCATCTGCTGTAGTGTTGTAGCTGAAATGGAGTGGTCCCGGGAAAACTCGGTTGTAAAATGCCGTATGCATTCATACAGGGGATTAGGATTGCCCACATCCTGCCTGTATACAGGACAAAAGCCGTTGTAGGGCTGCTGTTCTCAATCTGAACAGATACTCTTGAAATGGTTATATGTCGGCTTTTTCCCCACAACCAGTGGGTCTTCAGAACTAAAATCCTTCTTGTTTTTCTTTTTAAATGTAAATTGATGTTGTGACAATAACTCCAGAAATAGTACAAAAAATACATGCTGGAGGAACGAAAAAGAAGGAAAAAGCTATTCAGTGGACAGTTTTGGCCAAAACCCAGATGAATACACATCTGGCATCAAATAATTAAGTGTGAACTACAGAAGAAGGGTTTAAACATTTTGTAATTCCTGCCATTTCTGTGTGACAGTATAGTACTCTCCTCTAGCCTGGCCTTGAGGTCCATCCACTCAAACTTCAGATAAATTTTTTCTTGCCTTGCCCAAGCAAAAGATGCCATTTATGATTGCAGTACAAAATAGCCTTTGGTGCACATCCGTTATACTGGTGCTTACAGACCAAATTCAGTGCTAATGAGATCAAGTGCAATTCATTTCAAACCGTTGTGTTTCTTTAGCTGCAGTGAAAGCATTTTAAAAAAAATTTGCTGTCTCATAGTTTTCATTCTCAGCCTGAAATTAAATAACAGAATGCTTCTTTTCACTCTTGTAATGACATTAAGAGTGTATAAAGTCATATTACATCTTACATGAACTTCATGTCATTAATTCAGTTACAGTTCTTGCCTCTAAGGAATAAGGTATTAATGAATACAGGTTTCTCCAGTAGAAATGTTACATATGACAGTTTTGGTGTTTTACTGTATACAGCTTTTCAGTGTTTTAAAAAGTATTTGTATAGTTGATATTTTTTTCTGGTAGGCATATTTTTAAAATGTTTTATTTAATTGTTAATAACAAGTACCGGCATTTGTCTTTTGCTTGGCTCAACATGCTGATAATGCAGTAATAGATACACTGAGAAGTTCCAACACCCCTCATTTGTTTGCTAAGCTATTATGTCTCAATACCAACAGTTTCAAAAGAAAAAAAGAATGTCCGAGTAGGATAAAATATAACTTTATGTAAATTATTTAAAATAAATCTTCAGAAAACTTCACCCCAGACATTCTTAATTTAAAAAGGGAACTAAGAAAAAAAGCAACAGCAAAAAAGAAAAGTGTCTACACAGGGCTCTCCTGTTCTTAATTTTGGTTGAAACCGTGCATACCCCTTTGAAGTACTGGCTCTAGTAATACACACCTTATCCCTCTCTGTGCCAGCCATATGAACCTATTTACATTGTAAGATTCAGCCAGAGGCCAGGAAAGAGATATGTACAGTAATTCCAAACACAGTCTATAAGGAAGTGCCTCAAAGATTTTCATAAAAGTCAATGACACCTATCAAATGGCATTAGAAACATGTAAGCAGGCATGGCCATGATTACCTCAAACTGACATGATAGTACCTGTCTCAAAGAAATTGCACTTTATTGAATTGTCTTTAAACATTTATATAAAGTAACAAAGTCAGCAAAGTAGTTTAAACTTCCACCAAAACAGATGTCAAAGAGTGACTATGCTTTGAAATATAAATGAATTCAAGGGTCTTCTGTTGCTTTTGAGTAAGACAAGCTGACTGAAAATCAAAACAATTTAAATGAAAACCATTGTTTTTCTGTTGTGGTACTTTTAGCCATAACTATCTATCTGTCTGTCTGTTTGTCTGTCTGTCTGCCTACCTAATAAAAGTAATCTGTGCTCTTAAAGGTAAAGAAACAAGACTTAAAATGGACTGCAAAGACAGCCTTTAGTACTTGGGAATGACCAGAGATATTATTTTCCATCCCTGGATCCCTTTTCAGTACCAGCTACTGCATACCCTTATAAGGAATTACACAAATTTCAGCAAAACTTGCTGAGTACCATCAATTCATGTTCTAGGTATGATGCTAAATAATTTGGAGATTACTTCAGCTATCTAGTTATGAAGAATGACAGTCTGGTGTGTGTCATAAATCTACAGTAAATCATAAATCTGACATAAATTATCATAGTAGAAGGGGAACTGAGATAAAGCTGTACACATTCAGTGGTAACAGCTTTGGATCACCACAGAACATATGCTTGTGCTTGACTTTAAGAACTGAAACCATCTATATTCTTCAAGGGAAATATGTGCTTGGGGGAATTTTTCCTTATATCACCGAAACTTCGGAAAAACTGTGTTTTTCAGAATTTTCCAGGACTGAATTTTCCGGTAGTTTTTTTTCACATTATACAATAGTGACAGCATTTGCCACTCTGTCACTGTCAACAACTGATTGGGCATAGATCCCTGGATACTCACACTGCAGCGCTTCTCTACCGTGATCTCAGTCTGTGTACGAGCATGTGCTGAACACATTAAAATGAATCATCAAACGGCACCAGGTGCATGGAGTGAACAGAGCCATATAAAAAAGCAAGAAAGTCGTAAGTGCTATCATGCCCTGTTTTCCACGAAATAAACAAAGGAATACTGTGACATTCCATATTTATTATGGTTAAGTGTTCATTTAGCTCCCACAGCAATCCAGACCATCCCTAGGCCAAAGAGTTTCATGTATTAAGATGGGGCAGACTACAGAACAAACTTAGAAAGTGCTTAGAAAGAAATTATTATCCACCAAATCATTTTGCTGTGGGCTATGTTCATTTGCACTTTGTAACCCATTCTTCAACTCCAGAATTGTTTAATAGTGTTTCTGCTTACACTACAATGTGTCCAATTAGCATAACACTTTTCTTCTGGAGCTTAATCCCTGGTGTTTTGGGATATTTGGCTTTGCCCAAATTACCCAAATTCTGGCATTCCTGAACGTCCATATGGACATAAAAGTTGCTAGACTTCAAATTCCAGCCAGGAGCATCTCCTGCTCTTGCTCTGCACACGCCGCTGGATCACAGAGAGATGTGCAAGGTTCTTGGGTCCTTCTCTGTGTCTCCATCCCTGTCTGTTCAGCTTCGGTTTTGGATTCAATCTGGACAGTGATTGTGGTGAGAGAATGCTTTGTGGATTCTCTGCAGGTCTGGCCAAATATCTGTCTTTTCATACCTGATGTCCCTCAGATACCTCACCTGCTCTAATGCTGATGTCCCTCGTGGAAGCCAATCAAATTCAGAAACCAAGCTCACGGGAAAAACATTGTTCCACCAGGCTCTATGCTAACTTTGCCGCACCTTACAGGGTCACAAGTACCACTCTTTATACCAGAAGCTCTGGAAGTGGTTTTCCAGTGCTTTCTTAATAATTTTCTGTTTACTACCGCTAGCATTACTAAGATGCCTCAAATGCTTAATTGAATTAAAAATTAGAAATGCAAGGTTAATTACTTTCTGAACCTTTTCTCTGAGTATGAAGTATCTGGCAGTGAATAGCAATTTGACACTTAATTTGCATTACACTGATACGAAAATCTGCTAAAAGTAATGAAAGAAAATGTGCATTTGTTACTACCAAAAATGTTCTAGCACTAATGCTGGAAGGTTAGGATATACTCTGTTCACTTTGCTGGAGGCATAATGACATTGTCCATATCTGCATACTGAACGCCGATTCTGAGAACTCTATGGAAAAAATACTGTTTCTTAGTATTATTACCGTCAATTATTTCTGTCACTACTTTTACAGTTAATGCAATATGTTATCATTGGTAGCTGATCTCATGAGCCTACCATCTAAGCTCAGAACATCAATACCAGAATTCAGAAACGACTAACACACTCCTGGAAATTCCCTCAAATTCCCCAGACTCAGCCCTTTGTACACACACCACAAAGTAACTGTGTTGGTGGTCTCCAACCTGAGATCAACTGGACGCTGTGTAACCTTTGCTGGAGAGATGGGCAACAAATACCAGCTGGACCTTTCAGGTGTCAGTCATTCTTAACAGGAGCTTTTCTGGAGAGTCCTGCCTACATCATTCCCCCTTTCTTTCCAGCTTTGTGATGCCAGGTCTTGCTGAAACACTGTCATTGTAGTTGATTTGCTGGGAAATGCTTTAAAAACAAGTTTTCTTTTCTAAATGATAAAAGTGAGCCAAGTCATGCTCTCACAAAATAATAACAAAAAAGCAGCAGCTCCTATGAAGGTACCTGGAAGCACAGAAGTTCGAAATCTTGCCTTTCTGTTGGCAGGCAGCTGCTGAGATCCCAGCCCTGGGGTGGGAAGGGCAGGGAACGTCGTCCCACTGCTGTGATAGCACAGCCAGCTGCTTGCCAGCCTGCTTGCCACCCTGCCAAGCTCCGTGCACCTCGTGTAGCTGAGGAATTTGGCAGCCCTGCCTTGTCTATCCGCACCTCCAGTGCAATATTGAGAGAGGGTAACCAATAGCCTTAGGGATGAAGCGCTGAGCTGAAAATATAAGGTTTGGGCTTTACCACTTCAAAGGGCTGACAATATTCCTATGTGCATCACTAACCATATTTTTGACACTTCGGTATTTTTATATCCCTGCTGGCAGACGGTTATTGTTCTTACCCTCCCCTTTTGCCACAAGTTGCACAAGATCACCCCGCCCAGCGCAGGGAGAAGGTCTGAAGCACAACAGATCCAGATCTTGGCCCCGTTGCTTCTCTGAAGGAATCAGCCACATCCAGAGCTCTGCCTGCTCCATGCACGTCAACAGGCAGGGGCTGAACTGAGACATCCAGCTATGAATGCGACCGTGTCACAAACGGGCCTGCAAACTAACAGTACGGGCTGGGTCCAGCACCTGAAAGTGGGAAGATGCCACGGAAAAAAGCCTTCTTCAGCTGTCATCTGCAGGACTGTATTCTGTGTTGTGCATCTTCAAATTTGGGGTTTGAGGGGACAACATTTGCAATCTGATGACGGAAGATGAATAATTAAAACAGACTGCAATTGTAATGGACCACTGTAGCATTACAGCCTTTCCCCAAGTTTGAACCCATTTTCTTTAAAGCCTAAATGAGTTTGCAATCATAAAAATTAGCTCATTAAAAAATGTCTTAAAAATCAGAGAAGTAACAGCACAAACCTGTGGCTGCTGGACCCTTTCTCTGCATGACCCCACCAGTTAGCAGGCAAGACTGAAGCAACCTTGTAACAGCCCAATATTAAACAAACAAAGAGACAGAGTCTGGTTGCACTAGGGTGCACTTTGGAAAGACACAATGTGAAAAAGAAGTATTCTTCAGCAAATTTCATTTAAATGGGCTTCAATGGAAATTTAAAGAATTCATTGCATGTCTGTACCAGAAATATGAGTGCTGTATTCAGTCATACACCTCTCATTATATTTCTATTTCTAACACTTCATTGTTTCTCAGACAAAGCATCAGCATTTCTTTCATTTCTGTAATAATAAAACATGATATTTATTACTAAGAGGTAGAGACTAGAAACAGAAGGTGGAGAGCTTTCATCCAGGGGGACAAGACAAGTGCTCTGTAAGAGCATTACTTAACGTGGAGCCATGACTCACATGCATGTCATTTTAACAGCTTTCTGTGTTTAATTTCCTTTTCTTCAACCAGTAGCCTAACATAGCAGCACTTGGACTGTGGTCTATGGACCACCAGTGGTTTGTGGGGCTCTCCCAGGTGGTCTGGGGAAATAAATGTTTTGGGACCTACACCATACCTGACAGATCTCAGGGAAGGGAAGCGAGTGCTCCAGAAGGCAATTTTTTCCTTGTTGCGTGAATGGTCTCTGGAGCAAAAAAACCTGGGAGGCCATTGGGTTAGGGAGCCCTCTAATGTTTGTGGGAAAAAAATGCTAACAGTTGGGTTTTGGACACTGGTTTACATTCTCAGTGTCTATAGCAGTCAGAAAGCTTTAAGCCTTTGCAAGGTAAGACAAAACAGAGCCACAGATGATGCAGAGCAACACAATGAAAGAGTTGCAGAGAGGGCTGAAAGCCATGCAAGTTTTACCCACCTGACAATTTGGGGAGGGTCTGGGCAGTCAGATCTCATTACTTGCACCAGATTTAATCTTGGCTTCATGCCTCCAAGCTCCTGTGAGGTCCCAACATCCTCAAGCGAGAACTTCCCTGGGTTTCTTCTCCCATGCTCCTCGAGAGGTTTTGTTTGGCAGGTGGTGGGTAGCAGGTGAAGAAGCACATGGACCTGGTCATCTCCAAGCCCACCACATGGTGCATCTCCCACAGAGGGACTGCATGGTGGCATGTCTCAATAATGGACACGCTGCCAGCAGTGCCCACACGAGGCTCAGCAGCCATGACGCCGACCCTGGGAAAGAGAGAGGACACCTGCCACTCGGTTCAAGACCCCTGTGGACCTGGGGGGTGGCCTGAATGTGGGTCATGCACGTGGATCTGTCCAGCACCCAGAAGTGGCGTTTTGGGGTGAACTCCAAAGGTAAGGGTGCCATCTACTGAAATGCCACCTGAGATTCCCGAAACACCAGACTTCTCCTTGGAGATCCTCTCTGGTACTCGCTGACCTAGCCTAACCCTGCTGCAGCTTATGAGATCCAGTGAGCTCATTGCCTAAGGGGGCATGGCTGCAGGCCAGATAGGAGAAATGTAATACTAAAATAATGCAAGTGCTTCAGTGTTAAAAAATGCAACAGTTTGGAAACGGTAAAGAGGATGGGGGAAAATTGGAAACCTGTTTGCATGTCCAAAATTAGAGATTGCACCAGAAAAAAGAAAGAGGACCATATAACTAGTTTACAGCGAATGAACACTTCCAGTAAGGTTCATTTAGCCTATTTCTAGCAATTGAAGTCTGTCCTGGGAAATTTCCATTGCATTATGATGGGCTCAATTAGAATTGTTATAATCAAATAAGTACATTTGGCAGAGCGGTGGGAAAGGAAAATGCTACCATTGCAGGTTTAGCTGTGTGCCTGTCTTATTCTCATCCTGTCCAAAGGTACCTGCTCAGATGTTGGACTTTACTTTTCCTCAGGTGCAATTCCAATGGTTTTCCAGGCTCAGATTCCATCTGGGGATGCTCAGTTCTGAGCATTACCTCCAAATGCCCAATGAGTCCAAGTAGATCTGGGGCATCTAGGTCTTCTACGGACTCCTTTAAAAAAAAAAACAACTCCAGAAACCTTTTCTGGTTACGTTATTAGGTTATGGAAGCCTGTTCTGTATAGTCTAAACCCTTTTGCTGCCCCTAAAAGCTACATCAACTTCCACGGAATCAGTTTGGACCCTAATGACTTCAGTGAGATTAAATTTAAGCCTCACATAGTGATGTCTTGCAGTATTCCTGGAACCCTCATAACTGCTCAAAATTGCTAGATTGGAGTCCAGTGTGACCTCTTGCATCTTCACTCTTGGTCTTTCTCTTGCCTCAGAGATATTTGAGGGGAGATGAAATGGGAGCTGCAGGAGGCTGCCATAAAGAGGTTTAGGCTTTTTGAGAGGAAGTCCTCCTACAACTGTTATTTAATGCTATTTTGGCCATTTATGTTATAGGGGGTTTGACAGGAAGATTAAGGCTTGCCTCCCCTTTTATTTAGGGCTTAACTCTGCAAATGTCTTTAGAGCCACAGGTCCTATCTATGTTACTGGTATGTCTTGCCTGGAAACATTCACTGAAACAATAATTCTACTCTCACAAAGCAGATTTTTAGTAACGTTGAATCAATTCTTCAGAACCTTTTTTTCCTTCTTTCAAAGTGTCTAAAAAGTTGCTCTGTGTGAGAAATAGAAAGACCTCAAGAGCAAGAACTAAGCGCCAACATCAGAACAAAATTTTCAAATGTATCATCAAAACAATTAGTTCTAAAAAAAGACCTCCCCAAAAATCAAATGGCAATTTTGATATTTCTCCTAATATGGCACCAAGAAGTTCCCAAATACTTTTTTCCCCATCACCTGCCTTCCCCTCCCCCCCAACCCCTGCCCCAGTCCCCAGTGCAGAGAAGAATTAATTTTCTTCTGTAGTCTTTCAGTCTGGGTTGGGGATGCTGAGCACCTTACAGGATCATGCTCTGGAACTACTCCACTACAAGTGAATGGAATGATATTAGAGCAAAACTGGACTAAAAAAGAGAATCAGGCGTGTAATACACCCTGGGGACTCAGCAAGTTCCAGTTTCCTTTCCACAGTCTTACATTACTTCTACTAGTACCAATGCCATGAATGCCTTCAGCATTTCAATTGTTAACAGTAAGCCATTTAATACAGAAAGCACTTTAAAAAGGGTGTAAAACCAAGTTAAAGCAAATGCTTGCTTCTCTACAATCAAGGGGTTAGAAAACACATAGCCAAAGAAACCTAGGACTATTTCACATTTGGTTTCTGGGCTGAGAATTAATATTTTTTGCCAGATTTCAAACAATTTTATTGTAGCTACTAAACCAATACACCACTAAGCCACCAAAATGCTATTTTTGGAGAGAAACAAACTTTCAGTAAAATTTGATACTTCCAAAGTACTGTTTGTAATCACTTGAGAGAGATTTCTTTTGCCTTTTTTTTTTAATCTGCATGTGAAGTGAGAGGAATGTGGAAACCAGTATGGGCTAGTAAAGCATATGACACAAAGTTTGGCTCTACTGAAGTCATAATTGGATGAGACTATGATACACCCACAGAAATAACACAAATCCTTTAACAAGAGACTTAAGAATAGTTAACTAAAGCCAACCTAGCAACAAACTTCCCCTGAAAACACACCTTATCTCAGGAAGTGAAAACTATTCACTGCCTAAATTTCAATTAACTTTGTCACGCTTTTCAGAACCACAGCAGTTGCAAGCTTGATTCACGTTATGATGACAGATAATTGCTTTTACAGGCCTGGCTTGGTGGAACTGTGCAAAAAGGCTTGCCAGACTGCATTACATGACTGAAAAACATTAGACAGTTAACATGTCCCATCTCTTCCTCTACCTCTTCTCTCTTTTTTTTCCCTATCTTTTGCAACCTCCCATAGAGGCTTATGTGTGTGCATCTGCGTGTGTCTTTGTGTCTGTGTCAGTAAAAGCCCAAACATTAGATCACAAGTTCTTGTTTATATAAGCTTCAATTTACCCTTCAGGCAGAAACTTAGAGATTTCCAAACACACAGATGCTTGCCACTATCCAAATTCAATTTGAAATGCTCTGCACAACATCTCCTTTAACTTAACTAACCTTGTATTGTTCAAATACTTCATAACGTGTTTTGATTGCCAAACACCATTACTAACTTTGCCATCGTTAACAAAGCTAATTGAAACACAAATAAATGGAATTCCATAAAATGTCAAATCTTCTGAAAAAAAATTGTATTCATTTTATTAAACACATAAATCTGATTTTACAAATACTCATTATGCAAAGTTATTATGGGACAACTATCACAACACCAAAAGAAAATGTTGCTACCTGGTATGACCTAGACACTGAAAGAGACCCTACAGGAATCTGTAGAAATGGGCCATCATTCGCCAACAGGGTCAGGACTATAATTTATTCACACAAAGCAAAACCTAAGGAAGCGAGGCAGAAACCCCAGGAAATAACGCAAGGTTTACTTAGGGAATGCCAAAGAATGGTCCCCTCAAGGGAAGATTTGGAAGTCTGTGGAAGACAGAGGGAGAAGGGCCGAACGTAGCATGCTCTGGTGAATGTAGTTTTCAGACCATGATACCCTGCGGTTTCTTTCCATGGGCACACTGTGGACACAGCAGTTCTCTACTCTAGAAATAACTGAAACAGGAGAGACAATCAGTGTTGCTGACTTCCAGAAAAGCTAGTGCTGCACATAACATGGAGGAGTCTTCAAGATCTCACCCCTTATGAATTCCTTTCAAAAGAATACACAAAGCAGATGTAACTTAGTTACAGACAAGGGAAGCACAAAGTTTGTCATCATTAATCTCCATTTTACCCCCATGTTGCTGGAAAGTAATGCTGCCTTTAACTGTGCTTTTTTGTTTTTTCTTTCTTTCAGACACAACACGGTTTATAAAGTGGCTGCACACAACGCTCCTGAAAATTGTGAAAATCTGTGTCTGTAGCAATGCCATTATCTGCTAGATTACATGCTGAATCAGGAGGTAATATTCTGCATGGAGGTTAGTCTGCAGGATGTCCTTCTGCTCCTGCTTCTCCCTGGTCCTTTTGTGTCTCCTAGAAAAGGGATGTGGGTCCCCAGCCTGCAATTTCCATCCTATGGAATGGGCATGCACAAACCGTTGTAGCAATTAGCTGACCCAATTTTACTGTTGTTAATTTTTCTCTAATGAGCTAGCAGCTGCAGAGTAAATTTGTGGCTAAGCATTTACTCTGTTACAGCGGACTGTGATTCTGCAGGGTCCTCTACCAGAGATGATGTTGTTTACATCACAATGAAAGATTGACAGGATGCCCTGGGTACACCGCAAGACACAGTAGGTAATAGCGTGTGCATGGGATGCTTCTGCAAACAGCTGAAATGCCACAAGTTTACTTCTTAATTTACCCAACAGTAACATGCTCATCTACTTATATGTTTGATGTATATTGAAAATACGCTGTTCTATGCCCACAGGATATCCACATATTGTCCCTTTCTGGCACAACATAAATCTATTGCAGTAATTATTGCATAGCTTGGAAAATGTAAGCACAGTGCGTTCTCCAAGATTCATAGCAACATATGTCTGTGTATCTTGTTCAGAGCTGTGCTTGAAACATGTTAATGTGCATGTACAAGTAACGGCACGTAAAGTGGGTTTTGGTTTAGGCACATTTTACCACTGGATTTATATGGGCATGAGGTAACACCTACTTTTTTTTTTTCTTCAAAGAGCTAATCCATATGCATAATTGAAACAAGTCCTTATTCTGCTCACTATAAATACGTACCAGATGTATCTCTCATAAACGTTACATTTTGTAGCATGGTGGGATTTGCTAGTACCTATGAGTTATGTCAACCTTGATCCAAAGGGAAATAAAAATGATGAGCATTGCATTGTAGGATATGGTGTGTCCTAGACATGGTCACAGTCAAGTCTGTAAGTACAATAAACAGTTACATTATCACCCTATTGATTTACTCTGTGTAACATGATGACTTGATTGCTGTAAACAAGAATCATGCCACTAAAATAACAAACAAAATTGATTGTACTGAAGCACACACATTGTAATTTCCACTGGCTTTTAGGCTTGCTGTGGTATACACTCACAGATCATGGGGTTATGATTGCTGTTCTTCACGATCTAACAAGAAAATAAAGATGTGAAAATGTTGTGAATACATTGCATTGGACTGCATGCTTAAGAACTAATTTTAAGAATTGGGCTCCTTGCAGTTTGAAGGCATTCTAAAAGGACTAATCATGTGACAGTGCCTTGGCTTTAGCTAAATAAACACTCTGGAACTTCCTTCAGAACCCTTCTGATACAACACGAGTCAACCCTTTTAAAAATACCGACACTACAGAAAAAATTGCTACTACTTTTACTTCTCTGAAAATCTTATTTCTCTGAAAAATGCTGTCACAGGATGTCAGATATGGACCCTTTTCTCATCAGCTCCAGGTGACCCAATAAAAAGGCTTTACGCCCATGTTCACCAGCAGAAAATCCTGTGTGTAGTCCAAGAGATACAAAACATACTGGAGAAAAAACATAACATAGCTTCAAAGCATTCTGAGATGTTTATCCTGTCATTTGTGCATCTGCTAAAAAGTCTCTGTTTTCACTTAATATATTTTAAAAATACAGCAAAAAATAGAAAAGCAACTTGTGAACCAATTACTAACAAGTAAAAGTATAACAGATGTAAACAAAAGAGCTGCAGTATTTTTCACCATATGTTTCAAATCAATCTTATTCCTTCATCAGTTGGAAACAAAGCATAATGTTGTGGTTCTAACAGTAACTAACCTTGATCTATCAAACTGTAGAAAAACTAGCAGTACTTTGACAAGCCATTTGTTCTATTTATCATAAACAGTCAATGGGACTAACAAAGATTCACCGTTCGTTTAGAATAATATTATCTAATTATTCCCATTTCAGCTCCTTTTCTAATTGCCCTCTGGCGTTCAAATTCCTCTATTGCTCATTTACTAGTTTCTGCTCTATTCAGTTGGCATTTTGCTTAACGACCTCCAGTCTGCAATTTCAGGAACACAGGTCTGGAGGCGGACAGGGTGGTGATGGGGAGGAGGACCCCAGGGAAAGGGCTGTGCAGGACTGCAGCTGCTTCCCCCTCACATGCTGCAGACGGTGCAGAGCACCAGGGAGCACCAGTGCTGTGGCTACGGTTCCTGACGTCCCACTGAGAAATCTAACCACACGTACAGGCACCTGCACAACATGGCTTTTTTACTGTCTTTAAAACAAGCCATTCATCATGAGGTTAATAGCAAAAAAGCTCCACATACTTCAGTCGCAACAAGACTACCTGAGAACCTCGACATAAATTTTACACCCAGAGGCTCTTTCCCGACTTCTTTCTTCCTCTCTCTCTTTCATTTTTCCATTTAGGCATTTATTTGGCTTTTGCACCACAGACCCCAAACGGTACTCCACATCTTTGAGTCTGTCAGCACGCAAGGGGCCTGAGAAGACAGCAAGAGTAAGACACTGGAGAAAACGCCACAGATTCAAGCTTCAGGAGGGAGGTGCAACGGGAGTATCTCTAGAGAGCCCTTCCAACTGCTCTTTCTTTCGTTCTCTCTTGCAGCTTCCTCGTAAATACACAGAGACATGTTAATAAGAACTGCAGGTGCATTTTTGTCACCTGTCTGCGCTGTGTGCGACAGTGGCTAATATCATGCAGAGGTGCTTTTGACAGGGGTGTTAGGGTCTCCTTTACCACCTGTAAGCAATCAGCCACTGTGCCAGGATATTACATACTACGCTCACAAACATCTCACAGGTTTGTTGAGGTGCTGCTCCCTGCGCACACAGCAGTTTAGGCAGTGTTAGCAGGGGGATCTTCAACGTCACGGCTTTTATGGGCACACCGTTACCAGGTCAGGCTCTCTGCTCCCTCCTTTGCTTTCCTCCAAGCTCTCTGCACCGAGCTCTGCTCAGGCTAGTGCTTGGAGGAGCAAATATAATCTCTCTTGCTTCAAGGATGTATGAACTGTAGAAACCGAGCATTGTAGGTCTGCCAGATTCCCAGCTCTCTAAACCACCTTAGCTTGTGTTTGCCAAACTTTCACGATCATTAGCTTATGTTCATGAACTCTTTGAACTTTGCACCCAAAACTAAGGTGAGAAAGCAGTGACTTTTAATGTAAATGCTATGTTCAGATCCAACCATTACTTTGGGCCAGCTCCAAAAGAGGACTTAATCATTTTATCTGGGATCAAGGAGGTTAAGTCCAAAACAAGACACTGAAAATACCTGCCTACCCCTGAAGAAACCTGAGGTTAATAGGAAAATTACTTTTCTCAGTTTAAATTTTCCTCCAAAGTTGCTCAGTTTGTGTACGTACATTGACCTGTGTTGACATGGACAATCAAGTTTAGCTCCCTCTCCTTTATGAGATGATTCAGAGACATATGTCCTCCCTTAGAGGGAAATGTTCTGCCACCAGACTATAAACCGATCTTGGCAAATGTATGGTCCACCACTATGCCACTGCACTGATAAGACTTCAAGGATTACGGGGCCACACACAATTCAGTAGTTTAGTGGTTAAGTAGCTTACCTCAGTAGGAAAAGTTCTGAGTTCTGGTTTTTGCTCCCAAGACAGTGTCTGAATTTTAGATGAAACAGATAAAATACAGGAACGATCACGGAAATGGGCACCAGAACTGTGCTCCCTAGCTGTAAGCCTAATCACTAGACTATTACAGTCAGGCTCTGCTTCTCTCAGTCAGTCTTTTGTATTTTCTGTACAGCAGCTCCATTTTCCCAAGGGGGTGAGAAGAGTCCTGTTCTACATCCTGCATCAGCCCATCAGGATTAGGTAATCTCCTGGTGGTCTCCATCTTCTCAAAAGTGGGAAAAGAAGGAATAAAGTATTTTGAGACGAGGAAAGAACTGTCTCCCCTGAGCGCACTCACTACTTTTGAAGGGCATAGCACAAGTTCTGGCTACATTTTAAAAGAAATAGATGAGCCCTGCCTAGTTCTTTAGAGACATATGCCTTCCAGAGAGGGTCCTGGCTGTACCTATCAAGTGCATAAAAGCAATTTCTTGCAGTCCCGAGTAAAAGGCAAGATCTAAGACACACTATATCCTTGGGGTTTCTTTTCTGGCTAGCTCCCGGCGGCTGTATGCTGACTGACATAAGGTAGCTCCTGGCTTAGTTTGCTCTTACGTTTCTGCTGTCAGTTTGAGATGCCTAAATTTTCATGGACAATTTATAGCCAAGTAATTTGGGGTTCTGGTTTTCATTCTGGGGTACAATATGTCTGAAAGGCTTTGAAAACCCACGCTGAGTATTTAAAATGGATCAAGCCTACAGTATGGGAGTACTAAAATTTCCCTCCTTTCTCGGTCTCTCCAGCCTTTCCTGCCCCTGTTGCGCCATGTGCCAGTGAGACGGAGAATGTAGGCAAGACTGTGGCTCCAGGACAAGTCCCTTGGTCTCTGCCATGTTATCTTTTCCTTCTTTTTCATATTCATCTCTCTCTTCCCTTCCTCCCAGGGAGGGCATCTGACATCATGTCATCAGAGGCAATCCCCATTTCTCCTCTCCTCATTTGCATTCACCCTTCCTGATCGTTAAAACACAACGGTTCCACAATCTGATGTCACACAGAGGAGGTGTGTCCCAGCCTCACCGGGCGCCCACATTGGCCGGTGCAGAACCAGAGCCTTTGTTACGTTAAAGATTCACATGAAGATGAATTTGCTGTGTCTGCTCTTGCAGGCAGTGGCAACGCTCCTGGCTGGGTTCTGGTGGCCAAGAGTGACCAGAAAAGCCCTTCGCTCCCAGATGGCTGACCAGCGAAGGGGTAGATGGACAGATGGACTCATATGTCCTGTATGGAAAAGAAATTGGTTAAAACATATACACAGAGAGATTGGATTACGATCTCCTTTTCTGCTTGGTGTCAAGCCAGTATTAGCTAAGCAAAGGTCCAGAAAGAGTGCCATAACTGTCTCATTACTGATTATAAAATGAGGTAATTCAGAGCATTTTCTGGCTCTGCTCGTTGGTATCATCCCTGAACTGAGGCCCAAGATCCTGCTTTAGAGAAGAACAAATCAGTAGCAGAAGCGAAGACCCTAGTGCCTTCGTTTCTTTTCCCATGTAGACATAAAAGGGGTAGCATTACAATACTCCACTGGTGACTGGACCTAACTGCCTGCTCAGGCGGATAATAGGGTACACGGTGGTCATTTTCCCTCCTGCTGCATGCAAGGGCACTGGGTCCCTCTCCAAGGAGAGAATATTGGAGCTTAACGCCACGCTTTTGCATGCATGCTGTTCTTGTCATTAGTTCAGTCTCGTTTCTGACTCAGCAAGATGTAACCAGGTTTTCAGTACTTAGTGTTCTTCACCGTTATGGTTTTGCTGACATAAAAACAGCAAATATAATACCATCACTGGAGTTATTGGCTCTTACAAGAGTTTTGACAGGTACCGTTACGGACAGCTCAGAGGACTGTGCTACTATCTGTGGATGTCTGATCTGCCTTGATTCTGTCATTAATTGCAGTCCTTGACGCTGCCTTTATGAACTGAGACAGAGAGTTCCATGGCCAAAAGCAGGACAGTATCAGGTCCAAAAAGGTTCATTATTTTTCCACACAGAATGATTGTACTCACACAGAGGCTGCACACCACAATAGCACTTGATTTTCTCTCTGATTTGGTGTTCCTACATACAGCACAACTCCTGTGGTACCAAAAAGGAGGTGTCCCACTGTGTTCTCAGAGGAAAAGTATCATAGCTAAGTGGCCTGCACCCTGGCCTCACAGTTTCTCACCCTGTCTCTCTCTGACTGGCCAAATCCTGCACAGGACAAAGCTTGGGGTGGTGGCTGTAGGTGAAGTTTTACATGGCTGAACCTGTCATTTTCAAAGATGAGTTTGGAGTTAAATTATTCTTATTTATAACCTTACCATAACACAAACCCCCCCATGCTGTATCTTTCATGGTTGAAAATAATGCAGAGGGATGACTATAATTAATTTCTTGATTTTTGGACACAAAGGGCATTGGAATCACAAAACTATGCAGTGTCCCAGAACGGTGGGCTTCACATTTGGATCTCTTTGAATGCTGTCTAAAATTACATGCAGGCAGGTAATTTTCTACTGAATTGGGAGATACTAATCTGTATTGCCCATTTCTTGTAGCCATGTGGGATAGACTGTACTCGTTAAATATGCTTCTGACACTGTACCACCAGGAAGCCATAGCTCTTGAGTGGGGATAAAACCCACACGTATTTGATCAGACTATGTCTTTCCTCACAGCAACGTAGCCACATATCAAAGCAATGTGATGTGAATGGTTTAAAGCAGAAATAGTGGTAGCAAATGCACGGTTTCACTTCTGGGACAATGGTAGGAATTGATCTTTATGGTGTTGAAGTCAAGTAATCTTATAACCACAAGCAAAAGCAATGCATAAGCAATATAAGTCCAGATGGTTCCACTGCAGGTGAGAAGACATGGATTTCGTGAAAACAAACACTTTTGCTCACCAGGATCCCTCCATGGTAAGCATATGTGGTTTCTCTATCCCTTGACCAAGAATCATGTTGCTTAAAGGTACCCGTGCCCCAACTCAGCAAACAGCAGATAAATTGTGGAATTACTATTCTCATTGACAGACTCACTAATTTGAAAATTTGGAGGGTTATGGTTTTAAAAAAAACCCCTATGATCATTTATACTATTTCAGCAGTAGGAAAAGGACTAAAAACTGTATGAAAAGTCTTTGATTTATACCACTGTGAAGGTGGAAAACAGATATACGGTGCTTCTTTATTATGAAAATCAATTTGTTCTTAACCAAAACATTATGACTACCACAATACAAAATCTTAGTGAAGACAAGGCAGCTTATAGTTTTCACACATTTTGGTAGCTTGTATAGACAGTGGGAAAATCTAAGGCGATGGGTGCCACCTCATGCTAGACGTAGAATCTGGGTTGTCTTCAGCAGGATTTTACCCTATGTTTATTCTGGTTCTTGGCACATAAGCAAGGCATTGCAAGCATGGTGTGGGTATAGGGCTGCTTGTGATAACTATCCTGGTGCCTGCTCCTCAGGAAACTCACTTCTGGAGGAGTAAGTAGTATTCACAGCAGGAGTAAATCAGTTTTTACTTGTAGAGTACGGTGTGTGAGGCACAAGAAGTGCAGAGTGGCCAAACTAGTGCATGGCTCTGTGGTAAGAAGTTCATGTGACAAAGTTCTGGTGTAGGTGAGCTCAGGGAAGTTACTACCTTCCTAATGAAGACAAAAAAAATGTGTAAATGTGCAAAGGGTCTATCCATCCTCCAGGGTGATCTCCCTGTTTACACCACAAATCACTCCTTTGACTGATGTACATGGTGATTAAGAAATCAGACACTACCTATCACAAACAATAGCTCATTACATCAGTGCCTGCTATATTGCTTATCTTCCTTTTAATACTTGAAACTGTCAAATTTAAGAAACTTTCCTTAGCCAGTGAAGTCCTCTTATTTTAGGAGACAGAGGAGAGCTCCTTAACAGCTGCTGAGGCTAAGGAGAACGTGGAAGCTCCATCTCTTCTCTTGCTGGGGTCTTCAGTGAAAACTCCCAAGCCTTCTCCGACTTACAGTAACTTGGGTATTCCCAACAGCAGGAATAAGTATTTGCATGTAGTACTCAAACATTGCAACTACTGCTAATAAAGTTAAGTATATACAAACCTCTTCAGAAAATACTGATCAACTTTCAAGGATACCCAGTACCTTTTAGTCTGAATTGGGTTGTTACTGTAAAAAGCTATGCTTTAAATTACTGTCTAAATTCTGAACTGAATTAGATGGTGTTCTCAGTATAATATGCAAAAGCATGGATGCAAAAGCAAGAAGGATATTGTTGATGTGACTCAGAAACTACTGCAGAGTCCCACTCCCATACTGTGGCTTTTTCTGTATTTCTGACCATTTTATGGCATTGAAATATTTTTAGCAGTTTAGTTCTTTCACTTCCAGAACCCAAAACCCAGGAGTAGTAACACTTGTCTACTACAGAGAGGTCTTATGAGGTTGTGAGAAAATGTAAACACTATAAAATATAGGAAACCAGACTGTCAAACCAGAGAAGATCAAATTAAACAACCAGTTCTCTATTCAAGCATTTAGCTATGCCAACAGCTACTGGAAACTACTGTGTACCTGTAGCTCCTGGTGAAAAGTGACTTCCAAAGCTGAGACTGTTAACTTGGGTGCTCACATATCGAATTACATTTTTAAAATTCATTGAGACTTGAAAACGCAGATGTTGCATTCTCCTTTTTTATACAGAAACTTATTACCATGCATATATATTTAGCTATATATGTGGTATATAATTTTTTCATTCTGCTTCTCTGTGTCTGTATTTCAGAAATTCTCTTGCTTCCAGGAACGATTTGCACGTGGCTGCAGCCTGCTTCAGAGCACGCAGTAACATTAATACAAGCTGACTACATGCTGTTTAGTTTGAAGTTGGACATTTGTAAAAGTCCTGAAGCTCAGTGTCCTTCTGCCCTTCCATCCTGCCATTACTCTTACACGATCCCTCCTCAGGCCCTTTCTAGGATGCTTTCCCGGTTTTGACTTGTACTAATGAGCTTTTTTATACACAAGTTCACTTTAGTGCAGATGGTATTTGTCCACAGCCAGAAACACTTCCAGAGAAGTACCACAGCTCAATAAATAAGTTCAAAAAGCATCTTAGTGAAAATAAACAGTCAAATGAAATACTGCTTGGATCAAAACAGATATTAGCAAGTATCAACTCCTGCGAGCACCATAACTGGCCCCTTTTCACCTCCCTCCTCTTAGCTTTAACAATTTGGTCTAGTACATAAGAAATAGAAAATTGATTTCATGACTATATAAATACGATTTAATGAGACTTTGTAAGTCGATCTGGCAACACCTGTGCTGCATTAAAAACAGGATATTGTGTGTCCCTCTAAACTGTACCAGATAAAATGGTTCATCCAGGGTGTAGTGTACTTTGCGTTGCAGGAGAGTGGTAATACACACGTCTCACCAAGGACAGTGGAGAGTCCCTGGGGAAATCCTGGCCATGGCTTTCTCAATATAGGTGGAATTTCTTCTTTGCATGCATGCTGTAAATTTTATTTAATCTGCCCTTCTTTTATTTTTGCATGCAAAGAAAAAAGCAATGCAGGCAAACCATTGATACTTCATGATAAGCACACTCCTATGAAAATATGTCACATTCCCTCAGAAGGAACAATGGTAGGAAGCAAAAATGAACTGTTTCCATTCTAGCTCAAAGACATGTTATGAAATGTTAATGAACAGCTCATCATGCATTTGCTTCATATGAATGCCCCATTTACCTGTTTCTCTCAGTGGGATTTAAGAGTAGGCATTCATCCCTTAGCAGTGAAGACTATATCAAGATTTGGCTCCTGCATTTGATAGACTTGAGAGGAACAAAGCTGAGATACAACTGTAACGAATAACATGATATCATCCCAAAAGTGAGGGATTGCTGCAAACGTGTACTGCCACCAAATGGTCGATAAAATGAAAAGCACCAGTTTCCCATATACACTAGGCAAAACGACAGATATTCCCAGAAATTACTTATGTGACCTATTAGAAAAGCACATTTCTATTAATAGAGTAACAAATTTGATACAGTACTTAGTATTTCATTAACAGAAGACAGGCAATTAGGTGTTTCAGGTCCAAAAGGGAATTCTCATTGCATTAAATAAAAATGCCTAACTTTTTGAAACCCCTTTCCTCTCCTTCATTCTTTCAGTTCTAGTCTTTATTGCACCGTGCCCTTCCCGAGATCTGAATACCTCCTGCCTGGACTGGGACTTGCCCCTTCATTGTTGCCCCAGGGAGCCTTTTTTTGCCTTTTAATACTTTTCTACAGCTGTTGTTCCCCAAGCCTATCAAAGTTACCTTGCCAGGGATTTGCCGTGCCTTCGTTTTTGCAATAAAGAAAAAAACTAATCATGCTATATGTCTCCCCCTCAGTCTACATGGCTTTATCCACCAAATTCATCTTACCAACTTCAGGTTCTGGCTCAGGACTTGCTCCTGGTGCAAAGCTTGCAAAAGACTGACATCAGCTAATGGCTGATGACAGAGCCACAGTGGGCCACTGACCAATGCTCTCCTATATCACAGAAGTCCCAGTGCATGATTTAGCACCATTCTGTGGTGAGCAGTGCCAGCCTACAGCAACTAGTCACCCTGATGCTCATCTCACCTTGCTTATGATCCTACATTTGCTTCCTAAATTAAATTTTGATGTCTGCAGAGCAAAGCTTGTATCTACTTATATGCTTGTATGGTGTTAAGCACAGCAGGACCCTGATTGGGACATCTGGGTACTATTACAAAACAAAAATGAATCATGTCAATAACAACTAGGACTTAAAAAAAAGCAGCAAAACTTATGGTCAGATTTTGGCATTTGCAGCATGGGAATGTAAGAAGTGCATCTCCTTTCTCATGGTCTCATGCACAGACTGTCCTAATTTTGGTACTTGGGCTAAATTAAAAAACACATGGCAACAAAGACTGGCTTATTTGGGGTGAGGGCTACTCTTGTACAGTATTTCTGTATATTACTTAGTGCACAGGAGCTCAGAGGGACTTGCAGGCCTTGCCCCGGTACAAAAGTGCTACCAGTGGCTCTAACACCCATGCAATGAGATGGAAAGGTGCAGACTTGCCGGAGACGCTCTTCTGCACCAGACATGGAAGTGGGTGCTGAGCCATGGGGAAGAGCAGCACTCCGGCACCATCCCACAGACAGCAAAACAGTTAAAACCTTCAGCCTGTGCAGTCCTCTGGGCAGCACCATGCCTTCCTATCTGCCTGAACAGCGTTTATTTATCAACACCCACAGATGCACTAGAGCTAGAGCAGAGGGACAAAGCTGCCTTTGGCATGAACCCCTCACTCACTGAGTTTGGATGGGATGAGGGAAAAAAGGTAAAGCAGTGTGGTGAATGAAGAGAAGATGAAGGGCAAGATAAAGCAAAGAGCTTGCTGGTAGTTAGAGAAAGGCATGTGACCAGCTTGGGATCATACATTTTTGTATTTCCCGAAACTGACCTTCATGGAAGTAAAGCTGCTACTCTTGTCCATGTCTGTGGGCCTGGGGGACACAATGGTGAGGATGGATTGAGATGCAGTGGAGAAAAAGGTGCAGCTGAGACATGAGGCAATGTGAAAAACTGTATTTGTGAGATGAATGGGGCACCAAAGCTGTCACTGCAGGAAGGATAGAGTGAGATAGCAATGCAAAAAAAGCAAATTTAAGTGCTCAACAGACAATTAACATGGCAACAATAGAAGAAGAAAGTATTTATAAATCCCTTTTGTCATTATGAAAAGAATAATTTGTAAATATGAAGCTAATTTTATTGTGGAAGGAAATGCCAGAACATAAATACCTGCAGCCAGAAGACAGGTTCCCGTATGCCAAAACCAAGCTCTGGTATGCTGTTCCAGACAGCTCAGTCACAAAATTAGACCTAGGTTAACACAAATGTTAATGCATGTATTTAGGCATGTGACTACGCCTTGTATTTTGTAGACTTACAAAGGAAATTTAATTCCATTCAATTAAAGATAGTTAGGAAAAATTATATCCTGGAGGGCAAGGCATAAGAAATACTGAGACCTTATCCTATACTTGTCTATGGCAACAACACAGAGTTAAAAAAGAAGTCAAGTAAAGGGGAGACTTTACAAAACCATGGAAAAATTAGTCTCAGTTCACATATCCTCTGGAAAATTTGCCACTGTGATAGTTCAGGATTAATTAGAGTCTGACTCTGCTTTTAAGATAGAAAGCCAAATATCAGTCACAATAAAACAATAAGCATTGTGTATAATGTGATTACCTCAAATAGCCACAACTACTGTAATGTCCTGAAAGGTCTCTTCCAGATCTTTGGTGCCCATCCTACTACATAGACAGCCCTTCTGCAACTGTAGCTAATAACACAGGCTTGAACATCAGGACGTCCTCCATATTGATTTATGGGCCAAAGAAGCGTTGCCTAAAAAGCTGGGGAAATAAAGCCTCCCAGAGAGGACAATAGGTTTTCTTTACAAAACATATGTGCTGAATTTCCATGTTTTTACTATTCTCTGTCAGTTTCACTCAGGATGCAGTGCAAGTCAATCACTTTATCATTTTTCATATAGGAATATTACCCATCCTGGAAAATGATCTCTTCTAGATTTTACGAAATAATCAGGTGCTTTTGCTTTAATTGAAGGGGGCGGGGGGGGGGGGGGGGGGAGGGGAAGGAAGGATAAGAAAAAAGAAGCAGCATTAGTTGAAAATGAAAGACTTGTGCCAGGCAGACTGGATCTGTATTTGCAATACCCTTGCTTCAGGGTATTTGGATGTATCCACAGTTTTGATTCAGACCATTAGAGAGACAGAACCCAACTGTAAAACTCTAAGTGAGATCTGAGCAATGCTTAGAGTGTATTTGTATATAGAGCTTTGGCTGACCTATTTAAAGGATGATGTTGTGCAAGCGATTACTCCATAATCTAGGCAAGTGCCAAGACATATTTAAGAGGAAAAAGTAGCCAAGACCTAAAGTTTTCTTTTTTTTTTTTCTTTTCACAAAAGCTGAAAAATAAAATTGTAGATTTGCAGATATCTCTCTGCAGAAGAAGTCACCTTTTCTCCTGGAGAAAACAGCACTCAAATTAGAGGGGGGCAATTTAATATTATTTCTGTAAAACAAGACAGACATACTGTGGTTTTGAAAGAATTGTGATGTTTTCTTTTCCAGTAAGATGGAAAAGCTTAGTTAGCTACTAACAAACAAGCATAGTGATCTGTTTGGGCAACTTCACCTTACAGAGAATGAAAACCTTGCCCCACTCCCAGGGCTGTGCTTTATCTGTCTCTTTCAGTTCTTCTCTTGGCCTCTGCACAAATACCAAGAGGGTTCAGCCATTATTACTGTAGTTGTTAGGTTCCTCTGAAACATTAGACCAAAACTCAAGTGCTGTAAGAAACACGGTATTGCACTAGCACACTGAACAACAGGATAAATTAGCAAGAAAAAGGCATCATCTAAATAGCGGACAAGGAATCAGGATTTTAATCTGCCTTCTGCTAATGATTTCTTTGTGGCCTGGAGGACTATCACAAAATCTGTCTGCCTTTGCTTCCACATCCTAACCACTCAGTAAGAGGATAACGATCTCAAAGCTTGTTGTAAGAATTAATTAATAAGTGTGTTGATAAGGTCAGCTAGCAGTTTTGTGTAACAAGAAAGTGATCTAGAGCATGAATGAGTCTTTTCCTGATGAAACACTGGTTTAAAGAAAACAGATTTAATCAAGAAAAAAAAGCCTTTTGGTCAAAACAGCATGTTGAAAAGACATAAAGTCTGTTACTAAAAAGCAAAGCTCCAGATTAGAAATGTGTACATAGTATTTGGTGGTAAAAAGCAAGGCCCTGTTTGTAAATATTTGCAAATATTTGCACCAAGCTTCAAATCCACTCAAACACAGATCCTGTCTAGTCTCAGAAAATAGGTCAAGTTTATAAATGTACTAGCTAACATAAGGTTAAACACTACCACACACAGAGCATTACTGCTAAAATACATGAGGTGGACTGGCTGACGCTGAGATGCTTCTCATTGTGGGATGACATGTTCATTAAATTCCATCCATGTTTGCAACAGCTTGATGGTAATGGGCTCATTTTGGTTTCTCTTCTGAGAAAAACATCCCGTCTTTCGCACTGGGATCTTAAACTCTCTAGTAAGACTCAGGGCATACCTGGAGACATCTAAATATAAGAAAAAAAAAAAAGGAAAAACATTCCAGGAGACAACATTTGGAATAGAAGTTTATATGCAACCAGCTGAATGACATCTATGTGCAAAACCCACTCGTTGTAGAAGTCAGCCTCAGTGGGAGGCGGGCGCTGGGGGAGGCTGTGCACTGCGGTGCTCTCCCCGCTGCAGTGCCACAATGCCTGCCTTCCATTAAACTCTCCTCCTGGTGGGGTGGGAATTCTTGTGTTCCTAAACTACTCATGGACAATTCATAAGCATAATGGAAATTAAATTAATTGAATAAAATATGTGCTGTAAGTTAAGCAATTGTCTCTAGCATGTTCTCTGAGAGCTTTGTCCATTCAATTTCAAATGATTCCAAAGACAGATACATGGATATAACTTTTGATTTCCTCTGGCCCTCAGGACTCTAGTGTCTGAGTACTTTACCATCTGTAGCATATTTATTCTCACAAGACCTCTGTAACGTAGAGAGGGACTATTAAATCCATCTTAAGGATGAGGAATTAGAGCCAGAACAAGGCTGGAATCAAATAGGTGATCCAGGCTTGGGTAGGGTCTGAATCGAAGCGCTTCTGATCACAGACTAGAGCCTTAATTACTGTGTGTTTCCCCCCCTGTGCTGTCTTTGCTGGGAGCTTTTTCAAGATGGGGAATTCTGTAGAGTTGGCAAAAATTCTATGAAAAAGATTTATTTCCTTTTTAACAGCTTATAGGTCTTTTTCCCAGAATGAAAGATTGGAAGGAGCTGGAGAGTGAAATCTCAGATAAGGGGAATAGGTTTACAATTATAACTTGAAGGTAACTTCAGTGATATCAGTGAGACAGAAATTCAAGTGAGGCCTCAAGGATGGACAGCAGTGGACAAAAAATCCACAGGAATGGTGCTTTTCACTTTTCAGATCATACCAAACTTAAGAGCACTACATGGCTATTACCCAGCACAGTCAGCTCTCCTGTCAGAGCTGCAGATAGGTTTAGTTTTTCAACTTGATTTGTAACTTAGCCCCTGCTGCCCCTTAATGCCTTCTGTTGTTCTCCTATGAGTGTCTAGCCCTGAAACATACTTTTCATTTAGGCACTAGATCACATTACACATATCTAAATTGCTGTCCTTTGTTACTACCTCTCAGTTTTGCTGATTTTCAGAAATTCTAGATTCTCTAGTTATATTGCGTTGCATGTTTTCAGGCTGAATCACAGTTTAATACTTCCAAACCATATTTCTTACCTTTCACTGTGGACTTTATTATTACTCCTGGCCTCCTCCATGTTTATTTCACTTCCCAAACCTAATCACTGTAGTTTTACTACCCTTTTCCATTGAAACAATATTGACATGCCATGACCCTAGTCCCTATGACACTGTATGGATAATTCACCGCCAGTTTAACCTACTGCCATTAACTGTCACTCCTCATTTATAACCCTTCAGGTAATGAATGCACTGACCACGTGCTTATTCACATCCCAGTCAATTTACTATGATTTTCCAAGTTTGTAAGATGCAATGAACAAATTCTTCTCTCAGGGCTGGCTAGATTTACTCCATATACAGTATCATACAAAACACTAATGCTGATTTATATGCTGCAATAAGTATCAACAAACAGAGGATGCCATGATCCCTCTATCTCTCCTTAACTATCCTGATATGATTGTTTTTATTTTTCAATAATTCTTTGAAGGAAGAGCACATGATCAGGCTGCAAAGCGTGCAGCACATCAAATGAGCCCATAGATGGGGAGCGTTCTTAGCCCACAGCAAATAGACTTCATGTTCAAAGGAAAAATTTAAGTTTTTTTCAATGACTTTGCAACTAGTAAAGGCTGGGAGAACACACATCCTGGGAAAGATGATGGAGCAGCTCATTCTAGAGGTCATCATCAAGCAAGTGGAGGAAAAGAAGGGTATCAGGAGTAGTCAACATGAATTCACCAAGGCGAAATCATGCTTGACCAATCTCATAGCTTTCTATGATGGCGTGACTGGCTGGGTAGATGAGGAGGGAGCAGTGGATGTGGTCTACCTCGACTTCAGCAAGGCTTTCAACACTGTCTCCCATAACATCCTCCTAGGGAAGCTCAGGAAGTATGGGCTGGATGAGTGGTCAGTGAGGTGGATTGAGAACTGGCTGAATGGCAGAACTCAGAGGGTTGTCATCAGCGGCGCTGGGTCTAGTTGGAGGTCTGTAACTAGTGGTGCTCTCCAGGGGTCAGTACTCGGCCCAGTCTTGTTCAACTTCTTCATCAATGACCTGGATGAAGAGTCAGAGTGTACCCTCAGCAAGTTTGGTGATGACACCAAACTGGGAGGAGTGGTAGATACACCAGAAGGCTGTGCTGCCATTCAGCGAGACCTGGACAGTCTGGAGAGTTGGGCAGAGAGGAACCCGATGAAATTCAACAAGGGCGAGTGCAGGGTCCTGCACCTGGGGAGGAACAACCCCATGCATCAGTACAGGCTTGGGGTGGACCTGCTGGAGAGCAGCTCTGCGGAGAGGGACCTGGGTGTCCTCGTGGACGACAAGTTGACCATGAGCCAGCAGTGTGCCCTGGCTGCCAAGAAGGCCAATGGGATCCTGGGGTGCATTAAGAGGATTGTGGCCAGCAGGTTGAGGGAGGTTCTCCTTCCCCTCTACTCTGCCCTGGTGAGGCCCCATCTGGAGTACTGCGTCCAGTTCTGGGCTCCCCACTTCAAGAAAGATGAGGAGCCACTGGAGAGAGTCCAGCAGAGGGCTACGAGGATGATGAGGGGACTGGAGCATCTCTCCTACGAGGAGAGGCTGAGGGAGCTGGGCTTGTTCAGCCTGAAGAAGAGAAGGCTGAGAGGGGACCTTCTAAATGCTCATAAATATCTGAAGGGTGGGTGTCAGGAGGATGGGGCCAAACTCTTTTCAGTGGTGCCCAGCGACAGGACAAGGGGCAATAGGCACAAACTGAAGCATAGGAATTTCTGTTTGAAGATGAGGAAGAACTTCTTCCCTCTGAGGGTGACGGAGCACTGGAACAGCCTGCCCAGGGAGGTTGTGGAGTCTCCTTCTCTGGAGATATTCAAGACCCGCCTGGACAAGGTCCTGTGCAGCCTGCTGTAGGTGACCCTGCTTCAGCAGGAGGGTTGGACTAGATGACCCACAGAGGTCCCTTCCAACCTCTAACATTCTGTGATTCTGTAATTACCATGGCTTGAATGACTTATGGCAAGTTAATTTTATTTTTGAAATCAAGAGTGATAAATCTATACTGTAAATGCTTGTAGTTCACAGTTCCATTGGCTCTGACATTCCCAGTACCAACTTATGCATATGTATCATGAACCATTGTGAGCAAATATAACACCAGTCTCGCCACTGCCTGCATTGCGTTGCACTGAATGACACCCTGACTCAGATTCTGATGTGACAAGATTCTACCTGGAGATACTCAAAATGCCTTTCTGTTTGAATTCCACCAGATGGAAGAGTTAGAAATGTCCATTACTTTGGAAGAAAATGAGAGCATTTCGAATATAGCTTTTAGGGACTAAATGGCATTTTCTCCTTTGAGTAAAATTTGGAATAACCCTTAAATAGATTTTGGTGGGGTTTTTTTGTTTGTTTTTTTTTCCTTTTTCTTTTCTGGTGCTTAAGCTGCTCTTTCTGAGAAAAGGTGAAATGAAGTCATAAGAACCTGTGGCAAACGAAATATTTATGGATACCCATATTCCTATTACTAATTCACATATTTACAAGAAATCCTTTAAACGCGTTGACCAAATGCAAATGCTAGTAATTAGATCCGGCCTCCCTAAATATTCCCATTATTGTTTCAAATGAAGAAATTTTTCTTAACTTCCCTTACTCAAAAAAGCTGTTATTCCTGGCATGGTATGATTACCCTATTCTTCTTCAGCAGTAACTGCATTTCAGTGGTGGGTGAAGAATGATTTTTACATGTACAGTCTGTAAAACTCTTTGGGATCTGTCATGATGAAAGGCGCTCTGTGTACAACACTACTATTAACTTATTGTATTTCATCAGGTTATTCTATTTCATATCATGTCACTCTACTGAAAAAAGCCTTGCCAAAAATAAAAGTCATGCAATGTCATCAATTGAGAAAACAGACTCCTTCAAGAAGCAATGTAGCATGCAGATAGCATGGAAGTCCCCAGGAGTTCAGGCTGGCATTGCTATAGCATGTAGGGACATCTGCAATTTCAGCATATATTAGGTGTAAAACACTGTGTTTTCTAATGTACAGTGAGATGAAGGATAAGAACTCAATTAGATTGTCAAGAATGCTCAATATACCAACTTTTCAATCAATACTCCTTCAGAACTACTGGAAATGATCATTTATATTTTATTAGTTTATGCAGATGGATGTGATTTGGCAAATTCTGAAACAGTTTGTTAAGCTTTTTAGCAGTCTTAATAAGAAACATCTGAGTCTTCTTAAATGGAAAGCTTCCATTCAATTATTCATTACTTTGAGATAAAATAAAACTGTTTGTTACTTCCATTTATTTTAGTGGGAAGTTGGTGCCTATTACCTTTAATAATCCTCTTTTTTTCCTAGCTAGTTCTTTGTAATGCTATAAATTGTATCATGTAATTTTTGTAAAATTTATGGAAGACTGTTGCAGCTAAAGAACACATACAGTGAAGATCAAACTTATGATCTGATTGATTTTTGATAAGACTTGTGACTGCGACTCCTGAAACCGTAATCACATTCAACCAACTCCTGGCTTCCCAGATGTATTCCAGAATGGCTTATTTTAAAGAAGGAAACTAGACCAAAAACAAGATCTAATGGATTTCCAAATAAAGTCACATCAACACTTTGTTGCTTGTTTTGCAAATCTTTATACAAACAAACAAGTACTACTGTGATTAATTTATTGTATTCCCAACGCCTCATAAATCTACAGGCATTCTGTGACAATATAATAACAAGTTTTGATTTGAAGGTTGTAGCTAATATTCGAGCTAACAAACTTTCCTTTCCTTAAGGCTGAAAGGTGGATTTGTTCCAAGACCTAAGCAAGCGGCAGCGCATTGCTGCACTGCCACTAGCAAAGACCAGGGCTGTGCTTGCAAATTTGGGAACCACCTGATTTTGGGGTGCATTTGCCATCCCGATGATGGGAGGAGGCAGTGATTACACCAGGTCTCTGCCTCTTAAAGGGTGTGTTTCATGGGAGACCAACCAGCATAGCATGCTGTCCCCTCTTTGCTTTGCACTTCCACACTTCCAAGCTATCAGATGGCCCTAAATTATTATCCTTATTTTAAGTGAAAGGAAAACTACAACACATGGATCATATTTTCTGGTAAATCACGCTGTCCTGGGAACAGGGGAATTAAAACTGAACAAAGGGATTCTTCTCTTCACCTTTCTAATTCTGGCCTATGCCTGAAAGTGGTCCTTCCTTAGTGCAACTTGAAACAGTCCAAAAATTAATCAAAATTAGACGAGACTGAAATAGCTCTTCGTAGGCTGTCTTCTGGGGAAAGAACTAGCTAGTAAATGCACCACAGCCATAACTTCTGCAGACTCCTTATCAGGACCTCATTACCTGCATTGGAATAAAAGTGGTACATGGATTAAAGTTGTGAATGCTGCTGCATGCCAAGGGGCAGGCTGCACTCTCTTCACAGCTCTTCTTTAAATGCATAATAATGCAGTGTTAACATAGAAATAAAAAACTATGTTAAAGTAACCTAGTATAAGTTAAATTAAAAACTAAGGTTTCTGATTTCAGGAGCAGATGCAGCTATACCAGAATATTTTTACCACACTTTTGTTAAAATCTCACAGGGTATTATTCTCAGCCCCCTGTGGCTGTACGCACAATGGGTGGACTGAGCATTCACTCCGCATATGCTGCTTGGCTTTAAGTCAGGCTTCTTAACAGTATCTCAGTGGCATTTTCCCCAGGCCAATTCCCTTTGTTGTGTTTTCTTTATTTACAGGAAAAAACTATATGTCACTGAAGAACCACATGAGGAACAGTCTTAAAATTGTGACACATCCTTCATCTCAATGGAAATGCCCTCAGTGTTTCACCTTAATGAAAATATTGTAGGGCTGCATTGAAATGTAACTTCTTATAAGCAAATGCAAGCAAACCCAGAAAACATACACTTGCTACCCTAGACTGAAGTGTATTAAACTCTACTGCTTCACTTTGTTAGAAAGGACTGATGAAAGAGAAGAAAATCAGCAAATGTAAAGCTATAAGGAAGAAGGTGAGGATGTTTCAGCAGGAGGTAAAAGGGAGTTCTGGGCAGAGGATGCTAAAGAGCTGCCTGCCCCAATGCCTTGTATGAAGGGAATAAAGGGGGTTTTAAGACACCTATCTGCTCAAGACCAGTAAAAGAAGAATCATGTATGACATTTTATTTTCCAAAAAGTTGGTTAGCCTAACCCACCACAAGCTTTTGCAAACTGCACTGACTGGGATCTTTTTGGTAAAAATTAGGGTTCTACTACTTCACTGAACTGCCATAAAGAATTAGCAAATATTTTACCTTTAATTCAAACAAATCTGCTAGTAACTGACACTTAATAAATATAACTGACTAGCAAACACAGTGTATCATGGTAATAATACAGTCAATAAATTCCATATATTCATATTTATAGAACCTCTTTCAGGCCTTGAATATACTCTTGGCTTAAGGCTTGATTACTCCACACTACTTCTTACAAAGTTTTAATCTCCCATTAATGGTCAGAAGTTTATTTTTTGTTTATGACTATTACGTGGTTTTTATGGGTCAAGCAAGAGGCCTCAGGAAAAATGCTGGGATGGAAGGGAGGGGGAAGTGCTTTGAATGTTGATGAAGAATTAATTCAGAACTGAATTCATCCAGGCTTTTAACAATGTTTTCTTTCTGGAAAGACATTAGAGTTATTTAATTCATGTGACCTCTATGGCATTGGGGACAATGCTTTGATTTTTTTTCTTTACTATGCTTTCTGTTTTATCTTTTTTATCTGTTATATTTAGAGGTCTTTGTTACTTATCAGATGTGATGTTTAAACTCTGCTGTAATTACCAGCTTTTTTTTCTTTCTCACATTTAGTTTATTAATGTTGTTACTTACATCAGATTGTCTAAATATTTTGAGAACTCTTCAGGGATTGATACAGGGCAATTAATATCTACTGTTCATATTATCTTTTCTTTTTCCCGTGCTCTCAAGATCTTATCTTTAATCAGATGAAAGGGATTGGAGAAGGAGAGGAATTCAAGTCATTTGGACCAGAATTCAGAATCTAAATGTCTTCAAGGTTGTGCTCAGCTGTTTTGGTTTAGCCCTCTGCAGTGACAGGGACCATCTGAGGACACCGGATTTGGGTCCAGGTTTGGATTCCTTGGAAATAAGCCTCACACACAGAGGCAAAGATAAACACACAAACGTACACACAAATGTTCAGGCTGGACTGGACCCACCTCTAGTTGCATATTTATAAAATTGATTTGGTATCATAACAAGGCTACAGTGGAATAATCATAGACAAAAATAGATGGTCAAAGACAAACTAGGAAACCTCTAAGACAAAAACCTAAACACTATTGCTAGACTTTGTTCCCTCTTCTATTAGCCAGGCTGGCACACAGAGCTGGCTTATTAATTTCATGGCATTTTATTGATGAAGCAAAATATCTTCCAGGAGACACTGAAATTTAAAATGTTAAAAGATGCTGGTTGTCTCTAACGAAATACAAGACAGCGCTGAATATGCGCTCAGCAAGAGTGCACTATCCACCGCACTTACTCATGCACACAAGCTCCAGCAGAACAGAGAGAGAGCCAAACCACTGAAGAAGTTACTTCGCAGCAGACTGAAACCTTTCCCTAGAAAAAATGTGGGCAACACCTGATAAAACTGACAGGAGCTAGAAAAAGCTCTCTTTGACCCCGTAACTGTGGGAGGCTAGTGAGATGCACCTGGTATTGACTAGTGGACAATTATTAAATACTGACAAAATGACAACTAACTACATCATCTGGAAATACTTAACCAGGAGGGGAAAAAGAAATTCCTGCAGAATTCAGGGCACATCAGCTGTAGTTCCCCTTTGCTCTTCAGTCAACTTGGCAGTTCTTCCTTCTTATCAGCTTCTTCATGTTTCGTCTTTTCCAGACTTCTAAACTAGTGTATCAGTCAGTGTTTAGAGGTGGAGGGATCAAATCCAAACCAGGGTCTGAATCTCATGGATCATTTTTGAGCTACTACTGGACTTCATTCTGTAGAGTGGAAGGGCTGGAGCAGTTCTTTGCACCGACGCAGACCTCACACTTCTCTAGTGCCTGCCAGGATTTAGGGGTTCTGCATTCCTCCCAAAAGCCCAGAAGCATATTCTCCTAACCCAAGACTTCCTACCATCCCCTCATCTTCCTGTCTTCATCTTCCCGTCTTCCCACCATCCCCTCATCTTCCTCACTTCATCTTCCTGTCTTTCAACTCCTTGGCACAGCACCTTATTTTTTCTCCCCTCTGTCCACTGCTTTTCTGCCTCCCAAACCTGCTCCATGTTTCTGCTCCCACCCTCTCTGGTCTGTGGCACCTGCTTTGTGGGCAGGCTTGGACGTTGGGAAGTGCCAGGTAGCTTGCTGTTCCCAGCACTTCTATAAAAGAAAAATGAATTATCGTGGGGCAGGAGCCCACGCATTGCTAGTAAGGACAGTGCCATTGGCATCTGATAATGAAGGACAGAAGACAGGTTAAACAGGCCAGGTCTGAGGGGATGCTAGGAAAAGAAGATGGTTGCTTGGACTGCCTGGGATTAGGGCTGGCCTTGTTAGCATTTGCACTCCAGCTGGTTTCATCTCGGCTAACTCCAGGTAGCTGGCCAGGTACCTTAATCAGGAATGTATTCATTGTTAGCTCCCTCTTGAAAGAGAAGGGAAAATATTTCCAGAGCGTTATTCATCTCACACCTAAATCCCCCTGATTCTCTTTCTTAACAGACTATTAAGGTAGTCTAGGGCAAACATGGTCCTAATTTAACTCCCTCAGTTAAACTGTGTGAATCAGATCTTTGCATCGAGCTCATGCCCCACAAACCTTAACTCTAGATGCACAGAACTGAGGAAGAATGAGAGGAAAAAGTGTAGACCTGCAGGCAAGAAAGTGATGCAGCTGAATCCTGTGTGACACTTTTATTCAGCCAGTAGCAGAGCGCATGTCATTGCATGAGCTGGCACCACGCATTGTGTGTTGGGACATATGGTAACCAGAGAAGCCACAGCGCTGCTCAGCGCTACAGGCAAAAAAACGTGCCGGTCTTTGTTTCTTACATCCCCAGAGACTCAGCCAGCAAGAAACAAATGTTGAGAGGTCTGAAAGAAACCACAAAAATGAGTCACACAGTGGAACCAGGTCTCCTACTCTCTGAGGAAGACACACAAATAATGACGTTTTCTGCAACTGAACAGCTTGCAACCTAATGGCTTGAGAAAAGGAAGAGCCCTGAATGTTGGGCTGGTTCCAGCTGTGGATCAGCATTTTGTGGTCCAAATCCAATACCTGGACAGAAAGCAAAAATCTAGACCATGCCTCAGCTGAAGAAAAACATGAACTTGATGTTTTTTTCCTGTCTCAGGGCTGACTGCAAACATTTAATACCGCTGACCATGTAAACTGCAGTCAGAACAGCAAGCATACAGAAGTATTTTGGCATCCAGGCTCTTAAGAAACAATGACCTGGTTATGATCTCAACAATACATCGATAGATCAGTGTTAACCCCATTCAAGAAAACGGTATTAGGCTGCTAGAAAGGTAGTTTTTGTGCAAACAAATTCTATTATTGGTGACCAAGATTATTCAGTTCTTACATAAGTTCCTAAGAAAAGCGTCCCACTTTTAAAATAACCATTTAATTTGTAAAAATCCTCTGGCTGTCTCATTTTCTTCTCCACAGTTAGTGATTTTATTTTACTGACTAATAAGGGCCCATTTATGGGCTGACAAGTTTGAGTAGGCAATAAATGTGTGGTCCTGGGTACAGGGATTCATTGACAACTGAAGTGCAACAGTTGAAGAATTTAGCACTTTCTGTGGAAGCCCTCAGAATAATAGACTCATAGAAGAACTGGCACTGGAAGGGAGCTCGGGACATCACCCAGCCCGAGCACTTGCTCAGAGCAGAACTAGTTTCAACATCAGGTCAGCCCGCTCAGGGCTGAGTTGAGTTTTGAATGGAGATTCCACATCCCTTCCGGGCAATCTGTTCCAGTGCTTGCCCAGTAGCATTCTGAAAATACTTTCCTTGGCATCGTGAGGGGTAATTCCCAGAGTAATAGCAGGTGTCCAATTATTTGAACTGATTCAGAAGTCCAGTGCTTGCTTCCCAAATAAAAAAAAAAAAAACACAGAGAAAAAAAAAGTTTCACCTAAATCTTTCCTGGAAGAGATTAAAGACAGAAGTATTTTCTTCTGGAAACTTTAAAAATGCATGTTACAGAATTAGTCTTCTTCCTTTCTCCCCATGAGAAAGCTGCTCTTGGAAGAGCAGCCTTTTCAGAAACTGGTGTAGCTGGAAACTCTAGAGATGCTAGAGCAAAATTAAAATAAAAGGGGCAGACAATGGAGATACTAAGGTTTTTGTTTTCTTTGTATGAATCTGTTGCAGAGTAACCTACAGTTTTGTGTTTTAACTCAGTGTTGTGTATTGGAATTAGAACAACAAACATCAAAAGAGACGTCATTGCCAACCATGGTGTGTTGAAATTCTGGGAATATTTACTCAAAACAACTACACTCCTGGCAGTTCATTCTGTTTCAAGGCTGTTTCAGTCTCTCAAAAACAGCACGGAAAATAAACTATTATTTTAATGGGCCCTGGCTGCAGAGCCCTGTGATGAGACCAATTCGTTGTCAGGGTCATTTTAAATCATTTCTGCCATTGATCCCTGTTTTCCGAGACTGTTTACAGCAACTATCCTGTTCTTTCCCCGTGACTAAGTGTAACACTGATGTAGGGGGCAATACTGTTGTTACATGACAACAGTTAAAGGCAAGTGGTATGAGAATTACCCAGTTGCAAATTTTACCAAGCAAAGGTACTGAACTTGAAATAGTTGCAAAATTTATAATATGTATAATTGTATTATTATCAATACCTACTATTTGCCTCTCATATACTCTGCAAATTTGTCCATCCCACCAGAGGGATTCTAGTCCCATGGGATTGCTCAGTGTAATGAAACCGGGGATCTCCATGCTCATCCCTCGGTCCAGGGAAGGCTAGTGAATTCCCAGCACATCAATGACCAACGTGTGCAAGTTCTAGGATAGTTTTGCAGCAGATGTTAGTGACAAGCACACGTCAGTGAATATGCATCCAGATTTCTCACCTGCAGACAGGCTGGTGTTATACTTAGATTTCTTCTGTAGAAATATATAGGCCTTACTTAACAGTGCGGGCAAAGGCACCCGAGTGATTTGTTTTTGCTTAGAACACCTCTCAGTATCACACTCTCCATAAGTGCTAACAGGCTCTGTTGCTTGCGACTTCTGTGCTGTCTTGCCCTCTTTCCAGCTTGACATATTTTTAAGCTTTAAGGTTATGGTGATCTAGTCTGCTTTAGTCTGCATGGCAATGAAATTATACAAACTGGTCTTAAATAGATACTTACGAGCATAATTTTGTGTATTTTAATCATATTTATTTTCCTCTTGGGGTAGCAGTACTGTGAAAACTCTTGACACACTGGAAAATACTTAGCTTAAAAGATTGTTAAGCTATTTGAAGTACTCCAGTTCCTATAGAATGAAGTACAACCTGTTCCTGATAATTTACATTATTTTTCCCCTTTATATTCTAATAGTGAAAATTGAGATACCTTCCTCCACATTTACTAAATTGTAGCAATGTCTCTGAAGCCCCAGTAGTCTGACTTTAACAATCAAACATCTTTGACAGTGATAAAGACAGAGCTGAAAAGTTCTAAGATGAATATGTAGAAACAGTGGTATTGCAAAGTTGTTGAAAGAAAGATTCTGCTTTTCCATCCCAGGTTCTGCTTCTTGAAAGTGTTGCTCTATCTCATTCATGTGCTGGTAATATATGGCATATCTATATACAGTCCTTTCAAATATTGGTCTTTGAATGTGAGGAGATGAATTTTCTTTTGGAGCTGCCAAAAGCAATGTGCTATAATTTGTCCTAGCTTCCTGAAGAGACCAAAGAGAAGAAGGATCCATAGTAGGAAGAGGCAAAAAGACAAATCTCTGTTCAGCAACATACAAAGGCAATTCCAAGGTGAAAAGTTTTCACAGCTTGCATGTATAGCTAAAGTGGTGCTGTAAATTGCATCAAGCATTACACTTTCTTCCTCCCTGCTGGGTCAAAGGGAATTGTGAAAAGCTAGAACAGGTACCCATGAGGTATAGATGATATTGAGACTGCTCAGTAATTACTTGAAGTTAATTCTGGCACTGTTGCTTTCAGTTTCACAATCTCCAAGATCCCAAGAGAGTCTACAAACCAGGATTGTCACATACCAAGAGATGCAAAAATGCACAAGAGCGTAGAAGTCAATCACAAATCACAGTTCCTGAGGTACACTATATCCCCCTTGGCACAAATACGTTGGATTGTAAAACTAACTCTTTTAGCTTAAAACTCCTCATCTTGCCGCAGAGAAGAAGTATCACTACACTGAGAAACAACTTTTCGAAAAAGAAATCACTAACAGCTCCATTCTCTCTCTGCTCAAACCCAACGAACGACCCAAAGCAAAAGCTCAGAGCTACTATAGGCTTGTAAGCTACAGGTTCCCACTAACCATATTAATTTATGTGTGGCTGAGTGTGTGCATCGTTCAATCTTAGTAATAAAGAGGTTAAAACCAGACATAACCAGTTTCAAACTGGACTGATGCCAGCGCTGCGTGAAATTGAGATGGGAGTTCAGAAGGTCTAAACAGAGGCATTTTCCCTTGGTCCTGCAAGGCACTCCCAAGAAGCTTTTGCCAAAGGAAAAGTAGCAACAGAAGCACCGAAAAAAGAATGATTGCCTTGGGGTCACTGGAGGAGGCTGTGCAGCATTTGAGCCCCTATTAGGTTTGTTATAGATCATATTCATTTCCCAGGTCTGAGTACTGAGCCCAAAGGAAATTCCATATCAACTTCTACTTTGGAGAGTTTACTTTTACATGGAAAGCTTTATTCCAGATTAGTTGAGTAATCCATAGGCCCTCCCCTAATGGTAGAAAGTTACTTGATATTCAAGAGATTTCTCCTCATGACTTCAAATACCACTTCTTTAGTTCAACTAATCACTTGTGAGTTTTTAATTTGATTAACCGATCACAGGGTCTAGACTTATTCTGAAAATACAGGACAATTTTACTTCCAAGGAACCACCCCTAGGTCTGCTCACAGTCATGGCCTGTGTCTGGGGGTACCAGCACCCTGACTCCAGTTGTACAGGTCAGCTGGTGATGTGTAAGGGCAGCAGATGAAACGCAGTTGACTTCATTAACTTGCACCTTCATTTCTTTGACAACAGCATGCTCAATCTTTATGCACAAATTTTTAAACAGCTTCTTTTTTGAATTTAATATTGAGAGAACTGTTACATTCTGGTATCGACACCTGAAGTTATTCTGAAATCTGGCTTCACTTTTCTGTTCTTAAATTCATGAATGACTAACAAAAGACTTTATCATTGTGAGTTTCTACTTACATATGATTGTTATATTGGCAATCCTTAGTTAGTAGACCCACGAGCAGTTTATTTTGGCATGAACCCCACACTGTTGCTGAAATAAATGATCCCACCTTCCCACTGCTTGTTCCCACCCATACCTTCTCTCCTGAGCTGGCATCAATGTCTGTGCAGCTGCATGGTGAACCGATACGCTTTCTTTGCAAAGTTTTTCTTGGCTGCGGCTAGACAGCTTTCAGCAGTTACCACATTCGATGGTGAAGCTGGCTACACTAGCTGAAAATGCTTACAGAATTAGAAATGCTACACGTGTATGTACTACTTCAACAAATACTTTTGTTAGCCTTTTAATACAAGGCCAGTAATGATTAGCATCGGGTTGACTGAAGTGTATCCGCTCATTATCAGAAAAGAGGTAATCACTAACTGGTTACCCCCAATACTTTAAGGGTTTTATGAATTTTGACAAGACTTGTAAGTGCAAGTTCTACAGAAGAGACTGTAAATGTCCTTACTGCAGAGCACATACCCTGTATGTATTAAGCAGACATGGTACGCTTCAAACTTTCCAGCTATTTTGACTTCTCACTGTTTAGGAACACAGGCTTAAGAGGAAGTGATGAAACTATTCTTAGGATTAGCCATGCATTCTGGCCAGCCAGGAAAACCTGAATTTCAGTGGTGGTTTTACCCTGGCATCTAAAATGGAAAAGCAAAGACACATTCCTTTATTTTAATCAATACTCACTTTCCATTTGTATCAGTCCTGCAGAATTTGATTGAGGGAGATCAGCTCTCTAAAAAAGACCAAGGCTTGCAATTCCCAGAGCCCTGTAAAGTTGCAATACATCAGTACAGAGCATGCTTCTCTCAAGCTGCTACAGCCAGAAGTTCTACTACACTCTTGAAGCATTCTGCAGTGCATCATCTAGACTCACTGCAAAGGTGGGGAAAAAAGGGCTGCTGCCGTCTGTCCTTCAGAGCATACACCAGTCAGAAAAAAAGTATGTCCAGGTCCTGCTGCTGCCTGGAAAAAGAGGCTGCAGTTCCCTGGCTGTGGGTGTATATATATTTATTAAATTAAATTGTATAAATTTTTATTAAAAATAAAAATTTGAGGAGTCCAGAAAAAGTCCAGATTAACAAAGGGGAGACCAGGGGACAGGCTTGAGGCTGAAATGTGCTGAGGAAAAACAACTGTGACATGCACTGAACTAAAAAAAAACAAAAACAAAGCTTACACCATAATTCTACTCAAATATCATTTATACTAGCAAATGTTTGTCTTTACCTGGCAGTTGGAAAAAAAATGCCATAACTGCAGTTTGCCCTAATATCTTTACCAATCATAATACTACTTGATCTCCACGGTAAAGATATCTGGTAAGTCATTTGTGTTAACCCATGGAAAACATGTCAGTGCTTCTGCTCATGAAAGGATTATTCTTTTAATAAACAGATTGGGTTTTTTTTCTGTTAATTTGCATTTTAATCATTGAACTGCATTATACCATACAGCACTGGAAAAACAGGAGTCTGTTAGGAGACTTTAGGGCTTGTATCACACAACTTTCATGTTGTTAACACATTCGGATTCAGTTTGTGAAATGGTCCATTTGAATCAACCAACTCTATTTTTGAATTCAAGTGCTAAGGAAGAGAAACTCTTAAGCATACAGGAAGATCCATGCTTTTACTGAATACCTATTAGCAAGAAAGAGTTGGTGAGGAAAACATTACACATGACCTTGCTGTGAATCTGGATTTAGGATCCTGCTGATTATGCCAATTTGTTGCAAATTAGTGGTTAGGTTGCTTAAAGAAACACTGTCAAAGGTATTTGCAAGAAATTATTTTTAATAAGAATTTATAAAATGTGATTTAACAAAGTTCATTGGCAAGGTACACTCTATTACTTATTAAATGAATGGAATACAAAATCAAAGTAGGATTGAGGAATAATGCTTTGTAGACAGATTGGAGAAAGATGTAAGTGGTAAGCAAGACCCTCTTATTGAGTCACAGGGTTCAGAACAGAACCCTGCAATTAATTCTAACTTTTTCCAGAGTTGCCACTTCCCAGTACAATTACTTTTGTGTGTTCAGACCCTGTGCTCTTTGTTTGCACGTGTATGACGACGCATCTGCATTGCTTATCTCCAACACTGCTTTCTGCTGCGACACACTGGTGTCATTATTTTGATGTCATTTTCAGTACCTGGGTCTCCACATACTAAATATGAGAAAGAGTACAACTATTAAAACTTTCTTAAGACTTGTAAACCATGTAGAAGTGGTCATTATTCAGACACGAGCTGCAAATGCAAATGTCACCTACAAACTGATGGGACTATTTCACTTAACGTTAGCTGTCTAAAAGTTAGGTGTCTAATCTAGTCCCACGTAATCCCTCCATAGTCAGTGATGCTCCACAGTTGCCTCTAGACAGTAGGTATCTTACCCACCAGCGTAAGTATCAAAGTTAGGCCTGTGTAAAAGACCTGAACTGCTTTCTGAAGATGGCTCTACCTCTTCATTAACTATAGGATAAATCCTGGCAACAAATAAAGACTCGTTAAATAATCCTTGGACAGCTAAATTTCGGTCAAATGGCTCCCATTCTTTCTGACAGACCTCAGGTCAGAAGCTTCCACAGAAATCGCTGCTACTCTAGCCAGTATTGCCACCGGTCTGTGTTACAGCTTCAGTTTATACTCTTTTATTCTTCATCCTTGTCTTAGTTCTTGTAGTTCCTGTGGTACCTTCAAAATCTCCTCTAGAGGAGTTGTTAGTACCACTGTGACTCTAGAGGCCATGACTCACATGCACCCAATGGATTTTGGCACGCAGAGTGTTATCAGGTTCACAGTTCCCCTCAGGTATGAACACTCCTATAGTGCTTAAAGTACTGACCCTCTCAGGGTTTTACTCGTCAACAAATCTACATTTTCTGCATTATTTCTGTTGTCTCAGTGTGCATACTGAAGTCTTGGTTTCCCTGTTATGCACCATCAGCTTTATGATCTTCTCTCAGCACCTGGAAATTTTATTTTCTCCTATATTATCAGCTATGTTGAGCTAAATTTAGGTCTGACCTATGTTGACCTTTCAAATTACCATTTTTTCTTAGAAAAAATAACCTAAAGATTCTTTAAAGTCACTATTTTCCATCAGGATTTGCAATAGATTCAAACCTTAGCAATTTTTTAATGTCTGCTCCAATGCTCAAGTTTGTTCTCATGCTATGAAACATGCTTCTGTCTATGTATCTGCACTGCAATAAGGACTGAGGATAGTCCTCAGCTCAACACCTTTTCTGACTTTTCCAACTACGTGTCTTTCTGTGAAGAAAAACATTTCCCAGGCTTTCTCCGCTTCAGAGGACTATACTATACCATGATATCTCTGATCTTTAAACGATGGTATTTTGTTTCTCTGCCACCAGAAGAGAGTATTCACTAAAAGCAAGATTAGCCCCCAGAGGCCAGTTTCTCCAGACCACCCCAACAGTCAATGGAGAAACAGTCTTTGGCCAGGGGCAAGCAAGAGAATCTTCTGAATCACTCTTCAGAAAAGCCTATGGGTTTCCACTGTTTAGAGTCTAAAAAGAACAGCCTCACTAGGCTATAACAAGTTTTGTGAATACCCTCTAAAGCACTTTGGAAGTTCCTGAGAAGTTTGTTTTCCTTCAAAATGCTGTCCAGTTGACTTCAAAGCAGAATACCCTTTACATCCCTTCATGTTGTGTGCAGTCACTTCTGTCAAATAACCCTGCAGTCTGTTTGGGAAACCTTCCCTATTTAGCTAATATTTTGTTACATCGTCCTTACTGCATGCAGTCTCCTTGCCCCTGAAGGCGGCCTCAAGCCTTTGCAGTTTTGATTGCCTGATGCTTTGGGAGCTGGGAGAGGAAATGCGATCGTTTCTGTTCTGTGTTTATGTTGGTCAAACGTTTCCTGGAGTTCAGTGGGGAAAGGAAATGGACAATCTTAGTCCTGAATCCTAACCCAGAGTAAAGCACCTATTACTCTTTGCTTTTTCTAAAAGATTATGTAACTTCTACACATGACATGGGTGTTGACTGCATATTTTTGTGGGTTTAATAAAAATGGAGTTAAAGCCTTGGGATTTTTGCTTCCTTTCAAAGCTCAGAAATAATTAACTTTACCAATTTTAATGAGAGTTCACTTACATTCCATTACACAGACAGGTTAAAAATAATTTTATTTCTTTTAAAAACTTAGCATCCCCACATCTCTACTTGATTAAAGTTTATTTTAAGCTTTTCTGTTGAATGTAGAATTTAGGGAAAGTAAAAATATTGCTGCCCTAAAGAATCAGAAAAGAATAAAACAAAACATGGGAACTGTAACATTTAACAGTTCAATCTTTACTCTAGCTCTGCAAGTATGAGGATGGAGTGACCACTGACTGATGTGTCCACTTCAGAAACAGAATACACACTGGTCTGAGAATAAGATGTCAGCTGGTGCCCTCATGTGGATATGTGCACCATTATATATAATAGAAAATGAAACTTTTAGTCAGGAAAAAGGAACAGAAACTTTATCATCTCAGTTCCGCACACAGGATTTCAATAGTTTGCTTCAGACAGGCTTTCACTATTTGTTTGCAGTGTGGGCAAGCCCATATTGCTTAGTTGTAAGCAGAATTTCCTGGTTGGATGCCAGGATATAGCATGGCTCTTAATGAAAATCTGAAGTACAAAACTGAACTCATTCTTAACTGCACAGCCACAATCTATCTCCCTCGCAAAAACTGTTGATTCATATTAAAACGTAAAAGTTATCAAGTGACTGGCTTTAAAAACTAATCACAATACTTTTTTCCAGGGTTTGGAAAAATGTCAACAGAACATAATCTTTCTTGAAAAAAATGCCTTTTTTATTTACAGAGTAAGCATTCCAGCTGTCAGCCAACACAGAGAAGAGTTGAATACATACAGGGCATATAGGCTGGCAGAAATAATTCCACTGTGATCAGCCTCAGTGGAAGAAATTGTCAGTCAAGATCTAGACATGTTTTTCTGGAAATGTGCAAAACAAGTGAACAAAAAGCATACAACACTCCCAATAACAATACTGATGATTCATTTTTATATATTGACTGTATGATGATGACCATCTGCAGACTGTCAGCAAGTGTCCTATGCAGACGGCAGGAAGGTAGGTATGGATGGGAACACAGCATGACGCAAGCTGCAGCCATCCCCGTGGCTAGGGTCAGTGCAGATATACTCCTAGTGTCTCCTGTGCCACTGTCTCTTCAGAGTGCTTATAAAAGTATATGCATTTTTGACTCTATAACTCAAAAACGGTAAACTTTAAGTGTAGAATTAATCAGGGTGTTTAAATACAAGTCCAGCATCCTACAGAATTAGCTATTTAATCCTTACATCTTTAGAGTAAAGAAAAGACTGAAGCCAAACCAACTAGTATAACAGATACCGAAAGAATTAACCATGCGATATAACCAGAATCAAAACTTAAGCTGGACTGCTATTTGCAGAATATCCTGTCACAATTGTGCTGTCTGTGCCCCCAGAGGCAGGTAAAGATACTGATCTGAAATACTGTAAAAAACCCACCAAAACTTCCATATTCAAGCCCAGCAAAGTAGCGACAACGATTATAAAGAATTAATAGGTAGGTTAGCTGCAATCTATAATTGGATATGACAAGTTTCTACCTCAAAACCCAAATTCTGAACTAGTGGGTAAAGAGATTGGTTATATTTTCATTTGCCACCCACAGATCAGAGTAACTCCTGTGGAATTCCATGGGCTTCAGCATGCGAAATGTTTCTAACCTTGTGCAATGTTTCAAATTCTTACACATTATCATAATTAGAGGGCAAACAATTTAATCTGGGAATATAAATTAACACTCTATTATTTATCTGCAAGCGTTTCATGGCTCCCTGTGCTAGGTGCTTTACAAAAGGATAGAAAAGCATACAAGCCAAGAGAAACACTACAGACAAAAGAGAAATTTTATCTTTTTACACACAATATCGGAGACGTGGCATGCAGATTTGATAGCATTCAAAATTCTTTGCCCTTACCACTATTTTGCTACACACATTCAAGGTCTTTACAGGAAGTAATGCATTTTTGATATTACATTTTTTTTTCCACAATGACAGATAACACATTTGATATTTTAAATGTTTAGATTATCCAGAAAAAATACTAGCTAGGTAGTTCAGTACCAGGCACTTTAAAATATGAGGTTCTATGGCTTAAAATGTGTGCTTTCCCTTGGCATCAAAGATTGCAGAAATAGTTTTTACCTTAGCATCATCACTGAATGCCCTAATGCCCTTTCCCATCATTATTCAGAGCGTGTGTTATACCGCTTGATGATCATCCAAAATTCCATAGCTAGCTTTATTTGAATGATGCTAATGTGCATGCTGGTTTAATGCAACCTTTAGCCATCCTTTGGAGCAAAGGACAGTATGAAAATGAGAGGTCATCTTTTTAGGAATACTGTAGCTGTCAACAGAAAAGGAAAATATTTTACACAAAACCTGAAAATTCATGGATTTTTCTAAATCTCATTTAAGAAGTTACATATTTCACTTACTGCTGTTGCTCAATGAAAATAAATTCTTGTAGAATAGACTTGCCCACAAATGAGACAGTTGAACAGAAAGAGTTGTGTGCCTATGAATTACAGTTCCAGACTGCTTATACTCTGCCTTACAGCTGTGTATTCTTTCTCTGTACTTGTGTAATGCATTTGTATTGGAAGATCCTCTTAAATCTGGATGATCTATTGGTTTAGGGAGCTACAGATTAATTCCAGATGTGGTCATGGTCTTCTAGCCCTTCAAAAAGCAACTACCGCACCATCTGTTTTGTAATAGGCAATTTCAAAGAGTGCCAAGGGGAATGTTAAAGACATTGGTCAAACGGCCACATATACCTCACACACAGGAATCCTAGAGGTCATAGTGCCTCAGACAGATTCATGTTTTGACTTTTTTCTCTCCACTGTTGCACCACAGAAACTCAAGGAACAGCTCTCCTTCCTCCCAAAATAGGAAGGAGATGCTTCCCAGATTATTAGCAGCATTGACATGTATGAGGCCAAATTCAGACCTGAATTCAGTGGAATGACTGGAATTCATGGTGACATATCTCTTACACCTGCCCCTCTTTCAGTTCTTTGTAGATTATCCCAAACAGCTTTGTGGATTTTTTTTTTTAAATGAACTCAGTACCAGGAGGCTAAAGCTAAACTGACTTCAGATCTGGCTGGTTGCCCAAGACAAATGAAGGGCGCAACAGGTAATGAATGGTTATTCCAGATCATGATTGTTTTTATTTTTCCTGGTTATTTCAGCAAGCTTGAAGTAAAGGAACTGTGTCTGTTCTTCTAAGTACAGCATTATGCATCAATATCTACATCTCGGGTGTATAACAAAGATGCATTCAGGTCTAGCACCAACATAGCTTAAAATCCTCACAACAGTAGAACTGGAGTAAAAGAAGTTCTCTGAAGACTTCCTAAGTATAAAATTGAACTTTAGAGCAGTAACCCATGATTTATATGAAATAGTCCTGAGAAAAGGTATAAAATGAAAACAAAAGGAAACAGAAAATCTACTAGAGGTTAGACAATCACAATCTTGTGCAGTTCCAGAGAGTCATTTTTGCTGCAGTGACATTAAGTAAATCATTGGTAAGCAGAAGTAAAGATTAACAGTATGTTTCCAGTTCATTCCTCTTTGTTTTTTCCAGTGCATCCAGTCATGTTTTATACCAATTCTTGTAATAAATTATTATAAAAATAGCTTAGGATTAGCAGACTAGTGTACCTACTTAAGTTACATTGACTTTGCTGTGATTCTCTCCATTCAGCAGAACACTGCAGCATGAGTGCCTTAGACTGTAAGCTAAGTGTCTGGGTATACTCCAGGTAGATCTTCAAAGTTTGCTGCTGGTAAGTAAGAAATAAATTAATAGGAATAACAGCTCCCTCAGCATTTGCCTCTCCTTAGTATTATTAGAGTTGAATTTCTCTTAAGCCATGGTCTACTTGGGTGGTGTAAGGGAATTCCACACAGTAAGATTTGCACATTTTCAGTATTAAACATTATTAAAACAAAGAAAGGTTGGACATTGGAACAGGAAATGTCTGCTTTGGGGGGCTCCATCACACCTTTTAAAATTGAAGACATCCAAAAGAAATACATTCTCAGAAGCTAACACACATATTGGTGTGGGAGCATGCATACACACACACCTGTTAGCTAAAGCAAAGGGCACATGACTTAGGACAAGATTTAATTCAAAATATTAGACTCCAGAAATAACACTTTGAACTAGACAGTATACATTGCAGTTACTCACAACTACACTCCAAACCAAAGGCTGCAAGAAGAAAATAAGTGCCTGAAAGAAGGATCCAAAACTTTAAGGGAAAGTCACGTGGAGTTAGCCTACAGAAATGCCAGAGAAGAGAAATCCCAGTCTTTACAGAGCTAACATATCCTCTCCAGAGCTATAGAAACATCTCCTTATTTCATCTTACATAGGTATCTGTACTCCAAAAAAAACCCACAAAGCAAGCAAACAAACAAAAAAAGCACAATCTGAACAAAACTCACTCTTGCAAACCAAGCGGTGTAGTAGTCACACCTCTTGCTGAGGCTGATGTTCCCGGAAGAAAAGACCACCAGAATGAAGAGCTATTTAGGGAGAGGTTTGGTTTAGGCATTCATATTATACCTCAGCTTAATTCCTGCTTTTATTTAAGAACTTTTAACATCTTTTTATCTGTTCTAGAACATAGTTAATAGATTATCAGAGTCACAAATCCTACGCTATTCCTGTGCTTTCTAGGCACAAATTCTGCCTTTAACTAAGTCATGCAACACAGACCTGAAGACTGACCCATCCTTTGAAAAATACTCAAGTATTGACTTAGGAGAGTTACCAGTTGGAGCTCAAATAAATAAAATAAAGATAATCACTACCACTAACCCCTCTCCCCTTATTCCATGGTGGACTTAACTCTAAATTCAACCCTACATGTAGCGACAAATCTTTCAAAGCTCACTATTTTCCAGGACAAGAGGATAATTTGCTCCAGCTGAGCCCAGCACTCACCCACTTCACTCCAAGGACAGGCATCTGTGGCTCATCTTTTGCACAGGGAAAGAACGTACCAGCCCCTTGCTAGCTACTGGCTGCGTCATACACACCTTGTCAAAGTGATCTACTTCATTTAAGATGTACAGATCCAAAATTACACAGCCCAGAAAATAAAGAAAGCAATCATTTTATTCACTTGACACATGCCATCTTGAGTTCAATTTGTTACAGTAGTTAATAATTCACCAAAAAAGAATAGAGTTTTAAAAAATAACTTCTTTGTTCCTTGCAGCAGAGGATTAAGACATGGTGCGCTGGGCAACTGGTATAAGACAAACGCTCCACAGAAGTAATTGTATTTCTATTGCACATTTTTTGGAAAACTTTATCACTTTCATTGTCTTTGTACCTCAGAGGCAAGAATTATTACATAGAAAGGTCTGCTTCCTTTCTCAGCCATCTTTTGAAATGACTGGATAGTAGTTCGTTACTTGTGGGCATTTGTTTTTTTTTGCTGACAGCGCTGCATCCAGTTAGGACGGATATTTTCCACCTGACCACCCGCCCAAATCACAACTACCGACCACAAACTCTGCGTCGCCGATACGGCCCGCGGAGTTCACCTGGCAGAAGGAGCTCCTCCTTGGCTGTGGTGAGGTTTACAGATGTCACCGAGCCCACAGCGCAGAAACGACCCCGGCCACCCAGGAGGACACGGTGCCAAGGCACAACCACCGCCGTGGGTCTCGCCACTCTCTGCTCCTGCCTGGCGCCAGGCTGCGGCAGCTTCGCCAGCGCGCTCCCGCCATGCTGTCTTTCCACCCCGGCAATCGATGAGGGCGTACGGCTGCCCACGGGGAGATGGACGCTGTGGCAGTGTCCGCGTGGAAAGAGGGCCTACCTACCCCAGAAATCCCGCACCGGCGTTTCGATGGAGCTCTGGCTTCCACACGTTATGTGCACCTACCGCGAGCACGTGCAGCGGATGTATAACGCGTGCCAGGCAGCGGACGTGTAACGTCTGCGCTCCCCACACGCTCTGGGGACGGAGCCCATGTGGAAACCTGGCTCTCAAGCCGCCGCCCCCAAAACCACAGGCTGCGTTTGGGGAGCGAAGCCACGGCCTCTCACCATCCCCCGAGGGCCCCCTCCCGCCTCCGTTACCCACGCGTGCGGGGGAACGGCCCCGCAGCGCGGCCGCCCCACGCCGCTAGGCCCGGCCGGGCCGACCCGGGCCAGGCCTAACCGCGGCGGAGCGGGGCCGCGCCGCCCTCCCGGCCCAGGCCGCAGGGGGCGGTCCGGGCCCGGCGCCTCTCGCCCGGGCGCAGGCGCCACCGTGAGCCCGCGGCAGAGGGCAGCCCGCCCGGAGACGGCGGCTCCATGAGCTGCCAGGTAGGTGCAGTCCGCCGGCGGCCCTGCCGAGCGGGCCCCGGCTAGAGGGCGGCGCGGCTCCCTCGGCGGGGCAGAGGCCTGGGTGGCGGGAGCGGGGCACGGATCCGCGCTGACTTGCGGCCTGCCGCCCCCTCCCCGCTCCCTTTCTGACAGCCGGGGCGGGGGGACGGCGAGGGAGCTTATCTGCGTTAACAAAAACCGCCCCGGGGCACGCGTTGTTTTGGTTCCGGGTGCGTGTGCGGTGTTCCCTCGGCAGGCCCCGCGGCGCTGACGGGCGCCCGTCTGTTCCCCGAGCAGGTGTCGGTGCTGTACTTCGCTAGGAGCGCGGAGCTGGCGGGGCTGCGCGGCGAGAGGCTCTGGGTGCCGCGGCAGCTCACCGCCCTGCAGCTCTGGGAGGAGATCGTCAGGCTGCACCCCAGGTACTCGGGGGCGCCGGAGTTCGGCGTGGCTGGCCTTGGGTTGGTTGGTTGGTTGGTTTCTGGAGAATACAAATTTCAGCGCTTAGAGCGGGGCCAGGGCACGCTATCAGTTCTTCGTAAAACCAGCGGCGTTGCCTCCTGCTTGTAAGCGGTAGCAAGCGGTGTTTTGGCCGGTTGGGAACGCTGTAGCTGGATGGGTGCGCGAGGAGAGGCCAGGTCCGGTGGGCCGGGACTGCGGGCGAGGGGTGCCGGGAGGCGCGTGGCAGCCCGGAGGGCCATGGCATGCGGGAAGACCGAGCCGCGCCACTGACGCAGGTCGGTCAGGCCCTGGTGCTCTTTGGGGGTGTCAGCAGAAATCCCCCCCTCGGGGAGAGGCTGAGGGAGGGTGCACAGCCTGGTCGAGAGTCAGTCTGACAGGCACAGGTGCAACGCTGTTTTGGAGCGGGGAGTTAAAAGAAAACACGCTAAGGTAGAACAGAGGTCGAGGCCCTCGGGATTTAGTGCTGAATGCACTGGAATTTCATGGACTTTGGACTTGGGTGCCCAGGTTTTCCTTCAGGCACCATCCTCCTTTATTAGATCTGCTCTCAAAGGCTATGAAAAAAGTTAACTATTCAGCAATGGCATGTGTTTCCAAGTGAGAAGCTCTAACCAAATCTTAGACCAGGGGCCTTTTTCTCACAGAGAGTTGAGACTAAGTGTGTTTTGGGGGAAGAGACAGTAGGGAACGAGCGTAGTTTACTTTGCAGCCTATTACTCGATGTCAGAAGCAGCAACATTAGTACCTTTGGTTGGTTTGCCATAGTATGTCGACCTTGTCCTTTTATGAATGATGACTTGGGGCAGTGTATTTTGCATGTGCAGGTACTGCACAGCGACCTGCTTGGAAAATGCTTCTGCTCCTAGCTTTTCTGGAAGAGCTCAACATAATTGCAGGGCATTGACCACAGACTTCTATTCACATTGCTAATGGATATTCAAGCTGCAGCTTGAGCCTACTTGGCAGTGCTCTTCAGTTCCACCCGTTTTCCTCAATGAGTGAACTTGCAAGTGATATTAATTAGAGCCCATCCTTCTTATGGGCACTTCAGTTCCGTAGTTGCCACAGTTCCTCAATGGCTTGCTTTGTTTTAGTACAGTTTCTCCCTTCAGTGTGCCTTCTGAGTCAGTGCTACTGTGTTTTGCTCAGCCTGTGCCTTGCCTACTTTTGTCTGTCTGGCTGGTAGGAAATAAGATGGTTTTTACTTGTACCCTTTTGGCGTGCCTACTTGTTTCTAGGCAATACAGCTCTCCACTGTCTGTGCCAGATTTTGTAGTCTCAAACAGTAACAGTTATCCCACCTGCACCTTCCAAAGTAAAACGTTGGCATTCTTTTTCTGGTGTCTTAGCAGTGTTGCCCTCATACTCGCTATGTGATTGCACTTAGTCACGAAATTGACTCCCTGCCTCATGGTATCCAGAGGTGTGGACTTTCACAGCAACATCTCACAGATGTGAAATCAGAAAATACATAGAAGATCTGCCAGAATACACACCGTATCTGCTGTCTGAGTTTTGTTGCCACCCCTTATCAGTCGCGAATTTCAGACCTGTAGCTACAAAGGATGCAAAGCCTCATAAAGTCTTGATATTACATAACAAGAGCAACACTTTGACAACCACTGAATCTTCATGAGATCTCACGAACAGCATCCTGCAATGCTTCTTGACATGTAAGAAAATTGCTCCAGTCCAGCCAGACTGAATCAGGGGAACATTTCCTTCTGATCCCAGATTGGGTGGTTGCTGCCCGTTGAGTTACCTGCTTCTTTGTTAGAAGCTGCTGAAGTGGGTGTGGTATATGTTGGTTCATTCTGACGTAGGCCTATGACAAATCCAGTTCCTGACTTCTGAAAATTATACTGAGTTCGTTTCTCCATAGCCACCACAAGAAGGTCCAAGAGTAGGAGGTGGATGTTGTATTTTTGAAAGTGCATTGGAAGCAGAGTTGCGTAAGTCTTGGTGGTATTTACCTCAGCTGCCCTAGACTGTGCACCAGTTTGTTGTTTAATGAAATCTCATGGTTAAATGCAAACACTCTACTGAGAAACCTGTTTGTGCTCCTGCCAATCCCCCTCAGGCTTGCTGTCATCCGGGATCAAGTGGTTTTTGCTGTTCGACAGGAGTACGTGCTTCTTGGAGATCAGCTTCTGGTCCTGCAGCCCGGAGACGAGGTTGCCATTATCCCACCAATTAGTGGAGGCTGAATCTGCCTAAGTTCTGTTAGGTGGGTATCACTTCTTGCTGCGTTTCCTGTGGAGTGTCATCCTGTGCTAAAATAGTTCATGGATTGTGTATGATGTCCCAATAATCTTTTTTGTTTAGGTCCAGAGATATGATTGCAGTTCTCTCCCTCCACCCTGGTACTCTTTCAAGAGAGTGTAATTTGCGTTTCCTGCTGGAGAGAACCGTTGTGCTGACCAGAAGCTGTAAGCTCGTGCACCAATAAATGATTAACACATATGTAGTAAGTGGAAGAAAATTGCCAGAGAGGTCAGGCATTGTTTTGAATGTGGGTTTTAGGTCTTGTTAATCTTCCGTAGTTGTTTCTGGCTGTCAGTAGATACCCAGCTTGCCTAAATAAGACAATAATGAAGAACCTCCTGCCACTTTTTGACAGAAAAGATGATACAGAAAAAGAATTGACTGCTGCTTAAAAAAAACCCCCAACTTTTGCTGTCAAAGGAACAGGTGTCCTTAGAATAGCTTTATTTCTTTGCATGCTTTCAAGTGCAAGTGCATATATTTACTGCAGCTTTTTCCATTACTGCTGCTCAAAATACTTCTTTTCCTCCTCATTCTTAGGTGAACTGATGACTGGTTTCTACTTGGAGAAATTAGACATGTCTCCTGTGTCACTGAAACAGACTGATAGTATGAGGTCCTGAATGTCCTAGAGAGCGTATTAAACTTTATGATTAGAACTCTAATTCATGTTTATCAGAAATCTCCGTTTTAAACTGTGTTTGATTTCAGGATAAGATAGGGAGGAGGGTCTGACAGTCTTGACACAGGTTTACTAGCACAGTGGTCCATGCTGATTGATTTGATTGTACAGTTAGACTGGGGCCTCAGACTAGTTCTAGTTTTGTCGTACTGGACCAGAGTTTCCTACCAGAAAGGAACCTGTATGCATTAAAAGCCAGGTCACTGCTTGATACTTGCAGTTAATGCTCTCTCAGCAAGTCTGTTGAGAAGTGAATTTGCCATGGAAACTGGTCTTCTGGGGTGAGGAAGTAGATAATGCATGCTTTCTGCAGAAGTTTGGGCATCAGCACTGGATAAGTAGCAGTTTGCCAGTGCTGGTATTGCCAAAACCAACCACAGAGTCTGTTTGGTTTCAGCTTTTCTAGTGAGCTATGGATGAAAGCGAAGATGTGCCAAAAGATTTTATCAAGCTCAAGTCTGAAAAGCTGTCTGTAGATGAAGTGTCAGAGCTGGTCATTTCACCATACTGTGGGGCATTGTCTCTGTTCATTGGTGAGTTTAATATTTCTGAGCTGGATCTCTGGTGTGTTAATGGTCTAATAAATGGAACCTAGATTGTCCACACCCCAAACTCTGTGGGGTGTTTCTCAAATAAATAAATTCCTGGAATGAACCCAGGATGTTTAGAAAACACATTCTGAATTATTTAGAACAAGACCATGGCATCTCTTAAAACAGTTGCACTGGGACAAAGTGGTGAGAAGCTTCCCTGCTGGTGTGGCTATCCTAGGGCTGAACAGAGCAGCAGCTCTGGAGTACAGGACTGCTTCGGAGCTATTCTCCCATCCACTTGGACACAGCTTGTTCAAGGTGGGAAGTGGGATGTTATGGCTATGCAAACCACAGGTCCACACTTGCATGAAAGCTCTTGCAGCTCAGATCTTGGTTGAAAGTAAAAATGTACTAGTTTTCCCATGGGCTGGTGAAAGTCAAGGCTGATAGCTCTGTCCTGTTGCTTAATGTACGTGGTACAGACCTTGAAACCCCTTTGTGCTTAAACCTTAGTGCTACTGGGCACCTGAATAAGGAGCACTTAAACTTTGCATGGGAAAATGCAATAGTAGCAGCTTAGTTACCGTGGAAGATATCCCAGCCTTGGGCATTACAGACTGCAGACTTGTATAATGTGTAAACTAAATTATTCCTTGTATATTAAAGATTGCCCTTGTTCAAAGAATCTGTTTACACAGACATGATTAGGGGAGGTATTCATATTTGTGCAGTGGTGACCTTGACCATAGCAGGAGATCCTGGGTTTTACTCAATACTTATATGTAATACATTATTATATAATAAATACATAATATACAGGATAATAGAATACATATTAGAAATAGATAATATGTATTTATTAACCCAGTGCTTTTGGTTGATAAATCATTTGTGTTTAGGTACTACAAGAAATAATTTTGAAGGGAAAAAAGTGATTCACTTAGAGTATGAAGCATATACTTCAATGGCAGAGACCGAAATAAAGAAAATCTGCAGAGATGTTAGACAGAAATGGCCATCAGTCAAACATATTGCAGTGCACCACAGACTTGGGTATGTATAGCCAGACCCCATCCTTCTGCAAGTGGAATATTAATCCTTGTCTGGTGCATGGCTGTGCTTACATAGTTGCAGAATGTGCAGGAGTCTTTATAAACTGTAATGCAGCAAAGCTGACTGCAGGATCAAGCTCTTGCTGTGGAGCTAAGTTTCAGAAATCGTCTATTCAAAAACATGTGTGTTGGTAGTGTTTGCTGCAGTCCTGGAGGTTCCTTGAAGGTGCTGGTGGGGAGAACGGATTGAGATTTCATTCCAGGGAAGAGGAGGCTGTTGGTTTGTTTTGCCTTTTTTTAAAGAGGTGAAGCTGGCCGCACTTTCTTTTTTCTTCTCTCTTGCATTGAGATGCTGCAGAATATTCGTACTGTCAGATTTAAGTCAAATTATGCCATAGGTAACCTGAAAGCCTAGACTATGGGGAGGGGAGAGGCATGGCAGTTGCCAGCTGTGCTTGCCAGTGAACCTTCTGTTGTTCCTTGAGTCTTGGTTAAGCATTTTCTGTTGTGTTCAAAATGTGGAATACTAGTGTCTGACATGCTCTTGAGCTTTCGCTGTTCATCAGGTTTCTCACTGAAGCTAGCAGGATTCGCAGAGTCTATTGCAAATGCGTATTTGTTTTTCTGTCAGCAGAAGGACCTTAGGAAGTGATCGCAAAGGGTAGTATTACCTCTGAACAGTAGTTTCCTTAGGTTTCCGCTATAGTCAACAGAGAGAGTGATTCTCTTGAGGGCAGCTCAAAGCATTTAAGCTTAGATTTTTCCTGTGAACTGTTTGCCAGTGGAGTCTTGCTACAGAGGGAGGGATGGGAAGCAACTTTTGGGAATACTACCCTTGTGAGGAGCAAAACAAAACCTTGTGCTACTTCTGCCAAGTTTGGAAAACAACACACCAAACAAAATGTCCTGATTTGAAGACAGAATTTGCCAAAAATTAAGTTTCATTGCAAAATGTGCGTAGTTGCAAGCACTTAATTTCTTCTGTCAGAAATTTTTGTGCAAACTGAGATGATGTCTTAGGTCTTCAGATAAGAAATGGCTGTCCCTAACTTGTTATTGTTCATTATTAAGCCAGTTTCAAGTGAGTTACCTGTGCATTGTTACAAGTTAGCAGTTTTCCTCTCCTAATTCCGTAGACTTTATTTAAAAAAAAGAAGATAGAATGGAAGAAGAAAGCCTATGTCTGGTGGGTTTATTTATTGTAAAGCGTGGAATTCTCACATCTGGTACTGATTTTGGTTGTGGTTTTCTTTCTTTTAAAAAGTGTGTAATCTTTTGGACATGGCTTGACACTTGCTCAGTATGAATGAGTCAGGAGAGCGTGTGGCCAGAACACTGACGTGACATGGCCACAACTTTTGTGTGCTCTTGATGTTAAGCATTAGCTAAAGCTGCTGTTGTTCCTCTTCTCTCCCTAGTGTGGTTCCAATAACTGAAGCAAGTGTAATTATTGCAGTCTCCTCTCCACACAGAGCAGAATCCCTTGAAGCTGTAACGTACTGCATCAATACCTTAAAAGCATCCGTCCCAATATGGAAAAAGGTATGTTTGAGGACAAATTTGATTTTAGGCCTGTGCCAGTCTTCAACAGCTGGTCTAGAGGCTGCTGCTGCTCTTCAGGGAAGGAGCTGAAGCATTACAGGCAGCAGTTGCTCCTGATGGGTTGCCAGTGTCTAGCACCAGTGGGTTTCCTCTAGTGCAGCCAGGCCCATCTGTGGCAGGAGGGGCACCTGGAAGGCCCTCCCTTGCCTGTACCATCCAGCTCCTCTTCCTTTTAATGCCATCCTGGGGTCAAAGTGAAGGAGTCCTGAGGTCTCCTCTTTTGAGTGGCAAAACTCAGTTCTGCACAGGCTTGTGGAATAACTTGGAGTCAGCTTTGCTTTAGACAGCATTGCAGTTTGCAAGTAAAAGTGCCATTTCTTGTCTTTCCATTTCCCCCTCATCCCTGTGGCCTTGAGAAAGCACAAAGCATTAAGCAACAGCACACAATGAAGGGATGAGCAGAGGTCCCAGAGCTAGTATGGGCACACAACAATGTGTGGAGAGACCAGCCCTAGTCTAGAAAGAGCCTTATTGCATAACCACAGTATTGGGTGCAAGCAGTGAACATTACCTCTGCCTTCTCTCCCAGGCTGAGCTTGGCATGTGGTAGCAGTGATGTTCTCCGCATTAACCCCACTTTCCTGACACCTCTTTTGGGAGTCTGGAGTTCTGTGGTCTCAGAAAGAATAATCGGCAGCTCAGAGCCCTGCTGAATTTGCAGCTTAGGACTGAGCAGCAGTCCAGTCTGTCCTGAAGATCTAATACTTACTCTATTTTGTGTATTTTTGTCATATTTTTAATATTGACGTTTTGTATACACTTCAGTACTTTCCTAAAAATGATGGTACGGTAGGTTAACATAGTGACATAGAATCACAGAATGGCAGGGATTGGAAGGGACCTCTGTGGGTCATCTAGTCCAACCCTCCTGCCGAACCAGGCTCACCTACAGCAGGCTGCACAGGACCTTGTCCAGGGGGGTCTTGAATATCTCCAGAGAAGGAGACTCCACAAGTGGGCAGCCTGTTCCAGTGCTCTGTCACCCTCAGAGAGAAGAAGTTCTTCCTCATCTTCAAACAGAAATTCCTATGCTTCAGTTTGTGCCCATTGCCCCTTGTCCTGTTGCTGGGCACCACTGAAAAGAGTTTGGCCCCATCCTCCTGACACCCACCCTTGAGATAATTATAAGCACTTATAAGGTCCCCTCGCAACCTTCTCTTCTTCAGACTAAACAGTCCCCGCTCCCTCAGCCTCTCCTCATAGGAGAGATGCTCCAGTCCCCTCATCATCCTCGTAGCGCTCCGCTGGACTCTCTCCAGTAGCTCTTCATCTTTCTTGAACTGGGGAGCCCAGAACTGGACAGAGTACTCCAGATGAGGCCTCACTAGGGCAGTGTAGAGGGGAAGGACAGCCTCCCTCGACCTGCTGGCCACACTCCTTTTGATGCACCCCAGGATTCCATTGCCCTTCTTGGCAGCCAGGGCAAACTGCTGGCTCATGGTTAACCTGTTGTCCACGAGGACACCCAGGTCCCTCTCCGCAGAGCTGCTCTCCAGCAGGTCCACCCCAAGCCTGTACTGGTGCATGGGGTTGTTCCTCCCCAGGTGCAGGACCCTGCATTTGCCCTTGTTGAACCTTGTTGAACATGTGAAAAGGGCAGTTTCATATGTGAGTAGTGTGTACTCTACAGCTTTTACATAATTTCCTCTAGATCTCTTTCTTGAATGGACTTCAGTTTAGATGGGCCTTTCTAAATTTAATGAGGCTCAGTCCGAGGTTCAGCATCTGCCCACATGTGTGTCAGTGTGTTCTAAGGGTGCTGCCCTCTTTGCTGTTTGCCAGCCAAGTGCTGTGTAGTCCTGTTGTGATCAGTAAATAATAGCACGATGGCTGTTGTTTGGCCTGGCTTGTGGCTGTATGTTGCAGTCTCCCACAATATTTCCTATTCTTTGTTTATATTTGCAGGAGATTTATGAGGATGAGTATTCTTGGAAAGAAAACAAGGAATGCTTTTGGGCAAATTCTGAAAAATAACTGTACTTTTTTAAAAATAAAGTGTTACTGTTCCTCTGTTCCTAATGAGCATATTGGCTTAGATTTGAGTTGTTTTTACAGAGAATCTATATGTTTTTAAGCAGTTGTAATAGGCATTTCAATCTGAATAATTTAATTATGACTGAATTAAATTAATGAGTATTAATTAGGGTTTTAAAGTGTTCTTGACTCTGCTTTGAAATCATCTCTTTGTACATTTTAACGTGGAGTCAGTTTTTAAAACAGTCTTCCCTAAAATTCTTGCTTGCGAGGTGTTTAGTCCTCTGTGATATATACTGCTTTAGTGCCTTTACAGTGGTAGTCTGTGTTCTCTGGCTGCGTGGGAGGTCACAACAGGACAATTGGATTTTTTTTAAATCTTCAAAAAAGTCCTGAGTAGTTTAATTTTATATGACTGTAGCATAAGTTTGCAAGCTTTATGCTATTTTGACATCTTGTAACATGAAAGCTAGTTGAAGTAGATTAAACATTTTGGTACAGGCAGAGAAGAAAGTATAAACTATACCCCAGAGTTATTAACTTTTTAGTAGTGGTTATGTTCCAGTAGCTCATTCTCACAGAAACATTTTTACTTTGCAGCTGATATTACAAGTCCATGGCATTAAAAATATATGGACAGACCTTGATTCAAGTTAGATCTAATACTCTAGCAGCAACAAACTTGCATTAGCAATAACATGCAAACCTGTAACTACTTAATGATGTGTAGACATGATTAACTTTGAAGAAGCTTTTATGGCTGCGTAATTGTATAGTGCTGCATTACAAAAAAAAAGCCAGCTATTATTACAAATAGACAACTATCAGTTTAATTATAGTAGTTTGACTTTAAACTTGTTGGGATTCAAAGTCAATGAAATGGAGTAGTTTCTCAAAGGAAAGTGAGTCTATTGAACTTTTGCAGTTTATATATGCATTTATATTCACATTTATGATTGTAATAGTTTTTATTTTGTTACTCTTTTCAAACCTAGTTAAAAGAGAAAAGGACTGACATAGTATGCCTGTGCTTCCACTGGAAACAATGGGCTACTCATCTGAGTAAGATCATTTTATTTATGATATTGTACTGTGCCATGATAGTGTTTAGATGCTAAGAGTTCAAAGTCCCATTTTGTATGGCATTCTTACTAATACTGAGGGGCAGTTTTATCTAGTCATCATTATCAATGTAGACAAGGTAGATACAAAGGAAGGGAAATGAGGTAAAGCAAAATGATTTGCACGAATTTATGTATCATTATATCACACAACGCTTAAGCCTCAGCTGTATAATCAATTTCATTGTGTCTGTAGTAAAAATCTATGAACAGCTGCTAGCTGAGAAAAATGGGTGATGATCTTTTTTCCCCCCAGTGATCTCAATCAGTTTTAATACTCGTGATGGCTTCTGTATCTGGATTAAGTAAACCCCAACGAAACATAAAACTTCAGGCAGAAGTATGGTTAAAGTGTGCTTGTTAACTTACTGATGCGCTTTCCTCAGTAGAAGTGAGCGAGTCATTCCTCTGCAGGACACCAGCTGCTTCTTGCATGCTTACACATATGCAGCCTCCAAACCATGTGGGCCCTATTATGTAGGCAGCACTGAGCAAGTTCAGGGTTGAATTTTCCTTCACTCTGGAGGCTGGAGAGAAGCCCTCTGCTATTTGAATGTCATTTTTACTGGGAATTGTACAGAATCGTGAGTACGGATCACTTCCTCTGTCAAATAATTCTTTTTGTTTTTTAGAAATAAATAGAAATACTCAAACTTTTCCATTTTTGGTGTTCATTTCTCCGTGTTTGTGTTTGCTGTTATTACCATGTAGATAATTAGCATATTAATTTCACAAAAATAAATGGCTAGCTTGCCTTGCAGTGGATGGTTTATGAACGAAGTAAAATCCATGAAGTGCTTGATTAGTGGTGCTGTGCTCTGATACAGAAAAATAGTGGTATTTAGAACAGTTAAATGTACTTGGGGCCCTGTGATCAGGGGCAGTTCCTGTGTTGAAGTAGTGCCTCTCCAGTGCTGCAGTCTCCTGGAAGATTTCTCCAGGGTGACCTTAAGTGCACCTTCCCCATCAGCAGTGCAGCTGGGAAGGAGGGTGTAGGAAAGAAGAGAAAGAATAATTGTGTACTTCCCCACAGTGACCAGGAACAATGAATGGAAGAGATGTTGTACTGAGTCACAGCTGAGTGTTACAATGTGTGTACGCTGCCATGGTCAAAACAATGAAATGTCATTTTGTGTCCCTAGCTGTGCATGAGGCAAGTACTGCTTTGTTCTGGAACAATGATGTATCAGTCTTGTGTAACTTTGGGTTCTTCATCTGGCATCTAAAAGCGAAATGGAAATGCCCCTAGGAGGTGTGATGTGCATAATTAAATGTAAAATGTATCTCACTGAAATTTAAGTCCATACTCCGAGCTTGGTGTTCCGGCTCCCTCTGTAGGGCTACCCGCTCTGCTAGGGTAATATTATCATAAGAGGGCAAATTACTGTGTTCTAAGATAGCTGCCTAAGGCTATGTCTGAAGTGACCCAGAAGTGCTTCCAGATTTCCAGGCCAGGGGATGAGCCCCAGCTGTGTCTGACGGCGTGTCTGGGGAGGATGTGGCCGCGCATGTCCTGGCTTCCACACATGCAGGACTAGGCTGCTGGATGAGGGCTACCTTGTGTTCTGGTGAGGTCTGTGAGTGGGATGATAGGCAGCTGCAGATCAATATCCAAGGGAGTCCTAGCTTTCTGGGGCAAGTCCAGCTGTTTCTCTGCCTTGGCTATAGGGGAGGGTAATCCCACCCCTCTGTGCCTCTGCCAGGTGTGTCACAGCGTGCTGCAGAAGTGGTGGCTCCAGGTGCAGACAGATGTTCCTGGGAATAGACGCTGCAGACCAGAGGGTCATCGTCTGATTCCTGCAGAGATCTGCCAGATGTGTGGAAGGGATGCTCATGTCTTCAGAGCAAGAACTTGTTGTTCTGGAAAGATATCTTGGTCCTGGCTGGCAACATTTGAATACACTGATCCATCCCTTTGTCTGGCAGAATGTCCATATACCAGCATTGCTTGATTTTATAAGTTCCCTGATATTGGTCTTTTGTTCTGCTCTGTCCCCAGGAGAAGCTCAGCCCGATGCATACTATGAAAACGGTGACTGATGGATTGCGATGAACTGAACGGGGTCGGGGGGGGGGGGGTCGGGGGGGGGGGGATGGGACCATGATGTGGGGAGCCTACCCAGGAGATGGCAGCCAAGAGGTGGCAGCTGCCAGGTGCTGGCTGTGCTGGGAGGCACAGGCACTTGCTTCGCCTGTCACCCATGAAAGGGCCACGGTCGCACTCGGGAATGAAGCCTTCAGATTGCTCAACCTTAAACTAGATTTTTGGCTAGGCTTTTCTCTCAGCTCACTTTTCCCGTTGCAGGAATGTGTAGTTTTATAGACGTAACACATTCATTTGCTCTATCAAAAACATTAAAAGGAAAAATCTGCTAAAACTAATTATTAACAAAGTGAAATTGTCTGTGAAACCAGACAGTGCTACTTCTTGCCCCCCAAAAAGCTCTGAAAACTTGATCTTGAGCTCTTCTATTAAGTGTCCTGTGGAGGTATGTGGAAGAACGAGAGTTAAGAATAGGCTGATGACTATAAATCAGCAGCTTCTTTGAGTGCCTTAGGCTTGCTTTTTAAAAACAAACCAACCATACAATTTGATGTTGTGAAGTGTTACAAAAATTAACATCCTGATGTATCTTCATAGTAGTTCTGTTTTAAAACTTCCATTTTGACTATTTTAAGAGAAAGAGGCAAATACATTTTACAAACTGCTAGCACACCATAGCCTGTGATTGCATATGAATAATTGATCATAAATGAGGGCAGAAAGGTTGACTTAAAAGATAGGACTCAACTCCTCTCAGGCTTTGAAAACTGATACAAGGACATACTTGGCTCCATTTTAGGTAGTGCTTTTTCAGTAGTATTTCTTCTCTTTAGGGTGCTGTTTAAAAATAAATGAGTCTGTGTTCAGCAGTATTCTTGTTTTTATTGTAGTAACGCTGTTAGGCTCTCAGGTAGGCACCACAGTGATACAGTCCCTGCTCCCTTAGAGCTTACATGCTAGCTTTCAGAAGTCGGTTTGATTACAAACTCTTGTACATCCCCATTCTACACTTAGGCTCATATGAAACTAACTCTGATTTTGGACTTGATTCTAGTACTTCAAGAAGTCAGCAGCTAGATTTCAAGACCAGAATCAGATGTAACTTGAGTTTGCTCAAGGTATTCCTGACTTTTCTTGCTTCAGGCACAAACGGAAGCACATGCTGAAGCTCAACATTTCAGAATATTATTTCACCTGTAACATGCTGTTTTATAAAACTAAAAAAAAAAACCAGCCTCTTGCGCATAGTACAAAATATACATAATATTTCCAGCATTATTTGCGGCTTAAAAGTGCAATAGACTCACCTATTACAAAAACTGAATTAGCTACTTAAGTATTAATTGTAAAAGAAAAAAAACAACCTAGTAACTTGAAGTGGTTAGGATACAAAAACCTTACCCATTGCTATGCCTTCCCCTTATTTTGGGAAAAAGTATTATGTCCAGGCTGGGGGGAAAATCGTGTTGTCTGGGTCAACATACAACCCAGTGAAGACTAGTGAATTGAATCATTGCTACCTGATTGATAAACTGTTAAATCCCCAAAGAAGCTGGATGTCAGATACGGACATGTACCTCCCACCAAAGGTGGAAGAAGGAAATCTGGCTGAATGCCTGAATTTCCCTTGCAAGCAGCACCAGAAATGAGAGATGCTCCCCTCTGCTGCTTTGTGAAATTCCCCCTCTTGCCTGGAGTGCGTGACCCTGGTTATGCAGGAGCTTCCCACACATATGGATGTAGGATTTTGTTTTCTTCCTCACAAGTTTATACAAGAATTGAGGCAGACAAATTTTTATCTTTACTTTCAGAGCATTTTCCCTCAGGGTTTATAATTCCAAGTCAGAGCTTATTCTTTAGCTTTATGCAATTGCCTCTTTTTTTTTTTTTTTTTTAACTTTTAAAATAACTGTTTTAGTCACAAACTCGGCTGATGGCAACAATCTTGTTTGACAATCTAGATCAGAATCTGGATTGTTTTTTAGGAAAAAAAACCCCACCCCAAAACATAACATTTCATAGATACAAAATAAATCCAAAACACATACAAAACTACACTGAGTACAATCCAGCTGTCACTGCAAATGGAGCTGTTATTTGCCAAAGAGATGGCTGTCTCCTGACTGGTTACTGATTAAAGAAGACTGAGTAAAACTTTCAAACGTGCTCAAGCCTAGTTTTTGAGGAGTCCCTCAGAAATTTATCTGAAAGGTGCCTAAGCATAATTACAATCTAGCTTTGGGGAAAACATGATTTTGGGTTCTGAATCAGGCACATTTAAATGTTTTACTCTTCAAGTAAATCACCTCCAGTTGGAAACAATCTCACTTGCATGGCAGCATACATAAGGACAACACACACGTCTTCTCTCACAATCGATAATAAGCATCGCTGCCAGCTGTGAGAAAGGCAGCCAAAAGGCCAGTTCCCCTGACTGTTACCAGTCTTACAGCATGGGCCTTGTTAAGATTGAGCTTTCATAAAAACCAGGCAGCATAACAGCATGTGATAAACTTGAGGTGTGTGACCAACAAAGCCACCCAAGTGTTGTGCTCAGAGCTCCTTCCAGAGCACTACAGTACTTTACTGTATAAAACATAAGTTAACTTCATCAAGACATGGACATACGGGACCAAATAAAATGTGACAGGTAAGGAGGTCATGCTGAACTTTGGTCTCCTGGAGGGCACTGAGATGCTAAAGAAACAAGTGCAGTAAACAATATACAGAGCTTAGATCTTCACTATCCTCAGTCCTAATATGCATACTTCCTCAGTTGTCATCCCCTTTAGTTCACTTCATGGTCTTGCAATATCTTTTGGTACAGAATTAAAGGCAAGATCTTGACTGTCTTCCCTATTTACGTCAAAAGCCAAACTGATGTCAGAGCGATTGTGAGCATAAAGCCCAGGGTAACAGTAGTGGTAGTGCTTCTTGAGATGAAATCTGAAAACCCAATCATAACATTCCAGAGAACATGTTGCAAGTGATTTGAATTTAGTATTTTCTTGAGAGAAGGTATGCAGAAGGCAGTTATATACATACCATTTGGCAATATTTCACCAAAACAATATACTTCAGTAATTTAGTTGTGACCTTAGTGCAAGGAATATGGTGAACTTTTGGAACTGTTTGCCCATCCAATTGTCCTGTGGCACCCAGACAGACATCTTCATATGCAGTTCCCACTTTATAGATCAGTTGACAAAGGTTTGCTGGTGCAAATTATTTCTCTAAAACAATAAGGATGGAGCTAGTCAATGAAAAAATGAGTTTTCTTCTCCCAGTCTGGAAGCAGTATTCACCACACATTCATCATCAACTTAATAGAAAATGTCCTTGACACATATGGTACTTGTCAACTGAATTACGAACTGATGCTGTTCCACAATAATCTGAAATAAATTGCTCTGTTTCACTCTGCAGTGGATCAGGAGAAGGGCTGCTGGCACAATATGTTACTGTAAACTCCGGACCTGCCAGTTCTAAGGGCTAAGTTTGTTTGAAAGGCAAAAATTTACAAGAAAAGGCACTATAAATCATTTTTGAAAGAAACAAACTGTCCTGCAGTTACTCTTATAATAGAGTAGAATCTGTAAAATATTTTCATCTATAAAAAGACAGTTTCATTAAAAATGTTTAAATGTTACTAAGCTTTAAGGCACTCCAGCTGAAGAACCGACTGGATCGCAACTGTTGGTGGCTCAGATCTCTCTTTATCGACATGACTTATCATCTTCAGTCTTTGTCCTTTGTGAGTTCTGTAATTTCATCGACATCTTCTATATCCTGTGTCATTTTCTCATACTGTCTCTTGAAGAATCCAAGCTGTGAGAAGGATTCAATTAACACCACATCGCAGTGAGTCATTCATAGTTGTATTTCTCAGCTAAGCTAAGTAGCGTGATGGTAGAAATGCACATGTGTGCATGCACACACATACAGTGTTTGATTTATAGACAATTCCTAACTCTAAAATGAAAGGAGCTGGGCCTTAAACTCCTGCCTCGTGCAACCAAACGCCACAACAGCAGTGCTGAGCAGCCAGTTGTCTCCCTGCCAAGATACAAGCATCTCCATGCTGCCTTGGTGTGCCAAGGAGCCCTTCAAGCACATAGAAGAACTTTTCTGTCCCCTTCATCTAGGTGTCCTATGTAAATGACTTTTTGCCATTGCCCTACTCTCTTCTCTTTTTGTCTGTTCAGTGTATATCCTCTGCTCCGTGCTTCTAATCCCCAGCCTTACCCACTGGGAATGTCATGGGAGTTCAGAGCCCAGCTGGGGAGTTACGGAAGGAGGCAGGCAGTGTCAAGAGGAAAAAAGTAGATGCCACAGGCCCTGTTTTGAATCATTGGAAAGTCATTTATCATTTTCACCTTGCCAATTTCTATGGGGATCCACTTCAGAATTTTGATTTTTAAAGCCCTCTAAATGCTCCCATCAAGGGTGCAATGCCAATGCAGTATTATTTGTACCACCAAACTGCATGTGTGGTTTTGTTCGTCACCAGGGAAGAGAGATGCCAAATAAAATAGCCCCTTTCTGCTTTTCTTTTTAAGAATATAAACACCTACTTACTTTCCACAAAACGGCAACCAATACTAACAGCAAGAGGAGGCCAGCCAATATACTGCCAATCACAACACCAACTGGTATCTCAGCTTTCTCATCCGGCTTCATTATTGTAACTGGGATCTGAAAGCAGAGAGATTGTGTGTTAGGGGTTAATGTTAACTGCATATAAAATAGGATTTATAAACCAAATACTTCACTAATCAAGAATAGCTGGACTGCACGCATTCCAGGATCAATGACTGGAACACACGAGGCAGTTACAGCCCTTTCACTGGTGTACACAGGTACCTGGTTACACCACCATGGCACACAGCAGTGCAGTTAAGGATTAGGGGCCCTCGTCACGCCTGGCCATGCACAACAGGCAGAGAAGCAATGTCTTCCTGCCAGCTTTCTGCCTCTCCAGTAACAGGAGGTCTTTCAGAGTTGTCCCTATACTGCACACCATCACTAGATAAACCAGATATGATTGCATGCAGGTGGGTAGTAGTCTGGTGTAGAGCCCCATCTGCTGAAAACAGACTTCTGCTGCATTAGCTGGAGAAGAACTACTTCCAAGTGTTGTCAGAGCCTGTTATCTGTGGTCAGCGACTGTAGGAGGCAATACGAATCACAGAGGCCAGACAGCAGCATGCACTCACTGCATCTGCTGAAATTCTCCCCTCCTGCTGGGCAGGTGCCTCCGTCTCCTTTGCCTGCTGTTCCTACCTTCTGGGAAACTACTAACAGCTTCTTAGATCTTCTCATGTTAATCTGTGTTCTCCTGAGTCAACTGCATCAAGTTTCTGTAAGATGTATGGGTCAAACAGGAGTGTTTCTAGCACACCTGTGTTTCCTGAACGGCAAGCAACACCGCAAGCTCCCAGAACAGCATACAGTGTCTGGAAGTTAGTTTTCAGGTGATACCCTATCTAGTTGGATTGGGTATGACCAACTAACTATACAGTCACGTATAACATAGTTGCTCAGGGAGACATTGCTGTAATATTTATGAACTGTCAAATCTTTGGATTTAATCTTGGAACGACATGCATTTAGCATGAAGGTTTTTTCCTTCCTGAAACATGATAAAAGAAGTCATGTTGGTTTACTTTCTCAGGGTTGCTTGCTCAGTGCATTTGTCTGGTGTAATTTAATCTTAAGCTTTCTGGGAAACTTGCGCTGGACTGACATCTCAGTGATTTAAGTAATTTCTGCTGGAAGGCTCCAGTGTTGTGCTAGGTGTGGCTATGTGTATTCATTTCATTGAGGCAGGATGGCTTTGTGTATTTTCTAACCGAACGGCCATAATGATGATTATAGCAGGTTAATGTTCTGTCCTCCAGCTGGCAGTCCTTTCCAACTTGGAAAAAGTCTGAAAGCTTTTATGCAAAGATACTTAAGCAGTTTCCCCACATAGCATCACAAGGCAATATTCATTCATTCGGCTACATAGCAACCCAGCTCATCCAAACTAAAGAGCCAGTCTCATACGTATGTGCAGTTTGCCTGCTAATGCTCTCTCTGTTAGATTAACAGTGAAGTGGCACTGTTGGGAAAGGTAAATCGATGCCCAAGAACAAATACCTGCCCTGAAGTCAAGTTGTGGTCAGTAAGACACCACGTCTGGGATTCACCTCATCTAGTGTTATATATACAATATAGTTCCTTGGCTTCCAGTGGAAAAGGATAGGCTCTTTTAGGATCTAATTCACCCTACTTATTTTCAGAATCATCTTTAAGATGAGATGAATTGCATCTCAGAAATACCTATTCTTTCTACTGATTAGAGTTTATAGAAGGGCTAACTCTGATGTGCATGACTATTGTAGATATTAAATTGGATGAATCCTACTGCCCTCATCTAAAATAACAGGGTAAGTGGGGAAATCCACTCAGATTGCTTCTGCACTGTCCTTTTCCCAAGGAAGTGTGAAGGGCAAAGAAGGAGTATCACTGCTGGCCTGCCAAGAAGTGTATGCAGTGTTGGGTACTGACTGCATCACTGAAGTGTCCAGGCAAACTGTCTGCCATAGAGAGAGTGTACCTCCACCAGCTGGCACATTTTCCAAGACTTCTTGCAGGGCAAGAGGCTATCGAGTAAAGATCAGGCTGTAAGCCTCACCGAAAGCCACTGTGTTTCTTAGAAGCCCTGTGGATAACTTTCAGGATCTGTTCAGCCACTGCCTTGGAGCTGTAAAAGTCCCAGCTGCAGATGTTTCAGTGGCTGGCTAAGGAATCACCTTTTATTTGTCAACGGAGTTAATCAACAGTCATTTGAATAATTAAATTCTGGTTCTCCTGAAATCACCAACAAAACTGCTGGTAATACAAATTTTGCAGTATCATGCTCCAACTGTGGAAAAAATACCTAGTAATCGTGGTTTATGATCTACCTGAAAAATCTGCGCAATTGATGGGAATATTTGTATTGTGCATTAATGAGTTTCATCTCCTGGCAGAAATAATACCATGCCACAAAGCTGAGGCACTCAGCACACTTCAAATACAGGCATGTAATTTTTCTGGAAAAGCATGGCATTATTTCTGGAACTACACATATATTCCCTGTGCTTCTTCAGGCACTGGAGGTTTCCATGAATACAAATGGGTCTGTTTAGAGCTTCTGTGCACAAGAATGGAGTGATCCATGAGAAAACAATGACCAAAAATAGTACTGAATTATGGTCTTATTTCCACATTGAGACAGATCAATCAATAACCGCCTTTATACATATTTAACTGAATTTCCCATTGCCTATGAATGGGCTATGCTACACATTCTCACAGGTATTTGACTCCCTTACTAACCTGCATTTTGCTTTTCAGTGGCCTTGGTTATTTTTATGGATAAACCAGGCTGTTAAATGCTGTAAAAATAAATCTAAGCTTAGTATTGCCAAGGGAACAGTGTTCCTCTCAAGACAGGCCAAGAGAACAAGGTATCTTTTATTACAACAAGACTACAGTGCTAATGTATTCTTCAAATGTTGTTTATGTTTGTATACAGCAGATGGAAACCTTGGTAGAAGGATGCTACACTAATAAAGTGGTGGTTTGGAGACATTTATTGAGATTAGCTGTGTCCATATTGTCCACATGACAGCCATTCCAAATGCAAAAAATACTCCACATTCTTTTACAAATGAGATTATTTGCTGAAGACCTATGCCAAACATCTGTCTACAAACGTCAAACCAAATACACTTACAGAAGTAAGACTATAAATCAGATTTGCGAAAATGTTTCCCAGAGCTCACGTATCTACAAAAATTAATTCTGTTGTGGAAAGAGATCCAAATTTTGGTATTTTCATGAACAGAAAGCTAAATGAATTTCAGAAGTTTCTAACTGTGTTTTTCTAATAGTTCTACAATGTATTTGAGATCTACAGATTTTAATTAAGTCTGGTTTATATAGTTGTTGGCTGAAATGAAAACATTTTAGTAACTTAAGGGAGATTCTGTACAGCCAAAAGGATACATTAGTTCAACATAATCAAATATCACCATAGTTTGTAATTTGCTATGTACTCCTGAAGGACACTGAAAATTACATATTATGACTTTAAGACAGTAAAAGAGAAGCTGAAAAAATAGAATTATCTATCACTTACAGTTAGCGTATTCTCTCCAATTATAAACAACTCAGGTTTATGCGTATCGATTTTTGCCTCTGCAGAGAGTAGTAATGTCTGGAAAGTTAACTGAAAGAGAACATTACAAAAACTGTAAAGCTCTATTACAGGGCAAATCAATTAGAATGTAGACATCCCAAAATAATTATCTTGCTTTGAAATGAAGACTTCAGAACCAGAAAATATCACAGTATTAAAATGAAAATGATCTTTTTATTTGTCCTGAGCTAACATGTCTATGACAGTAATAATGTATCAGTAATCCAGACAATTTTGCTGTTCTTACTTACTAGCAATGAAACTGAAGAATGAGCTTTTTTTCTTTAACATATAGTTCAAGCAAAACAGGAGGAGTTGATTAAATATCCATTTTTATAATTATTTCAAAGCTGTCACTGCTGCTAGCAGGGAAGAGATGGGGGGAAGAATAACAGTGAGAAAGGGAGAAATAGCTCAGCAACAAAAGACAGATGGGGATATATCCCTGGCCTTTGTAAGGAATGGAAACTGGATGTTCTTTCCCTTGTTTCGCCCCCTCACCTCTACCCAATGCTTCCGTTTTTCCCCATTTATTTTTTCCTGTCACTATCTGTTCCTCTCCACTGCTCAAATTCTGACTTTGCTCCCTCAGCTTAAACAAAGACGACAAAAGCCTTAAGCCAGTTCCCATTTGGAAAGGGACCTTGTGCCTGATCCCGCTTCCCTCTGTGCGAGTGCCAAGAGTAGAGGAGCGCGGCTGGGCAGGCACTGCCACCTCCCCGCTGCTCTTCTCCCCGTGCGTGCGACAGGCATGGAGAGGCCCGATCTCCTGCAGCACCTCCGGGAGTGGCCTTGGGTTTGTGGGACCACAGGAGCTCCTGCCAGCCACAGCAAGTGCCATGCCTGCTCTGTCATTTTGCCTCCTCTGCCGTTTCACTGTGGCAGGGACCGGTACAGTGGGCTTGATGGAGGGAGTGTGAGCAGCTGCGGGTCCACAGCAACCAATGCACACTGGAATGACTGCCCCTGCAGCATGCAGTTACTGCACGCCTGCACTGTGGCCATCTACCCAAGTGGTCTGTCTTGTGCTCCTAAATGTTTAGAAACCTGTCTAAGCACTATTCAAAGCACCTTGTTAATTCCTAAACACATCTTTCTTTGCTTTGCTGTCCAGGTACCGGCAAGCCTGCAGTCCCCTTCTTGGAGAATGTCTAGTTGCCACTAAATACAAAAGCTGATTATGTGCGTTACTGAGTGCTTGCAAGAATATTTCCACTGAACATTGACAAACAAATAGAAAATAACAAAGTGGGAGATGAGAGGAAAACTGTGACGTGTGGTCTTCCCTTCGCATCACCCAGTGGTAAACACATTATTTCCACTCGCTTTCTTGCGAGGGTAACAACCTTTTGTTCAGGTCTCCACCTTCTGCCTACCTGACAGCATTAACAAGTGGCCTTGACCCAGCTAATTTGAAAAATACAAACTTTAAAGACAGACAGATGCTTTCCTTCACACACTTGCATAAGTATATTACATTATCAACCTGACCTTTTCCTCTTAAAAGCTGAATGCTAAAGCTGACAACAGCCCTGCTGCTGAATGTCAATACCTGCCATAAGACTTGCCAAACTAAGGAGACTGCGTCATGTTCCTGATGCTCTAGGCAAACCCAGGACTCCAAGACAGTTTGGTTGGTTGCCTAGCTAAGAAGCAAACACGGTCTCATTTTTAAAATCTGGTAATTCATGATGAGTTATATCCTGGAGGACACATGGTGATTTAAAATGGGAAAGTTGAGATACTATTGATGGATATTTTTAAGCATGCTGTAGGTCTTTAAGGAAGGACTATTTCCTTGACACCAATTCTAATAAAAACAAAAAATCAATTAAAAAAAATTTCCACACCTTCTCTTACAAATATAACTGGCAGCACTAACAGGCTTTTCATATTTTGTTGTGACTTAAAGTGATCACTATGTAGGCTGTCATGTTCAAAAGCTAAAAGCAACATTATTTTCCAGGCTATGACGATGGTGTACTCTGCTGTCCTGTGTTGGGTTTCGTGGAAACTGTAGTTCCCCTTGAATGAATTTAACAGAAGCAGAAAGTGTTTTTTTCAGCTGTGAAGATTGCATTATCACAGCATTTTCTTGGGTTTTGTGCTGGACTGGAGGCTATCAGCTCTATTACGCAGCCTCACCACTTACTTTACTTTTAGATTCAAGTTTTCAATCTGGAAAAATACACACAACAATGTAAGGTAAAGGAAGGTCTTTCTAGATTGGAAAGTCTCTTTACTGAACTTTGAAAAATATCAGGAGTAACGAAATATTTGAGTATTGGATCCTTCATGAAGATGCAGCTGATACTCACGGCAGCAAAGGTTCCATTCCAGATTCGGGTGGACACGTTCACAAAGTACTCTCCCTTCAGCATAATGTCTTCCAGTTTGCATGTGATAGTACTGCACTTCACATTCTTACAGTTCTTTAAGGGGAAACAGCAAGGAGAGGCAACAGCATGCATTAAAAATACACTTCAACAAATGTTCTTTTAACATCCAGATTTTTTGCGGTGCAGCCATGAGTCTTACTCACCAGTTCTTTGGAAGCTCTGAAGTTCTCTTTTGTGAAAGACGCAGAATAAGGTATTTTTCCTATTTGCAATGGATTTAGCTGAGCTTGACAAGTAACACCTCTGGCCTGGGAATGATGGCAGGAATGAAACTGGGTGACATCATACTCAGGAGTATATAGTCATTGTAATAATATATATTTCTGGGATGAGACTGTGGCTGTGAAAGGCTGTATTGTGAATTATGTAACACTGGATACTTCAGGAAACTAAGAGACTGTATGTGGTTTTGGTCAGAATTAAATGGCTCTTATTGTAATTTTTTTGCCCAGAGACTGACCTGAAGGGTTTGTCCCAGTCTAAAACATTCCATTTTTACTATAACCTTCCCAGGAACTTGGAGAAGGACCTAGCTGGAGTTCCAGAGTCATACGAAAAGCCAGCCATTGACTGTAAAGATAATCCACATCTGCCAAGTAATAGACTAGCGTACTGCTGACATCGTGGTCCTTCTCCTTCCCTTTCTGAGGGAGGAACAAGGGGAAAGGGCATAGATTCTCTGAATGTCAGCCACACTATGAAGGAAATAATTGATGTTTATGGTACTGATTAAGCCCCAAAACACAGCAGTTCATGTAATTCAGTTCTTTACCTGGTCTGTGGTGACTGCAGTTACATACATCAGTGGGTTGTCTTTGCTGGTGAATTCTGGAAGATAGATTTTTACAGATGCCGTCTTTACTGGAATACTTCCTGTTGTTACCTGCAAAGCAAATAACTCACAATTAATTCAGGTATCTGTACTTCCGTATGCATAAATTATTTGGTATAGCAAGAAAATCAGAAATCATGGAGTATGGAAGAACTGCATTCCTTTGCATCAATGTTTTTTGCACTAGGCACTTACTAGGGTAGTAATTACATTATGCCAATAGTACTGCATAGCTTCAGGTCGCTGCCTGTTTCCTTAGCAAAGCTCACATTAACTGCATGAAATATGTTTTGAAAAGCAAATACTCTGCCACAGTCAATAGGCCTGTTATTTAGTCCTTCAGAGTAGCAGTCACAGGAATGTAAACTGAAGATAATTTAAGTTTCTTCCATGTTGCATATTTGGATCAAAGGTTTTCTGAGTTATGTAATAAATGCTGTGATCTGGCTAATTCTTGCATCTGGTTTGAATGTTTAACCCTTGCCAAACTTAAAGTTTCAAAGTCCAAGCCTGCAAAGACTTGTTTTCCTTTATCAAGTTGGTAGAAGACAAATATGCTTTGTGAAAAAACAGTCTAAGTTGGCCTGAAGTTAAGCATTAACCATCTTCTAAATACGTAAACAGTGCAGGACCAATCCCTCCCCCATTCTACTTGTGCAGTAAGTGCAGACTTCATCCTTAACCTCATAAAGACTGTAAGCATTTATTCCCCAGCTATTTGCAGGTTTTTTTTTCTTACTTGACTGATTCAAAAGCATCAAAATCAGACACTGAAATCAGGAATGTTTTTGCAACTATGTTTTGGGACCAGGCTATAGGAGGAGGTGAGGCAGCTTCCCGAACGAGAACCAGATACTAACCTTAACTGAGAAGTTGAATGTGGGGCCAATATCTTCAAAATTATTCACAGTGGAAGGAATGTTATGACCAGAGTATACTTCATAAAAGTTGATGCTGGCAAGCCTAGTTAACAACCATAAAACAATACATTTCAATTTGGCAGCTGCTTTGAAAACATATGTTACTGCACATGCCTTTGTGAAACAGGTCAGAAGTACAGTCAGAGGAAAAATCAGTCACTCGTACTGCTGTTTGAATATTACCATGCTGGTTAAGAAAATACATGGTGTACCACAGCCTGGAGCCGGAGCGAGCATGTGAAGGTAAGATGGGGGGAGCTCCGCTCAGCCTCCCGCATCCCGTGGTGTTTCAGTGCCACACCGCAAGCTCCGCTCCCAGGCACAGACGGCGACTTTCAGCCTTGCAGTGGTCTCCTGCCTCAGAAGGAGCCCCCCGACAGTCCCCCTTGGTACATCTGTAACAGCAAATACTGACCGACTCTGAAGCGCCCTGACATCACAGACCACAGGCAGGCTCGTTTCCACACTGCCTGGATGTGCAAACACACAGCACCCTGCTCGTGTGCATGGTACATACCATGTAGCCTTCTGTCTCCTCTGGGACACTTTCTTCAGTATCTATGGGTTTCAAAATTTCCAAAGTAACATGAGGGTGGTTGCAACCCACCACAGCATGAAATTACAGGTGTGCGACGGAAGGATGCGGTGCGAGGGCCTGTTGATGCTCGAGGGGCTCGGCCAGCTGGGACCATGCTCAAAGACAATGGAAGCATCCCTGTGTAGTGCCACACATCCATGCACTGCTACCTGTGAGCAGCTCCTCTGCTGAACCATCCAGAACTGTGTCTGTTCTTCATCGTTAGCTTTCATTAGGAGGCTAATTTGGGCAGCCAAAAAGCAAGCTGGGGAGTGAGTTAACAAGAAGCAGATGCTATCATAATTCCTACATCAGCTCTTCCTGTAGCACAAGGTGTAAATCCATCCTCTTTACCAGTGCCGCTCTCCCTGTTTAATCTGAGCAACACCTGTGCATACAATCCCAAACTAACAATGTGTGCAGTCTCACAGAGGTGCTTCTTGATCAGTTTTGCTCCTCCACACTGCACGGTGGGTCCTTTTCAGTCCTCCATACTTCCTCCCACAGGCCCTTTCCTTGAAGGGCCTCCTCACAGGGACTGCTAGGAAAACCCACGTGAAGCATTTTCCGCTTCCTTACTGCTCAAAGCTCCAGTCCTTCCAGGATGCACAGTATCAGCCTGCTTGTCCTTGCAGGAGTCACTGGTAAGACTGATTCCCACCTCTTCTCCTGGAAACTCAGGAGTTTTTCCCTAGAAAGGCTTCACTTCAGCAAGACAACACTTTGTTCTCAACCTCTGTATTTTAAGAGGTTGCTCCTCAGCTGTATTACCTGCCTCAAGAAGGAACTATCTCCAAATAGGTACTTCCGAAATGGAAGAGTGAAAATGAGCTAACTCCAAGGGAAGCATTTAAAATTGTACCTTGGCTTAATGTATATTTCCTTTAGTTCTTTTAAAGTGATTAATCTCCAAGAATAACTATTCCTTTTATGGCAGCAGGGATTCCTTCATGCCTTGACTTGCATATGAAATTGCATTTTCTCATACTTAGGAACTGCACCTGAATTCAAACTCCTGTTTTTCCTTGAGTAACTCTTTTATAGACTCCATGCCTGGCCTTTTCTGAAGCAATGAGTGTCTGTTCATATTTCTCAGCTAATGAAATTTGCTGATTCAAGTTTGCACCATCTCAGTTTCCTAGAAGGCCGCTTAAGTTGCTGTGCTAGCCCCCTACTCAGACGCTCCTGAGCCTCTGTGCCACTGCTAACTTTGGTAACAAACACTCTGCTTCTGCCGAAGTCTCATGCAACCTTCTAAGGGAGCCGAAGGAACTTGCATCACGGACTCAAATGCTTCTCTGCAATTAAAATGATTCGAAAAATTCTGCATGACTCCAGAATTGGTGCATCTAGCCACAGTGAATGCAGGGCCTCTGAATATTGTGAAACTGCTGCTGTGGCCCCTGTTCCAGCTCAGGTCTTCCAACGCTGCCAACAGTTCTCGCAATTGTGGTGATCTTGGAATATTCGTTTTCTGAATTCATTGTTGCTGTGCATTTTTAGCAGCTTTCTCTTTTTCAAATTTCTGTCATTCTTTGAATAATTACTATTTATTTTCTATCAGTTTACGTTTACAAATTTTTGAATGCTTCGGGATGCAAAAGCATTATTCACTAAGAACTGGTGACCAAGTGCATCAGATGCAACTACATGTAGTTTATCCGCTCCCAGACACAGTAATTCAGTAATTGGGAAAGATAAATTTTTTCTTTGATGAAAAGTAAAATATCCTATCTTGATCTGAGAGTGAAACCAGTCTGTTTCTGTTTCTGTTTCAGTGCGTCCCAAATCACCAGGGGTTTCCAGGGCTCAAGATAAGAGGGCATGATATGAAGAGCAGTCTTAAAAGGAATTTTGCCTGTCTCTCTCCCCCTGCCCGCCCAGCCGTCCCTCCTTACAAAGTGCCCTTCCCAGGGTAAAGGGCCCCTCTTGCACAGCCCTGACCTGACTTCTGCGTGGAGGCGAAAGGGCTGACACCAAGAGGGAAGGGCTAGGTGCGAGCCAGAGCATCTCTGCGGGTACATGGGAAAGCGGGGTGTGCTGCTCCCGATGCCAGCACAGCTGCAGTGAGGAGCAAGGGCGAATCTGCCATGTTCAAATTACTATCTCAAACTCCTAACAAGAGTTTGTATTTTTGGTCCAAGTTCAGCAGACATGTCCATAATTTTTTTTTTCTTCCCCCCTCCTTGCTGCAAGTTTCATCTGGGGCATTTTTTTCTTTTTGTTGATATTCTTTTGTTTAGTTTTGATCACTTTAACTCCAGTTTTGATCCAATGTCACCACATTTGAGCCCAGAGGCCCAACCTTATTATATAATATACACTAATCATATTACCAAAACCACAAGCACTGTTGGTTTTTGTACCACTTACACTCACGTGAGCATCTGTAACAACTGTGCAGAGGTAAACACGGATCCATGATTTCTTACTACACATTCCATAATTTTTTACTTATAAGATTATTGGAAGAACATAAAATTCTGCTGCTGTTGATGAAATGGGAATTTCTAGCGACTTCCAAACTGAAAACAGAGTTTCACTATCTTTTCAGTGGCCTTTCAAGACTGTTACTACATTCAAATGCCTTGGCAAAATGACAGTGACTCTTTACATTATTCAGTGTACCTTGTGAAGTGAATTTCTGCATCATACCGCAAAGGAATTGATAAGTTGACGTGGTTGTCCAACTCCTGCTCTTCCTTACTTTCGCTGTTCATCAAAAGACATTTAAGTCAGGTGTTACAATATTATTTCATATAAATAAGGCATTAATACCTAACTTGCTTTCATCAGATTATATACTTTACCTCAATGCATGAAAACTTAGAACTGCCACATTCTGAAGATTTTTCAGGTTAAAATCAAAACTAATATCAAAGGATACCTATGGAAGAGAAAGGAACACACAGTAAAATGAGTTAATGGTACAACACCCAAAGGACTTCCCAATAGCAATGAAATTATTTATATGTGCAACAATCTAGAATTGCCCTGTGTATCTGAATTCTCCACTGATTCCTGTGTAATATTTCAGTAATTTCTAATACTCCAGAATTGCTTTATTCTCGCTTTCCCCTACAAATTGGCATTGTTACATAAAAAGGAGCTATTTGCATTTTTGAATTGTGTATAACTAGCTACAAACTGCAACAAAAGGTGTTCAGGATTGCTTCAATTACATACTTACACAGACTAGCACTAACACAAGCTTTGTATTCACTCTTTTCTTCCATTTGTTCCAACAGGTCCACTTTGACCAATGCCATTAAAAATTCAGAACAAACTTAACTTTCTATATGTAATTAGTTTTTTTTTATCCCCCCCCCCCCCCCCCGACATCATGTTTCTATTCCTTCTAGCAAGTTTCTTATTGCTCTAGTTGGCTGTGCTAGAGGCTGGAAGCCTACTTCTGTTCGGCCCTTGAGGAATAAGAAATTAAGTTCCACAAAACCACAGATGCCCTGAGATTTATGGTATATATGGGAAAAAGGATACATGATCTATCCTAGGGCTGTGTGGGCCACCCATCTCCTCTCAAGGCAATACTGCTTTCTTGGAGAGATGAGATTCCCAGAGCAGGAGAGGGAGCTACCCCAGGTTCACGCAGCAGGAGGAGTTTGTTGGGAATTGTGCTCATTCCCCAGGAGGCTACGCATGACACTCTCTGCTTCTGTCTCCAGCCCTCACCCTCCAAGAGTTACAAAGCTGCAGTAACATTTGGAAGCCATGGGTAGGGACAAAGGTGCTTCAGGAGCCTTTTTTCCTTTAATCTGGCAGGGAGTCACAGAAGTTTAGCCCTCTTCTTTTAATGCCTCTGAAACCCAAAGGGAAGTTAACTGTTGCCAAATCTAAGAAATCTTCACTAGCAGTAAATGCAGACTTAGGGGAAAACAACAACAAAAAAGCTTTTGTGTAACATTCAAGGTTATTTAAACATGCTAGCTGTACCTGTTGTCCTGCTCTGAAAACAGGATAGCTTATTTCGCAAATGATTGTGCTTTGTGCTGTTCCTGTCTGACACGAGACTTCAGTCCCATCACTCTGCAGAGGAAACAGACAGAAAAGTCATCTTAATATCAGGTTTTGACAAAGCAGAGAGCAAGTTCCCAGTCTGTATCTTCAACAAGACATGTATTACACTAAGGAGCAGTACAAAGAGGGGTTATGGCAGTAACTCCTAGAGATGGAGCAGACATGTGGGCCATAGGCAGAGCTAGGAAAGAGGCAGGAGAAAGGTGGTACAAGGACCAGTCCTATGTGGTTTCTTGTGAGCTGTAATGATCTTGTTAGAACTTTGTGCTGGGCTTGGAAAAAGGAATACAGGCTAGAGGTTCGAGACCATCTAAGGAACCTGAAAGTGCACAAGTTCACGGGACCTGATCAGGTGCATGCTTCAGGTCCTGAAGGAACTGGCAATGAAGTTGCTATGCCACTACCCATCATATTTTAGAAGCTGTGGCAGTCTGCTGAAGTTCCCACTGACAGAAAAAGGAGAAATGTAACTCCCATTTTCAAAAAGGGTAAAAAGGAAGACTCCTGGAACTACAGGCCAGTCAGTCTCACCTCTGTGCCCAGCAAGATCATGGAGCAGATCCTCCTGGAAACTGTGCTAAGGAACATGGAAAATAAGGTGATTTGTGACAGCCAGCATGGCTTCACTAAGGGCAAATCATGCCTGACAAATTGGGTGGCCTTCTACGACGGGCTTACTGCCTTGGTGGATAAGGGAAGAGCAAATAATGTCATCTACCTGGCCTTGAGCACAGCATTTGACATTGTCCTTCACAACATCCCTGTCTCTAGCTCTCTCAACATGGATTTGATGGATGGACCACTCAGTGGATAACAAATTGGCTGGATGGTTGCACTCAAACAGTTACGGTCAACGGTTCAATGTGGCAACCAGTGATGGGTGGCATTCCTCAGGCTTTAGAGGTGGGCATATGTGAACCTCATGAAGTTCAACAAGGCCAAGTGCAAGGTCCTGCACATGGGTCAGGGCAATCCCAAGCACAAATACAGGCTGGGCAGAGAATAAATTGAGAGCAGCCCTGAGGAGAAGAACTTGGCAGTACTGGTTGAGGAGAAGCTCAACACGACCTAGCAGTGTGTGCTCACAACCCAGAAGGCCAAACGTATCCTGGGCTGCATCTAAAGCAGCGTGGCCAGCAGGTCAAAGGAGGGGATTCTGCCCCTCTGCTCCGCTCTGGTGAGAGCCCACCTAGAGTCCTGCATCCAGATCTCTAGCCTCCAGCACACGGAAGACATGGACCTGTTGGAGCAGGTCCGGAGAAGGGCCACCAAAATGATCCGAGGGCTGGAGCACCTCCCCTGTGAGGAAAGGCTGAGAGAGTTGGGGCTGTTCAGCCTCCAGAAGAGAAAGCTCCAGGGAGACAATACTGCAGCCTTCCAGTACCTGAAGGGGCCTACAGGAAGGATGGAGAGGGACTGTTTACAAGGGCTTGTGGTGATAGGACAAGGGGTAATGGCTTCAAGCTGAAAGAGGGTAGATTTACATTAGATATAAGGAAGAAATTCTTTACTGTGAGGGTGGTGAGGCACTGGCACAGATATCCCAGAGAAGCTGTGGATGCCCCCTCCCTGGAAGTGTTCAAGGCCAGGCTGGATGGGGCTTTGAGCAACCTGAACTAGTGGAGGGTGTCCCTGCCCATGGCAGGGGGGTTGGAACTAGATGATCTTTAAGGTCCCTTCCAACCCAAACCATTCTATGATTCTATGATTAACTTGTACAGTGCTTTCTGACAGGATTTTTACAGAACTTTTTCAGACATATTTACACAACCTGAGAGCTACTTAAGTACTCTCACTGTAGAAGTTAGTGTGCAGAGCGGAACTCTATCATACTTTTTGTAGGAAAATCCGCAATACTTAAGTGTTTATTTACTAATTTGCAGAAGATTTACCATGTCATCATCCTACATCAAAGACAAACTCTTAGACCATAGACAGTTAACATCCCCTTGAAAAGTATTCCTTAAAATGTACTCTTTTGTTACAAGCATCCCTAGTAGACATTTACTATTCATCAATTTTGCTACAAAACCCCCTCAGACACCACCCATACATTCTCAGCTTGTGCTTTTCTTCCCGCTTTGCAGCAGGCACATTTTTGGTCAAAAGCTTCACTTGCAGGCTGAAATACTAAGCAAATGGGATTTTAAAGCAAAAAAAAAAAAAATCCTAGCTCCAGTGTGGTCTTTTGGCACGAGTGGAATGAGCAATTCTGCTACATAACAGGATGGGGAGGTAGAGGGGCACCCTCAGCGCTGTGTGGAGTACTTCTGCCAGTTCATTGTTCAGGAAAATGCTGCTCTTGGGCAGTGATGCATGCTCCTATCCCTCTTCTCCTGTCAGTGTAGGGATTGCTCTGGATTTCACCCCTAGGATTATCACGCACCTCTCCCATAGTGGCCTGACCACATAAGCCAAGCGCTGAAGTCTGGATTTCATCCTTCATGAATTGTTTGGGAGCAACAGTTGAGATTATAGATTTACTGCAATCCCCAAAATAGTATGTATAATTCCTTTCTTTTCCCTTTTCTAAGACAAAATTAATTAGAAGAAGAGCTTCTGGTATAGCAATCATTTCACTCTGATTGTCTAGCTGGAACATATTGTGTTGGCAGTAACGCTATTTCTATATCCAAAGGCTGTGCTTTAAGGCCGCATCATAGATGCTGCATGCTTGATTTATCAAATACAAATTCCCTGTGGCACAGCAACTGCATTCAGGCATGCTGTTGGGAGTCAAGCAGAAGATGTGGGTGCCAAGGCCTAAAGTGAGGAAAAGATGACTGAAATACTGAGGTGAGGTAAAACTCGACAGATTGCCAACTTTTATGCTGAGTTGGCAGTGTCTCTCCTTGACCTAAATAAACTGATATGCCGAAGGGAATAATTCTGGTATCCAAGAAAATAAATTGGGAGAGAGGTTTGCACACACATTCTTTCCTGGGACAGGCTCTACTAGAAAGAAAAAAAAAAAATTTCTCCGAGAACCTCAAAAATCAGTGGTAATAACAGAAACAGTGAGGTTGGGTATCACATACCGGTAAAGACGATGAAGCAAAAAACAAGTTGTCTGAAAATGTAGCCTGGATTCTGGTGTTATATGCATTTTCTTTTTTATTTCTCAATTTCACATTGAACGTTAGTCTTCTGTTTTTGCTGCTGACAACAAACTGCTGTTTGCTGTTGGAAAATAAAGTCCATTGTTGTAAACAGAGGTACCAGAACAGCTGTGGATCATGAAAATGTGTTGCCTGTAGCCAACAACAAATAACAATCACAGCAAGACATTTCCTACATTTTACGCACTTAAATCCTCTGCTTCCTAAACCCTTTGACATAAGAAAATCTGTGATAGTGTTTCTTAAAACTGAATGGAGTTAGTGTCTTCTCAAAGTGCAGACCTTGATTATGTATGGTAAAAGTCACTTTGCTGAATTTTCAAGGGCTCTACCCTGGCACGAATGCGGGCAGAGCGCGGGCGGCAGACCCGACTGGCAGTTCCAGGAGGAGGCAGCCCGCTCTCTCTGTGTACTGTACATGTATGCATATATCTGCACATGGACTTGCAATATATGCTGCCCAAATATCTGGCCTCAGCTCCCCCATGGCACAGGCTGCTGCAGGATCCTCACTGCTCCCCATGGAGGGACCCAGACTGCTGCTGCAGCTGCTGCTGCTCTCCCAGTGTGCTCCCTCTCCCGACAGCAGCCAGCCAGTCACGATTCTCCTGCATGCTCACTGTGTGTTCAGCCCTAAGGTACCAGAACCTGGGTTCGTCTAAGCTAACAAGAGTCTGAATTCTACATCTGTGTTCTTATCATACCTCTTTTTCCTTGATTAGTTATTGAGACAGAAATGCTATTGCTTTTTTTATCCCTGCTATGTCTAAGTAGATGCTGAACTATAAAGGCATTCTCATGTCGAAATTCATCCAAAGCCTACAGTCAAACCTGCTCATGAAAATTTAACTCCCACCCTCAACACTTCTGTTGATTCAGCTCTTACCCATCATATGCCTTCCGCTGAACATTCAGAACAACATCACAGATACAAAGTTCATCTTCACCACAGTCTTTAATAAAAGGAATCTACAAAACCAAAAAACATTTCATGAATGACAAGGCTCAACTTCAAAATTATCTACAGACAGCAGAGTGCAAACATCTCTAAGGTGAAGCACATTCTTGATTTGCAAGTAAGAAAATCATTCTGAAGGACATTAAAAACTCTGATACATGAACAAGTTAACACTGGATAACATATTGCTACATGTCAACTGATAGGTAGGAATGGTGCACGCTACTGTCAACCCACAACAAATGTGATGTAATCAAAGGAGTTCCATCACTCTTTTACGTACTCTTTTACTGAAGGATAAACTAACGTAAAATAGTTAATCTTTGCCATGAACTAGAAGTTCACAACAGTGACATGGCTCAACCAACATGCTTGTTATGCTGTGGTGCTGGTGCGTGCGTGTGTGTGAGCAAGCCCATGAAGTACAGAAAAAGGTATAAAAGGAACCAGGGGACACCCCCCAGGTGCCTGCTTTCAGCCCAGTGACTTACCTGTAACACCAGTTTTCACTTGCACACACCTCTTTCGTGTTTGTGGGGGCCACACGTTATGAAACTGTGTATAGCCATGCATTTTTCAGTAGTAAGTCTGCATACTTACACTATAGGCCACAGATGTAGGAGAATATATATCTAGGACAGGGCTGGAGCCAGGATTTGAGAGGCCAATGTCAATGCGCAAACTAAGTGAGTTCACTGCATCGGAAGGTTCCTGTAAAAACACATGGTTCAGATGACAGCTGTCAGCACAGCAAACAGGGTGAAAATGGTAATTCCATTGTAAACAGTAAACACAAAACAGTAGTCCAGGTGGGGTCTTCACCAGAGCAGAGTGATTCTGCCCCTCTACTCCGGTCTGGTGAGAGCCCACCTAGAGTCCTGCATCCAGATCTCCAGCCTCCAGCACAGGAAAGACATGGACCTGTTGAAGCAGGTCTGGAGAAGGGCCACGAAAATGATCCGAGGGCTGGAGCACCTCACCTGTAAGGAAAAGCTGAGAGAGTTTGGGCTGTTCAGCCTGGAGTAGAGAAGGCTCTAGGGGACCTTATAGCAGCCTTCCAGTACTTGAAGGGGGCCTACAGGAAAGCTGGAGAGGGACTCTTTACAAGGGCCTGTAGTGACAGGACAAGGGGTAATGGCTTCAAGCTGAAAGAGGGTAGATTTGCATTAGATATAAGGAAGAAATTATTTTCTGTGATGGTGGTGAGGCACTGGCACAGATATCCCGGAGAAGCTGTGGATGCCCCCTCCCTGGAAGTGTCCAAGGCCAGGCTGGATGTGGCTTTGAGCACCCTGATCTAGTGGAGGGTGTCCCTGCCCCGGCAGTGGGGTTGGAACCAAGTGATCTTTAAGATCTCTTCCAACCCAAACCATTCTATGATTGTATAAATTGACAATGCTTAGTAAAATCATACTTGTTTTAAACAAGAAGAAGTAACTGTACAAAGCTTCATTTCTTGACAGACATAATTTTGTGAGATTGCCTGGTGTGGGCTCCTCTGTAGCTTTTGTTGCCATTTCCATGATAAAACTGATTTTCCTTGGATTCCTGGAGACTCTACTCATCACAGTCACTTCTAGGGCTAAGAAACATGCAGATTCTCTGCAACTGCAGGAGCTGGTCCTCAAAAGTCATCACCAGGTGACTTTCATTTTCACCTAGCTGCAGAAGTCAAATTCCTATTCCATTCTTCCTTACCATCACAGAGAGCAGCTAGGCCTGAGCAACACTAAAACACAATACACCTCATGCCTCCTCTGTTTCTTAGTATTGGATGAATACTCTTCTAGCCCTATGGCTCATGGCTCCACAATGGCATTATATGTCATCAAAAAGTCAAAGATATTTGCATTGAAAAGCAAAGCAGGAATCAAAGTCTTCTACCTGACCTAGCATCATGCAGGGGGCTTAAGGCAACTTACAGGGCTGTGTTTGGTCTTCAGTTCTAGAGAAAGATGGAGACTTGCTTATTTTTATTTTTTTCCTAGGTGTATACCTAGGGTTAGCCTGCACCAGAAGTCTGCCTGAAATGTTGTTAACTTGAGAGAAAACATTTGCATGTATGTCTCAGTTCTTAGAGAAGAATCTACTCGGAGGGAAATTAAAATCTATTGAAACTATGGACTATGGGCTCTGTGTTATGTCAGAGCTGAATTACATAATTAAGAACTGCCTCTTCTGTCCTAAAAAGTTCTGCTGAATTTGACAGTTATTAGTTTCTTTGAAATCAGAATCTTACTAAATATTTTTCAGTTGTGGGGGATTTGAGAAACATAAATCATTGAGTACACCATGCATGAAATTCATGTTACAGACAAAAAGTTAATCGTCTTCCTCTGATCATTTTTGTTGCATAAGACTGCTTGCAATTGCACTTACCTGTACACTGAAGACGTCATGAACACAATTCTCCTCATGACGTACCACAAGATCCCTCTGCATGTACCTTTCATTATTTTCTTTGAACAATCCTCTAGAAGTCACTCTAGAGGACTGGAGATCTGCATCCAATGTTGCATTGTACTTTATAGCTACAAGAAAAGTATGAGTAAACTTTTTGCTCAGTATGACTGCCCATGATCTCATTACTATGCTCAACATTACAGAGTGACCAGGATTTCCAAACCACACCAAGTATTTTACTTTTATTGTAGCTAAACACAGAGCAGTCTCAAAATGAAAAAAAATTCTCTTGTGTTTTCCAAAGCAGCCAAACAGGTTTAAATCCTGACGTAAGTTCTCATCCACAGAGAGCACATTAAATGGCAATCAATTCAGTCTCCACTGCAGATGTCTGAGCCTGCCGCTCAGGCAAGAAGCCAGTCAGCAGGGCCAGGATTACACTAGATAAAGGGGCCTTGCAACCATATCTCTGAACTCTGAGGGGACTGTAAAGAATCTGCATCTTCTCTGCAATCACATAATAATTTCTGTCTTCTTCGCTTCATATTATAACTAATATGCTGTGGCAGTTCAGCGTTAATTTTATAGCTCACAATCATATGTTCCTAAAGGCATTACACATAGCACTGAAGGAGTACAATTGGTGTTATCCATGACGCTTAACTAAATAGCTTCATAAGAGGTCAGTGCTGGTCTCAGAGATATTTGGCTCTCTCCTGTCCTCTGGAAAGAAGAGCTTCTCCCCACTGACATCTGCACTGAGCCTATGGAATTTTATTTTCTTTTTTTTTTCTGAAGAGAGAAGTCTGCAGTCTGCTGTTGAAAGCAGCAGGTTCAGAAAAAATCAGCTTCTTGCTAATGATGTTATCTTGGTTGAACAGCAAGAATATAGCTCTCATTTATACATCTCATTTTGCATCAGTACAGGCTTGGGGTGGATCTGCTGGAGAGCAGCTCTGTGGAGAGGGACCTGGGTGTCCTGGTGGATGACAAGTTGACCATGAGCCAGCAGTGTGCCCTGGCTGCCAAGAAAGCCAATGGGATCCTGGGGTGCATCAAAAGGAGTGTGGCCAGCAGGTTGAGGGAGGTTCTCCTTCCCCTCTACACTGCCCTAGTGAGGCCTCATCTGGAGTACTCTGTCCAGTTCTGGGCTCCCCAGTTCAAGAAAGATGAGGAGCTACTGGAGAGAGTCCAGCGGAGGGCTACAAGGATGGTGAGGGGACTGGAACATCTCTCCTATGAGGTGAGGCTGAGGGAGCTGGGCTTGTTCAGCCTGAAGAAGAGAAGGCTGCGAGGGGACCTAATATATACTTACAAATATCTGAAGGGTGGGTGTCAGGAGGATGGGGCCAAGCTCTTTTCAGTAGTGCCCAGCGACAGGACAAGGGGCAATGGGCACAAACTGAAACATAGGAAGTTCCAGCTGAACATGAGGAAGAATTTCTTCCCTCTGAGGGTGACGGAGCACTGGAACAGGCTGCCCAGGGAGGTTGTGGAGTCTCCTTCTCTGGAGATATTCAAGACCCGCCTGGACAAGATCCTCTACAGCCTACTGTAGATAACCCTGCTTCGACAGGAGGGTTGGACTAGATGACCCACAGAGGTCCCTTCCATCCCCTACCATTCTGTGATTCTGTGATTCTGTGATTCTGTGATTCTATACAGTTAATTCCTCACTTTTCAAAGATTATGGAGCCAGTCATGAAAGTAGGACTTAAAAACACTTCCTCAAGCACTTAAGTTTTATAATGATTTTGCCTTACTTGACTTTCAAACTAATGTATCTTTTGAATTTTCACTACTCATTTGAATAATGGACTTTTGAAGAAATTAATGTAAGAGAAGTCACTGAAATACTCTTACCCACTTGATTGTTTCTCTTAGCAGGTCTAAATGTAGCCTGAAAACATATTTTGACAGTTATTTCTGTGTTCTTGTTCAGCAGACTGATTTTCTCAGGTTTAAAGGAGGCAATTATGGACACATTTGCAATGCTTCGTGACCTGAAAAATATTTTTAAAAGGTTCCATGTGGTTTTCAAGAGCCCTGGGTAATGTAGAAGCTGTTGTCTATTACTGTCTGTAAATGTAATGATGATTTTTTTGGTTCCCAATGTAAACATTTTTAAATGGCGCCAGTAAAATTATTTTTCTTTGCATATAAGTGAATTTGTTGATATAGTAGCTTTCAGTAAACACAATAAATAATTTATCATGCCAAATTAATGGATAAACAATGTATTTATACTAATGCTCTAATCCTTCCCTTAAGATAACAGAGAATGAAGCCCTTGTCCTGTTTTCCCAACAAGTAACCTTCTTCTGCTCCTTTAGGGAAGTTACTGAGCTCCTCTGAAGAAGAAGGGCGATTCTTCATTTTAATTGATAATCTTATTTTTCAGAAAAACAACTTTCACATAATTAATCAAGAGTTTGAAGAACCATTTCAAAGGAACCCTGCATGTAAAAACAAACACTTTAATCAAAAGTGAAACTCATTAATCAGACCAACTGCCAGAGTGCAAGAAAAATTAGCATCTTCAGTAATCAAATTTAAATAAATGCTGGTACTCCAAGCAGCATAATTTTCTTTACCAAAATTCCCACCAGCAGCAGTTCTAGTGCCGGTCAAAAGTCCAAGTGACCATTCTTTTTTAATAATATTGTTTCATTATGAAGTAAGTAGCAATTCAGTTATGTTTTTCTTCTTACAGTGGGGAGCCTCAGGCGAGAAGTCAGGTGACAGATACAAAAGCAAGCTACATTTTAATTTAGCTCCTCAGGCAAGTAGTAGAAAATACACAGTACTTAGGAAGGCAGAACATGTGGGTTCTGTGAAGCCTTTCTTTGTTTTATTAAAGTACTCGGATTGCCCTGGCAAAGGCCACATGCCAGAAAAGATGGGTTTCTTGCCAGAAATAGGTGCCAGCTCTCTTTCACTGCTCTCTGTCCTTACCCTGCAGGACAACTCTCTTCTCCCTACTAGCCTACTAGCCAGCAAAGGTCACGCAGCTTGTGTGCGATGTGGTTTCAAGGGTCTGAGGCTCAGCTATCAAATTATGCTGTGGCTACTGAAGTACAACCTGCTGTTACAAATACCTTCCAGCAAGCCCCATTCCCTGCTGCTGCCCTGTCCCTCCGGAGCAGGGGTCTGTGCAGCAGCAGTGGGCAGGGGCATCTCCTCATCCCTGCCCAGGTCCCTCCTGGCAGCCCCCGCCACCCAGCTTTCCCCCATGGGCTCTGGCTCTGCCCCCCACGCTGTCTGCGCTTTTGATGGTCTGGCGATACACATTTAAAAGAGGTGTAGTCTAATGCTGCTTTTCAGCTAGCTATGATAGCAGCGATGAGGCAGTAGCGTGTTAACTCCGAACACAGGGAATGAAAGAGCTTTTTCGTTTGTTTGTTTTGCTGTTTAATTAATTAAATGCTCAACTTGCAACCGAATCATGAAGCGCTTCCTTTCTAAAAGAGTTTACCAACCATAGCAGAACTGCATTTCCATCGGCACCAACTGATACATCAGTAATGTCATCGTCGTCTAAGTCTCTATGGCCATCTACTGATCTTCCAAAGAACTGGAGCCGTTGTCCAAAAGCAGAATCCGATCCTAAAATTTTCTGGAAAAGAGAGTTTGATTACTGAGCTTGCCACAAATGTGCTTCAGTCTCTAGACAGCAGCCTAAGCAATAGATTTTCACCAATACTCCCTGTATACGCAATGTATTGTTTAAACAAAATGCTTTTGTGGATGTTTTCTCAGATGCTTTTAAATACTTTTTCTTCCTCTGTTGGAGCAGACAAGGGACTGGATTTTTCTGTCTTAGGAGCAGATCAGCTAACTGACTGCTGTATGCCAGTTAGTACTTACTTGAAACTTTTTCCATCTCACATGAAGCAACTCAAAGAATAGGAAGCTTAACAGGACTTCTAACAAATACTTTCTGCAACCAGAAAGTCTGCATGGAAAGTGACGTTAAAATTACCACTACAAGAGCATATAGCATATGCAAAGACCCTTGAAGTCTTTTCCTTTACTACTACATCTTTATAATTTACATAGCTGGGATTTATCTAATCTTCGTTGCGGTACACCAATGCTAAAAAACTGAACAATGAATGTCAAAAAATGTATAGGAAATAAGCTGACATCATACACAGGCACCAAAAATTGTAAGAGGCTCAGACGGAGCATCTTGCAGGTCCTCTTCCTCTACATGCTTCAGTTATAAGCACCACATCTTCAACCAGGGCATGCTGACCACTGAAGTAAGGAGAGGCACAAAACTTGAAACAAGCCATGAGAATAACAGTACTCCTTCAAGAGGATGAAACAGTAGCCAATCAAAAGACAGAAAATCTTTCTGTTTTCCTCTAGGAGATCTAAAGGCAGAGTACAGCATTACGCAAGAAATTTGTTTACCTGAGAATATTTGGCACGTACAGTCTTTTGAAATCCATTGTAAATGTAAATTGCTCCAGAGTTTTGATTTTCCAGTGGTGCACCTATTACAACATCGTTAAAGCCATCCAAATCAATATCTGCAAGCACTGCGATCGCTGATCCAAAGCGTGCATTTTCTGACCCCTGTGGACCTTCCAAGAGTTTTTGTTGATCCAAAATACCCTTTAAAAAAGGAAAAAGAAGAAAAAGCAAAAACACAGCTATCATTGCACCAGATTAGACACAGAAGCAGTATCTATGTGCATTATTTTTTGTTTCTGTTTTCCAGTACATTCCCCTTGGACTGCTCAACCCCAAATTCCTTCCCCATTGTATTGCCCATCCAGTTTGCATTATGTCTCAGAGTCTTGGCAAGCATTACGCAGCAAAATCAAACCATGCTATGCAAAGCACTAACAGCAAATATAACCATATGTATGAAGCTTAAATGCTCTCACTGTCCTCATCTGACTGTTCTGAAAGTTTCACAATACATTGAAAAATACAGTTTCCAGTTTTGGATTACCAGTTTTTATGCAGAGGGAATGGAAATTATGTAACTGGACATAATTCTTTGAAACAGAAATGGAATTTCCTTACTAAACTAATGCAAAAAACATGTGTCCAAATGCTAAACTCCTGACCTCTCCAGTGCCAATGAAGAAAGAAAGATTGGAGATCTTGATAGTTAAATAATCACATTTACACTAGCTTAAATTCAACTCTCTGGCAAATATCATTCTCATCTTTAATCTCAGTTATCACACTGTGCTTAAAATTTTAGAAATACCAGCCAAGTTATTTATTAAAAATGACCAGAAAAGTATTATTTGCGCAACATGGACAAGTTGCACAAATCCAGTTTTTTTAAAAAAGAAAAAAAAAATTCTTTCATTATTCTTAACTTTTAAATAATTTTAAACCTAACATTTGACAAAGACTAGAAGTTGTAAGGATTGTCTTTCAATTTTTTCAGCTTTCAAAACACACATAAAAAAAATCCCTTCATTTTTCTTTTCTTCTGTATTTTGCGCCTAATTCCACAGTCCCAAAGACCAATGTCAGCTGCCAGTAGTACCACTTCCAGCACCTACATCTACCCTGCAACTGCCTTAGGATACAGTTTCCTGTTGCTCTAGGATGATCTGACTGCCGCTGAAGAGGATGATCCTTCCTCTCTATTTATCTGATGATTGCAATTTACCTAGTAGAAAGGCCATGTTCTGTTTTCTCTGATGGATAGCAGGTATTAATTTACACTGCATATCCAGACATCCAGTCATTAACTGAGACACTGTTCAAAAGTGCCAGAGGCTTCAGGACTGTTAATACAGATATTCTGAAAACACCTGCTACAGGTCTGAATAAAAAACAGTCAGTCAAGCATCAGACAAATAACATAGCTTCACTGAACAAAGGAGACAACATGAGTAATAGCAAGCATCCAGTGTGAAAGCCTACAAAACAATGCAGAACACTGGCAGAAGAGCTTTTATTAGAACTTCTCTGGGAATACTGTTAGGTGTTGAAACAGATTTGCCAACATCAAATGGCAAATAATTAATTAGCAAAAGCCTCGAGCTAAGTTTTTCAGAGAAAAGGTCAATCTAGTGTTATGATTGTGGACAGTGCCTAGCACAGTGCCTAAAACCCGGACCAGGGAGCCCCCAGAGCAGCAAGCCCCTGGTCACTAATAGTGCTTAGCTATTAACTTGCTTATTGACTCCACTTTGGTCTCTTCCAGATGGCTTACTCCCAGATTACATGCACGAGCAGCTCTGGGGAAAGTTTGCACCTGCTCCTGACGAGCAGTATGGGTGAGATCGCACGGGGAAGGGCTCCATCCACAGTCATCTAACCAGGCAGGCTTGGCGCTATTTATCCCTGCCCTTATGCCCCACCCTGGGAGAAGCACATGCTCCGTTTCTTGTTACAAAAACATCACTCGCACTATTTCCAAAGCTTTGCAAAAGGTACACTGAATAGTGACTTAGAGACCCTGAAGAGATCCAGGGCCAAAGGCTTTTTAGCATGCATGTGGCCAGTCTGCTTCGAACAAAGCTAGCCCAAGCAACGCCGGCCTGAGTGAGCCAGCTGCACCAGTTGGCTGTGGGGCCAGGGATCGGTCTTCTGATCACTCTGATTTAACAGAAAAGACACTGCCACTAAGTACTAATGCAGTTTGGACTGCTTTTTCCTTGGTAAAACTGTAGTCCAGGGAACAACAGTAAATCCCTCTAGCTGCAAACAAAAATGTCAGCACTTCACAGGGATGGAGAGGCAGGAAGCTGAATCCAGCTTTGCTACAGTGCCATGCTTACCTTTGTGATGGAAAACATATATACTCTCCCTTCCTCTTTCTTCAGGTCATTCATAAACATCGGTGCACCCACAAGCAGCACATCTGTCACAGAATCCCTGTTAACATCCACTGAACACACCACACTGCCAAAGTAGGAGCCAATCTGAAATCAGCAGTAAGAGTCATGTTTATATGTGGATTTTGTAAAGCATAATGTTTTAGCACCTACCTCAGAAAAGTTAAACCCAGAAATATTCCAATGCTAATGAATGAAACTGCCCATTGGAATAGAATTACTGTATAACAGACTCTAGTGCTTGAACAATCATACGCTTACCATGTGCCACCTTTTCTGCCCAGTAGCTGCTGCTATGGCTTTACCACTCAGCAATAAGAATGCAAACAGGGAATAAGCTATAGGAGGTATATTTTTTATACTAAACTGTGCACATGAAACTACCCCAAGTGTGATTTCTCACTCTCAGATTTGTCTCACAAACAAAGCCAAACTGATCTAAACTCACTACTCTTTTCCAATTGGAGAAAAAGAGAATGAGCTTCCAAATATCTCTTTTGATGTCATCTACTTCACAACTTCTCAGGCAGAGTGGAGCTCACCGAGTCTCTCCCAATTAGAAATGCTGACAGAATGATACATTAAGTAGCTTTGTATATTATCTTGTACCACTAACTGGATGACTTGCTAAAATACTGCTTATGAGTTACAGTTAACCTTATTGAAATAGTCTAGTCACAGAGAAAATTCAAGTGGATTCTAAATGCATTGCTAGAAAGAGGGATTTTTAAAGCAAATGCATGGGAATTTACTGCTGAGACAATAAAAACAAATGCCTGCAAAATCTGTGTTTGTGACCAAAATATACTTGCCTGCTCGCCCCTCTGGGACTGCACAATTGTGATGTTACCATCACTGTCAACATCATAAACCACTACTTTGCCAGTGTAGTTGGATCTTGGTGCGCCAGCAACAAAATAGACAGAGCTCTGAGTTGAGAGAACAGCAACAGAATAACCTGGGGAGAGAAGCCAACATTTAACATACGTGAGAGATGATTAACTACAAGCCATCAGTTGCTTATCCATGAAGGCACAGAGGATGAGCCAATCTGGTATGTTAGTTGCAGAGAACGATGCTTCCAGACAGGAAGTTAAGGTGGCAGAAAATTTGCAATAGTCTTCAGGAGAGAACAATGACACACTGATCAAGTTCAAGCAGGTTTGCAGAATAGCATGGACAATAGTTTAGCCTATTCAGTAAAACATAGACCACAAAAATGTCATGCTTGTGAAGGAGATAGGAAAAAGAGTGCAAAGAGCATACTTGGAATGAAGGAATAAAGAGAAACATGAGATGAGCATTTGGGCCAGCCTTCAAACTGCGGAGGAACACCTAGCTTCTGCAAAGCTTGCAGTGCATTTTCCCACAGCTCACTCAACCACAGCACGCTGCTTTGGCTGAATAGAAAAGGCTCTACTAATAGCTTGTCAGCTGAAGGGTTTAGGTTGATTGAACTTCTTTGAACATTTTAATCCTCATTGCCATTATTCTAAAATTACTTGCTTTCAGGAAATGTCTTTTAGTACCTGCAAATATTTTAAACATGCATTAGCACTATAAATCTAGCATTAGTACATATTTTACATTTCTGTGGTTTAATTACAGCAAATTTATTTTAACAGAAGAAAACAAAATCATCCTTTATAAAGACTACAGTTGAACTGAATGACAAAATCTCAGTGATTGGGCAGAATATGCAGGTCTTTAGAAAGCTGCAGAACAATGTGAGGAGCGCAGTCAAAAAGGATTATGCCTTGGTCATTACAGGTACCAGTCTAATTCAGATTTGTGTTCAGACACTGTTTTTCTAGGGAGACAGCATTATTGGAGACTAGAAGTTCAACAAGTAACAACAAAATGAGATTTTATTCTGCAAGTTAAGGCCATGTGTTCCTAATTAATACAGCACAGGACAATTAATACGGCCATACAGCCTGGCAATATGCGCTCACAGCCCAGAGGCCAACTATATCCTGGGCTGCACCACAAGCAGCGTGGCCAGCAGGTCAAAGGAGGGGATTCTGCCCCTCTGCTCTGCTCTGGTGAGAACCCATGGGGAGTCCTGCATCCAGCTCTGGAGCCCTCAGCACAGGAAAAACAGGGAGCTGTTGGAACGGGTCCAGAGAAGGGCCACCAAAATGACCAGAGGGATGGAGCACCTATGCTATGAGGAAAGACTGAGAGAGTTGGGGCTGTTCAGCCTGGAGAAGAGAAGGCTCCAGGGAGCCCTTACTGCGGCCTTTCAGTACCTGAAGGGGCCTACAGGAAAGCTGGAGAGGGACTGTTTACAAGGGCATGTAGTGATAGGACAAGGGGTAATGGCTTCAAGCTGAAAGAGGGTAGATTCAGATTAGATATAAGGAAGAAATTCTTTGCTGTGAGGGTGGTGAGGCACTGGCACAGGTTGCCCAGGGAAGCTGTGGCTGCCCCTCCCTGGCAGTGTTGAAGGCCACACTGGATGGGGCTTGGAGCAACCTGGTCTGGTGGAAGGTGTCCCTGCCCATGGCAGTGGGCCTGGAATGAGATGATCTTTAAAGTCTCTTCCAACCCAAACCATTCTATGATTCTATGATTTGAAGTGAGAAGGTGCAGTGTGGAATGCGGGCCAATCTAGCAAGCTGTGATGTGCTCGCAGCCCTTTAGCTTGGGCTCCCCCAAGCTGGTCAGAGAGAGATGGCATGGAGAGCTATTAGTGGGGAACAGAAGGAGGTGGAAGTGAAATTAAGGGACAGAAAAAGCAACAACATTGTTTGCTTCAAAAAGATTAAAAGATGGTATCTTAAGTGCCTTGTGGAGAAGTACTGAAATGAAATGACCTGACCTTTTAGGAATTATTCTAGAAAAGGGAGGAAAGAAAGTCTGAAGAGGTCACACCTGCAAAAGAGCTACTGCTTATTAGGTTAGGTTTAGGTTTATTCATTGTGTTGGATGCAGGTAATGCTAAGCCATAGGGAAGAGAGCATGTTAGTTTCAAAAATAGCATCTCATTAAATAACTTCAAGGATAAGAAAGTAATCAGTGCTTAATGTAGTAGCATCATTCACGGATGAAGCACCAGAGCAGGCATATTGTAGGTTTGTGGAAAATAATTCAGTTAACTGGGAAGACAAACTGACTGCCTTTACTGGGCCACAAAAACATGTGTCAGAAAATATATGGGGGTTATAAATAAGAACTCTGTTAAACTACAGCAATACTTCTAAAACTATAAACTGAACTGGGAAAGGCCAAGAAAACAGTGAGCACAGATAAAACGATAGCAAGTCAACCAACTTCTCATCCACATGTAATTGGGGAAGTACATAGAAATACTAAAACACTAGGTACCCAGAATGATCAGTATGATACACGAAGCAGCCTTCTCAAATCCCTTCTTATGTCTCTGTGACAAAGCCTGATTTTTTTTCAGCCTACCACACTGATATAAGTAGAATTTCAAAAACACAATAAAGAATTCAGAATAAAGATTTAATTCAATGAACTGTTGACTTGTAAAGAAAATCTTACTGGATGCAAAATTATTTTCATATTCTCAAATCAGTTCTTAACAGGAGTTTGGCTAGAGTAGAATTTTTCAAGTCTTTAATATCTTAATAAAGGTTTGATTTCCAAAGATTTGTATTTCAGCCTCTTACCTAAATATGAGCTATGATTTCTGTCCTGTAGAATCTTCTCAAACACATGGCTTGGGAAGGTGGTGACTCTGTCTGAAGACTCCTGAACTACTGTTCCAGTCCAGTCATAGGCCCCAACAGCACCTAGCAGCAGAACATCCTTTAAAAAACAAAAATCAACAATTTAGAACTACCTATTTTAGAAAAAGTGTGAGCGAAGCTGAAGTTACCATATGCAATTTCCTACATCACAGTGTTTAGGGCAGTGATATACAGTGTAATGACTGCAAGCAGTTGACTGGAGCTGCTTATGGTTACCACTTACATACAGGACCTTACTGCCCTATTAAGAGGGATTATCACCCCTCTACTGCAAGAGGATAAGTGACTGCTTTAGCTCCCAGGGCACTGAAACTCAAGATGGAGTTTTATTCAAAATGGGTTTATTTAAACACTGTGATAATTTCCTAAGCCTGTCCACCCTGGAGTTGGGCTTGCCAAGTCTACGCTTTTATGCACTTCTAATACTCAGAAGGCTGAGGATCACACAAACAAAACTGTACGAAAAAGATAAAGCCCCCCTCTTGACAGCCACAGTGACAATGACGGCACACAAAAGCTGATGGGAAGAGATACAAAATTTCATTCTTTATGTAAAGATATGTCCTTGACAGAATAGTTAAATCTAAAATTGAAATTAATATGGCTTATTATACAGAATACTTTATAAGAAATACTTAACCTTAGACTTGTACACAGAAAACACACACAGTTTACATTATTCACAATTATTAAAATTCTTTTCTGAACTGAGATACCATTATACAAAAATAGGCTGTGTAATTTTCCTGAAGAAACCCTCAAATCTTTCTTAGTTTTTGCCATTTTTTAGCATCAAGTACTTGGTAAATTAAAACTTGAATTTGTGCAAATACAGAGGGCATTTTAAAAATTTTTCATCTTTAAGGGCTACGAGAAAGAAACAACCTTCCTGCAATTTCAGTTGAAAACTGATTGAAACACACCTGTATTTTACGGAGAGGACCTATTTGGTCAAGATAATCTTAAAATTGATTAGCATGAAAAATGTATCTGATTGATTATTCTTTCTAATTTCAAAAGTGAAATATGCTTTAAAGAAACATTATTAAATTTATAAATATTATACTATTTTCAGACTTTTTTTATTTACATCTTGGTGACTGCCTAGAAATATACCAGCTTTACAATATGGTTTCAATTCTTCTGAGTTATTCACCTGCAAAATATTAACCTGGAGCAACTGAATTTTTCATGCTATGTGAACTCAGAAATCACTGAAATTATTGGATTAACATATCTCAAAATCATTACATGATAGAAACTGTTACTCAGCTTCACATATAAATGTATATTTTTTCATTTTAGAATATACACCATCTATTAGAATTAATTTTTGTGGTATTCAAGTAATAAAAAAGAGGACAAGTTGACATTCTCCTGCTTGTAAAAATGTCTTAAAATTGGTCATTGTGTTTTATTAGTCTTATTTTGTTGCAATTCTAAGCATTCATGTCTACTCAATTACATCTATTTGTATGACTAAATAATTAAATTCATATACCTTTTTTTGTGAGTAATACGCACTGAAGCCCACCTGTGACATTTCCATTTGGAATGTATCACCTTGATCTGTACCTGGTAAAAAAAATATTCACATATGGTTAACCCTGCAGAACCACACAAGAGATACAATCTTGCTGCCTCGGAGTGTAGCTATCTAGGGACTGTATGTTGTTTTTTCCAAATCCCCCAACTCTTGCTGTAGTATTTCCAACATTTACAAACAACAGAAATCTGAGAGCTGATAAACTGTAGAATATTTGATTATTTAATAGCAAATTGATAAGATGGAGCCACGATGCTATGAGTCTTTTCCAAATAAAAGGCAGAAGATAATGCTAAAGATGGCGTGAATCAGTCTGCACAGTCTTGTCACTGTGGCTAATCTCTTTTTATGTTTCCTACAAAGCACTAATAATACACTGAAATTAGAAGCTTTAATAACTGTATATTCACAGCTTTCAAAACTGTATATTCACAGTTCTGAAACAGAATACGAATATTTATTGACATGTAGGACTTATAAAAACTGTTGTAATTGTGTTGAAAAATACAGTGATGTCCAAGCTAGATGGATGGGACTTGAGTAATAGGAATTCAGTGGGAGCACTCAGCAAAACCCAAGAGGGAGAGCTCAGCTTATCCCCTTGACTTGATTAGCAGCATAGGCCTGGTAAAGAATACATGTAGGTGAAAGAGGAGGGAAGATTTCATCCTCAGCATAGGAACGTTGCAGCTCCTTAGTGTGGGCTGAGGGCAGTTCACAAGTCTCCCAAGCAAGGATTAAATTTGACTTTAAAAACCTGGCTTCTGGGGGGGATGCATTGCTTCTGAGCCATCTCTACAGCACCCTCCTCCAAACAGTACACAGAGGACTGTGGGTGATGCTACAGATGGAGCCTTATAGACGCCACACAGATTGCATTACTGTAGCTTTTAAGTTCTGTAATCAGTAACCTAGTCTTCTGGTTTGCTTTTTAAATTTACACTTGCTTACCATTCACCAAAGTGATCCTGACATGCCTAAAGACATCTTTACTCTTCCAGTGGTAACAGCTCCAAACACATTTAGGTGCATATGGACAAGCCACCAGTGGATGCCCTGAAGCCCTTGACTTGACTGGGGAATATTTTGCACAAACTGCAGAAACTAACCTGAAGCTCAGGCTCATCAGGCATGGAGTAGCTGGGGGACCACCTGTGCAAACCGCCCTCCTGGGGGACAGGAGCAGCCCGCAGCTCCAGCTGCCCCTCATTTCACAGTACTACACTAAGGTGAAGCTAATTAAAATCCTTAGCTCATTAGCTGGAAGAATCTGATCTAATTTTTCAGAGACAGAGTAATTTACCTTCTATACTGAAAATGCGCTCTCCAAGTGTTCCTGCTTCTTCCAGTAGCGCAGCCTCAGATGACACATTAAAGAAATACTTGTCTGTTGGATGACTAGCAATTCCTTTGATTTCTTTAATTAAGTTTTTAGTATCAAGTTCATGCCTGATTAAGTATCCCAAAACCTTGGATAAAAAAGAATAAGAAGAGTGAAGGAAATCATGGTGTCTTTCTGCATTGAGCAAATATTCTACATTTTGAAAAATAATTCAATTACCTTCATTCATATTACTGAATTGCTTATCAGACTGTATTCCTATACAACGGACCATTCAGACAGCAAAAATACATAAACCAAGGCAAAGGAGAAAACCACTGTAGTTGCTCAGGTACTACCTGTTTTGCTTTTTCAGCCAGTTAAAGAAGACCAATGTTTCACTGGTTCAGAAAGATTAATTTCGCCTAGTTTCAGTCTCACCGGTGTAACAACTCATGCATTATACACAGCTTATGCATAGAACATGCCCTTTCATACACTCATAACAAAATGACCTTTCAAAAATTGCAATAATATTATATTATAATCATAGTATTACTTACAGCAATGCCAAATCTGGTTATGTTGTCTTCATTGCATTTACCTATAACTGTTTTCAAGTTGGAGCCATCGTGTGATTCACCGTCCGTCACGACCACCATTACTTTTGTGGCTGTCGGACGTCCTCCCGATTCAGGCGAGAAGGCATACTGTCTGTCATAAAACGTTGGATTTATCACATCAGTTTATAATGGATGGAATTCGGTATATATACTGTAATGAATATGTCCATCACTGACTTATAAAAAGGTCTGTAGTGCTTTTTTATTTGTAAATTAACAACCTGTTATAAGAAGTTTGTTATGCTCCTGATAGCTTCTTCTCAAAGCATTGCTCAAAGAGTCACCAGAAATGTAATCAAGATAGTAGAAACAAAACCAACTAGGCTTGGAAGGTATTTCTGATAGAAATGTACGCTCCAGGGAACAATATTTTTTGTACAAATATTTCTAAATAAAAAGTCCTTTTTGTCAGAACTATTAATGTTTTGTAACACCAGACTAGACAGGAATTGGCTTCACCAAGTACAAACAGAAAGCGAAGAGTATTAATAACAGGTTCCTCAATACTACTCCAAATATCAATTCCAATGAAAGCTGAGTCTGCTCCTGAATAAAATTTTCAATGCCATTTGATTTAGCGTGTTTTTTGGCCTAGAGTCCTCTCCTTGATTCAGCTGCAAAATAGCATCTTCCTATTGAGAAACAAACCTGGTTTATATACATGTTCAGAGTCATAGCACACTGTTTCAAGTTTTTCTCATTTTTCATGCTGCTGGTACTGCAGCGACAAACTCACAACAGGCAAGAGATTTTATTTTCTCTGCAATCAACCAAAGCGCGACCTGCAAACACGAATGTTACTGATCCCACTGAATCCCCGAATAAACATGACTTCTTTCAGTGGCTTTGTATCTTCCCTACAAGTTTGCCCACGGTGTTCGATGCACTGTCATGTTTAGACACCCGTGACAGCCCAAATAATTCTGTTGGGTACCAGTACCACTTTTGTGTAGAGTTTAATCCAATGGTTAAAGACATGCTTTTCAGCAACTCTGGTTTACATATCCCTGCGCTATTCTGCGTGGGGCAGTGTAAATGTACCTGAAGGATTCTGCCTGGCACAGGGAATCGCCCCAGAGGCTGCAAACACATGCACTCCCAGTGGGAAGCAAATTCAGGATGTGCTCGTGGCCTTGTAAGGTGAGTTACAACAGTTAGTTGCACAGTAACCATCAATCTGTTTTACCTTGCACTGTCAATGGCTTTGAAAGTATTAGTGAGATCTCCTCCCTTCTGATACGTTCCCTCCATTGCTTTAACAACCTCGTCCTTTGTTTTATATGTATTCAAGTTGAACACTACACGGGGATCATTAGCATACTGAATTAAACCCACCTACGCAATGAAAAAAATTACGTTAGATTATCATGCATTACAATCAGTTACATACAATCATGACACTTACTTATGTATCAGGTTGGAGTAAAAGATCTGCAGATGAACACTGGGTTATATTTTTCTTTCAACACATACAAAACCAATTAATATTAACATGTTTGGAAAGCAATCTAAAATGCTCTTGCACTTTACGTCATTTATTATGGACTACAAATGTTAATGCAAATGATCTGAAACAGTAGGCATTAAATGTTTGCTTGGTTACTTCTGGAAGAGTTGATGGATAGCAATAATACAGGGAGCTCTGGGAAAAATGAGAAAATAGCAAAAATTCTACAAGCTGATAGCACCTCAATCTGATGTCTCCTAAGGAAATCCTAAAAGTTAGTTACTTGACAGCACTGCAAACCCTACTTATTTTTAATACAGGTGAAGCTAAAAACATATACTAACAGGTGCATTTAGTATGCAAGAAAAAAAGAGAAGATGATAAGTTAAGGGTCAGAAAGGACTGAGCAGGAAGCCTAGCTTTTAAGCACCTCACTTCCAAAGTAGCCCTAGGAAGAAGGCAGCCTTTGGGAGAGAGATTTCCAGTGCCCCAGTCTTTGTTCCCACAACTGTTTATGGAAAATGGACAACTGTAAAGAAAGAAAACGTTTTTAAAAATGCAATAAAATTTTCCTTACCATCATCAGATTAAAAGGAAAAAAGAACTCAAAGATCAGATAGTAACCAAGCAGGAAAAACTCCTGTTTTAAAAGATGCAGCAGACAGAAATGAAGAGCTGTATGAAAGGCCCATAAAAAATCTGTTCTACTTTTAACACACAACCACAGACTATATTTTAATCATGTTTACACCTAGCACATGAAAGGGATCTGACTCCCCTAGATACAACCTAGACTTCTATTTGAGTTGGTTTATGTTTTGAATCAATTTACTAATCCCTTTTGAAACAGGTGAGCTGTGAGATGAGAACACTGAAACAATCTGTGGAGTAACCTGTAGCTTTGGGAGAGGTACTGTAGTTATGCTAAACCACACTAGGTTTCCTTTAAAATTGGTAATAAAACCCCTTGCCTTTCTTATTTTTTGGTCTTTCTCAAAGATATCTTTAACTTACCTGGGTTTTGTTAAGGCCTATGTCTAAGCCTTGTACAAATTTTTTCAGAAATGCCCGCACTGCATCCCAGGGATAAATGCTGTTTGACTCATCGCAAACCACCACAACATCGATGACAGAGGAACACTCTGCAACAAAAACAAAAAGCAGACATTAAGTACACTTTTCGTCTCAACGTACTCACAACTCTTTGGCTAAACCCAGAGGTGCATTACGTCTTACACAGGCAATGCGTCAGGAAGGTTCTGGCCAGAACAGGGTCTCAGCAGAAGCACACGCAGGTGCTGAGCCCGCGCTGGGCAGTGCCTCTGAATTCAGAGCAGCGACTCCGTACTCGTATCAGCACTGGATGACAATCGGCCAGTCCCTACCTGTGAATCACAGGACTTTGCTTTTTGCACATACGTTTTTAAGAAAAAATCCTGAATTATGAGTCCCCGACACAATGTATCTTGATTTCATTTGATATGTTTTTTTTTAATGGACTCTGTCTCGCACATGTTGCCTTACTTTGGACAGCAGGAGAAAAGCTTCTCAGGATCTGGAAACTGGAACTGATTTCAGAACAGACTCCCGTTGCATAGTATTGGCTTCCGCACTGCTGCGCCCACAGGGGACCACAAGTCTTGAAAACAACAACAACAAAAAGAAACGATGAAAGTAAGAAATACTTGTCTGGCTGTATCCATACAAAAAGGCCCACTAAGTGGGACTACAGGCACACAGGATCAGAGGAGCCCTCCCGGGTCACCAGGCCCAGCCCCTGGCGATCACAGCGACGGTGCCATCCCTTTGCCACCGGGAAGGATCTCCAGCCCGGACGGCCCCAGCGCCTCCTCCTGCCAGCCGCCCTCGCCACCGCGACACATCCTCCACCCCCCCCCCATCACGGTCCGCCGGTTCGGGACCGCGGCCCGCCTCTGCGGAGCGCGCGGGACGTTCCCTCGCGGACCGGGAGGTGGCGTCAGAGCCACGAGCAGGCGGGTGGCCGCGCCGGCGCCGTGACCAGGCCGCGCCGCCCTGGCAGCCGCAGGCACCTCTCGGCCGCCGGACCCCTGCTCCCCAGGGACGTTCGCGCTGCCGGCACGCGGGCAAGTCAGACTCCGGCGCTGTGCTGTCTGCCTGCAGCCCGGAGGAGAATTTTGGTCCCTGGCCTCACGTTCCCCTCGGCTACGCGTTTCGTTGCCCTTCAGAGGAAAATAATCCTGCTTCTTTGCTGGAAGTGAGCTCCGTAAGAAGAAACGTTTTCAGCTGGAGCAACCAGCTGGTTGCAGGACAGCCACACCTCTGATCTTAGAAGGACAGGTACAAAAGTACCTAGACAAAAAAGACAGATACTGAGATGGTACTTTGTCACGAGGATATTTGGGAGGGGAAGGATTTTCTTCTCTAAAGAAAATTGCGTTAGGAACTCCTGACAAAAAACACTATCTGAACCTAACCTCTGTCCAACAGCTCCGAGAGAAATGATAGCATCGTTACACACACTTTCTGATTGCCCTGTGCAGTTGGGAGAACCCGGAAAACAGAAAATGCAACATCTCTGTTTCAGAAGAGAGAGTGAGCAGCACTATTACCTGTTTCTCAAGAATTTTGAAAATAAAAGGTAACTAAAGGCAGAAGTAAAAGGAAAATGAGCTAAATCTCACACTGGTTTACCCACGGTAGACCACACAAAATGATCCTAAGATATATGACAAGATGGCAGACTTTCTAGACAAGAGAAAGGAAGTATATCTACATTGTCTGATCTTCAGCTGCTTCTAGCTGCTGCATGGGGCATGGTTAGTTTTTCTGGAAAAGATGGATATTTACAAAGGCAAGAGGTACAAAATAAATCATCTATATTGGTAACTGTGAAGCTGGAGGAGAGTTACTACTCTTTAAAGTTGTTGGTTAACCTAAAGTTCTTTTTAGATCAATCTCGTTTGCCCATTTTCTAATTTTCTCCTGATTTAGTGGTAACTCAGAATTGTAATGTTAATCTTGGAGCAAAAATCAGAAATGTTCTAACGAACTTTACTGATCTTCACTTTTTTAAAAAGGGGGAAAGCTCTAATGTTCTAGCATTGGTACAGTTGGAAATTTGAGATGTATCATTTATACAGGGGAAAACTGGGAGATCACATCTCAAGAACTGATGAACTTGAAAAGTGGAATACTGGAAAGGGGCATAGACTTGCCGTTAAGAACTAATGTTAAGAAATTTGGATGTAAACTGAGAATTCATTGAGTGGAAGAGAGATGAGCAGATGGACTGGGCACTGGCTGATTGTAGGGTGACCACAAGCATGCAGCCAGCATGCAAAGCAAGTATGGCCTAAAGATACGTGACAAGAAGCACTTGCAGTTGAGACAGGGGAATACCAAATACTCTGTGTAGTGCCCTGGGAAGACTCATCACAGCACAGATTTGGTCATTCGTATTTGAGAGAAGTGTATTTGAAAAAGTGTATTTTGGCCAAAAAAACTATCAGTGAAGGACAAAGGAGAATGATTGTGGAGTGTTAAATACAGAAGGGAGATTTTAAATGTAAAGAGATGGAAGCTGTTCCTTTCAACTAAAGCCACAGCACCGCCCCCAGAACAAACTGATAGAAATTTAGATCACAAATCTGGAAAAAAGTTGGTTAACCATCAGTAAAAATCTTAAGCACTTTTCCAACAGGACCGAGCATGCCACAGAAAAATGTAACGAGCTTGTGGCGATGACTGCCCTGTACTTGGGATACCTGTGTGAAGCTGCCCCACGGCATCAAACAGCTGAACCAGCAGGACTCAGGAGCTACAGCACAGACACGCCAGGCTGGGCCACGCTCCAGCCCAGCAGCCCAGTGATGCAGCACAGGCTGGTGTAAGCAAGAAAAATTTCTTTACTGAAAGAGTGGTCAGACATTGGAAGAGGTGGCTGAGTCCCCATCCCTGGAGGTGGTCAAAAAACATGTAGATGTGGCACTTCGGGATATGGTTTACTAGGAGTGGTGGTGCTGGGTGGATAGCTGGACTCAGTGATCTTAGAGGTCTTTTCCAACCTATGATTCCATGATTCTGTGAAGTGGACGGAGGCCAAGAGAGAAGCAGCCGCAAGGGGAAGGAGCACAGCGAGCTGTGAGGAGGAAGCCCTGAGCATAACCCGAAGAGCCCATCATGGAGGCCAGCTGCCAGAGACAGCATCTGGGAGCAAAGTCCTGGCTGGCAGCAGCTTGCAATTAGGAGCAGAGCTTCTCCACTTGTTGTCCAGTTCTTGACACAACTGAGTCATGAGGCTTTTGGTACTTGTTGAGGCTGAGTCACAGATAAGCACCTGTCTCCAGTACCCCATTATCCCCATGCCAAAGAGAACTCCTGTTGCCAAAGGCATGGCTAGCTCTTCATGTCCTAGCATTGAATTTTTTTTTTTTTGTTATTTTATGCAATTTAAGGAGAGTCAATCAGTAACGTATGGATCAGGAAATACTTTTTAACTGAGAGAAGTTCAAGTATTACTAGGAAATACAAATTTTCCTGCATTGTTTTATATGACTGCAATTAGTGATACTGACTAAAAGTGGGTATGCATGGGATGGTATTAACAGTTATTAAAGGTATTATCCAAGAGACAGAATAAGATTTTCTTAATCAGTATCTTCTCAATCCAACAATCAAGAAGAGCACTGTTGCTGTATTTTGAAATTATGATTAAATTTACTATCTCCAAGAGAGCTGCTGGAACAGTTGGAATTAGGCCTACTTTTAAGTACTTCAGCGAACTAGGTGATGTGGTAATGAAGATAATAAACATTTGAATAATTTTGTGATATACTGGGAAGAGGCGACAGAAAAATACAAAGCTTAAAGTGAGCCTCAAAGCTCTTTTGTCTGTAGGTTGTTGTTTCACTTAATTCCTGCACATGCCTACAATGTATGCATCAAACTGGAACACCCTCACACTCTAAGGGTTTTCATGCTTATGGTTAAGATTGTAAAAAAGCATAATAAACAGGTGTTAACTTCCATTTAATTACGAAATCTGTTTTACAGGCTCCAAGGAGAGTGGTTTGCAGAATATACATATAGAAAATGCACCCTCCTCCAGCTCACTAACCTAATAAAACATATCGCAGATCCACGGGACTAGAAATCCTAATATCTCAGGAGAACAGTCATTGTGCAAGCGCGTATGGTGGAGGGGAGATCTCATACTGTCTTCTGAAAGCATAATGAGAAATATACAAGACTGCCTTAAAGATGTCCATGGTGGTAGTATTCTTACCTATGTTGTCTGACTTAAATTACAGAATCTTTAATTATGTGCCATTCCACAGGATATTTAGATAAATGATGAAGGAGAGAATTTGTAATTTTCCTGATTTTGGACCCTAGGTAATGACAGTGGGATGGAATATTTTAAAATATGCAAAATAAGTATTAATCTATGCTGCATAATAAAATACATTCATCATGGATTTATCAAAAAATGTGGAGTATTCTAGTTTCTTCATTCTCCTCAAGAATTTCTGTGTGTACTGAATATGTCCTTGATACATACCAAAAACCCTCCTGTTTTTGAGTTCTGTATCAGAGTCAAGCCAAGGTTCATGTCTTCCTTTATCTCAGTCACATTTGGAATATTTATTAAAGCTGAAATAAAAAGAGATTAAGTAATGACAGAATAGTAAGTAAGATTCAAAAGCAATTTAGTAAGTTAGAATTCCTTTTCAAAAGCTTGATTTCTCAGAATCTAAGAGGCCTTTTCCAAATGGCTGCACACAATTCTGAGACAAGAGAAATGAAAGCTACTCTTTGTCAAAAACTTGCTAACCATTAACTATAGACATGAATTAAGTATGGCCATTTAGAGTACCTGCCCTCAAGAGAGCTGAAGGCAAAAGGGAGGAAGAAATGGTCTAACTGTTGAGTATTTTTGGCTGGCTGAGTAGCTGCAGCTGAGCAGCTACTGTTAAATTCCTCGGGATGCCAGAATCCTCCGACCCAGTGTCAGGCTTTAGACAAAAACCTGGAAGGAGCAGTGAAGGACAGCAATGCTCCACACCACCAGTAAACACAAACCAGGCATCTCAGCATGCTCTGCTGCCCCATATTTTCACTGTACTCAAAAGTGAATCCCATTTCGTGCTTAGTTTGCAAACACACAGAGGCAGAAAAGACTTCGTACCCACTCGCGGACCTGAGGCCCCTCTAAGCCGCCTGGTCCAGCTGTCAGTTTGCTCATGATCATGCACACAGGCACGCCTGGTTTGGTGAAGATGCAGACACTTGATGTCCCGGCAGCCTGCACCAGGCTCCTGGGCTGTGCCTGGCGATCCGGCTCCAGACACCAGCACGGAGCCCCCTCACTCACCCCACTCACCCTGGTGCCCCCCAGCAGCTGGTTTCAGGACACACGCGACTCCCACCAATAAAAGATTTAGTAAGATAGATTGGCCTGGTACAAAAACAAGGAAAAAATGAACAATTGTAGAGAGACAATATCCGTTACAACTTACCTTGTAAACTCAATTTTTTACAGGTGGTTTTGGATGTACCAACAGGACATGCATAGATATCTCCGGTTCTGTTAGCTGGATAGCCACTCCAGGGTGAACCGACCAACAACCTAAAATAACAGGAATTTCATTAGGTCTTTAATGATGCAGGAAAAGTCCAGCAGAACTGCTGCATAGCAACTATAGGTAAAGAGGTAAAGAGGCTTTTACCAGATGTATCACCTAAGGCACTCGGGAATGTTCTCCAGAGCTGTTCAGAACCTTTACTTGCATGTTAATACACTAGATTCACCAGGGGCAACTTTGGTGGAGAAGCTTCTGGGGATTAGACTGCCTCAAACACACATACTGTTGCTTCTGTGACATTATGTCTCAGTGTCAGAAGAAACACAGCAAAGATATTAACATATGCAGATGGATACCAACTTAGAAATATATACATTGGGGATTGATAGACAAAAAATACTGTATTGTTCTGTCAGTTAACGGTTAACTGATTCCTTTTAAGTTACTCTTTTAACTGATAAGAAGCATTTCCTACACTATCTGTTCAGCAACACTCAAAAGCTTATGCCTGAGCTTGAACACTACCACACCCTGACAGCACTGAGTCAGAAAGAAAATACTGCAGGTGATAACAGTCTGCTGTGTGAAGTATTTAATCCTGAACAAGAACGTAAAGACTTACAATAATTAGTGCCTTCAATACAAAGTGCTTCATATTCTCTGACTCATTCCTTCATCTGCCAGTAAGGTTTCCCCTCCAATATCTGCTCCTCCAGACCTCTTTAACTTTCATCTGAAAGCCTTCCCAAAGCTGGTTGGTCAGTTCACCCCCTGGGAATACTGTTTAAGAACACCTGTTTTTCAGCACTACTCTCAGAGTGAAACCACGAGACAATACAGGGCCATGTAGAGCTGGAAGAGAAGGACAATTCTTTATACAGTTTAAAGTGCAGTGAAATGAGGGTAAGACAAAACAGGACCACAGGAAGATGATCTCAAGGGATATGAAAAAATGAAATGGATTATTAGAAAGCAGGGACTGTGGGTATTTGCTCCAGCAGCAGTATGACTTTCTTTCATACAGAGCAGTCTATGGTAGTAATTAATGCATTTATGGTACAGTAAAAGGACAGGGGCCCCAGTACAGAACATGGAGTTTCATAAGAAACCATCTTTTTTAGTTGGTCAATGGGTTGCTAAAAGCTCAACTGTTGTCCTCTAAAATTTTATAGGTAGCTAATGCAAATACCCTGTGCTATTAAAACCCCACGTTTTATGAAATTGCTATGTTTCAAAGCAGTTGCTATATATCTTATTAACTTTACAGGGATAATCTGATTTTACTCTGCAGTTTTATAATGAAGTTGAATAAAATGGCTTTGGTAAAACTACATAGTTTTAGAAGCACAAGGAAGAGTTTGAGTCCCTTTTAGCTCTCAAAGATAATACTGCCAACTGCACTTTTTTAGTTTATTTTATGTCAATTAAACATAAACTTAAGAGCACGAATAATGTTATTCTGTTTTGCCAGTTTGTTTGGGGGTAAGTTCAGATTCTATTTTCTGTGTGCAGGAATATTTTAAAAATACCTACCTCCTTCTCAATTACCTTGTCAAAAACAGTGATTACACAGGCAGCAGGAACAGGATTTTGTATACTTTTAGCATCTCTAAACCTGCAATTCAGGTTCATATAAATACCTCTCTATATAGAAACAGTGCATGTCACACTAGCTGTGAGGAGGCCTCTGTTCTTGTTATGCTCTGAGGAATATCGCCTTTTCTGCACAGTGGAAAGGAGAACCACCATAGCTCAGGACCAAATAACCAGAGCTCATGAGAGACTACTCCATCGCTTATGTGCTGACAGATGCTAAAATCCGCAAACACTTGTGGTGACATAGAGAGTTGGAGCCCATCAACAGTGATTGACAGGAGGAAGACATGGTGTTACAGTCTCCCCCTTGTTAGGTACTACAGACATATTTACAGTTAGAAAATGCTAACTGGGTTGATGGGAGAGAGTAAGGGCTAACAGTTTTTGTGGAAACAGAAAACAGTTTTAAAAAGGATGGCAGAACTGCACATGTAATATCTGAAACCACAGCAGCTTTTCAGCATTGATTGTCAAGCTGAACATCGCACTGTGTACTTTTATAAATATTTGTACATTTTTTCTAAGCTTCCCAGAGGGCAAATGTACTTCAGAGTCCCTGCAGGAGGGCAGCTACTGTTCAAAGAACGACCTTAACGGATCTTGGAAGTACCCCCTGCACCACTCTGTCTGCTCACGAAACTCCCTGTTCACCGCATGGGCATCACTCTGCAGCCATGGGTTATCTCGAAGCCCAAAGCAGAGAGTTCTGCTTACAAAGAGAGAACGAAAGGAGAAGAGGGGGAGGAGAAGCATCCTTGAGCGCTCACTGTCCCAAAATCCTAACCTAACTCCAAGCCTAACTCCAACCCTCACCCTTGCTATTGTCATAAACTAGAGACAAACACCATCCACAGAGTTCTCTCAGCAGTTCTCTCCCTTTCAACATGCATATTTGCGCTCACTCCGTGAGCTTTATGCTGCTCAGCAGTAATGTGGGCTCTGAAACTCCTGTTTTCCCCAACCTCAACATTAATTCCAACCCAGGCATCTGTTTATACCAAGAAACCATCACTCTTTATACCCTGTCTGCTTTTAGAACTTAATATTCACAACTGTATTTTACTTTCACTAGCCCTAAAACTAACCTTGTAGCTGTTGTGCAATACAAACAGAAAAACGTAAGCCAAACAAGACGAACTGTTTCAATTTTAAATTCAATTTTAAATTTACGCCATATGTGCCCAAAGCAAACTTAATTTTGTCTTCCATTCAGCTTTGTACTCCTCATACTCCTCATTACAAGTTATTATAGTACCTTCTCCTTTGCTGTAGCAGCCTTCCTTGTAGGTTTGTACGGTGCATGAATCTCAATGCCGTAACTATGCTGTAGGCCAAAAAATGCCACTCCATACATAGAATTAACACTTGGAATTATTACTGACACTGTGATTTTCAGAAATTAACAGAGCTATTAAACCCCTTCTGTTATTTGACTTAACCACTCCAACCTGCCATCAATACACTGCTGAGAAAAAGTTATTAATCAAATTCTGCCAAGCATAGCCCTCTATTTCTAATTGCCAACCTCAAAGGTCCTAGAAAATAACTTAATTATTATTTCTCTTATATCCTGAGCCTTACTTAAGCTTAATACTAGCCTTAATCTATATTGGAAATCAGCAAGTCCTACTTGCCTTTGAAAATTAACATAAACCATTAAAGTAGAGAATTACACAATACTGCTCTGGGAAAGAGTATGTGTATCTTTCCAAAACATCAGAAGTGAAGAAAGCAAGAGAGTATCTGGCTAGCATCCTGCTAATTACAAAAATATTTGTTTACTATGATTAAACAGGATACACATGAAACAGAGTGAAACAGAATGTATCAGGAAAGAATGCAAGATATTAAATATTTGAAAATGCTTGTTTCCAAATAAACTGTATCATGTATAGTGTATTAAGGGTCTTTTTCAGCCATCAGTTAAATATTTATTTTTACAAAACTTCTTTATGTGTCCTTGTAGACTGTCTTTACACAGTACTATAGGGATTAACATGTAATAATGCCACTGATTTTATTATTTAGCTCCTTAATCAGTCTCCAACACTGTATACAAAGCAACGGAACTACATGAAGTCAAATAAAGTTCAGTGGCAATGCCACACCACATAGGCTGCAGGAGTGGCAGATCAAAGTGCAACAGGAATTATTTCTGGGAAATTACACCATGACAAAGCTAGTAACTGGCAAAGTGTGATGTAGCAGAAAACAAAATCAGAATTCACAGTGAAGGGCGGAATTCCCAGCTGTTGTCAGAGCACGTTTTATATTTTCTGGTTTCTTTTTTTTGTTTTCATGCATTTTCTCTTTAGTTGTTTTGTGTGGTGTTTTTTTTTAAACACAAAGATGGCTAATAGGAAATAGGAGAATAAAAGTAGAAAGGACCTCTTAAATCATCTGGCCCTTTTCCCTACAATTACAGGAAGCGATGAATAGATATGAAGAACAGAAAACTGCTCACTCTCACAGATGCTTCTCTGCACACCCTAAAACACTTATCACCATCTAAAACTTTCAATCCTTTGAACAAAAGACTCAAAACTTCAAAAACTACAGCAAGCTATGGCAAGAGAGTTTGACCGACAAACTTAAAAGGCCTAGAAGACAGAAGCCAGAGCTGCTTCTCCAAGCAGGAAAAAGGCAAACTGTAGGGCATGTAGTTGGGGGAAGCAAAAGCTGGGCAAAGAACCCGTGTTAGCAGTGGTGCTGGCACTGAAAAGACGGAGCTGTAACAATGGCAGCATTTTGTTCAAAAAGAAAAAAAAAGTTGGCAGAAATGACTCTCCTCATTAAAATCAGAAGGCTTTGAAAATGTATTGATTTCAACAAAAGTTGCTACAGAAATGCATCTTTTTGGCGAAATATCTTATTGGTCTGAAGAGGCAACACAACACCTCAGGAGAAAGGCTGCTGGGCTTTGATGACTCGTGAGCAACACGGAATGATTTTTAAAACTATTTAGTAGTGCAATGAGTACGTGATACATCAGTAAGGGCACTGCATGATACAGAATGAAACAAAATATTTTAAAAAAGAAAAATCCCATAAATTCTGAAACTAAATTAAAAAATTCCAAATCCTAAGCATGCAGACATAACTGAGCAGGGTGGCTGCAACTTGATACCAAACAGTACTTCAGTAGCAGACCGAGATTTTAGCTCTGTTGTGGGATGTATCCACAGACTGAAGACACACCTGGGTAGGAAAAGGCATTTTAACAGCTATATACAGCCATTAAATCTTCCTCACCTGAGACAGACATAAAACCAAGTATCAGTACGGAGTAAGTACTGTTATCTTTGCAGAATGTGCTATTGGCTGCTGTGAAGGGCGTGCACATTCAATATGAACTTCACAGGGTACAATCCGCCTTTCTGAAAGATAATGTTTATAAAATAACAGAGAATTTGGTCTCATTTTATGGTTCAAATGCAGATGATCTCATGACAAGGAGAACCAGAGCATAAACTGAATGATGTTTCTGTTGTGGCTAATTACTTGTGTGGTGGACTGTCTAACTTTTCTAATTGATGAGTTTCTTCAGTGTTCACAATTTGCCTTGAGTTCATTAAAGAGCTCCTGTTTTGAAATTCCCACCAGACACTGTGAAAAACTTGAGCTGTGCTTGACTTAAACGTTTGTCCTATTTACAAGCATCACATGCCATCAATGCCCATCGATGCACAGCAGACTAGTGTCCAATTATCCTGGATCATCTGACTCTACACAAAAAGTGCACCCTTGCTTGTTTGTGTCACAGCTTCCCAAAATCTACCAGACCCATCTATAGCTCTACATGCCTGGTTGGGCGCTGCCTTCCCTCTTCTCTCTGAACTCATCTCCAAGCAAAAGTGATAACATACTGCTGCATGCAGTCCCAATTCTGCAAAAATTCTCCTCTCTTTATCATTTTCTATAGCCCTTATTGCCTCAAGAGTTGTACCTCCCAAAAATACAGCTGAATAATATAACTAGCATCTGCTGTTTTTTCTGTATCTGTCCTTCCTGCTCTTTGAAAGAGTACAGGAGGACTTTGAAAGCTGCATTTAATATAGCACCATGTGATTTTATTAACAGAAGCAAAGTTTAGGAAGTGATGAAATTTCTGGTGGATCTCAGATTCTGGATAACATCTCCCTTGGAGAGAGGTGCCACCCCAGCAGTGTTTGATGTGGTGAGCAGCCCCACTGTGCCTAAACAGAGTTTTCAAGTACATCACATTCCTGCTGCACAATGATGGTCTCTCCATAAAAGCATACAGTGATAAATGCTCCCCTCTGACAGAAAGCAGCATCTCGATCTTATGCAAAGCTTGGACCTTTCAGCTCACCCCTAGTTCAGCCATGTCAACAAGCGCTCTGCACATGGAGTGCAGGTTCTGCCACACTTATAGCAGAAACCAACTCTACCGAACGACTTCAGTGTTATTTTTTTTTAAATAATGCACACAAGAAAAAGCTCTATTGTCCCAAGAAAAAGACAATATACTAGAAATGAAGAGAACAAGAGAGTAAACCATGACTGACTTCTTTTTTTAGCATGTCTAATGATTTTACACAGAAGTTTTAAAAAAAAAGAGCTCTCATCTACGGCTGACTAAACACAAAATTAAAGCAGTCAGAAACACAGTGAGAAGCCACCACATCAGGCGAGGAGTCAGGGTAGGTTGGGAGCCTACCCAACAGAAGGAGAGGAAATGCCTGTCCCAGTGGAGAGCTCTTAGTCTGGAGGATACAGCTCTGCTCTCCTCTTACTCTGCCTCCTGCTCACTGGCGGGAAACACAGTAACGCCGGAGATGCAGTGGGATCTAGGCAGTCTTACATCTTTGCATGTGTAACCAATTGCAACTGCACAGTGTCTCTGTGCAGGGCTATGCACAAGTGTGTCAGCTAGCTCCGTATTTTTGCATGGGCTTTTCCAAACTTTAACTGTAAAATACATTTTCATACAAATTTTGTGGTTGCTGAGGCTACAGAAGAGGAAACAATGTGTTTTCCACTAAGTGGGCTTACCGTGGGTTAATACTTTAAAGTTCTTTTTGAAACCAACATTACTAGGAAAAAAAAAAATTACTAATTAGTCCTCAAACCCAATGTTGTGGCAACAGTGGATTTCACAACAAATTTTACAGCTGAAGAGGATACAAGACCTTTGCTAGGATTGTGTTATTATATACATCCAAATATGCCATCCCTTGATAAATGAACACTTTATACTGTCTCAAGACACAAAATGATATAAATTTAAGTTCACTTAATTTTAATATAAACAATTAGAACGTCCCAGCCCTAATATCTTTTTTAACCTCAACAATGTTAAAATTGAAAAATATCCCACATATATGTAATGTGTAACAAAGATGCTGTTGGTACAGGAAGGAATGAAATAAGAGTTCAAATTCTGCAGAAATTGTGAGTCTGAGGAATTTGGTATGCTGGACACAAAAGTAAAGGATTAACAGAAAGAAAGACCTCAGACTGCCTTGTGTAAAGGAAAAAAGCCTGAATCTTGACATGCGTACGTCTTTAGAATATTTCAGTTTTTGTTTTAATAGCATAAGTATTTACTCGTAAAAAGATAACTCTAATACAAAAAGGAATTAACTGGAATCTAAATGAAATGTGGAATTATGAAAGAAAAATGAGTTGCAACAGTTTTTCCTTAATCTTGTAACTGGACATACAACAAGCTGACAAGCTGTTCAAACTGCTTACCATTTGCCTTGTTCATTTACAAACTGCTGAACTGCATATCCAAACTGCTCTCTTGATGGACCGGAAAATATTTTTGCTTCTAGGAGCCCAACATTGTAGGCTTCACAGCAATTATGAAGAATGCCTGTTAACAGAAAGATTATAATTATCACAGAAGCAATTAAAGAAGAATTTTGATCCCAGTGAAAAAGGCTCTTCTTCTGTGCCAGCTCCCCCAACAGAAAAAAATAAAATGTAGCCTTTGACACGTGCAAGAAGAAAACAGCCTTTCCCTGCAGTACCCATCTGCCCATGCGTAATGCCTGTCTAGCACTCTTCACAGGTGTTACAACATTGTGGGCACAGATCAATGACTCATTCACTGTCTGCCTTAACAAAAGTTGCAGCATTACTAATGCAAATGTTTTAGCTGAAAGGAGGCAAGAAACATGATTCAGAGGTCTGTAATCCTCCTTTACCTTAAGGCATAAGTTAAGCTTATGGCAGAGCAAACACATCAACGGCCTGCTGAGGTACATTAAAATGAAAATACACTGACTCTAAACGCTAATACTGTTTGTATTCTAGTGTCTATCTGCAACTTAATGTTTGAAGTAGTGGAACAAAAATCACATTATCTATCGCATCAGAAAACCTACATTTTTGAGTCATTTCATTATCATGCCAGAAGCCTTTGTTTTCAGTCCAAACAGTCTGAACAGTTGTCCAAACAGGAAAACTTAGAAATACAAACATGAGAGGTAGAACTGCATTAATAAATCATGACACTTAACACTGAAACTCCACTTTGCTGTGGTCATGGTATTAATTGCTTTTGCTTCGGCACTTGTGTGCCTGGGAATAAGTATATGCCACTCCATGCCATTTTGGGGGCAACCGGCATTGTGGGCTGGGGACAAGGTCCAAAGTGTCACAAGTTTGCAGGGCATGGGGGAACACTCTTCATTCAAAAAGAACCTGACATTTTTTCTGATCAAGATCTGCAAGTGGACATCTAGGAGAACGTCCACTACGGAAGCTGCAGGAAAAGGGCCTGTGTCCCCTAATTGCTAGGAGTATGCAACTCCTCTCCCAGCATGGAGGTGGAAGGACTGAGACAATGGTGGGACCCCAGGAACAAGCTACAGCCCAGCTGAGGAAAGCCTTAAGGTGCCTCACAACCCTCCAAGAACGGCAGCGATTGAAGAAATCATGACCTGCGGTTGTACTGTGCAGTTACTTACCCAGGTGAGGCAGGTTCATGGAGTCACTCATGGGTTAAACAACATCCCTTGCATTTCCCCTCCCTTCCTGTGGTCCCAGACTGAATGAGCTTTATCTGCTCTACACACAGAATATGCCTCACCATAGTTATTTAGTATGAATCATTGTGTAGTAAAGTGGAAGCCTTTATGATAATCCCTTATAACAGGGACCCTTTAAGGAGAGAGGTGCTGATTCTTGGCATCTTAAAAATACAAGCTTAAATTCTAAGTGTTTCTCTAGTTTTGATGCGCAGACAGCTCATTGTTGGTATCACTCTCTTGCAGGTCCCAAAACCAGCTTTGGAAGAGACATTAACAGGGATTATATCAGCATAAAACAGCCCGTGATAGTAGTTTAGGTATAATAGTAATAACAACAATAACATCATAGTGAGAACATTAAAATCACAACTGCAGGTTTGCAGGCAAAGTTTGCGATGTAAAAAATTTCAAAGAATTTTGTACCTTTGCCCACAGAACAGAAAAAACAAATGTTACTTGCAGAAGACTAAATACAACTCATACAGTTACTACTTTTTTACCACAATCTCAAAACAGGAAATCATATATTAGTTATTATTTCAAACAACCACAATCTACAGCTGGCCTCTGGAAAGCAAGCAATCACCCTTTGCTAAAAGTACAATCCCTTGAGAAACACCCTTAGAGACATATATACTTCCTGAGTCACGTTATTTAAGACTGGAGAAGAGAATGTGTACAGACTTATCACTCTGTGTTTTGCAATACTTCTGACACTAAACACAACCCCATATATTCATAGTTCAAGTCTTGGTTTGAGGGAGATTTGAAAGAGGAGTATAGACAGATATTGACTATTGCCAGTAATTCTTCTGTGATCTAATACACTTGCATTTTATCAAAATGTTTTGCTCATATTACATCCTAGTTTTATTTTTGGGTCTGTTTTTTTCAAATTATACTATCCTCAACCAGAAATGAAACACAATTCAGCAATGCCCCATTCTCAGAGGCCACAGGAGACAACACCACAATGCCATGCCACACATCAAACAGAAGAAGAACTCTCCAAGTTATACGGTGCCCTTGGAAATACACCCTGGCTTTTGAATGAAGAGCCAAAAGTATCCCAGAATGATAAACATTCCTAGTCTGACCTCAAATCCAATGACAACTAGGGAAAAACCCTTGACTGCCCAGACTCTATTACACAGTCATTAGAAAATCACATCGCTAGTCAAATGGAAACTTCGCTAAATGTCTTCTAAGTGTATTGACCAACTTCAATGCAAATGCATGGCAGATCTTTCAAACTGCGCTCAAGGTGAGGGTTTTATTAAATGCTACAGCCGTGGCAAAAACTTCCAGAACTGGATAAAATATGGAGACCAGCTGTCACAACCAACAGCCTGAAGGGAAGTCCCCACGCTGGTTCAGATTCCCCTAGGGTGCTGTGACAAGTTAGACGGGGGTCAACACAAAGTGTGCTGGGTTACACAAAGCCTGTCCACCTCCCGCCCTGCCCTCCCGCGGGTGCTGCAGCATCCCGCCCTGGACCTTCCAAGTCTCCTCTTTCAGCCCTGCTTTCTCCAAGATGAGAGCTGACTTCAAGGAGCAAAGACGCTGCCTGGCTCAGCCCAGAGATGCTTCAGCTCCTTGCAGTTCCTCTGGCCCTCATCACAACTTAGGGAAGCAATGGTCTTTACTCTGTAGTCTCTCATCTTCTCTCCTCACTGAACCATTTCACCCATCCTTCTCATGTACCACCAGGACATGCCTTTATTCTTTTTAATCATTTGCACTACTGCAGCATCAGAGCACTGCTCTTTGAGGGAGAGAATTTCTACCTGGAATAATGGGAAAAGTGTCTGCCAGACCACGGATCTGTTCTCGAAGCTGCTTCTGTCATCCTCAATTTCTGGCCAGAAAGCCAGTCAAGCATAATGAAAAGAAAAGAGAAAAAAAGCAGCCAGAAAACCCTGCCTCTGAAGACATGCTGTCATCTGCAATATTCTTATAGATCAGCTCTGCCTCTCACTCATGACTGCTTTGCAAAATCAAAGTAGAAAAACTGGCAAATACACTCTGACTCACCACAAAAATTATCAAATGAACAGTACTTTCAGCATATTTCAATCACAATCATTTTAAAGTCCACATTTTTATAATCATTAGCAGGTTTTTGATTTTTAGATCTACTCCACACTAATCTTACTTGGTTTGGGCCTAGCAACTACATACTTGCAATAATATACTATGCATTTTCCTGCCATTTCCTCCATCTTATATAGTGCTTACACGATAAGGACATCTTTTATCCATTTTGTACATTTATCTAAATACTGTATTCAGAACAAGAAATTCAAGCATTTGTAGCCAAAAAAAAGAGGAAATGCTAAGTTTGCGTCAAACCTATTTTAAGCCTGTGCCAGAATAAGAGGGTCTCTTATGCATTAAAAGGGTGACAATCATTGAAGCATCTAGGTTCAAAGTACTGTATATTCTAGGCTGGAAAGATTCAGTATCTGTTGCTGCCTTCAGGCAATGAACTTTGATAATTTAAGAACGCTGAAATAAAGAAAACTAATTCACTATCTGGATTTTAATAGCTTTTGGTGACAGATTTCTACTTTGTGACCTAACATCACAATGAGAGATTAGTTTGGCAAGTAAAAACCCACTTCCTAACTTCTGTCTGTAAATGGCACTTTATTTACAGTCAAGTAAACAGACTGCATGGAACAAAGGAAGAGAGATACAAGCCTAAAGCTTCTGAAGGCCCCTCTGAAGACTTCAAAAGCAGCAGTTCCTCTCCACCAACTGGCTGAGGGGCCTATGTGCTTTGGCTTAAAGAGGACAGCTTCATTGAGCAGAGTAGCTTTCAGCATAAAACTTCAGAGAAGAAAAGTTAGAAAAAAATCCTTAACGGGATAAAAATGCCAGTATCTCTTTCCATGGTATTGCTTTCCTGGGAATTCCTGTATTTCAGCAACTGCATTATTGCAGTGTATACCACAGGAGTTGCAGTGTAGGAGTACAGCTGCTTTTATACTTCTGCACTACCATTTTCTTGCTCCTAGTAGGACCAAAAATAATACATGTTCTGACTGTACACCTTTAAGCCTGAACATGTGGGAATTCTTCTGCAACTATAAATGACGTGTCTAATGATGGCTACAATGCCTTCTGTTTGCTGCCGTTGAAGTACAAGCTGAAGCAAGTTTACTGAAGTAATAGCTCATATTAGGTATGCCCAGTTCATAACTGTTTTGATTGTGTGAGCAAAGCTTACAGTTTAAAGTGAGCAAGCAGAAAATGTCTGTTGGGTAATCAATCATTTAATGTCATGATTATCATAGTTGCATGATTGTAACCCCTTATTCAGATTAATCAGTATAACAAAAAAATTGTTTAAGTGGATGAGAAAAAAATGAACTCAGATTTTGTGTATTTGATTACTTGGTTTGTGAAGTAATTTTATAAAACTTTAATAAAATATACTAAAAATATTATTGGTCTGCATTTTGTGTCATAGGTGTCATAATAAACAGGTCATTTTGTTTTCAGCCTAAAGAGTAAAATTGAATTTTCAATCACTTTATACTACATTGCAAAGGTGATGCTCCAATTTAAGACGGCAATATACAACAGAATCCCATAACCGTACAGATTTAGTTATGTCAAATCTCATCTCTCATTAAAACAGCCAGTCAAAGAGAGGCATTCATTGCTGCTGTTATTTACAGCTTGCATCAATCAGGTCTAGCAATCACTGTACAAAAAAAGAAAGAATACACGATGGAATCTGACCCCTGAGTCTATATGGATCCACCTCTTGCTAAATTTAAATTTATTTAGCGTTAACCTCACCAGCAGGAAACTTTACAGGGAGGGAAACTTCATCACTTTTTTCCTTAATGGTATGATGTTCGCTTCTTCAAACAACTGTTAGCTATGAAACAGAAAAAATTTGTTATACAACCCAGCTAAGCAACAACTTGTCTCTGAGAGTGAAGATCCAGGCCAGTAACGATGACAGGAGAGGGACGAGGAAGAGCCCCTGCAGGCAGTTCCCCTCTGCTCGGTAGCATGGCCGCAGCTCCAACCGCTGCCCCTCCTGCCGCCTCCAACAGGGCAGCCGACCCCGACAAACCCAAAGCCGGGGTTTTGGGAGTGGAAGGGGTGTGCATGTCGTCATTAAAGGAGAGCAAGGCCATGACCTGGCATTATGGTAAAACCAAGATAGTATTACACGCATTCTTGCATGGGTTTTTTAGTCCATGAATTGTTTTGGAAAAAAAATCAAGAAAATCCCACTGGATTATTGTCTGTTTCCTGGAGCAGTTTCATAGATTGGCAGCCAGTAAGATACGTACAGCCTACATGGCCTTGCTCAGTCTAGTGTTTTTTAAAGTATCTATTCTTTCCAGAAGAGGGCTTTACCGTGCCCTTTATGTTTGTCTGCTTCATGAGAGCCACTACAAATTCCACAATTTTCCCTTTGGTCCCAAAGATTCCTTCCTCCAAAGAACAGACATTGGCAGGGCCCCGAAGCCTGTCAGACCCCGCTGCGGACAGAGAAAAGGAGGGGGGGTGGGGGAGCTGAGAGAACTCATAACTCTTGCTTTCCACTGGCTTCCTGTCACAGTGGATTGCGCACTCTGGTTCAAGCTTTCTCCATGACTGAAGTTTTTCTAAGGCCTCTCTTTGGGGTGGATTTTGGTGTTTTGTATAAGGCCACACTGGATCTCCTTAGTTGTCAGGGAACTTGTAAAAGCACTTTCGTTTCACTCCAGTACCCAACTGGTTATTTTTTTTCATCCCTCTGCCAAAAAATTGCTGAAATTGGCTCATGGGTTCCAAAGTTAGCAAGGGAGTACAGGCACCTACAGATACCGTTCGCACGATAATCACCTACTGTCCTTGAAATAGGAGGCAGAAGGTGGAATGAAGGCAGGAAGGGAAAGTAATAAAGTTATGAAAGAGAGCAGTGAAGTAGTATTTGCTTCATATTAAATGTATTTAATGTTACTTTATGGATTTTTATTAAAAGGCAACAAAATTTTGGTGTAAGAGTGAAGTTACTCTCTTATTATTCAGAGCCTATGTTATTAGAGCAACAATCCAACTGAACTTAGTCAACTATTCTTACAAAATAAACAGCCCATAATTTGAATAACTTTCATAACACATTGTGTTTTGAAGGTTTTATTGACAAGACTGAATACACAAAGAACAAAAGAAGCAGCGTCCTGTTACCTTATTTTATTGAATTGCACTACAGATATTCTTCATTGTGGCTTTCAGAAGCCACCAAGCAACTCTCACTGCAATGAGCTTGTTCAGGCAGCAAATCTGCCCAAAAAAGGAACCACTTTTTTTTTTTTTTTTTTTGCTAACATATTGGTCGTCAGTATGATCCGCTTCACTGTATTGGTGCGAGCACTGTGTGCATGCACCAGTAATTGCATCAAACCAAGTTCTTTTCATGTAAAACAAGTCGTTCTATACTAGTTGTACTGTTTGGAGATTTTCTGTAAATAAGCATAAATATAAAACACCTTTTTGATACATCTTTACTGTACGCAGTCAGGACCATGTGGAATCCAACCCACTTAATGCAGGGAAAATACAGGACTACTTACAATTCAATCTGGAAAGTTATATTAATCTTTACTCAATACAGTCAATATAAGTAAGAAATATTTTCTTGTTACTTTTCTCCTCTATATTTACTTCTCTATTTTTTGTAATTTTTTCCTCAGTATGCACAACTTCATCAGTATATACTCACAATGGCAAATAGCTATCTTCAGCTCATGTACTGGAACAGCAGTTTTATAATCACAGTTAATCTGTTTTTATTTAAAATCAAACAGATTTCTTATTGAGAACAACCTTCTAAATAAAGATAATGTGAACTCTGACAGGAATCAAAAGGAGCAAAGAATGTGATTGGCAAGACACTGGATTTTTTGTACTAAAAGTCGGAGTATCTTACAATCCTCACTTCAATTACTTTATTGATATTTCATTACCTTTAGAGAAGCCTTAAAAGGTAAGTCTTCATTTTACTGCTTCATCTATTTGATTTACTTTCTTTTATCTTGAGACTGGTATTTTCTTCACATGAGCAACAATATCTCAAACTATTTAATAATTAACAGAGACTGTAACATTGAGTGTAGAAACAAATTATAGGCCACCAAAAAAAACCACCCAAAAAACCCACCACGTGGAAGAAAGGAAAAACAATGCCTCATTAAGTACAAATCCTCCCTCCCACCCCTCTTCCTCCCCTCCTCTCCCACCCTCCCAACAAGTTTTCTTGGCTTAGTTGGCCGACTGCTTCTTCCTGGAAGTAGGTCAGCTTCCAGCCTGAAAGGCTCCGAGCGTGCGAATGCCTGACTCACTGCCTTTCAATTACAACTGTTTATGATCCAAGAAGCTGCACCAAAGAGTCACCAATATGCTGCTCTAAAAGCAAAACAAACATGACACAACACACAAATTGTGAATGAAAAGTTGGAGAGATTGGGTTAACACAACAAGGTTCTCTCTATTTTACTGTTCTGGCACTGCTGCAGAGTAAGAGATGGAATTAACTTTATGCACAACTGTATTAGTTACTCCAAAAGACTTGTCTTTCTCCTGATAAATCGCTATTTGCGGCCCACACATTGCCCTCCTTGGCTCCCAGAGCAGATGAATGAGCTGCTCTTCATCTGGAGTTAAGAAATCTGAACAACGTACTGTACACACAAGGACCGATTCCAAAGTAATGCTTAAGAGCAGTTCCTGCAGGACTGACAACTTCCGATTGTTTTTAATAAAGACAGCAAGAATTCAAGTCTAGTCAAATTTACTTTCCTGGCATGTTTCCGTCATTAAGTTAAGTGGGAAAAACTTTCTTTTATAGAAAACTCACATAAATGACGTCTTTTTAAACTGACCCGTAGTTTTTAGTTTCTTTTATCTTGGCACAACAAACAGGATCGTTTCAACTTTGTCCGTAGACTACCACAATTTGTTCTCAATGGTATCACGAAGAGATTAAAAGTACATGAGGCTAACAAGCTGTACACAGTTGTATGTTTTAGATGCAGTTATATCACTGGCTTTACAAGTATTAAAAAAATCTTCATGTGCTTCCTTGTGATAAAACCAACTTTTCATGCATCAGTTCTCTCCAGCAAATTCTCTTCCCTTGTGTCCACATTATCAGTTGTTGACCTTTTCTTTAAACCAGCAATATTTCCAAATATAGTCAGAGAAGCATGAGCCACATTACGACTGTAAGAGAGGAAATGCATGTCATCACACAGAAACCGATGCAACTCTATCTCTATACCCTGTCTGCTGCATTTGCTCGTCTCAACTGCTGTGAAAGCATGTTTGTACACAGATGAAAACACGTTTGCACATAGGTATCAAGAAGATGGGACAGCAACCAGAGGCGTCTGCATTTCCCTACCCATACCGTACTCTAGGGTATATAAAGACATCAGCATATTATAGCATATGATATAATACACTAATATAATATCACCCTTAAATGTGGCGTGAAAAGGGCTAAATTAGAAGAAGGCTTAGGAACTCACTTTCACCATCAATCCCTCTGCTGCTCCAGTGCTGCAGCCTGCAGCGTGAGGGCTGCAGGGGCTCCAGAGTGGCTGTGCCATCACACTGTTTAGGACACCGCGTTTAAGACCCTGCTCCTCCCTCATGGCTACTGAAGAGCTAGCTGTGAGGTCAACTTTCTGCAGTGTACGAGGACAGCCCCAGAAACAATAACAGCCTCAGCTGTAAAAAGTTTGCTACATCAGCTTCCTGCAACAAGAAAAGCCCTGAAGCACCACAGGATATATAATACAATAGTTGGAAGAGCTATAATTATCAGAACTTTTGTTTTCCTATAGCAGACTTAACAACTATTTCTTTCCCCCGATTGTAATGGGAACTTATGACCAGATAGGTAGGTGGTCCCAATCACTCACCTGAAACTCCTCCTAATGCACATTAAGATGGTCAATTCTCGCACCAGATAGGGCCTAGGCAGAATGTGAGCTCATTAAAATCAGGAAAACGATCCAGGAAGCCCAGACTTCAGCAGCTGCCTAACCCAGAATGAACTTAAAATTATCTGTCACCTAGGTTTCATAGCACAAAGTCGCATAAAAATTTAGAATATGATACAGGTGTAGAAGCACACCTGTCTAAGAGTAAGGTATCCTACCTTACTGTAGACCCACCCTGATACCATGGCCAGAGATGATGAATGCTTCCTGATTAAATAACTTCTGCTCTAAATAATTAAATGATTTAACTAAATAGCTAAATAACTTCTTTTTATGCACTGCCTATTTACCAAATGTGAATTACATGAGCAGTCCAAAAGGGCCAACTCACAACTCCTCTCCTCCCAGCTAAATGCCCCAGACGTTAGGCCACAGGCAAGATGTGTCTTTGCTTGTCTGCCTGGAAACACAAATATGCATCCTGGGATGAGCTGAGACCTGGTTTCAATAGCAGAGGTAGAGCGTGCTTTGCTTTGACTTCTGTATTGCCTGGCAGCAAAGACACTTCTGGCAAAGTGCAAGAGGCAAGTCTACATTACCACGAGCCTCAAGGGAGAACTAAGCCCATATTTCCCAGGTGACTACTACTACCACTTCTCAGGCACCGACTTCCGAAAAAAAGCTGAACTAGACACCTACCTCATGGGAAGGAGGCACCTAATGCAGGTAACTGAGAAAGATGGCGTTCAAACACTCCCTTCAACCCACTGCTTAACTGCAGGAGCCTTCCTGCTTTGCACGTAAACATTTTTCATGCACTTTAAAAGCACCTAAATGTCTCTGCTGAGCCCAAGGCACCTAACTGCGCCCTGGAGCAGGGCGACCAGGTTTGCGGTGAAGCAGGGCTGCAGCATGCACTCTCCCAGCCCTCAGCCTGTACACGAGCCTTCACTGTATCCAGATGCCTGTGGTCAGGTGGGTGACAGGCTATCTCTAGTCAGGTCGGAAAGAAGTTATTTCTGTAAAATGCAGCCATTGTGCATTTTGAGGTCAGAGAGAAGTGCCCATGTACATTTAAGAAGAGCTTTCTGGAGATAATACTTGCTTCCACAAAAGCAGAACAGTTGCTTTTTGTCTTCAGAGAAGCAAAGTCTATTGTAGCTGTCAACTTCTCAGAAAGACAACTCCAGAGACTCTTAAAAGTATTTTTTTACTGTTCAATATGATGAACTGACTTTGTGCAGTATGGAAAAGAAAACAAAAGCAAAAAAAGAGAGAGCAGAGACAGTGAAATGAAAGGATACTCGGTCAGAGTCAAATGGATAACTATTATTAGCAGAGCTACTGAAGGACTGCCATTCAAGCAGTGCTGCTGGATTTTTTTCTCTGTTTTTTTGTTTTGCCCATCTTAATAAGAGAGTTACTTCATTTCCAGTCATTTCTGCTACTCTGAATTTGACTTATATGTATTTCAGGTGTATTTAAATGGGAACTCTATTTGGTGGACTTAGACGAAGTGTTAGGCCACTTACATTTCTTCCACCTAGAAAAGGTCAGCTAAATTCTCATTTGAGAAATTTCAGCTATAATCTGAGTTTAATATCTATAAATCTAATCAGTTCTGTATGCATCTGAAGTAGTGCACATAAATATAACTGATTTTTATACCACACAGTAGGAATACTGGATTAAATTGCTCTCATGTTTTCACAGTTGAAAGGAGACATGAACACAACAGTCACAAGAACTGATAAGCTATGAGAAGTGACTGCTGTGTATGTTGAAAAGGTAGACACCCTGTCAGCTCATCCAGCTGTTTTACCTATGGGCAGAGATCTTACTCCAGGCAGCACAGAGCATGATGCAAGCACACCCCAAAAAATGCTGGCTTCACAACTTCTTGTAACAGCACCCACCGCTGCACTAAGCTCACGTGAGCCGAGCACAGGTCGATTATTCCTCTTTCAGATAAGAAGTCTGATCTTGCAGTCGGTTGAGGGAGTTACTTGCTAGCTAGTCCAGTGGGTCAGGTAGCTTTGGCAACTGTGGTCTTACCACTACATACAACTTTGTGTTGCAGCCTTAACACAGCATCAGCTGCTGCCAGCTTTCTTGTATAACGGTCACCTATATTTGAGACTGATAGCTAAACAGTCAGATAGATTGGTAGATAGATAAGAGGTTAACACCTAATTCAACCTTTCCACACCACCACCCCCATTCTCAAACTCCATTATTTCCTTGGATATTTCCACTGTGCGATATGCTCCCTTCCAGAAGTGTGTTGTTAACAAGGAATTTTCCTGAAGATTTCTTTATTGCCTGTTCTTTAGAAGTCAGCAATCATGTTAGCCCAGGAAATTCGTATAATTAAAAAAAATATCCTTTGTGAAACAAAAGAAGAATGATGAACTTGGAAGCGGGATTTAAAGGGCAAAATAAATCAGGAATAAGGCAAGAGAGTTCCACCAGGGCTGTGCATAACTTCCAAGCCCTTCACCCTGTCTACCAGTAATTTGAAAGGGACAAAGGAATCCGTGACGTTCAACCATGCAGATGCCATTCAGTTATACACAAAATGTCTTTGCTCATATGGCATTCAGAGTCTATGTTTATCTTACTTCTTTGCCTGCATAGTCTCTCTTTTAAGTCCTGAAAAACACACAAGTCTTATTAGATTTTTAAAGTACATGCATCTCCAGGAGAAAATAAAACTAAGTCCTCTGAAGATCCTGAAATACTACTCAGGGACTGATTGAAAGCAACAATTAGTAGTACTCAGAATCTTGAATTTATTTGGCAAGTCAGCACTCCCAGCATGGTTTGGAAGTGACGGAAATGCTCACACAGCTTATGTTGACTCCACTAGATGCCTTTAGTATTCTCCATCTCCAGAAAATGAGTGGAGCATGAGCAGGAAGAACATTATCACATATTGCTTTACAGTGATACACACTCACACTCAGCTAATATAGACAGAAGGTATCATTTATCCCCTATAATTCACTTTCATTTATTTTTATTATCCTCTTATCAGTGCCTTGAGAAGGGGTTATGTTCATGTAACTATTTAGCACAGATACGTGCCAGTCTTTCACCTACAGGTTTGTAAATAAAAATGCTTCTCCGTTATCTTTTTTAACAGAAACGAAAACCAAGGCTGAGACAGTTCTCTGATGTCCTTGACTAATTCGAATGGGAACAGCACAGCCAATTTATTTACCCAAAAAATAAGCTTATCAACATGCTTTCTCTTGCTGTACAGTGTCTGAAATCCTAACACAGCGCACTATCACAGGGTTAGAGATCACTATGTGAAAAAGAAGTCCTAAACATTAAAACTGCTAATGGAAATGTCCCAAGCCAAGCAGATAACATGTGTTGGTATGCAAGTGCACAGCTATGCCGATGAGGACCCAGCCTGTGTCCCGTCTGCATGTCAGCACCGTCACCATGGAAATAGGAACCGGCCTGCACAGAGCCTAACAAAGGAAACCTTTAAATGAAAATAACAACACTGGTTAGAGACTGCCCAAGATTTCTGCTGGGGAAAATGACTTGCTTTACTCATCTGAAGATGCAGAAACTCCCTTTTACCTACACTAACCCGAAAGGAAAGTATTTTATTCACATTCAGTTGTTTTGACATTAAGCTATTACATTGGCAATTCCAGTTATTAGCCCTCATGAAAATACATTACATGAAGTACATGCAAAATCCACTTTCATTCCTTCAAAATCAACAATAGTGAAGAAAGACCACAATGAATAACATTTATACAGTGGCTAAGAAACACAATAAAACCAAGGAGTATTAGTCATTTTACTTCGTTGACTTCTTAAATGAAAATTTTATGTCACTGAATCAAAAAAGAAAACAATTCAAAAATTGTTTAAGAGCCAGACAGCACACAGTCAAAACTTGTTGGTAAGGTCCCATGTTGACTTTGCCCAAATTATGCACAAATAAATATTAACTGTTAATGTGTTTTGGAGTGTGATGGTAATACCCTGTATGCTTAATAAAATAAACATCATTTGTACAAAATACTAGTCCTGTAATACCGTATGAATGAAGCCTTACTTCAATGTGCAATGCTGTGAAAGGCAGAACTCCAAAAATAATATATAATAATGTTTCTACTACCTGAAAAACTCTCTAGAAGTAGGAAAAACTAGAGATAGTTTTAGTTTAAGAAGAGTTCACATTTGGTTTCTGCTTTCAACCAATCTCCAGATTTCAGAATGATTTTTAACATTACTCACAAATACGACAATAGAATGGCAAGGTAACAAAAGATGATCACAAAGAGGGAGAAAGGCAGAAATTAAGATGGGTTGTACACCTTTTAGTTGGTGCTGTGCATGTGTGTTACTCTGCATTTTCACCTGGACCTCCTGGCTTCATTTATTACACCAAATGTGCAATTTTCCCTTGCTGTTCACTTATCAGTTTCGTCCTTGCTGCTCAGTACATGGCCTTGTACTTTTTATATAATAGCTTTACTATTTTAACCTACTGAATTAGCAGCTTCCTTGTGGATTCATCTCTACATATCTTGACCATAAGCATGTAAGTATTTGCAAGTGACAGAGAATTTATTTTTCAACACAAGTGAAATGAGAGATCATCCTTAGCCCCATTAAAAAAAAAAAAAATTAAGGCCAAAAGTACTTACCACTTCTGGATATCTAGTCATACAGCTAAGGCCTCATTTTTTCAGAACACTTAGCACATTCAAAATACAATTTCCATTTACTTCATTCACAGCTGTGAATACACAGCAGCTTTGCATGTCAAGATGCACTTCCACAACCAGCTCAAGCCAGTGGAAGTGCTGGCTGCCACTGAATGGGGACTCTTCCAGCTTCCCTCCCTCCTCTGGACATGAGTTCTAACTGTCCCCTATGCCAGTACTAACACTTAAATAAATTGCTCAAGTGAACAGGATCAGTTTAGCTCATCTCCAAAACCGACCTGGCACAAAAATGGGAAAAAATTATTCAGGCAGATGGGTCCCTGACCTGTTCCCCAGACCAAACTCCAGTGGTAGCACAGGGAAACTGGTGGGAACATGCAATCGCAAGTGGACGAAATGTCCTTGCGGCATCTGCCCCGCATTCAGGTCAGCTTAACCAGATCATGAAAACACAGCTTCAGTTTTGAGAACCCCTGGCTGAGCAAAGAGAAAGAGAGGAACACAAAAGCTCCAACCACGTGTCAAAGATTTGATTTAAATGACTCGCCTGAAATTGCACTCGGCTTTTGTGACAAAAAAAGGAAAGAATCCAATTTTGCGGGGGGGGTGTGTGTGTGTGTGGAATATATTCCTTTTTCTCCATCCTACCTTTCTTCCTCATTCATAGAGCACCTTCTAATTTCAGAAAGCAGGAGTCCCAGCCTCTTCTCTGACCACGCTACCTTCCCCTCTCCACAGGCAGCGAGAGCATGATGCACTGATGTGCAGAAGGGACAAATCCAGGTTGCTTAACTTGTTTCAGGCAATTCCCAACTTTTGCATGTTAAACTCTGTTCTTTTATCACAACTTTCATCCCAATTTAAACAAAAGTGATCTGAAGAAAAGGACTATGTTAGTAGGGTCCTCTCCTGTCACTCTGTACAGCTCTACAGCCCACTGCCATCAAGGTCCGCAGAACAACAGGACGTTTTTCAACAGCAAGAGTCAGATATGCAGCAAACAGAAAAGGGGTTACCCTTGGAAATTCTGGATTCTATCCAAAATTTCAGAGAACTCCCTGCTCCCAATTTCAGATAGGGTTGCTTTCTCTTCCAGGGTGCCTGGTTACCACAGCAAGCCTTGAGGACTTGTGGTCCTCAAGTGGTACTACTGTGGCCCACAAGCCATAACACTTACTTAGCTGAAATTTTTCAATTCTGAGTCAAATAGTGTGTAGAATGTGTGCTTCACAGAGTGGGGATTTGAAGAATGTGTCAGAGTTACATCATTCATGTCCTGGGTTGCTGGAGGAAGGTGCGTGGTGGGATTGAATGTGAAGACCTGCTGAGATAGTATAGGTGTGGCCAGAGTAAATTTTATTTCCTCCACTAGGCACGGTCCTCCAGCACTATCACTTGAGAATTGACTTTGAAGTGAATTATTCTCACAAAAGGGAGAACAAACTGATTCACCAAAGCCCAGGAATCAGCTAACAGCATGCAGTACAATCAGCACAACAGGATCCAGAAGCAAACTGGAGAGCACAGTGCCTCAAACAACAGCGGAGATTGCTGTAAAATACCAAATAACATGAGAACTCAAGAGAGGGAGTTTCTGTGTTTGCAGGTGTCGGCCTAGACCTCACACAGAAACAACTACACTACACTACAACTCCAATAGCAGAGGAAGTCTGACCGAGCTCCACATCAGAGATGGACAGAACTGATGTTAGAATCAAGCTGATAAAAACAGATTTTTTTCCAGAGGAATGCAGTTTTCCAAAGATTTGCTACTTGGCCAAATTTAGGTTGGTTTTCAAGACAATGCAAATAGCACCTTGCTGCCAAATTTCAAATATCTCCTCTGAAGCATGAGGGCACTAGAGCTTTCCAAAGAAAATGTTACCAGAATTTAGCCCAGGAAAGCTACTGTATTTTCCACTGGCCTCACTCTCAGAAAGAGCTGGGCTGTTTTGGCTCTGTTTTTTAAGCACAGAATAAGGAAAAAAATGGATGCTTAAAATGTAAATTCAAAGAACTAAATGTGGCAAACCTATAGGCAGCTAAGAGCAGCGTGTCACAACAGAAAGCATCAGGCTTTGTTGTATAGGTTGTCCCATGAAGTCCTTCACTTATTGCTATTTCTGTTAACATAATCTACTTCTCTATGCTATATGCTTTTTGGTCAATGAGTAACAAGGTTGGTAGCAAAGTCATATCATCAAAATGACAGTTCTATTGCATTTCTGTTCCTTTCTTCTTATAGCATGTACAAAGTCTTAATGACTTTCCAAACACAGAAGTACACACCAACAATGAATAATCTACACTTCTACTAACTGTTGCATTATTTTAGTTGAGTTTGGAGACACAACAAAGCAATACCCCTTGTGGTCCATTTAATACAGCTGATAATTCAGAAGTGAATATACTGACATAAAATCAAGTTTCAAATAAACTCGGAATATTTTCTTGAAGTACTGACTAATTCAGCTAAGCTAGCCCAATTACATTCAAGAATATCGCCTTTGAAAGTAAAACAGTTTGTTAGAATTCAATCAATCTGAAAACGATTATCGGAGAGCTACAACAGCACCACCACAGTGGGACTCCAAATCACTGGGGGAAAATGCTCCTGTCTTGAAAATTGATTTTCCCTGCTGCTTCTACAAGATCAGAAAGGCCTAAATGAGTATTAACTCAGCAATTACATCCACTAACATCCCATGTCACGACACATCTTAAATGAAATTATGACAGCCTTCAACTGTATAAATGATGACAAATCATGGATAGTGCCTGAACAAAGCAGACCTATTCCACTTCTGTCAGTCTCTCTGCCAGGGGAATCCTCCTCTTGTGATCAGCCCTTATCTTCTGCTTTCAGCACCGCTCTACAAACCTTTGCAAGTCCTAAGACCCCATGAATTACAGGGCATGTTAATAGTACTGGCGTGCAGTGACTGTAACCAGGAGAATAAAGGATGGATTAAGCAAAAGTGCAGAGTGAACGTTTTGCCCATTGATACTTTGAAGAGTTTTTCTTTTTACAAAAAACTACCAGGTTGTTTGTGCACTGTGTATCTCATCGCAGGTTAATATTTTTGAATTTGGTTTCATACCCTGCAGCCGCACATTCCACTGCAGCGTTTGCTATAGCTACTGAAAGAACAAGTTGGAACAGCTCATCAGCGAAAACTCGTTTTTATGCTGCTTCTTCAGCGACTTGCTAATTAAGGGTTTGTGGGAGCATACAGTAATATTAAAACTCTGAAAGTGCTTGGGAATTCGCTCATGGCAAGTGAACATGACAGCTTACGGTTCCCAGGAAAATATATGTAATGGTAATTTAGTCAGCCAAGAGAAGGGGATGGTTCAAGTTTCCCTGTCCTTTTCCAAGGAGCGACATCTGCCCAGCTGGGTGGGAACAGACCTAGAGGACTCTTGCAAACCAGGAACAGCAGTCGCAACGAGAACGTCACCTTCCCTTTCAAAGAGGCGTTAAGCACCACACAACCGCGAATTCACGCACCCAACTGCACCCATCCACCCCCACCCCCCCCCCGCACACGCTCCATTCTACGGGAAGGCGAACTCCACGCCAGCCCAGGAGTTCGGCGTGGGGGGGTGGGGGGGTGGGGTGGTGGTTTAACCTGCGTGACGAGCTCCGCCGAGGCACCGCGCCCCGCACGCAGCCGCGCCCGGCGCAGAGCCGTGCGCTGACCGAGCCGGGCGCCGCGGGGAGCGGGACCACCCGACAGCGGGGAGGGAGGGATGGAGGGGCGGAGAGAGGGATGGAGGCAGACGGACGGACCTACCCAGAGCGAGGAGGAGCAGCGGCGGCAGCGGCAGGCCCGCGAAGCCCATGGCGCGGCGCGGTGCGGTGCGGGGGCCAGTCCGTCGCCGCTTCCGAGCTGGCCGCTTCCCAGCGCGGCACTGAGCGCCACCTGCTCCTCGCTGCCCCGAAATACCCCTCCTCCTCCTCCTCCTCCTCCTCTTCCTCCTCCTCCTCCTCCTCCGCTCTCCTCCTCCACGCCCCCTGCGCGGCCGCGGGCAGCTGCCGCCCGGTCCCGCACCCGCGGCGCTCGGCGGCGGGGGGTCCCGGCGGTCCCCTGCGGACCCTGCAGCCCCCCTCGGCTCTCCATCGGGTCCCGTCCCTCCGGGCGACCGCGGCGCTCCCCCGGCCGGGGCTGCTCGCCCGCTGCCCGCCGCCGCGCCGGGAGCTGCTGCCGAGCGGGGACCCGGCCCGGAGGACCCCGGGAGAGCGCTTCGGAGGGGCGGGGATGCCCCCTTCCGAGATTTGGAGTCAGAAAAGTGTAGAAGTGTGGTAAAACGTGGGCTCAGGTCGCACCGTAGAGCGGCCGTCTTCCCCGAGTCCTGAACTGCACGTTTTGTGGCATGAAGTCTGTATCTTCTCCTTGAATAACTTAAATTCCTGCAGACCATGCCCTCAGCTACGCAGGAGCACAGCAGGGCCCATCAGCCCCGACACACGGCTGGTCCGCAGCTGGCAGCGATGGTGAGGATGTGTCGCCTGCGCAAAGCACTGCCTGCGCTGGCTTAGCTGCCAGGCCAGTATCCAGGGAGACAGTGTGAATCGAAGCCAGTAAAAATAGGGAGGCGAGGATTTCGACTTGCTAAGAAATCAGAAGGAAGTGCAAAGTGCAAGGTACTTGAGTGCGCAACAGCCTTCAGCCTATGTAGCCTTGCCAGGGCTGTTTGAATACTGTGTATTCAGAATATTTGATACACATTAATTTTCTCCATGCCACCATTCTGGTAAACATCAAAATCTGTGGTGCTACCTTTTTATATAGGGTGTATTCTGTTTTGTAACAGTGATTTCTTCTGGATAATTTTGAACTTCTTGGCATTAGCGCTGTGTAATGAAAAAGACAGTTTGCCTGGAAAATTGAAATAGAAATGCTTCCTTCCTTCTCCCTTCTCAGCATCTAGGTCACGGTCCTTTACGTGTGATGCAGACCGTAGCTTGTATTTCAGGAGTGCTTTAAGGTTACATGTGTTCTCTCAGTTTCTTATTTATTTTTAACATTCTGAATCTGAATTGTAAGTTAAAATGAAGAAGCCTGTCAACAGGTAGGATTGTTCAACAGGTGTTTGTTTGGACATTGGCTCTTTATGGATGTTCAAGAAAGCTCCGTCAGGACATTAAAATCATTGATGGAAATACAGAAGGGACATGTCCCTGTATAAGTCACACTGATTTCTTTCATGTATTTACTCTTTTAGTAAACACACAGACATGTTACGCATGAACTTGCACGCTGACTTGCTGTTTGTAATCACTTCCCAAGACACCGTCACATCCGAACTCTGAAGCCCTCGGTCAGTCATTGCCAGAAATGACTCACGTGTCTCTCGGAGCAGTCCCGCGGTTTCCTCCTTGTGCTATCGCCAAAGCGCTGCAAACAAAGGTTTCAAGGTGCAGCTGCCTAAGGCAGAAACCTCAGCGTCAGTACCAAGTGTGATCCGGTGATGCGCGGGCAAGTCGTGATCGGGAGCGCAGCTCTAGCCGCTTCTCTTCGCGTCTGCGCTGAGTGTATAAATGTGTGTGCAGCTCTGGGATGAGTGAGAAGAATAATGCTGATTAATGGCTACTAGTGAAAGGACAATAACAAAAAAAAATAAGCAGCATAGAGAAAAATGGTTTATTAATAGATGAGATAAACCAAGAATCCCCTTGTGACCCACCCGAAAATAACCTCCGCAGACTAAGATGTTTTAGTTTCCTAAGAAACAATGTCTTTGATTCAATTACATCATTCTAATTATAAATACACCCTCAGGATACGAAACTTTCTTCCTCATCCAGACACAAAGTTGAAAAATAGTTTCACACACACAAAGGCTGTCTCCCAGGGTGTTGCTTCTCAGACCAACATTTGTCTGTATCTACAAAGAACAGGTCACGGGAGAGAAATACTGTGAGGATTACTGTATTCTTTAACAATATTCCCTTAGATAAATGCTTCTGTTTATATAGGTTATAAGACATTTGATAACTACTCTCTTACAAAATCCTAACTGTGTATTGCATATTATAGAAAACCAGATTTTCTACGATGTCCAGTATTTCACCTTTTTCACTCTCTTCAGCCATTTTATACATATTATTCAGAAAAATTATTCTTTGTTATAGTTCACCTATGCTGGTTAAAAAAATCATTCAGAGGACAGTTTGGTTATTGCTCTTTATCTATGCAATTTAAAATGGGGCCTGATACACACCCTTTGCTCTACATGTCTTTGTTGTTTAATGATGTGTTTCATAGAACCCTATTGTGTCTGCTTGTCAGTGATCACTTGCCAAAAACACTGTATCTGCCTGAGCTGTTTTGCAGAGTTTCAGCCTTGGTCCTATGCAAATATAAATCACTTGCAGATTAGAAGAAAATACTGTGTTGGCAAGGGCCAAACAAGCTTTCTTCTTCACGGTAAGGACTGTGGGAAGCAAGTAGCTTGACCAGTTCCACTACAAAAAGATCACTATAATTTTTGCATTTTCAAGAAAAATGGAAAGTTGCAGAGGGATACTGAGAAATATTCTCTTCTTAGAAGATATTCTGGTGAACATATATGTAATAATCAGTTTTACTGTGGAATTTTGCAACTAATTTGTGTTATTCTCGCTTTTTATTATGATGACAGAATGTACAGTTAATGCCAGCCTTCTCAGAAAACATTCAGGTATTTCCATTTTTGTCTTCTGTGAGGAGTGGCCACAGAATCAGAGTTTCTGTGGTATGCAAAACTGAGGAGTTTTTTGTTAATGTATCTCTGGGAGGAGCTCTTGTGAAGGTGACATAATTTACACTTAGGAGTCCGAGGTGTATGGCTCCAGGTCACTCCTTTGATGTGATTTGTCTGAAGGTGTTAGAGGGAAGGGCTACCAAGTAGCATTTATTATTTTTGGCAGACACATGATGTCTGTAACAAAAAATGTTACATTAAGGGCTGCACTGAAGAAGAAAAGAATAAGCTACTAAAAAAAAATCTTAAAAGGAAATGTTAAAATTAGCTGTGAGGATGTAGTTTAGACATTAGTAATAATTCAGTTTTGGAATTAAACTGGAAAAGGTCAAAAATACAGAAATGAGATTTTAGGAATTATTTAAGCAATAGGTAGAGAATAAACCAGCACTTCTCTACGATGCTGTGCAAACACATTTTTAACATTTTGTGCAGTTTTGGTTCAATCATCTCAAAATGCTGCAGCAGAACTAGAAAAAGTTGAGACAGAGTAAGGGAGGTGGGGAATGGCCTCAGTACCAAGGCTAAAAACTTCCTGGCGCAGCTGGTGAGTGAGCCTACCAGGGGAGGTGCCTCGCTAGACCTGCTGTTTGCTGACAGAGTAGGACTGGTGGGAGATGTGGTGGTTGGAGGCCGTCTTGGGCTTAGAGATCATGAAATGATAGAGTTCTCAGTTCGAGGTGAAGTTAAGAGGGGGGCCAGCAAAACCACCACCATGGACTTTCGGAGGGCAGACTTTGGCCTGTTTGGGACACTGGTTGAGAGGATCCCCTGGGACAGAGTCCTGAAGGGCAAAGGGGTCCAGGCAGGCTGGACATTCTTCAAGAGGGAAGTCTTAATGGCACAGGAGCAGGCTGTCCCCGTGTGCTGCAAGGCGAACTGGCAGGGAAGATGACCGGCCTGACTGAACAGTGAGCTCTTGCTGGGACTCAGGAAAAAGAGGAGGCTCCACCACCTATGGAAGAAAGGGCAGGCTACTCAAGGGCAGTACAGGGGTCTTATTGGGTCATGCATAGAGGAAATTAGAAAGGCAAAAGCCTGGCTAGAGCTCAGGTTGGCCACTTTTGTAAGGGACAACAAAAATACAAACACGTCAACAACAAAAAGAGGGCCAGGGAGAATCTCCATTCCTTATTGGCTGTGAGGGGCAATACTGCCAACAAGGATGAGGAAAAGGCTGAGGTCCTTAATGCCTTCTTTGCCTCACTCTTTAATTGTCATACTGGTTATTCCCATGGTAGTCAGCCCCCAGTGCTGGAAGATAGGGAAGGAGAGAAGAATAAAACTCCCACAATCCAGGAGGAAGCAGTTAATGACATGCTATGCCACCTGGACACTTACAAGTCTGTGGAGTCAGGTGGGATCCACCCAAGAGTGCTGAGGGAACTGGCAGAGGAGCTGGCCAAGCCACTCTCCATCATCTATCAGCACTCCTGGCTAACAGGGGAAGTCCCAGATGACTGGAGGGTGACCAGCGTAACACCCATCTAGAAGAAGGGCCAGAAGGAGGATCCTACGAACTACAGGCCTGTCAGCATGACCTCAGTGCCTGAGAAGATTATGGAGCGATTCATCCTGAGTGCACTCAGTGGACATGTGAAGGACAACCAGGCCCAGCTAGCATGGGTTCATGAAAGGCAGGTCCTGCTTGACCAGACTGATCTTCTATGACCAGGTGACCCACCTAGTGGATGACGGAAAGGCTGCAGATGTTGTCTACCTGGACTTTAGTGAGGCCTTTAACACTGTTCCCCACAGTGTCCTCCTGGAGAAACTAGCCATCCGTGGTTTGGGTGGGTGTACTCTTTGCTGGATAAAGAACTGGCTGAATGGCTGAACCCAGAGAGCGGTGGTGAATGGAGTTTAAATCCAGCTGGTGGCCGGTCACGAGCGGTGTTCCCCAGGGCTCGGTTTTGGGTCTGGTCTTATTTAACATCTTTATGAATGGTCTGGATGAGGGGATTGAGTGCTTCCTTAGTAAGTTTGCAGATGACACCAAGTTGGGCTGGAGTGTCCATCTGCTTGAGGGCAGGAAGATTCTGCAGAGGGATGTGGACAGGCTGAATCGATGGGCTGAGGGCAGCTGTATGAGGTTCAGCAAGGCCAAATGCTGGGTCCTGCACTTGGGTCGCAACAATCCCGTGCAATGCTACAGGCTTGGGGAGGAGTGCCTGGAAAGCTGCCCAGCAGAAAAGGACCTTGGGGTGTTGGTTGACAGCTGGCTGAATATGAGCCAGCAGTGTGCCCAGGTGGCCAAAAAGGCCAGTGGCATCCTGGCTTGTGTTAGAAATGGTGTGGTCAGCAGGAGTAGGTAAATGATCGTGCCCCTGCACTCTGCACTGGTGAGGCTGCACCTGGAGTACTGTGTTCAGTTTTGGGCCCCTCATGACAAGAAGCACATAGAGGTGCTGAAGCATGTCCAAAGCAGAGCAACAAGGCTGGTGAAGGGTCTAGAGAACATGTCTTCTGAGGAGCGGCTGAGGGAACTGGGGCTGTTTAGTCTGGAGAAGAGGAGGCTGAGGGGGGACCTTATTGCTCTCTACAACTACCTGAAAGGTGGTTGTAATGAGGCCGGTGTTGGTCTCTTCTTGCAAGTAATCAGCAATAGGATGAGAGGCAATGGCCTCAAGTTGCGTCAGGGGAGGCTTAGACTGGATGTTAGGAAAAATTTCGTTACTGAAAGAGATGTAAAGCATTGCAACAGGCTACCCAGGGAAGTGGTGGAGTCACCATCCCTGGAGGTGTTCAAAAAAAGTGTAGATATGGCACTTCAGGACATGGTTTAGTTGGCATGGTGGTGTTGGAATGACAGTTGGACTTGATCTTAGAGGGCTTTTCTGACTTATGGTTCTATGATTCTGTGATTCTAATTAAGTAAATTAGGACTCTTTTCTCTGGAAAAAGAGATGCCTTTAAAAGGATATAGCAAATATATACTAGAAGGGGCATGGATCAGGCTGATGGGGGTCAGTCGTGCACTGAGGGAGGGATGTCTGATGAAGCTACCACGTAGGAAGACCGGCACAAACAGAAGTGGACTATTCTTCTTCCAGGGAGCCTGGAGGTGCAGGTCGCAGTGCTGTAGGGTGGAGGATGTTTGAAGTTAACCTGGGCTCCCAGTCAAGGTTAGGGAAGAGAATTCCACCAAGGACTGCTAAACACGTTGAAATCTTCCCAGCCTATGAAAACCTTGAACTGCAAAAATGCTGGAGGCTGGAAGAGTGCTTGTGAGAAGCTGGTCGCCTGCATGCCTTGGTCTTAGGCTTTTCCATTGGTATCTGCTTTGGCTGACATGATACAGGACTTGGTATTGCATAGACCTTTGGTCTGATCCAGTATTAGTTCTTTTACGTGTTTCTGCTGTTGGGCCAATTTACAGTTTTCTTTTCAATTGATTTAATTATAATGAATGATCAGGAAGACAGACTTTTTAGTATGTATAAGAGTTGGTGATTTTTAGCATTTAGCTCATGCTATGATTTAATTCCAAGCCATTACTGAGAATATCATAGCTGATTTGACTTTAATACAAATATTTCTGTATTCTTAATATTGTATTATTAACAAGATAGGTGCTTTTCCCTACTAGGAATCTGCATAGAGGACAGAAGGTTAGTGGCAGTTGAACATATCCTGTAGTTTCGCTTCCTTTTGAAAGCCTCTGCATGCGAAGGGTGGACAGCTAATTCAGGCAGCAAGACTCCCTCTGTATAGATTTCAGTAACACCGACACTGCTGACTTGAAGGGAAAAGCAGTCATTTAATTCAGGAGGACTGGTATGTGTCAGACACCTGAATTAGCGTGAAGTGCTGTGTTGAGCCCCCTCCCCAGACACATGCACATGCACATGCCATGTGAGGCAAACTGAGCCCCACGTTTAGTGCCTGTTCCTGAGCTTAGTGTTCGCAGCTGGAAAGTCACCAGGTACAGCAGTTAATGGGTCGTGCCTGCCATAACTGACATATTCTTTCTGTCTCACTGTTCGGCTGTGCTTTTAAAGCAGGGTAAGCCTGGACTCATGTCTCCTCTTTGCCTGGCTGTGCATTCCCAGCTCTACCTCTTGTGGTGGCAATAGCACTTGTATAAGGTGTAAGGATGCAGTCAGGGTGTTGGGGTGGGTGGAAACAAACACCCATCCACCTACTCACAGCCTCCCTACCAAGTTGCAGATGGGTTACAAAAGCAGACAAAAGGCACATCAGTTTAAAATCCATAGAGTTCTTTCTTTTACTTCTCCATGCATCTCGAACCCTCTGAAAATAATCCAAATCCACTTGGGAAGCTGATTTTCTTACATGGTGATCAAGAGTAACCTACCTTGTTATACAAGCCATCCCGGAGTAAAGATTTTAAACCAAGTAAACAGTTTTCCACAAAAACTCTTAAAAATGGACGGAAAAAGGCTAATAGAGATGATGTAGAATCAGCATGGACCATGGCAAAATGTTTGAAAGTCTGGCTGGGTCAGCATGCACCTGATTTCTTAACCAGGTAATATGAACCTTGGAGATGCTACATGGGATTATGTATTGAAGAAGTCAGAATTTTAGAGAGAAAACACAGCAGCCATGTGCTGTAATGCTCCTTTTCACTACAGGCCAAGAGAAGTACACCAGTTTTCTGCTCTTAAGAGAAGTCCTACAGGAGTAATATTCAAGTCCTTTAAAGTGAGGCTGTCCTCTGAAAAATAAATATGATATTGAAGACAGGGTTCAAAGTAAAACCTTCAAAAAGCACTTGATGCAGGTGTCGTATCCTCAGCAGCAGCTGTATCCCTCACCAGTCCTGCTCCTGATGCACAGCACTGCTTCCTACTCTAGATATACCAGCACACTGTTTCACTCTGTTCTGACTGAACTATGTCCTACCTAACACAGATTATTCATATATTTTTATGTATTTTTTTTCCAGGTGAGCAAACTTGTGCCTGTCATGGGGAAATTATGTTAACGGGAAATAAGGTGGGCAGTGAAGAAATATTCCCATTCACCTGTGATCCCCAAAAGTGAGGCACTATATGGAAGCCTGCTAATGCAGCCTACCTAAGTTCATGCTCTCTAGAGCAGCTGGTGTGCTCCCCCGGCAGCTTTAACCCGTGTACCAAAGCATCAACCATGATACAGCTCCAATAACCACTTGAACTGATAAAAATAGTGGGTATCTTGAAAATATTTCTCAGACAGGAGTTATAACTACATGATGATAAGACGAGAACCTCTATCTCCTCAGAATATGTCTTTATTTACATTTTTCACCATTTCTATTTTGAAAACAGAGTAGTTGTTTTCTGATTTATGGAAATAAGACCTATCCATTATTTCTTTTTGTTTGCCTGTCACAAAAAGTTGCTCAATCGTTTGGTAGTCATTTCGTAGCAAACTTGACTCCCTTAACAATTCCCACTAGATCACATTGAATTTTAATTAATTAGTGAGATTAATTTAAGTCTTAATACATTACTTTGTTGTTTGTTTTTTTTTAATTTCTTGTATATGTTAAGCTAACAAAAAATAATACTGAATAACCCGTCCCCCACTTTGTTATATACATAACTGCTGAATTGGACCTATTCTTAACTGATCAATTGCTACATTATCTACCATTAGCTACTAAGCCTTGATTTAAAGATGAAATATCAGACAGGTGGGTGGGGGATAAAATGTGGTAACGAGGTCAAGTGTCATCTAGTTGACCGGATGTACAGGAGTGTTCCTCATGAGATTGCAGAAATCTTACTCATCCTATAAGAAAAATTCTCTTGGGGGTGCAAACAGGCCAGCCCTCAATAACTGCAGTGAAAACTGAAAGTGCTTTGCGTGACAGGATGAACTATATTGCAGCAGGATCTTATAAGACACATATTGCTCTCTAAATGTACTTGCTAGTGGCTGTTTGCTGAGAGCTATAGGCATCTTCCCCGATACTGGAAATTCATGACATAAAGGAGGCCAGAGACTGTGAACTGATTTTGGCAGATCCCTCAAATCAATGGCAAAAAGAAACTCAGTAGTTTCTGAGGTTCATGAGAGTCTCAAAACTTACAACATCGATACCACGAGAACTTTTTTTTCCTGGCTAACAGGGTAGTGGGAGTTTTCAGCTGAACCCTCAAGTTTTGAGATGTGGTAGCATCTGTCGTGGCATAGTGTAAAATGAGTGAACCCAGAGTACTAGGCTCTTAATGGTGAGATCTCATGAGCCAGCCAACAAGAAAGTGAACTATTAACAGCTATTAATTTGGGCCATGAGTTGAGAATACTCAGTAAGGTTTGTGTATACAATTCCCCCAAAGGAAAGAAAATGAATTATTTTTCTCAAACTATGTCTACTGTCAAAAAATTGCAGAACTTCAAATATTTTTTAGGGAAAACTGCATAGATTCTCTGCTTTTCATCTTATCCTCTCTGATAAGATGAAAATGCTCTGTAATGGAAGATGATATAAATAAACTTTCACTAGAGAAAGAGTGCCTATTCCTTTACCCCAGGAGGAACAACAACAGCATCCTTAACATGAATAAACCTTAAGGACCCTATGTAGTACTGAACCAGGTATGAGAAACTTTGCAGTAAGTATTAACTTACAGTACCAAATCAAGCTGAACCATAACTGAGAAGCGGGATTTCACCATGACCACCACTGAAAGTGAACAGAGGGGACAGGCGGAGTGTGCCAGGACAACTGTCCCACTAGATCTAAATGTGCAAGCCACTTTGAATGCTTCTGCTCCCTCTCCCCTTTCTTTGAAAATCCCTAGGAAGTGCAACATTCAGTGAGCCCTTGAGGAATGTCTGTCCTTTCAGAGAATAGTTACAAGACGGAGAAAAGGAGAAGGGCAGAAGGGTAAGTGCTTAAGAGGAGAAAAACAGTAAAGGAACACTATGCCCCACTGTACAAGAGTCAGAAGAAAAATCTGCCCAATGGTCTTTTACTCACCATTTTTTTTGACTGAATGAGCAAAGTCCAGTATCTCTGGGGTGTCAGTCCTCAGTCTTTGCAATTAAAACGTGATTGCATTGGGGATACTCCACTTTATCATCCGCTTCTTTCAACAGAATCCAGTTGTGCTGTCTAAACTGTGGTATCAGCCAGTTGTTACTGAAACCTGATCAGTTTTTATTCTTTCAATCTTTATTCTTACAGGGCTCAAACCACACGGACTGCATGAACCGCTATTGCCTTTGAACTGTGAAGTGTTAGGGCTGCTTCACCTAAATGCAATGAATTGTAATCCAGTTTTGTGTAAATGATACATAATATTAGACTTCTTGCTGTGAGAAAGTGATTCTAGTTCTTTTTTAATGCATTGAAAAGCAATTTAAAACAGACAAACAAAAACAGAAGTGGCTTTTTTTTCTGATTTTCATTCAAATACTCCCATGGCAAATGTCCAACAAACTGTAAGGATCAGATATGTACAGAGTAGGACATTTGGTAAGCACTCCCCTATGACTAGACAGGATGTTGCTATTAGGGGATTGTGATTCACCACCAAAGTAGTCTCCAGTGAGATAACAGTTAAGTAATTACATGGTTTGTAACATTTTCTAAAAGTTAACTGTCATATAAAAGGTATAATCTTTGTCTTCTAGGAAGTTTGATACAGATGTCTATTAGGGTTTAAGGAAGATGATGTGAATCATTTACAACTATGTAAGACAACGGACTATTTGGGTCACAGGAAGTTGTACAGAAAAATGGTTAGATGGATGAATATGTCTTCAGCTTTTATGTATATACTGTCACGAAAAAAATCCGTGTCAGGAAGATGTATGTCATAATGAAGTCCTATGGTCCTCTGAAAACTTTCAGATGTGGCTCTAAGTACAGAATCCCTGCAACTAACGGCATTGTGTTTCTGATAGCTTGACCACATTCAAGCTTTCCTTGATGTTATGCTGTGCAAGAATGCTTTTTTCTACACTAGCTTTCTACTGACAGGTAGGTGGATTTGTTTTTAGGTCCTGAGATGTCATTACATTATTCCTACATCAATGAAAAGCAAACAAACTACGAAGGAGCCTCGCTAGACTTTTAAAATTTTAATTTTAATCAGTAAAACACATGGAATAATTTTACACAAAAAATAAAATGCTGTGCAGAATGTTCTGATCTTCTTAAAAAGAATGTAAATCCCCTCTTACTCCTGTAAAGTGGTATAATGAACAATGGTACATTCTGATTCTCTTGCTCTGCTTTTATTTTTGAATGGGATCATCATCTATACAATAGTTAAGAAATTAAAACAATTAGACTATGTGGAATTCATTAGATGAGTGTGGCCCTAACTCCAGCCTCTTGGTGCCAAGTGAGATGAAAACCCTTGGCTCGTGTTGAAGGTGGATTCCCCTGACTCAAGATTTGCAGAAGGGGAACGTCATGCTTAAAATCACTCAGAACAGTGTATGTACTAAAGGGCTCTGGTAAGGGGTCAGGATAGGTGCGTTTAATCTATAGCAAGGGCTCATAATACAGACGTAGAGTGACATCAGACAGGCACGGGAACATAAGCAGCAGCCCAGGGAGATTGATCTAACGTAGATGCTGTTTTCTAAGTCTTCTAAAATTCCATACAGGATCAACAACCTCTAGAACAGCCTCAGATGGAAGCAGGAGTGATAGTTTAAAGCTCTTGCTCTTTTCCAGAGAAGCTCTATGCTATAGAAATGTAGCTTGTCCATTTCCTCTAAGAACAGCTACTTCAGTGCTGAAGGTTAGGAACTGAGGTGGGCCAGACTCCCTCCATTGCTTAAGTTCTGGCTATACACGCAATTTTTTTTTTTCAACAGGTTTTTATTTGAATTAAGAAATGTTTAGCTTGTTAGTTAATTGAATCATATTACAACCCTAATGTGTCCTTTTATAGGAACAAAACAGATTATATGCTGTTCTGATATTTTTTGTGCCTGCCAAATTTCAGTGAGATGTTCCTGATGTTTGCGATATTGCTTTCACTAGGCTTTTCTGCTGTATGTAGTGAAAAGCAGTAAAATACTGCTCTTGCAGTGCTGTGTGGAAAGACTCATGGATAAAATAGTGATTTGACTAATTTAGCCTGCATAAGAATAATGTGCTATAGTGGTATTCCCTTTACATACTTGTATTTTAAATAGATATTATAATTGAAAATCTGATAATAGGACAGATGTGAAAAAGGAGAAAGCATCATGACAAAAAGTGGAAAGCAGTGTGGTTATATGAAACTTATTACTGTTTTTACAGTGCAAAGCAAGTCTATAAAGAATGGAACACTGATCTCAAACATACTTTGCATTGATAAAATACATAGGTATTTTTGCGTAGTCTTTACCTAGGGAAATAGACTGTTCTATTGACATATTTTTTCAGTTAGACTGATGCTTTAAAATAAGACATGAAATGTTACCAGAAAAGTAAAAAGCTCTGGTTAACAGCTTATCATAACTAAAAAGTGAAACACTTAAACAAAATAAAAGTATGCTGCATAAAAATTATGTGTGGCTTGCGCAACTTGTGAGTAATTTTATGAAGCCAGGAAAAAAGACCTCATGGTTAACAAACTGGCTGAATAATAATAAATATAAGTATTTCTTCTGCTACCACAGACTCTTCTATGTGTGCATAGGTGAATCACAATTCCTTCATATTTCTGTTCCTGAACAAAACCATAACAGGATAACAGCACTGCTATGCCCTCACAGAGATACTATATGGAATAAGCATTTACAATTCTGAGGCCACAGTGACAAGTGGCATTTAAATCTTTCAAACACATTGGCAAAATCATACATTTTCTTAAAATAAAACCTGCATCGCACAGGGGACTGAGAACACCTATGCGAATATTAATTTATCTTCACTGTTTAACACATGGATTTTTGCCTTCCTTTGAGGACTATTTAACTTGCACAATGAATGAAGCAGGGATTCTATCCACCACTCCTCTATGTAATTTTTTTTTTCTTCCATTCAAGTCTTGCTTCCGTGCCCAGAACCAGGGCAGCCCACCTTGTGCCCCTTCAGACCGGGCGCGCTTTCTGGCGTGCAGACGAGCATGGCAAGCAAGCCCGCTGACTCGGTGGCTCTCACAGGCTCTGCAAAGCACAGCCACCCACTGTGTTCCCACGGAGGGCTTTGCCCTCTCCTCTGAGTCATGCTGCTACCTTCAGCAGACTGCTGTTATGAAATAACCACCTTTCCCACAGACTCCAGGAGAAACTGCAAACGCTTTCAAACTTAATCCTGCTTGCTGCATTCACATAGGTCTCAGCCTTTCCCAGTAACTACTGTCTCTAATTTAGGAACTAAATAGAAGGGACGTAAGAGTGACAGCATCCTTCAAATGATAAAGCACCTTCTGGCACACTTCCAGAGCTGTACTTGCCAGCATGTTCAACCTAATCTATGGTCTCTTCTTCAAGAAAAAGAAGTCGTTATAAAATATATTACTGCTTTTTAAGCTATTACTATAAAGTCAGTGCTAAGTTAAAACCTTTTGGAAAACTGCAATGTGTTTTCTTCATTTCAGTGACATTTGTACCAAGAGAAGGAACAAATTTTCCTGGCTTCCTTGGCAAGGCAAAGCTTTTCTGCAAACAAGTATGTCTTATAAAACTTGGTACGTCCTCAACATTTTCTTATCTATTTGCAATCAATACCAAGTTGTCTCATGCTGAGGCAACATCGCGCTTTGCCAGCATGCCTCCATTTTCTTCTGTTAATTTTATGTGGCTGCAAGTAAGATAGGAAGCTCTCAAGGACAAGGCACAGCCCAAGAGCTGGGGGAGAGATCCTCGTGGAAGGAAAAGAAGCGCATGAAAGAAAGGAGGAAACTGGATAGTCTAAATAGGTTTAAAGAAATTTTTTGCTACCTACATTTCAGTGTATTCTCACTTTTAATCTTTGACACAAAATAAACATAATTTGTTAAGTGCTTATTTGGTATGCAAATTCTTCATCGCTTCTGAAACTGATAAGTAACAAAGATGAGGTGTGACTTATAATACGAGAAGCAGCTTGCCAGTGCTGAGTTTCCTATCTGTGCTCTTTTGTTAATTATCACTTTATACACTTTAAACTCATTGGATTAAATAGATACACAATAAATTTACAGTGACAGTTTACGAAGCACCCTCCTGGCTACTCCAAGATATACAGCAAGAGTCAAACTTTCTGGGTACCTCTAAACATTTTCTGCATAAATATGGACACTTCAATTTGCAGATACAATTGTGCCCCTGCTTATTTCAATACAGTGTGCAATCAGATGGGCTTGAATGTTTTGTGCATACACTTTTAGGCCTGCCAAAAATCTGTGTCAAGTTCAAACAGATATCCAATTTAATGGATGAATCCTTTATGGTGTGCTTGACCATAGAAACTTCTTTCTGGAGTACCCTGGGTTCAGCTGGAGACACTAAAATGAGCAGAAAGAGAAGGCCATGGTATTTCAGTAATTTTCACTCAAAATTCTGCAGGTATTTCTATCTTCTGAATTGTCATTACATCAGTTACTGTACAGTATTTGGTGCATTCTCAAAGTTTGCATGTTCTAGTTCATGAACTGACAGTGTGCTCTCAGAGAACTGGCACAAGGAGGAGATTTTGAAAATCATGCTTTTTCCTTTTGAAAATCATAATGTGATAAAAAAGACCGGGATTGCTACATACAGGCTGACTTGTTGCATAATTTGGAATGAAAAATGATTCCACATACATAGGTATATAAGAATATGATTACGTATTTTCAATATTAAAACAATGTTAGAATCTTTAAACTCAGTCGTTCTCCAAATATGGCTAACACTTGAAAGTATGTCCTTGCGTATCACAAAATGTCATAAGGCTGTTTATTCTTCCTTTGCATCATTCCTTTGCATGTGTGCTTGATTAGCTTCTTCTTGTTTTGATTCTTGCTTTTTCAATGCACCAGAGCTTAGAAAATATTGTGACCACTTTATGTATATTTAAGTTTATAATTTTACAGTAACCTTTTTTGAGGCAGACCTGAGCAAAAATTTCTGCTTTTTTTTTTGCTTCATTTCTTCATTTTCTTCTTCAGTGGTCTCTTGAAAAATCCAGCCTGCAGAAAAGAAAAAAGTAATTAAGAAAAGTGCTCAAAGCATACAACTCCTGTTGGTATCATTCACGTGCTGGTCCTTGCTACTATTTTAAGACTTCCAGTACAGTAAAAATTCATTTAATATTCTACCACTGAAGTACAATCTTGTTTTTCCTGGAATGGAAAAACGGAAGAGACATGTCATGAAAGCAGGCAGAAGGAGTACAGTTAATATATAGTGAGTGACTGCTGAATCATTGTTGTGCTCACATAATGTCAAAGGCTAAAATGCTTAATATTTCGTACTGAATTGAATAAATAATACTTGTCAAATTTTCAAGAGATTATGCATGTTCAAAATTAGAAACTGTAACCTTCTAATGCAAGTATGAACTGAATATTTAGCTTGGAGAAGAGTGCCGACTTGTGGCAATACTTACACCACAGGCCTAGCATCTCTTGCACAAAGAGAAAAAAACTGGTTATCAAGGGCCACAGGCAAAGCTAATAAAAAAACCCCTTAATAAACCCTTAATCGTGCTAAATCTCTTTATAGTTTTGTTTTCATAACCTATGGGCAAATACAGATTTCAAATGGTAAGCACTGCATGTTATAAATCAGAAAAATATAGTGTTGTTTGTTACTTACTCATTTCTACAAGATTTCGCTCTATTAGATAATATTAGTGTCTGTAGGTTCTAGTTTGAGAAGGACACGGCAGAGAAGTTAAGCATATTTTTTTATTCTTATGAAGACAAGAACATGCAATTTACCTTCCACAAAGCAAATATAAGCAGTGCAAGAATCAAGAGTCCAGCGAAGATACTCAGGAGGATAACCCATAAGGGGACTGTACCTGGCGGGAGTTCTTTGGAAATCTTAATCATGGTCTGCAAAGAGTTCAGAATGTAAGCAGTGGATGACTTGTCCCTCTAAAATTTCAACAGAGCAGCATGTTTATCAGTATGCAGTGATTTTTTCAGGGTACCACTTTATTCTAACTACAGGAATTTGTAGGAGAGAATTGAGAAAATAATCTCCAACATGAAACCTTATATTTACGTAGTATCTTGCACTTCGTAGGTCCATTCATTTCAAGGGGGTTGGCTCTGCTATAAGTCAGTAGTCATTGTTATAAAGGATACAGGATTAAAACCATGAGCAATTGAAGTGTACATCAAGGAGTTTCTGTGGTATATTCTTCATCACTCAATGCCTGCTTCCTTGAAAGGTGTCAGTGATTAACAAGCTTCTAAACCATGAAAGAAGTGTAAAAGGCTGTGTAGATACTAATTTGATTTTAAAACAGGCATATCTGGTGTAAACTAAACTGAATAAAGGAATATTCACGTTTAAATAAAAGACGTCATATAGGAGTTTGAATTATGTTAACTTAAGAATTTATTAGTGACACAACTTTATAGTTTAAGAAAGCATTGAAGAGCTGAACACTAAACATTCAACTTGAAATTATGTCTTTAAAAAAGTTAATTCTGAAATTCCTTGGTTTGTAGAAGCAGCTCTCATCATCTGCAAGCCTCTCAGCTGTGTTTTCACTCCTGGATTGAATTCCAATCTATCACTTAAAAGAATCTAACAAAATGAAAGACATTTCTCTTTATACCTGATACCACTACTATATAATGTTACATCCTTTCTTAGCTAAGAAAATGACAGGGAACTTCTGAAAAATAAAAGATCTTGTTTCAAATATATTTCCTGGGTAATAAAGTGGAAAGAAATAGTAACGAAAGAAATAATAAAGAAAAGACAATGTACAAAGTAATATCACTTCTAAATGACCCAAGACAATTTTTAGAACACTGTTGATTCCTTAAAAGAATTTGAATTATGCTTTTAATTTACATAGATGCAGGAAGCATTTATATTGCAGCAAGCAGAAATACTTCTGACAGTACTTCTCACCCAGGTACACTGGTGGGTAATGGGATTTCAGTATCATTGTCTGACTAACTCTGACACTTCTACTCTAGTATGAAATCACTTACTTAGGGTAAGATAATACATTACAACAGGTAACAATCAGTTCACTAGTAATGAATGAAAATAAATGACTTAGTAGCACAATAAATCGTATGAAGAGCAAATCCATGAATTATCGTGTTCTTACCTCCAGTTTTTGATGGTCATTTCTCAAAATCAGTGATGAGTTCTCACTCCTAAGTAATGCTTTCACAACAAGGGTTAAGCTGTGAATACTTGCCTGGAATAAGGCAGAAATGGCTATGGTTTATAACCAGGTATTTTAAAGTAGAAATCATTGTAGAAATGAGGCAGCTGAAAGCAAAATTTAATGCTAAAGTTTTGGGAGATGCTGAAAAATGTGAAAGTTAGCAAAGCTGCTCATGTATGTTGCCTTCAGCGCACACATCACTGCAAGACAGCAATACAGCTTTGAAAGAGTAGAGAGGAGAGATTTCAAAGAAATACTAATTAATCCTGGAATACTTTTGGCCAGTTGGGCCATGGGGACAGATGCGGTCTTTCTAAAATTCTGCTCCATCTCTCTCCCTGTACTGTTATTTTCCAGAGAAAAACAAAGACGCAAAACAGGAACTAAGTATGAGAAATTCATCAGCTGAGCAAAATGGACCACAGCCTGGTCATTGTTGTAATCACCAGGCAATACTGAGGTGTGCTCCGAGGTGTACCCTCTCTCTTCTGCTCTTTTTGATAAAAAAATCCTTTCTAGGCTTGAGAAACCTTTCCAGATTCAAACTTAATTTAAAACTACATGCTTCTACATATCCCTCCTTACATTTGCTGAATTAGAACTTGTGGATGCATACGTAAAAAAAGGACCATCAATACAGAATAAGTAAGGCGTGTCTTCTTACTATGTTTTGAAACTCCTGCTAAGTTCTAAGCACTTACTTTAAGGATAATAAAATGTATGTAACTTAGTTTTGAGGAAATTTTAAAATAGCAAGAGAAAAAATTTCAAATACTAGAGGACTGTGGAGACTTAAGAAAAATAAAGGTATAATTTTAATAGACATTACAAACGTTGGCTTAAGCTTCTCAAAATTCAGAGTATTCTTAATACAAATGGCATTTACTTACTTTTATGATGGTAGGTTTCCATACTCTTAATGAAACATTCACTTGATATACGTCAGATGGGAACAGGGCACAATTAACAGATGCACAGCTGTATGTATCACAGTCCTGTTTAAAAGGCACCAGCATGAATTACTAGGATGAGACTTTCACATTACTAAAATAAAAATACATAAACTACTATCTATACAGATCATAGACTTGCTGTGACACTAAAGCTGTGAGACTACAGTGCTATTAATTACTGGGGCTTTTTATGTAAAAATGACACTGCAGTATATAAAATGAGATATCTATGCTGTGGTAGAATAGACTCCATTTTTGCAGGCTGGCTTAGCCTTGAGGAAGCTCTGTTAGGCAGCAAAAGGTATCAGCAGAGCTCCTAAAGGAGGCACAGCCTGTAACCGCAAGTGTTCTTCTCCCAACACAGCTATGGCTTCTCTGCAGTGTTTCTAGAACCTTTCATATCATGGGACACCTGAATGTTTCAAGCAGGGAAGGATGTGTGTGTGTGAAAATTTAAGTATCTTTACTTCACAGTATCATTTGCTAGCTGGGAGGGCAACAGAGTATTTTCAACACTTCGGAAACATTTGCTTAGCCTAGATCTTTATCACCTGTTAGAAGGGCTGTGATAAGCATGGTGAAACACTCTTCTCATGGCATGATTTCATTTGCATCAGAAACTCAGCTTGTACCTCTGTGCTGAGGTGGTAGTATGATGGTTTTCCCCCTGACATGCCAACATAACTACAGCAGTAAAATCACTTTGCAACTCCTATGTCTGAGAGGCTAATCCTTTCCAAATGGGATTATAAATTACATTTCTACCAGTTGCATGGGAAATCTGTCAGATCAGAGTGCTAGCATTTGAAAGTATTTTCAACTGGACGTTTAAAAAAGTTGCAGGGGAGATGAGAAGTGTTTTAAAGATTACTGTTTATTAATTACAATGACAATATAGAAGGTGAAGATTTACTCAGCTGTAAAATGTGCTGTTATTTACACATTTTCTAAAATTGAAAAAAAACCACATGCCACATTCAGTTCCACATACAGTTTTGTAGACAAATTAGAAATACTAGCTAGTCTACATAAAGATGGCTTTTCAGGCTATTAAGACAAAGTACGTTTCCATAGCATACAGTTTGAGAAAAGCTTTTATACATCTGTTGCAGAAATACTGAATTCAAAGGTCTGGGTTAATATCTGGGCTGAATATATATACTATGTATAGGCTTACCATAATTGTATCCTTTGTAGGTTCTTTTATTTTTGGCAACACAAATGGTTTCCCAGCACTGATCTTTAAGGGATCTACAGGGTAACTAGTTTGGCAGATGGCATTCTGTTAGCAGAAATACAAATGTTATTATCTGAATCTCCAACCTATTACAAAGAAATGCTCTCCAAAAAAGCCAACATTAATAATATTTAATATTTAATGACATTAATAATATTTACTAACCACTAATGCAATAAAATTCCATATTGCAAGAGTGTATAAGAGAAAATTCAGATGGTGTAGGTGGTGAAGCATTATTATTCAAACAAAAAATGAGCTTTTTATGAGATAGTTTAATCCAAACTCTATCCAGCTACTTCAACTTCTGTAGAAACAAACAAGAGCTTCCTGCAAGATAACCACAACATGACCCAGCAAGAGCTGGGCCATTAAAAGAGCTAAACAGCTTTTGCATGAAATCCACAGAAATCCACAGTGGTTCTGCCTTAGCAAGCAGACAGGCAGGTTAAGTGCAGGATCCAGGAGCCCCAGGGGAGGGGGAGCGGGTGCTGGAGCACTGCTAGACCTCCATGTCTCCTTCAAAGGCTGCTGGGAATTCCTTTAGTGTCTTCAGTGTGGGGGAATTTGTTTTTTTGATCAGGTCATTCACTTTTAGATTGCTAGCGTGAAAAGGATTGCCAATCCCCTGCAGTGCACTTTGGAACACTACTATCACTAGGGTGTAGCTAGTGGTAGATGAATTATACCCACAGAAAAAGCACAGATTTGTTGGGTTTATGTGCAAACTTGGGTCAAATGTGATGATTGCCTAGGAATGAAAATAATGAGGGAAGGAATCTAAGAACAGACACAATTACTTTGTATTCTAAACATGAAATATTATGGGGGGGGTTGGATTTTTTTGTTTTAAAGTGAACCTTGAAGATTCACTTAGATCATTTGGGGTTTTTTTCAGTGGTGCCACACCTCAAAACCAAGTGAAATATTTGGAGAGGGGTGCTCATGTGTGTATGTGTATCTAAAGGAAAGATTAAAAAAAGAAAAAGAGGTTTATATCACTGCTTAGTGATATTTGGGTTCTTCAGCCATCCAGTTATTGATATAGATCTAGTTCTAATATCCACAGATCTGGAATGATGGCACTTGCTTGAATGGTAATCTCCTCCAGCTGCTCTGGAGGAGTGAAATGGACAAACTCAAATGACAGCTGCAGTGAAGAGCATTTGAAAGACATGACCTACCATCCCCTTCAAGATGTCTCAGTGCCCCAGAGAAGGAAGAAGCCAGAGGATTGCTAGTGCTGGAAAGCAGACATGCAGAAAGGCTAATTTCAGTAACACAAAGAAGAGGACTGAACAGGAGACTGAGCTCTAGATGTACACAGCAGGACTAGAGCATTTGCAATAAGCACTGCTGACAATGGAGATGATATGAGGCTCAGTAGGCAAAACTAAGAAAGAAACTCCTGTCACTCATATCTCAGTCTGTACGCCTGATCACTTGTCAATATATTATATTAACCTTGTTATAGCCCAATTATTGTTCAACACCATTTTAAATTTGCTGGTTTCTTTTTAAGAAAATACATCTCTCTGTCTTCTTATGCGCATCTGTATGTATGCTTAAAACACCAGTATCTTGTCTTTTAGACTAAAAACAAGATCCAGCTTGAAGCAAGGCATAATCCCAAATGTTTGCATTTTGTAGTTCCTTACAGCAAAATTTTCAAATTTAAATTAATCATAAAAATACAAATTCCTGGCTTACTTGGGAATGTGACAATGCAGTAAGGTAGAGAAGAATGTTCTTGGCTGCTGTTACATTGGGAAATAAGATCTGCAGTGTGAGGTTTGGCATTGGAAAGTGTTCACCTTTTTCGATCTACAAAAAAAAAAAGAAAAATGTTTTCATTAGTACTTCCCTTATTTTGTTGGTATTTTTTGATTGTGGTTTCTTTCCTGTTTTTCTTTTTCTCTCGTGTTTTTTTTTACATGTCCACAGTCAACTATGCAAAAGTGGTGTGCTGAACTCTTACTTTTTCCCCCCAAAACAGCCTGTTGTGAATTAGCAGACACATTCTTCTGTGGTCTTTGGTAATACAATGCTCTATTGAAGGAAATCAAATGAACAGGATGAAAGGGGCCATTTTGATATAAATTCCTTCTTGTTCTCTTGTTTACTGCATCCTCTTATCACCTGAGACTTCTATCTAAGGCTATTTCATTTCAATTTTTAATAAAGGCCCCCAGATGCTTTAACATGGGAGAGAAGCCACTGTACCAGCGGCAGCTCCTGCTGGTTTTTCCTCAGGTGTGCTTAGGCAACAGCCCTCCTGCTCACCTGCTCCTCTCACCTGTTTGCCCCGAGAAGATCACAGGACACATTTGTAAGCTACTGCTGCTTCTGAACATGCCTGCTGTGGCTGAGGATGGAGATAATGCCTATGGGGAATTGCTGGTAGGGGAACTGGTGATCTGTCTCTTAGGTGGATGAGCTTAATAAATACTCAAGACCATGTTTAACTTTTTTCTTCTAACTACTCATTTGTGATAAGCTGCTTGCAGGGATGAATTGTGCTTAAAAGATCATAAATGGTATGCTCTGCAGTCCACCAGCTTTTATAATCAGAAAGCAAAGATTTTGAAATGAGATGAATAAATAACATCCACAAAAGCTTTGAGATTACTATATTTGAACTTTTGGACTAAAAAAAGTAGCTGAGTAAAACACTATAGGTGGACTAAAAAAAAGAAAAAAAAAACCTTTGCATTGCTATTTAGTGAGAGCAAGTACTTTCCCATGGCCCATTTTTTACAGGCAGAAGTTGGTTCAGAGACTTTTATCCTTTTTATATGGCACCCTTGTACAGCTTTGGATTTGACACTGGGAAACAAGGATGCTCTCAAGATTCAGTAAATTCAGTCTTACTGCAACTTGGGGCTGGGATTCTAGTCCATTAAGTATCTTTTCCAAGTAAATTTAGTTTGCAGTATTCATTCCATTATGAAGACAACATTCTTGGAGCATGACATTTGCCTTTTTCAAAGCTGACTGGATTTGGGAAATATCTGTTCTAAACTGAAATGAATGTAGGCCAAGTTCTCATTTACCAGGCCATGCTTTCTTTCCCCTGCTGAGGGTAGCAGCTCTAAAACCCACCAGAACTATTCTGCGTGGATGGACCACTCTAAGAACCTCTGAAAATTAACTCTATCTCAGCCAAAACCAGGACACTCACCTTATTCCAAAGCAAGCAAGAAAAAAAAAGGTGTTAAACACAAAATACCCATGTAGAAGGTTTAACATATTGCACAGCTGCTATTTAAGTAACAGGTTATCACATTAAGCGATGAAAACCAAATTAAAAAAAAAAGAGAAAGCCAGTACCTGTATCACAGAGTTTTAATTGTTTCTTACCCTATAATGTAGAGTAACTTCATCCCCAATCTGCTCTGTTGTGTTAATAGCAGTAGGGACAGTATCATTTGCTGCAATTATAACATGGTGTTCTTTGAAAACACTGTGGGTTAAAGAAACACATAAAAAAGCCCCAGTAAGCACACAAACTTCTTAAAAACTCTAGCAATTAATAATATAGGTATTTTCATTATTTCATGAATCCTCCAGGACTAGTCTTGCAATTAAGAGTGCACTAACACTTTCACTGAAGTTCAACTCACCTATTTTCTGACTAGTACTCACTTTTTATTATGCACATATTAAATGTTTTGTTCAGATAAAACTACAAAATGAGCAAATATTGTTCCCCAAAATAATACAACAGGGCCTGATTTTGCTGTTCTTATTCCATCTCTGCAGTCCCTTATCCTGAGTATTGCCATGTGGAACAGGCAGGACCCTACAAAAGACAGAACCAAGTAAAAAGAGAACAAAACTATTGTGTTCTAAATTCAGCCTTCTTCCCTATGAGACAAATAAAGGCTGGATTTGAACCACAAAATGCACGCAAAATGAATTAGACTTAATTATTTACACCTGTCCACCACATAATGTAATCTATTGATAATTTTTATAATATTTTTCACGGATGGAATTTAACTGAATTGTAGTTATTTCTGAAAATAAAGTGTACTACAAGAGCTGCATTAAAGTTTATGTCTGAATTGATAAAAACAGATGCCTGAGAATCTAAAATTAAGGCTAATTTCTGAAACTGGAAATCAAATGGCCATCAGGAAGCTGGAGGTATTTGCTTTCTAATGTACCTGAAACACCTGTGAATGAATAGATCAAAGTACAACAATCAACAAAAGCTGCTGTTGTATTTGCAAACTGCAGATTAAATTTAAATAGATAAAATGGAGATACAGCAAGATAGGGACAGTAAATGCTCCACTATTTCATGTAACTGTTCTTTTCGATGAAGCCCGTGCTTCCTGTTCATGAGCCTAGAAGCTGGCATCTGTAGGTACTGAGCACAGCTCAACAACAAAATAACACTATATTCTCTTTGAACACCCGCTATTTACTGTGCTAGCAAACAGAAGTACAGAGAAGCATCAATACCTTACAAATATTAATCCTACTTCATATTTTACTGGAATTGTAACGTGTCCTCTGTTGTCACTCAGGTCCTCAGGTGGTTCTTCACTGTCACTAGAATAAAACAACACGTGCCACTCATATCAGACTGTGCAGACTCAACACAACTACTAGGTGGGAAAGGATCTTAAGAAACTGAAATACCTACAGCTCTGGGTATGAAAACACACTACTTCTTTCCAGTTAATTACTATCTCCTAAAAATAAATTCAAAAGACTATTTCCAGTAACTAAAAAGTTAAGTCCTGCACCAGTCCCAGCTCAGGAAAGCCTCTGTGTTGACTGCAGTTGACTGAATGAAAACAGACCAAGTAAGGGCCACTACTCTCACACCATCCTTGGATTTTGCAGGGAGAGCGAACACTGAGGGCAAGTGCATTAATTTACTCTATCACAGACAACTTCTGCAGTGCTTTTACTCTTTGAAGGCCAGAAATTTTTGTTTAGCTTAAACTGTGATACATGTTAAAGTATTCAGTAATTTTGTAAAGAGAATAAACCTATTCTGAAGGTAAAACTACTGGAAATTATGACTCATTTGTGACTCTAAGGCTCCAGAGACAAACAGCTATTTATTTAGTCCACTCAGTCCACTGCTGGACCGAGCACATCTGTAAAGCTGCCAGCTCTGCAAATTGTTTAACCACTTCCGAGTTCAGAAAAGTCATCCTTATTTTACTATGAAACACAAAGCTATAGAGCTTTCTACGAAAAAAAAAATACAACCCAGAAGGTAAACAAGTAATGATTGCAACTAACCTTGTTGCATATACATGAACAGTAGCATTTTCCAGGAGATATGATGCATTGAATTGGAATGATATTTTGAAGGAAATCTGTTTAGAGAAATACATTGAACATTTTAAAGAGACAAAAAAGATATAAAAGAACACTAATAAATTTTGATCTGATGAAAAATGAGCAAATTTTTGCTACTGCTATTTGTGGAATACTTGTTCACTTTTTAACACTTTTCTATGAATGAATCCACTTTTTTCAAAACCTAATAGTTATCACGTATTAAACAGAAGACTCAAATTTTCAGAACTGAGAAGCCTCGGTAACACTTACTATATGGTATATTAGAAATACATAGCTAAATAATTTTAATAGAAATGAACTGGTCTTGCAAGCAATTAATCAAAACCATTTTTTTTTTCTCTAAGGAGGAAGCAACACAACAAAGCTTCAAATCCTGGCAATTACAGTGGAGATGAGCTGTCTATAGAAGGCTCTGGAATCTCACTTAATATATATTAAAACACCTAGAATACCAAACAGAAATGTTTACAATGTAAATAATGACTACTAGGTCTCACAAAAATTCTCTCCTCATTATAACCAGGGCAAATCTATTACAATTTGGCAGGACACAAAATTTGGGAACATTGTCACAAATATGTCCCTCTCCATATCCTGACACTTAAGGATAATTTTATATGAAACAGAAGTTTTACTATTTGTTACTGTACACGATTTTTCAGCTCAGACTTTCTTTTTTTCCTTTAGTGTGTACAAATCTTTATTACAAAGGGACCCAGAAAAAATTGTCTTAGATATTTCTTCATAGTAACAAAAAAAACCAAGAAAAAAAAGACCCAGGAGGAGGCTTTAAAAAGGTATGTATAAGGGATATTTATCAGTGAATCAGAGATTAATTGATTTCTGAATGCAAAGGAGAGTATGAAATTCCTAAATTAAGGGATCTATAGTTACAGAGAAACTCACAATCAAAGCATGAAAGGAATATGTGAAAAATCCAGTAAAGCTAGGAATGGAGCAGTGTGGGCAGTGGCATTGGGTAGTATGCTTATTTGGCTGCAAGAAGTTAACAGCTGACTTAATTTGTACAAGTCCAAGACATAAGCTGGAACATGTACATGGGAGGCAAGTAAAAGAAGATCTCTCCCAATCATCCTGCTGTTATGCGTCTGTAATACAGACACGGTATGACAGAGAAACAGACAAGAAACTGCCAGGAAAGGCAGTTGGTCTTATTTGCAAGCAATTTCCTATTTCCCAGGTCAATATCAGACTATTTAAGTGAGGCTCAGATGCATATTTTCAAAGGCTTTGTTTAGCTAAAGCTCCCTCTCTACTCCAGCAGGAGATACAGACTTACCACTGGAGCTGTTCAAGCTGGAGCTCCATTTTAAGTGGACTGCTTGCTGGAAGGACCTCTCGCTCTCCACTGAGTGGAGGTGAAGTCTTGATGCCTGGCTTTGGCAGATCCAGGTTGGCTTTCCCACATACCAGCTTACTCTCTTTTCAGCCAACTGACTAAATTTTATATAGAAAATAACTGAAGTCATAAGCTCCAACCTGTGGAAGTCTACAGTATCTAATTGTCTTGTCAGTATATCCTAACCAATATCCTATACGCCTGGAGACAGATCCTTCTGGCTAGGTGTGCCACTTGCCTTCTGACAGTGTCAAGGATGGATATACACCTATTACCTCCTCACATACCACAGCTGACTGCCCAGGTACTGAAGATCTGATGTTTTCCTATCTGATTCAGTGCAGTTTATGTCAAGGGTAGCCTGGGAAACATGCATGGACAGGTTTTGGGGAGAATACAAGAGAAAAGAAATTTAGAGGTGATAGGGACTGGACTGGCCATAGAACAACATGGAGCAATGAGAACTTGCATGCAAGGGGGACTTCTTACCTCTTCTGCAGGTTTTAGAAATGGATATCCCACTTTACAGGTGATGTTGTGATTAGATTCACAGCTATCTTTCTGTATATCCTAAAGGAAAAAGAAAGTGAAGTCATGACTTCATGCAAATTCCTTTTAAATTTTGACTAAGCATCAAGGACCTGTTGATCATATATACCATTGCCACTTTTCATCATCAAAACATTGTAAGAGTCAAAGCTTAACTGAACTGGAACAAAAATAGGAAGCCACAACTTCTGCAAAACAGTTTCCACCTATGGACATCTACATCAATTAGTAGCCTTTTAGTGAAAGTGTTTGGAACATTTATATATTATATACTATATATTATATATTATGTATTATGTTTCATTCTATATACAAACTGGACATCATGCAAATTAGTCATGGGGTCTAAGAGATCAACATATGTAAAAGTATAGATTTTTTACACATAATCTTGTAAATCTGTTCCTAACTTGGCAATAAAAGTGGCATTCATACTCCATAAAATATTGCCACAGGGTCAGCAACAGTACTATGGATCCCTGACTTCTCCTGATGTGCCACATCAGGACTGTTGATAGAAAACAAACTTCTCCTGATGTTTCCCAGCTAAACTGAGGTGAATTCGTAGCATATCTGCTGAGGCAAGCAGAAAACCAGGTACTGTGGAAATGCCGTCTGAGACAGAGATGAGGCAGGCGCTGATCTATGCTGCCCTGCTAAGACATTGCTTTTTCTATACAAGTGCAAAAGAAGAATTCTAGAGGCTCAGGAGCTGTACTGACAAATAACAAGGCATTTCTGGCTCTAAAGATGTACAGATGATTCGTGGTGCTGACGTTCACCTAAGATGCAGGCACTTACTGTCTAAGTCATTGTGAAACTTGCATCTGTAGTTAACAGAGGCTAGGCAAGAGTCCACTCAGGTCAAAATAAATACACTTTTTTGGAGGGATAAGCGAGGACTACACTCCCAGGAATCTCTGCCAATCAACTGGCATGATGCCAGAGCAGTGAAATTCAGGCTTAATAAAAAGGCTTCCTCAGATCTCTCTAGTAATATAGGTTATGATGATGATGTAATTAAATTATTTAATGTGATTTAATGATTAAATGTGATATGTGAAAAATTCCTACCTCAATGCCAGCAAAAATAATGTTTGGAGAATACTGAACCAAAACTCTGGTATTATAGGCACTGTCTTTTTTATTCTTCACAGAGAGCTGGATGGTAAACTTATCATTGCGTGACTTTACAATGAATGGGGAAGAGCTGTAAAATAAAGTAAGAATGTTGTCACCTTAACTTTTGAATCTGTCTTTAGCAGAAAGAGGAACTTCTTTCAGTGTCCAGACTGTATTGCTTCTGATTTGGAAAATATGTTACAGCATTATCTTATTAGACTACAGAATTTATAATTTACACAGAAATTTTGTACAGATATAAAGTGATACATTAAACCCAGTGTACTTACCTGTCTCCAGCTATGCTTGCTTTTACATTCAGAACAAGATCTGAAATGCATTTATTTTTTGCTCCACAATCTTTTGTGAAAGGAATCTGCAACAACAGTATTTTTAGTATCAATTTTATTATATTTATTGTTAAATTTAAATACTTGCATTTTAATTCATTATCAAATTTTATATAAGGTCTTCTGTTTGACAATCAAAGAAGTCTTCCCTAATATTAATTAGTTAAACGTGCCAATATGCTGTAAAATGCACAGGTGAAACAAGCTTCCTACTCATTCCCTTCTAAGTGATTCATCCAGATTAGAAAAAGAGACAATAGTAGAAGTATGAATGATGCCAAGAACCATCAAAGTAAATGACTAACATTCTCCTGCTCTATCTATGTGAAAAACGACAATAAAATTGCTTGTACTCTCTTCTATCTTTCTGGACAGCTTTAAAACCCCAGGCTGGTTCCCAGGCACACTGAATCAAGCTTTTGACTCCTGAAGACTCATTTAGGGGAAACACTTTCTAGAGAGGCTCCATGACCCTCCCTCTTTAGCCAATATGTGGACAATACTTTCAGCTCTTGTGTGGGCTATAAATTTTACCTTAAATACTTTGGTTATTAATACAGAATCTTGCTGACTTACATATTCAGATATTGAGTTTGGCAGGTTGCTATCAAGAACAGGTCCACTCTCTGGATCAGAAAAATTGAACTCCAGCAAAACCTTTACAGAGTCCTGAAAGTCAGGCTTATCCTAAAACATAAAGAGAACAAAACTGCTGTTATGTACATTCACTTTAATACCTAAGAGGTTAGAAAACCCCAAACAAAGCTGAGGTAAAATATTTTTCAGTCACACTGTCACCATTCTTGCTGGAGAAGAATTTGAATGCTTGCAATTGATGATAAAGCATTTAATGTGCAAGTCAATCCTTACAAATTCTTCTAATGCATTTGTGTATCTCATCTCATCATAAAAATGTCACATAGCCTGCACATACCCAAACCAGTTTCATTTAAGAATGTCTCAGAACACTCAACTCTCAGACTTTACTCTCTTAGTTGTGCTTAAAGAATCAGTAAAATGTACAGCAACGGTATGACCTTGTGTGAAACAAATTCTGGGCATCATTTATCATCAGTTTTGAATTATGATACAACTGTGAAGTCACTAAACATTTTAAATGTGGGTAGCTTATAATATACATCTCCATTCACTCTAGACATTATTAGCAATCTGGGCAATTTCATACTCACTGTTGCTAATGACATTTCTGTTTTACAGTGAATAAGTATTCTCTACCCCAGACCTAATTTGAGAGATTTTTTATTATATTTGTGAGATTTTTTATTATATTTTAGTAGGAGGAATTGCACCAATATGCAAACTAGGCTTCCAGCTCACACGCTCCTGCTGAGTTTTGAATGCACCTAAACTACTAACCAGGATAGCTTCTTAGGATTAATTCTGGATCCAGATTTTGTTGTCCAATTTACAATTAATAGAATACATTTGGGTTATTATAATGTCAACATGAGAAAAACACTTTAAATGATTTACTTGCCAACATGTAGAAGTTATGTTTAATACATTCCGACCCTTTGATAGTTATATTTTTTTGCATTTTCCTCTCATGGCTTTCTGTGAACAAGCTTCGAGATATTTGTCTTTGTGAGTCGAGAGTAATCCAATACTGCAGACCTGCAAAGGAAGTTCAGATCAATATTATGAAGCAATTTGCCTCTACGCATTCTTTCTTTCCTGAAGTATCTTAAATGTACATTGAATAGTGAATTTAGATGGGCTGCATTCCATTTTTGGAGAAATGAACGAATGCAAGCGTAGCAGTTTTGTGGTGTAAAAGATTCCATAGCTTAGTGCTTATCTACTTACTGGATTCAAATGTATCTTCCTTTGACTTTAGTCTGGTCTTAAAACAAATTGTGGCATTTATGCATATTGTTTTTCTTTTATTTATCTGACAATTTTGTTGTTGGATATTGATGCTTTTGGGTGTAAATTGCATTGAAACATTTACTTCAGCCACATCACGAGACCTTAAAAAACCACAAAGAGAAAAAATGCTTTGAAAATACTAGCAGTAACTTTTTTAAACTTAAGAATGGACTTAGACAATGTACAACATTCAACACTAAAATACAGATATGTGATGGTCTAGACAAGTAGTTAACTATACACTTTATACATAGTACCAGTAAACAACAAATTACAGAGAAAATGGTCGCAGGGTTTCTCCACAATGCTGTACTTGTTTCAGAACAGATACCAGATCAAAGGAAATATTTTCAAAAGCACTTAAGCAACTCTATACAGCCACTCCCATTTCAAAAGAGATTGAAGGCCCGGACTCATTCTCGAGGGTACCCGCAGATGAACATGTTGTACACTAGTTGGAGGTTAGTGTGCCATCTCTTAGGCTGTGGGTAGATAAACAGGCTGAGATTCTTCACCAATATGCTGCACTTTTAACTCCCCTTCTCCCCTGTCCCTGCAACACATTCCTGCCTCTCCCTTTGCTCTGGCTCAGTTCCCTTTTGGCTTCGAGATGGGGTATGCCGGTATACTAAACTATCTAAAAGTTGAGCCGGCAAAATAGTTTTCTTTAGATTTGTGATCTAAACACTGCAGTGAAGGGGCATCTAATTGCATTCACACAGAGCTTTTAGAAAAACAAACTACCAGGTGAAGGTGAGGAGAAGCTGGCAGCTGGAGGATGGTAGCAAGACCTGACAAACTTGCTCACCTAGTAGGTGAGTTGGGTGGAACGGCAGGACGGGGAAAGTGAGGACCTGGCTCACCACTTGCCTTACCAGAGAGAAAAATGTCCTGAGTTGTGCTTTAGAAATGACGGATTACATGTTACCTTCTTTGTTTCTCTTACTGGTATTTTTCTCTTCTCCCTTTAAAAATATATTTCTCATTATGCCATCTGAAGCCTGCTCTTTTGTAAAGAAAATGAATTGATTGTTAACTGGATAGTTTAGTTAAATTTTTCCAAGATTTTGTGTAGGGAGTCAAACTAAGGTTTTCTTATTAGGAAGTCAAAACAATTTTCTTAGTGACCCCTTTACATTTGAACCCGTCCTTGGTATTGCTAATAAGATAATATGCAATACAGTGTGAAAAAGAGAATACTTGGGGTTTCTTCCTCTTTTACTTAGTGCCACAAGTGGACTCAGTTTCTATTCTGAATATGGTCTAGGAGGACAAGGTCTTCGTACTAGGCTAACAAGTTTTCTAAAACATTCCTATATTTATTATGGTTATCCATTAAATTTTATCTCTGTTCCTCCAGATAGACATGAAAATATGAAGGTTCGCAGCCACTGCCACAGCATGAGATGAAACCAGTATCCTCACAACAGTCCAAACAGTAGTGCATAGAAATTACATCGGTATCCCAAGACAAATGGTTATTTTCCGGCCTGACAGCTGCTGTGAGCATCCATACCAGAAGAGGGCAGCCCCACCAAGGCCTCCAATGGTGACATCAATCAGCCCGTCATCATTTAAATCCATTTCTCCGTGCACAGACTGTCCAAAAAATTTCACTTTTTCCCCATCTCCACCTGATGCAATACGCTGTGGAAAGCATTAAGAGGTTTATGCAGTGTGCATGGAAGGATTTTAGAAGAACATTCAAGACGCATTTTTTAGCAGCTAGATGGCTTTTGTACTCTTTAAATATATTAGATTTTCATTAAAATACTCCTAAAAGGGTTACCACGGTGATGAATACACTATAAATCTTCAGAATTGCAAAACACCTACACTTTTCTGGCTGTACAGAACATTTCAGAAGGTTTCTAATAAAAACATGCAAATATATTTTCTAATGTTATTAGAGTCAAATTCCGTTAAATCAGACTGAGTTTAAAAGTACAGAGCATTTTAAAAAAGAAGCTGTCATGACAAGTGAAGTCACAGTTTGATTCTGTGTTGAGAAGACATGGGAAAACAGTATTTGTGCTACGTACGCTTAACAGTGGCTCCCAACCTGTAAAGTTTTAGTTCATACCTGCGAATACTTTTTACTGATTGTGTTGCCACGGCCATGATAAATATAAACAGCTCCCCGATGATCATCCTCTAAGGGAGAACCTATTACAATGTCATTATATCCATCAAGGTTGAGATCCTTCACTGCTGCAATTGCAGTCCCGAAGCGTGCACCGCAAGGCTCATTCTTAAGAACTTTGCAGGTGTCCTGTTTTAACGGCGAACAGCATGTTTGCTTTATCGGTTCGAGACTCATCTGATATGTAAACTTTGTCTGTGAAAGAACAAATTTAGAGTTAGTGGATTTCCACCAACATTTTAGCAATGCAGGCTATTAATAGCTCCTGTCCATATGACTAACTGATGAATTAAATTTAACAATTAGATCCTATTCCTAGTGATTGAGTGCACTGTAGAAACTGTGATTCTGTCACTATAATTCAAATGTTCCTTCTGAGCAGTGGGTGGGAAAGACTTTCTTGCTCCCTCTCTTCTTGCATCTAGATGTTTCTGCATATTTCTTGAAGTCAGAGGTTCACAGGGAAGCACAGTATCATAACAATATCTGGATGTTATTGCAAGTAAACCACTCCATTCTTAAGACAGTGTAATGAGTTTTTCTAAAGGCATTCTCTTAATCTGAGAAGTAAACCAAGTTTCTGATGAAACACAGATGGCAATACTGTTATTCCAGAACAAAAGACAGCATTTCTCTTACATAGACTGAATTCTGTTCTCAGTAGACACATACTCCATGGCCTAACATACATATTCTTCTGGTCCAGTGTGCAACCTATATCAAAACCACACATACAGTATAGAATGTAATCAATCTTTCCAAGAGATTGGCCCCATGAGTTCCATGTTGGAGATCATCAGCAGCAAGCAGTTGCTGCATCTCCTTTATTTGGAGATGGATAAAAGGAAGCACAGGGAAAACAAATTTCAAACCCTCACATTACTGGAGGACATGGAATTCTTGTTTTCTTGCCAACCCTATTCACCAGCAATTTGTTGTTAGCAACATGCATGTAGAAACTGGAAGAGTTCCTTGTCAAATAGATCCAGTTTCTTCAGGTCCTTTTCTTGCAATAACAGTATTTTAGGAGACCATCACTTCTTGGACATACTTTGATAACTGTTATAACAATACACAATGGTACAGGACAAAAAGAAGAAAAAAAGCAGAAAAAGTATCCATAGACATTGGAAGGAGAGACCTATTAAATTAAGAAGTTGAGATGTAGCTGGTCTATTCCTCAATCTAGTTGTGACACGTTTAAAAGCTGTTGGATGTATGGGGTTTAGCTCTAGGTTGGTAAGGAAGTCACAATGATGCTGGAGCATACACCTTTAGGATGCATTGCTCCCTAATCCATGAAAGCAAAAAGAAAATGTGATAGAAAATTAATCCTATAAATTTGCATCTATACCACATTGCAGCTTACAGGACATAGTGCTTATCTATATAATATACTCTGTCAGAAAAAAAGGTGAGAAAACAAGAGTTTGAGAAGAAAGTTTTCAAAAACAATCAATATTCTACTCTCAGTTGTCAAAATCATGTTTCTCTGTTTTCAACAGGTCATCTTCCCCAGCTCAAATTATGATATTTCTTTAAAATAAGGATATGAAGACAGTAAGGAGCATATTCTGTTCCTGGTCAAGAAACATCATCCTTACCTTATTTAAACCATAAACATACACTTTGCCTTGCTCCTCTTTCTCAGTTCCCATGTACATAGGAGCTCCAACAAGAAGGAGGTCTGTAAATGAGTCCCTGTTGATGTCAATTGTAGTAATAACACCCCCAAAGTATGACCCAATCTGCAGGAAAATATAAGGTATAAATCAGAGTCAGCAACATGAGGCAACATTTCCTATTCAGAGACCTGTTTCACAGTTGCTTACGACAATGCCAAATGTTAACCATTAGGCAGGAATTTTCTTTACTACTTAGAAGATCTTTTTCATCTGTTTGCCTTTTAAGCTTGTTTTCTGTTTTAGGGTCTGCTGTCCGATTTTTTTAACTTAAGAATGGTCCATTCAACTTTCAACTCTCCTGAGTTTGAAAGGTACGGATGGTGCCTTCTACCTGCTAAAGGGACTAGAATCTATTAAGACAGCATTTGAACAGAAGTGTACTGGGGAAGCTAGTTTTCTCTTCAGTCCCTACAATAATACATAGAAGGAGCAAAATCAATGGTCTAAAGGTTGCCAAGAGAACAAGATAGGATGGTGGACAAAAGCTCTGAGACAACACCATGCAAGTAGTCTCCAAAATTCCAAAGTTGCTACAAATGCAGAGGAGCAAGAACTACACAAACTCTTAGACATATTCATAGACTGGATACGAGGTGTGGGATTTATCTGATTACATTCACTTCACAGCTAAGCTAGACATCCTACATTTCCTTTACACTCCACATGAGAAGCAGTCCCTTCTAGTGCAAGATACATCTCATCTCACAGAAGATGCTTCAAGTAGGCCAGATCCCTCAAACCTCAAAAATGCTAACTTTCCTCCATTGACTCTAAAAGGATTGATAGATTAGCTGAGTTGCAAACATCAGCTATTCGTGAAAATTGGGTAACCTGAATTCTCCTGAAAGAACTTGTACTGCAGCCTGGGGAGACCCAAGCAGGCAGGTCTTTCAATCCTTATGTTGAAAACCCATACTACCATCTTTAATTATGTGATTATATGTTGTTGTTGTTTTCCTGCAGGAACAGCTCTCAGTGAGCTGCTATTCAATATAACAAGTAGCTATTCAATATTTCATGCTGTCCCAGCTGGTGCTCTCATACAGAACCCTGCTTGTTTCAACCGTTCCCTGCCAGTGACATACCCCTTCCACTCAGCACACAGAGAAAATTGGAAATACAGAGACAAGTACAACTACTTTGACACTGCTGAAGGTTTAATCCTCAGAAACAAAATTTCCAAGGGTCTCTGACTACTGTAGAATCCACTTTCCATTACTTACTATACCAGAGCATCTACCTAACTTTCCTTCTGATCTTGTTTATAAATCCCAGTTTCATTTACTCTTCTGATGCAGAGTTCTCATTTAAATCATTATTTCTATTTCTCATGCTATTATTCCTCTCATATGTTAATCATGAATGCATACTTACTTGTTCTCCATTTAACCTCTGAAGTACTTGTACCTCTCTCCCTTCCATTTTATAAATGATAACTTGGCCAGTGTGATTGTATCGTGGCTGTCCTGCTATGTACAATACGCCTCCAGGTGTCAATGCTGAATTCACAGTATATCCTAGGAAGCAGAAAAGAAGTCAAGATGCAGTACACATAGAATGCATCAGAAATACTTGCTGTGATTCAGACCCTTTTAAAGGCTTATTCTACAACTAGATGTTTAGACCTATTTATGCTAGAGAATAATAGCAGAGTTAATTATAAGAGCTGGATGTGTATTTGCCTACAGTCTCAGAGTCATGAGCACTACTATGTTATTAAACCTGTTCACAGGCTGGTGAGTCATGTTCACTTTGCTATTCCTCACACAGTGTGTGATATGAAGGTACTGACCATAACTCATGAATAGCTGGTTGAAAATCTACTTTCAAAGAACCGTTGTCACTGGTTCACTGTCAAACTGATGGAGTCTTCCAAATATGATTCTGGAGGCATTTTGAACCTAGCTCTGTTAACAACAATTTAACAACTTGGGTGAAGGAAGACTTAAAAAATTTGCAGATGAATCAAAACTGTGGCAGGTTTGCAAGCATTATGGAGGATAGGATCTAAATTTAAAATTACTAAATTTGAGATATTAAAAAAGTAGCATTCTGCAAAAAAGACAAATAGTGTACTTAGGGAAAACAAAATGAATTTATTCTAGTCTTGACTTTTCATCAGTGAAATTGTGGCTTAAATGAAAAAACAGAGCAAACAGAACCATGAGGTGTAGAAAGCAAGACCTAGAGGAGAGAGCAAGGCCACTGATGCTCTTTGGTAGAAAAGGCTGAGAGGAAAACAATAGCCTGCCACTATGGAAAACATTATAATAAAAAAGATAGTGCTAAACTATTCATCTTGTCCATTGAGTGACAGAAATCAGCTTAATTTTAAGCAAAGATTTTGAATAAATCTATGGATATTGTATAAAACTTTTTAACTATCAAGGTGTAGAAAAACTTGAGAAGAATACTAGAGGAATTTACAAAATCTTCTCTGAACAGATTAGACATCTTTGTTGGGCAAAGATATACTTGGGTCTATAAGTGTTTGGACTAGTTTTGTGACTGTAGAAGTAGTAATTTTTGAAAAAAAAAAATCAAGAAAACCATACAGTAGACAGCTCCATACTTTAGCCATTTTCCCAGGCTCCTAGAATATAAGATAATATTCTGTAAAATAGTCTTTGTGAATGAGATTTGAGACAGGTCTTGTAGCATTTGTTAAAAAGTGTTATAAGATGGGCTACTTCTCTTACCTAGATAGGCTGCAAGGGGTTCATTTTTTTCTGAAAGCCTGTCACGAAAAGTGTCATTAGTTGGCATTGAAATACCACTGTCCTTCACCATGAGAACTGTGCCATTCCAGTCATATGCTCCAACCGCTCCAAGCATGATCCAATCCTTATGCAGAGAAAGACAAAAAAGCCTATTCTCGGTGTGAACTATCTTTAGACATTCACAGAATCACAGAATGGTCGGGGTTGGAAGCGACCTCTGTGGGTCATCTAGTCCAACCCTCCTGCCGAAGCAGGGTCACATACAGTAGGCTGTAGAGGACCTTGTCCAGGCGGGTCTTGAATATCTCCAGAGAAGGAGACTCCACAACCTCCCTGGGCAGCCTGTTCCAGGGCTCCATCACCCTCAGAGGGAAGAAGTTCTTCCTCACGTTCAGCTGGAAATTCCTATGCTTCAGTTTGTGCCCATTGCCCCTTGTCCTGTCGCTGGGCACCACTGAAAAGAGCTTGGCCCCATCCTCTTGACACCCACCCTTCAGATATTTATAAACATTTATTAGGTCCCCTCGCAGCCTCCTCTTCTTCAGGCTGCACAAGTGCAGCTCCCTCAGCCTCTCCTCATAGGAGAGATGTTCCAGTCCCCTCATCATCCTCGTAGCCCTCCGCTTGACTCTCTCCAGTAGCTCCTCATCTTTCTTGAAGTGGGGAGTCCAGAACTCCAGATGGGGCCTCACTAGGGCAGAGTAGAGGGGAAGGAGAACCTCCATCGATTCATCAATCATCATGCTCACATTTGGGTAATGCTTCCTGTATACATATGTGATTAGCCCTGCTTTTCCTACCATAGTATGGCCTCTATAATTATATCACGTCTCCCACTATTTTAAAGAAAAAAAACAAAAAAAAACCCCTCAAACAAAAAAAGGACGTTCAGGAAAAGCAGAATGAAACACAGCTCCTGCTACTTCATCCCACCATTCCAGGCCAAACAGAAAGACAAAAGGGATATAGCAAAGCTAATAAGAGAAAACAACACTGCATTTCCCAGACAAACTTGTAGAAACTTGAACCTTTCTTTATTGAATCTATGAGTCTTGTATATTATGCAAGAGCCTTTTGTCAACAAGAAATGGTTTGCCTAAAGGCATGAAAGTAGCCTAGGTAAGACAGACACCAGAGACTCTGAATCTGTCAACGTACCAAGGGCTGAAGATCCACTTCTGAAGCAAGGTCTGATGATAGCAGGTCAGTTGTTTGTGAACTTCAAGCATACGCTCTACCAAACAGATAATCTTATAAATAATCCTTGCACTCCCTGTCAGGATGATACCTGTTTCTAATGTATAATACACCACCTGAAGAATTGTGTAATGCAGTGCAGAGAGTAAAAATGAACAAAGAGTATGTCTGCAATAAAGTATTTACGTTAAACCATATTGAAGATCTTTTATTCTTTTTTTACCAGTGATATGCTGAGCTGTATACAAAGCCATGCTGAAGGTCTTCCTATGTATTTGTCCCGGATTGCCTGGTGTTTGTTCTGTTCAATTGCTCTCCTATTGTGTTCTTTTCCACTGTCATTACTTTTTTGTGTCTTTAAAGCTTAACTCTTCCCAGTTCTTTTGATCTCATGTTAAATTTTAATTTCATTTGTGTACACTGAGCAGATCATCACAATGTATATGTTTTTATTTTTCAAGAATAAATGAAGTACATAGGAAGTTATTTTCAAATTCTCAGAGATGTTTGCATCCTAGTTTCATATTTACCCCCCTGAGAACTGAGATATTCTGTGTGTTAACAGAACAAAGAATAAGGTCTGTTGCTACTAATGCAGATTATATCTATGACAGAAATAGCTTTTTTACATAATTTCTGTCTCAATTTCACTAATACAACACAATATCAATTTATACACTAATATTTAGAGAGAAAAGTTTTATAGTTCATAGAATGGTTTGGGTTGGAAGACGCCTTTAAAGACCATCTAGTGCAACCACCTTGCCATGGGCAGGGACACCTCCTGCTAGATCAGGTTGGTCAAAGCCCCATCCAATCTGGCCTTGAACACTTCCAGGGAGGGGGCATCCACAGCTTCTCTGGGCAACCTGTTCCAGTGCCTCGTCACCCTCATCATAAAAAATTCCTTGCTTAAACCTAACCTAAATTGGCCCTTTTTAAGTTTAAAAACATTGCCCCTTGTGTGGTCACTACAGGCCCTGGTAAAAAGTCTTTCTCTGTCTTTTTTAACATATTATAGAGTATTCTACTGGTAGAAAGCGCTCTGGGAACATTAAATTTAGAGTTCATGTGAAGAAAGTATTTGTTCTTTTAAGCTTTTGTTGTTTATAATCATTCTTTACATACATTTTTATGAAAAAATAACTGGATCATGGGAAACTTCCAACAGCAAACAGGACTGTACAAAGAATTCTGAAATACTCATTTCAAATTCATGCCATCAGCAACAAAAATATACTTTGTAAAAGAACTTTAATTTTTCAGTTTGTTTACCTGAGAGTAATGAGCACTGAAACCAGCCTGAGACATTTCCATTTCAAATGAGGCTGCCTGCTGGTCTGTTGTTGCTATCAAACAGAAAAAAAAAGTAAGTTTCAAAAATAAATTAGTGTTAATCTGAAAAAGTACCTGAATAGTGTAATGAAAATACTCATACGTTATTAAAGGATAGCATAATTAACGAGAATATCCAGTGAATATAGTTTGCCATAGATTTTTATAATAAATACAGAAATAAAGATCTGTGTTAAATGCTACCATTAAGAAGGAGAGTTTCCATTTTAAGATCATGTCTCAGAACTTGTCCAAGAAATATTTCTGGGCTAAAACTGACCAGATTTGACCTCAGGCTGATGGTAAATATGTTTGGAATGTTTGATTAATATGGTTAAGCCATTTTCCACTTGAGCTAAGCGAACAATAAAACATCAGCCATGTAACCCTGGCCTTGTATTCAAGCAATTGAAAATTCGTAGGCAGCCGGTAGGACTTTAAATGAAAACCACTTGATGTTTTTATGAACCTTTGCAAAAAACAACATTGGAAAATCTCAGCTGTCCAAGATTCATCAGCCTCAGGGAAGGGCTTGGGAACTATAATCCTGCCCACAAAGTTACTTGAAAATCTTCCTGATTTTCTTATGCGACTGAATAAAAAAAGGTATCAGGTGATTTAGTCCTAGTTTCAGTATCTTGTCAGGTAGTCATCTGCTAGTAATTAAACTCTGATGGGCTGCTTTGCTCCCAGGTACACTATAAATATCATCAGGGAAGAGAAAAATCTGCCTCTTCCTCTACCTAAAAGCAATACACAAGGACTATTATGCCACCTTAAGCACCACAAGTAAGGTAACTATATTCTGCATATTGATTCCTCCTTGAGAGTAAGGTGCGGTAATATGCAGTAGACGGTAACTATGAAACCTGCTCTGATGCTTGTCCAGCAAGAGTTCATAATTTGCTACCAGCTGAGTGCTGAGGCAAACCTCCAACTGTGTGAATGAAACTGAGGCATAGCAAGCCATGGCTGCATGAATTTCAGGCATGTGGATTATTAAAGAATACTGAACTTTTGATACTCAGCAACTAAACCACAGAGGTTGCTCCTTGGGACATGATGTCTTTGCTAATTGCTGGGATTTATGGCCAGTCATAGGAGCAGACATGATCTCAAACACAAAATGTTTGACACACAAACACAGGCCATCATGTTTCACTAGATGTAGTTGCTTTGCTAAGTCTGAAAAAAAAATGGTCCTTTTTAAGCATAAAACTCTTAAATTGTGCATTTGCTGACAATATTTTCATGCAGTAAAGGATGCTCCTTAATGAACCGAGAAAGACAGGAATGTCATAGTCCGAGGCAGAGGACAATGCCAGTACTGTTGGTGTGTGCAGCTCTGAATGTTGCTTAGATAATAGCTCGCAGTCTGACTTTCCATTGAGTTTCAAACTGCCAAGCATCCTACAAAGGACATTTTGTGAGAAAACATGTGTGCCTGACTACGGGTTGGATAAAACCTAAAATTGCTGTTAAAACCAGAAGTCCATGCCATGAGACACACAGGCATATGAAAAAGATTATGTGTAAAAATTCACTGGCTGTCAAGTGTGTTTTTTTGTTGGATTTGATTTTTCAACTCTTTCTCAATTTTTCTTTGCATTTTTTTAAAGGCCAAAACCAAAAAGAAAACAAGAAATCCAAGGAAAAAATAAAATGCACTATTATACTACCAGAAGGCTATTTAGATTGAGAATTTAAACAGATTCACATACAGAATTTCAAGAATCAAAGCTCCTGTGACCTCCATATTAATTATTAATTAATAAGAAGTTAATTCAGCTACAGTGTATAGCATTAATCAATTTGTTCTACATCGCACACATCCAGTAAACTGAATAGTCACCAGAAAGCTGGGTGTGACAGAATGAAATCTGCTTTTCTCCCCTGCCACAATAATGTGTCCATGGACACAGTTGCAAATCTAGAATAGTTCCTGAAATGCTTTGGGAGGGACAGGAAACCATGCCTGAAGAATGAACAGAAACTGATTTAGTCATCATTTTCTAGCTCCAGCCTTACCAACCCATTGGAGCAATTCAGCATTGTTATGTTTTAACGTAAAGCTAAGATCCCAGTTCCACTTTCCATTCTGAATTCCCTTGCATCCAGATTATGTGATTTCTGGGACTTTCACAGGTGGAGAAGGCAACATCTCATCTCATATCACAGGTATCTTATACAGAAATCTCAGAACAGACTCTGAGTTCCTACTGAAAATCTATAAATCAAGAAGTCTTTTGGGAGTCACGAAATCACCTAGCTTGTGTCTTACAGTGTGGATGAAAAGAATATTCCACATTTTTTGTTTCAAATATATATTGTTTGCAATACAGCCAAGGCTATATAAAATAAAAATTAAAAATAAGGCAAATATATCTAGGCACAAATATCCTAACAGTTTATAATAAGTTTATGTTAAATAAAAAATAATAACATCCAATAAGTAGATATTTGTTACTGCATCTTTTGAGGAAAATTCAAGCTGAATTCAAGGAGTACTTCAGAACTTGTTGATATTTAAAGAGGTACCATAGGCTTAAAGTACCAAAACACTGGAGGACACGATGATGAGGATTAGTCATCTCAAGACCTGACTACCATATAAACAGATAACATTTCTACAATTTAATCAAACAGTTTCACCACTGTAAACATGGCTACATTTGTTTAGACATTTTATTAAGCTACAGAACTTGTTTAGTGTTCAAATGTTTTGTAATTTTTTCTGATGATTAGCGTAATGAATTACTAAAGTTAATGGAAGGGTTGCAGCTCATGATATAAAGCATTCCACACCAGCAGGGAGTTCAAGCCGGCACAATTTACTCCACTGTTTGGAAGCTAGGCTTTCATGCGACAGGCAGGCACCACCTAATGGCTACTGATTGCTAAAAGGGACAAAGTGGAGTGTGACAAAGTGAGACTGTCTCTTCCAGTGGCATCTGGTTGTTCAAAGGTTTTGAGCTATGGCATGAAACATTGAATTTGAGTACACAGATGTCCATGAACTCAGTCATGTTAGGTCTTATATCCTTTGTCTGTTGTCTTGCCTAGCAGTTGATTTTTTATTCTATATCTATTATGTGTAATAGGTATAACTAACATATTTTAGTCTACTAATGAAAGACAATGTTTTTTCTCACTTTTCTGGAACTATGAAGTACAAATTGAAGACTAAGTTTTCAATTTCTGTTTGAACAACTGTTTTTCCACTGAAAGTGTATTCTTCCTAGTAAACAGGGACTTAACAAAAGAGCCCCCTTTTCAATGATCTTTGAAGTACACAAGAGCTTAAGTAGGCTAAACTTTAGTCTTTACACAGATTAAATTCTCCTCAGATTAATTTGTTTCAAGAAACAAAATCTTCCAGAAAGTAAAAAGATAAGAATGTACAAACTAGAAAAAATATTTGGTAATAATCAAGACTGACATTTGATTAAGCTAAATTATACACTGAAAAAACCCCTAAATAGGTCTGAGAAATATAGCTCCAATTTAAAAAACTTTAGAACACTCTCTCATATTTGTACTACTTCTTGACATTCAGGTCAACATTATCTTTTGTTCTGGCTGTAAATGACACTATACCAGCTACTTGGAAAGTTGAGATATTGAAAAAAATAAGCCCAAATAGATGGATGTTTTCTTGGTATGACATGAATACCTTCACACTTGGCCAGTGTAACTTGTAGCTAATAAACTCGGTCTTCTATTACCAGTAGTGAGCATTGCTTAATTTGGATGGAGAAAGTAAAGCAGACATTACAACACAATGACTCTTCTGTGCTAAAATCTGAGTATCATGAATATTTCCAAAGTTAAAATATAGCCATGTCAACTCCATACATCAACTGCAGGTTAACTTGCATAGTAAAGTAATATGCTGTAATAAATAACTGACTGAAAGGAGAAACTAAAGCTATAGGCAGACAAACACATGACCATGTGGTAATCAGGATATGGTCTGCAATGCTTTTTTATCTAAGGGAAGGCAACTTCATGTTTACTCTAGCTGAAACAGTAATGGTTACTTACCCTTTTAGGGTATTGTCTCCGTCTCTAACCCATCTGAATATATTTCACATCATTATCTACATTTTTGATGTCTATTGTAAAATATTTTTATCATCAGCATGAAAAACTACCTGCATAATACAGTTTATGCAGCACAATACATTGCAAAGGAAGATAAAAGCAGGTGGTCTTCTATTTTTTTCAGCTGTAATGCAGTCATGAAGTAAAAATTTAAATAATGTCATACCTTCCAGGGCAAATATTCTCTCTCCAAGTGCTTCGACAATAGTTACAAGAGCTAATTCATCTGAGACATTGAAGAAATGCTTTTCAGTAGGCTTACTGGCAATTGATTTTATTTCCTCTACAAATTTCTCAGTACTTAGATTTCCTCTGCTGTAGCTGCCAAGAATCTAAAGTATTAAAAAAAAAACGTCAAGGATACATTTTATAACCGGTTTTAAAATATACCTTTGAGGCAAGTTGTCAGGGAAAATTGGGAAATCATATTTAACCTTATTTGTTCTGTTAAAATCTCCCTCAAACAGATTTGAAACCATCCCTTTCCAATGAGAACAGCACTGTATGAGGGCTCAGTTGTTTTTCCAAAAATATCAACAATAGCATACAAAGCAACTGTATGGTGTAATGCCTGCTATCATTAACTGTTCTTTCTTTCTTTTTGTCACAAAAATCTAATGATTTACTCTACCATCCTATGATTTGTTGAAATAGGCCTCAATTTAGGAGAAAAACAACACAACAGCACCCAACACAACAGCACCCAAACCAGAATAGACATTTGCACTGGATTCTGCATAGATACCACCAGTTCTCCTCATAAAGTGGTATATAGGCAATTAATGACAACTTAATTAGGCATAGAATAATTTTTGTGTGCAGATTTGCCCTATAAATGCACATAACAACAACACTTGCATTCAGTGTTAACAACTCCATCACAGTATCAGACTTTAGATTTGATTTGCAGTTTTTACACCACTGCTGTAAAAATTCAGATGCCTCAGAATTCAGCTTCTCCAATTCCCAGACTGACAAGTAATTTTCATATAAAAAAGTGCTCTATACACTCTAACTTGTTTTGAGAGGGAAATAAAATAAACTCTCATGTTCTAGCATTCCTGGACACTGGAGCAATTCAAATTTGGTTCTAGACAGGGATTTTATTGCTAAGAATTACGCAGCTTCAGGACTGACATTTTTCTATAATGATCTCTAGTTTTATGAAGGAAACCACTGAAAATTTGTGTGCTTCTGGATTCAACATTAGTTTTACATCCTTCTTTAAACTGATAACCGCTTTCTTAAAGTTGTATGGTTCCATACCACTTCATTGCACTAAAAGAAAGGTAGAAATGGAGAAGCAACGATCTTCAAAAAAACCTTCAAAATTAATGAGAGAAAACTGATGATTTGGATATAGAATACACAAATGCAGTGCAGTGTTCACACCAAATCTATCATTAATATTTCCATATTTCTTGATATGGGTAAACCTCCATCATGTTCATCCTCTCGTTCAGCTAAGTTTGCTCAGCTTGAAAATCACAACTTTAGAATGCCAGCACACAGAACAGCCATAATAAACCTGTTTTTTATTGATGGTTTACATTTGCTTTTTTCCCCTAAAGTAGGTAATGTGTCTATAGAAATTATTCAGAAGATTTGAACTAATTCACTCTGTTCAGTATTACTCTTAATAAAAAGGATTTGATTTTATAATGGCCCTCCAACTCTTTTTCCTTTTTCATCACACACACACACACACACACACCTGTCATCACCTGGAAGACAGATAGATTGTTTTTCCTTATGTGTTATAAAATCAGAAAACAAATTTTTAATGTTTTCTTCAGGTTCTTTCTTTTTTTCCTCTCTGAAATGATTATATTTCCATAAAGATTCTGTGAAATGAACTTTTTAAACAGGAATTACATTTGGAAGATGAAACATGCTTTTAAGATTCTGAATTTTCCCATCAAATTTCACTTACAGCAATAGCAAATCTCTGAATGTTTTCATCTTCACAATTATCAATCACTTCTTTTAATCTGTAGTTGTCGTGTGATTCTCCATCAGTCACAATAACCATTACTTTTTGTACTCCTCTTCGCGCACCACGAGCCTCAGTAAAAGCCTCTTTCCTAAAGGGAGCATAAAGCGTTTGGAGAGAGGCAATGTCAGCATTTAGCACATGCATCATATTTGCACAGTCAGCAGTAAACTAAAATACTTTATATTAACTAAGAAGCAGGAAAATTAGATTAATGAACAAATACAAACAACAACAATTTGAACTTACATGGCAGTTCACAGCCAAAGAGTTTCATAAGCATTCATTCATTATTCACTCATTTAAGGGCAACAGCAGAAAATACAATTGCTGGATAGTGAAATATTCTTCTCCTTTTCAAATAAACTGCTGGCACCTTAGAACAGTTTTCGGCACATAAAAAACCCCCACCTATTTCCACCCTACAGCAGCACTTTAAGTGGTCAAAGTATTTACTCAGCTACTCTGCACGTCTACAGTAAAACTGGGTGTTTGGGATGTGGCAGCAGCAGGCTGCACGCGAGCAGCAGGAGGCAGGTGGGGGTGACTGGTCGAATTCTACAGCCACAGATGGGTAAATGGGCACTGAGTTTTTGGGCAGCTGCTCACCCAGACTCTGAAGGGGACCAGGAAAGGCGAGGCTGGATGAGGGCTCTGGAGGAGAAGGAAGGAAGCAGGGCTTCCTCTTTTTAGAAAACCATCACAGAACTTGAAGACTGGTCACATGAATGAAAGCTAAGATCTACCACTGATGATGGCCAAAAGTGGATGGATGGGAAGACTGCAAGAACAGAGGAAGGTTTTGCTGATAGTTTCTGTACACACAAGCCTGCAGCAGTGTGTGGTGCACAGGGGCTTTCTGAACCACACGTGGTTTCTCAGTATTTGGCAATTTTCAACTGGCTCTGCTTTTTTGGATCCCCTCAAGCTTTTGCTTGTATCTAAGCAAAACATTTCTGGTGAATATGTAAGAATTTCATTGGATTTAAGACATCTTCTCAACAAATTTTTGTCAGATAATCAAATCGTTCGTCAGAAAGATGCTGCATATTTCACTAAATGGTTTTTCGGAAAGGGTGAATGCAATCTTGTAGGGAACAAAGTCATGCTGTCATGCCAGAAAAATAAGGTAGAAAAGAAAAAAAGACACCAGGACAACAGTGCACAGTCTGCAAGTGTCTGAGTGATCTTGCATTTTATTTTTCTCATAAAGGAATTATTTCTAAATAATGCTATCACTACCACAAATCTTTAATCTCCCAATGATCCAGAAGTTTCAAAGACTTTGGATATAATATTTCTAGGCTTTCTGAAAACCATGGGCTCAAACCCTATAATAATCTTAACATCAGAATGAAAACAAATTAACATTAAAAAGTTCTATATTTTTCCTGTTCCCTCTGAAAAACTTCATTTCCTTCATCCCTCTACACACACAGTTCCTACCTGCTCTATCTGGACATCAAAGATTGTCAGCCCTTTGCTTAGAATTACAGCCTTGCTCCATGTCTCTTCTCCTTCCCTATTTCCTCCATTCAAGAGACAACTGCCTTTTCAGGGTGCCATACGCATCTGCTTCAGATGCTCGACAGAGTCTGTTTATCCACCCTCCTCCTAAATTTTGTTTGCTTAGCTAAAATGAGGTCAGACGTCAGCCACATCATATTTTTAATTTCTAAAATCTGAACCATCACCATACCTGTTCATGTTTGTTTCTACCATACCAAGGACAGTATTTTGTGAACGTACCTTGCCATATCTATTCCCAGGGCTGTCATAGTTTGCCTGCCACCCCGCTGACGTATTCTTGTGGCTGCAGCTATCACATCTTCTGTCGTTGAGTATGTATTCAGGAAAAATTCATGGACTACAGTCTCTCCGTACTGAACAATTCCAACCTGAAACACACAGTTCATGTTAATAATAAACTGCCCTTAAATAAAACATCTGTGTCTCCTGCAATGCCTATCTGTACCTACAGCCAGGAAAAGAACTGAAATCTATGTGTTTCCCTCAGTATGAAATACAGATCAGCGTTTGAACAAGACAGCCTAGAAGATGCCCCACCTCATGAAACATTTTGAAGTTTCTAAACCGTTTTTCTTAAAAATAGGAACAAAATCAAAAGCAGGCTTAACTTCTTGTTCTTCCTGGCTTGCGGTAATCTGTGCCACAGCTCTACTCTCTGCTAGGCCAAGGGAGACCAATGCCTTAACCGCCAGCCGCAACTTCTCAAAATAGTTTTCCCTAGCATACGAGGCCATGGTTCACTCGTAACTCTCTTCATTCCACTCAAATATAATATTCCTACATCTGATATTTCATTTACACTAAACCTAGCCTAGAAACAGCCTGCAATGACACATGTAGACCCTCAGGGTGAGAGGAAGATCCAAGTACCCCTAACTTGATGAAGACAGCAGGGCAGCCCAGGACATGACTGTTCTCCCAGCAGGAGGTAAGCCAAAGTAGAACACCTGACAAATGCCAGAGCGGACAACGTGAATAGAATGGTGGCTTCCGGAATGGGGGAGGATGATGGAAAGACTCTAGATGACCTCAGCAGGACAAGACTTTGTGCGAAAGATCAACACATGGGATCGGAATCAAACCACAAATGCCTGAGGGAACCTGCTGCAAAACAACTGTGAAATAAAAAGACCAGCAATATTCTTCAATATTGATTAATTTATCTCACTCATCTCTGTCAGTTTTACTGTTCTGGCAGGTTCCTGACAGCTTTTACTGGGAAGATTCCACACAATGTTCCATTAGCATATTTCAATTTTATGTTACACATGGCAATTTATAGGTGTTATTTCGGATAATGCAGTATTTTGTGGCATATTTATGTCTCACTCATCTATTATTAAAAGCACTCTAGCATTTAGGTACTGAAGATCAGTAAGACCTCTGGGATATTTATGCCATCATATTATTTTAGAAGTGGCTTAGTATGTACTTTGCTACTTCTTTATAGGTGGTTTTTGAGGTACTTTCATAGCCTCTCAGATTCTGCACAATGTTTGTTTGCTTGTAGTAGGAGGGTGAGAGTTGGATAAATATCTGATACTAAACATCAACATCATGATCATTATGAAAAGCTAGTTACATATGATTATAGGACTATGCTTATAATGATATGTTCTAGCAAAATCTACCCCACTTCATTTCTGTATCCTTCTGAAAATACAATCAAATCTGGAAGAACTGATTGAGTTCAAAGTTACGGCAAGTTGCTGCCTTTTAAGATATTTTAATTCTCTCTCGGAGGCATGCCGTCCTCCACCTGCAATCAAGCATCCAGAAGCTGCATGATCTTGTGGGCAGCAGCCTATTAATCCTGCACAGTGTTTACACAACACGCTGAGGCACATGCTGCATTACTGCTGAGAGCAGTCATCCAGCACCAGCTAAACCCCAAGCTGAGGATGAAATTTTTACCCTGTTCCCTCCAAGGAAACTATTTTGTGGCATGCATCTTAAGTGACACACAGCATAATCTGAACAGGATGCTACTAATAATTTAAAAAGACTGCTGTTAACTGGTGATGAACAACAGGTTTTCATCATATTTGGTCTTCTGGAGAAGGAGGAGTGCCTCCAGTATTCCAGGACCACGTGCAAGTGTAGCTAGAGAGTCTTATATGCCAGGGAGCCTGCCGCTGTGGATTCATGGACTCCTCATCTGCAGCTTTGAGGATTTTACTGGTATCAAGAACTAAATCAACTACTGACAGCTGCCAGGGTGAAAAGTATCTGCCAGTCTGTCATGATTCTAGAGACCCACATTGGTGGTGTTGTTTCCCTGAAAAAGATTACAGGCTGACATTGAGTTCTATCATTTCCCATTTGAAAGGAAACATTGTCCATGATCACAGCAAGTAAACATTTTGAGCATTTCCTTCTCAGGAAGTGAATGGGAAGAACATCTGAGTCTGAAAAACTGCACTGTGTTGCATAGCTTGTAAATCAGGAAGGAAGGGGGGCATGTGGTTATCTTATGGGATACAATTGTTCTGTGGGACCCTTCCTTAGCACTAGTTTTGAAAACACCTAGTTTTTCAAACACTGATCATCATGTTCTACATATTTCATGGCATCAAAGACGAGCCATTCCTCAAAGAAGGGTAATGAAAACTTCCCAGAACTGAAAAAGTACTACTAGGCTGCTTGTTCCATTTTCCTACAGATTCACAGAATCAAGTCCATCTTGTAAAATTAGAATTATATTCTCTTAGACAGCAATGAAGGTTTGAGTTTTTGCAGCCTTTTAAACTAGGGATTAATGGAAAACTATAAATGACACATCTACGTGATGCAAATGTTTCCTTTATGGGACCATAAACCTGTTCAAGCTGTGCAACTTCAGCAAGCTCCTAAGAATGATGCTTACAAGCGTTGTATGATTTGCTTGTTTAAATCTGGAAAATGTAATAGTACTACACAGATGGACGTAATTCTGCTCTACTCCAGAAAACCTAATATTTTTCCCAGCATTACTGACCATAATCTATTGAACATCTTTGTAATTCCTAAGTTTATGTTCCCTTCCCTAGCATTCCATGGCTTTTATATTACACAAGGGAGTAATTCTTTAATTGTCCCCAGTTCCTGTGAAAAAGGGTCATATGAGAGAACAGGCAAGTGAAGGACTGTTCTACTTCAGGACAAAATATTGCTGAGGCAATTTTTTATTGTTATTCTATAAGTGAATACAACCCCTTATTTGGAAAGTACATTCTGGCTGTCCCAATAAATTATTAAGCTAATCTATTTGGTAAAAAACAACAACAAGAAAAACAAAATTAAAGGAAAATCATTTAGTACATGGAGATGATATGCTAGTATTTTCACTATTGGGATGTGGAGAAAAAGAAGAAATATTTTTGTTTGTATTTAAATCATATTTAACGTAAAAGAAAAGCAGAGATGCCTTGGGAAGCACTAATGGATAATACATTTCATCATATGGAGAGCTTGATAAAGATACCTGAATCAGAGCAAAACTGAATTAATTCTGGTACGTTTTGTTTCCTCCCAGGGACTCAAGACAGAAATTACTCATAAAATATTGCATCGGTCTTTCTTCATCCTCAATCTTTTTAATACTTCTTTAATACACTTCTGTTCTTCTGGAGATAAAACTGATCATAAGATATGACGTGGCATGACTTCTTAGTCCACTGATACAGTCCCTTTGGAGATACAATAAGATGCAGGCCAAACACCTATAACTGCCGATGTCATATATTAATGGAGAAAGAAAACCTGTCTGAAAATTTCTGAAGGCCATTCCAACATAGCTTTAAAGCTGGAACTGAACATATCAAAGTATTCTGCTTTCTCTTCTGATATTCTTCTACCACAGAAGGTTGCTGACATGTAAAGGATTAAAAAACACACCTTCGTATTACAAAGACAATTATCTCTAAAACAGTTAAAGAAAAGAGAAAAAAAAAATGTTGCTTTGCAGTTACATTAAAATCTGGAATAGGGCCAGGAGAAATGATCTGTTCCTACTCGTTCCATGTTTTCTTATTTAATTGCTTCTTCTTTTTCCACTTTTCTATCACCGCTTTGCCTTTACTGCTTTTACCTCTAAGCTCAGGATATGCAGCTTAACCATCAGTATGGTGCTGTGGATTTTCTGGAGAACGGAAGGAGGAAGGGAAGGAAATACTTCTGAAGAAATTATACTGTAAACTTTGGCTTTTTGCATCTGAATCTTCTGGCTTTCACTTTCAAATTTGCCAAATTTGGGATACTGAGGAATATCTCTTCTGACTTGCCATGAATCTAATGACCATTGTTCATGGAGGGGATAAGTGGGAAAAAACAAACCTTGCAAGCCTCTAATCAAAACATGGTTTTGAACAGGTCACACCCAAGCTGCTAAGGAGTTGTTCCGTAGTCACTTCATTCCTTTCCCGTGCAAGAGGAAAACAATCTGAAGTCAGTGAAAGTCCACCCGTTTCTACGTGCTCAACCATCCCCAGAAGATTAACATGGAAAAATCAATTTAAACATACAGAAAGTAAACAATTGTTCCTTTATTTCTGTTCTGTGCTCCCAGAGGAGAGGTGAGAAATAAGCCTGTTCTGTAATTTCTCCTCTTCTCCATTCAACAGACATTGAAACACAGTCTCCGAGTAAGGAGACAGTGTGGGTGGAGGGGATTGTATAAACTCTTTACTACCTTTGGCTGTGCCAGGGTTCACAAGCAGGGCACTCAGAGGAGAGGAGAAGGATGGGATGGGATGGGATATGTTCTGGGGAGGCAGGGGAAGGTAAGAGAAAACAGAGAAAAATACACCTAGCTTTTGCCTTCCATTTCCAGTTTTTCAGACTCTCTCCCCCTTATCCCATTCTTATCTCCCTCTCAAATGTTTCTGCTTTTTAGCAACCAGAAGCCAAAGCTGACGTTCTTGACTGAATAAGTGTACATGTAAGAAGAGGAGTAGCTGTGCCAAATCATGGGCAGAACGGATTTTGTAGGTGGAGATGGCGGACTGCTGGAGTGCAGGCCAACAAGGGACCTTTTGTGCGCGAGCCAAGCTGCACAGACGAGCCAGGATTCCAATAAAAAAAAAACAACAGAGGTGTGGAAATTAAAAAATTTAGGAATTTCAGGGTGAGGAGGAGGGGTGAGGGTGCAGTAGAGTTGATTGTCTTGTGTACTATTCCCACGAAACCCTTTGGGCAGAAGGCAGCAATGATTTCCATGCAGCCATTGCCCTGTACTGGGAAGCTCAGGTTTAAGTGTTTTCTCAAGATGGCACATGTTTGAGTAATCACAAGCTTAAGGGACCAGGAAGAATTTCTTTTTTTTTCCTTTTTGTTAAATTTGACAAAGTGCTTTTCCTTCCTCCCTACAATATCTGGAAGAACAGCATGTTTCAAATAACAGGACACGACTGTAAAGTTGACAGTTTATAAGTAACAATTTCATTTGCCAGTGTTCAGTACAGCAAACAGGGGAGTTGGGTGGTAACTCCCAAATCCCAGCAAACTTGGAAAATGACGGGGATGCTCTGTGTAGACAGAGGTATCCTTTACACCTTCTCAGAGTCTCCTTTGTGAAGGCAGGAGCTGAATGTTAGGAGCTAACCTGAAGTAGCAAAAACTCTAAGCATTGTCCTACAGCATATCAAATACCATAGAGGATCCCAGAAAATCCTTGATTTTGGGAGGGGGAAAAGGGAGAAGTGAAAGGAAGACCTGGTTGCCTCTGTTGCTGTTAATAAAGCTTGCTGTGTTAATAAAGCTTGCTGTGTTAAAATGTGTCCCTGCATGCATGTTTCCCCCTTCCCTGCGTGCTGCTGGAATTGCTATTTACATACTCTATTCAGCAGACTGTGAAACATATGTCAGATCCTCAGCTGGGGTGACTGGTTGTAGCTCTGATGACTCTGGTGGAACTGTGCTGATTTACAGCAGCTGGGAATCTGGGCCTCTCCACTTATTATATAAATGCAGCTTCTGCCATTAATAACATGCAGCTTAACAGCCACTCGTTAATTATGATTTCAAATGTTTAAAAGCTGAATGCTCAGTGCTCCACAGTACGAATATTGAACACTGCTCCAAAAAGCTTATAATCAAAGGCTGTCTGAACCATGTCTGTGCATGAGCAGCAATGACCTTTGTGCTATGATATGCAAAAGAAGACAAGAGGAGGTTGTGGAGAGGAAGGAAGTGGGAAAGGACAATGTTCGAGTGGCCTCACTTAACGCACTTAATTTTTGTCTCTATGTTAGCAAGTTGGTTTCCTCAAACTGCCTGAGCACTGGGGGGAGGAGAGCCTCCCTGACATCGCTACTTGGTGGCAGACACTGACTTAGTTGTGGTTTCAGCTATTTTGTTTTACTACCCTGTTGCTGTAAGTTCTTGTAATTGAAGAGCTCCACAGACGACACTCTCATCCACTTCCTGTAAATCCTTTTTTTTCTTGCAAGTTAAACAGCCGTAAAATATCTACTGTGTTACCTGTGTTTGCTGAGGACCAATATCCATGTTTTTCAGGAGGCTGTTTAGGAAGGCTGTGACACTCTCCCATGGATAAATGCTGTTGGACCCATCAAGGACTATGATGATGTCCAACTGGGTTTTACACTCTGCAACAAGAATTGCCACATAAGAATCGATACTAACAAGGATCAAATACAGCTCACAGTTCCAGTTACTTTTGCGATCAGTAACAAACACATATCCTTCTACAGTGGGGCTGAACTGACATGTTTGACGCCAACCGTCACGCATCAACTTTGCATCGTATTTTACGTGGTTTGTGTTCCCTTTATCAGCAAGGCACTTTTTTGTAAACAAAAAATTAAGAAAGGGATAAGATTAGAAGAGCACATAACTGAAGTAGTATTCACTAGTGACCCCTACCTTCTTCAAAACACCAAACTGTTCCTCTTCAATTCTTTCAAAGGACCAGGTCTTTTAAGATTTTTATCTACATTACTAAATTGGATTTGTATTAGGTCTTAACATGCCATCATTATTTAAAAAGAGCCTTTTGGCCATAAGCAAAAAACATAAGCAACTATTTTTAGCAATTATGTTTGGAAGTTACATAGCGCTCTAGTGATTGTTTATACTGAGATAAATTCCAAAAGTAGCAAGAATTTAGATTATATACGGACAATGAAAACATTTACTTAACTTGGTAATGCTGGTAGCTAAGTTAAGCAGTTCATACTTTTTGGTATGCCTCTGTGTATACATTTGTCTTGTTTGGCATTTTGTATTTTTGGACACACAAGAGAATTCCTGTGGCACGCATACCTTGTACAGACGGAGCAATCGCCTCAACAGTTTCAAAAGTGGAGCTGACATTAGAGCAAACTCCAGTTGTGTAATGCAAACGCCCACATTTATAAGCATAAAGTGGTCCACATGCCTTTAAAAGATGAAAAAGGGTGAAATGTTTTTGTTATGGTACCTGAGCACAAAACAAGACTGCTTTTAAAATCGACTAAAAGTCCTTTCTTACCAGAAAGCCTCCTTTTGGGTTAGTCACTAAGGTTGTTCCAAGAGTCATGTTTTCCTTTACTTCCACCACGTTAGGAACTGAAGTAGAAGCTATAAATAGATTAAAATGTTAAGTATTTGGGAACGTGGAAACAAAATGTTTAAGTATATAGTCCCTAGCATGGAGCTTGCAGCTTCTAAAATAAAACCCAGACTGACACTGGTTTCATCAAATATTTTAGCGCCCTTCCTCCTCCTTCAATTGCAACAATCAAGAAAAATTTCTGAGACTGGCTTTTTTCCCAGAAAATTTGTCTGGGTTGCTGTCTCAAATAGTTTTCTTGAACCGCAAGAAAGAAAAAAAGTAAAAATAACAGCACAATGAAAGCAAGAGATTACTGTTCACACAGTTTTGTTAATTAGAAAACAAACATTCATTTTTTTACCCTGTTCTGCTATAAATGACTTCACAGCTTTTGTATTTGTTATTGTTATGCTACATTAGCAACATTTAGGTTTTCAAGGAAAAGGAGGAGATAAAAAATATCACGACAGGTGTATTTAATGAAAGCCATATTAATCGGAAGACTCTTCCTGTCTACATCGTGTATCTCTTGACATGAACAAGTAAATTGTTAATAATTACCTGTATCACATTAAGACGCATCACCCTGGTTTTGGCTAGTTATGTTCTCATCAAAAGCTTACCGATGGCATTATGAAGGCTCTGGCTGGCTTCAGAGCGTTTTGGAAAGGGTAATCCATTAATCTATGCTCCATGGCCTTTCTGGTGCCATGGTCAGGACTGCCAACCACAGTCAATTAATGCCAGTTATAATAAAATTTTTATAACAGAGTCAAATGCCCATTCTAAAATGTTCTCCACAAGACAATGAGAAGATTTAAAATAAGCTTATTTTTGATGTTACAAACATAACTTCCTTCAAATTTAGGTCTGGAGTCCTAAGTAAATTTTCTCCATAGAAACAATTCTAATGCATATTTACTAGATAAAAATATCCTGAGATCTGACATTATTCCTCCATGTGACACAGCTTTATTTTCTTTCATACCTGGTAAGTTCAGTTTTATGCAGGGTGATTGGTTGTCCCTTCCTACAGGGCATTTGTATACATCTCCTGTTCTTTTCTCAGGTTGGCCAACTAATGGTGAACCAATAAGTACCCTGCAAATGAAACAAGTTACCTGAAATTTCTTCTTTCTTAAAAGGCATGAAAGTCAGCAAATAAAACTTAGAGAGAGAGAACAGCTGCAGCAAGCTCCATACAGAGAGTACAGGATGGAGAGCAAGAAAAATATCTATAATGCTAGTTCAGATACAAGCAAAAGCAGCAATTTCGTCTCCTCTTTAATAAGTACACAGAGAGGAAATGTGCCTATATACCAAATAACACAATAGAATAACATTTTAAAAAATTCCAGTGGAAAATAAATGCAATATCGGTGGATGGATGACAAGTATTAAAACTAAAACAGAAGAAAAAAGTCTATTTAAAATCTCCTTGACCTTCAATATATTTTAGAAGAAAATGTATTTTCAGTGCTGAGAGAGCAAATACCAAAGAAGAGGCTCACAAGCACCCAGAAAAAGAATGCAGTCTTAAGTAATGTGATCTAGCAGTGCAAAATACATTGTTTTTCCCCTCATTAATAAAAAATAATGTTTTTAAAATGGTTATTAAAGGAAATATCAAATTTTTCAAATGTTAGGGATTTTTATCCTGTACATTTTTTTTAGAATTTGATGTGACCAAAAATCACTATTCTCATACTGTACTTTGTAAGCACCACAACTTAGCATCCACACCCAATCCAGTTTTCAGCAGGAAGTGTCATTTAGAGATGGACACTGTTTTTGTTCTCAAATCACCTTTAGCTACACTAAATAGCCTAGCATTACCCAGCAGACAACAACTGGCTCCAGTAAATGTGTAAGGAAGAACATCGATTAAATTAGAATTCACAGCACACACTGGAAACAGAAATCCTGCCATTAAGAGTAATAGTTCAGTAAGATTTGCTCCTGGACACTTAAACGATTGTGAAACGTTATTGAGAGAAACATTTCAACCTTTAATCATAGATTAGTAAGTCCAGGCATAAGCTATTTGAACAGAATGATGTAACAGGTAAAATGTAGCCTACAGATTTAAAAAAGACTGAAATGAGAATTTAAAGCCAGTACACAATCCATCTTCCAAAAAACCCTACTGGAACAGCTCATTGTGATCCATCAGGATTTTTTCATGAATAATAAAATAATTAATTCTAAAGCAAAATAAAATGCTCCAAGTACATACTGGATCTGACCGCTCTTTCAAGCTATATGCTGTAACGTATATATTTTTCACACCAAAACTTAGAAACAGGCACCACAGCCTGTCACACATCTTTGACTCCCATTTAACTTCAGAGAAGCTGACTGTGCTTGACATCCCATGGGAGGTGATCAATGCTCAGCAGGATTATGTCCCCATGCTGTTCTTTTCTGAGAAATAGCCCCATGAACAGAAAGAAGTGATCTGAAATGCTATTCTGTCTTTTTGCAGAGTGGGCTTTTTGAGGGGATGTCAGTTTTATTGAGAAACAACCACGGTCAGGTTTACAGAACATCTGTTGCTAAAAACCTCTATCTGTGGTATCTAGGTAGCGTTATAGCAGTTGACGAAGCATCACAAGGCTGCTTTGTGCGTTTATTTTTAACCTACAGATTTCCTGCTCTGGATGTTGCCACGCTGAAAGCAGCTTGAAAGCTTGACAATTTAACAGCAGTTTTGGAGTTTAATTTCAGACATATTCAGATCTAGCACACTGATCTAGATTCCTGTCTTCCTTCAGACAGGAAGAGTCGCCATTTCCAGCTCATATTATTTTTTGCTTTTGAAAGGTTTCAGGACTGTTTACAGTAATAAAGCTTACTTAGCAAAATCCCAGCTCCAAGAATGGATACCATTTCCTGAAGGTCTAAATTAGTTCAAAGAAGGTCGTCGTTATTTGCCCATGACCCTCATGCAGACATATATTTAAACATCCTACAACCTGGGCAACCAAAAGCTAGCATTTTTAAAAGCAGGCTCTGCAATTTCATTTCTGTGAACATCCTCTATGGCTAATGGTGAACACTGTGTTGTGGTGGTGGACAGACAGCCACAGTGCTTGCAGGGGGAAATGCTTGGGCAGTGCAGAACAGTCGGACCTGGCTGTCATGCAGCCACATGCCCATCATCCCAGGCTGCCCGCAGCAGTCCCTGGGTTTACCAAGAATATAAAATTGTTGGCAAAGCTCTGGAAAGACCAGAGCAATCTGCAAAGAATGGTGGAGATCTCAGGATTCCCAAGCCTTTTACCAGTCAATCGTTATTTCAGTTCTGCAGCCCACTGGTTAGCCTGTGAAGTTTTTTCTTATAAGAGAAAAGCACAAGCAGGTGTTTATCAAAAGATTGAGAAGCAATGATACCAGCAAGCACGCCAAAATGCAACTTCTAATTCAGGAGCAAAACAAGAAGGGAAAGGCAGGCTAAGGAGGTGGCTCCAAGTCCCAAATGTGAATATATTACCAATTTCGAGACATAATTAGCCCTCCAAAAGGAAGGCGGAGTACTGTACTAATAAATATTTTGACAGGGGAATCTTTCCACCAGTTACAAAACTCAGTTCCGACAACCTGTAATAGAAACCTTTAAGAAAAAATACATAGTACAGATGAGTTAAGTAAAACAAGAGAAATTTCACTGCCAATACATTAACACAAGGAAAAGATAAATAATTATTTTATTTGGTAAATGGGAAAAAGAGCAGTCAAGCATAACACAAACACTCAGCTCTATCAACGAGGGAGTTTACCCACTTTGTGAACTCATTTATGTCCTTGTGGAAATAAATATACATATAAATTTGGATCCTTAAGTATCCCAATCTTTCCATGTTTCCCTAGGACTGTGCATCAGTTTAAGAAACACGACTGACATAGTCTGACCCTTACATAGCAGGAATACTTACAAATAATAGTATAGCACCTGAGTCACTGAATACCTGATGATTTGGAGTTTCCATTCAAGAAAAGAAAACCAGCTTACCATTTCCCCTCCTCATTTTCATACTGTTGGACTGTGTACCCAAACATGTCTTCCAGAGGCCCACTGAAACTCATTGAATTTTTCACATCAACATTAGAAGAGCTGATGAGGTGAAAGAGTGCTTTAAAAAAAAAAAAAAAAAGTAACATGTAGAAATACGCATAAACCTCAAGACTTTTAAGAAATCAAGGTTCAGTTATGGCTTCACTGAGCATACAAGACAGGGGTTGAAAGTAGCATTTTGGGCATATTTATCACAGCTGGTAACAAATTTAAAACATACTTCCACACACATACATAGGCAGCTAACTTCAGAGATGTTAGCAATTGGACTTCTGTATCCAAAACCTATTTCGCAAAGCCCACCACTCATTTGTAAATCACAAGTCAACTAACATCAAGTAAAATATTACTACCTTTAATAGTAAATAAAACATTCTTTGATTATTTTTACTCCTTTTATCTCCATGCATTTCTAATGTAAGAATTTTACACAAAATGTTCCTTCCATCATTCAAGGTAGTAGTTCTCAAATTTTCATAAATTTGAGAACTAGCTGATTTTCAACAGTTTGCAGAAGACACACACAGGAAAACAACAAGGAAAAACTTTCAGACATTTTTAATTTTAATCTATATTACAGAAAAAAGCATATAGATTCCTCAGTTCTATTATAGAGTACCTGTAAACCTTTCATATTCAGAAAAGAATAAAATTTTAATGCAACTAGATGCTGTTATCTCCAAAGTACCTGTATGCATCTATTTGTAGAAATCCAACATGTACCCACTTAGGAAAAGTTGCTCTACAACTTTTTAGTGTGGTTGGAATATCACGGTATCAGCTTCTTCAGACTGATTTCCCACACTAAAGTTTAGTGATCATTATCAGGGAAAATACTGTAAAAATATGACTGTATGCCAAGTAGCATAAAAATGAGGTATATAAGGTGAAAAGTCCAGCTCGAAGTGATAATTTTAACCCACTGTAAGGCTCATTAAGAAGCCAAAATTACTGTTTATATAAAAAAATAAGAATATCCTTTCTTTATTTTTATTTCTCATACTGATCTCTTCCATGTTTGTCCTGTTGAAGCCAGTTTTAAAAGCAACCCACTGACTCTGCTGCTGCAGAGCGGTGTGTTTAATACACAAGAGCCAAAAATTAGTAGAATTTGTGGAACATCAATACTACTTAAAAACACAATTATACACAACTTTCATTTTAATGATGTGTTTCATGATCATTTGCTGACATTTAAAAGCTATATAAAAATACACAAATCCATAATACTTGCTGCATGTCAAAGCATCTAAATAATGTCCAGTTACTAAAATACATCACCATTGAGACAATGATATTCTCATAAAAAGCTTGTTACTATAATTAAGCTCCCAAGTGGTCAATGTCAATCTGCCTCTCTCAGCATCTTATTTCCTGCCTAATGCAGTAAAATTATCACAGAGGACTATTTATCACTTAGTAGGTATTTCCAGTTTCACTGGACAGTAAAAAAGGAAAAGTTTCATTTGTGTTATTTTACCTTTTATTCCTCCAGTCAGAGTCAGGAAATCTTTATAAAGAAGTCAACAAATTAAAACAGAGTTTACTTTAGTTCTTCAGAAAAGATTTATTCCAAGCGATAAGAAAAAATTCATCACTGATGGTCTGATGGGAAATAATGTGCCAGAAAAGTAATCCACGCATCTTTTGTTTTCCTTAAACATTTATGTTTAAAGAAATTCTGCTCTGTGTGTTCATGTGCAATAGTTGTTTTCCTCCCCTACTCTCGGCCATCAAAGCGTAATTAAAATCAGCAAAATAGAATTTTAATAATTCAGTGAAGTTATCACTGGTTCAAATGTTCTTTTATTACATTTCAGAGTAACAGTAAATTCTATTATTATTTTTGACACCAGGTGTGGGATTCTCACCATGTCATTTAGACTCCCAGCCTACCTTCTAGAAAATGAAACGATTCTAATGAGATCACCTGCTAAAGTATGTGTCTAAGTTCACTATTTAGTTGAAGAAGAAAGCTAGATGCAAAACCTATCCATGTCGACTATCCTCTTCAAGATCTCCAGAAATCTGTTTGCTTTAGCACCTGAATAAGATGGACAGAACATCCTGCTAGACGTCTTCAGAAGCATGTTTTTCACCTTATGATGATATTTACAACATATTATGACATAAAATATTAAAGGTCACAGATTCCAGCTCATCCTTTCCAATTCACTTTCTCCTAAAGCCATCAAAGGTTACACGTGCACTCTGTGCTCTGTACACTCCATCATAATAGCCTCCATCATCATTCCATCATTTGCTGACAGACAAGAAATTTCTTCACAACTGTGAGGTATTGACAATTACTGTGATTTTTACTGGGCATTCACTATACTAAATGGTCTTGAAGCTTCCCAAATCTGTTATGCAGTATACTCAAATCTCTTGATTTTAAAGAATACACTTCTAATCCTCATAGCTGTAAGAAAAAGTCTGAAAATATGAAATGCTAAACCAAGCTAACTAGAAGACAAAAAATGCCAGCTATTTGCTACTAATAGCCCAAATCCTTGTATTACTGCGTGAGGTCAAATTAGAACCAGCAATTATAATAAGTGTTCCTCTAAAAAATAAAGCTAGTGGAATCAAAAGAAGCTAGATGGGCCAGACTGGTCAGAAATAAAAAGGAGATGACTCACACAGCATGGAATAGACCTGTAGACCTTGCTGACAAAGGATGTTTTGGATGCTAAATGTTATGTATTAAATAGGTAACTGAATAAGTTAATGGAAGACCAAACCACTGCAGGTTACAAACCATACAGAACGCACATCTGGTGCAGGAAATCCCCTCAGCTGGAAATATTCGGAAACTAGAAGAGGAATATTATATATGCTTCCTCAGTAATTTTTTGTCTCCAGCTATCAGCTTACATGTACTCCTGAAGACATGATACTGGACAAAACACAGTCTTGATTTAATCTGGTATGGCTATCATTTTGCCCTCTCTTCTTCCCATTCTATCTTATCCAGAAATCAGACGCTTCAAAGTTTGACTTCACACACAAACTGTGAGGTATATTTTAATATGAGGATGTATCACACTACCTTCTGTGGCTTGCAGGTGCTGTGAAACATCATGAGCATAATGTACTTGAGTAAAAGCAAGGGTCAGGATAAGCAGTGTAAGATTAATTTACAAATAATTAATAGATTTAAAGGTATCTTATCATGTTCTCCACAGATTCTGTGAAAGGAAATCTTACCAGTCAAAGACAAATTCAAATCTGCAGATGCTAAATGGAAAAATGGAGTTTACAGAGACCCACATTACACTGTTAACTAACAATAATCTACCGATTTATGGTAACCTGGCTTTCACATCTTCTTTAATTTTTCAGTACAATGAACATTGTACACGTGAGCTGATCATTCAGAACATTTAAAGATATCAGAGATAGTGACTGTGAAAATTATACTCTATATTAATAACAATATGTAGTTTGCACTCTTCCAAACTTCCAGTTTCTGTCTAAGGCGCACACATTCTCATCTGTTTCTAGCAAACCTGTGTATATGAATTAAAAATACTACTGGCAGAAGCAGTGGAAAAAGAAGAGCTACAGAGAAGTTGGAGAAGATTCTTTGGAGAGTTATGGAGACTAAGGAGAAAAAAACCCCATCTTTTTGAAAGGTTAGTAGTATTTCATGATATACTTAATCACGATTAATACAGAGAAATTAAATAAAGATTTTGAATTATTTCATGTTGTGTTAACAGAATGACCTGAAAATACAGATCAAAACACTCAGCAGAAAAGTAGAATATAAATGTTTATCAAAGAAGAAAACTGAAGTTCAGCCTGTAACTTCATGCTCTACACGAAATGAGACACTGTAGAAGACCTGGGATGTCCCTCTCACTACCAGTTTAAACTGAGGAGAACACTAGCTGACACATGCGGGATTCTTTGCTGAGCACTGTTTGTACCTATATGTGAAAGGTTAACAGTCAGTCACCAAGACAACAACCCAAATATTATTTCTGTTACAAACTTAGAGTAGTACCTCATACTTATCCAGTAGCCACTAATAAATCTTTTTCTGTTCTATTTAATGAGATCCTTTACCAAACGTTCATGCTGTCTGCCTGGTTACTCTGGCTTGAAACTGCAAAACTAGATTTCCCTGGCGCTTCTCCATGTGCACATTGCTTGGCCACTCCAGCCTTTGCAAACAGTGAACTGCAGAATAGGCACTCTTATTTTCCTACAACAGATGGATATAAACAAAACCTGAACTGTAGAACAAAGCCTAACACTTGTGCATGGTCTGTAGCAAACAACAATTGCATCCTATATAAACAGTGGTTATTCTGAGAAATACAAATGTGTTTTGCACATACAGGAAAGGACAAATTTGCACTTTGCATTGAACACGGCTTACAGGTTGGCCACATGCTACTTCTCCCCACCAGCATGTGGTCAAAGTGTTATTTTTGCTCCATTTCATACTTGCTGCTATAGCATTTCAGGTGTCCTTATTAATTCCTCTTCATTTTGCAAGAAGAATCTGAAACAAAGCAGGTCTAAGTGCGATCAGAGAGGACAACAATCCAAGTAGAAATGTCTTGCAAAAGTATGCACAAAGGGAAAATACTGGAAAACTCAAAAAAAGTTCTTAGCAAAAAAAAAATCAGACTGCTTCCATCCTGGGAAACAAAAACGGACAGAGAAATTTAAGCTGAAGATTAAAATATTTTATGGAGTTCTCATATACATGGACCTTTTTTTTTGGGAAAAAAAAAAGCTTTAATGTCTCATACAGCATGTATTATGACCAATGATGCTGTAAGCATATTTTAAAGACTTGGAAACAACACAGGAGTGCAATACAGAAACACAGAACAGTGCATCTGATCAAAATGTACTGAAAGCTAAGTGATATTAGAAAGGATGTCCTCGTTCAAAAAGCAATAACCGATTGCCTTTAAAAGTATTTTATGCTGGTATTGCAAAAGACTACCTGTCCCTGTTGTGATCTTAGAAAACACACAATGAGAACAGCATAATCGGAAGAAATTGGGATGCTTCTGACAGTTACTCAATGAGGGGAGCCGGAGTGGGAGCACTGGCTTGGCCTCGCACAAAAGCTTGTTTTCAGAACGGTGGCAAATACTATCTTCCTCTGCGATGAGAAAACTTTTCCACTTGAGGAAATTGATACCACTCAGTGTTGGCATATGCTGGCTATAATCAAGCCAGTAGCAAAGAACAGACTGTGTCCTTCCATAATTGCAGCACCGAGCCTTAACAAATAAAACTTGTTGAAAGCTGTATCTTTTTAACTGCATCAACACAACGCCGTGGATTTGGGTTCAAGGCTGGACTGCATCTGGCTGGTAGCAAGGGAAGATGAAACATGCATCTCATTCAAAGACATACCTATAAAAGTGCTATTTGTGAAATCATGGCTCAAAGACGTGAAAGTGTATTCTTTGCTCGACCAGCAAATGGATAATTGTCACATTTTATTTTTTGCTTCATTTCTGATAATGTCACTGCAGGATTATACACTCTTGTCTTATGAAAAAGAGATTTAGTCACAGAGATCCCAAGTGGAAGAAAATACAACAGCATGGTACAATTGCTGTCTGTGAGCTCAGGGGCCACAGTGGTCTGGCCTTATTGCGGAAGGCCAAGGAAGCTGTGGTAGAGTTCCTGCTGCATTCAGTTCTGGCTGGCTAAATATCAGCGTATTTCAAATAAAGCTGTATATAAAAAAAAATTTCAACCTGTGAAACTTTTTCAGTTCTGCTTAAATCAAGCCTTTTATTTTTCATGGCTACAAAAGAACCTTTGTATAATTTTGCTCCCAGCATTTTTTCTTTAATCTTTAACCTTTGAAGAGCAAAAGTCTGACTTTCTGGAATTAGACCAAATAATTAATAAAAAGACTTCTTATTAAAAGTAGATAAATATCCCCAAAAGAGAAAGAAATACATATTTGAAAGTGGTTCCAGATTCAGTAGCCACATGCTTTTCAAAGCCAATTAAATGCTTTGTACAACCCACTAATAAAGCTTCCTTTGCTGGTTTTGTACTGAATAATTCGTACTGGAAAATAGCTTTCTAATGCGGTGTCAAGCCTGAAAATATACTGAATCAACACTTTGTAATGTGGTCCCAAATGAGTAACATAATGCAGTAGGCAAAATTTTTGAAAATACAGTATCAGAGACCAAGAAATTGTGTTTCACTCGGCTGACAGTCATCAGAACAAAACTATTTTGTTCAAAGTTTGTAAAGTAGTCCTCTCATTGGCACAGTTCTTATCATTGGGCAGTTTCTCACAGAAGGGAGAAAAAGCCTTAGAAATACGCAGTCACATGCACAAAACTTTGTGAGGTCGGCTACTACACTTGGATAGATGTACAGAGTCTTAGAAAATTTAGCAGCTTGACAGAAGTGAAACAACTCCTAGAAAATGTTTCAGTTTGTCTCCAGTCCATCATTTGGGTGCAGTTTTTCCATCAACACTTAACTACATTCAAGTCCCTGCAATGTTTGCATTCCCCTCTAGGCCCAGCCTCCTTTGCTATCAAACCACTTCCTCCTGAACGTCCCACTGTAACTCTTGTGTACTATGATCTAGCTTTATCTGTAAGCCCACAGAACCCTTTACCTCGACTTTATTTTTTTTTTTTTGAGATAGAAGATATTTATAGTCACCCATAATTAACTCAGATTTCACACAGAAAGCATGGTTAAAATGAATGTGTATGGTATTTTCTGACAAAAAACCCAGAAGCTTAAAAAGGAGCAATAGATTAATTTCACTCAAAAAGTGAATAAACAAGGACTCTTTTACCTAAAGAAAAATGTGTTCTTCACAATACTGCCCAAAACTGCTCATGCACCTGTATGTTTTCCTCTGCACAAAATTCCTCTAGACTGAAAGGAAGAGTCAAGTATGAGGTGGTTTACTGCAAGCTTTCTACTTGCCCAGTTATGCTGAATCCCAGTTTTGCAGGCTGTTGTCCTGCTGCTGTAAGCTTTCCACTGTGTAGCCTTATCAAAACCAGAGAATGTGAATCACAGTACACACAAAAATAATCAGCCTATCTGATCAGTCAAGACTTCATCAGTCTGTCCTATCAAACTTAAAATCACCCATCTATAAAACACCCCAGGGGGACAGAAATTCCATTTGAATATTCTGGGAAATGTGATAATCCAAGAACTGATGCAAAAAATGATGTCTAACTGAAAACTTATGTTACTATCTCCCTACCAGGATGAAGGACAATTCTTATTTTTATTGCCTTCCTGCCTTCGTATCATTATTCATTAATTCCACCCTCTCCCCTCCATTGTTTTCAGGGATTGTTGGGTAATTTTTCTCAAAGGTCAGCAGTCTTAAGGCTAATTTCAGATTGGACATGCTTTGGTGGCAATAAAGGCTTTCTGAAAAGCAGCAACTTTTTCCATCTCTTTACTTGCCAATGGCTACAAACTCCTGTCTTTCGTCACCTTTTGCTGAGCATAACAATTGGCTTGCTTTCAATCAAATCACTCCAGGCTTCAGGAAGAGAAGAAATCCTCCAAAAGGAAGTGCAAATATCCTGATATGACCCTCTCACATTCAGCTAGCCAAAGCATCACAGAACTTAAATCCAAGCCAGTTTTTATATAGTACAGCAAAACCACATGCAGTCAACACGCATGCTAAAAGCAAATAGTTCATGTCCATAAAACGCATCAGTATCAATTCAGCTGTGATCCAAGAAAGTGCAGTAAGAGAAGTGGAAAGGAAAAGACGGAAGCTTACAAATACCTGTTTTTTGCTTTGGTTCCACATAACTCTGCTATTCAGTGGTGTGGCGGGAGAGGGTGAGGTGTGTGGAAAGCAAGCAGGGATCTTGAGAAAGCACAAATTCCAGAGCCGTGGGGGGATGGAATTTACTCACATGGAATTACACTTCAGAATTAAATCTCAGATGTGCATATTTAAAGGAAAAAAAACCAACAACTCGCAAACTATAGTCAAGTTGCATAGAGAATACCTTTCCTATTATTTCTTAACAGGAAATAGTTTCTATTGTAACTTTCACTGGAACACAACAGACAATTCATTTCCTTTATCTGAGCCATCTTCTAGTAGAGTAAGAGAGAACCACAATGTTGCTCCAGCTTCTTATGTCATGGCTACATAAAAATAATTCAGTCTTTTCCTGTTCCCAATAAGTACTCCTGTACTTCAATGGGGACTTGAAAACTCATAAACTTTAAACCGCTTCTTAGCACAAAAACTTACGTTATTTTTCAAACTCCTCATATAAAGCAACAGGTTCCAGAAAATGTAAATCAAAATGATTTTTACAAAACTGAACTCCATTTAAATGGCACAGGGAGATGCTACAGCAGTCTAAGACAGAAAACACTTTAACAATCATAAGTATGCTAGTAAAGTTTAAACCATTTTTTTTAAATTTAGATAATCATACTTGCAGTTGTCTGAGAGCGGAACTGGAGAGTAAGGGATTAGACTTACTGTTGCTAAAAGCGAATTTTGAAAGGTTTAAAAATGATAGACACTGAGCTTAGACTGTAAAAAATGAACCATCATCCAAACAATTCTTCTTTTCTACTGTAAATTCTTTGCAATGAATCAACTGTATTGTCAATAATATTGTTAAAGATTTTTTTAAACTTTTTCTCCTATCAGTAACCACTACAGTGAGAATATAGCTGATATGAGATTGCTACAGTCAGTAATGGAAAACAAGTCACATATTTGTTGAAATGCTGGAATTCCACCATGAATGGTCCCCAGCTGCTAGCGCTCTCACACCATGAGGTCAGATGGAAGGGCCTCTTCATTCCCAACTGCACAGCAGTGAAAAACCCGCAGGGAACACCAGCGAACTTTCTGTAAATGGATTCATGTACTAGTAAGTCAGGAAGTGGCGTACAGGGTTCACCTGAGATCATCAGGAAAACTGACAAAGACAAAATGCCAACTTCACACTGGTATTGTTCAGCTGAAATGAGATCAAAAGATACCCCTCTAGTGTACCTTAGAAACTTTTTCCCTGAAATAATAACGTGTGACATGTTTGAAGTGCAATATGATTGAGATTCATACCTCTACCATTGTCATTTCACAGTGCAGTCTGGGAAATAAAGTAATTTTAAAAACTGCACTAACAGTTTATGGGAATTTAATAATCTTCTTCTATGTGGTATATTTCTACAGTCAAGATAATTTTTTTCAATTAAAAGGTTGATAAATTCTCCAAAATCCAGTATATCACCATGAATTATCAATATTGAATAGCAACACACTGAAAACTTTACCATAATAATATGCATCATAGAATCACAGACCAGTTTGGGTTGGAAGGCACCTTTGAAGGCCATCTAGTCCAACCATCCTGCAGTGAGCAGGGACATCTTCCACTAGACCAGGTTGCTCAGAGCTCCTTCCAACCCGACCTTGAATGTTTCCAGGAATGGGTCATCTATCACCTCTCTGGGAAACCAGTTCCAGTGTTTCACCACCCTCATTGTAAGAAATTTCTTCCTTCTATCCAGTCTAAATCTACCCTCTTTTAGTTTAAAACCATTACCCCTTGTCCTATTGCAGCAGGCCCTACTAAAAAGCCTGTCCCCATCTTTCTTGTAGGCACCCCTCAGGTATTGGAAAGCTGCTACCTTAAGTACTGGAAGGCTGCAATAAGGTCCCCTGGAGCCTTCTCTTCTCCAGGCTCAGCAGCCCCAACTCTCTCAGCCTTTCCTCATGCAGAGGTGCTCCAGCCCTCGGATCATTTCTGTGTCCTCCTCTGGCCCGGCTCCAGCAGGTCCATGTCTGTCCTGTGCTGAGGGCTCCAGAGGACACAGGACTCCAGGTGGGCTCTCACCAGAGCGGAGCAGAGGGGCAGAATCCCCTCCCTCGACCTGCTGGCCGCACTGCTTTTAAGGCAGCCCGGGATACAGTTGGCCTTCTGGGCTGTGAGTGCACATTGCCGGCCCATGACCAGCTTTTCATTCATAAGTGCCCCAAGTTCTTCTCGGCAGGGCTGCTCTCATTAATCCTGGCCAATTCAACTGCTGGGAAGGCGGGTTTCAGCCCTGCAAACTTTCGCTGACTCTTGCTCAGTGCTGGCATCACGAACTATATCTACTAATTTTTAAAGACCAAGACACTCAAGTACCTCAAGCATTAGCACCTCTTTTGCTGTACTTTTGGTGTAGGGATTTTACTGGTAAACCAGTTGAAAGCACTATGGAATTAATCTCAGGTTTTTTTACTGCAAATGTTCTTTTTCACTGGTCAATAAACAATTCAGGGAAATTTGGAACTAGCTGTGAAGAGATTGTAAGAGGAAGGTTTGTTTTTCCCCCCAAAATTAAAGCTGGACTCTAGAGGTAGAAAAACATCCTGTTTTTTAGATGCAGTTTAAGATAGAGCTTTCTACATGAATTATTGGCGCTAATAACTTACATTTCCTACTCACAGCACATGAAGTACACCCGTGATTTTAAGATAGCTGTCCAGCACAGTCCTGGTCAGAAAGTATTCTGGTGTTACCAGGAGTTCCATAAAAAAACCTGTTACTCTTTTCTTTCAAACATCTGCACCAACTTCACAAAACTACCATGGAAGCTGAGCAGTGAGGAAATGTTATTTTCTTATGCAGATGCCACTTGTCCAGGCTAAACTGAAGCTTGCAAAGCAAAGGTCAGTGTTGCTGTTATTTAAGAGTGACTCAGTCTCGTAACACTCAACAGGATCTATGAGTGTTAAAACAGGACCTCCTAAAAAGGCATAAAAGAACTTTGTGCCACCACCTCGTGTCCCACAACACCCCTTTTGCAAATCCATGCTACCTCACCATAGATTTAATATCAGCTTTATGCAAGAAGCACCTCAGCTATAGTTTCAGCAGCAGAGTGGCAACAGATCACTTCCAGCTTTTCCTTCCAGCCCAGCTACAAGGCAGCACAGCAGTGCTGATGCTGCGCTGTTTTTATTCTTCTTTGGCCTACAGCTCTTTGGATATGGCAGCTGCCTTTGTCTAAAACAGACTCTTCTAAGCTGCGCCAATTTACACAGAGGACCAACTCACAGCAGCTTGCTTCAGAATCGTTGGAGAAAACATGCTTTCTAAAGGAAACACATTTAATGATCAATAACTTGAGTCTGGTGCCTATTTACAAATAAAATGCTCAAAAATTATTTTTTAATACAGAATCACAGAATCACAGAATCACAGAATCACAGAATAGTAGGGGTTGGAAGGGACCTCTGTGGGTCATCTAGTCCAACCCCCCTGCCGAAGCAGGGTCACCTACAGTAGGCTGCACAGGATCTTGTCCAGGCGGGTCTTGAATATCTCCAGAGAAGGAGACTCCACAACCTCCCTGGGCAGCCTGTTCCAGTGCTCCGTCACCCTCAGAGGGAAGAAGTTCCTCCTCATGTTCAGACGGAACTTCCTGTGCCTCAGTTTGTGCCCATTGCCCCTTGTCCTGTCACTGGGCACCACTGAAAAGAGCTTGGCCCCATCCTCCTGACACCCACCCTTCAGGTATCTGTAGGCATTTATAAGGTCCCCTCTCAGCCTTCTCTTCTTCAGGCTGAACAAGCCCAGCTCCCTCAGCCTCTCCTCGTAGGGGAGATGCTCCAGTCCCCTCACCATCCTTGTAGCCCTCCGCTTGACTCTCTCCAGTAGCTCTTCATCCTTCTTGAACTGGGGAGCCCAGAACTGGACACAGTACTCCAGATGAGGCCTCACCAGGGCAGTGTAGAGGGGAAGGAGAACCTCCCTTGTCCTGCTGGCCACACTCTTCTTGATGCACCCCAGGATCCCATTGGCTTTCTTGGCAGCCAGGGCACACTGCTGGCTCATGGTTAACCTGTCGTCCACCAGGACACCCAGGTCCCTCTCCGCAGAGCTGCTCTCCAGCAGGTCCACCCCAAGCCTGTACTGGTGCATGAGGTTGTTCCTCCCCAGGTGCAGGACCCTGCACTTGCCCTTGTTGAACCTCATCAGGTTCCTCTCTGCCCAGCTTTCCAGCCTATCCAGGTCACGCTGAATGGCAGCACAGCCTTCTGGTGTATCTACCACACCTCCCAGTTTGGTGTCATCAGCAAACTTGCTGAGGGTACATTCTAACTCTTCATCCAGGTCGTTGATGAAGAAGTTAAACAAGACTGGGCCCAGTACTGACCCCTGAGGGACGCCACTTGTCACCAGCCTCCAACTAGACTCAGCGCCGCTGATGACAACCCTCTGAGTTCTGCCATTCAGCCAGTTCTCTATCCACTTCACCGACCACTCATCCAGCCCACACTTCCTCAGCTTCCCCAGGAGGATATCATGGGAGACTGTGACATCTTTAAAGCTCCTGGAGGACATCAAACTAGCAGAGATCAAAAGGAAAGTACTCATTAAACCATAACAGGTACTTAATCTAAGCATCTTTGCATTATCAGCTCAGACAGGTAATCCCTGTCTGACACAAGGTCAGTACTGTGGTGCAATGTGGTGCGTCTGTTGAGATGTGGTGCGAACACATGCACTGAGAATTGGACTGATATAAATGGGGCAACACAGTGCTCTGGCAAAATAACAACAGCAAGCACTCTGCTTCTGTTCAGAGCACAGGGTACAGGATTGCCAAATTGATTCCTATCTATTGCTGGCAACTAGATCGTATTTTTCAGGGTAAACAAATTCCATATAAAAGCGACCTTTTGCTCTGATTTTTTCTGACTGGAAGGCTGTTCCAACTTCTCATTTTTCCAGTAGTAGGAACTTTCTGCTCTCCAACATACACTTATTTCTTGCCAGTTCTTATGTCAAAATAAAAGTGCTTAATCTAGGGAATGAAGTAGTTTTAAAAGTGTTCTAGAAGTGAAAATTTTACTTTCAAAATATTACTTCCTAAGGCCCTGAACACTTTTGAGTGACAATTTCAATACTCTCCCCTGAAAAAAAAGAAGACTATTATAAATTTACATAATCTGTTTAGACTAGAAAGACAAGTCTTCAAAATTAGGAAAGGTTAGACTCACAGTTGTCAGCATTAATTGTCAATATTAATTTTGTTCTTTATGAACACTTAAAAGGACTTTTTTCTTATAACAAAAACACACAGAACCATGCAAGTAGACTTGGATAAAACATACGCAGATGGCTTGCAATTGCCTAAGCAATCACAAATCTATTGTTTACCAAGATCACAAAGATTGACTGTGTATTAACAGATTTTTAATAACTGATTTCTGAGGCTTTCAAGAGAAAAAGTCTAAAAGCTTGCCATTTGACGGACTTGACTGACTAGTCTTGTTATCTTAAAGTATAATGCTTTAGTTAAAACAACCTGAAACGCTGTTAAAAAAACCCAACCAACCTTTTAACACTATTTTTTCTCTGGCTTTCTCTGACCATTTCTTCTCTCTAAGCGCCCCCTCAAAAACTCTGGAAGATTTATTTCCATCAGCTTCTGTTGTGTTTTTTTTTTTTTTTTAATGTCTGACTAGAAATTTGTCCTTTGCTTATCAGACTGATTGCCAACCCAACACACCAAGGTGTATGTTTCTCAAAGCACTACATACTACTTTTATAAAACATGACTTTCAGACAGATATGAAAGGAAGACAAAGATAAGTCTTTCACAAGCCTCAGATACAGCAATGACTCCATGTGTGACACCTGTGTAGCAGGCTTGTCAGAAGTTGGTTACTCCGTAGTGACAGCATTAGCAAGGTCTCAATATCTCAATTGCAAGTCTCAGCCTCAGGCTCAATGCTCCTCTCCGTTGGACATAAGCTTAACAGCATCGGCTGGCATCTTGCCCTCAATTGAGGATGAGTTGTTAGAACTGAGTACGGGCATTTCAAACATCCACTGCAGTTCTCTTTGGAGATGAAGTCTTGTGCCCAACACAGCATGTCATGTTTTCCATTCAGCCATAGCTTTTCATCTTTCCTCACCGCTCTGGAACTTGGAAAAGCTCCCTCACGCAGCAGCTGCTCCTCTTCTGCCACCGCTGTCCCAGCAGCTCCTAGGTACAGCCTCGCAGCGAGGGCAGCCTCAGGACATTGCTCCAGCAAAAAAGTCCATTTCAGCTTCTTTTAGCCATCCTATAGCAGAACACCAATTTCTACTCCAGAGAGGAATAAGTGGGATAAAACAGTTCTCTTTAACAAAGGGAGTGGAAGTGGTGTTATGACAACTATTTGGGTAAGATCAACAAATACAATTATTAATTTCTCTCACACCTAAACTAAAATAGCTCTACAATTGAAGTCACCAGGCTGAACACTGAAGGTCAAAGAAAAGGCAATTCTCTTCAGCAAAACCTGCGGCAGGCAGCTTTCAGAGCTTCAGAAACCACTGAAGGAGATGTTCACGAGCATTCAACAACCATCAGACATCCTAAATGTAGCTTTTGCTACCAAGGTCCATTTACCATAAACAAATCTTGAGATCTGAAGATAACTATCAAGCCTGTGACCTGAATCACTCCTTCAGCTACCAAAGCAACTACAAGCGAAGAGTCAAATTAGCTTTTTTTTTTTTAACTTGAAGATACCACACTCTTTGAGGATACTGCATCTTTATACACACACACATCTTTCCATGTATTTTGTGTTTCATTTCTTTGTTCTGAAGCCCTTTCAGTAAAAAGTCAGCTAAAAGCATTTGTTCTAAGTCACCTAAATGCCTAAGGTTTTGTATTAAGGCTGCATGGGAAATTATCTACCTGTTTTCGAAAGTGGGTTTGCTTGGGTGCCACCAGGTTCAAAATCTTTTTGAAACATGGAAGCCTACTCATCGCTTTTTTCTGAAACATGAAGACTACAGTTGGAGCGTGTTAGGTAGGAACAGTCCCAGCTTTCAGTCACTTTCCTGTCCCATTCAGATCAGAAATCTGAAAATTGTCTCCCATATCCCAAGATATCACACCTGAGACAGCTGTGGTTTAGCTGTCTCAGCCAAAATATATTTATTTCCTCATACAATGTGGAAGAGCACTTAGGGAAGACACTGGCAGAAAATTGAGCATCTTTACCCTAATATTAACAATGAATCAGAAAAAAGCCTAAAGATTCGTGTCTTCTGCCCATATGACTCCTTAAACCCTCAGACTCTTTCTTTGCTGTTCTAGGCTTAACTTTGATTAGAAATTCCATTTTGGACCAGAGAAAAAAGTTCCCATCAAGTCTGGTATGTACATTCCTAAAAAGGAGGACTGGTTTCAGCTAATTAACATTCTCGAATGGAACAGCTATTTTGTCGGAGGCTTCATGATCAGCTCTAACTTGACTTCTACGTAACTGTCAGAGCAGCATGACAGTAATTACATTAGCTGTGAACATAGCATTTCCCAAAAAGAGGGCAATAAATTAGAGATTGATATAGCAAAATCTGACAAGAGCTGGCAGGGCTTGAAAGCTGCTGCTTCGTGTTGCACTTCCCAGAAGAGACTGACTTGGAAGCAAGTGCTGTCCTGGTATCAGCCCCTCTCTCTGTTTCTTGTACAGCCCTCAAGTGGGACAAGAGGAAGAATTATTTTCAGACAACAGAATAAACAAGCATGATTTCAGGGACCTTTTCCTCACACTCTGTTTTAGGCTAAGACACCTTAGGAGACAATTTTTTCACATAAAAGCCATACTGCATTATCTGAAACAGTAAAGTTCGGAAGTTCACAGAGAATATGCACTACAGCTTGGTTGTTAAGACTGGAGACATTTCTTTCCTTTATATTCTGTATCGTGCAAGCAGTTATCCTCAAATCAAAGTCAATGCCCTACTTGAGTCAAGCATAAAAAATGTGGCAGGACTAAACATTGCGCTTATTAAGCAATTCTTTGGGCAACTGTCACACAAGAAGCTCCACAGCCTGTGTTTACTCTTTCCACTGCTGAAAAAGCCCAGGCTTGACCCACATCAGAGCCTGAATTAAGAACTGCAACAACAATCACAAGCCCTAAATGGTTAGGAATTTTCTTAACTCTAAATTAGCAGAATAATCAGTTTGCAAAATACTATTTTCCTATACAAAATCTGAATACAGTAGACTCTAAAACCAAGTTCTGGCCACTGCAGGAGAAACAGAGATTCTGCAAAATAATCTACTGCAATGCCACGTCTCTCTTCTGTTCCCACCACCTGCTAAATCAAACCAAAACCAAGAATCCTAACAGCTTCAAAACTTCTACCATTCACTTTGTAACAAGTGGCAGGTGTGTATTTAACAAGAACTGAGAAGGGAAGGACTCCCAGACCTGTATCATTCCCCACATTAGCACAGCTTGAGAAAGAAACTTCTGTTTTGTTTGACGGCCATCAACTTGAATCACCTCAGCTGCGCCTAGCTCTACATTTTAAGAACTTCATTCCAAAATAAACATTTTAACTTTATCTTAAAAAAAAAGGAACTGATAAAAGCAGTGGCATACCAGAGAGCAAGAAAAAAAAATTCAAGTCTGAAGTTTTGCCGTACCTAAAAAGTACAAAGATAAGTAGTTCTCCGAAGTCATTCCTTAATTTTTTTTGTTATTATGTGTCTTACAGGAATTCCAATTTTGAGTTATAAACAAGGATTCCTTAGAATTACAGACATTCTAATTGCAGTTTCACATTTTAAAAATTGCTTTCGTGGATCTTTTGTGGAAGAAATAGATCACGCACTCCACAAACGTGGCTTCAGACAGAACAACAGCATAAACATTCTGAGAACATGGTTTTTCCTGCAAAACTAGACATCTGTTCTTTTATGAAACAGGCTTGTTTTCTTTAAAATCAGATATAAAAATCTGACAGAAAAGCGAATGGACTGGGCGACTAGATCACATGCACATGATTACACCTTTTATCCCCACTTTGCCTTTATGAAACTGAGCACATTCTCTAGATGGATAATGCAGCTTCCAGAAAGAAATCAAAGAGGCTCAAGCTATAAATCAGTCAGCTGAGAAGGTAGCTACAATATAGCTTCATAGAAAAACGCAAACCAAGGTCAGCAGCTCAGAAGCTAAACTAAGAAATTTTACAAGGGAAAATACTATGGTTTTAATACTCAGGGCTACTTAACCTTTAAGAAAACAGTAGCAAGTGAAAATTACTTCAGACATTTACATGGCTTTAAAAACATCATGCTAGTTACATCACAAATTAAGCTGAAGAGCTATGGGCTCTTGTTATACTGGTGGTCAGGGAGTGGTCAAAAGATCATTTATTACCAGCATTTTACTCATATAGTGTGCAAGGGTGAAGACAGTAAGAAGGGATATGAGGAATTCCTTAGATGAAATACTGTTAAATGCTTTAAAGTTTTACTGAAAGATTTATCTTATACTTTGCTTTATAACCGGTAGGATTATTTTGGTCTCTTGCTGGTGGTGACCTCATATTTTGCACCATATTTTACTCAGTAAAGAGCCACAAAAACATTGGTATGACTGGATTTAAATGCCAAAGGTGATAAAACTAACAACTGGGGCCTGTTCCAAAGTATGAGTTTATAAGAGAGGCTTTATGACCTAAATGAATGAATTTATTTGAATCTTTGAAGCTAAGAGCACAGCAGTGTTTAGGATCAAGCTGATTTCATGATACTTTTTAAAGCTTTCTTCCTACCAAATGAAATAAACATTAAGAAGTCCTACAATGTGCATTTATTTTGAAAACTGAAAAAATGGAAGATAAATCATGCTAGTACTTCACAGGATTATGTTAAAACATAATCAGAAACTGAGACACTATTCAAAATTACTAAATACTTCATGGTGCAAGAGAATAATTTTCACATTGCATGCAGTTTTTAGTTCACATATGCTTAGCTCCGAAAAAAAGACATTTTCCCATGGCTCTAGCACTTAGTCATTTGATCTGCAGATAACATGCATCTTCTGCTTAAATGTGTACAAGCAAGCATCTTTGTCAATATGGACTTTCCAACTATTTAAAGTGCCTCTAAATGTAAAAGATACTAGCAACGCTGGAACTTTGCCGGGTCAAGCATCTGCAACTACTGAACACAGCCTACGCTCAATACCAGGCCCCTAAGCTGCTTCCTGAAACAGGATGCATTTGTCTACATAGTGATTGTATATTTATTTTGCTACAAAAAGACTTACAAAAAAAATCCCACCCTTCCATACTTTGGGCAGCTAGATGTGTATTTCTTTCAGAGACTCAATGCCATGAAAGCAATAGCTAAAAAAAGAAAAACACTCATAAACTGTAACATCAGTCCAGAATTTTAATTCTAAGTTTAAATAATTCAAAGAATCACTGTGAACATATTTTCTTACCAGATGTTTGCTGTTATACCTTAAAAAAACCCAAATAAGCCACAAAATGCCTACTTCTTTTCCTTGGTGATACAAGACCACAAGCACAAAACACAGACTTGCAGAATGGCCACTGCAATCTCCCTATACTACACAGCAAAAACTCTTCATAATTTCTTGTTTAAGACAGAATAATTGAAATCAATTTGGTCTAATAGAACAGTAAACCATTCCACAACTGAGGAGCAGTTTGATTTGTCTCTGTTTTCTGAGAATTAAACTAAAAATGTCCTGGTGTAGCACAATTTTGAATATAAGTATCATTTGTGTACCATTACTACAAATTATCATTCTAATCTACAAGTTTAAATAGATTAACGACTTTATTTAGACATTGTGAGCTTATTTAAAGCTGCAACTTGCTGCATGTAAGGAATATTTATTGAAGGTCAGATTCTTCCCCCTGTTTCATATGTTCTTTAACTCTGTATATAGCAGAAATTAGGGTGCCTTCTATTCTAGCGTATAATCCACTTAGGCAGATTTTTAAAAGAAAAAAAAAGAAATTTAAATTTAACCAGTCCTAACTGCTGAAGGAAGCCTACCTGAGCATTCCATGACTTATGGCACTCACCACCATTCAAGACAAAAATGTAAAGCTCAAATACGGTAGTTTATCTGTGCAAGCTGACTGTAAACAACTGTCTTAATGGGCTTGCTTGTCTTCAGTGAGAGAAGAATCAAAGTGTTGACAGAAGTACGGGTCTAATGTAAGTTTTATTCAATGCATTCCTTACACTGTATGGATGATGTGAAAAGGGGAGATGGCTTTTAACCCAGAAGTACTGGGTACCATGTTTTTCTTAAATGAAATGTATTTTTAGTAAGTTTCTCCTCCACCCCCCACCCTCCCCCCGCATTTAAAAAAAAAGAAATGCTTATTTGCACACACAACCTACATCACCAAATACTGGTTTAAAGTCAACAATCCACTTGCAGGTATGTCAGAATCTGACAATGGTTTCTGCTTCCTCAACCTAAGATTTATTGCCCAGTGAAGAAACAAAACTCAAGAGTGGCTCTCAATACTTTGAGCAGATCACATAACTGGAAAACTAATTTTCATTTTTACAGTTGTCATTACCTTAAGCTGAAGTTCAATTTATCAATTTGTAATCCTTACTTCTGTATCACCAGGTATGTGTATTTTTAAAGAGGTACACAAATAGACAAATACTAGATTATGAACTCAATTATATTTTGTAAAAAGACTCCTCATGGAAACTAGGGTCCTGATTTTGTAAGCCTTTTCATATACGTTCTCAGAACTGGGTGCTAAACAGTCCCGATGCCAATTCATCACAACACAGTCAATGACAACATATATCATAGCTTGTCAGTCGTCAGGACAATCTCTCAAGACAATAGCATTCAAAAGGGTAACTGAAATGGGTGCACTGAGCTTCACAAATTGTTTTGCATCTACTATCACACTAGGGAGGAAATGGTTAGTTTAAAGGGTCTGGTTTCTGAAAAATTGCTTCAAGTGTTTCACAGAAATATTTAAGTGGTTAGACTCACACCACAAAAAAAATGCCCTAACAGATGATGTTGATCCTGTTCCTTTGCCACATCTTAGGAAGAACGGTGAGTTCCTAATAAAATCAAGCACAGTTTTGATAGGTCTTGCATGCAGTTTACATTTGTTTTGCAATACTGTTTTCAAGCATTTAAACAGAAATAGACAGTCTGACATAATTTTCTCCCACTTAGTTTATTATCTTTTCATATACATTCCAAAACACTAAGACGCCAGTCTGCCTTAGCATGCAGAACAAGCAACTTTGGGGAGTCAAATCAGTTTCTTGTATTGCTGGAGGTCCAGGGTGTAACTTGCAAAACCAGTCAGCTCTGATGCACAGTAAACCAATAATCATTACCATCAAACAGATGCGCATTACTGTGCTAAGCAGAGCTACAAAGTATACAAAATACTATCAAAAACTTAAATTACATGTCATGGCACATCTGCACACAGTATTTAGGAAGGTGGGGCCTTTAATGTAATTTCAACATGACTTGGAAAAGAAACCATGAATGAAGTCACTGTTATCAATCCTCTTCAGAGCTAGATTCGTCTTCCTGGTCAGACAGCTCTGCAACAGGAAAGCGCAGGATGGCTGCCACGCCTGTCAGCTGGCCAAGCTGCTCTCCAGACACATGCAGGCTGGAGAAAATGCGTACTGTGCCCATGTTCTCTCGTACGCTATCTACCAACTTAACATAGCGGGCACGTGTAGCCACATCCTGGTGCCGGAAGAGCTCATCGCTGATCAGCAAGGTATCAATGGCCATGGCTTCATTGGCCTTCTCCACATGTTTTAGCCCATAAAAAGCCCGGTCAGGCTCATGCTGCAGCATTTTATAGAAGTCATCTAAGGCTTTGACCTCACCAGCTGCCTTAGTGTCAGAGAGACGGCTAGTTACAGCTGGGTCGCAGAGGGCTTCCTTCAATGCGTACTTATGTCCTGAGGAAGAGTGGACCTGTAGTAAAAAAAGTCAAAGGTTTGGGTTTTTTTTAAATAAAAAAGATCATTTGCTTGATTAGCCAATCACAAACAGCTTCCACTATACACAATATTTATCTTGATAATTATTAAAGGAAGTTATCTCTTCCTTGAAACCACACGATTCTTTCCCTAAAGGATCTCTCCTGCAACCCAAAGCTTGTACCAAATCCCTTAAGCTGTATTTTAAGAAGTACAGGAAAGCTGTTTCTCTTGTTCAAAGACTGGGTTAAATACGCAAGCTGTTGCAGACAGTTCTCAGCACAAGGCCACTTGAAACTACCAAGAAATAAAGCACTGCAGAAGAGGAAGACCTCTTAAGACTGCAGACACACAGTACAAAAGCATTAAGTCTTGCACAACTGCTTAGCTACTATGTTTGCAAAGCTGTGAAGTACACTGAAACTTTTCACACTTACTACTACTACTTTGCTACAAAGGCTTCTTGGTGCAATTTGTCTCCTAAACTTTGTGACCACTAAGTATTGGCATACGCTTCTCTGCCCCCCTTCCCGGCTTTTTGCAAGCATACATTACAGGCCTATAATATTAAAAAATGACACAAGTATCCTTATGAAAGGGACAATTTATTTTAGGCTCTGAGTTTGCCTATTTCAGTGAAAGGTGGAAAAACCCACCGACTCAATCAATGAGATTACTAAAGAACAGGAAAAAATGCTATGGTCTGCATAACTTTTAACTATAGTACAAAACTAACAACACAACTAACTTCCATCACATCCAGGTACTTCTTTTTTTCTTCTTTAAACAGCTTTAGAAAGCTGTTATTAAACATGCATGCTATATAGCATGACAGATTAAACTATTTTTCAACATGTGCTTCCCTTTTAACTTAAGATGAAATATGTCATTATAGGGAGCTTAAAGTTCTTAATATTCTTTACTACACATTAAGGTATTGTATGAAAGAGCCATCCCTGTATCCTATGTAACTACCTTAAAGTTTGGGAGGTATGAGAATAATTTCCATGTGGTGCTCAGACAGAAATTTATTCTAATAAATGAATTATTTCCCATCACCCTTGTAATCATGTTCAGTTATGACAGACAGCTCTTAAGCCTCTTTTTACCCACTTCAGAGACTGCTTAGCTCCTTACCTGTAGGAACTTGGACCTGTTCTCCAGCAGAAGCTTGTTGTCAGTCTTGACCGCCTGCTGGAACATGTAGTCACAAAACTGCTCCCGTACAAAGCCTGGGCTAGCCACCAGCACACACTTCACCACGTCAAAGTTGATATGCCGCTGAATGGCTTGCACCACCTGCTCATAAAACCTCTCCAGGGCCCGGTCATGCTGACTGCAGTTCCCTTTCCGCTTGCGGGGGATGTTCACCTCCACCTTGGCACGGGTAAGCGTCATGCTTGGCGTGACCAGGCAGACGTGAGCCAACCCTTCCTGCATGACCACGGCTGCCACATCGGCGCTCCAGGCAGGGTCGCAGGCCTGCTCGATGCGCTCCAGCACCACGCTGTCCCACTGCTTCTTTGCCAGCGTGAACTGTCGGTTGGGCTCTAGCTCGATGGTGTGGTAGGCCCCCATCTTGACATACTCATTCTCTTGGATGTTGGTGCCCTTGACGCGCAGCTGGCAGGCCTGTGAGTCAAAATCGATGGCCTCCACACAGAGGGTGAGGGTGGTGCGGATGCGGTTGCTGCCCACGCTGCCCGTGGCCGACTCGGTCTGCACCTTCCGGATGGTGGAGGCCCGCAGGCTGTCACCCACCTGCAGCAGGTTGTAGGTGTGCCACATGTCCTCGGGCTCCTCGGGGATCAGAGTCACCTGCCCCGCGTTATCCTTCTCCAGGTCCTTCCTCACCAGCTTCATCCTGGCTGTTCCTTGGGCCGCCGCGCCCACCCCGGCTTCCCCCTACCCGAGGCGGCGGCGGCCAGCAGGCCCGCCCCGGAAGGCCCGGCGGCGGGAGGCGGAGGACGAACGGCCTACCCGGCGATAAGCGGCCTTTCCCGAACACCGGCGCGGCCCGGGCCCGCGGCAAAGCCTCGGCTGCACCTCAGGCGCGGTGCGGCCGAGCCTCCGATCGCTCGCCGCCCCGCTCAGCGCGCATGCGTAGCGCCCAGCGCCCCAAGGCGCATGCGCAAAGCCCGGCCTAAGAGGCGCCGGCCAGACGCGCGCCTGGCCTGCCGCCTTCGTCCGACACGCATGCGCGCGGTCGCTGCCTCCCCGCCACCGCTGCCTCGGGACGGGGCGCATGCGCGGAGGCGCTACGCGCAGAGTGGGTGCGCGAGGCGCGCGGCGGGGCAGAGCTGGGGCCTCCGCTGGCAGGGGCCGCGCAGGGTCGGGGCTTTCCAGCGGGAAACCTTCTGGCGGAGGGCGGGGGGGTCGGACAGAAGACTAGGAGGCAGCCGCCGCGCTCCTGCGTTGCTGTGAGGCGGGAGAGGACCGCCCGTTGGTGCATCCCCCCCGCTACCGCCTCTGCCTGTGCGGTCGGGGTCCGCCCTCGTCCTTCTCCAGCTCTTTACAGCCACGATTCAGCCTCACGTTTGCGAGGAGGAGAAACAAACCCCCAAAACTAAGCATTGGTGGAAGGTTCTGGTTACAGACCGAGAGAGGGATGGGAAAGGTGCGGCCACGCAGGCAGCTGTCTGGGTGCGGTGAGCGGACGCCGCGGCGCCCGGGGCCGGGGAGGGCGGGCGGTGCGGCCCATCCGCTCCGCCCGTGGTGCGGTGCCGGGAGGCGGCGGCTGGTCAGGCCGCCGTCACCCGGCGAGGTGAAAACCAGACCCGGGCAACGTCAGAACCTGGACTGTTACTATGACATCGCTCTTAAACTGAACTTCACTTTAAAAGATTTTGGTTAACCCCGAAAGTGACGCTTCAGCCCATCCTGAAACTTGACCTGCTTCCTGAATCTACTAGTTACTCGGTCAGCATGAGACAGTTACGAGAAGCTTCAGAGGCAGATGAGCACGTTTCAAATGAAGTTTGATGTTGACAAATGTGATACGCTTTGCAAAAACACACAGATTACTTCAGTAGTATTTGCACAGAAAAGCGGCCTGAATGATAACTACGCAGCTCAATTCACAGCCTAGACAAATTTAACAGAAATAATATAAAAATACGTAAGCCAGAAATAATATAAAAAAGATAATGACATTATGCAAGTATTGCAGCTTATTTTGAAATGGTGTATGACACTGAGAGCTCCATTTCAGAATGAATGTTGCAAATTTAGAAAGAATGAAGAAAAGAATGGAGAATAGACAAAATACTTGTATGAAGAATGACTCGAACGAAAAGAAATGCTTAAAAAAGCAGACAACGTAACGTGCCATGATAAGTGTATCAGGACAACTCTAACAGATACAATAAGTTTGGAATATCTACACAGTCTGATAACCAAAGAGGACATCCTGTCAGAGATGAGAAAGTGGCAAATTTAGAACTATTAAAAGGAAGTTTCTGATTTCTTTTAGTTATTTCTTTTTTGGAAAAAAAATACTGTGGATTATGGAATTTGGCAACTTGGAAGGAAAGGCTTTGGAGTCAAGGATTTAATGACATAGAAGGGTACTGTGAGCAAAAATCATCCCATATCTCCCATTATGGTGTACAAATAAATTTTTCTCAAGTATCTAGCACTAGTCAGTTGTTGTGACAGGACACTGAACTCAAATCTGGCCCAATAACGTGTGTTCCTTGTTTCTAAGCTTGATACTGATGTAAAAACAACTTTATCAGATATTACATAATAGGATTTATTTATGAGACCTTAGACTCTCTTCCTGTGAGTACACATGCTTAACTGTGTTAGCCTGAATAGTTTCACAGAAGGAAGCTGGACCACCCAAGGGAATATAACATAAGCACATGTATAAAAAGCTGTTTAATTTGGGCTTGTACATACTCATAATTTTGTAATGCTTTGTGGCTTAGGCAGAGAGCATACATTCAACTTTTCCTTAGGAGTTCCTTTCACTGATCTATGTAAGTGCTGCATGGTGGATTTATGATGAATTTTCTTCTGTACATTCTTTGCCATTACAAAATTGCAAGGGTTGACCTCATGCTATTCTTTCAAGAAAAATTAGCTGTAGTACATATTTACCTTCCACATCATTTATTTTTTTTTTTATTCTTTTCCTGCTGTGTATTTACAAACTTTTCTCTGCTCGTTGGTTCCAGTCTAATTTTCACAAGGAGCCTTACATCCCTGGAGATGCGATATACTTTAGATAACGGTTGCAAGTTGGCATCCAGTACCATCCAGTAGAAAATAAACATTCAGTTCATGCAAGCAGGTGACTTGCTGCATTAAAAAACCAAACACAAACCAAAAAACCCAACCCAAAACAAAGATCAACCTCAAAACAAAGTTGCCGTTCAACATATTAAATTGACTGTTGTAGAAAGCGACATTTTGGGATGCGCTGAAGTCCTTTCTCAAACAAAAAATCATAAGATCTTAATACAGTTATGAACAGTGATCCACAAGTATTTAGAGGCAACTCTAAGTTTGAATGATGTATCCACAATTAGCAAGACCATTGTCAACTCACAAAGGAAAACATTTACTAGTGATGATGCTTTGCCTACTCTGGTAAAAAGTTAGTACTGGGTATTGTTATTTGTTTGAACACGTCAAAGAATGAGCAGTAGAAGAAAAATGACACTTCCAAAAATTTAACAACCATATAACTGTAAGTTTGTAAGTTTGTACTACTTTTGTTAAGTCAAGGAGAGAGATGAAATTGACCCCAGTCGACCTAAAACAACTGGATACTTTAAAATCTACATACAGTTTTGATATAAGTTTTGATAAGAGTTCAAAATTACATGGTCTGTTCCAGTCTTGGTAAAAGAGTATGTGCAGAATCTGACTTTTCTTGCCATTTATCACTTTTTAAAAACAATTTTATAGATACTAATAGTTGTAGCAATTTGGCGTCTATTTTCAGACCTTAAGTGCAGTACAAGACAAAAATGGTGACGGCATATATTTATAGGGATTTTGGAGCCATGCTGGTTTTGTAAGAGTATTACTATTTTAAAATACGTGAGACACACTGCCCTACATCTTCAAGTTTTGATCAGCTGCTTTCTGAAGACAGGTTGTGTACCAATTCTGGACAAAGAGAGGTCATGTTCACAGGAAAGCCCTTCTCCCCTGTATTACAGCTATTTTAGCTAGAATTCATACAAACACATTCAAGTCCTGGATAAGAAAAAACAGTGGGAAAGAATCTCAAATATAGGGGAAAATCTCTTGAGATTTTGGACATTATTGTTGCAAGAGCAAAGGAAGAGAAAAGATAAAGATGGAGAGGGAAGCTGGGGAGAACGTTCTTCTTCATGCCTTGCCTTTATCCTGCGTCTGTCCTGCCTTTGCAGGCTCTGGACAGAGATCACTTCATTTTCAGCATACAGTTCTGCCTTTATGATTACTTGTATTTTCTATTATAAAGATGAGTACTTGTAATGAGTACCAACAACATGATCAACACCAATGAGGACAGACTTCCAGGAGGGAGCAGGCTATGCGTAAAACTAAGTGAAGAAGCATTAAAAAGTAACGGAACCCTTTGGATTGATTTCTTCCTTCCTCTTCTGTTGAAATGTAGGGCTGGAGAAAACTTCCGCAGATCTCTAGTCAAACCACTTACACTGAGGCCAGGTGAAGTAAACATCAACCATCCCTCACAGGTGTTTATCAAACTTCATCAAAACTTTCAGTGAAGGAGAATAGGCGGGGCAAGTTTTTTTTGGTAGCCTGTTCTAGCAGTTCATTACCTGAAGAGTAAGAAATTTCTTCTGAATATTCCTTGAGATTTTGCTCAGTGAGTCACATTGGTTTTCTCCTGTCCTTTGTTGGACATGGAGAACTAGCTATTCATCAATCTCTTTATAAACCAACATACGTGATAGAGCAAGTCAAGACTGAGCGCTCTCACAAAGCAAAGACAACATTGACAACTGGAAGAATAGTCTCACTAATACTACTTTGGTAGAAACACATATTTGAAATGCTCAACACTTTACCCTTAGTTTTCTGTCTTCTAGATAAACTAGCCTAACTCATTCAGTCTTTCTTGACAGATCACTCTCCTCAGCCTGTATCAGGCTTGTCACTTCTCTGTGCACTTCAGCCTGTCTGTCTGCATGTGTCAGACTTTCTGTACTCAAGATTCTCAGAGGCCTCACCAATGCCAAGCTGAATTGAAAAAAAAAAACAAACCACAAACCTGTATAAATACACAAACATACAACTCTATGCACCTCCTTTTTTCTAGATTGTTTTTGGCTGCTAGTGCCTGCCAGATATTTGCCCTTTTTTTTTTTTCTTTTTGAGAAAGAGAAGCATGTAATTAATTTGCATTTATTTTTTATTCCACTTTAATTCTATGTAATTTCAATGTAACTCCTTGTCCTTATTTTTATGACATTTTGACTTGTTTATGTAGGGCTGCTTCTCTTATCTGAGACAATTTGAACCCCATTGCTGGTATCTGTATTGCCTGCTCTTATTTCCCAGTGTATTCTGTTTCACACCAACTTTTTAAAAAATAAAACCCAAAACCAACAAAAAGCAGTAAGCCCCTGACAGACCTGGACGGGACCCACCCTTGAGATATTTTCCTATCTGACAATAAACCTTTTTGTCACTACTGGTGAATTATCTGTCAGCAGCACCAGTGGCAGCTTTGCAACTCTGATGGGAAGTTGTGGCACACTAAATGGTTGCCACTTTACGAAGCCTCCTTCTGTGAAGGAACACAAACAAAAGCACATTTTGGAGAATATCACCACATAAGAAAATGAATGGAGACCTCCATGAAGAAGGGCTAAATACGGCACACCAAAGGGCTACATTCAGATTTTCACATTTTCCCGTACCTGTTCTTTCTTGCACAGTAAGCACAGAGCGACGAGTTAAAAACCCTACTCTTGCCTTTTGCCCGCTTGCTGGCACCTGCGTTTTGACCATTCTTACGAAATCGATTTCCTCCTCTGTGCTGTCTCAGGTTCACTGTGCTCTAGTTGTCAGCGCAAGAGCTGCCGGGGAGCTCCGTGTCCAAGTCTGCCAGCACATGAATCCCAGCGCTGCCTTTCGCCTCTTTCCCACCTCTTGGATCCCCCCGATTTCAGATGCAGAACATTACTACAGAGGGGGATTGTTAATTGCTGTATTTGTTTTACCACAAAAGCAAGTAAGTCCCTAACAATAAATGAAACCCTAAAAGGAAATATTACATATTCCACCTCCGGATGAACTCATCTTTCTGAAGTTAGTTGGTTGTAGTTAACTGCTTCCTCACTTCCCCTTGCGCCACTCAGAACATCTGAAAGCCAAACGGAGGAAACCAGAAAAACTACCCTAATTTAAAAAAAAGGTGCCAGGTGCACCTCTTTTCCCCAAGCCAGAGTCAATTATAGTATTTCTTCTCACTCATCCAAGTTCATCTAGCAGCCCCGATTTCCCCCCTCTCCCTGGTTCCCAGACTGGTTCAGGGATTACATTTCCCGCAGAGAAGCACACCGAGGAAGAAGTCCCCGCCGGGCTGCAGCTGGGGGCAGCTCCGGGCAGGGGCAGGTGGAGGGGCCGCGGACGGGCTCCCCCGGCTGCCAGCCCCAACAGCTTCACCCCCCCTCCCGCAGGGAGCAGAAGCGCCTTCGGGACCGGGGTCTCCAAAGCAAGACAGAAAGGGGTCTTTCCTCACCTGCCAGGATCCAGTGAGAGGCCGCCATGGCGGGGCTCGGGCGAGCCCGGGGCCGGGAGCGGGGGTCCCGCGATGCTGCCCGGCGGTGCTGCCCTGCCAGCGGAGCTCAGCGCTCTGCGCCGCCCGTCCGCCTTGCAGCCGAGTTAGGCATTTCCTGTTTGTTGTTCGGTCTTTACGTTGTTTCTTCGCATCAAGAAGAATTTAGCTTCCTCCCCCCCCGCGCAAACTTCCCTCCCACCCACCCCTCAAAGACCTCTGAGCTCTGGAAACCTCCCCGTAGAGCTAGCCCGGCGCTAAGATGTACAAATAAAGCCAAACCTCCCCCTCAAGCCTCCGGCTGCAGCCCTCGGAGAGCACAGCAGACCTTAAAGGGACATCTAGCCCACTCACAATTAATTAATAAGCGTTTCCTGTCGGCCAGCCCCCCTCCCAGTAGGGCAGGAGAGAGCTGGGCGTGCTCCGCGGCCACCTCTCGCCCTTCTCAGCAGGACAAACACATCGTTGAGGTAGGGGGTGTGTTTGGCTGGTCAAGTTTTATTTCTCTTACATCACCCCTTAAAAACGCAGTCGACGGCTGGTCATTTGCCTGCAGGAGGAAGCCAGCCACCCCCTCCCCATCCTTAGCGGCTCTGGGGATGCAGTAACTCTTCAGACAGTGGGCGATTTTCTCGAGTCTGTGTCTCTCTGGGCTTTGCTGCGCGGAGGAAATACCAGGCAACTGCCTTTGCCCTCATCTACCAATCGTTTGTATGGCATCCTTTCCCGTCCTTTCGCTGCCCCCTGAATGACTTCACTAATAAGTAACTGAAAAGGTAATAATCAGCCAGATTCAGGCCTGGGAGCGGGGATTTTCAGGGTTCACTAAACACTCAGTGAAAGAGCAGCTTGCAGGACTTTTTGTGTTTAGCAGAGTGATGCTCAGGTGGAGTGACATCCCTTCAGCACTTCGTGAATTCTTGCACTGGACCTGGTAAAATAGTCATCTTGTTGTTCATGCAACAGGAGAACCCACAGTCCCTCACGCAAGAAAAAGAGAACTCAAAATACTCTGTAAAGATATGGAGGTCTTGGTACTACCAGAAAAATCCCCCATTTTTTTCTTTGAATTGGAGCAAGAAATTTGGTGAATAAGTGGATGTTAGTGGAATTTTTGTAAGTTCTTCTGAGGCAAATAAGCTACAGCTGTTAATCATCACTATCATAGTTAAATATGTCTTCGAACTCCTGTCTTAATTTTATGAGAACGCTTTGAGTGAACCTTTACTGGTAGATCTGTGGAAATTTTAGAATATACTGCATCATTTCAAAGATGGGTTTAAGAGCAAAGGTCCTCATACATTAGTAATTTATGCATATGCTTGCCTTTACACATTATAAAATATATTATCACAGTGGGACTGCTCAAAGTTGATGAAATTATGCACATGTGTAACTTTTGCTGAATGAGGATCTGAGCTCAGTTGGTACCAGTTTAAAAGACTACACACATTTTTCCAGTTAAAGGTCTTATGCGTGAAATTAAAGAAAACCAAAATAGCATTCAAACTAAAAGAGGACTGAGATTTTGGAAAAAGCTGTAGTTTCATTTTTTACAAATGAGTTGTGTTACTACTGCTGGCTTTACCCCAGTTTCAAAGGCGGCAATAGCTTCCTGTGGGTTTTTTTTTTAAACTTTGTATTCCCTTGCTGTCACTATACTTCAACTAAATGCACGTGGAGGAGTTGAGCTTACTTGCAAATCATAGTGAAGGGTTTCTTTCCATGATACAATTAACTACGCCAGAGGAAGAAACAGGAAAACTAAGGACTTTCACAGGGATTAAAATAGTCACTTCAAACCTGTTTGAATTATGTGTGATATTTGGTACATATGTGGGAATGTGCATCGTGTTGGAAAATAAGACTTGTTGGGAAGAAAAAGAAAAATTCCTAATGTAGGGTTATTCCTAATTTCTTCCAAATTATGCTTGTATTGTTATTTATTGCGTTTTTTTGTGTGGTAGTGTCCTGTGCATCTTGCATCAGGCAACGTCAAAAGGAAGACATTAGAAAATATGAACTGCTTTACTGAGCTAGCATATCTTATTAATTTACACACATTCAAAGATGTAAAATACATGACAGACTTACAGACCATTATTTGTTTTGCAATGCCAAACTAATTCAGAAAAATGAAAATTTCTATTGCTTGTAGAATAGCTGCTGCATCTTTTCACAGTCTTTATTGCTTTGGGTGCATTCATTCAGGCTACTGTTCACAACATATCGCTAAATGCTCCCTTGGAGTTTGAAGTTTTATACGTTAGTAGTAAGGAACACATGTATTAAGCAGGAATCCCTAGATGAGGTGTGCTCAGGCCCAGAAGTATTTAGGTACTAGGTAATTTCAATATTGGCATAATAAATATTGTTTGTTTCATGGTAGTATAGAAAATCGTTGACTATAATAGTGGATAAAACAAAAAGGTCAAATCATTTTAAAGAATATAGTTGGTCTGTGTGTTCTTTTATGCCTTTCTAAAGGGTCACAGCATGCTGAGGAAGGATTTTTTTTTTCCTAGTGCTATAGATTAAATGTGATTTGTCATTTTAAACTCCGCTTCCTAGTTTGGTTTCAGCAAAGTATTTTAGAATATGCATTATAAAAGAAGTACACTGGTAGTTCCCTCAAATCTGATAGAAGCATTTGTCACTCATTTAAAGGCTTTGAAGGACTAGACTTTGGAAAGACAATGAAAATTAAAAATATCAGGAAGACACAATTATTCTCCTTTCAAGTGGGTGTTATTCCTGTAAAAAACACTGGAAATGTGTTCTATCATCTCAAAGTTGAAGGGTGAAGGAACAGGAACCAAAGCTTTTCAAATAGTTTCAAAGCCAGGCAGTCTTCTAAAGAGTGCGACTATAATGTACGTAGAACTCATTTTCCACAGAAATTGTTCTTCCATTCCTATAAAGGATATGAACAAGTTTATTTTAGCTTGATTGTTAGGTGGAAAGGATCTCTGACCTGTGACACAAGAGAGCAATAAGTAATGAAAGACTTCTTTGACTTGAAATAGCCAGAAGCATCTTTAACTTACTTCCATTAAAGGAATAGTATGACAACATCAGTAATTGTAAGAAAGACGTAATATGTTTCTGAAATGTTCACTGTTGTTATTACACTTTAGCATGCACTGCTTGGAAAATACTACAGAGCTTGTTCATATAGCTTCTAACTGAAGATTTATCATTGAAAGCTCTTATTATCACCTTTGATCATTTACATTGGGCTGTAGATTAGTGACAGTTTACATTTACATTTTTTTCTTATATTTGCTTATTCACAGTCTCCAAGATGTCTTTCACCTTGATTACTCTGTTGTTCATCTTCATACTCTTCATTTTTTCCTATCTGATTCTAGGACCATTCTAGAATTCAGTTGGCAGAACTTGTGGGGCTGTAGTCCTATTTTTATTATGTCTGAGATACTCAAGGGCTCGTTCTTCAAGTACCAGAACTAAGACCTTGCATGATTTGGTATGGTTCCAGCAATACTGTATGCATAAATCTTTTCATGTTTTACAGCTCAGCTTTTAGCTGATACTTGATATTCTTGGAGAATGCCCATGTTTCTGCTCCATATGTATTAACTAGTGGTACAAATGTGCCAAAAATCCTTTTTACTGTACAAAGGGATCTTCATAAAAATTTTGTTTTGCAGCTTGTGTTAGTTTAATTAACGTTGGTAGGAAATGTTTTGGAAAATGCCATTTGTGTTCTGTGTTAAATTTGTTCTTTACAGTATTTTTTGTGTCTTCTTTGTTGGTCATTTTTGGATTGTAGATGAACTATCATAGAGTATTCATGAACAAAATTAATACACAGTCTGTATTATTACCAAAATAAAATAGTGATTTCCCTCCTTAACAGATTTAAAGTGTCTCACATCCTCAGTCATGATGCTTCTCTTTCCACATTTTCTCTGGATACATTTTTTACAGTATTCATCCTAAATTTGTGGAGATGAAAACTAGCTGTATCGCAAAATACAGGAAGACCAGGAAAAGTCGAGTCTACATAGCATCATTTACTGTTACAAATCTTCCACCACTCGCTTTATTTTATGATTGTCACTTTATTCTCATGTAGGATTTTTATATTAGAATAGAATTTAGGATTATTGCAGGTGATACCTCTACTCTTTCCATAATTTCATGTGCTATTTCTATTTACTTTGGCTCAAATTCTTATAATTTAAATCTTGATTCATTTTTCTCCTTCAATATGGTTTTAATTTTCTGCTTGCTTATTTACTTATCTATTTATCTGTTTTGCTATGTCAACAATATATCTTTGAGTTCTGTAATGTATTGCCCATCCTTAACGTGAATATATATTTCTTCAAAGTATAAGCTACAAAAAAGGCTAGAAAAACACAAGCAGGTTTATCTATTCATCTTGAATGAGGTACTAATCACTCTGGACTGATTATTTTAGCCTTTTTTGTGCTGAAGCACTGCTTCTGCAGCACTGAAGTCATTGGAGCTATGGCATTGAGTCTGAGAGGAATGGAACCGGTAACTTCAAGAGGGGGGACGCAAAAGAAAGAATTCATATTTTATTTTAGAAAATCAAGGGGCTGAACTAGATATTGCAATATGTTTATAAACTTTTTGACTGAAGCTACATAGAGCATCCCAGCTAATGTTGGTCCGTCACTGCATTAGCTCCAGTGCATTATACAAAAGAAATTACTTGAAATTAGGCCAGTATTTTAGGGGCAGAGGATTAATTGATTCTTATTATTGCCTTGGGCTTTCTGCACTCCACCCACACTTCTTTTTATTACAGGTTCTTAACAATGAAATGCCTTTTTTTAATGTGCTGCTCATGGTATGTTGCATAGCCAGCATTATTTATTGTTCAGGTAGATTTCAATTATGAAACTGTATAAAAGAATAACTTACTGAGAACGTGCTATGAAGGGAGACCAACAGATGATAATAATTTCTTAAAATAATTATGTAGTCTGCAGAGTTTTACATTGTATTGCATTACACTGCCTTCATCACCTTCACAGCTGGTCTATATAATGTAATCACTTATTACTGTTTGGTTACAGAAGAAAGGCTGTGTAACACCAATAACCAAGTTGAAAATTCTTAGTTTATTCTATTTTTTCTTTCTATTCTACATTGATAAAAACATTAACTTTCCTCTTTTTCCTTGGTGCATGCGTACATTCCTCTTCCATTTCTATTATTTTGCTCAGTTAGCGCAAAAGTAATATTTAAATATAGATCACTGCCTAGGCTTTCCTTTAATCTTCATGATCATGAAAAAAATCTTGCTTTTTACAGGAACATGAGCCTGGGCAGTATATGTTTTATGGCATACATTAGAAAACCCAAAAAACTAAACAGCACATACACAAGAATATTATCCCTGTAGCACAGAAACTTCAGCTTTTGTAATGATTACCTTTTTATTTTTTAACTATGTGATTTTAAGACAAATTAGGAGTTTGCAACAATTGTTCTATAATGAGAAATACATGGCTACTTTTTTAGTGGATATTGCAAACCAGACTCCTGCTGTGATTTCAGCTTCTGTAGATTGCTATAACTCTTTGTTTCATGGGTGCTAAAAGACTTTTTTACCTACCAAAAGCTGTAATCTAAATCCCACTTCTCCACCTGCCTGTCCGTGTATATAATTTGTTTTTGTGGTCTGAAACCCATCAATGGTTTTATCTTAGTGTTTAAGTCACTCTGGTAAGAAGACAGTCCTGAGCTTCATATAGAAGCCCATATTTGGTTTCATTATCCTGTACTGGGTTCTCCAGAAGTAAGATGATTATCATACAGATGGGTAAATCTGAAATCCAGCCTCTTTTTCAAGCCTAGGTATTTTAGTGCAAGACACAGATAGATGGGTATCTCTAGTCACCTCCAGGCCCAAGTCTGGAACCTTCTGAATGTGAGTTATATAGAAACACTGGTCAGCTGACACAGAAATTAATGTACATCATTTTGTACCAGACTCATAAAGCACTCAATTTCAAAGTCAGAATTATAAGATGGTGTTCTTTTTCACATTGAACGACTATTGAAAAAGCATCTCCAGTCTCCCAGAGTCATGCCAACACCAGCAGACTTTTGCCTGACTGGCTGTAGCATTCTGTTGAAACTAGTAGTGCAGACGCGAGAACCAAGTTTTCTTCAGGCCAGAAACGGGTAGCTGAACAGTAATTCTGGAAGCTGCCACAGTAAGACTTTTTTACCCATGTAGGCTGAGTAACATAGCTCTTTATATCATGAGATATGCTCTCCTCAAGTAACCAACATATTAAAACGTCTGTCACATGACTAAATACACAAGTATATGCCCTGTCAGATGAGTACAGTGCAGATATTCGATGACATTGTGCTCTTGCCTATTAGAGATGATAGGCAAGCCTGTGATGATGTGATGAAAGAAGTGCTGCCAGGCCCTATGAAAGAGTGTGACAAAAGACAAGGCTGCCAGGACAATCCATTTAGTATGCTGCCTGCTCTGTCACCATATCCAAACAGCCTACAAGTAGCCAGGAGGAGGGCCTTAAATGTCACAGAATCACAGAATCACAGAATGTTAGGGTTTGGAAGGCACCTCTGTGGGTCATCTAGTCCAACCCCCCTGCTGAAGCAGGGTCACCTAGAGCAGGCTGTACAGGACCTCGTCCAGGTGGGTCTTGAATATCTCCAGAGAAGGATAATCCACAGCCTCTTTGGGCAACCAGTTCCAGTGCTCCGTCACCCTCAAAGTGAAAAAGTTCTTCCTCATCTTCAGCTGGACCTTTCTATGCTTCAGTTTGTGCCCGTTGCCCCTTGTTCTGTCACTGGGCCCCATCCTCTTGACACCCACCATTAAGATATTTATAAGCATTTAGAAGGTCCCCTCTCAGCCTTCTCTTCTTCAGGCTAAACAAGCCCAGCCCATCAGCCTCTCCTCATAGGAGAGATGCTCCAGTCCCTTAATCATTTTTGTAGCCGTCCGCTTGACTCTCTCCAGTAGCTCCTCATCTTTCTTGAACTGGGGAGCCCAGAAATGGACACAGTATTCCAGATGGGACCTCACTAGGGCAGTGTAGAGGGGGAGAAGAACCGCCCTGGACCTGCTGGCAACACTCTTCTTAATGCACCCCAGGATCCCATCGGCCTTCTTGGCAGCCAGGGCACACTGCTGGCTCATGGTCAACTTGTCATCCATCAGGACACCCAGGTCCCTCTCTGCAGAGCTGCTCTCCAGCAGGTCCGCCCCAAGCCTGCACTCGTATGTGGGGTTGTTCCTCCCCAGGTGCAGGACCCTGCACTTGCCCTTGTTGAGCTTCATCAGGTTCCTCTGCACCCAACTCTCCAGCCTGTCCAGGTCTCGCTGAATGGCAGCGCAACCTTCCAGTGTATCAGCTGCTCCTTCCAGTTCTGTGTCATCAGCAAACTTGCTGAGGGTACACTCTGTCCCTTCATCCAGGTCATTGATGAAGAAGTTGAATAAGACTGGGCCCAGTACTGACCCCTGGGGGACACCACTAGTTACAGACCTCCAACTAGACTCAGCGCCGCTGATGACAACCCTCTGAGTTCTGCCATTCAGCCGGTTCTCAATCCACCTCATGGTCCACTCATCCAGCCCACACTTCCTGAGCTTTCTTGTGAGGATGTTATGGGATACAGTGTCGAAAGCCTTGCTGAAGTCTAGGTAGACAACATCTACTGCTCTCCCCTCATCTACCCAGCCAGTCATGCCATCGTAGAAAGCTATCAGATTGGTCAAGCATGATTTTGCCTTGGTGAATCCATGTTGACTGCTCCTGATAACCTTCTTTTCCTCCACTTGCTTGGTGATGACCTCTAGCATGAGTTGCTCCCTCATCTTTCCCAGGATGGAGGTGAGACTGACTGGCCTGTCGTTCCCTGGATCCTCCTTCTTGCCTTTTTTGAAGATTGGAGTGACACTGGCTTTCCTCTAGTCCTTGGGTACCTCTCCTGTCTTCCAGGACCTTTCAAAGATGATGGAGAGTGGGGCAGCAATGACATCCGCCAGCTCCCTCAGTACTCGTGGGTGCATTCCATTGGGGCCCATGGATTTGTGAGCATCCAGATCGCTTAAATGATCCCTCACACAGTCCTCCTCGGCCAAGGGAAATTACTGGGTTGTTCTGGTGGTCTGTTCAGTCATTTTAGGTTAGTTCATTTACATTGCAGTGTCCTGAGCATCTTATAGAATGCATATGGTCCCAGGAGAAGGAACCAGAGGTCAGGACTCTCTTATCACCACAACGACAACTTAGACATCCTATCAAAGGACTCAGAAGTTTGGACATTTTCCTTGGGGTGTAAGATGTTATGAATCTGTCCAGACTGGGAAACGAAGTGAATCTGATGAATGCTGTAAACATTAATCTATTACAGAAAAGGCAGACGCAGCCTCTTCTTCCACACATGCCTTAAAAGAAGGGGTGGCAACTGCATTTTGTGAGGAGACCAATCCTGTCAATTTGTGCTAAGTATGCTTTGAGTGTGTCTACAGGATCTAGCTCTTTAGGAAAATTAAGGGGAAGAATGTCTGGTCTGGAGACCTGATCCAGACACCAAACTACTTTGGAAGCACAGTTCTAGCCAAGCAAATCCAAAATGCTAGAAGTCTGGTAAAACTTACAGACTCAAACAGGTTAGTGGCCAAACAGAATCCTTCAGAGAAGAGCAGAAAAAAGAATTTTTAGATCACAATTTTGTATTTAAGTACCCAGTTTAATTTAGGAATTGCTTTACTAGTAGCAGTGGATCTAGATTATGGGGAAAGCATAGAATTGGGTCTCATTTTGAAAGAGAAGGATTTCTTACAGTATTTTAATCAAAAGGTGGCAATATTTGCCAATAGAAAAATTAAGAAGCTCTGTTCCATTTCTGTAAAATGATCCTTGGGTATAATAAATAAATATAGCTTTAGCACTTCCTAGAAATTGTTTCAAGTATATAGTCATAATGAAAGAGGAAGTTCTGCTCTGACAATACCAGTTAATGTTCAGTAGCTTTTTCTTAGTCTGAGAACTCCTCTGCTGTGAAACACAGCAAAGTTGCTCATGCTGTATTATTCTCCTTTCTAGCTTATCAGCAACAGAGCTAGAAATTATTACAAGTGTATGTTTATGTGATGTCAAATTATTTTCTGTTTGTTGTAAAAGTGTAATCTGAAAAAAGGAAGGTAAAGATATTTCTTCCAGCTTGCAGGAAATTGTAACAGGTTTTAGAGACCAGAACTAACACAAACCTCAAGGGGCAAGGAGAAAGTTGTCTCTTATGTGGAAATTTTTAGAACTGATGGTTGTCACTGTTATAAAACAGGAGTCCTATGGACAAGTGTGCAGTGTTCTACTGTGGGGTAATGTTGACTCAGATGATACAGCATTAACAGAGGCAGCTTGAGAGTGGCTTGGGTTTTGTACACAGGTGGAAGTAAAAACAATTCTTATTTCTTACATATTTGTAAGGTCTAAGGAAACAATTTTTCTTCATCCTCAAGATATTCTCCAGTGTAACAAACATGAAAAAATCAACCTTCTATGATGGGTTACAGCGTTGGTGGACAAAGGACCGGCAACTGACATCATCTACCTGGACTTGTGCAAGGCATTTGACACTGTCCTGCATGATGTCCTTGTCTCTAAATTGGAAGAACATGGATTTGACAGATGGACCACTCGTTGGGTAAGGAACTGGCTCCATGGATGCACACAAAGAGTTACAGTCAATTGCTCGATGTCCAGGTGGAGACCAGTGATGAGTGGTGTGCTTCAGGTGTCGGTACTGGGGCTGGTGCTGTTCAGTGTCTTTGTCAGCAAGATGGAGAATGGGACTGAGTGAACCCTCAGCAAATCTGCCGATGACACCAAGCTCTTTGGTGTGGTTGACATGCTGGAGGGAAGGGATGCCATTCAGAGGGACCTTGACAGGCTGAAGAGGTGGGCCTGCGTGAACTGCATGAAATTCACCAAGGCCAAGTGCAAGGTCCTGCACGTGGGTCAGGGTAATCCCAAACACAAGTACAGACTGGGTGGACAGTGACTCGAGAGCAGCCCTGAGGAGAAGGGCTTGGGGGTACTGGTGGATGAGAAGCTCAACATGAGCTGGCAATGTGCACTTGCAGCCAAGAAAGCCAACTGTATCTTGGGCTGCATCAAGAGAAGCGTGGCCAGCAGGTCAAGGGAGGTGATTCTGCCCCTTTACTCCACTCTCGTGAGACCCCACCTGGAGTACTGCATCGACCTCTGGAGCCCCCAGCATAAGAAGCACATGGATGTGTTGGAGCGGGTCCAGAGGAGGGCCACAAAGATGATCAGTGGGCTGGAGTACCTCTCCTACGAAGACAGGCTGAGGGAGTTGGGGCTGTTCAGCCTGGAGAAGAGGAAGCTCCGGGGTGACCTTAGAGCAGTCTTCCAATACCTGAAGGGGGCCTACAGGAAGGATGGAGAGGGACTTTTCGCAAGGGTGTGTAGTGATAGGACAAGGGGGAATGGCTGTAAACTAAAAGAGGTCAGATTTAGATTAGATATTAGGAAGAAATTCTTCACCATGAGGGTGGTGAGGCACTAGAACAGATTGCCCAGAGAAGCTGTGTCTGCCCCCTCCCTGGCAGTGTTCAAGGCCAGGTTGGATGGAGCTCTGAGAAACCTGGTCTAGTGGAAGATGTCCCTGCTCATGGCAAGGGAGTTGGAACCAGATGATCTTTAAGATCCCTTCCAACACTTACCATTCTATGATTCTATGATTCTATGAACCTGTTTCTCCAGGCTATGAAATATGCTTTCCCTTTAATGACATTGTATCACTTTCATCAAAGATGTCTTATTATATCTTATAGCAGAGTCCAAGCATCAAGTGACCACAATAAGATTGTTAAAATAACCAACATATTTGCCAGAAGCAGAGTTACTTTTATGAATACTAATGTACTTATTGGTGAGTCAGTGGATATGAGTGTTATGCCTGGATTAATTTGTGTTTACTGTCTAAGGGAATCTTGTTTCTTGGGCTCACACCCAAGACCTTGGTTCAGGTCAGCACCCTTTGCAGAGGCTTTAAAGCTAGCTTAGCAATCCAAATAACTCCCTGGGGAGTAGTTCAGGAGAACATTACCTCCAAACTCGGCAGCCAAATTAGCCTGTTTGACCTTGTCCAGAACTCATAGGTTGCAGCTTCTTGATTAACTCAGTGTGGCACCATTATCAAATACCTGTGCATCTAACATGCATTTATTTACATGTGATCTTCAAGTCTTTTAGAAGCCAGGTTCTAATGTAAGATCTTGTGTCACCAGGATATAGTTTAATTTTGACTCCTAGAAGAACAGCATTCATTTACTTTTATGAGTGCTCTTGTTAAAGTAACACGAATGGTTATATCCTTGACCATGTTTATTCTCATTCCAATTTCCTCTCCTGTTTAGAGTCTCATGGCCTTTTCTGAAAGTATTTTACTCCGCCAGGGTGGAATACATATCTCGCAGATGTCAAAACTTCCTTTCTTGTAGGAATCTATTGCTTCAGGAATCTATCCCCTCAGGAGCTTGCAGGGCTCATTGACAGGGCTTTAAACTAGATCTGAAGGGGGAGGGAGAACATATCAGGCTTGCCTGTGACAAGCTGTGGAATGACACACAATGGTTAGAGGGACAGGGTGCTGGTAAGGTAGTAGGAGCCATCAAGGAAACTTCTGTGAAACACCTCAAGGGAAGTAAGGGGTGTTCTACTAAGAAGGTGACATGACCAACAGCCCAGCTTAAGTGCCTCTACATGAATTCGCACATCATGGGCAACAAACGGGAGGAGTAGCAAGCTACCGTGCTGCTAGCAAGCTGTGACCTGGTTGCCTTTACTGAAACTTGGTGGGACGAATCCCATGACTGGAGTGTGTCTGCTGATGGCCACAAGCTGTTCAAAAGGGACAGGCGAGGAAGGAGTGGCAGAGGTGTTGCCCTCTACATCAAGAAATGGATAGAGTGTGAAGAGCTGTCCCTGAAGAACAGCCATGAGCAGGTTGAAAGCTATGGGTAAGAATCAGAGAATGAGGCAACAAAGGGAACCCTATGTTTGGTGTCTACTACGGCTGCCTGGTCAAGCGGAGCCTGCTGATGAAGCCTTCTTCCTCCAGCTGCAGGAGGCTTCTCGCTTTCAGTCTCTCATCCTACTGGGGGACTTCAACCACCCCAGCATCTGCTGGAAAAGTAGCATGGCGAGCTGTAGGTAATCCAGAAGATTCCTAGAGCGCATTGAGGATAACTTCTTAAGCCAGGTAATAGACACCGCTACCCGAGGGGTTGCAATACCGGACCTGATGGTCACCAATGCAAGTGAGCTCATCAATGACGTCAAGATTGGAGGCAGCCTGGGCTGCAGTGATCATGCGTTGGTGGAGTTCACACTCCTGAGGGAGGTGGGAAAGACGAGTTTAGTCAGGACCCTAAAGTGTAGGAAACCAGACTTCCAGCTCTTCAAGGAGTTAGTCAGACGAATCGCCTGGGAAACAGTCTTCAGGGACAGAGGAGCAGAACAGAGCTGTCAGATGTTTAAGGATGCTTTCCATAGAGCACAAGAGCTGTCAGTGCCCAGGTGTAAGAAATCAGGTAAGGAAGGGAAGAGACCGGCATGGCTGAGTTGAGACTTGCTGGTCAAACTAAAGAGCAAGAGGGAAGTGCTTTGGCAGTGGAAGCAGGGACAGGTATGCTGGGAAGAGTGTAGGGACGCTGGCTGGTTGTGTAGGGATGTGGTCAAGAGGGCCAAGGTGCGGCTAGAATTGAATTTGGCAAGGGATACAAAGGATAACAAGAAGGGCTTGTACAGCTATGTCAACCAGAAAAGGGATGTTAAAGAAAGCATACCGCCCTGATGAACAAGAATGGTGACCTTGTATCAGCAGACGAGGAGAGGTCTTAAGTACTCAACAACTTTTTTGCCTCAGTCTTCACTGGCAACTTCTTTCCTCACCCTTCCCAAGCTGACGGACCACAGGATGGGGACCAGAGGGGTAAAGACTCTCCCACTGTAAGGGAAGATCAGGTTCATGACCACCTGAAGAACCTGAACATATGTGAGTCTACGGGACCTGATGAAATACATCCCAGAGTCTTGAGAGAAATGGCTAATGTAGTTGCCAAGTCACTCTCCATAATATTTGAAAGGTCATGGCAGTCAGGTAAAGTCCCTGGTGACTGGGAGAAGGGAAACATTGTACCCATTTTTAAAAAGGGTGGAAAGGAGCACCCTGGGAATTACTGATCAGTCAGCCTCACCTCTGTGCCTGGGCAGATCATGGAACAGATTCTTCTAGAAGCTATGCTAAGGCACATGGAGGACAGGAAGGTGATTTGAGACAGTCAGCATGGCTTCACCAAGGGCAAGTCCTGCCTGACCAACCTCATGGCCTTCTATGGTGGAGTGACTGCGTCAATGGACAAGGGAGAAGCAACGCATGTGATCTGTCTGGACATCTGTAAAACCTTTGACACGGTCCCCGACAACATCCTTCTCTCTAAATTAGGGATATATGGATTTGATGGGTGGACTGTTCAGTGGCTGAGGAGCTGGTTGGAAGGTCGCATCCAGAGGGTAGTGATGAATGGCTCAATGTGCAAATGGAGATCAGTGACAAGTGGTGTCCCTCAGGGGTCCGTATGGGACCAGTGCTGTTTAATATTTTCCTCAATGACACAGACAGCGAAATCGAGTACACCCTCAGCAAGTTTGCAGATGACACCAAGCTGAGTGGTGCAGTCGACACACCAGAAGGACGGGATGCCATCCTGAGGGACCTGGACAAGCTGGAGAGGTAATCCTGTGTGAACCCCATGAGGTTCAACAAGGCCAAATGCAAGGTCATGGATGTGGGTCTGGGCAACCCCTGGTATCAATACAGGCTGGGGGATGAAAGGATTGAGAGCAGCCCTGTGGAGAAGGACTTGGGGTTACTGGTGGATGAAAAACTGGTCATGGGCCGGCAATGCGCACTCACAGCCCAGGCCAACCATATGCTGGGCTGCATCAGAAGCAGTGTGGCCAGCAGGTTGAGGGAGGCGGTTCTGTCCCTCTGCACCGCTCTGGTGAGAGCCAACCTGGAGTCTTGTATCCAGTTCTGGAGCCCTCAGCACAGGACAGACATGGACCTTTTGGAGCAGGGCCAGAGGTGGCCACAAAAATGATCCCAGGGCTGGAACACCTCTTCTATGAGGAAAGGCTGAGAGAGTTGGGGTGGTTCAGCCTGGAGAAGAGAAGGCTCCAGGGAGACCTTATTGCGGCCCTTCAGTACCTAACAGAGCCCTGTAAGATAGATGCGGATGATCTTTTTAGCAGGACCTGCTGCAATAGGACAAAGGGTAATAGTTTTAAACTAAAAGGGGGTAGATTTAGACTGGATATAAGGAAGAAGTTTTTTTACAATGAGGGTGGTGAAACACTGGTACAGGTTGCCCAGAGAGGTAGTGGAGGCCCCATCTGCTGGGTATGTTCAAGGTCAGGTTAGATGGGACTCTGAGCAACCTGATGTCCCTGCTCACTGCACAGGACTTGGGCTAGATGACCTCTGGAGGTCCCTTCCAACCCAAAGCATTCTATGATTCTATGCTATGATTCTATGATTCAGTTCTCAGCTAAGTTGTAATGGCTACTTTAAAAGTGATTGAAAAAGCTGGAAGAAAAATATTTCTGGTAGGTCTTTGCTGAGATTCTGAAGTATTCTGCAAATGAGATCTTTTTTTCCAGGGATGGTCCAAAGCTAGTATTTCACCAGCTTGTCCACCTGACGTTTGCAGCCCACTTTGTGAGCTGATTTGGGGCCAGCCGTCACAAAGCTCCAGGAGCTGTATTTTGTTGATTCACAGCACCTTAACAGATGTGGTTCCTAAACTCATAGATTGTTGGTCTGACAAGGAGCTAAAACCATTAATCCCACATTCCAGGTTTATGATTTCTAGAAAGACATGGATACTGATGTGTATATATCCAAGGAGGCTGCTAGATACACTGTACCAATTAGGAAAGTGAGGCCTATGGTGATATGGAGATGTGGGCTGGTCCACCTGAAGTGTTTCACGTGCTTCGTGGAGAAGGATAAGAGCTGCATAGTGAATTTGAACAAAAATAAGTCATACAGGATAAAAATCACCTTTTTGCATACAGCTGAGTAGATTACGCTGCTTGTACTGTAGCCATTCCTATGACTCATGTAGACACACTTGAAATTATTTTATAGCTAGTTTCATAGTTACATTTAAACTAGCCGTATTAGTGTGTTTGAGTCGTGCAGCCAGCTAGTACTTAGAGCAGCTTGAAGACCCACCTCAGTAGCCAGATAAAGAAAGGGGTGCAGAAAGAGGGGAATTTAGGCCACAGTGATTGCCACACTGCTTTGCCTTGTAGTCACAATATCTAATTTAAGATAAGACCGCCATCTTAGTTGCACCTGTAGCAACAAGATTCACAGTAGTGATTACGATGCTGAATCAGCGTTGTGTATTTCATGTGGGAAATAGCAAAGCTGTGGAGAAGAGCGACTTGAAAAGTCACAAGGTTTGTAGTTGTCAGAACATAGCCACTCAAACTAAAAGAGAAAGAAACTTTGAGACCAAATTTTTTTACTGTTGTTAATCATATGTACAATGCCAAAGGAATTTATGCAGCTAGGTACATAGTAGCAGTGTAGGTACACAGTATAAGTATTTCTAAGAAGACTGAGCTTTCCAGTTAATGAAACCCAGTTTCTTATTTGAAATTTTGCATGTGGTATCAGTATGTGTTTTTTATGAACCAATAAAGCTATGAATTAATGTCAAGAACATTCTGAACTTGGTGATTCTTTTAGTTATTGACTTTTCCAAAATTTGTCTGCATACAGAGCTTGATTGGCAGATTGTCAAGGGATTGTTTTGTGAATTAGATTGATAGTAAATTTGTGCATTTAGTAGACATAAAATTAGAGTAAGTAGTATAATGATGTAAGACATATAATGATACAAGCACTGTAATTATAACATTATATAATAAAACTGACTTCTTAACATTTGATTTAACCCTTCTTGATACATTATATTTGATTGTTTACATTTTTTTAGTACTGTTTGGACTTCAGAGACTCTTTTGGTGAGAAGAACAGCATTTAAACTCAGATAAATGCTGAGTTATGTATTTTCTTTAAGCATTCAAAATCCAATATATAATAAAATTTTAAAATAATACAAGCTTTTCAATCATTTTGATTTGATATTTTGCATACCAGGTTGTCTTCAGTCCTGAAGTGCTGTTGTTTGGTGTTACAAAAGTAATTTACTGCATGTGTTTCAAGACATATTTTATTAACTTTCTCTAAATCTGTAAGCCTGCAAATACGTAAGAAAACTTGTCACAGTGGAGGAGTTGTGTTTCCAGTGGGATGGCCAAAAATTTGTTTCAGACTGAACAGGCTTTAAGGCCACGGGAATTATTATTATTGTTTAGTCTGACCTGTTGTAGAGCATAGAGTTTCAGTTTAATATTCTCTTTAGGTCAGATAAAAGTCTGAAATACATTTATATAATATTAGATAAAATACAGTTCCACCAGTGTAACAGGCAAATTTTAATTCTTTTATCTTAGATCTATCCAACCCTTTCTGTTTTGCCTTTTCCAACAGAGCGGAGAATTTTCAGATGGGGCTTCAACTCCAGCCACTAGGGTTGAAGGAGAAATTAGAGAACAAAAAAAGGAAGAGAATTAGAACTGATATCCATTTACATCCATTTGTTAAAATCCTCGCTCTGAACATTGCCAATAACTTTTGTCGAAGCAGGCAGTGGGTAACTTGACTTAGGTCTAATTTTCAGCTTTTTCATGACTTCAGAAGGCAAGCATCAGCCAGCTTATGAGAGCAGATACGTGCTTAAAAGTCTAACAAGTCATGGTATGTTTTTGTTGAAATGCACCTTTTCACATGAGAATATTCCAGCCAATCCACTGGCTAGCTCAACATGTTTCATGCTATTAACAACTGAGTTAAGTCATGACTATATTTTGACTGGTATTAGGAGGTGTGATGCGAAATCAGAATTTACAGATACAATGAATGGACACTGTATTTTGGACTACAAGTGTAAGTTGAATGGATTGGAGTAGATCTTGGGGATTTCAAGAGGGAGAGTGAGAAGGGCTTAAAGGATAAATTTTGGACTGTTTTCAAAATATAAGGACTATTGCGAAGAAAAAGATAAAGCAGTATAAACTTACACATCAGGAGGTAAAGAGTTAAGCTATAAATAGTAACATCATTAATCCTGTGTTTATTATGAACCTAACCTAGTTTCCTGTTAACCAACTGTCTTCTGTCTGCTCCCCAGTATAAAAGAAAAAAAAAACACCCAATGCCACAATAGTAAACATTAACTTAACCTACGTTAATCTTTGTCAGAGTTCCACATGTAAAAGAATCCTACTAAAGCAGCTGAGGAAATAGATTAGCAGACATGCATGTAGCAGACAGTGAATAATCCTGACATTTTCTCCTGTCATGGCCTCACAAAGTGAGTTCTTAAAGAATGGAGTCTGGACATTTACATAGTCGTAACATCCAACAGAAAGGATCCTAGTTAGTCCCTGTGAACTAGAATTCTATTTGTTTTTTCTTTTATTCGTTGATTTGAATGATGAAGCTTACTTAGGAATGACAGGTAAAATGATCTTGCAAGAGGAAAACTGTGACCGTTTTACCTGAAGAAGGGAAATACAGCTACAAAGAAGCATACACTTTACATTGATAGATGCTACTTGTAGTTCACAAAGAACTTAATAGTACTGACTGTCTTTACCTGTGACTGAACTAAGTCCTGTGAGTAAAATTTAGCTGAGTAAATGGAGATATATTTAGCTGAAATAATCTTTTTAGGCTTTTCTTATGATCAGCGCAGAGAAAAGAGGCTTTTCTAGTGTGTCAAAGATGTCATATTGTAAGAGGTCTAAAAAAGATGATATAATTCATAACCTGAAACACCCTTTTTCTCTTTATTGTCTATGAGGCACTGTGGTGGATAGCTGAGAAGTAGAAGTCTGTGCTGTAGACATAGAAACTAAAGAGTTGAATCCATTCTGGGAATTAAATCCTTAATTTAGAAAAATCCATGACAAATCTTTTGGCGGCTTCATTACGGACAGAGCGTCAACGTGTTCTGCAAGGTATGTACACACTGTATGGAAGGTAGCTAGGATTATAATAACTGGTTTTCTACTTCTAATTTTCCACCTACACAGCTGATATAACTGCCAGACATTCATTATGTGTTTATTAGAAGGGAGAAAATCTTTCTGTTATGTTGTGGCCCACATAATAAATACATGGAGATTTCCTTGTTCAAAGAATCGTGAAGAGAAACCACTTCTGACATGCATGCCAGTGGGCGTTTTCAGAGATATAAGTCAGAGTTAAAATGTGCTTGATGTGCAGCTATAGTCATTACCAATCTTTTCTGCATATGTTGATGACAAAGAAAGATTTGTCACCATAATTAGGAAGGGAAAAAAAAAATCCACTTCTTTTAAGATACACCACAAAAAATAGTGTTTTCACATGTCTTTGTGGTGGCTGATAGTATGAGTGTACATTGTTATTGATCAAATATTGTTTTAGAGTGAGCTCTCCTGTCACAGAAAGAGAAAAATGAAAAAGATGACTGAATAAAGAGAAGTAATAAAGGATCTTATGATATGGAAAGGGCATTAGAAGTCCACCAGATAGATTTTCCTTTCAACTTCTCTCACATTTGTTTGGTCTATATTGCTAGACTGGAACACATGGCACACATAGAATTCATAGTCATAGTGCCTAGTGCCTAGTCTTTTGCTGTATTCTGTAAGGAGATTTTTTCTGTTTTCATTTCTTTGTTCTTACAAGGGCCCTGCTAAAATTCCAGAGACTGATTTAGAGTAACTATGGTGACCCCATTTGGTCAAGAAAATGGTGTTTTCAAATGATGACTTTTTCAGCATTTAATTTTCTGATTTTAATCACCCTTCTGGAGTTGAAGATTGTGCAATTATACTGTCAGTTTATCAATTTGATTGCTTATGTCCCATTTTCCCGAGTAATCTTTGAATTTAGCAGTTTCAGCTGATTCCATCTAAGGGAGAAGCAAAAGCCTGAGTATGGTCTCACAAGACTGGGGAAGTGTGGGCACTAGTCAGATGAGTAGGGGTAAATTAGAGCCTCATCTTTTCATAGAATCATAGAATCATAAAGGTTGGAAGAGACCTCTAAGATCATCAAGGCCAACCATAAACCCAACACCACCATGCCTGCTAAACCATGTAGGATGATGATAAAGTCTCGATCAAGCAGTATATATTATACCAGATAGCTAACTGTCATGGTTAAAAGTTCAGTGTAGCAACAGCATTGTTGTCTCATGCATGGGGAAAGGTGTTTCAAGGAGGTGTGTGCAAAGGGAAGGAAGGAGACGTTGAGATTGTCACAATATGGGAAGAGATTTGCAAAACAAGCTCACAGAAAAATAGCCATTTTTCATTAGTTTTGTCATTCAGAGAACATTTTTTTTAGATTGAAAATAATTTGCGTCATTTGTATTTAAAAAATTATTTCAAAAACAATAAACCTTTACGGTCTTAAATTAACTTTCAGTTCGATACTGAAAGTGAAAAAATTTTGTTCCCTTTACAAGACACCCAATTAAAAGACTGAAATTTGTGGTAAATTTGCTGGAATTCTGTTGCAACATCTCTGAACTGACCGGGCACAGCTATCTGTTCAAAATTACAAGACAGTTTGGTACAGTAATGAAAAAAAGTCTTGTGAATTTCCAGCCACTGTTGTGGAAAGCAAGAGTATTTTGTAAAATTTTAGAGATATTGACATCCCATTCTTTATACATATAATATTGGAGAAAAATCAGATACTTTGAATGCTCTGTTCAATCTAATAGGATTTTAAATATGCTACTTTGAAATAACAATCATGAATTGATACATGATACATGATTTTTTTCTGATTTTATCTCTGATTTTTTTTTTTTCCTGGTGAAATAGGTAGTAAAACACTGTAAAGTAAAAGTGCAAGAGAGAATCTAGAATTAAAAGAATAGGAAAACTTCAACAGCGTGCTTATAGTATGTTTTTTTTTTAATAGTTACACAATTGGAAGTACTTTTACTACTGAAGTACAATATCTATAATTAGAGGTGTAACTGTAATATGTATTTTTTGTTATAAGTCAAATACATAGTTATATGTAGTGTGAAGAGTTGTATTGTATTTCTAAACAATATGTGTACTATTTCCTTATCAAAATAAGCTGATGAAGTAGCTTTATAAAGTTAATTTTCAGGTCCAGCATAACAGCTTCTTTTTCCAGCAATTTGCGCATAAACACAGATTTCCTCCGGTGTCCTTCTGCAGTGGGACTGTGAGAGTTATTTTGTGACACAGGCCATCCAGAACTGCAGAAAAGCCAACACAATAGCAAGAAAGCAAGATGTTATTTATATTTTTTATCACCAGCTTTATAGGGTCACTTGTGCTTATTTCCTGTTACAGAGGTCAGTATAAAAGCAGATGCTATAATAATTAATAGAAGATATGCTCCCAGCTATGAAAGGCAATGCATATTTTCATACCAGCTTAAATTCCATCTAGAACAGAAATATTTGAAGGAAAACTGCATGCTATATTTTGCTGTAGGAAGCAAAAACATTGGGAGATATATATCCGCAAAAGAACAGTGTTCAAAAAGAAGTGGAATGGATTTAAAAGGTTTATAACAAAGCAAATTCTGTGTAAACATAGTTTTCAGGAAATTTCGTATGCAAGCTATCCACGCCTTTTCCTGACAATGCATTGTATGATATCTCTGAAACCACAATTCTTTATCCCAGGTCTAGCACTTACAAGGATTTAAGTTATCTTAGACAAGTGGCGGGTCAAGGTTTAGTCTTTTTTTGTTTAAATAAAAATCGCTGAGGAGTTTCACGTGAGAGAGAGGTGGATTTCAAAGAATGCATAGAGGGCAGTGCAGAGAGTGCCTTGAAGTTTGGTGGAATTTGTTTTCTCAAACAGACCACTGAACAACTGCATTTGCATGTCATGCTCCTCAGATACCAGATAGCACAAGCTTTTCATGCTGCTTGGAATATAAAAACAGGTTTTCTGAATAAGTTTGTACAATATCTCCCATAAGAGATAAAATCAGTTTAATGAAATTTCCCTTGATTTGTTTTTTACGGAGTCAGATAACATTATTTATCTTATTGCTCCAAAATGACAGTTTAGCTTTTAAAAGTCCTCATTCTATTGAACAGTTAAGTAATTCTTTGCCTTTTGAGAATCAATTATCTCTAAAATGTGCACTATTTGATTGTTGTAAAGTATCATCTAGGTTAATTTTTATCTGAAATGATAACATTATTTGACAAAGCCCAGAATTCTCATATACAACAAAGTGAAATAAAAATACGATACTTTGGAGGCTGGAAAAGGGACATAAAATCTGAAAGCCCGGAACAAATCAGATTCAGCCTTGGATGAATTCTAGTGCCATTAGAGTGCATATCAGCTACAGGGTTTTTCATTTTAATTTCTGCTAGGTTTCTAAACAACGCTGACCCTGAAGTTCAGCATTGGAGAGGAATCCTTAGTCATACCACTTCATTTTGTGGTAAAGTACACATTTAAAATATGTCTGTCTAATCTAAGCCATTTCTCAAGCTTTGTCGTACAGTCAACGAAAGGAAGTAACCCCCTAGCTATGTCTAATCCACTTTTCTCAGACCAGCTACCGTAGCTCTCCTGTACCTTGTTTTCTCCCTCAACTCTAGAGGGAGACTACCTGCCATGTTAGGCTAAAACTAGAACAATTAGATGTTTAAAGATAGGGGAAGTGAAGTAGACCTTTTGTTAACTTTCTGTGTCTATATATAATATGGAAGTATTACCATTGTTATTGTTAGGAAGATATCCATTAGTATCAGGTAGATCATGATTTGTTATATATGGGCATTTTTGTTTATTGCATATTTCCTCCTGTAGTTCTCTATCTTTGGAGTATTTTTGTCCTCTTCAAATCCATTTTTCAGTATCAAAATTTGATTAATATTTTCTTGGAAATTGTTTGTAAGTTTGGGTGTGTTTCTTTTTGTTCAAGTTTATTAAATTGGAAGTGAAAGTAGCTAAACAGTGCATGACCTTGAATAAACTAACATGATTTTAACACAATGTGTGTGAACCTCCCAAGCAAAATAAACAATGTGGCAAGTTCTTGAAATGGTACAACACATGCTGTTAACCATTAAAAAAGCACTATGTGGGTAAATCCACATTTGAATATTCAGGATAAAAACATTTCACACTTTTTCCCACATGCTTCAACGTTCAGGGATGCAAAAGGAGATTTCATTGCTTGTCTTCCAGGAGGAGAGCTGCAGTGATATATAAAATAAAAACAGAGCTCTTATTTGCTGTCCCGGTTTCTAGCTGGGAAAATAGACTGAAGATAAGATGAGATAAAAAGTATATCTGCTGAGGTTTTGCCTTCAACTATAATATAATCCATGGGTGGTTAGAAGCTGGATTACCCTAGAATGGTGTACTGTAGGAGAGCCTGAGAGGTTTTTAAGCAGCTAAGAAGATCTGAACTGGGATTATAGGAATCCAGTTCCTTAGAAGATTTCTACTGAGATAAAGGAATCTTATTGGAGACAGCCATGTTCTTTGTCTTCCTTGAAAACTGCTGACATCTTGCTACAATATTATTTTTGAACTGATAAATCCTTTCTTACTCCCTCTATGAATAGTTCCATGGAGAACTATATGGTAGGCAACTCCTATTAATGTGTTCATCACGTCACTCTCTGATTGGGGTATAGGGATTCATGGCCAACCCATGTATCGTTACAGCCTCTGACAGATCTTCAGAAATCACTGTGCAGATTCAGAAAAAAATGTACATTTCAAAGGTGAAATACTTATCTGTGAGGGTTCTCACCCAGCAGAGCAGAAAACTATTGTCCCTGATCACCAGTTTCAGAGAAACCTCTATCTCCATCTTAATAGGAGAAGGGATTCAGAACTCGCATCACAGACAACATTTCTTTCAGGAAATCATGATTTGCTTCTACTCTGGCAACCAAGTGTGGGCTGTGCCCCATTTTCAGAAGCTGTGTCAAGTTCTGTTGTAATACTACTGCAAAGAAAGCTGTGGTTTAGGTTTTATTTCAATAGCTCACACTGGCTCTCACAGTTTCAGGTGGACTTCTGTACAAAAGTGGAGGAAAAAGCACCTGGATCTATTACAGTGTGGCTGATGATTACCTGATGTTTTCTTCTGGGGCTGGATAGGAAATTCCAGTGGTTTTAAGGACCACTGCAATACAAAGTTACAGGGATTTTTTTTGTTTTGACTCTTTTTTTGTGGTGTTTTTTCTCTTTTTTTTTTTTTAACTGAAAAAAACCTCCAAACCCAAAACAACCCACCTCAAATTTCAAGAATTGGTCTTATTTCTGCCAATATCACTATGGGTCCAAACATTAAGCAATGGGACCGCCATCCTTCAGGCATCCTGTTACATAACATCTTTAGGAGCATGGGTGTGCTATTAAGCAGAGATTTTGATTCAGCCCTATACAGAATTTTATTCTACAGAATTCTAATAATAATTCAGTAATCTCTTTCTACATAGTTGAAAATACTGATATTCTTCAGAAATAATAATTGGAAATAGCATATGAACTTTAAAAGCAAGGAGAACATTTTATGTGACTACTCACTGCAGCATGGGAATCCTCTTTGCTGAGTCAAGTAATGACCTCTAGTTTCCTTTTAACAAGAAAGTTCATAATAGATCAAGGCAATTTTTGCAATGCTAGTGTGGAAAAGATCGTTTGGCCTTCAAGCTTGCAATGACACTATACTTCCTTGCCATTTCTGTTCTGTAATTAACAAATATTTGTTCCCAAAGCATTTATACCTGGAAGAATTATTTCTTGCTTAGACAAGTAGTCCTTTCAGACCAGTTGGATCTGTTCACTTGACTAAATATTGCTTTACTAACCGATGACTGCAGGACTGAAATCCAAATATACATATTTTTTTTAAGTCTGGATCTATGTAGAACATAAATCAGTTATTAATTTAAGATTACTGAAGCAACCTAACCTTTTAAAATTTCTGGATTTTCGTAGAATTGTAGAATCATGGAGTCATAGAACGGTTTCGGTTGGAAGGGACCTTTAAAGGTCATCTAGCCCAACCCCTCCTGCAATGAGCAGGGACATCTTCCACTGGATCAGGTTGCTCAGTACTCCATCCAGCCTGACATGGAATGTTTCCAGGGATGGGGCATCTACTACCTCTCTGGGCAACCTGTGCCAGTGTATCACCACCCTCATTGTAAGAAATTTCTTCCTTCTATCCAGTCACCTACTCTCTTTTAGTTTAAAACCATTACCCCTTGTCCTATTGCGACAGGCCCTGCTAAAAAGTCTGCCCCTATCTTTCTTACAAGCCCCCTTTAAGTACTGGAAGGCTGCAGTAAGGTCCCCTGGAGCATTCTCTTCCCCAGGCTGAACAGCCCCAACTCTCTCGGCCTTTCTTCATAGCAGAGGTGCTCCAGCCCTTGGATCATTTTTGTGGCCCTCCTCTGGACCCACTCCAACAGGTCCATGTCTTTCCTGTGCTGAGGGCTCCACAGTAGGATGCAGGACTCCAGGTGGGCTTTCACCAGAGCGGAGCAGAGGGGCAGAATCCCCTCCCTCGACCTTCTGGCCATGCTGCTTTTCATGAAGAAAATGGTCCGAGGGCTGGAGCACCTCTCCTACGAGGAAAGGCTGAGAGAGTTGGGGCTGTTCAGCCTGGAGAAGAGAACACTCCAGGGAGACCTTACAGCAGCCTTCCAGTACCTGAAGGGGGCCTACAAGAAAGCTGGAGAGGGACTTTTTACAAGGACATTTTGCGATAGGACAAGGTATGATGGCTTTAATAAAAGAGGGTAGAATTAGATTAGATAAAAGAAAGAAATTCTTTACTGTGAGGGTGGTGAGGCACTGGCACAGGTTGCCCAGAGAAGCTATGACTGCCCCCTCACTGGAAGTGTTCAAGGCAAGGCTGGATAGGGTTTTGAGCAATCTCATCTAGTGGAAGGTGTCCCTGCCTTTGGCAGAGGGGCTGGAACTAGATTGTCTTTCAGGTCCGTTCCAACCCAAACCATTCTATGATTCTATGATATTTAAATTTATATGGTGTTTAGGTATTAGCACAAAGGTTAATTTAATTGTCTGTAAATTGCATCTTGGAGCTTATGAAGGAAGAAGGAGCAAAGCTGTAGCCAAATACTTTAAAAAATCTCTTTTTGGGGTGTCACAGTTCTATGGATTGGCTTAGATTCATGTCCTGTTTCATAGCTTGAGTGTATATGAAACCTGGACTTTTCCTGGCCCTATGACAAGTTCTTTGCTAGGTTACCCAGAAACACCACTTCTGTTCAGACTACGTTTATCCCATGTCTTCACTAGGACATGCGTGTGGAAAGGCCTTGCATTTCTTTGATTCTGGCTATTCTCCACCTCAATTCCATTAACAAACAGATGGAACAGCTGGATTCAACAGTGCTGACAAAAAATATTGCTGCTCAATTGGAGCTGAACTCAGTTCTATGACTGTGCAGCATAATACATTGCATTTCCCAAGTGTTTTTCAAGGTCCCAGCTGGGGACAGTAGATATTATTCAATGAGGGCAGGAATATCTGTATGGAAAGTAATTTTAGGAACACTTATCATTTTGCGGTCAAACTGAAATAGTGTATTTTGGAGTTATTAGGTCTCTGAATCAGTTCAGGCCCTGTGTTGAGAAGCATGTCCAAGGTGATAATGAACACCCTGGAGTCAAAAGAGAGCGCTTCTACCATGAGAAGCAGCTACCTCTGGGAGAGTGACATCACACTGGAGTACACCAGAGCTTCCGTGAGGAAGAATGTGTCATAAACTCTAAGACCAGTTTCCATGTGCTGGCAATACTGACAAAAACTAGAATGAGAAGTATCTTTAGCAGACGAGTCAAAAGGAGTGAAGTCTAGGAAAGAGGCAGGAGACCTTCTGGGATCCAGGAACCTTAAAGATGTTCAGAACCTATGCAGTAACCTGACTGCCATAACGGATGGAAAAAAACACTTCTGTGGACACATTCTTCCCTCTCCATTTCTTCTTTTAGTTGCTTCTTTTTTTGTGGCTTTATGGTAGATTTTTCATATGAAACTATTTTGGTGGGAGTGTGCTTCCAGTTAAGGTTCCTTGGAAGCTGGACTTTGTCAGTCATTGCTTGCATTATGTTTCCTGGAACAACCTGGTCACCTCTGCTATGATGTCCAGGTTACACAACAGCAAGTTGAAGGGAGCAAGTGGAACCACAGATGTTCTTGGCTGACTCAAAGTACAGTTTCTCTATGAGTGAAGCACCATAAGCCACAGTTAGCCTGAATTAAGAACATCCAGACAGCAGAGGTTACTTTTTAATTGTGAACTATTAACTTTTTGACCCAGAATGAGCTTGTAATGAAGTGGGGATGAATATAGATTTTCAGATTCTGAGTGGTCAAATCACTTATTTAATGCCCGTTGGCATGTTGGTTTCATGCCCCTCCAAGTAAGGAGAGTGCGTAGGGGCAGTCTTTAAATGTCACATCTCCTCTCCCTCAGTTTTTTGTACTCTGGTGGTCTTCCCACTTTTGTAGCCTTTGCTCGTCTGATTGCTTTGCTCAGCTTTACTCTTAGGACTAGCGTTGATAGCTATGGAAAACAATACAGCTTACTAAGGGCATACAGGACCTTGAGGACTGTCAGACTAGACTATCTCTTTTCAGAGTCCTTATGCACAGCCACTTCCAAAATGTGATTTCTGATCCCACCAGCCTAGAACCTGAAGGAGCCAAGGAATATCAGAGTTCATCATGTGGAGAATCCTATGTCAGACACAGGGAGACCAGGAGTAGCTTGTGTTCATAGAATAGGAGTAGGCCTTCCACTAGAAAAGACTTCTCCAATTCCACCAAGACCATGCCTTCTGCAGATACAAGACCTAGGCAAGGATATGCTACTCCTGGTGCAGATATACTGAGAAGCTAGAGAGTGAGGGGTGAGATAATGGAAGTGGATATTTCCTTTGGGAGGTGTTAAATTCTGAACCTCCAGCTCTACTGCTTGCTTTAGGCACTGTCAACAAGGAGCAGTCAATACCAGGAGAGATGGTGACTCCTTCAAGAGACAGCTGGTTGATCTTGATATCTGTGCAGTTCTGACTGAATTTGTGTTGACAAGTGATGTAGTAATGGACAGAAATGATACAACAATTATAGGAGTGTTCCCTGACCCAAGTTCACCATGAGCTAACTGAGGGCTATGTACCAGAAAACTGCATGAAACTCTCATTTGTACTTAAAAATTGGTTGCTGGAAGAAGAACAGAGAAAGTAAGCTTGCTGGAGTTCTCTGTATGTGACCGTCTTGTAAGGCAGGATGCTGGTTCCTCTTTGTTTATTTTGAGAGTAATGTACTTGCTAGGGTGTTTTTTTTTTTCTTTTTTGAGTGGTTTGCTTCATTGGTAATGCTATTTGCTGTTCTAACACTGAATTTTATTTCTGGCAGGACACTGGCAGAAGTAACACAGCAGCAGCTGGAATGATGGAAGCTGTAATTAAAAGTGTTTCTGAAATTAACTGCAAGGGCAAGCAGCAGCATCTTATTGAAGAATACATGTATTAAATCAAGAAATGTATAATGTACCATTTGTATTTGCTTCCCAAGGCTGTGCAGTAACTTGAAACAAAGTGGTAACCCCTGTCTTCCCAACCCCCTTCTCATAGGACTGTAAAACTTTTCAGACCTGGATACACAGCTTTAGACACTGCCGACAAAAAACAGAGGGCCATTTTAATGAGAAGAACTCATAAATCTAGGATTTATCTCCCAAGGAAACAGATCAGGAGCTAAAGGACAGCGAGGCTGTTTCTAGTTTAGCTACGTCTAATAGAAAATGGAAATGTAAAGCTATTCTACCTCTGTCCTTTGCCAAATATCTGTCAAAAAAATACCACTCTGAATAGAGGAGAGAGTGTTTTGTTGCCCATGAGGAGCTGTGCAGTTACCAAGCCTGAGGACAGCCATTGTGCCAATAGTGATGGAAGCCCAGGTTCATTCATTTGGGTGCAGTCTGTGTTGCAAAATTTTCACTGTAATTCTGGCTAAGGGTATTAGAACCCTCTAAGAAGAGGGTTTGTACCCTCTTCTTGTCTCTCCTTCTGCTCAGAGATCACTAGCTTTTGCATTCTTTGTCCTTTAGTCTAATGTAACCTGTTACAGTTCAAGAACTCTGCCACGAGTTTCTGTTTGATCTTATGACACAGGGATATTAAGAATTACCTCAGAGTCTAAATCTAGAATGAACAGACAAGGCTGTTATATGTGCCTACAAAAATCAATTGTTAAGCCTTATAATTGCCTAATCTAGAGGAAATGCCGTAAGACAATAGATGGCTAAAGATTTGGTGAACTAGGCCAACCAAGTTTCTCTGCAAAGATGGTTTTGCAGAATGGAAAATCCCCAAGTCAGGCAAAAAGCACTGATGTAAGGCTTTCTGAACCAGAGACTGATTGGGTCAGCAGTGACTCTGTGAACCATAGTACATGCTTGGGTGAGAAAAAGGAAGAGGTGAGGATGTTATACAATGTAAATATGCAGAAGATCTTGTATGACAGATGAAGAGCTGAAGAATAAGAAGCAGTGCATTGGGGCAGAGAGAAAGAGAGAAGAGTGACCCAGGTTTCTAGGGGCATGCTGTATGTGTGATGACATCCTGCCTACCTCATATCACTCAATTGATTAGATTTTTCCACAATTTCCTTTTAGCGTGGTAAGGAAAGAAGGCAGAGAAATGGGTTACCGTGACATTTTTTTAAACGTAAATTAAATGTAAATTATGGATAAATATACTTTTGGTTGAGTAGGGAGGCAAGCTCTGACTGAGGGCTCTGGAGTCCCTGTTCTGTGAAGAAACGTGTACCAGTCTGCTAGGAGAAACAGTAGTCCTTCCTTTCTGGGCCCAGGGAAGCTTCAGAGCCCAGAGGCCCGGTAAACCAGAAAAAAAAAAAGAAAAAAATCCAGTATGTGGGTCATGCAGCAGAAGGAATATAATAAGTGTTTTAATCTGTCAGAAGGACAAGATCTTTTAACCTGAGCAGGACCGTTGCTGCTAATAAGAGTAATGACAGTTCACAATAAGCTGTGGCAAGATTTAGTACTGAATGCTGGGCTTTTTTTTTTTTTTAATAGATGCATCTCTTTAAATATTTTAAAACATAGATATATTACATTAAGTATAGTAATGCATAATGTCATTTAAAATATAGATGCCAATGAAGCAAAGAGTTAAGGGACAAAAATCCATTCAATAAACTGTGGAATGTTACCCTGTTATCATTACTGTTAGAATGACAGTAATGTCTGTAGCGTATCAGATATTTTTGACACTTTTAGGTGGTCTTAGGCCAGATTCTTAGCCAACTTTAATAATCAGTGACATTAGTGGGGGCTATATTGGTTGATGGCCTCTGTGGTTTTGTCCCTTTCCAGTAGCACTATGAAAATCTGAGTATGTCTCTAGGTAAACCAACACAGTAGCCAAACTTCTTTTTTCTTTCAGTATTTTTTCTTCACTCTCTGTTGTCAGTAGGATTCCCAGAAAAATAAAGCAATATAGTAGGCCTGATACCAAGATTGCTGACATCTGGGGAGTCTGTCACTTCCTTCTCCCCGACACCACAACCTGGCTTTTGGATCAAACCTGTAACTTGGGAGAGGAGTATAATGTAACTGTGAGCACCTGCTGAGTTGTACTAACTCTTGTTTTGGTTGCTAGCAGGAGAGTTGGCTTTTATAAACAAAGATATTTTTCATTATTTAGTTGTCTTAGTTTTCACATACAACTTATTTTTTCTTCAGCCTCAGTTATAAAATCTAGGAGTTTCTATACTCACTTGCTAGATAATGATCAATTCCAGTATGAACAACAAACTTGTTAGGAAAACAATCAGGAAATGTCTTAAACATCACCATTAGTTTTAGTGTATTATTGGTCATAGTAATGTATTACCTAATTTACAACTTTTGTCCCTCTGAGACACAGGTGAGTGACACTGAACATTGAATGATGCCTAAAGTGTTCTCTGAAAACCCCTAACAAAACCCACTTTGTTCTCTGAAACTCCAGTTCACTCATTGCTCTTCCCCATTCTTCTAGAGACATTCTGAAATCCTACTCTCCCTTATCAGCATCTTGAGGACCCAGAAGTTACCTCAAGCTTTCCCAGCCCTTTTCTTTACCCTGACCTCCACTAACTATCCCAACCGCTGAAACTCTCACTAACATTTCCCAGGCTCCCTCCCACCTCCAGAACTTCCTGGACTCCTCCCAGGTACTTGTACAAGAATACTACACTGCTGAGCACGAGACTGGCTCTGTTCAGGTGGACCATTAGCAAGGCTTAAACAGCAATATACTGGAATATAAAACTTGGATTTAATAACAGTTCACAGACTGCAGGAAATGTTAAATTTTTTAGAAGTGCTTCCTGGATTCCATTAATTGGAAAGCATAAGGCAAGGGAATTTTATCAGGAGTTTTAACAGCTATTGCCATATCCCAAATCTAAATAATAGAATTTGTTTTAGTGTTCAATGGAACATAATATTTCTCTGCATCAGTAGAGACTTCTTACTTAAAGGTTCATAGCCAGAATCACTCTAAGGAATAGAAGTCAATATCCAGCTATTCTTCAAAATACCTTGCTTAAGAAGCAATACTTTTTGGGTCAGATCTCCAGTCCCTGACATGACTGCATAAAGCAACTGCAGAGATTTAATGTAGAAGTCTTCCTGATGTGTAGACATCTTCCTTATGTGGAAGAATACTGGTTATTGGAAAGCTCTTGAGGCTTTTTCTAGATGTTTGCTCTGCTACGTGCTATGGCAAGGTGAATGTAGGATTGGGAGATAAGATCTTACATTCGGTTGGTTTACTGTGGTACTAATACAGGTATGGGAACACTAATGAACTTTCCATAGAACACAACTGTTTGCATCCTGGAGAGAATGGGAAAGAGGAAGAAACATAAGGGTGATCAGAAGTTATTCATCAGCTCAAGAATAGTCTTTTAAGCAGCTATCCACTAAATATTGTTCTTAATAGAGGACTGTTTTTTGGACTATATGAAACATTTTAAAAATAAAACAGATCTAGAGTATTGAGTAAATTATTTTAAGGTATATGAAAACACTCTGGCAGCATCTTCTTATTTCTGCTAAATATCTCCCTAACTTCAGAAGTAGAGTGAGTGAACGACAGAAAAAATAGATGTTGCTTGGATGTTGATCGCAGGTGAATTTATATACTGACAATGAATAAAGCAAACCTTTAAATTTATACAAGATGAACGGATAAAAAAACCTGAAAAAGGCAGTATAGTACAGTGTTCCTCTCTGGTGTTAAAAAGCTGCTAAAAATGGAGAATGTGCTGCCTTTCTGTGATTAGTGTAATTAGTCCTTCATATGTTCCTCCACCCATAATACTTTGGTAATTGTGAGGTGGGGCAAACTCATGTTATCACAGCTTGAAAGCATACTTAGTGTCATTGAGACTTAAGGCTGTAGATATGACTTCCCATTTGCCTTCTTTATGAACATCTACATGGTCAAGTGGTGCATCCCTTATAACATTAGAACAAAAATCACGTGTTCAGATGTCAAGAGATGAAGCTGATCAAACGTATTTCCTCAACAGCAAAATGCTTAGAATAAAGAATACAGTTAACACTGACATCAAATCCTAGCCTAAGTAAGCTACCAAACTTCATATCCTGCTGTTTCTGCATTGTTGTTTTCAACTATAGTGAACATACAATAGTGACGCACACATCAAAAGTACTTTGACATGAACTTCAAAATGCAAAATCTCATGTCTGAGCTGCTAGTGTTATTTTAAATAATTTATTGAGATTTTTTTATCTTAACATGGAAATGTTAGACTTTCCTCTAACACTTATCCATAATAAATATGATTACCTTTGCCATACACAATCAGCTTTGCACACCAGCCAGAATAAGCAAGTAAAGATATTTAGTGTCCTCCGTTACCTCTTAAAATGCATGATGTGTGACATTATTCAAGCATATATGGACACAATAGTTCAATATTATCTGGGCTTTGAAGAGATCAACAGATGAATGCAAAGGAAGAATTTTTCACCATAATGGATCCAAAGACTATGTGCTTACATTTTAAAAATGGCAAGGAAAGGAAGGACAGAGAGAAGTAATGCTGTATGGGAGGTCATGCATACTATGGAAGTTCAAGATTATGCTAGTCAGCTGTAATGAGTTGTGAGTGAAGTTCAGGATGAAGAGGAATGGGAGAGAAGCATGAGCTAACAGATGAACACCATCCTATTGAGCGTTTCCATTCAAGGAGGAGCAAAAGAATCAACAAGCTGTTCAAGTTACTTGAATTAATGTTTTGCCTGTAATTCATGAAAATATCTTAGCTTTATGTTCTTAGTCCATCTTAATTTGACCTGCTTCAGAGACAGGCTTCCGCTATGATCCTAATCCAGAGAAACTGGGTCATTTTGTCTGTCTTTAATGTTGTTGAACAACACTATGTCCTAGAAACTTGACTGGTATTATGGTAACTGTGAGATTCTCAGAAGTCTGCACCAGCAGGAAATAGTATGCAATCTAAATGCCAATTTTTTATGCATGTGAAAAGGCCAGTTAATTGCACTGTGCTAACAGGCATCACAATGTTAAGTCAAGGCAACATGTCTACAGTGTGTCTGGGATGATGTGCATTTGTTTTAGGCAATGGCATGTCCTCACTCCCATGTTCGTTGTTCTAAATCTTATGAAAACAACTGGACATTCATGGTTTTTTTTGTCATTTCTTCACTGCAGCCACATCAAAATGTGTCTCTTTGAGAAATGAGTTCAAGTGTAATAAAAAGGTGGAGAGCTAAAATAACCAGGCCCAGTTAGTTCATGTTAGTTCCTCTAAAACCTATAGCAGAAAAGAATGTTCAGGTGTATGCTTATTCTTAAGTGGTTTTCTTCCACACTTTACTTCACAGAAACTGACTGCAATTACAATAGTTTGTGTTTCCTCTTCTTTACCTGTTGCAAGAACTTTCTGAGTTGTAGATTTAGTAACCAAACCAAACAAAACAGTGAAATGGCACTTCAATGGCATTGCATTGGAATGGCAGTTGGGGAACTGAGGTGTATGCTAAAATCCCAGCTGTGTGTGTATCAGCATGTGTGTGTGTCAGCCTTGTTAACTTGGTATTCTGCCTACATTTTTAAACAACTTCAGTGTTCCACTTTCAATCACATCATATGGTTTGTATGCAGGAAAGTACTTAGATATGAATTTAAGTTTGATTTCCTGGGAATGCAAAGAAAATATAGATACAAAACTACCTAGAAGAATAGTATAATGGATTCTTCTTTTGCCTTTAAATGCGTTTATCTCAATGTAATCTCATTAGTATAAGGGGACCTCAATGACTGTGAGGGGAAATTCTTGTTTGATGTAGATAGTATGACTTAGATACTTCCGTTTCCTGCTTGCCATACCTGTTGTTATACACTGAGCTGCTGATGCAAGCCATAGGGAGCAGCATCAGACTTTTTAGATGGGAAAGTGCAGGGATCAGCTTGGTACGGGATTTTCAGGTGCAGTTGTGTCATGTTTGGTATGATTTTGTTTGGTTTTGATTTGTATGCTGTTCACAGAAATTATATATTCAGCAATCATGCTCATTGTTCTGTCTTGAAAACGTCAGCCCAGGAGATGACGGATACTTATTGGTCTTTCAGCCTTACACAGTTGTCTGGTTGCAACTTTGAACAGGGAATAGAATAAAGAACAGCCTGAACGGAAGTACCCTGGGCAACAACTGAATGTATTGAGGCTTCATATCGATGCAAAGTGTATATCTAAAGGACTTAATGTAGTGGAACTATTACTAATGACCCTGAAGTAGTCCTTATTCATACTGACATCAGTTTCATCAGGGATTTTTTTGGATGAAGATTTTGGAATCTAACAAAAAATATCTCTTGTTGATCCATTGCCAATGCTAGATCATTGTTATTACTGTCAGGTTTCTTTTTTCACATGCTTTTAATTTCTCTGAAAATGCCGTAATATTTCAGAGATTCTGGCTGATTTCTTGTATTCTACACAGAATCCTATTCTGCAAGAAAAATGATGCTAATGCAAGTATTTTTTAAATGCTAGAAGGGACTCTGATTTGTCATGTCATACATCGTTGTGTTTGCTTTTACACAGATCCCCAGGAACCACAACAATTTTTATTCTCAGTCTTTTAATAAACCAGGAAAATGAATGTGGAACCATCATGCTCAATCAGACCAGTGCTCCACTGAATCCATGTAGCTGTACAATCTGTAAGCAAAACCAACTGATTCAGAGTAGGATACGCAAAACCTACAGAAGATCGATGATTAAGTCTCTCCTCATCTTCTTGACTATTAAGGTCTGATCACACCTTAAAACTCATTGTTAACATTAGTAGTCTCTGCTTTACATCTGACAGCAGTATTTCAAACACTCACTCTCTATAAAGCACTTGACTTCTTACTTCAGCTTTTCCAAAATTGTAGCCATTAAAAATAAAATGGGAATTGAAGTGTTGAAGAAATCAAGATGGTATTCAGTTTATTATGTTTTGCCTAGACTTAGGAAATCATCAGTCATCAAGTACAGGTAGCAGTCAAACATTCTAGACTATGCTGCCAGACCAGCAAACCATAAAACGCAGTGCTGAGTTTCTGATTAGTTTTTCCCTGTTTATGGTTAAGTGCCATCTATCTAAAGTGCTTTAGGTGATCTATACAGAATTAAGTGATCTATACAGAATTAGATGTGATTATTTTTGTTAAGGTTTCAGTAAGCTGATATGGGATGCAAACCTTCAAAGAACACGCACAAGATTTTGAGTGGATTTCTAGAGTTAGTTAGTGCCTATCCAAATGGTAACTGAACAGCTCTAACATCCATGTACATGGTATGCCTTGTTGTGTATATAACTGCGGTGCAAACCAGATTGTCCAGAAGAATAGCAACTGGTGTTTCTCTTCACCCTGAACTAGCAGGTTTGCTCTTGCAAGATCAGAAGGTAATTCATGTATCTCCAGGGAATCAAGTTGAAAATCATATGAAGATTTTTTATTTCTTTAGGTGCAGGGGTCCCTGTAATATCTCCAAAGACAAAGATACTGTTAATACAGATGCTTATTTTGCCCTCTACTGTTTCTCTTTTTACTTATGAACAACAAAAAAATGTTATTTTTTTCTATACTTTTTATGGGTAATAATTTTCAGAAGTTGTAAGTAGGAAACAGTTGTCACTTCTACTATGTCTGTAATATATATTTAATTTGGACTACAATATTCTGCAACATTCTATTTTTAGTCAGTCTATTATTAGCAATTATAATGGTGCCCCACTAGTCAACTAAATCACAGAATCACAGAATCACAGAATTACAGAATGGTAGGTGTTGGAAGGGATCTCTGGAGATCACCTAGTCCAACCCCCCTGCTAAAGCAGATTCACCTAGAGTAGGCTGCACAGGACCTCATCCAGGTGGGTTTTGGATATCTCCGAAGAAGTAGGCTCTACAGCCTGTCCCAGTGCTCTGTCACCCGCAAGTGAAGAAGTTCTTCCTCATGTTCGGATGGAGCTTCCTCTGTTTCAGTTTGTGCCTGTTGCCCCTTGTCCTGTCACTAGGCACCGCTGAAAAGAGTCTGGCCCTGTCCTCTTGACACCCACCATTAAGATACTTCTAAACAGTCGTGCGATCCCCTCTCCGTCTTCTTTTCTTCTTCAGGCTAAACAAGCCCAGCTCCCTCAGCCTTTCCTCATAACAGAGGTTCTCCAGTCCCATAATCATCTTGGTAGCCCTCCGCTGGACTATTTCCAGTACCTCCTCATCTTTCTTGAACTGGGTGCCCAGAACTGGACACAGTACTCCAGATGAGGCCTCACTAGGGCAGAGTAGAGGGGAAGGAGAACCTCCCTGGACCTGCTGGCCACATGCTTCTTAATACACCCCAGGATCCCATTGGCCTTCTTGGCAACCAGGGCACACATGGTCAGCTTGTCATCCACCAGGACACCCAGGTCCCTCTCCACAGAGCTGCTCTCCAACAGGTCCGCCCCGAGCCTGTACTCGTATGTGGGGTTGTTCCTCCCCATGTGCAGGACCCTGCACTTGCCCTTGTTGAGCTTCATCAGGTTCCTCTGCACCCAAATCTCCAGCCTCTCCAGATCTCGCTGAACGGCAGCACAGCCTTCTGGTGTATTGGCCGCTCCTTCCAGTTCTGTGTCATCAGCAAACTTGCCGAGGGTACACTCTGTCCGACTGGGCCCAGTAGTGATCCCTGGGGAACACCACTAGCTGCAGGCATCCAGCTAGACTCTGCACCACTGATCACAACCTTCTGAGCTCTGCCATTCAGCTATTTCTCAATCATCCTCACGGTCCACTCGTCTAGCCCACACTTCCTGAGTTTCCCAATGAGGATGTTATGGGAGACGTTGTCAGAAGCCTTACTGAAGTTGAGGTAGACAACATCCACCTCTTTCCCCTCATCACTCGTTCTTCAACCACCCATAGGCAGAGCTTGGTACATTCCAGTTGCTCCCTCAGATAAAGAGGAACTCCCCCACCTTGCTTTTCTGGCCTATCTTTCCTAAAAAGTACATAGCCATCTATGAAAGGATTCCAGTCATAGAATCATAGAATCATAGAAAGTTTTGGGTCGGAAGGGACCCCTAGAGGTCATCTAGTCCAACCCCCCTGCAGCGAGCAGGGACACCACTAACTAGATCAGGTTGCTCAGAGCCCTGTCCAACCTGGTCTTGAATGTTTCCAGGGATGAGTCCTCCACTACCTCTCTGGGTAACCCGTTCCAGTGTTTCGCCACCCTCATTGTAAAGAATTTCTTCCTTATATCCAGCCTAAACCTACTGTGTTTTAGTTTAAAAGCATTACCCCTCATCCTGTCACTGCTGTCTCTACTAAAAAGATTGTCCCGATCTTTCCTATAGGCTCCCTTTAAGTACTGAAAGGCTGCAATCAGGTCTCCCCGCAGCCTTCTCTTCTCCAGGCTGAACAAGCCCAACTCTCTCAGCCTGTCCTCACAGGAGAGGTGCTCCAGCCCTCGGATCATTTTTGTAGCCCTCCTTTGGACCCCCTCCAACAGTTCTATGTCCTTCTTGTGCTGAGGGCTTCAGAGCTGAACGCAGTATTCCAGGTGAGATCTCACCAGAACAGAGTAGAGGGGCAGAATCACCTCTCTCGACCTGCTGGCCACGCTTCTCTTGATGCAGCCCAGGACACGGTTGGCCCTTTGGGCTGCCAGCTCACATTGCTGGCTCATGTCCAGCCTTTCGTCTATCAGTACCCCCAAGTCTCTCTCAGCAGGGCTGCTCTTGATCCTTTCATCCCCCAGCCTGTATTGATACCGGGGATTACCCCGACCCAGGTGTAGGACCTTGCACTTGGCCTTGTTGAACCTCATGAGGTTCACACAGGCCCACCTCTCCAGCTTGTCCAGGTCCCTCTGGATGGCATCCCGTCCTTCTGATGTATCAACCGTACCACTCAGCTTGGTGTCATCTGCAAACTTACTGAGGGTACACTCGATGTCCATGTCATTGATAAATATATTGAACAGCACTGGTCCCCAGTACGGACCCCTGAGGGACTCCACCTGTCACTGGTCTCCATCCGGACATTGAGCCGTTGACCACTACCCTTTGGCTGCGACCATCCAACCAATTCCTTATCCACCAAACAGTCCACTCATCAAATCCATGGCTCTCCAATTTAGAGAGAAGGATGTTGTGAGGGACCATGTCAAAGGCTTTACAAAAATCCAGACAGATGACGTCTATTGGTTTTCCCTTGTCCATGCTTGTTGTTACACCATCATAGAAAGCCACTAGGTTGGTCAGACAGGACTTGGCCTTGGTGAAGCCATGCTGGCTGTCTCAAATCACCTCCCTGGCCTCCATGTGCCTTAGCGTATCTTCTAGGAGGATCTGTTCCAGGATCTTCCCAGGCACAGAGGTGAGGCTGACAGGTCGGTAGTTCCCAGGGTCTTCCTTTCTACCCTTTTTGAAAAGGGGCACAATGTTTCCCTTTTTCCAGTCACTGGGGACTTCCCCTGACTGCCATGACTTTTCAAATATCATGGAGAGTGGCTTGGCAACTACATCAGCCAATTCCCTCAAGACTCTGGGACGCATCTCATCAGGTCCCAAGGACTTCTGTATGTTTAGGTTCCTCAGGAGGTCCCGAACCTGATCTTCACTTACAGCTGGAGGGATTTTACCCTCCTGGCCTCCTTCATGGCATCCATCGACTCGGGAGGGGTGAGGAGAGAGGTTGCCAGTGAAGACTGAGGCAAAAAGGTTGTCATCCACAACTCAAGTGAGCTGTCCCACCATGTCTCTGTAATTGCAATGAGATCAAGGCCCTGAGACTGCATACAGAATTCTAGTTCTTCCTGTTTATTCCCTGTGCTGTGTGCATTGGTGTACAGGCATTGAAAGAAATACTAATTTCACTCTTTCTTAAGTATACACTTCCAGTACTTCCTAGATATTTTTATAAGGTTAAGAGTTTGGAAAGTTTGCCATGCCCTTTTTTTAACAGAAAAGCTGTTCCATAACATCATAACCCTGCTTTGGCAGGGGTGTTGGACTAGATGACCCACACAGGTCCCTTCCAACCCTGAACATTCTGTGATTCTGTGATCAGATAATTTAGCAGGAAACCTGCTTTCTGACCTGGCTGAAATGAGAATTTATGCAGTGTTCTGACTATATCAATAGGCCTGAAATAGAGAAAGAAGGGGAGAGGGAGGGAAAGAGAGAAACCAAAGCCTATTCTGAAAATCAAATGCTAATTGTAGCTGAAGATAAGCACCTGAATTTCTGCCACAAAGGGAGAATAGTGTTGCCAAGAGCATTGCAATGGCCATTTGGCATTTCAGCTGTCGTCCCTGCAGCATATAATCACAGGGTGTATTTAAGTTCTCCAGCAATTGCAAGCCTACTAAAATTGTAGCATTCTGACATCCATCAAACTGAAGGAATGACAGGTAAAAAATACATATGAATATAAATTGCGTTCTTCCTGAGGGCGCTTCTTGTATAAAAAGTGATAGAGCTTGCATTTGAGTGAGGTTTTTTCATTCTTCTTCTTTGCAATCTTCAAGGTAATTTGGTAACAATAACACAGTGTAATTGTTTTATGAAGCTATTAGAAGTATTTAGCTTCGTAACAACTACCTGTGCACTATGTAGAGAGAAATTTTTCACTGCTGCAGTACAAGAGTCTCTGTGCCTTTGAAAAGTGCATGCCGTTTCCCTCAACATGTCAGTTTTAGGGATGGTTTTGAGGGATTTGGAAACCACAGCTGTCTATCTTTCCTGCTCCTTTGGAAGCTATCTGTGCTAACAGCAATAACCTCTATTCCCTTCATGTGATGACATTCCCAGAAGAAATATGTTTTATGCAGTGGCTTCCAGGTCATAGAAAATAAAAGTTACTGAGAGGTCTGTGTGGCAAAACCTAAAGAAACAGAACGAAATACCAACATGGTGGTGATATAGAGTAGAAACTCCATATTGTAGGCAACTAGCAGTTAAGCCCTTGCTTACCTCTATCATTGTGGGCTCCTGGTTGAAAACTTATCTTCAGGCGCTAAGATATTAAGGTCCCTTCCCAAAACACCACTGACATATAGGCTTGATTTTAAGTATGTTGATAATTCTACTGAGTCAACAATAGTCTTCATGTCATACAAGAACTTTCCATTTAGAAATCTCAAGTAGGCAGTGCAATACAGGCAGAATGTTGAAGAATGGAATGGAAAACATAATTTTAAGTCACTAAATCAGGAACATCTTTTCCATTGAAGGCTGAAACATGACTTATTTTTTTTTTCCTCTTCTGGAAATACCTTCCTTGAAATATATTTTCTTCAGCTCCATCTCAGTAGTGGCAAAGGGACAAGTCTAAAGGTCAGACCATAAGAAGACCCTGTATTTCAATGCCTGCAAGGATATTGCACAAACTAAAACAGTGTTGCAAGTCAGTCTCCAATTTGGAGCATTGTGGACAGAGCTAAACTGGATTACTGACAGCAACCTAACTCATTAATGTGTTTATTCTCTCAGACTGAATATACCTTGCTTACCTGGATGTAATAGCTTAATTTTTTCTTCGTGGCACTTAGTTCTATCTCAGAGGTACTGTTACACGGCAAAATCTTAATTTTGTATTAATTTTGTTGGAAGTTGTGTCTAAATAATGGCACAAAAATGAGCCTTCTGCATCTGGATTGTTCACCCCACTGAAAAAGCACAAAAACTCTCCACTCTGGCTCAAAATCTGGTTCAACGTTACACACATTTATCCAAATTTATAAGCAAATGTACAGCTAAAATAATGCCTCCATAGCAAACTACTGTTGCAGGCATTATAAGAATATCTGCATCAAGGCAGGCCGAAATAATGACTCAGGACCATCTACTGTAAAAATTTTCTTGAATAGCAAGAGGTTAGTGACGGTGCCAATCCTCCATTATACCCTTTGTGATTTGTGTAATGACAGGAGCACTTGAAAGTTCAACAAATGTTAGGATTAAGTACACTGTGAATTTAAGAAGAGTCGACTTGTGTTCTGGTGTGCATAGAAAGTAGATCTTGAGAACAGTCACAGCTACCACTACCCAGACTGAGGCCAGACTCTGGGCTGGAGTGGGGCAGGAGACGTGCTAATTCAGTGTAATAGCTAGAAAACCTCTCAATCTCAACCATGGCTGCAACAGAGATATAAAAGGAATTTACAGCTACTTCTGTGACAAAAAAATGAAGAAAGACGATATTAAATGCAGGCCAGAAGGCCACATACAATCCCATAGCTGAGGATTCCTGAGGGGAAAAAGAGAAAGGAAAACAAGCCCACGTGAAGAGGTGCCCTTAAAACATTCTTGAAACAAAAATCTGTGGTGACCACTGATCTGATATTACTTATTCCCCATCTCTAACTGTGAAGTTTACAGACCTCAGCTGGGCCCATTTGGTATTTGTCCTTTCTCAAGGGAGAGAAGGGAAAAAAAAGTGTACAGACTTCCCAGTCTTTGAAAGCCCAAAATAATAGCTGTTATGCTTCACATTGGCTGACCTTTGCAAGTGAGGACATGTCTCCAACTGGCTCAGCTATTTTCTCAGTAGAGATGTTAGTGTGCTGTACATACTCCATGTCACCAAAGGCAACTTTAGGCACATCTTAGTAATCAGGACTCCGATGAAAGCAGCTTTCATTTTCATGAGAAGATTCCTTCCAATCTGCACCTGGCAAATTAAGAATTGTTGTGAGTTCACTGTGTTTAGATTGTGTGACACTGCTAAACCTAACAAATGGTATTACTTCATAAACTAAACATACGTTTTATTGTAAGAATGCATCAAAAGATGGTGCCCTAAGATAGTTCTTCAGATAACTCTGCAGGCACTGTAAAATGATTACTTTAATATATGAAAGCACAAGAAAGGCTGTTCTTTGTAGTCTGTGCTATAGACTTTTTGACCAAGATTTTAGCTGCATCTGGTCTAGCCATTTGCTTTGAACTTCCGAACTGTGACAAAGAATACCGCTTAAAAATGTAAGATTGATTTTTGTCGTGATAGTAGGGCTGCCTAACAGCTCTTTTCTCCTTGATAGTGCATCAGCGACTATAGTAGGGGCTGGCATCAAGTTTAATAAGGCTGCGTCTTTAAAAAGATGGGGGAAAAAGCATGATAAAAATGAAATCAACTTCAAAAGAAAAGTACTTCTTAATCCTAAATGCTCCACTTCCTGGGCTATAAGAAGGTCTCAGGGGAAAAGGAGGGCAAATGAGAGAAATGTTCTTTCTTATTCTCCTGTGCATAATACCAAAGACCTTACTATCTAGGTTGCAACTTTACAAGAAAAAAAAGCTCTGAGACAATGTGAAGCACCTAAACTTGTGGATGGATTTCAAAGTGTGGAGAGTAGTGGAAAAGATGTTCTCAGTATTGGCTTAGTGGTAAATTATATTTTAGGTCCCAATCCACAGGAATTTAACAGAGACTTGGAAGGTCTATTTACACTTGCGTATGATATGGCTGGATAAAAGTGCTGGGAGCAGAATGAATGAAGTGGAGTGTCTTGAGCTTGGGGGGCTGGTGTTTTACCACTGGGCAGAAGAAGAAGTTCTAGTTTGCAGCTGCCATATGGCCACCCCATATACGTTTCCAAGTCCTGATAGCAGCTGATGTGAGTTTCAAAATCATTTTTGTCCAAGACTTTCTCTATTGCAGCTGAGATTTTAGAGGCCAGAGATTTTAGAGGGTGCTGAATTCTTTCAGCTCCAACCAAACACAGCAAAAGTTGAAAGTATGCAGATTGGACCTTTTGAAGATACCAGTTGAACATCTTGTGGGAAAACTGTTTGTGCTTACATGATCATGCTGCTTTGTGTATTATGCATCTTGGAAACAGAAGATTAATGTTGTGCAGGAAATACTGTAACAGGCCAGAAAACTAAACAAACAGCAGTCATTCCCAACTCTTGGCTATTTCATCAACTTTCTGCTATTTTTACAGATGGTTTGACTAAAAACAGAGAGAAGTGAGTCTGAGAACCCCTCCTACAGGAAAACCTGCAGTGCAGCATAATGGGGAAGGAAATCTCTGCAAACTCTATTGGAGGGTTCTTCTCAGTCATTCCAAAAGGAGAAGGGAGGAGGAAAGGTTTGCTTTCCTGTAAAAGGACACAGCAAATTCCTGTGGATATCAGCTACAGTCTGATGTCAGGGTGATACCAAGCAATCAACTGCAGAGCAAAGCATTCAGCCATGGAGGCATCTAACAAACTTGCACAAAAGGTGATCCCTGGGGAGAAGTTTCAGGATTAATGACACACATAATCCTATTATGAAAGAAGTCACTTCTAAGTGTTAAAGGTTAAATGACATCAAGGACCTCCCAAAATAAAAACAAAACAGATCATCAGGGAAATTGTTTCTGATTGTTAGAATATCAGAATAGCATTGCCAGTTCAAACACTCTAAAGGACATTTGTCAGAGAAACCATATGATACAATTAATCGGACAATGACCTGCACACCCAGCAAGCTGCTATCTACTTACTAATACTGGGTTCATGAGGAGGAGAAGAAAAAATTGCTATGAAAAGAACCACCATAGGATTGCAGGCAGAAAATTCAGCAAATAAACAAAACTCTTGTGAAACTATGATTCACAAGAAGATAGTTTCTTTTCTGGATTACAGACTAGGAGAGTCGTATGGATTCCTAAGACCTGTTAGAGTTTCAGGTACATATTGTGCCTCTTCACTGAGAATACTTCACGGTTTACTGAACATGAAGAGTGCTCATGGTATTCCTAACCAGTCAGGGTTTGGTATGTCTAAAGTAGGGCAAAATTTGATGTCTTTGTTTAGAATAAAATAAAAAATGCTGCAGTGTGACAGGCAGTTCGGAGAGGAAACATAAAAATTCTTACTTGAAAAGGGTGGACATGAGAAACATGCAAATGCCGTGAAGGGAAAAGTGAAGGGGAATTTATTGTGGAAGAAGAGGCCGGCTGTGACATGAAGACTTGTCGGTTCATAACATACAGTACTGAGCTGTGATAAACCCAGTGTAATTTTCCAGTGTTGTTTCTGCCTTTCTGATGTACACATTAAATTTTTATAAAACTGGGTTCTTTAAGTTGTTGCATAAGCCTTGAGACTGTTAATTTTGAATGGGTGGATCAGGAACATGCGAACTGCCAATAGCATGTAGAATCATAGGATTATAGAATGGTTTGGGTTGGAAGGGACCTGAAAGGCCTTCTAGTTCAAACCCTCCTGCCATGGGCAGGGACACCTTCCACTAGATGAGGTTGCTCAGAGCTCCATCCAACCTGGCCTTAAACACTTCCAGGGAGGGGGCAGACACAGCTTCTCTGGGATACCTGTGCCAGTGTCTCACCACACTCATACTAAAGAATTTTGTTCTTATATCCAGCCTAAATCTACCCCCTTTCAGTCTAAATCCATTGCCCCTTGTCCTATCACTACATCTCTTTGTAAAAAGTCCCTCTCCAACTTTTTTGTAGGCCCCCTTCAGGTACTGGAAAGGTGCTCTAAGGTCTCCCTGGGGCCTTCTCTTCTCCAGGCTGAACAACCCCAACTCTCTCAGCCTTTCCTCATAGAAGAGGTGTTCCAGCCCTTGGATCATTTTTGTGGCCCTCCTCTGGACCCGCTCCAACAGGTCCATGTCTTTCCTGTGCTGAGGGCTCCAGAGCTGGACACAGGACTCCAGGCGGGCTCTCACCAGAGCAGAGCAGAGGGGCAGAATCCCCTCACTCGACTTGCTGGCCGCACTGCTTTTGATGCATCCCAGCATAAAGTTGGCCTTCTGGGCTTCAGTCGCACATTGCTGGGTCATTTTGAGCTTCTCCTCAACCAGCGCTGCTGAGTTCTTCTCCTCAGGGCTGCTCTCAATCCCTTCTCTGCCCAGCCTGTATTTGTGTCTGGTATTGCCACAACCCATGTGCAGGACCTTGCACTTGGCCTTGTCGAACTTCATGAGGTTCACATGGGCCCACCTCTCAAGCCTGTCAAGGTCCCTCTGGACGGCATCCTTACCCTCCAGCATGTTGTCTGCACCACACAGCTTGTTGTTGTTGGCAAACTTGTTGAGGGTGCACTCAATCCTACTATCCATGGTGCCAACAAAGATGTTAAACAGCACCAGTCCTAATACTGACCCGTGAGGAATGCCACTCATCACTAATCTCCACTTGGACATCAAGTTGTTGACTGCAACTCTTCGGGTCAATTCCTTATCCACTGAGTGGCTCATCCATCAAATCTATGTCTCTCCAATTTAGAGACAAAGATGTCATGCAGGACACTGTCAAATGCTTTGCATGTAGATAGACAGATGCATATAATTATTACCTCACTTATTTAACTAGCGCTTACATGCTCCAGAAGATAAACAGAATGATAGAAGTTGGTCATCAGGCATTTGAGTTTATGCTGTTAGAATGGCAGACTGAGCCACCTGCACCACCTTACAGCAGTTTGTCTATTATTTTATCTGTTTTGCAGTTGGAGTGGTTCTCCCTACCTTTGATTGCCCCAAGATTTCAGCTGCCATTATCCCATTGTTAACTTTTCAGACAAGAACTGTTAGACCTTTTCCAGTCTTGCCATGTGCGTTTGGAAGGAAATTCCCAAGATAAGAATGCCTCTATCTCCAGCCAAACCAATCTTACCTTTTTTTCCCCTGTGATGCCTACAGAAGCTTCTGCAATCATTATGTTATTGACATGCAGAGCATTGCTTAGGACAGTAAGACAGTATCTTTGTTGCCTGTACTCTTCATCTGGCTCTTTCAGTCCATTGATTCCTGTAGATTGCAAGACATTTTCAGCCAGCATCATAATTATCTTCTGTGTTTGTAAACAATGTAGAACTGGGACTCCAGCAAGGGTCTTAAGAGCCCCAGTAAACAGCAACAGTATCACGCAATAACAAAATAATGCATGTTGTAGAAATTATTTTGTTGGATGACTATTTAATGGAGAAGACACTAAATATTTTTCTTAAGATTTTTTGCATGTTTGTTTTTTTATGAGGTGAATGGTGTTGCCAACATGAGGAAATTAAAAGAGCTGCACTGGGAGGATTTGTGGCCGACTTGACATCACAGACACGAAGTTCAGGAGTTGTTTAAATTATTTTGAGGGAAATAGCTAAATAGAAATCATGTTTTTTGTAGTGAATTCAATGATAGCTGGAGTTCGTGCAGGTAATCTTTAAAGAATGGGAAAGGAAGTAAAGACGCAAGGGGGTAATATATACAATGAGTGAACACAGAAAGGAAGAATTGTCTAAAGTAAGCAAATGATAGAGAGAAAGAAAATTATGTTAAAAGGTGTAACAGACATATCTAGGAAGAAAGTAAAAAAGAGTAGTTTTGAAGGCAGAACAATCAGAAAGTGGAAACAGGTATTGGGCAGTTAAGAGCATCAATATTTGAAAATGTGCCTGTCTTCCAAAAGCAAACATGGGAAATGAAATTAAATAATTTATACACAGAGTACTTCAGCAATCAATTAAAAGGCAGCATAACTAAAGAAATAATAATGGAGATTTTTTTTAGCAAAGATTTAAACCATTATTGCTGTAGCTTGGTATTAAAATAACAGAAGAAAACTGATTGTGTTTTACAGCATTGTAATCTGGAAAACCATGTTCGGCAGATAAATCTAAAAGATATAAAGGTGGTAAACTGTCGGTGAGAGCTGAAGCGCACTAAAGAAGTACGAACTGTGTTTCACAGCGGACTATATTTCAAGTTACAAACCCAGCCATTTTGGTGGTACATATATGTTAAGATGCAGTTATTCAAATACCCTCCTCTGGAAACATTTATTTGAGATTTGATCGAGTATTTCTGTAGGGGATCTTAACTCAGTTTATAAGAGAATGATAACAACAAAGCTGATATTCTGTGTCAGGCCTATGATCCATGTAACCCAGATCTCTCTGCCTGGCCACCAAAGACATTTAGTTAAGGAATATTAGAACTAAAGCAAACACTGACGAATACTTTTTCTCTATGGATGCAGCATTCATTTATTCACTAATATAATGATGCTTCTCCTTGATGGTCCATTTCTTTCCTAACTTTGTTTTTATTTTGTTGTTTGTATTTTTTAAAAAAGTTATTTTGTGCCTCAGCCAATCGTTGAATAGGCATTTTTCAAATAATTTAAATTGGTGGTTCTCTTTTCTGACCAGTAAGAGATAATTCAAAGGCCAGCTGTTTTTTCCTGGATGCCCTTAGGAAGAATTGGGCAGTAAACAGTCCCACAGGAATGTCTATTATTTCCCCCAGTAGCTTTGTGAAGATTCTCATAGAATACTCCTAGCTGTTGTTTTTTTTTTTTTAGGAAACCGAAACCTTGTCAAAAGTGAGTTTGTGACAAAGGGCTGTCAAAAAGTAGGAATGAGTCCAGCAGGCTTATTGCATGGATGGTGCACTGTATGTGACACAATGCTGACAGTATGACAAGAATTATATAGCATTTGTGAAGTATCCCTGTGTTCTACCATGTAGTGCTTATTCTTGCTTTCTTGATGAAACAGCTGGGGATGACGATGAAACAGCTGGGGAAGACATGTTTCAAAGAGTTTTCTTCTCTTACCCTGAATTTTGCATCTGAAAAGGTCAACAGAACCATTAGCATGGGCAGTCATAGACACGGAAATGTGTTTACAAGTACAAAGAATATAGGGATATACACACAGAGTAATTTGTTCATTTGCACAGGGACAAATTCTGCTCTCAGTTACAGCTGAGACACAACCTTGTTGACCCAATTAACATTACCGAAGGGCCACACTGGCCTGAGGCTGAGTTGGCCCTTCTTTTTTGAATAACGTTATTATTTGGAGAGGCAGCTGTAGTAGCTGTAGTCTTAAGGCGGAGGTTAATAATCTAGTCGTGTTACATTGCGGGCTAAGAAAACTGTGGCATCTGAGTGTGATGAATTACTGAAGAAGACAGAAGATCCTGGATGAGGTAGCAGAGATGATAAAAACAAACTTGTTACAATTAGTAAGTATCACTGAGGTAGCTTATGATTAATTTACTGCAAGGGAAACTGAAACAGCTGCAGTCAGTAAAAAAGAAAAGTAATGAAGTGAAAAAGAAGCATGCTGGATATAAATATGAAGCAAAAAATACAGAAGATTATAAGATCGAGCATAAAGAATTATAATGCAATTAGAAATGAACAATATTTAATAAATAAGTGCCCAACTAAAACAAAACTCTCATTACATAAGAAATAAAGATAGGTTAGAAGAGATAGCAGAGTCTAGGATTTATCTGATTTACTGACAGAAAGAAGTATACACATCTAGACTTATAAGAAGACTTTTTTAAGTGAGGACTCCGATAAGCATATAGGGACAGACAGTAAAACACTCATTTCCCAAAGGGAGTAGAAGAAATACTGAAGAAAAATAAAACTTGCCAACAGAGATTATCAGGGAATTAGAATGCCTGAAGCCTGTGAAAATGTCAGGACAAACAGATCTATTCCAGATCTCCCAAGGAAGCAGCAGGAGAGATAGGGAACGTTTTAGCAGATACATAATAGGCAAAGCCATTCTGAAGGAGACAGGGAATGAAGCATTTGCTTTACTTAATAGAAGATATACGGGTTAGATTAAGATGACAAATGACCTCTGAAATTAAATCAGCAGACCGTACATCTGGAAGGCAGCACTGACCAAGATAAATAGCACAGTGGGTGTTTCTGAGTCTCGTGGTTATAACAGCAAGTTAGTGATACTGGCAAACACTCAATTTATGCCTCTGTTTTTCCATCTGGAAAGTTGCAACATTGATATTCACTACAAAGAATTGTAATTGTAGCTAATTGATTATTTATAACTTTTTTTGGTCATGATTTCACATAATTTGGAGAATCTCAGCCTAACTTGTTGTAGATTCCACAAGTCTTTGTGGTCCGCTTATAGTATTTTTGACAGAATTTCATTAGCTACAAAGGACACCCTTTTCATATGAAATCAGGAATGCTCAAATACTGTGGATTTTAGCTCTGTTTAGTGTTATGGTCTCATCTAATCCAACTATTTTCTGGTGATTTAACACACAGGAGAGACTCCTCAGTTTCTCAGTATTAGACAGTTTTTGCCTTATGCTATAGCATTCAGCCAAACAGGAGATGCAAAGCACTGAATTCTCTTTCTGAATTTCAGTCTTGTCTATTTTTTGAAGTCAAACAGTGAAGCTGTAGTAGATTTGGTTTTCTCTGTCTTGATTTCTATACTTAAGATCACAGAAGATTATTATAAGGTGATTTACTGAAAATCATTTTGGTTGTTTCAATGATCAATGGTGTCACAGAGAACACTTAGAATTTTTATTGGAGTGGAGAGATTTTGCAGAAGCATTATAATTTCTGTTAAATTGAGGGTTTGCTTGCACTTCTAAGGAGAATTGGTGCATTGTGAAAATGTGTATCACTGTTGCAGTGGCTTCACATTAATTCTTTTCACAGGAACTGGTTTCAAAATTGCAGAGCAATTAAAAGAAGGTAGTAAACAAACTGAGCTGTTTCCACAAGGTGACAGACAGTACTGTACATAAGCCTGAATAGTTCAGAATACAGTAATATTTTGTAATGCGAAAGATACTAAAAAGTTAAATGGAAATTTTTGGGAGAACTCAGGTGTTTGTTTCATTAGCTTTAGTGGATTTGGTTTAGACCAAGACAAAAATCTCATTATGTAAGTAGCTACATGCTAATAAAAAAATAGCAGAAGTGATCAATAGAAATACAAAAGCTTTTGAATGATGGTAATTCTGTCTCATATATTAGGTCTTTTAAAGACTGTTTAGAATTCTCTGCTTCTATCTGTGGGGAGAATTTGGTCAGATCTCAGTTTCAGAGACATTCTTCCCTTCATGAAGTCCATATTTAGGCACAGATTCCCAAGCTGATGATTTGCTTGAGAAAAATTTATCTGTGTCCAGCTGAAGTGATTTGAAAGGTTCCTATTGGCTCCAAACGGCAGTTAGAGCAGGCTACATGTAAGAAGGCGATCCCTGATCTCTCTAGCAGACTACCTCATCGTTGCTGCTTTTTAAATGAGGTTTCCTAGCACTGCCAGATCAACCAGTTTCAGTTGCTAAACTTGATATCAAACCAAGAGATTTCTAAGATAGATATTCTAGAACAAGCCAACCTCGTTTAAATAGCCAACATTGAGCAAAATACAGTAAAAAGAGACAAAACTGTACAAAGTAAAATAGGATCAACTCAAATAATATTAAGCTATCTTGCTGTTGCTGAAAGTAGCACTTTGACAGATGTTAATGAAAGTTGATTTCCATTGGTATAGGTGGGGAGTTTTAATACTGTCAAATGGGGAGGAGCATTTCACTCATGGTGTCACAAACTATTTCCTTTTTGTGCCTTCCCCCTCATTTCTTGCATATAATGCTGTTCTTTTCCTCCTTACACTGTTAATGCTGTTTTCGATAATAGAAGACATCTCCTGGATTAGCTGGCCTTCAAAACAATGGAGAATCTTTCCAGATATTAGGAAAAATATATGTTAGACACATTTTGCAATTGAAATGGCCTCAGTACATTTATTTGTCATGGAACAATACTGTAAAAATCTTGATGCAAAAGCAACACAAAGTTATGGGGATGCAAGCCAAATGGTCATAGATCCTTGTCTGGTACACTTTGGCTCAGTGACCTGCTATTTGCAGGATCCAACCTCTGCAGTGGCTATCAAGCTCTGTAATTTTGGTTTTGGGGATTTTCCCACTTCACCACATTCATTAATGTCTCGCAAGCTTCTGTTTCATACAGGGCCGTTCCTAGGAATGACGGCGGTGGAGGAGTAAGATAATAATTCACACAATTGCTATGCTTTTGCAGAATGAATTCACAGACTGTATTTTCATTTACATTTCTGTTGAAATAAGTGTGGAAGAGTTGGAAGGTTTCCTGACAAAAGGGATGTGTCATTTATTCATTATAGACTTTACAAATTGGTATATATAATAGATTAAGAAGCAGCCAGTTTTAGGGGTAGTTGCAATGCTCGTATATTTACATTAGCATAAAGTTTAGCTCTCTTGTTTTCTAACTCTGAGAGTTGAGAGCAATCAGATCTTAACAGCTGACGTGTAGTAAGATAGTGTGCTGCAACTATGTTATGTATTACTCAGATATGATAATGCTGTAGACTGTAGATAATGCTGTAGGATACAGGGGAGATGATAGAAGGAGGGACAGAAGATCAGGTGAAAACCAATTGGAATCAGTTTCAAAACATGTACAAGAGGTATTTCATGCAATATGTAGCTGATTAGTGCAACTCGCTGCCAAAGGATGCTGTGGGTAGTAAAATTGTACATAGATTTGAGAAGAAAAGGGAGAATGTAATGGAACAGAAATTCATTGAAGTTTGTGAAATGTATAGAAACTATTTATAGCTCATGAAGAGCTGAAAATACTTGAAGGCTGGAAGGTTTTAGGGGTGTACAATGTATATCCTTGCCCTTTTATTACTTATACTTAGGCATCTGCCTGTGATTCCTACTGGAGACTTGGCTCTCGGCTTTAAAGAATTCTGCTGTCATCCAGGATGGCTTTCTAATGTTCCTGTATTTCAGGAATCAAAGTTTAATGTTTACTGAATACAATAAATAATTTTCATTTACCATACATTATATATAAAACACAAATATAAAAAATATTCCTTATCTGAAAAACAAATATATACTACAAGTTTGCATAGTCTTCTTTTTCTTTTGATGTTATATTCCATGAAAGAGTAGTGATCTCATTGTACCACTGTCTGTCTCCCTATGAGCCATAATTTAATTATCAGGAGAGCTTAAACTAATGGTGCTTAGAAGTAAGTTTTTTGAGTGGGAATTTGAATGCTCTGCTTTGTAGTGGCTTCATTTGCCCAGAGTGGGTAACTGGAGTTCTCTGAATATCACGTGTCTTCACTGGGGCATTTAAAATAGAAGCATTAGAGAATTTTGGTGAAACGACATATGCTTTTTCTAGAAGAAAACATTTCTCCAGCCTAAAATGAAATACACGTGGACAAACCCCAAGTGCCTTACAGTGAAAATTAGTGCAGGTGGAAGGGTCCACCCATATGGATTAAATGTGGGACTGGATTCCAAATATGTAACCCCCCCAGCTCCATGTATCCACTGAAGGTTTTCTGAACATGAAACGTGGTCAATGATATATCATTTTGGATGCTTTTCTGATAGCATTCCATAACCCCTTTAGCAATTTTTCTGTCTCGATATGATAAACAGTGCCATGCATTATGGGGTGAGAAGTCTCTGATTTATGAGCATTTCAAAGGAGCAATGTGTACTTGTTCATGTGGTATATGCAAGAACAAACTCTAGAAAAACTTGTGTGTATTTTTCTTTGGTTTGTTTTCACAGAATCACAGAATGTTTGGGGTTGGAAGGGACCTCTGTGGGTCATCTAGTCCAACCCTCCTGCCGAAGCAGGGTCACCTACAGTAGGCTGTAGAGGACCTTGTCCAGGTGAGTCTTGAATATCTTCAGAGAAGGAGACTCCACAGCCTCCCTGGGCAGCCTGTTCCAGTGCTCCGTCACCCTCAGAGGGAAGAAATTCTTCCTCATGTTCAGATGGAACTTCCTGTGCTTCAGTTTGTGCCCATTGCCCCTTGTCCTGTCGCTGGGCACTACTGAAAAGAGCTTGGCCCCATCCTCCTGACACCCACCCTTCAGGTATTTGTAAGCATTTAGAAGGTCCCCTCTCAGCCTTCTCTTCTTCAGGCTGAACAAGCCCAGCTCCCTCAGTCTCTCCTCGTAGGAGAGATGCTCCAGTCCCCTCATCACCCTCGTAGCCCTCCGCTGGACTCTCTTCAGTAGCTCCTCAACTTTCTTGAATTGGGGAGCCCAGAACTGGACGCAGTACTCCAGATGGGGCCTCACTAGGGCAGAGTAGAGGGGAAGGAGTACCTCCCTCAACCTGCTGGCCACACTCTTCTTGATTCACCCTAGGATCCCATTGGCTTTCTTGACAGCAAGGGCACACTGTTAACTCATGGTTATCCTGTTGTCCACCAGGACACCCAGGTCCCTCTCCGCAGAGCTGCTATCCAGCGGGTCCACCCCAAGCCTGTACTTGTGCATGGGGTTGTTCCTCCCCAGGTGCAGGACCCTGCATTTGCCCTTGTTGAACCTCATCAGGTTCCTGTCTGCCCAACTTCCCAGCCTGTCCAGGTTGTGCTGAATGGCAGCACAGCTTTCTGGTGTGTCTACCACACCTCCCAGTTTGGTGTCATCAGCAAACTTGCTGAGGGTACATCCTAACTCTTCATCCAGGTCACTGATGAAGAAGTTGAACAAGGCTGGGTGCAGTACTGACCCCTGAGGGACACCACTAGTTACCAGCCTCCAACTAGACTCAGCGCTGCTGATGACAATCCTCTGAGTTCTGCCATTCAGCTATTTCTCAATCCACCTCACCGACCACTCATCCAGCCCATACTTCCTCAGCTTCCCTAGGAGGATATCATGGGAGACTGTGTCGAAAGCCTTGCTGAAGTCGAGGTAGACAACATCCACGGCTCTCCCTTCGTCTACCCAGCCAGTCATGTCATCATAGAAAGCTTGTTTTGCTGAAGCATTACAAAATTGAGTTTTAATATTTATAATTTACTGGAAAAGAAATGCATATTTTGATTTTTTTTTTAAATTTTTTTTCTGAAGCCTAGTCCAAACTCTTTGAAATCAATGGAAACCTTGATTTGATTTTGGCTGGTCATGGATCAGCCTTTTAGTCATCACAGAATAAAGATAGATTCTTTTACAATCAGGCCATACTAGCACAAAACTTTATGTTTAACTCTGTGATCTTTTTAAAAATATGTTTAAATGAATTCCTTTTATTCTCTTTTCAATTATTCATCTCTGATGTCTACTAGTGTTCTGCTGCTTCATGACTATAATTCCTCTATTTATGATTTATTCTCTTCTTAACAAATAGTCATTCTATTTTGTCCTTATGATACCCTGCTTATGTGTAGAAACATTTGTAGAAGACTGAGGTTATTTCACTGCAGTATTTATGCATTAGGAATTATGTGGCAGTAAAGGAAATGGTGAGTGGAAAGAGGTCATGTCTTTACTCTTTCTTTTTTAATGCAGGATCCAGTGGGTGTGATTAGCAGCAACTTCTAGTTCAGCATCTGCATTTAATCAGAAGTTATTTCCTGATTTCCTAGAATGCTTAGTGTAACACTTCACCACTTTACCTCTCTTCTTTGCCAACCAGGCAACAAGAGAAGGGTTTCTAACATTCTCCTTCTTTTTGACCAACTGTGATAAAAAAAAAATCTGATTTTCGGTAAATAAGTGATAACATAAGTAAAGTAAATTACTAGACAATACTTTTTAACTCTTTCTGAAGTTTTTGTATAGCATGGTGCGGGAGTGACTCAGTTATACAGACTAGGATGAAAATATTTGAATAATTACCTACCTTTAATTTGAAGTTCATGTATTAATTTCAGTTTACAGTAAGTAGAGGTGCAAAAGAGCAGTGTTTTCCTGGTTTCTGGCACATCAATGACATTTACTGTGTATCAAGGCTCATGAGTTTGCTTTAAGGAATCCTCAGCCTTGAACCTCTGACAAAGGTGTTTAATCTGCTCTTCTATGTAAGCAGTGGATCAAAAGGAATTCACATATCCATGGGAAATTACATGAAGAAAGAACAATATAACTATATAAAGCTGAAAGATTTTTTTGCCTTTTTTTTGAGAAAAGAAGCCTCCCTTTCCCTGTTGTTTTATAGTCACAAAACCACTGACATTCACACTCAAATGTAGGTAATTCTTTATAAGGTACAAGTGTCTTTTTCTTATTTTCTTCTTTTTTTGTTTGTTTTTGTAATCAGACACCAGATACCAATTTGGTTATATTGAAAGCAAAGATGGATAAATTACCTTTAAAATGATCTCTTTCATGAAAATCTGCCAGCACGTTTAATTAGTATTAGGCAATTAATACATTAAAAATTAATTCCATATTACTTTTCTTTGATCTAATCTCTCATAAGATTTGTAATTACATTTGGTTGCCCTTCTGCTTGCTATATCTTTTCTTGCCATCATGCCCAAATACTATGCAAAGATTTTTATGGTACATACAATACGTATGAAATACCATCACCACAAGGATCAGACTGGATGGGCCCATGTGCTTATGCCCAGAAGTTGCAGATAAGAAATAATTAGTAAAAAATGTCAGCAATTTTTAGTTCCTGTAGGTGAGGGGTTTGTGTGACCCTGTGCAGCTTGATACCAGACTGAAGCTAATTACCTGTTCACTTCCAGATCATGGGAACTGAAGAAGATTCCGAGAAATTAGTAAAATATGGAAAAAAAATCTTTAACAAGTTAAAAAGTTAATAGTTCAGAATCCTTTATTAAGTGTTAGGATTTTAATAGATCTGTTGCAGAACGTTCCTCTGGCCATGAAAGTGAAGGATTTTAAAGTGTTCTCTATGGGGGCTAAAATCTGTTTCTAAATACTTAGAGAAAGTGATTCCTGTCATCTATGATCTGAATTTCCTGAGAGCTTAGACCCTTGAGGAAGCGTACCCTTGAAGTGCAATAGTAACATGAGGTAAAGTACAAACTACAACAGAGGAAAAGAATATGTCAACTCAAATAGAAGTTTTTTTCACTCTGCAGTATATTGCACAAGCACAGAAAGCAAGGCAGCTAGTATTCCTTAGAAGTCTAGAACAGAACTGATAGATAATGATATTCAACTCAAAAATATTTTTTCCCTCTAAAGAGTTTAAACAGAGAAAAAGAACTGTAGCTCATGAGTTGTGAAATACAAATTTTAAGTCTTTGTCTTTAATGAGATTATGTTACACATTACCCAGCTTTTTTGCTTTGCTTATCTTTTTGGACATCCATTACATCATGTAAGTGGCTCAAATTAAAGTTATTCTGCTACCTTGTGGCTGTAACTTGAAATACTGTATCCTCAGTGGTTTAAATTGTAAAATTCTCCATTACGTTCATACTTTTTCCACTAGGGATTTGTTAAACTGCATCCAGAATACTGTATTTGGTTTTAGATGCCTCCCCAGTAAAAGAGACAACTGTCTTGCACAAGTGGCTGAGTGTCAGAGATGATAAATTCTTGGTTTTTTCTCACCCTTCTTCCCTCTCACCTTTGAAGCACAGAAACGGAACATGAAGGCGAAATCTGTACTGCTGCTATTCTTGTCCCTGAACATTTTTCAGACTTTGATGAGAGCAGTCCGGGGACTATGGAGAATGTCACTCATAATCCTGGAGAGCTGAAAAATGTGACAACTTTAATGTTCAGATGACACAGAAATTGTATGTCTTCAGGATCAGAATTTTATGTACCTCAGTGTTGTGTAGATACCACTTTATATACCCTTTTTTAGCTCATCTTACATACGCTACTTTTGAATATTTTTTACTTTTCTTGAAATGAAAAAGGTATTTAGTTCAGAGAAATCATCTTCTAGGCTCTTGCAGTGACCACGTGTGTTATACTTCTTTGTCAGTGGTGGGCAAAGCACAGGGTAAAGAATTTGTCCAGTCTGTGGATAGCTGACCCATAGTTCTCTTCAAGGCACTTCTAGAAAGGTCTTCTTGTGGACCTTTAGACATGAGAAAGATGTGATTTTGTAAAACTGAACTCTTCCATTAGCCTTTTCTCTCTTTTCCTGAAGGTCTTGTAGTGTGACGTCCATCATATGCCCAGACATACGTTTGTCTAGTAGTAAAAAGAGACTGTATAACCCATTTTAACGGAAACTTCCTACCCTGACTTAATTAAAATGAGTATAAATGGATTATCATAAGAATTACTATGCTGAGACACTGAATCTCTGGGCCTTTCTAGTTACCTAATTTTGAACAGCGTTGAACACTTATTTAAATTCCAAAGTGCTCAGAATTCTCAGTTTGTGGTGTCTGATTGTAAACATGTGGACATTAAAGCATCACTGACTTAATACTGAAATAGCATAGAAATAGAGAGATAGTTTCTAGCCTTAGTCTAACCATAATAATAGTAAGATAATTCATATATCTAGGATCCCATTCTGTTGCAGGTATTTTGAGAAATACTTTGTATAGCTCTAATTGCTAGTTCATCTTCAGGTGACCTCAAAAGACTGTTATGGTTTGGCTGCGGCCGGCAACAAAAGCGCCACACGGCTGCCCCTCCCCCCGTCGGGGTGCGGAGGAGAATGGAAAGAAAAAGGCAGAAACTGGTGGGCCGGGATAAGGGCGGTTTAACAGAACAGCAAACAGAGGGAACAGTAATAACGATGATACAGATGAGGAGAAAACACAACACAAACCGCACAACCCAGAGAGAGAGCCGCTCTCCACGACCACTGCCGTGCACTCCCGAGTCACGAGTGAGTTCCCGCCACCCAGCTCCCCCCCACCGGAACCCAGCGTGACGGCACATGGTATGGAATACGCTGCTCTGTTTGGCCAGGTGGGGTCAGCCCGCCCGGCTTTGCCCCTTCCTGGAGTCCGGTGAAAATTAACCCTGTCCTGGCCAAATCCAGGACAAAGACCTATTCTCATTGAAACAACCCTTAGATCTGTCCTGGTATTTGTAGCAGTTCTTAGCAGGATCAGTTTGAATAACTCAATTAGCTTTTAAAATAGTGTAATATAGTGAAAGAATAGGGTCTTTATCTTGATTCTTTCAAGCCATATTCTAAAGCAGTAATTTTTTCGTGCTAATATTGACAATGATCATAAAATACTGCAATGAATCATTATTGTTTATTATATGCCAAATATACAGAGAAGTCATTGCTTCCTAATATCCAGTTTGTGCTGCACTGAATCAGATTTTCTGGATGAACTGTCTTCATCTTCTGTTTTACATAAAAACACATTAAGTAAACTTCTCAACAGTTTTTTCCTGCAAGTGTTTTTTTTATATATTAAGAGATATCAAGGGTCATGCTGGATAAAGAGAGAGCTTCAGAAGATCTCTGTTTAACATAAGAGAAAGAAAAAGCCTTCGTTTTTGAGTTATCAATTTGTAATTCCATTAGAGGCCCGTAATACTTATGTGATGACTATTTTGTACTTTAAACACTGAACAAATTTTTGCTTTTGAAAGTGAAAGGCAAAGTCCCACTGTCTATTGACAGAAACACATCTAACACAGAAGTAAGTACATATTAATGTCAGACACTGAGAAGTTAAGGAAACATTATGCAGCAGAAGTTGTTTCAGGAAGTGGCTGTGTCTGGGGAAACTGCTGATAGAAAAAGAAAATAATGTTCCATTCATGTTACAACGAAGGCATTTAGGTATGAAACGACACTGTCATGTAAAACCAAAGCCAAATAATTGTAGATTTGTATGGGCAGACACTGAACACCATATTTGTACAGGAATAGAAAATAGTAAACATTTTCTTGTATTTTTATACCAAGGAGATGTTCAGCTGGCATACAACCTATTTCATTTTACTGTAGGAGACAAACACACAGTATAGGCTTTACCTTGCTGTGGAATCTCATTCACGATTTACCACACTGTTTACTTTCTGTGGCAAGATACTTCTGCAGTGTAGGAAACAAATCTTCTTAGAGGGGAGGGATACGTACATTATTTAGTATAAAGTCAGCATATACTGCCATTGATCAAATTACATACCAACTTTTTCTTAACAGCTACACCGTGTTGCCAGAGAACGTTATGTATTATCACTAATGTTGAAAGTGGCCAAAACTCTACAATTAAAAAACCTTATTTATTTTCCTTATAGGAAATTTGTAACTCTAACTTTATTCAGAATGGCAGAGTACCAGAAATACTGAGACTGGAATGTTAACGCAACTAATCCATTAATCTGAAACTCTGTTTTTTTCCAAACCTTCAAAATAAATGCCTTCCTTAAAACATGCCTGCAGAATGGCTTAGATTAAAAACTGCTTAGTATGTATGTTAATCCCATATTGGTTGATGGGATATGTTAGTACAGCAGCTTATGTGCCTCATGAATTTTTGACATAGCATTATAAGTTTTCTCTCTTCAGTCTACAGCAACAGTTCCTTAAAAGGGAGACAGAAATTTTTTTTTTAGGATGGCGTTGGACAATAGTAGCACAAAACTTAAGATTGTGATCTAGATATGAAAGTTATGTATTCCAAAAGAGAAGATCAAATGTTTTTTCTTTGGATGTAAATCTCAAATCATAGATTAAGATTTTGCCACCACAATAGAGACACCTAGAAAATGCTGTGACCCAGACTTTCTAAACATCCTGTTTTAAACAGCTGAACAGCAGTAGCATTTAGCTGTTCCTTCATATACAGAATCATCTTTACACGGTCGAGTGAAAGCTTTTTTATTTTTAGCTCCCATTATTTTAATTACATATGTAGTCTGTTGTGGGAACTGGATTTATTTATTGCAACATCTTTGAGACTGTGCTTGGACCACTCTGTTTGACTTTTTAATTTTCATCTGTGGACCAAATGAAGTAGCTAAAATCAATTAAGATTTGAAGTTTTCCAAATGGAGGGGTTTTGATTATAATTATATTTTGATGCAGAGGGTACATTCATTTCAGACTTGTGACTCCCTTTCTATAGTTCATGGGCTGCTCCTCAAGTTAGTTCTCTATCTTCAGCAAGGAAAAAAACACAACTACTACTAAAAATTCCCATCCGTCTCACCAGAAGGACCTGCTCCCATGAAAGGTAGAGGAAAACTGTTGCTGAGTGGTGCTGCTTGGCTATGTAGGATAAGAAATAGAACAGAAGTGCTGCAGTATTACTGCACATGGGTCAAGGAAATCCTAAGCACGAATATAGGCTAGGTGGAGAATGGATTGAGAGCAGCCCTGAGGAGAAGATCTTGGAGCTGCTGGTGGAGGAGCTCAACATGACCTGGCAATATGCGCTTACAGCCCAGAAGGCCAACGGTATCCTGGGATGCATCAAAAGCAGCACGGCCAGCAAGTCGAGGGAGGGGATTCTGCCCCTCTGCTCTGCTCTGGTGAGAGCTCACCTGGAGTCCTGTGTCCAGCTCTGGAGCCCTCAGCACAGGAAAGACATGGACCTGTTGGAGCGGGTCCAGAGGAGGGCCACAAAAATGATCCAAGGGCTGGAACACCTCTTCTATGAGGAAAGGCTGAGAGAGTTGGGCCTGTCCAGCCCGGAGAAGAGAACATTCCGGGAAGACCTTATAGCAGCTTTCCAGTACCTGAAGGGAGCCTACAAAAAAGCTGGAGAAGGACTTTTTACAAGGGAATGGAGTGACAGGACAAGGGGTAACAGCTTTAAACTGAAAGAGTATAGATTTATATTAGATATAAGAAAGAAATTCTTTAGTATGAGTGTGGTGAGACACTGGCACAGGTATCCCAGAGAAGCTGTGTCTGCCCCCTCCCTGGAAGTGTTTAAGGCCAGGTTGGATGGAGCTTTGAGCAACCTCTAGTGGAAGATGTCCCTGCCCATGGCAGGAGGGTTTGAACTAGAAGGTCTTTCAGGTCCCTTGCAACCCAAACCATTCTGTGATTTTAGAATTCTATGATTCTTTTTGAGTTTTGGTCATTTTATGATGTGCTCTGAAATTAAAGACCAAATCTGTGCAAGTGGCTGCTGGAATTGGTGAGGCTGCACTGCAGAGCTTGGGACGAAAAAGCTGAAATGGGGACCGGATGGTTCCATCCCACTGCTCTGGAATATCGTAGACTCAGATACAGTGTTGTCTGGGCAGTCTTGGACATCATTGTGAAATCGGGACGCAAACAGTGCTGTCTGTCTGGCAGATAAGATATTGGAAAGAAACAGCAGGGAGGAGCCAAGCAGAAAATGAAGGTGGCAAACCAACTGTTAACATAGGTTAAACAGAGCAGAAACTGTTCTTCACAGTGTTTTCTAGAGTTCTGACTAGTTGCTTTTTCCTTTGACTATGTCAGCTAGGTGATTCAGTCCCTTCATACCTTCCTTCTCATCTGTTTAGTCCACCTTCTCTTGTCTAGGTTCTCCCTTCTGTACCTAACAAGTGAACTGTACTGTGTGTACGCAGTCTGCAGTGTTACAGTGCATATTATGTGTATTTACTTGTTTTTCTCCAGCTTTTCACTTGTCTTGTTTGTGTGGAGGTGGTGTTTATAGACTGTCTTTTTCACTATGGATGGTCCTGTTTTTGTTCCTACATAGGCACTGCCATAAACACAATTAATAACAATGCAGAAATTACACAGTATGATCACCCACACATGGCGTAAGGGTAGAACATTACAAGCTGTCATTTTTTCAGTTCAAAGTCTCAGTTAGGCAGTAATAAAAACAAATATTTAGTGTATGATAATAGCCTCATTACTACATTGAATAATGTAAAATTACTCAGCCCAAGAATAACATTATGTTCACACGAATAATGGAAACTATTAGCCAAAGTTTCCTTAGCGTGAAGGGTTCATCTTGGTACAGTTAGATGTATTTGCACCTAAGCTACGCTATGCTCTGTGAAATGACCACAGAGGAATGCCGTGGTTAATATCATTCTGAAATAGGTGTCTACAACTGGTCAGATGAATCATGTCTTAAAGTATCTGTTTCTCTTCACTGAGTGTATTAAGAGTCTAAATGGATATGCTCACATGTGAAATCTATGTTACAGAAATCTGAAGTGAGGTTAAATGAGTCACACCTGAAAGATTTTGTTTCAGTTTTCGTTACTGTTAACAAACGCAAAGCCATGAAGGTGAAAAGCAAAATTTATATATCTGTCAAAAAACAAAAGGGGAAAGAAATATTACAGCCGTGACTTGGTAAGAAAACAAATCTAAAATACCCAGCAGTTGACTGTTAGGATGCCACCCGCTTCGGGTACTCATTTCAGTTATGTAGGTTGCCTGAAGGCTTCACATTTTCCAAGAAATTTCTTCATTAGTAGACTATAAGCTTTGTGTGATGGAAAACTACTTCCATGTTTGTTGTTGATACTCTGCCATTGTGAGTGGCGTACTTAAATATGAGTTGCTGGATATCAAACTTCTGATGGACTGAAGCCTCTTCATGTAGTGAACACTGGTCTAGTGTGATTATGAAAGAGGCAGGTATGGCATACTACTCCACACTCTCAGCACCCAAAATGTCCTGTCTCAGATAGGCAAATGGGCATACAGTTTCATAATTAATTTTTTCTGAGGTGTCAGGCCAAACAGTGAACAGGTCTGAAAATCCCCAGTGGCATGCTGGGGAGCAGGAAAGACTGCCAGTTTTCAGTTCAATTTCTGCTAAATATACTTCCTTCCTCCTCTGGGGAAAATTACCCAGATAAAACCAAAATAAAAATACCCACATGAGGAGAACATAGACATGAAGATTTCACCAAACCCAGACCTTTTTCTTTGAATGATTAAGACCCTGATTTTGTAGCTGATGAGCAAAAGGCGGGTGGCTGGATCAGGTTTGCTACCATGTTTTGCATGGAAGCACAATATTGCTCTAGTGATCGGTGTAACCTTTTGTAATACAGTTATTTTAACACTGTGCATCAGTATCAATACTCCTGTTTAGTAATGTAGAATTCATGTTGAACTTGAAGATCTGAAACCGTATGGTATTACTTAGCAGTTAAATTAAATTTCTCTTCTTGGCATAAGAAGTTAGTAACTTAATTCAGCAAGCAGGAAACCTTTTGGAATTCTGTACTTGTAGGAAGCAGTCGTGTGCTAATTTGGTTATTATGTATATCCCCACTTAGCATCTATATTTCAACAATAGCTGCAGTAGAGAGTCATGCACATGAATTTTGAAGATACGACTTCAGGAACTGCCTCAGGCTAAAGACCGTTGTATCTATTGCGCTGTTACAGAGGTAGCATGCTTACTACATCTAACAAGAGTTACATCCTAAAAGATATATTTATCTGTGGCACATTATAATTGCACAATATTTTTCTGATGTAAAGTTTTCTATGGGAAGAACTTTTAATCAAAATCTGTGTTTTCTACAGGAATATATTAATCTGAGAAAAATTTTGTAAAAATTGCTTGAAGGGGGATAAAGTGTTCTGACTTTTTTCTGGTCTTTTAGTATTTCCCAGCTATGTGCAAATGAAACACAGTCTTATTCAGTTTAAATTACTTGTCACTTGAATTAAATGACAGGCCGTAAAACAGCTTGTCTGACCCAAAGTAACATTTTAAAAAATTCTGTTGAATGGTAGAATTATTTTTTGTTCTGATTTCTAATGGGAAGAAAATTCATGGTCAGAATTTCTTCTCAGCTGTCTTTTACCTGCCTCTATTGCATGAAAGCTGTGATTAAAATTAATAAATATATATTAATATGAATATTTTTATTGAGCCTAGAAAACAAGGCTGATGTAATCAACAGTTTGCTGGTACACCGTAGGATTTGAAATTGCTGGCTAATTTCAATCATATTTAGAGGAGGGAAGAAGTCGCAACAGTAAGTATGTTTCTATAAATTTTACAAACACAGAAGCTGGATGGGGGAGTGGAACACAGGTCATTATGTTCCCAGAACAAAGTGGAGGCAGAACTCAGCTGTTGCAGATTTTATTTGGCAACAGATGGCTGCCGGCTAGTCCTTCAGACCAGACTCAGTAGTGGTGATTCTTTCCATGGTGCGGATATTGAAGACGTGTGTTGAATAATATGAAGGAACAAAGAACACAAATTCTGAAACAAAGCTCCAATAGTTCTGCTGACCACTATAACAGTTTTTAAATGTTAAGGTAGCATTCTTAGTGTGTAGTCAGCAAGTAAATTATTATCCTCAGTTTATCTTTGACATCTATCACATTGGACTAAGCTTATCATGTTGGATTGGGACACAGTTGACGTGATTTCTGATGATCTTATGTGAGACTAGGCCAGACTGGCAGAGAAGCTGTGCAAACTGCCTTTGAGAATGCTGTATCTGTATTGTAGACAAATCAATTCCTGATATAAGTTTAGCTCTATTGTATTTAAAGTATCCCTTATAAAATTATGCCTAAGCTCTTAAAGTGTGCAGTCATAGAAGAACTTACAGGAAAAGGACCTCTGCAGCTCTTCTACTTTGGCTTCCTGCTCAGTGCAGGACTCACATCAGGCCTCAACGTGAGACTCAGTGCAAGACTCTTGTGACTTTAGGCTCTTGCTCAGCATAGGACTAGTGCTAAGGTTAGATCAGGTTGCTCAAGGCCTTGTCCAGTTGAGCTTTATGACCTCCAAGAATGGATGTTTCACACCTTCTCCAAGCAACCTCTTCCAGTTCTTCAGCTCTATCAAGAAGAATTTTTCCTTCATATACAGTTACAATTTCTCTTGTTGCACTTTCTGACTGTTACCTCTTTTTCTTGTGCATTTTCAGAAGAGAAGGCTAGAATGCACCTTCCAGTAGTGGAATCTGCAAGTAGGTCTCCTCTTCCTCAGGCACACACACACAAAGTCTCTTCAGCTTCTCTAACAGCGTGTTCTCAGGTCACTGATTGTCTTAATGGCTGGCTCTCTTCTAGATTCTCTCAGGTCTATCAGTGTCTCTTTTGTACAGGGTAAAGTGTCTAAAACTAACCCCAGTATTCCACATGCAGCTTCACAAGTGTCTAGTACAGCAGCGTGGTCACTTCCATCAGTTTGTTGGCCACACTGTTGTTAATACAACCCAGCATATGTTTCATCTTCATACTGGAAGGGTACACCCCTCACTCATGTTTAGATATGGTAAACATCCCTCATGCCTGGTTCAGTTGTTATCAGGCAATGTTCAGTTATTCAATAAGCACTGGACAACTTCTGCCTCAAAGGGGGGCTTTTTTTACTCACACTGAAACATACCAACAAATTGAAACACTAGCCAAAATTGCTAATCCCGTTAAGGTGTACTGTCCTGTGTGCTTAGAGAGTAGTGTAGAGTTGAAGATGTTATTGTTGCTGCTCTTCTTGTGTCTTTTCTCCCTTCTTACAGTCTGTATCCTATGAATAAGGTATTTTATTCATATGAGGCTCACATGCCCTGACTTCAGTCTTGTGATCCTTCATAAATTTACACTGCTTTGGAGGTTTATGAGCAAATTTGCAGACAGATAACTCCATTCACTTGAGGAGTTGTAATTCCTGGGTTATGAACCTTAGCTGAGCACTTCTGATGAGACATTTTGCCAGCAGGCTTGTTAGCAAACAATTAGGGCCCTCCTGAGTGATTGTTGTTGTCTTTGAAAATGCTCTTCATGAATCTTCTGCTTTTAAAATGCTACATCTACCATGTCTGTTGAGCAATGACCTTGCTCTCAAGGCCAGGTTCACCTGCTGTCAATGCTGTTACCCTGCAGGAGAGCTCGCTGTGTTTCATCCTTTCACCTTTGGTGAGACAGAACCCTTTACTACATGCACGGTTCACAGATTTCCATGTAGTCCCATTTCTAAGTCAATAGACTGGGCCTTGGTCTCATTTCAGTCACCTGGGGAGGTAGGTAAGAACAAAGCGTAGTGTTTGTAAGCTAGAACCTTAAAGCTCCCTAAATTTTCCCAGTCTATTTATTTAGTTTTATGATGTGACGCAGCATACTTAAATGATATTCAAGCTTCTTTAGAGAGTTTTTTCCTTCCATATTTTACTCTTCTCATTAAGATGATCCTACCTGACTCATCATCTCTGTAATTGTCATCCATTCCAACTTTGCAACCACGCTTCCAGCTGTGTTTTGACTGAGAGCATGATCTTCTGCAGCTGTATGTTGGGCATTTCCCAGGAACTGGCTATGTCCAAATATTAAAGGAAATAGGTCAGTGTCAGTGTCTTCCAAAGAGAGCTTACGCACTCTCACATTGGTGTTGGCATTAACACATGTTATAAATTAGCGCTATTTTTACTTTGAAATGCTAATCTAAGATCAGCATACATACTATTTTAGGACTTGTATAGACACAATGAAGTGACAGAGTAAACAATTTGTTCAGCAATGATTTGTGTAAGTAAGTAGGATATATGGGTACCTAACATAGGACCTGTACAGAACTTTTAATGACGCACAGCAGTCACAAGCTCTTCACTTCAGCCTTATGCAGACAGCTAACAAATCAAGAAGAAAATCCTTTGGAAAACCTAGGAAAAACAAGGCTTGTCGGCATTTCTGAGGCTTACAGAATTTCAGGAATCAGAGTTGTATCAATTGCATCCAGGTGCCATGAATGAATTGCTTCTTTTAGCTCCATCATGTATCCTTAACTGCTAGTACTACCTGCTGCCCCACTGGCTTATGGACTTTCATCACATCCCTGCCTTCTTTCAGAAGCCAGAAGCGGATTTCATCCTCTCAACTTCCTGCAATTAGGAATTTGCTACAGAAAGTCCATGTCTTCTGGTTAAGTGTGGATGAAAAAAATTCCACATCCTTCCTTCTTTGAACAGAACGTTGGCAGCTCTAGGATCCAAATTTAACTACGACATGGAAGAAAAATTACATTCAAGTAAATTCTTGTTTATAAACTGCATGAAACGATCATTTTTTCATTTTTGTTTGGATACGTGCATTTTCTTCATCAGCCACAAGATGGGAGTAGTGACCTTTAAGACTGTGATTTAGATTTTTTTTTTTTTTTTTTTTCGTTTTTCCCTTGTGCTGTGCCAGGCAAAGACTTTGAAAAAATGTTTTGGTCCCTCCTGAACAAGTTTTTTTGCGATGGATTAAACTGGAGAGAGTTTCTGGAATGTCAGCCTCATTCTTAATATGAATCCAAGGGGTAAATGTCACAGCAAATGTCACGTGCACGTTGAAGGAATTTCTTGTGACTAAGCATGATGTTTCTCTGATACAAGTTTCAGAGTGGTTCTTTTTCAGTTCTGCAGTGACCTTACACCTTTTCAGTTAATGGTTCCCCTTAGCACTCTCACCAGGCTGTAAGGATAAGTGGAGTAACAGATCAAAATGCTTCATGCTGTGTTTAGAGGTCACCATCTGCAAGTCTGATAGAGCACAGGTTACTTGATAAAATGGCCAGCTCTGAGTAACTTTGGGAATGAGAACTCATGTTAAAAAAACATTGAGAAATAGAAAATCCTGTGGTTAAATTTTACTGTATGGGCAACTGGACAACTACTTATTCTGCCTTAAGGCTTGTTTCTGAAAGGTGTGAGCATGCAGTAGTGTCCTATTTGTCATGTGATACATAGTGCCTATGAAGGTACTAAAGCAAAATGGACCATTCCCACACTATTGATTCTAAAATTTATGAGCATTGAGGAAGTTCAGATATGAACCTCCTTGGCCTGTTCTCAAAGCATTCTTAACTTTTGGGAAACTTTTACCTGCACGTAAGCTCTGTGACCCATATCCCTCTTACATCTGAAACACAGCATCATCCAAGCTGCCTTTTTTTGTTTGTTCAGGTTTTTTCTTGTCACAGCAATTCTCCCCTTCTCCTCCACCTAAAGAGGGAAGCATTTTACTAAGGAGTGTGTAGGAAGTACTTGCGTACATTGTTACCTGTTAATGTGGTTTGTATATGTATATAAATGTCTGTGAACAGGATTGAAAAACTGTGAAGTGTAAGCAGGCATGTACTTGTTTCAAACCAGTTGGTGCAAAGAAGAGAATGAATGAATAACAATTACATGCTTTCTTCAGCTATTAAAGCAAGAGTATTCAGAAAAATAATTTCCACTTTGGCTCATTAGGTTAATGTTATTAATGAGAGTTGGTTAATGCTTTTGAAAGGTAATATCCATTTTTGAAAGAATTTGTGATCAAGAATTTTGAAATTCAGATACTGAAAAGAAAAAGCAGAGTTTTTCAGAATCACAGTACTTGCCATTGAGAAATTTTAAGTCAGACTGTACGGTGCACTGTGTTTTTTTTTTTTTAAAGCAGCACTCTAAAGTTTCATTCTGTTTTGTTCTTTTCCATTAAAAAGTCTTAAAACTGATGCTGGGTTTAGGCCAGTTTATTGAAGGTAGATATAGTAGGAAAGAGGAACCCCTTATGTGGTTGCATGATACTAGTAAAAAATTAATTAGCCATTACATTTTGCATGAGTGATATCCATCTTTTCAGGGTTTGCCAACTGTACACAACTTTTGGCTGCATTTTAACAAACTGAAAACTGGAGTCTTCTTGCTCCTATGTTGCAGAGACACTAAAAACTTTTGAGGTTCTGTTCCTTCCATGCCTACAATAAGGAACAGGAAGGCTGAGCTAACTTGTGGCAAGCCGTAACAACACTGCAGCAGATGTATTTACGCTCTCCCATATGCCTGCACCTCCAGTTAAACCTGAAACCTTATCTTCCCTCGCTGTGATCCTGGTAGGAATTTGATATTATGATATTTGATATTTGATAAAAGACACTAGTTTTAGACATATACAAATAGTTGAGGAAAATTGCCTTAGCAATAGTGCTACAATTAAAGAAATAAAAAAGCCTTGCTAAGAGAAGGAAAGCAAGTACAGGGTTTGCATGCAAATAGCATGCTGTTCCTTTGGAAGAAGTGAGCTTGGAAGAATAGGCTGTCTGCCTCTGTTCCCTTGTCTGTTTTCTTCCTGAGTGCAGTTGTACTATGAAAATTGGCTGATGCCTTTTTGTACTATGTCTTTATTCCTTCTGTATATGCAGAAGAAGACCTGTTTGCCTTCAGGTCAGTAAAACATTTACTTTTGTTTTTCCATTTCTGTTAACAGTGTAACTACATAGCTATGTAAGAATCTTTCCCTGAATATCCATTCACAACATAGTTTACTAGCTTGCAGTATTTTAATCCTACGTAGTCTCCCACACAGCCTTAAGGTAGTTTCTGGAAGAAGAGTTCAGAGACAGTAGGTTTTGCAAAGGAGTACTCAGTGCCTTCCTAAGGCCCTCCTGAGCCACCTGGTGCATATTTATAGAGGAGAAGAAGGATTAATTCCCAGGTGGGAGGTAGACCTAGCTCAAAGACTAAGAAAATGTAAAACTAATTGTTTGCTGGGCTACTCCCTTAGCAGGGAACTCCTGAAGAAAAATAGAATTGTTTTTCTTTCCTTTCACTGTATATTTTAAAGGGCATTTGGAGTTTCTGCATGTTAAACTGCTTGGTAGGAAGGAAGCAAAAGACCTTTGCCAGCTATGAATTGTTTTGATTAAATGAGAACTCCTTTGATGTAGAAGTAGAAAGAATAAATTGGATGATATAATATTGGAGACACCACTTTATTTAAAAATGTTATCTGAGTGAAAGAACTGCTTTAGAGTAGCATGCTATGTTATTTCTGTCACATTTTCAATGGTTTCTATGTACAGTGAAACTGATGTTAATCATGAAAATTATGCCCCTGTGTGCCCACAGGCCTGAAAGGCTGAATTCAAGTCTGTTTTGACCCTCTGTGATAAGATGGGAGCAAAAGGAAAATCACAAGCTGGGTGAGACAGGAGTCGCAAGTCTCTAGGCAATGCCGTGTCTGGATCAATAAACAGCCATGAGAGGCTTCCATGCACATCTTATTCATTTGGGTGTTATTAAGGTATTTCTCATTGCCTCCTGTAGGAGATTTTACACTGGATAAGTTGACTTTTGTGGTTTGTATTATAAGGAAAACAATTCTACACAAGCATTTTATTGAGGTCCCTCAGCACCTGCCTCAGAGCTGATGACACAATGCAGTCAGGTATTGGACGACTTTGGTCTTTTTGCCATGTCTTATTTACAAGTCCAATAATTTCAAATGCATTGGCAGTCACAAGGAAGGCAATGGTCCTTGTCACATGCGCTTATAGACTTAGTGTCTAGAAGACCTTTATTTCTGTATTCCTGAGAAGTTACCCAAATGTAAGATACCATGTTATAGTGAGGGCAACATTGATAAAAGATAACTTACTGCAGTTGAATTCACCTGTTTTTGTTGAGTTATTTTACCACAACAGTTTTTGTTGAGTAGTATTTGTCCATGGACATTTTTTTCAGTATGGTGACAGAGTATATTAAGAAAGCAGCATCACAGAGGTATGAAAGACAGAAACATGGTACCATAAAGAACTGTAGAGGTATTTAAGTTTTTCATCTGAAATAGTGATTAAAAAGGGGCAAAAATAATTTTCTTTAAAGGTCTAACAGGAACGGGGATAAAATGCTGGCAGCATTTTTAATTCACTGAAGGCTGTGGGCAAACAAAAAAGTTTCCCTTACCTTATGCAAGTTCAGAAACTATTGTGTAACAAGTCTGTAATGCAAACCTTGTGGATGTGGAACAGTAACATCAGGCATTTCTGGTCTTGGTATCTCCTTTACAATGCTGTTTATTTTTTGTTCTGTCCTGAGGTTGCAGTCTGGGTGTAGCTGCACTGCCCAAGAAGCCTGTCTGTATGCATAGAGATCACATGTGTGTCATGTGCAGCACTGCCTGTGGTCTCTGCACACTCCCTGGAACAGTCAAGGCAGAGCAGGAAAGGAATACGGAGAATTGGCGCTGGAGTGGAACTGGAATTCAATTACACATCTGTTGTGGGCCCATCCTCATCATAAAAACTGGCCTGACAATTTTAGCTTTAATCATCCCTATCTGAACTCTCTTTGATGTTAAAGATGGGTTACTCTCATCCCCCTTTCTTGTCATATTGTGGGCAGGCATCACTAAATCAGGTAGCAAGATGCAGACCTCTCAGGAAACCCAGGCATGGACCGAACACTTTTCTCCAGCCCTTGAAAGTACATGGGATTGATCTGTTTGCTGTACAATCCCCAAGCCCCAGGCTAGGGATAAAATTTCTTAGAAGAGAGGCAAACTAAATCAATTCTCTTCTGTTGCTGGGGTAAAGTTGGTCAATAGCTGATATTTTAAAGCTCCTCCATCAACAATTTATGAGATTTATTCAGTTTATGTGAAAGAGCACTCCATAATCATCACTACACAGTGATGGCCCAACAGGGTGTTGCTAACTGGATATCATTTAATAAAAGTTTTTCAAGTGCTCAGCATGCTTTCATCAGAGGGTGATTTTTGTTTTTATCCTTGTTTTGTATGAACATTAGGAGGTAATCAAGAAGTTATAAAAGTTGATGATTTATGAAGCTTTTTAAGTGGTGGGTGAAATTGTAGGCTAGATATAATGCTCATATTGATCATGCTGTTGGTAAAAGCATGATAAGACTGTTGACTAAAAGTACTATTAAAATAAATTTTATGACAGGTTGTTAAGTAGAGATTTAGTATTATTTTCATGACTTGATTTTGGTTAATAGTGGTCTTGATCAACACCGGGCTGTATAGTGTTGATAGAGGTATAAACCTCACAAATATTACCAAAACCGGTGGACATTCTCCTGTGTGTTTTCAGAGTTGAGAGTGTAGTTACATAGTTACCAAAACTCTCCTACGCCAGCTCTTCAGTTTCTTAGGTTGCCTCAGTATTCTGGTCTCTTACACTAACCTTTTGAAATTTTTGTTCTGTGCTTATGGGTTCATCCAGTCTGCTTCTTCGATCCCTCACCCTCCTCTTGCTTGTTGACAATTTTTTACACAGTTCTCCTATTTTTTCTTCTTTTTTCTTTATTCTTATCCAAAGACTACTTTATTACCTTTCTTGTTCCAGTTTTGAAAACACAAGGGAAAACAAAGTCATCATATACATTTTTGCATGTATAGTCCCATACCTGTTAGTTTCTATCACACATTATCCACCTTTTACAAAGAATTCTGAAAACTTCTTGTTAAATTTTCGTAAGTTTCTCTGGTTCAGTCATTCTTTTTGGCTCTTTTCTCTCCCACTATTATGTCTTTTCATTTCTAGATATTTTCATTCTGAAAAGTCTCAGAAATTCTATTTCTCTTTCTGACAAATCACCACCAAAAAATAGAAGCAAATTTTGGCCAAATTTTGGGTTCCCCTTCAGTCTAATCCACACAAGCTACTTATGTTCATAGGTGTTGCAATCTTTCCTCTCTCACAGATAAGCAAATGGGGTAAAAATCACCAGAACAAGATTATCAGTATCATAAAACCATTCTGAAAAGGACTCTTTCGCTCATTTAGAGTGAATATTTTGTTATTCTTTTAAAATCTTCTTTTGACAAAGAATAAAACTTAATTTTAATTTTGTTTCTCCTAATAAGTATTTCAGAAACAGAGATTCACTAATGTTAGTGATTGTGTTCTGGTTCATTACAGTAGCTAAACAAAGATTTTAAGAGTAAAATCACTGAAAAGACACAGTGCAGTTGCTGGAAGTTTTTTTCAAGTTCATTTAGAGAATACTGCCAACAGTAGAGGCATTTTTATTGTTCATACAGTCAAAGATACCAAGATACCTATGACAAAATCTCGGCAAACCTAGAAGTACTGTCAAATGGGGATGTAATTTTCATTTATCTTGAAAATAAGGTAAGTTACCTCTGGCGTATCTGCGAAGCTGGGAACTTCTAGGACATATTGGAAGGACTTTCCAAACCAACATGTGTTGGTATGTCTCTATTCGAAGGTTTGGTTCCAAAAATCACAGAAAACCGTACTGGGATGACTCTCTGTAAGCCTATAATATATACAGAAATTAAATCAGATGTTAAAACCAGAGTAAATTTGTGATTAAAGAATAACATTTATGTCAGTTGCTATTACACTTAAAATTTATTACATAGTCTTTCCTGAAACATGTAAAGTAGTACAAAAGATAAAAGAGTAAATTATGTCAATAATGAGGGACTAGATTTTCCACCAAATCAAAAACAATAAACATTATTCCTGTGATAAAAATAACTTAGTTGTTCAACAATTGATGCTCTTTTAAAATGCTTAATTTACCTATCTTTGCTGATTTTTGACGTAGTAATAAACATGTTTATATTTAACATGAACTCATTCCTCTTTTGGTAATGAAGAAATAACAGTGAAGAGGAATTTAAGTTGTAAAGACGACAGAAGTTCTGAGGTTTGTTAGGCTGGTGTATGTAATGTCAGTTTGAGAGCAAGAGAATATTGAATTAGAAAGAGGAATCTTTTAATCCTTGGGTTTTCTGTGAGACATACAGTGAAGGGCTAACAACACAGAGGTAAAATTGTTGTAGACTATAGTAATTAGAATAAAATTGTGGAAAAGCACACAAAGGATTGGGGAAAATTTGGCTTAAGAATGACCTTATATAAGTTCACATATGTGATCTTTAAATGGCTAGCTGTATTTATGGACATTAGAGAAGTATACAGTTCATTGGAAAGTTATCTGAGTGATATGTGAGTTCTAATATTTTCATTCATGATGACCTAAATGATGACAACACTGCTAAGCCTAAATATTGAAAAGAAATCTATGACAGAAGATTATATAATTTTTAGGGTGGTTTTTTTTTGTTATAACAGTGAACTGAACCATGCTGTATAAAACAACTGAGTCTTGCCTGCTGAATCATTGATTTGGCATGAATCTTCATCTTGCCTGAGAGTTGCACAATATTCTACTCCTAAAGGTCCTTATTTTCACCTGAACAGATGTAGGAAAAATCTTTTGTGGTGTTTTAGAAAATTGGCGAAAACTTTTCTATGTTTATGCACTGGACACTGATCTTTTTTAGCATGGATTCCCACATGATACAAATCAGAACAGCTCTGTTGAAGTCAGTGGAGCAAATCAATCAATACTGGCTAAAGGTTTTGTCCCCAGTCAGTGTTTTGAAGGGAGGACAGAAAAGGGACACTTTTCACTGTCACGTACTGAAAAACATCATGTGTCTTACTGGGTCAGGCTAAAGACTGCCCTTCGGAAAAAAAAAAAAAATCACTGCCTCTTGGCTAAGCAAAAGAATTGTGCAGTTTTGAGTACAAACAATAGAGCCTTTGAACTCAAGATGTGCAGGCATGAAACTGTTTATTTACAGGGAAAAATGACCCACTTCTCTAGGAACATGACCCAATTTAATCTGCTAGAAAAAAATTGAAAAGCTATTTGACCTAAATTTTCTGAAGCAAAAGGTGTGTGGCAAACAGATAACTGTCCATAGAGCTCACGAGGCAGCATCATTTGCAGGTCACTTGCTCAGTGAGTCAGACAGGATTTTGTTTCTTTTAATAGGCTGTGATTAGGAACATTACCTGACGAACTTCCACAGAGCTTTGATCTGTAGTGTCACTCCTTAGCAGCTGTCTTAGGGATGCAACTACACTGTAAACACCAGTATCATTTAAGTACACTCGGAGTCCCAGGACAGGCTAAGATAACATTTGGTGATAATAAAGTACCTTCCTCAGACGGATGTGCAGTGACAGGAAGACCTGATCATTGAATTGTCAGATCTGAGATAATGTAGTTAGAAGATTAATCTCAGTATGGTTGTTGCCAGAGCTCAGCCTACAATACCGGTGCTTTTAGAAATGGGCACAAAAATTAGAATTTGATTATTTCAAATGGTCAGTGTGGTGGAAATCTCATGTGCTTGTGTGGTCTGAAGAAATTCATGCCCCTTTGTCCATTCAGGAGTCTTTCCTGGGAACAGACCTGCTTTAACTTTGACCTATTTCTTATTCCCTACATATCCATCATTCTACTGAATCATCAGAGACAGAAAAAACTGAGTCACTGCAGAACTGTTTATTCACAGTCTTTCCATGCACTCTACTCAATGTGAATACCAATTCTGCAATTGTAGAGAATCGTATGAGTGGCATCTGGTATTCAAATCACATTGACATTTTTATTAAAAGCCTGGATATGTCCATTCCTCTTCTGAAGAAAATCAAAAGCAGGGTAGAGAATACTTGTATGTGTATAGGCAATGTGTGACAAATAGGAGACCAGATTTTTTGATTAATGTTTTTGATAATTTGTTATTTTGTAGGTACTTTGTATTACCTCTGTTTGATACTTTGTGCTGACTCTGGATGGGCAGCGAGAGGTCCCATGTGAACATGGGAAGCAACTGAAGGGTACTGGAAAGTAAAAGAAGACTGGAGGATACCCTCAAAGGATATGGTGGCCAGAGGTAGACTGACATTAAAGCATTTTATTAGGTCCCAATAATTCTGCTTTTCTCAGTGATTTACCTTACTACAGGTAATTCTTGTGGTGTCATAAACCTTCAGCTTTAACAGCTTGATTCAGTGGGTATTACTGCTAGGATTTTTACTGCTGTCATGATATAGAAAATCATAACATCTTTTGTAGAAGGCATGTAATAAAATATAGCAGCATACCAGAGAACAACAGATTTTCACTCTGCATAAATCTCAGTTTTCTCTACTTTCTTCAACAGAGTATACACTATGTGGTTCACTCAACCACTGAACATGACTTCATATAAATGTATAAATGCGGTGACGTGGCATGTACAGGGCCTGAACTGGCCTTTCCAGTTACCCCTACTCAGCTCTATCTATATTGCAGAAACTCTAATAAAAGTCAAATCAGTCTGATGAGCAATCTGGGAATAAGTACCCATATCTTTAAAAATGAGTAGGATTGGCAGAAGATAGCAGTTATCTCAAACACAAAAATGGAGCAAACAGCAAAATTCTCCCAGCCCAGGTGTGCATATGTCATAAATAAAAGACCCATGAATATCATCATATCAAATTGACTCCTTCCATTTGTAAAGATTTTCAGATACAAAATACCTTTCAGTATCTGTCCAATCTGTCCAACTGAAATACTTGCTCATTCTGATGAGATAATTTTCTAGCAGTATCAATTTTGACAGTGATTCTTAACAGACAAATGGTTTATCACAGATTTTTTTAGTATCTGTAGTGAATCTGTTGGAAATTTTTAGATGCAGGGTTTAACTCCCCTAAACTAACTAGAGCTCCCCAATTAGTGTTTGAATTTACTTGCTTGTTTTCTTCACAATACTCATCTTCAAGTTTTCCACTTTCATATTTGCCCTTGCACTAAGCATTGCTTGTATGTCACAATGACAGATTTACAGCCTTGATTACCCATAGCTTTCCTAGTCATCAACAGTGTGCATTCGAATATGAACCTTTCACAACAGACTCATCTTATTTACAGACAGCATGTGGCTTACCATGGCCTTTTTAATCTAATGAAGGAGTTTAACATTAGAAATCGAAGCTAATTAAGTAAAGATAAGAGCACTGCCGGTTGTTGCACAATTGGAAATAAATAACTGAGATTGGTGACTGAAATTAGAGGAGTATTGGACTGTTGGGACTAAGAAATTTTTTGATTCTTTAAAGGAATACTTTACAATTATAAATTTATCCAATGTAACTGCTAAAATCATGTGTTCAGAATTTCCTACAACAAACACTAAAGAAAAAGAGAGCCTTGAGCTTTTAGAGAAGTTTCATATCAAAGAGGTATTGTCAGAAGTACTTGGCTGACAAAAGCCCCCATCTTCAAGGTCACCTGCAGGTCCATCCTACTTTTCTATCTCCCTGCCAGAGGTTCTACTGTAAAGTGGTGCTGCCACAGGGGTACAACTACTAGAAATCATGAACAAGGAAAACTTCTTATGAACATTTTTAATATCAGGTATAACAATACAGCTATTAATTTCTTTGGACATTAATTTTATTTTGAATCACAGTTATTTCTTTACAGTTAGTAGATTTTTTCCCAACTCGCACACTCCCAGTATCTACACTTCAAAAATCAGAATTCTATCATTATTTTAGATATGGTTATTTAAAAATTATTATTTAAAATTTATCTGCTTTTTTCTTCAGGCTACCTATGGTCTATACTGATATATTTTTATTAGTCTAATATATTTTTATTAGTCAATAAAAGATACTTTTTATTAATTTTTGTTTAAAAATATTTTTTTGTTTATTAGCAGCTGAATTCTCCTCAAAATCCTGCTCTGTAGAATATATTTAAATGTAATTTTTGCAAGTGAAGCAGAGAAGGTTGTTTTTGTTTAAGAGAAAAAATTGATTTATGCACATACTAAGTGTTTCTGGAATAGAGTTTGCAGATTCAATCTTACAGTGCTGCACAATTTGTTACAGAGCTGTGATTCAGCCCTTGGCTTGGGAGTAAGGAATGAAAAAATATGAAAAAAGGAAACACGTCTCCCCCCATATACACAAAAGGTATGAAATAAATTAACATTTACCATGTTTTCTAAATCACTTTCTTGAATCTAATAACCTCTGTAATAGACATAACCGCATGACTGCCTAATGGCATTTATCTTCCGTTGTTGCTGTAGCCACATCCTGGTTACAGGAGAGCGCAAATGACACCACTTATTGTGGAAGTGTGGTACTTTCCCAGTCTCCCATTTGGGAAGAGAAGTGCTGTAGAAGTTGCAGCAGCCTTATGGTCTGCACCTTGCTCAATTTGTTTCAGGCAGTTTGCCTTTCTTGCTGCTGAATGAAGCTGTTGCCTGAATTCCTGTTCTTGAAATAATCACCTGCCTTAATTCAGTTTTGCAGATTTTTTTTCTGCCTGTTTTTGGAGTTACAGCCTTCATGAACATTTAATCATCAACATCCATTCCTCACAACTCCTTCTTTTCCATGCAGAGGTTTACCTCCTCCAGCATCGGGTGTGTATTCAGAGCAGTGTACCCCTCGTGCAGCAGTGAAAAGGTCTGTCCATCACACATCCCGTCTGAGTCTTCACGATCTGTTATGATGCAGCTGTTCACCCCAATTTCAGCTTGTTCCTTTTCCAGTAGCATTTTCCTGATGTACTCATTCCAACACCTGTCTACCTTTATTCCAGATCCCTATCCCAAGCTTTTCCTCTCCAAAATTATTTTTGCCAAATCCTGGTTCTAGAACAGAGCCCAGAAAATCAACAATTCTGGCCATTGTTTACTGGGGAGGAAATGGGATCCTTTCCCCAGTTTCCATCTGGGAGGAAGGGTGCTATTGGCCCAAGAAATTTTCTTTGTCATTTGATGACCCTACCAGCAGGTTATGTGCTCTGCAGATTTCCCTCTCAGCGAAAACCCATTTTATTTTAACTGTCTTCCTCCTTTCCAGTCAGCCTCACTATCATCCTACAGTTCTTTTTGCTTTTGGCAGCTCTCCCAGAATGCTGGGCTGAAAGCAGAAAGAAACCACACTTATTCTGTGGTTTCCAGAATAGACCAAGGCTCCTTATTACATATTTCATGCAGCTGTGCTTTCTTGGCCATCTCTCTCACTTTCCCAGCTAAATCCCAGTCTTCTTTCTGCGTTAGCACGTACAGATTTCTAAGATGATCAGGTATATGACTCATTGTACATGCTTGTTAGAGGGGATCATTTTCGAGGTGCTTTACAAGGAAGTGGTCTAGTTCAGTCTGGATGTTTTGGAATTCGTAATTACTTCTTTTACCAGTAGAAAGAGTAGGTGCTTCTATTTTATGTCTTCATGAGTACTGATAGGCAGCTTTTCATGCTAAAATACACTGATTTGTCAATATCCAAACTGTATACATCACTATAAAGTCACCTTTAAATACGGTCACTTTTAGTAAACCTGTACTTTCTTCTGAGCTTTGTCAAGATTATGGAAATATGGATTTCATATGTGTGACTGTGAGTACGTGTGTCAGTATATATGTATATTTTCATATATGTTTGTATATAGAGATAATACCGATGCTTTTATGTATCTTTTTTTTAAAATAGAAAAGTAATTAGTACTCTCAACCAATCTTTGCAATATAAATTCTGAACAGACCTTTAATCACTATTAGAATAAGTATCAGTTAGAGAAATTGTATATGTAGAGACAAAATATTTTTTTAGATGGGTAATCCAAATTTATTTGTATTGTACAGTCAAAGAGGAAAAAAAGAGAGGCTGTCAAATCTGTCCATTCAAATTGCAGTAATTTCACACTTATTAGATTTTAGGAGATAATGAAACATTTTACTACCATTAACATCCGAAGATAAATGTTTAGCTCTTGGGAAAAAAAATAGGAATTGGACAATATAAGCCAACATTTGGAGTAGGAAGAGTCTGTATATTATTGAAGGTTAATGAAATGTAGTTTTAGGTTCATAAATATGTGCTCCTGTGATATTCTCTTTAGTCTTCATCACCCTGTTTGCTTGAAGGAAAGGTGTGGTTAGAACCTCTTACCCTGCATTTGGAGGTGCACAGAGAGCAACAGAAATGTGTTTAAGGAGCCTGTAGCCCTGTAAATCCTCAGAGCTGGCTCCTGGTGCAGCTCTGCAGATTCTACAGAAGTGAAGTTCTTGCTTTGTGGTAATTATAAATGTGCTTTAGAAATTAGAAGTCAGACCTCACCAAACTTTATGCACTGAGGAACTGTTAGCATGACTTAGTGTCACAGGCTTTTATACAGAGAATGAAATGGCTCTCCCTGTCCAGATGGCTGCCTTCATCTCATCCCTACCTTCTGGTCCCTTTTGTCTGCGGATGTCAGTCCAATTACATTTCCTGACACCCGATAGCTGTGTTTAGCTGTGGTTTCTAGATCATGGCTTTTTCAGTGGATCCAGTGAAAATGGTGGGGAAGTTCATGCAGCAATTTCAGTTATAAAGAAAGTTTGCATTCTAGATATAAGGAGAACACTTTTGCTCTGAATAGTACTGCGTTATGAGAAACAGGAAAATAAAAGAATAACAAAACCACAATTTCTGACAGAGAACATGTGGCATAGGTTCATTCTGTGCTGTAGAGAAGGGAGTCTCCCTCATGCAGCAGCAGTGGTTTGAGCAGGTCAGGGTACTTTAAGAAGGCTCCATGCAGGAAAAAATAGGCACTGCTGCACTGCAACTCTGATGTTTGGGATTGCGCAATTGGAACAAGCTTGCCGGGTTCATAGCTATTTTAATCCCTGGGGTTAAGACATGCTGAGAGAATGAACTAAGGGTTTTGCATAGCTAATCGCCAATCCTGAATTTGTCTTGAATGAATGGTAGAAGGATGCAGCTGGGTTGAAGGTGGTGTGTTTAGTCTGGCTGACGATTTCTCTCCCTGTTTCCTTAACTAGTCTGGTAGTTCATCTCATACATTCTCCTGTCCTCTTTTATGGGCATGAGTGTCACTGTGTCACTGCCATCTTTGCATTTTTGTAAATGCTGAAATTCACTTCAGCGTGTGGCTCTTTTACACTTCAACTTGAGGGAGTGATAAGGCAGCATTCCAACACTGGGTGAAAAAATAGAGTGAAAATGAAAAAATCCTTAAGCACACAAATATTTACAGCAAAGCTGTGCATTTTTGCTTGGTATAGGCTTTCCCAACACTGTGATACACCCTTCTTCAGACTCAGGCTTCCACTTCTGTGCAGCTGTACTCTGATATGAATTTGTGGAAGGGTTATATGAACTGTGGATGAACTTTTCTTGGCTACCTTGCTGCTAAAAGTTTTCCTCCATCACAAAACTCCCAATTAAGGTTTAATTCATAAATGCTTCACTCGTATCAACTAAATGGTTACTGGATGCAACTTCATGTGTTAATAACTTCTGAAGTAAAATACTTTAAAGATACATTTTTAATGGGTTAAAAGATTATTACTGCAGCAACGATACAGGTATCTTGCTTTCATTTATAGTATGATAGCCTACAACAGTTCAGAAGAAATTTTTCTTCCCATGTGTAATTAGCTAGTTACATTAGAAGAGTGAAAGGGGATTTGATTGTCACTGAAATTTCAGGTGTTAGACTATACTGCAAATATGATGATGGCTAGATGAAGTAGCAGTCAATGCTGGGATGGAGACACCTATTATTCATAGATTTTAAGACCCAGAAGGGACTATTATGATAATTTAGTTTGACCTCCTGTATAACATAAGCCTTACAATTTCACACAGTAATTCTTGCTCTGAGCTCCTGACATGTTCCTGTGCATTAGTAGAACAGTTTTAATAAACCAAATCCTGAAGTCTTACTTTGGCACAGAACAGAAAGTGGAAGTCAATAAGAGGTAAGAATATCTCAGTCCTTTCTCCGTCCTGCTGAAATCAGTGATAGCTTCACCTGAGTACATAATAAAGGACAGTCAGTAAAGGATTTCAGGGCACAGGCCCATATTAATATCCTGAAATATGAATAGTGTAGAAGGTATATGCCAAGTTTAAATATTGTAATTTATTTTAAATTGGAGAAGAGCATTATGGCATATTATAGCTGAGACTAACTGTAAATGATTCATTAACATTTCTGAATTTTATTTCTGTATCACCTTTGACACCATGAGAACAGTTAGAGCACACCTGTCTTGCTGTTAGTGTGCTCCTTTCTGCTCTTAGCGTGTGTTTCCATTTTGACATTGTTTTTCTGTGCTAGAGGAGGTCTTTTAATGCACACAGTGTCACCAACTTGTAATGCTGAGAGCTGCTTCAGCTTATCTGCAGGGTAATGTTACTCTTTCTGAGCCTGACATTCTCTGTGTTTTTTCTTGACTTCTGTCACTCTCTTATTTCTCAGCTCAATTAACTAATTCATGTTCATGCAGCTGAGCCTAAACATTCATACAGGTGGATTTTCCTGTTTTCCCTCTGTTTTCATCTTCTCAGTTCTCTCATCTTTATTCAGGGCCAGGCGGATGAGGGAAGAGAAGACTTGCAATACAGTCCTGCAGAGCAGGCAAAAAACCAGCTTCATACTCTAGTATTTTTTTTGCTGGACAGTGGTGGATAAATGTGTCTTAGCTATTCCTGGGACAGCCTAAGCAATGAGAAACATAATTTAGACAGTTTCAGGGGAAGTGTTGTTTGTATTCCTCCTCTTTTACTTCCTGTGCTTCTATCACAGTCATATCTTCCCTTCAGTAGAGACAAGTTCCTCAAAGACATTATCAAACATGTTCAATATGCTATTTTGCTTTTAAATATTTTTCAAGATTGAATGCATGGAAGATTATTCTGACAAAAGGAAACTGGGTTGTGATTTTTCATAGGAGTCTCTACCGGGCAGAATCAACCAGTGTGTTTCTAACACAGGCTTGTGATAAAGAAGTAGTATAAACTTCGGTCCTTAGATGGATCTGCAAGTTGAATCAGGAAAAGTGTGCTCTGGATCTTAAGTTCGTGGAAGGCATTAAAAATAGCATTAGAAAGCCACTATGTAAAGGGAAAGTTGCTTATTCACTTCAGTAGTGTTCAAGCTTTCTTGATTTTTTTTCTAAAATATTTACGAACTGAATCCTATGGCTTATATGGAAATACTGGCATGTATTGCTAGTATTACAGATCAAATAACAAGCTGTTCATGATAATACCCATGTATGTATACTAATTTAAGCTCTTACTTGCTACTTTAAAATAGCATATTAAATAAAGGAAATAAGTTAACATGGAACAGTGTATTCTTTCATTTTTAACAATGCACACTAAGAGCTTGGTTTCCATGATTTATGCAAAAAAAATTTTGCATGTACTGGTTAGTTTAGACAATATCTGTGTGGTACTGTTTTGGTGGCTAGATCAGTAACACCAAACCTTTACATGTATATTTTTAATACGGTGATGGAGGAGGTAGGGTGCTCCAAAATTCTTTCCTTTTGGTGACTTTGCTTCTAAATCTATGTCAGTCCAATCTTTAATTATACTGTAGTTTAGTCTTCATTGCAATGGTAAAGTAAGAATAATGTGTAAAAAGACCAGACTGTCAGTTTAAGGTGGATCAGACCAGTAATACTCAGCAACTTTGCACATAATAACTTCTGTCTTTGTTTCTGTGCTCAGGGTCTTTAGAAAGAGCTGAGGAAAAAAGTCATTTTTCTTGTCATCTATCTTAGTATTGTTTTTTTCTAAGTGTTGTTTTGCCTGGAAAGTAAACCCCCACTGATTAGTTTCCCATTCACTTGACAGTCAGTTTCATTTCCATTTTTCAGGTGTTCATGTTCTCTGTGTGTGTGTTCAGATATATGAAGCATCCAGGAAATGCACATATTCCTCTTTTTGCCCTTATTGCTTTTTATTTTAGCTGTATGGAAAATATAACAGTGTGTTCACAGTGTGTCATTTCCTTCAAAATATGTACAGAATTGCATTAAAGTATCTTTTGACCAATCTACAGAGATAAAGAGATCTCAGAAATATCCTGACTATATGACCTGAGTTACTAATGCCAGAATAAAATGCAAATGGAAAAAGGGAGTATATATGGGGTTTATTTTTATTTATTTTCCCACTTCTTGGGTGGCAACTATAGAAACTACACAAGCTAACCTGAGAAAAGAGGTATGATTTATCTACTGCATCATTAGTTCCTAACATCTTACTTTTGCTCTGCTGATACATGGCTGTCAAATGTACCAGGGCAGTCTGTTTCTGAACTTTATCAAAACATGAGCAAAATAAAAGAGAGGTTTGGCAGATTGACATGTAATCCTGATACCTATACTTCTATAGCTTAAAGATTTGTAGGTGTGGATAAGCTCCCCTGCATGTGACCAGGCTGTAAGCCAGTCTGCAGATAGGATAGAGGGAAGTAGTTATATTTATAGATGATGGAAAGTTTCAGGAACTTTGAATATACATTATTTTAGAAACAGGACTGCTTTTTGAAGCAGGGATTCTCAGCTTAAAGTCTGAGTTCCTCAGGAAACTTGCCAGGACAATTCATGTGATCTATCACCTACTTTGAAAAGTTTGTTTCCTGGGAAATTTTGGGCTCTGATGTAGGCCATGAAGCACATAGCAGTGATATTAGCCTTCTCTTGATCACTGTCCTTCCTGGATCATTGCTCAACCCCTTTGCATTGTTATACAAACACAGAGCAAACAAAATGCCTGTGAACTGCCCCATCCATCACTGAAAAGACTAAATTCTTTTGTTAGCTAAACTAAATTTGCACAGGCAGGTGCAGAGCTGGAGACCTGTACGATATGGTGAGAAAGGGACTTGGGAATAAGTCCCAGAAGAACAAGTGTATTCCGCTGATGTCCATTACCATGTAATTACATCATTTCAGAATGGTTCTATTGTTATTTTTATATGTTTTCATTATCATTAATTCACATAACTGTAAGGATAGAAGAAACTCTAATTACCTTTCCAACGACAATTAATATACAGATGTCCTGACGTTATGATCCCTTAGCTTCATGATAATATAGCTGTTATTTCTAAGTTGCTATTTCTGATATAAGTGCCTGCAAAGGAGGACAATCACAGGCTTAATTTTGTGGCTGCATTTCTTTATGTCCTCATCGATCCAGGTTCTTGTCTCTGCAAATGAACACTAATATGCTCTGTTTGAGCCCAAGAAACACCACATTTTACTGAATTTGCATTATTTGTCCTTGCATTTGCTTTTTAGGAATGTAAGTTTGGTTGTTCTGTAGTTAGGCGAGCCTGCAAACATATATAAACAACATGCAACACAAGAAGTAAAGAAGTCAGAATTCTGCTTTGGTCTTTGTTGCTTCTTAAGAAGAGAACGAAATGTAAAGATGAGACATTTGTGAAACTGTAGCCTCCTTCTGGATTTAACTCAGAAACATATAAGAACAGGATGTAGCAACTATTTGGAACTATAAATAATAAATCCAATTCCCAGTAGTTCTTACATCCTAATTCTGCAACAATGAGTGTATATGTAATATGAAAACCCTACCCCACACAGCCAAACCCTACCCAAGTAGAAGAGAAGGGGCACCTAAAGCTTAACTTCTAAAAAAAGAAGCAGATTTAAGATTTGGATGTCTCTAGGCTGATGCTTTCAGAGAAACCCAATTATGAGCCAAGTAATTTCCCATTTTGTCCTCACTCAGTCTGTGCAGGGTTAGCTACCAAAAGGAAATACCAGTCTGCTGAGACAATGAAATTGAGGACAGCCTGTGTGAATACTGTAGATGCTTCCAGATATTTCCTACAATTTGCTACAATTATGCCCCTGCTGACACATTGTCCATCTTCCAGTGATTCTTCTCACTCTATAATGAAACAGTCAAAATTATGATGATCCAAAGGAGCACTGGGCTTCTTGAATGATGAGAAAATTATCTTTATTTTTGTTATTTTTTCAGATGTCCATCTCTAGCATGGGAAAAAGCCATCCTGTGTGTGTGCCTGAATTGTCCACGTACCTGGGGTTTACTCTGAAAACTCTGTTAGGGTAGCAGATGGCTGGGGACCTTAAACTGATTGATATGAGTTTTATGAAAGGCCAGTCTGGGCCAGAACAACAAAGGTTAAATGTAATCACATTATAAAGCGTGACAGTACTGGAAAACAAAGAAGAGGGATACAGTCTGTAAAATATAGGTACATTCTGATGGAAACATAACAAAAAAAATATAGATTAATTGAAACTAGTTACTGCAAGAATAAGGGTAAATGGGATCGGGAGTTCAGCCCTCTAAGATAAAAAAAGTAGTAAGCTACCAAAAAGTGTAGCTTAATTTTAGTGTGGGGTTTTTTTTTATCATTTACATTGGTTTAATGATAAAATATTTTAAAAGTGGGAAGGAAAAGTAAAAGATGCAGAAGGTTTTAAAATTATTTTTTTCCACATTTACTCAAAAGCACTTTCCTCTTAGTTTAATTACACTTTGAAATCTAAAGCTTTGGTAGTAATACAACATCCATATTCAGGCCACATGGTTCATCTTCTGTTTGGAAAAGGTGAATTTTAAATCAAGTAGGGCATTGTAAAATTTCCTCATTTGTTTAATGTGTTTTTATCTCTTAAGATTGTATCTTCCCTGATTCAATTAACTCAGTGGTGACTCCTGGGTTTTCTTCAGATTTACTGCAATAGGGTTTTTCTTTCTGGCATATCTGATATGCAGAGGAGTTACCTCATGTCATTTCATTCAGAGACGGATGGAAATGCTAATTTTCTAGGGAGGAAATCTTTGTCTGCAGTTTTATTAGTAATATGACTCCAAATTATCTTACAGGTGTTTTTCAGTGGTGAGGTTAGACTCCATCTCAATCTGATAAGGCATTCCTAATAAGGGGAAATTAGGCCAGTACTCACAGGAAGAATAAAGTGCCATATGTCCTGACTTTCCACAGTGATCATTAAATCCCAGGAGGACATGTACACAGCATATTCAATTCTGAGAAAACAAAGCCAGTCTTCATGAAGCAGTTACAGTTTTCTAACAAACAGCTAATTAAGATCAAAATATTAGGTATTCTGGTTAATATAAGAAGAAAAAGAACATGTCTGTAAGCAGAGAACTCTGCAAACTGATCCCTTTTGTTAATCTTGATGGTTTATTTCTATGCATGAGCACAACAAAATACTATCTGAGTTGATACATTCTGAAATATAATTCAGAAAAAACCCCAAAAATTATACTTCCATGCAATTTAATCACATCCCTCTTTTTATTAAAGATTTCCTTCTTTATTTTTTTAAGACTTATTTGTGAATTAAAGCCTTCAAAATCTCACAGACTTTACTTGTAAGCCATATGAAATAAGCAGTTCAGAGATTGTAAACCATCCGTTATTACTTATAATCTAAATCAGAAGAATGAAATATTCCAGGAATACCTTGTACCTTCATATTTATGAAATTGTAAACCACAAAGGCGTTGACGCTGTAGTCAACGTGAAATTTTCCACCAGGTTTTAGTGATACGTAGATTTGCGATCAGATACTGCTGCCCCTTAGTGGCCTATCTATGAAGCAGAGAATCACTACCAAACGCCTCTCGCTTGCCGCAGCCAGCGTTCAGCCAGTGTGTTTCGTACAACATTTGTACACATGTCACAGTTTAATTTTAAAAGAACGATTAGAACTCTGTTCTTTGAAATGAAATTTGGGTTTGGTCTTTACATTGCCTACTAAATAATGGCACTACATTTCAACCCAGTAGCCATATATATAGCAGTAGAAATAACATGGAAAGATACATATTTTTAGGGAAATTCTGTTCCATTGAATTTTCCAAAATAGCACAAAACAGTGCATTGTGGACTTTTTTTAATACAAGTGAATGTAAAACCCCTACAAACACTGTGAATATTTGTTCTTTTCAGATAGCACTGAAGCAAAGAATGCAAAATGTTCTATACAAATAACAAGAAAAAGGCAAATGCAAGCTGCAAAAGTCAATTACTTTAGTTTTCATCAGGGGTAAAATTTGCTAACTCAAGCGTTACAAAAACAAATATGCTATGGAAAATATACAGTGAATTATGTATAACATGTTTGGGAAGGCTAAGCGTTAATGCAGATGCTTAAATTCAGAGCAAATTACTCAGGAACATAAGAAAACAGTACTTTTCTTAAAGAAAAACTTCCTTTCATTTTGTAAGACCTTTTTCCTTCTTGCAAAATAGAACATACACTTAAAAGAAGTATGATGGTGGTATTTATCTTTGATTTATTTTATTGTGAAAACATTATTTAGAGAGAAATTTATTAACAAAAAGAATTTTGTTTTCTCCCCCCTAGTTAGCTCTAGGGACAAATTAAAGCTTCAGTTTATTGCTTTCAGGGAAGTGCAGCATATATGAGAGTCAGTAAGATGTAGCGGTGCCATTAGTATTTCTGTTTAGATCATTGCTTCCTTGCAGTTAAGATCCAAATTTTGAAAACTTTCTTGTTAGAATCAGGTATGACACAGGTCAATTTTCAGAGGTTTTGTATTCTCACCACCTTTGAAAAATCAAGCAGTTAGCTGAGGTTTTTAGCACTGAAGTGCCTAATTCTAAATTCAAAGAAAATGAGATTGCATTTACACTGGTCATGAGCCCCTGGAAGAGAATTCATAGATGTCAGTCAAAAAAAAAAAAAAAAAAATCATCCGAGAACTTTGATTTGTCTATGGAACTCTGTCTTTGGTTCATTCCCAGCACAGTCTTTTGTGGACTTCAGCAATTGTATTAGGGAGAGGCTTAAAGACATATTGACATTTCATGTGCTCAATTAGATGTGCTTGTTGAGCAAAAAAAATATTTTCAGTACTGCAGGAATCCTGCAGATTCTTCATGAAAAGTATAGGTAAAACCTGCAGTTCTCTTAAACTTCACAAGCTTCTGCCTGTGGAGAATTATGCAATTATTATCTCTTTCTAAATAATGACTTTTTTCACACTGTCTAAAGCCGAGAGTCCTGTAAAGCATGGTTTATTCATGTACTGGAGAACTGAAGCCTGATGATTACAGAATGTAACATAGCCAAAGAGCTAAAAAGATGTAGCAGGACATCTACTGCTTTAAACAACAATCACACTGTATGGGTGAAAATTTTATCAATGCTGACAGGTTTACTAAATTCCAAAAGCTGCTCAAGAGAACAGCAGTAGCACCAAGGCCATCGCACTGAACTCAGAGTGTAGCTCTCTGTTCACCCTCTGTGGCACATTATTGGATGAACTTTCTCTGACTGTGAGCAATTTTTGCACTTTGGAACACACTGATGTGAGCCCTGGCTTCTATCATTGATTTGAACTTAATCTACATATTGTATTTTTATGGTATTGCCATGATTCATTTAAAAGCAGAAGCTTTTGAGCATGGCTGGCTGGCTTTCGTGATAGGGTGGGCAGCCAGAAAATGAAAACACTTCAGTGGTGGGTTGTTTTGGCTTATGTCTGGAAGGGAAAATGGCTAAAAACATTAGTCTCTCTACTATTCAGAGTTTTGACTGCTTTAGCTAGGGGGTCTGGATTCATGATCCATTTATTGTTTCCTGTCCAGCATCTAGTTGGTGCATTATCTTACATGTCTCTTTCCATTAGCTGAGCCCTATATGAAGTCAATTGAGAAAAGCAGTAGCTGTACATTGTAAAATCCTTGTGATGGTATGACAATGGCTGTGTTAGAGTGGTCTTTTCCTTGGTTCCAATGTACATTTTACCATTATATTTCATGCCTTCAGCTCAGCCGCAGTGACAGAGAAAGGTTCAGATATAGCCCAGCTTGAGTTTTAGAATTTTCCTTGAAACATTGCATAAGGGAGCACTTGACATGGAAAACACTGATGTTCCTTTCAGTTTACCAAATGTAGGACAGTCATCTCAGTAACGGGCCTGACAACATTGTAGATACCTACTTCCCTTCAAAAAAAAAAAAAAAGCAAAACAAAAAATATCTTCGTAAAGTAGAAATTGTATGTTTTCACAATGTGTTTAACTGTAATGATGAAGAGAAAGTGTTTTTGATGATGGTAAATTAAAGGAAGGTAAATTAATCTGAAGTCTTATGAGACACATGATTACACTTCGATTTGGAAGGGAGTTAGTGTAATGTAATTTGGAAGACTAGAGCAGTAGGAAGGCAGTCTCTCTTTTAGCAAGAATAGGGTTCTCATTCAAAGTTGGATCATACTTAAATTGAAGATTTACCAAAGGAAGAATCACAGCAGTTGTTCAGTTTATGAGCTCTTACTTCATGCCCAACTTTGTGTTAAAGATATATGTGATGTGGATTTGTTATACTAAGAAAGCAGTTATTGATTGACTTATCAGCTACTTTCCATAGTCATAGCAAAAGCTACACGAAAATCCGAATGAACAGACAGAATAACCGAGACCTTCAAGTCAGATCTTCAAGTCTGTCATGCCCAAAGTGTGCCCCACTTCTGTGCAGAGTTCCCCATTTGCCTGTATTTTATGGGTAAATGCAACTATACATAGGGCTGCCATACAGCTATGGCTCTGCCTGTGGAGACAAAAGTATCACGAGACACTGCAACTACCAGTGCTTTTTCTACTAACAAACTCCAAAGTACCCTATGAGGTTTATTAGGGACAGAGTATTGCAGTGTCTGGTTAGGGTTAAAAAAATGTTTCCACTCTGAAAGGCCAGTTTCAATTCACTGTAGTTTTTGTCAGTCTGTTATCTTGCAAGCTGATATTTTGTAGGTTCCTGTGCAGAAGGTAAAAAATTTTCTCAAAAAAAAGGCAGCTGGTGTGTGTGTGTATGTAAATATTTCTCACTACATGAAAAGAAACCAAGAATTTGTTAAAGTGCACAGCAGTAGAAAATGCACGTCTGAGAGAAGGAGAGACTCTGGAAGTAGGTATCTGAAAAAGAGGAAGGTAAAATGCGGGTGGCTTACTGAACTGCATTCTCCTTGCCATATGTAAACACATGCTGTCCTGAGAATGTATCTATTTTTATAGAATGTTTTGCACACATCGCAAAAAAGCATGCTTATTTTATTGCGTTATCAGTGATAGAAAATTAATCTGTTTCTGAAGTTCATCCCCCAAAATTGGTCAAAGGATCCTTTTGATACCTAACCTTTCTCAGTGCTTTTTTAAAAAAGAAATGAGATTTCTATTGTTTCCAAACAGAGTAGTTGAACACAATTGTTCATTATTATTTTTCCTTCCCTGAAGGTTGCTTTATTGATAATTCATTACAGGTTTATGTGACTACAGGAGAACAAAACCTTTTCTCTAGTCCTCTCAGTTCACGGGAGGGCATTTTTTAGTTTCTCTGCTTGTTGATCTACCCTGTCTATCCCTAGTCCCTGATTCTTCATACAAATAAGACTTTTTTTATGTCTGGACTGGAGCTTGTGAGAACCACAGAAGCAGCTGAAATTATTCTGTACCATCGTGTAGACTACTAACCTCTGAAGCTGTCAAAAGAAATCAGAGGAGAACTATGCTTGTGCTAGCCTCTCTAGCTATTATCTTACAGTACAAGTAGTAATCCGGAAGCAGACTATTACAGAAAGCAAACTCCTAATATCAGAAAAGATCCCGGAGGTCCTCTGAGAAGATTTAAAGCACAGACAAGAAATGAACAATACTAGAGTACGGTGAAGCCTTGAAGAACCTGAAAACTGTGAAATTGCTTTTACTATAGGATCCTAAACAATGTTTAAATCCCAAAGAGAGTAATTGTTTATATTACAGAACATATTCCCATCATATTATTAGTTAAAAGAAGCTATGCATTTCTGCCTTCCAGCTTTTCCCTATGTCTTTAGTAAGAAAGCATTCTTAGCTGTACAGTATTTTGCAAAAGTAGTGGACAAATGAAGATTTAAGAACAGTTAGCTGCCTTGTTGCCATGGTTACCAAGAGTAATCGACACTGATTGCTGAATACAATAAAATAGAAACAGAACGTACCATTTTAAAGAGGGTACATCTGGAATATTTAAAAGTGAATTAACACTCTAGAAAAGAAAAACAACACAATTTATTTTAGACCAAGTTCCCTGCTCAATATAGTTCTGTGCACAAAGCAGATTTTATAGATGACAGGGTGATAAAAAATACTTCCATCATTTGAAAGTGGTTTTAAATAAAATATCTGTTCAGTTCTGTAGCTGGAAGTGTGTGTCTGTATGTGTGTGTGTGTGTGTGTGTGAATGTGCAGACATGATTATGTGTTGTAGGGCAGTAGACAAATAGTGTCCTTTATTCCAGATACTGATATTAGCATACAATTTAATGTATACTCTGTGTGTTAAAATGCTTAGTTGTTATTCTATATTATAGACAATTTATGAAGTCAGATTATTTGTTTTCCAGAATGCTGCTTCATGTCATAATTTCACATGAAACTCTTAAATAAGGTACCTTACTTAAATATAATAGAAACAAACAAATGAGGAGTTTCGTACCTCCATACACAATGCATTTTTGTATCAAAAGCAAAACACTTTTGGTTTTGAGCAACTAGAACACAGAATATCTCTGAATTTCTGTAAAATAACATTGGGTTTGCTTTTCTATTATTGTTTTTCTTTAAAAAGCCTTTAGGAGGCTTGGACAGGGACTAAGTCTTTTTTTATGTGTTTTGTCTGTGACTGTGTGTTTAGCCCTTAGGATTTGTGCATAATGAACCAAGTTAGTGTTGATCCTGCTTTAAGGCTAGGAGATGGACAGGTGTGATGAACTTATACCTCGTTTCTCTATGATTTTCTTACATTAAAAAAGGTTTTGTAATAGGCAATTATCACCTAAGCCAGAATGTAGGAAACAGTGAGATTGTGTTTGTGGTTCGTTAGATATCTATTGCACAGTAGATTTTTATTTACTGCTGTAACTTACAGGCTACATAGAAATAACATGAGATCTAATGACTTTCACTGAGGAAATCTACTGGGGTAGATTTTCTGAGTATGTGTTACTGCATTTAGACATTAAACGCCATCATTTTCGAATAAAAGCTCAGGTCCCTGTAAGACAAATTTTTAAAAGCTTGCTGCTTATTGGACACTTTTGAAAATCTGGTTTCTTGCTTAGGTGCCCAAAATTGGGCTACATCATTAACAGATACAGAAGCTAAATGATCAGCGTTCTATTGAATCAAAATCATAATCCATTTTTGTATTGAACTGCACCATTTTCTCATGGCAACTCATGCACATAGTCTAGTTGGGAACCAGTTGAAACAGTAGTCTTAGCAAAATATTCGTCAAGAAGAGAATTCAGCACGAAATCATCACCAGTGCAGCTAGAAAAGAGAAAAAAATAATGATAATTAAATGTAATGATCATTTGTCATTCAAAGGTAAATCAAACGTGGATACAACTTAATGTTAGTAAAAAGGAAAGATTTCACGAAAAAGAGGGACTTTCACATGAGATCCCAGTGAAACAATTAAGAAGAATTAAAACTATGAATTATTGTGTCAGTGAAAAAGAAATAATTATCATTAAGGCACACCTATGGTAACAATCTTGAGTAGCAACATCTTCAGGTTAGGTGAATTGGGACTCTGTATGCCCAGACTGTTTTGATCATACAAACTTCCCCAGCTTTGGGACTGAAAGTCTTTGCTTTGTCTCTTTTGGCTTTCTATAGAACTCTAATAGTTCTCACACCTCAGATGGACCCTACTCACCTAATTGTTTCTGCAACAGTATTAAGCAGGAGCCATCACTGCGATGTATATTGACCCTTTTTAGATCGGCATCAAAAGAACAGCTTTGGAATTTAGGGGAAGGAATAGCTGGACTAGTTTTGCCTGTAAGCCTAGTGAAGCAATGGGTTTTAGGGGGTGGAAAGCACATCTCACCTGACTCTAGTGAGTTACTTAGGTAAATAAATGTCAGTTCCCAATGTGCTTTCTACAGCACTTTGATCTAGGAAAGTGGTACTTGAACAATAAAGACAAGGAGATTAAAGTGAGCTCTGGGAAAACTGGAAGAAGGGGATTTTCTAGACTGGTTTCTTGCACAAGGAGGAGCTGCTTCAGTTGCTGGGCTAAAAAAATGAAGGTGATAGTCCTCTGTCTTCTTCTGTCCCAGTTTAAATTTGATGCTTTGTCAATGTACCATTCCTCTGGCCATCCAGGACTGCTTGCAGAATAGGCTTTGTGTGGGCATGTAGCTTACTCCTGACTATAATAATATAGGGGTATCTATTGATATTTCCCCACCTTGATGACTGGCAATGAGTTACCTAGAAGTGAGGTGAGCTGGGTTGAGGTGCTAGGCACTGATGTAGAGTGAAGGCCCTGGAGACTTTTCTGCTCTGGGATGGGAAGCTATATGAGAAAACTTCCCCATTCAGCTGCTACTGCACCCCACCAATCCCCTCGGGGTATGTCTATGCTTGCAGTCATAAGTGATTGCAATGCTCGCTGTGTGTGAAAATGCACATTAGCTAGGTATAGAGGTGGAAAATAAACCCCAGAAGCAGGGTTAGTATGCTTAGCAAGGGTGTTCTGTGTACCTGATCAGGGATGTTATCAATAGCTTGTGCACAGACAAATGTGAATTGAATTGCTGCTGTGACAGCTGCATAGACAGATTCCTGGCTGTTACAAGGACTACAGGCTTCACAGTCCTATTCTGAACTTGTATGTATGTGGTGGTTTTTTTTAAAACACATACACAAGCATTTTCTCCTTATTATTTTCCTAATACTGCATTGTGGTAAAGTTACAATTGCCTGTCATACTGCCCGATCACATGACTAGAAAATGATATTTTTATTTTGAAATAGAATTGCTACCCCTGCTGGTAGGTAAATTTGCAGGGAGCATCCTGTAACAGCGACTGTTTCACTTCAGATAACAAAGCATTATCCACAGGTTTAATTTTATTATTGCTTTTAGTTTTCTGCCAAGGAAGCCTAATAAGAAAGGTCAAGGTATCATCAAAGCATAGACAGATTTTTGCTGAATGACATAAAACTGTCAGAGATGCTGAGCTTTGATGTTCCATTAAGTGATCGATGTAGATTACTGACTTTTGGCTAAATGCTGCTCAACTCTGTAAGGTCAATATTTGTTAGTTCATTGGTAGAATAATTAATCAATCGATACAGGATGCTTGAAGTCAGGAAAAAAATATTGCCAAGACTGTGTGTCTGGCATTAGTAACTAAAATTATTTCACAATGTCTTTGGAGTGTTATTAACTCCCTGTGTACAGAATTTATTTGTAACCATCACATTTCTAGTGGAAGGAAGGAAAAAAAAAATCCAAGTGAAGAGCACTTCTTGTAACCTTGAGCTCCTGGAAGGAAAGACCTCTAACAAGCAGAGTGCATCATCATTAGTTCTTCCCTTTCACATCACACTCAGCTTGGGAAATAATTACATGCAATTTTTCTATTTTACAGTTGGGCCACATGACACAATGTTCTTTCTTTAGAGCTCCTACTCCAGTTCTCCCATTTTGTCTTTTATTGTCGTCTATAGCATTGCTGGTAGCCTCTCACGTGTCTCCACTGGAAGCTTTTACAGCACTGCATGTACAGTGCCTTGCACAACGAGGCTCTGAACCATCAGCTGGGACTTTTAGACTACAGACTACTGCAGTAATATTAATGAATAGGGATAAAGGGCTTCCATAGGTACCCTGGGTATTTTCCAAATGTAATAGCTTTAAACTTCACAGTTCCATTAGATTTTATACTCTAATGCACCTCACATTGCTTTCAACTTGCATGCAAGAAGAGTGTATAAACTTATTCTTGTCTAGAATACTAAGATGAGCACTTCTTCACTCACTTCACGTGTCCAGGATGCTTTCAGGCTGTGAGAATTGAAAGGAAGACCTCTTTCTCAGAGGATTACAGAAGGAGATGTTTGTAATGGAGGTTTTTGGAAAAGTTTTAAAACAAATTGCTTCTTTAGGTATCTTGTAGTTTTGCATGCACAAATGTTATCTTTTTTGTGGTAGATTTCTGCAGTCCTGAGCACAGTGAGATCTCAATTTGTGTATAATGCAGTAAAAATAATAAATTATAATAAAAGAGTTCTTTTTAAATACTTGCACATAACTCATAGCTGCATTCAATAATGAGATCCAAACATGGTCTTGAAAATTAAGGAAATGCCATGCTGAATGTTTGAAGAATAAATAGCTGACCCCTATGGCAGAAGTCCACAAGGAAAGAAGCATTAATATAGTTTCCTTGTATTTTTCTTCTTATCAAATTTAAATATCAAATTCAATCAATATAAAAATTAATTAATAGAAGTCAAGAAGAAGGGAATTACAATACAGATACTAGCTTTGCTATGATCAATCACTTAGGACTTGGATAAGTAGCAGAAGAACAGCTTCATGGTGTTTTCAATGGTGAGAGATGCAGATGTATTTCGTCAATGCTTAGGAGCTCTATGCCAGCTGGCTTGCAAATGCTAGTCCTAAATAAGGGCATTTCCCTGGCTTTGATTTTTAAGTAGGCCACACTATGGTTTTATGTGACTTCCTCAGCCACGTGGTCTGGTACAAAGATTCTGCAAAGGAGACGCTGAGCAATGCTATGCTGTCGTCCTTCCCTTGCCGTGTGACACTGGGGGCACATCGTTCAGAGCAATTGGGGCTGCACCAAGTAGAAAGGGGAAGAAATTATGGTCCTTTAGACCCTACTTATCCTGACAACAGCAGCAGAGACTTTTACTTTCAATTTAACAATGGAGAACTGAACACAAAGATCCTACGTATCTTGAATTTAGAGGAGAGCAGGAAAATGTGCCCAAATTTACCAAACCATAAATTTATTTTGAATCAAGTGAAAACAAAGATGCCCTTGGTACTTTATTGAAATTACCAGAAGCTTGATGTAATCTTACAAGAAGTTTGATTCAAAGGATATGACAGTTATGTCACTCATATTCTCACACAGTTGCCTCAAAGCCACGGCTTTATGAGGCGTTCTGAATTCTTATGTCATCTGATTAATTTTTTAAAGAGATATTTTATTACAGAAATATCTGTGATTTACCACGATGGAACCCAGAAAAGACAGTCTCAGAGCTTTCTTGTATATAATTGGTTAGTTTGAATGTTGTATGATGTCAATCTAAGACCACAAATTACCAGAAAATTCTCTGCCATAACTTCTCCAACAAGGTGAAAGTTTTAAAGTTTGACTGTTCAACATATTACCTCATGGTTTAATTTCTCTGGGTATCTGTGTTGAATTAGAGGAATGTACTTTCCTTTTCAAATCTTGTAATAACATTAGAGATCCATTTGCCTTGCACTGTCATCTACTCGTTCAAGTTGAGATGACTCAACGTGTCAGATGATCTGGGTTTAGTAGAAGGGAAAAACAGCACTGCACTGAAGTTTCCTTTGTACCATGTTTCACTGGATTGTACTGGGTTACTGTGCCACAACATGTTATGTTGCATCACAAGTAACACGGAACGAGAGAAATAAGTCAATAAGGACAAAGGTACCACAACACTTAGCTCTAGCAAATGCATACAAACCAGAAAATCAAATGACATTGAAACAGATGCAGTACCTCGTTACCACAATTTCCTTTTCACCAACAGTTTTCACACAGCGATTCTAGGATTTTTACTCTGACAAAAGGCCATAATGATTCAAACTGACATTCCATGCAGGGGTTAAGCATCTCTCTGGAATGGGAAAGCCTGCTTTGTTTGAACAACAATTACTCTGAAAATTAGAAGTCTGAAAAAGAGTTTTCTTCCTTAATATGAGACTGGAAAAATAATCTCTAAATTTACGTGTTACTGTTGTTATGCTGCCTGTTGTACGCCATCAGGTTGCAAATATCTCATTCCTGTGTGGCTGTATAGACATACAGAAAGACATTTATTATTATTATTATTATTATTATTATTATTATTATTATTGTCATAATTAGTATTATTATTATGATAATTAACTTGAAGTTTGAAAGAAAGTTGGAAAGAAAGTGGAAGTCCCAAACACCTGTTTTCACTGGGAATCAATAAAAAATGAATCCAGGTTCTGATGATGGTGCAAGTTACAACCTAACAATCTCTTTACCATCACAAGGTGCTGGAGAGCTTCCCAAAGAAGGCAATGTCGTCTCTGTTTTATAGAAAAGGGGAACAACGAATTGATTTGTTCAGAATGACCCAGGAGACGAGTGGCCAAGGCTAGACCAAGGGCAATGCCACCAGAGGGGTGAATAAGTACTACTTTGTCTGCTCCATGGGGTGCACATTCTAGGACTTTAGATGAAGAAACTTTCCAAGAAATAACAACATAGTTAACCTGTACTCAAAAGTCACCTGGTGTATAAGCATGCTACAACTACCTGCCTATAATCATGTCCTCTTTAGAATTTTTTCAAGGAAGGTTCTTCAAAACAATTATGATACCAGTAGAAGGTGATATCCTTGTAAGAATTTTAACTATTGGAAGTAATCTTTTTCTGTAGAATATTCTGCACATGAAATTATTGACGTTAGTAATTTTCTCAGCTTGTTTTTCCCCTCTGGCTGAAAGCATTTACCTCAGAGGCAGAGGAAGACTTTTGCTTCCTATGAATATTGTCCTAAAATGTTTTTTTTTTGAGAGTGGGATGAAAATATAGGCAAAAAAACCCAGGAGGTGATCATTGTTTTCCTGTTTATCCATCTTGTTTTACATTTTGCTGCAGCAAAAGAACACAGATAGATGATTTGCTACTATTTAAATGTGAGTTTTGTCTTGAACCTTGTCAGAGTGAGTAGCACTGAACATCAAACTGCAAAATCAACAACTGCTAGGATGGGTTCTTACAAACAGCATTAGCAAAAGTCGCAGAGATATTATCCTTTAACATGCCTGGATGGCTTCTTCAGCATGAAGCCATGCTTATTATGTCTAGATGCAGCTTGATATGGAGATGGATACTTGTGTTTCAAAGCAGAGCGGTCAGCAGGTAAGTTTTCTAAGCCAGACAGGTTGCCAATGTAAAAGGATTAGAATAGCAACCAACGTTATGGATACAGTTGTTTCCTGGATTAGAGGAACATACAATCCTGTGAAGTTTGCTTTGCAGAGTGCAGCTTGACAGAACTAGACTTTCAGAGGTTAAGTACATGTAAATGGCATTCCTCAGTATACTGGCATATATTTTCACGTATTTTTAATGGGCAGACATAGAAGGAAGGTTTGTAGGAAACTTGATGCCATACATATCCATTATACCCGATTAGGAAATGCTGCAATGGGGGAAGTGATAGGCAACCTCTATATTATGAATTCTGATAGGAAGCACTAAACATGAAAGTGTTGTTCTCCTTTGGCTGCCTGGGGGCTTACTTAAGTGCTAGGCTTTTGATCATAGTGACGGTTTTAAACCCTGTAAGAAAACTAGAACTGAGAATAAAAAAGCTGACAGCTGTGATTCACCTCTCTGTCTCTCTTTGCCTTTCTATTATCCTAAACCCTTGAAGATCTCTGGAGAGAGATACAACTCATACTGCACATATGATGAAACAGCACTCATCATATGTCCCTTGCAAGTGCACTATATATGTCCTTTTTACTTCTGTCAGGTTATTGAGACTACTAAAAGGCAAGACCCTCAAGGTATGAACACGTTACTCAAAGAGCTATGGTGGTGCAAGTTTATAGCATATATGGTATTCTTATGTCTGAATGAATTCTGAAATCTAGTTGCTATTGAATAGTAATGAGGCAGCAAGCAGTCTATAGTTTAAGTAAAGTAAACTGTGAAGCCAATTAACTTCTTTGGGGAAAAAAATAAAAAATAAACTCTTGGCAGAAACAGAGAATTCTGAAAAACAGACTGTATAAAGAAAATAGAATTTCATAGCGTAGTAGTTATTACATGTTTAAAAAGTTTCATGTTATATTTGGCCAACGGAGGAAAGAAGATAGACTCTGAACAGGTCAGGTTAACAGAAAGTCAATTCTAGCTGTAGATGCCGTTGCTGTAATTATGAAGTTCATCATCACTTTAGGAAAAAGCACAAATCTGTAAGTGCTAGAAATACATACACTCAGTTTTTATGTGAAAACACAAAAGTGGGCTTTTTACAAATGCAGTTGTGCAATAGAGTTTTGCAGGTATATCTGGAAAGATGTGTTGAAAATAGGGTTAGTAACAGCCACTGTAACGTAAGCTATTAAGATGTTTTATGGAAACTCTAATGCCACCTATACAAAGGCTCTATCACAATCATGTCAGCTGAATACCTACATAGGGAATTGTAGACATTGTAGATGAGCCATTCCGTTGGTGGCCTTGAAAGACATAGTAATCATCTATGGTCCAAGATCATCAGTGTGGTAGGTCCAAAACTCTCTTACCCATATAGCACTTTCTAAAGTCATCGTAGTTTACAGATGACAATGACTGATTGCATATTTGGAAGCACCACTGGCAGAAACTGCACTCTAATTATGGCTCGGAAGTTTTCAAATTCCTGCACTGCAGGAGAAGTGGAAGTAAAAGATAAATAAATTTGTCTTTTATTATAGCATCTGATAAATCTGCTTCAGTAGAATTCTAATATTGGCTGCTGGCAGACCGATAAATCGTTGCAGGCTCCACTTAAAACAAGTTAGATTTCTCTTACTGTAGGGATATTTTCTGTTGATTTCAAGGATCAGATCAGAATCAAACAGAGGCATGCATGTGGTAGGTGAAATGTGCTTTTTTACTTGGTAGGCTTAGACTAAATTTATTCACTGAGTTTGTAAAGACAGTAACAGAGATTCAGCCAGTGTTCTGAATCCTTCTGTGACAAATGAGCATGACATTGGGTTACCAGACTAAAACACACTGAAATTGCGTCCCTTTAAAAAAGTTATTCAGTCTGAAATACACACTTTTTTTGTCAATATAGAATAAAAAATCTCATTGCATGAAGAGGAAGATAGGATACCACGTGTAGTGTCACCTGTAGTAGATGATACAATGGGTTTTTCTACATGAATCTATGGAGGTATTTCTTTGGGCGTTTCCAGTGCAGATGTGGAAGCACTGTACAAGAATTACAAGAATCCACTGATTTGTTAAAGCTCTGTACTGTTAAAGGCCTTTTGGTCAGGAATGCTTCTACTCCTGTGTTTATGCACACAGTACAAAGAATATTAAACATGCATGCTTAACGGTGATGTTGTGGACAATAAAAATATGCCTCCAGTTTCCCAAAACAGCATTTTAGGGATAATTTTAGTTTGGAAGATGGGTGCTCAAGTTTAATTAAGCCTGTTAGCTGAGAACTACAAAAAAGACTATGGCAAGAAACAAAATGTTGGAGAGACAAATTGATTCAAAGTTTTTAAGGTGGACACAAAAATACACTGTTAATCCTACTAAGTCCAGAATCAGCAAGGAAAATGACAGAGTAATTGTAAGGGTTGATCTGGCTCCTGGGACCTTCTGAGCAATGAGAAATATATTTATACTGCAAAAACATGTAATGTATCACTATAATTCTGTATTTTACAGCCAAAAGCTTTCTAAGTTTGAAGGCTTAATAAACAAGTAAGTAATGGAGAAGAAATACTTCAACGCTGTATATAATCCAAACAAGCTTTAGAGTACTATGTATTGTTGTAACTTCCTCTCTAGGAAGTAAGCCCTGTTTTGGGAAGGTGCTATATGCATGCTTTGCTTAATGACAATTCACTGAATTGGGGCTGTGGAGCCATTGCATTGAATGTGTCAAATTTGTCACTGTATCGTTACCTTCTAAAAGACACACAGTCACTTAAAAACTTTTTCTTTGTATTTCATAATATTGATAAAACATTATCAACATTTATATTACTTTAGTAGTCCCAGTGACAAATCGCTCCAAACAATGTAATTCATTCTAGACTCTCACAGCCTAATAAGTCTATTCTTTAACCCAGAAGCAGCCAGATCACAAATGAGATACAAGTCTTAAACTCCTATCAGAATTTAAATTTGCAGCTTGATAGAACCTGTCTTAGACAAGCATTGCTTGAAAGTCCAGTAGTTACTACCTAAACTTGGAGAATACCCAGCCCAGGATCTGGTTTGAAGGTCGACACCCGTCATGTAGCATAGAGAATTGATTTTAGTGAAGCCTATTCAGAATTGCCCTTATAGAGGGTCTGACAAAAATAGGAATTGCCAACTTCTGTTTTTATCACATAGCATGCTCATGAAAGCATAGCATTGAAAAAATTATCATGTATGTAAGTGGTATAGGACAGTATTTATTTAGCATAAAAATGGGTCATTTAATTTACTTGATAGTTTCCTGTCCAAAAATTTAAATGGTAGTGAAAAAGGTGTCTGCCTTTTATAATCATGATTAAAAAAAATCAAGGAAAAAACATAGGTACAGATTAACCCTTGTGTACAGTGATTGTTTGTAGTGTAAATGGACTTTTCTTTGTGCATACAATAATGTTATCTTTAGCAACCTGTCCTGCTTAGCAGAAGCTCCTTAATTTAGCAACATAACTGCTTCAGAACACTACTCCTTGCTTTCTTTTCAAACAACTATTTTTTCTGGTGCAGTTCTGATGACCTTGACAGCTATTATATCCTGTTTCTATTGTCCTAATGCCCTAGTTAGAGTCTCTGATAGCTTGCTGATAATTTCCTTGCTGTGTTTGTAGGTGGTGACTATTTTGATAATCTACTTAGACTTCTGTAGTGTTTCAGATTAAAAATTTATGCTGAAACTCATTTGATTTTTAGTTTATTAGTTCTAATATTCAGTGACGTGTCTGTTGGGTCAAAGTGAAGGCAGAATAAGTAAAGAATAAATAATGAATAAAGAGTTATTACTAATAAAGAGATCTCACCACTCCATGAATTCTTTTTTCTGTTACAACAGAAAGACCAACTCTACTGTTTTTTCAAGGACACCGCTCACTTCACACATATGCATAAAGCCCCTTTTATTAAAATTAACAGAAAAAAATATGAGAGTTACCCACTAAAATAAATGCTCAGTTCCTCAGTTGTTAAAGAATGTGTTTAGTGTATCCATATGGTCCATGTACAATAAAAATCCATTTCGGTAAAAATTTTTTGTTTAGGTGGAAGTTTAAGTGCTTAACCCAACAATGAATTTTTAATTCAGTAAGCCAAGTAGTTGACTAGAATCCATTGATTTCGAGCAGTGTGGCTAAGAGAAACATCTGATAAAAACAAAACCACATTGAATCATGTGCTGAATCTTCACTTGCATGTTCCAAAAGAGGGCAGCAAATGTCTGCCTGTCTGGTGCTCTTCAGTTCTGGTCAGCAGTGGTCACTGATGGCAGACTGAAGCAGATCTTCCCTATATTCGCACCTTAAAGTACTTGTTATGATCAGCAAGGATTTTTCAGGGAGGGGATGTAAGCCTGATTGGCTCATCTGTACAATATATATCTTTTAAATTATTAATAGGAGAAGGACATGCGTGGTAGGCTTTTCCTATACCTTATTCCAGATCTGGGAAAATACAGTTCAGAACAGAGACAACCAAATAATCTCTGCAATTCAGAATAAAATCTCTCATAGGTTCTTTTACAGCTGTATTAATTTTCCTCCTTTTTCCCCTCTCTCCTATAATATTGAAAACATTCTATAAAAATAAATATCCACCCCTCCCCAACCCAAAGATACATGCAGGAAACAAACAAACAAACAAATCTTTTGCTATATGGAATTGGACTTCTTACATTGCAATAGGGGTGTTTTAGAACCAGTGTACAACTTCAGAAAGGCTTAGAAAAAACAAGGTTGAAATTTAGACTTTCTTCTGAAAAGCTAATACACTAGGTCCAAAATGCTGTTTCTCAGAGACTGATCTGAAAAATAAGGATTACATGTATAATTAATTGTATATTTTACTGTTCACATTAGTAAAGATGTCTTACTAGCCCTCGTCACTGTAAATGTGTATTCTTAGGTTCACACTTCCACAAATTTATGCATGCTTTTGTGAATTTCCTTTCATCTGCTACATTTTCCACTTGTTTGCATAGATGCTTATTACCAAAGTAGCCTGTCTATAAACACAGAAAAATAAGGAAGGAAAATAATTCAACTGCTGCATAAAAGCAAAGAAATAATTTAAAATATCTCTATATTTTTAAGGGAGGGAATAAAATTGGAATTTTTAACAACTCTAGGATATTTCAGATTTTTGTTTTCAAATCCAGAGTGACCTTTTTTTTTAACAGAATCTTGAAAATAATGTTGCAGGTGTTTTGTCTCACTTTTGCAGAATTGGAAGGCACATCATCGAAAAGTGGGTAGGAATGGCTTGCAAGGATAGAAGGTATGGCTATAAGCTAAAGTCAAAATCATATTGTGCATTAGGAATAGAATACCTTGAAATAACTATACACTGGTAAATTTTTGCAGTGCTGAAGTATTTTAATTGTGTGCATTTGTTCAGCATATTAGAAGGCTCTCAACCTATCTGCTTTTGGTCTGCTTTCCAGTGTATTAGTATTATGTGTCTCCTTTAAAAGCATGTGGATTTTCTGGATGTTAATTCACTTGTTACTAATTGGCTGACGGTTATTATTAGAACTTCAGATTCCTATCTGAAATGCTTAGAACAGGGCTAAATTCAGACTTAAAGTAGATCACCTGGGACCTTGTCCAGCTGAGGTTTCAAAACCTGCAGGCACAGAGATTTCACAGCCACTCTCGGTAACCCTTTCCAACACTCTTACAGGGAAGAATTGTCTGTATGTCCAGCTGGAATTTCCCTTGTTCGACTTCATATCTGTTGCCCCTTCTTCTTCCACTGTGCACCCCCCAGAAGAGTCATCTATGTCTACTCATTAACAGCTTTTCATACGCAAGCACATCTACAGAAAGAGTAGACTACAAAAACAAAGAATAAACTAATTTTCAAGCCAAATTCGATTCTGTGTAGTTGCTACCTAGCCAGCTGGGTCCCAGAAGGCACTGATATATGAAAGTACTCTCCCTCACAGGCAGGACATTGCTTTTGCCTTTGTTGAGCTGCACAAATTTATTGTCTGCCCATTCCATCATATGGGCATGATGACCTTCAGATACGCACAGAGTAAGGAGAAATGTACTGTCCATAGCCATGATGGACAGAATAAGAGGGCATGGCCTAAACTGTAGCAAGAGAGATCTCTGTTAGACATTAGGGGTACAAATCAAGCAGTAATGAGGGTGAAGCACCAAAACTGGTTGCTTCACAAGATAGTGGAATCTCTATCATTAGAGGTTGTTTCAAATGGATTAGGTAATCATCTGGCAGGAAAGAGATAGGGCTGGATGCACCTATCTTGGGATAAAGAGATTCAGTAAAAGGAAGCAGAGATGAGATCCTCTCCAGTACAGTTGGTTTTCTAAATGGGTCTTAGGAATTTGCCATCAGATTGATTCCCCAAGTGATGGATAACTTCAGATTTCCTTATACCATACAATTCTTTAAGGGATTGTTTCTGATAGATGTAAATCTAAAAGAAATGCATGCATTTTACCTATACAGAGAAGAAAAAAGTCACATTTTCTAATAATTAAACTAAAGTTATCAACCTAACACCTAAGTTAGAGGCAGATTGAACTTAGTCCTGTTGGTTAGAAATTGAAATCGGTTTGCCTTCTTCCTCTATTTTTTCATTTATAGAACAATAGCTCTTGATATTTCCTTCAACATTTTTTAATTTTCACTCAGTAGCTAAATAATGTAAACAATTACAATGCTTATGTTGCTACTGCAAGTAATTGTAATATTACACTTCCCCTGTGAATGGAATTTTAATATTCTTGGTGGTATTTTGTCAGCAATTTTCCTGCTGTTTAAAAGATCATTGTCCAATGGCATTAAGGCAGATAATGAAATCTCAAACTGGAATCAGGGTATGAGGTTTGGATGCCTGAGGAGTACTTCCTTACTGTATATGAATGAAAGATGTTCAGTGCTAGCAGTGGAGAAAAGTAAATGGAAGGCCATATTTTCAGTCTGTGGTGTTACCTCAGACTTCTTGGCAATGAAGATGGAATTTTTTTCTCATAATGGGACCATTAGGCAAAGTGAAGAAAATATCCAGCTCATCATCCAATGTCTGGGACTGAAATAATATTTCAAGGGATTTTATAATATGTTACATATTCAGAGAACGTTGCAATGTGATTTTGCATATAATTATTAGTGTATCATTGAACCTGTTTTTTAAAAAATCTTAAGCTTCATTTATGGACATACAGTATTGTTGGCAATAATTTTAACTCTCCCATCTCAGACACAACTCTGGACTCTGTGTGTACGTGTATTTGCAGGTGAGAGAGCTGAGGTGAAAGAGTATTCCTGGTATTAGGTGATGATTAATGCCTGCATGTGATCTTCACGTGGGAGCTGTGAAACTTACTTTGTAAACTGTAAAAAACAAGTGGTAGTAACTGATTTCCATACAGGATTGTTATCTATGCAAGTCGAAATAAAAGGAAAAAAATATTTTGTCAGGCTGTTTCACAACAGGCTACATCTGAGTCTCAGAGCTGGGCAATTTCATGTATTTCAATTTCAGTGTATTTATTCTTAACTTTTAGCTGATTTTTCTTTCACAACTGTTTAATATTTATATAACTTCCCTAAAGCAATAACTTTATGTCTGTTATGCATTCCTATAAGACAGTATAGTGTAAGACCTTATATATAAGTTACTCCATGAAACTTGTTTGTAAATATTCTCAAGATACTTTTAAAAATATCTTTAGCAAACTGTAAATTACCTTAAATAGGCACATTCTGATTATATATACTGTACTTGTTTAATATGTTTCCTATATATTTAATGTATTTTAATTAATTCTTTTTCAGCTGAAATGATGCAATAATAAAGTCTTCCTTTTGCTGAAGAATACAGTTGTGTTCCCTGGCAAGTGGCATTTGTACGAAATACAATTTTCTACTTGTCTTTTTCCTTAATCAAACTACTTCGCAAAGGTTTGTAAACATACATTCAAATTCAACTCTTAACAAAATTAGTGGGAGTTTTCCAGGTACTTGAACAGTATGCTTAGCATAAACTACTTTGCTCAGTTCCTGTTTTAGAATGTCTCTTTGTGTATCTGTCCCTGTGCCGCGGCAGACAGTCACGCATTCTTGTTTTCTTGACTGGAAGATAGCATTTAACAATAAAGAAATACTTCTTTTTTTCTACAGAAAAGAACAAGTGATCTTAAATTATTTTATGTGAAAATACGTATTTTAATGCTAAAAATTGAATTTCTTCCCACTTTTCTCATTTTACCTCTTGAAATTTTGATTTTAAGGAAACTCTGACTAATGCTCTGATTTTAAGGTTTTCATACTGAACTGATCTGCAGGCATATTACTAAATAATTACTGATATTTAAAGATGTAATTCAGATGTAATTTCTGTCATCAAAGCCTAAAACACTAAATAGTTACAGAAAAAAGTATTTTGGGCTTTGCGCACTTAATTACTTAGATGTGAACATGATTTTTGCAAATTAGGAGAAACTATACTAATGTCCTCAGACTGTCCTGTGTGCTCTTAAGACATGTCATAAAACATAATTTCCAGAAGAATAGTTTACCGAGACAGAATAAAGGGAGGATCAAATCAATAACAGAAATGGCAGCTGTCAGTATTTAAAATTGCATGGATACGCAAATATGTGATTTAAGATGGGCTAGGACTTAAAGGAGGAAAAGCTGAGAAGAAAAGTTATTACTGTTGATTTAGAAATAAGAATCTGCATACTACAGATTTTGGATAAGGAGTACTGCTCTCTGTCTGATAAAAAAGGTTTTGCTTAGCAACTTCTCTAGAGGTACACTGTTCTTTGTTATCTGACAATATGACCCACTGCTTCTAGACTTCAACATCTCAACACTGCAGACCACATGCAATAGAATTTTGCAGGAGTAAAATGCATTGACTAGCCTGTTTTTTAAATGGCAGCATAAAAACTGATCTATGAAAAAAAGGTGGAAGTGTTTGGCAGCGCTGAAGTGTCAGCAGCAGCAAAGGCTTTGCTTTTATACACCGCCCTTTACAAGGAGACTTACAGTCTGTGTAATATATTTGCTCTGGATGCATGTTTACCAAGCACAGGGTGGACAATGAGTACAGAGGGACTTATTCTGTATCTGGTATTGTTGAGCATGTTCTTATACAAACAATATCAGGAAATCAAAAATATAGATTAAAATTGTCTTGCAGAAGCTGGACATCCAGGGCCAGAAAGGCTGTGTAGTGCCATGGCTTGAAAGCTCAGGCAGACATAGTTAAGTCTGTCACTGGAAGAAGATGAAATCTCAATCCCAGAAACATCAAGTCAATTATCCCACACAGCGATGTTCGTCAGCTTTCTGTCAGTCATCCCAGTGTCACATGCATGTGATAACAATTTAAAACACCATGTGCCTTATCCTGCCTGTTCTGCATTTTCCAGCACAGTACATTATATGCAGTATCCTTTGGGTACCTGTTGGGATAGAGTATAACCACACTGTAGTCATGGTTTCTGTGGGTATTCCCCTGCTGATGTACACAAGAAAATTGATGACAAATGTATTATTGTACCTTTTGCTGGTGATATTACTGATTGAATGATCTCTTTCAGTTGTTCATCTCTACCATTTTCCTAGTCATTTTGCTGCCCTTCTCCCTCATTCCTGTTTTGCATACCAGCTGAGTGATCTCTGATTGCAGATTAGCTCTGGTGAGTCTTCCGAAACATAAGCAATTTGCTCAACTTTGAATGTCATGTGTTCAGATTCCAAGTTATGATGATGATTGCACATTTAGTTTAAAAGTGTTTTGCACCCCCTTTCATTGCTTATTCAAGTCCTACAAATAAGAAAATGTGAAATGCAGCTCTTCTCTACTGCTGTTGATTGACTGAGCCCCTGAGGCATAACTGTCTCCAAAGGGCTTAATGAGATGACAAATCGTTCAGTCTTAAGCTTGTAGAAGACCTTACGAACATCAGCACTGGATACATAGTGAAGAGCTGTAGATGTGATAACATTTACCATCTGTACAAAGAAACAGTGTAATTTATTGAAACAATGCAGGTAACAAGGCATTGTAAGTAGCTCTTCTCTTCCTTTCATTTCTCCCCTCTTAATGCTGATTGCAAGATTTCACCTATCCACTGGGCCAACAGTAAGTCTGACACGTTTTGTGTCCTTTTTAGGAAGACAGCTAATGACAGTTCTTTGCTATCCCCATGTCATGAACTCAGTACCTTTTTTGCTTAATGACTGACAAGTCTGCTGCTTTCATCCAGATAGATGGCAATACGTAGAGTCTAACAGCTGAGTGCAATCCTTTCTTTGCTTCTTTGAAGGCTGCGTCCCCAAAGATAAGACTGCAAGTAGAAGTGAGGGGCAATTGATGTTTATTCCACTTCAGAACCTATCCAGAAGAGTAAGAAAAGTGCCACATTCCTCAGCATTATCCCCCAAAGCGGTTAACTCTTGAGCATAGTCTTCATAATGTTAATAACAGATACCATTATTAAGGCCACTGATAAGAGAATATACCACTCGCAAAAACAGATTAAACCAGGAGTTAACTGTGATGACTGAGAATGCAGCCATCAGCAGAAAGTGAATCCTAATTGTCAGCGTGCCCCAAGTTCAGGTCAGCGTTGGCCAAGAGCAAATATGTGATGGAACGAGGAATTAGAATCACTGTACACAGATCTGTAGCATTGCATTCCCCTTGGTAACACCACCTAAATATAGCAACAGACATTGCTGACGGTTATGTTTCTTTCTTACTTGATTATGAAAACCAGTTCTAAAGCGCAGTTTCATAAAGTGCTTAGACATAAGTTACGCTATGTAGCAATTGCCCTATCACTACAGTGCAAGGCAGTCATTAACAATATCAACTCTCCTTGCCACTCCAAAGCCATATTATTTTGTATCAGTTACAGACAAAGAGCGAAACAGGGCATCAGGATAAACTAACGCTATAGATTCTAATACTAGAAATGTAAGCTTCATGATCTTCAGATTAAAGGACTTAGATACGTGTCATTTTAAGATGCACATCCTGCAGATTTCCCCCAGAGAGACTGGTAATGTCCTTTGGGTCATAACTTTCTTCTGTGAAATGAATTCCTGCTCTTCTTTCCTAACACTCTCACCCCCCATCCAAGAATGATAAAAAGGAATAGAAACTGAAATATAGTATCTAGGAGAATTATACTTTTTATATACTGATTAAGCTTCTATATAAATGCCCCATTTAGAAGAAAGATCTTCAATTCCATTTACAAAAGATATGCATTCTTAGGACATCCAAGGCAGCACAAATTTGTCTTAACTTCCCGTCTGATTACTTTTATTTTTTTTTTCATACATTCCACTAGGTTACAAATCCCACAGGACAGTATTTTTTCCTTTTTAAAAAGAGTAATTAGAAAAAAAAACCCAGAATACCATCTGCTTTTAATTCAATAAATGTTATCTGAAAGCATTTCTGAAACCTAGATGTTGGAGGTCGTCGTTGACCTTTAATAATATGTTTTAAGATTCAGTAAGCATTCATTTTACGTAAGTGGAAAGTACTCTGCTGTACTAAAAATACTGATCTAGGGAAAATTGTAAATGTTCAAAATCCTAAGAAGTCCTCAGCAAATTACACTCAGTGGGCCAAATGCTGTTCTCATAGCTTTATGTACATGAAAATGCTTCACTGAAAACTGATTCCTTACACCACAGTGTAAGGAAGAGCTTATTATGGCCAAAGGTTCTACATCTAGTTTAAAGTATTCAGCGGTAACATTTGCAGCTCTGCATTTAGATTGACAATACAAGGGCATGGATTATCTGAGAATACAACAAATTCCTTTTACTATTATGAACTAATATCAATAAGTGCATCACTGAAGGAATTGATTCCTTCCACAATTGACTGCAATTTCAGTCTGTGCCCTGGCCTGCTTCACCTTTGTTGCACCATATGAACTGCATTTCTTCATCACTATTGGATTTGCTGTTTCCGTTCTTTTTGTCAGGGTTTCTGGTGAGTCCATGTGGTCTTGAAGAAAGTTTTTTACTCTCCCTGGATTGTTTGGTGATGGAAGTTCTGTCTAAAAACTATTTTGTGTTGTCTACCTGCCCTTTTGTTACAATTTTCCTTGCCCCTTTGCACCCTCTTCTCTCCAAGGCTCTGCCTGCCTGTTACTGGTCTGCTAACTATGTGTATGCTGAGCATCCTGGTAAGCTGTGAGTACTTCTCCTTAGAGGGTCATCAAAGTCGGTTTTCAGAGACTCAAGAATCTCCTCTTGGTATGTGTCCTGCTGCCACTTCTCCATTCAAAAGGGCTGGAGAATGCTTCTGTGCTATTCAACTGTATTAAGCATGACCCAGTTTTTTACTCACGTCATATCTGACAGTTTAACATCAAACTCTCTTGTGAAAGTTATGTAGATAACAGTTACTGTGAAAAAGCAAAAGGAAGCTTCTCAAAGGAAAATATCACGACTCAAACTCTTAAAAACTATATCCATTCATACTGGGGAAATATCAGGGAATTTTTGTGTAACACAAGAGGAATTACCAACTCCATATCCGGAAACTAGTCCTAAGATCATGAATATAACTTGGGAGCTGAGCAATCTTATTCGCAAAATTTGAGTACTACCAGAAGAACTGCTGAGACTGCATATGAAATAACATTGTAAACTAAGCTTATTTTGGAGATGGTCAGAACAGTGACTCTACAGTGGAGACAACAAAAAAGAGATTACATTTCCCATTGCATTTTCCCATTCCCATTTCCCATTCACAGCAAGGGCATGTATGTGACTGCCTCCAGGTCCTGTGGAGGGTAGTGATCCCTTTCTCATCTGCTTGTTCCTGCATCTCTTCTTCTGTGCACTTTACCCTGTAATGTGACAAAATTGTTGGTTTTGCTTCCTGCAAACCCTCTGAAGATCTGCACAGGGAACAGGTCATCCCACTATCTAACAACTGTCTTTTCAGTTTACAGACTAACTGTATGCTCATGATCTTACACAGGATTCTGAACTAGCTGTTTCATCTCCAGCTCTCCTGAGACTTGAGTGTTGCCTTTGCAACAAACATAAAATCTACTTGGGCTGGGTCGGTCTTCAAACACCATCTGCCATAGCAATAGTCTATGGAGATTTAAATTTACTTTTTTAATGTCAACTACATAGTTACTGTGTTTACTATTCAATTTTCTTTATTTCTATATTAACGTAAATAATGAAATGCAACTCTTTATCGATTGTGCAGATGTAGTGCTAAGAAACCTTGTAATTCCTGGGACTCCCTCAAGGAACACAGTTACTTCTTAAAAATGTATAATCTAAGAAAATGCAATCCGCATTCTTTTCTGATGGAAGCTGTGAAAGGACTATTTGAAATGAATACTGCTGCAATAGATCGCATTGGCAGAGACTAGGGCCTTGTGTCCATTATTTTCTCTTTTTCCGCTATTGACTTAAGGACCAAAATATTTTGATTCTTTGATCTAGATTAACTGTGTGGAAATGTAGTTTTTAAATACTATTATGTTTTCACATCAAATAATTTTTTACATCCTGGCTTTTCCATACAGGATACTTAACCTTGCAAATTGCTCTTCAGTGTAAGCCCTCATCCAAGCAAATAACCCACAGTGTAAAAACAACTGCTTTAGTGAAAAAAAAGAAAAGCAAAAAAATGAGGGAAAATTTATTTCTGTCTTCGTGGAATGGATTTTTGATAAATCACTATTCATTCTAGGTCATTTAAGGAACCAGCTCAGTTTACTAATGACCTTATATATTATTCCTGTTGCAAATTTTAAGGTTATCTACTAGTCTTTTGCACATTGCTAATACACATTTGAGTATCATATACAGTTCAATTGCAGTTGAGCATATGTATTTTAATATATGCTTGTCAAAAGGAAGAAGAAAAAGCATCATACTGCTGTTACAGCATCTTGACAGCAAAGTTTTACTGAACTTGTTTCCCAATTTTTGATGCAGCTATCTGTAAGCTGTGAAAAATAAAAATCATAGAATCGTAGAATCATAGAATCATAGAATCATAGAAGGGTTTTGGGTTGGAAGGGACCTTGAAGATCATCTGGTTCCAACCCCCCTGCCATGATCAGGGACATCTTCCGCTAGACCGGGTTGCTCAGAGCTCCATCCAGCCTGACCTTGAACACTTCCAGAGAGGGGGCATCCACAGCTTCTCTGGGCATTTAAAGACCTTTAAGATCATTGAGTCCAACCTTAAAACTAATGCTACCAAGTCCACCACTAGACCATGTCCCTAAGTGCCATATCTGCATGCCTTTTAAATACTTCCAGGGAAGGTGGCTCAACAACTTCCCTGGGCAGCCTGTTCCAATGCTTGACAACCTGTCTGATGAAGAAATTTTTCCTAATATCCAATCTAAACCTGCTCTGACACAACTTGAGGCCATTGCCTCTTGTCCTGTCACTTGTTACTGAGAGAAGTATACAAAGCATTTTGTAGTCATATACAAGAATATCTCATTAATGATTATTCTTCATTTTGCCCTTATAAATGTTGTTCATCCATCCGACACTTCAAATTAATATAACTATTTTCACACTTTTTGTCATGTTTGACCTTCTATGCCAGGGCCAAGTAAAAGAAGTCTTTGAACAGACAAAAAAGGATTTGAAAGGAACTCCAATATATGTTTACTGTTTTAAATAATAAAATAAAAATAATAGTGTGAATTTTAGTTTTTATCTACTCTACAATGTGATTGTAAGTGGAAAAACTGATCTTGTTTGAATCAAATTTACTTTTTAATGACATTCTACACATACATGAAAGGATTGCCCTGACCCACGTGTGTAGTTAGGTATAAATTCTTCTACTTCTAACACTGCCATGGACTTTTGTAGCTTAAAGCCCTTGCTGTAGAACTGGCTGCAGGTAGTCCATCCACCTATTTTTTTGTGGCCAGAGAGGAATGCCATAGGCTCAAAAGATCTCACAGGAAATCCTGCAGACTTAAGTGGAGTAGGGAGTACTTAGATACCTAGAACACAAGCCTGTTGTAAGTCAAATGTTGGGTACCCAAGAGCTACAGTATCCAAAAATTTTGATTGCTTTTGAAAAGTTGCCCTCTATTGCCCCCCTGCATCAATAAAAGATTAGTGTGTAGTACTGGGAATGCTGAGACACCTTGGTTAAGTTTGTGGAGAATATTTTGATCATATGACTAGGATAGTAGACAATTTGAAAATAATTATAATCAACATTGTAGCTCTTATGACTAAGTATTTTTTTCATTCTAATAGTCTGTATTTTGTTTTCTCTGATGTCTTCCAGAATTAGTTTTTTTAAAAGGTATTTTTCTTCCAGTCCTTTATCTTTATTCTTAGGGGGTTGCAGTTTATGACATTAATCTAGTCTCTGTCTCTCATGTTTTTCTCATCTTATTTTAGTAGTAACAAATTTTCCTGAGGAACGAAGCTTTAATGTCTTTTAACGATGTATCATTTACAGAAGAGTGCTCTGGTTGTAGCATATCCACTTCTGGTTTAATTAGACTGCTGCTCTTCTAGGTTCCTTTCATCTTTCAAAATATGGCCTACCATTCTCTATTTTCCCCTTGCACTTCTTCTATCTGGTTTCTAATTTTCATGGGAGTTGAAGAGCTCACCCACTTTTAATGTTCTTTGGCTTCAGAGAGCTTGTATACTAGCTCACAGATAACAAATGCTGGTAACAAACACACATGATCAGAAAGCTCACATATTTGTTTTTCCACGGAACAAAAGAAAAAAGAAACATGCATCAGGAATAAAGGAAAGGTTCTTTACAATAAAAGAGAGAGTTTGAATTAATTGAATTATTGATTTGGTAGTCCACTTCTATCTACACTAATATAAACTTTATCATGTTTCTTTAACCCTGGAGAGTAGTCATATGCTGTAACATTAATGAGTTTCTCCACATATTTGAATGTGCTTTGAACACAGTGTTTATGCTAATCTCCCAAGTGTCTGTTGATCATGATCTGCATTTTCTTCAGAACATCCAGAGTCACACTTTTCCCTCTCTTTCATGGTCAAGATGCAGCATCTGCTGCCTGCCATCTTCATTATCATCACAAAGAATAAGAGTTTAAAAGCTAGAAGGCTAGTGAAAGTGTGCAGCATGCACTTGAGAGGTAAGTGTCCTGGAAAACTGGCTACCCAGGTGTAAGAAGTTTTTTCTAGGCTATCTTTCAATCCCTCCCCCTTTTTATTTTCCTTCACAGAGTTAGCTTTGGCAGCAGTATTGTACAACTAATCAGTGCATGAGAAGTAGATTTTTTGTTTGTTTGTTTTTTGATATTGAGAACTTTTATTCCATCTTTCTTTTTTTTTAAAAAGCAAGGTTCTCCAAGGATGTGAGAAGATCAAATGATTTTTAGGTTCATAGTCTTCCAAATTCCAATTCTTTGTGATCTAGGTGAAAAATTTCATCATGCACATTTCAAAGATAGTATTTCTTAAAGTATTGATGGTTTCACTTCACAAATAGGAGGGGGCTGATTAAAGAAAGGTTAATACCCTTTGTGTAGTGGATAACATAAATGTATTAGTTCCCACAACAGTCTATTAATCAATGGCGCTTATTCAGGTAAAGGCAATTTACTCTGAACTTATAAGATTTTATGGCAGGATAGGCAAGACTTAACACCCAGAGAACCTTATTTCTTTTAATTATTTTTAAATTACTGACAAATAATCTAAGATTAGTCTCTACCTCTTTTTTTATCTTTATTGTTAACACAACTCTCGATTACTGAAAACTGGCAAATCTGGACACCTGTGTTTGATCAGTGAATCAAAATAATCCGGTTAGAGTTGGGATTTCACTGTATTTTCTACAAAGAGGCAGTATGAGATTATTTAGGAATAAACACTTACTAGGGGAAAAAAAAGACAGAAAGGTGGAAGCAGTCTCTGCTTCACACAAAGCAAACTGAAGCAGAGAAGCAGTGATTTACCTAGAGTTACTCAGCAGTCAGCAAGAGAAAGCAGCAACATCCTGCATCTCAGCGTGCTTCCCCTATAGGGCCATCTTTACAGAGTTATTCACGGCACATAGAAAAACCCAAAAGTCTGAAAAATGTGGAAGGTATAGTTTTGTCCAGGTTTTATAGAAAGGAAAATGCCTCCCAACACTCTTTCTCACTTTTTGTTCTCTGTAATTCTAGAACGAATTCTAGATGGAATTTCTAGATTTTGTACTAACACTTAAAATTATGTTAACCATTCTCTGGCCAGACTTTTTTGCCCTCTTTTTATGCACAATTATAGCAAAAAAATTTATTAAAATATTTTATTAAAATCTCCTATCAGTTTGCATAATCCTTTCATAGATGCAACATCACAGCTGTTTGTTTCTGATAAAAGACACAATGAGATTATTGCTTTCCAGATGCAGCCTGTTTCCACCTGTAAATGACTGTCTGAATTAAGGTGGTTGCTGTCCCCAAATTTCATTTGTAATGAGAAAATTGTCATACAGTTTTTTACATATGAGCTAGGTAAAAAGAAATCCAGGTTCATCTATGAATTACTCATAGTAGTGCTTTGCATAGCTTTTAAAAATTGCTGTATAAACCATGGAATCTTATACAACTCAGTTTAATCGGTGCTAAAAGTTTTCAGAGGAATTGAGAATAATTTTTTTTTTTTAAAAGAATAAAACCATCCCACATCTGCATCGTTTAATCTGACTAAGTGAAAGTTAGTGCTTGGAATCAAGGTTGTTTCTGAAGTCCTGATGAGTAGACTGGAACTGAGTAGGAATATACTATTTTCTAATACTGCTTAAATGTGTTACATATACTTTCTTCAACATTTGGAGGCTAGATTATCCTATCATCTTCTAGAGCTATGTCAATTTACAACAGTCAGGACACAGAACAGATTTTTGCTGTATGTGCTGCATTGTAGACAATTACTGGTCTTAATATTTCCTTTTCACTAGTCCAGTTGCAAGGTACAAATGAAGACAGAATGTATTGCTATCTATATGGTATTCAACCAAGAACAAGAGTGACTTAAAATAAACAGATAAGCTACATTAACAGGACCTGAACAAATAAGAATTATTCCAATTATTATATATATATTAGCAAACCATTCCTTGATCTTGTAAGTGCTTTTCTTTCAAAGTGCTGGATGACAGGATGATGGCAGATGGCTCTGTATAAAATGCCCAGCTCCATTACTCATGTCTGATGGCAGCCATTCAGTGTCACATGATACTTTTACATCAACAAAATATTAGTAATCAGCTTTATCCCTGCCCATGGCAGGGGAGTGAAACTAGATGATCTTTAAAGTCTTCACCCATTTTGCAGTCAGTGAAAACCTGTTAATTATGGTGGGAAAGAATCTGTTCTGTTATGTCAGTGTATTTCAGCTAAGCTCGTTAGGATAGGTAGTGATGACTCTGCAATATTTGCTTTTCATAAACTCACTGAAGAATGATTGGAAACTGAGGAAAGTTCCCAAAAGGTACACAAATCCTAATGCAATGTATCTGTGTATAAAAATTCAAATCCTGTAGGAGTTGTAATCAATACGGAATCCTTTTACTAATCTAATATGCCAAAACTGTATATCGCATATCCACGGGAATATAGATGACTGTCAAAATAGTAATAAATGCTTTGCAATAAAGCATAAAACCGGATGTTAGAAAGTTTGTCGAAAAATGATGAATAACTCATACAAATCTAATTAATTATTTTCTGGCATTTTTTTGTAAACCACTGTTTCCTATTTTGATTTTACTTCCTGCATATTCTTAATCGTGTTTCTACTCAAGAGAGTGTTCAAATACTTGTATGACATTGCATGTAAAGTGGTAACCAAGTTATTGTAGGGACTAGAGTCTTTTTCACTGAATCATCCAAACAACTTTCTCAGTTCTTCCACTTGTCTAGTATCTATACAATGCCATGCAAAGGAGACAGTTTTCAATGTTTCAGTCAAAAGCCAATTTTCTGACAGTCAGTATTTGCTTCTGTGGTTTCAAACCCTTATGCTGAAGAAGAAATTGAACCTTCTGCTACCCACATTGAACAGTTAAGCCCCTGACTCGTGTTAGACACTGCAATGGCTGTGGCTAAACTACGTTTTTTAGAGTATACTCTGTATCTGAGCACATCTCTCAGATGAAGGCCTGTGAGAGCACAAAGAGTCGTTCACCTGTAGATCCTGTCAGGGATTGGGGTATTTGATTCTGCTAATCACAGAGGTGTTTAACTCTACCAAGGCTGAAACCTCTCAAAGTAAGTGGTGAAGTTGTAGCTCTATACTGAAAATTCTGACACCTTTAGACTTTATTTGCTTTTAGGATTAGATGGCAACTTGGAGGTTTTATATTTATGTCATCTATTTAGAGTGTTATTTAGTTATTTAAGGATGATTTAGTTATTAGGGGCAAATGAAAGGAGGAAAGAAGCAGGGAGAAGACATTTCTGAGAACATTGATGGGTTACAGACTTTGGAAATAAAGGTATAAATGTGTTTCTACACTTCACGATGCAACTATGCTTAAGGGAGAAATTCTTATGTCAAGTGTGTACATCAAAGGACTGAGTATAATCTAGAATGCATTTACCTCCTCTCACAAATGCCACTGGTGTGTAAGCCTCTATGTTTTCTTCTCACTCTTTCTTTCCCCTTTTGTCTGTCTCTTCCTTCTACTATCACAACTGTCTTTATCCTTCCTTTTCCACCTACTTGATTGTTTATGTTTCTTCAAAAGCTCAGTGACTGGAATATAAAGGCAATGAATCTTTCTTATGAGAGTGTGGTGTTCTGAAATATCCATCACTGCTCTTGCAGATAGAACAATGCCAGTCCTTGCCTTCTGTATAGACAAACTAGGTATGGTAAGTGCATTCATCACAGCCCACAAATCCAATTGGAATAAGAACAAGAAGATAATTAGCTCATCTTGATTTAAGAAATATTTTTACTACCTCCTGTCTAAATCTTTGCAAAATGCAAAATGATAGGCAGCCTTACAGGCACTGGTGCTTCAATCCATTGATCTCTTGTTAAAGGTTGTGAAATCAAAACTAATGGAAGTGCAGAAGGGCACAAAGTGAAACAGGATATTATTCCATGAGTAGATTCATGCAGTGGAAAGTTTCACTGAATTCTGACTTCTGGGACATTTGAAAGGGTAACATCAAGGACAAAGAAAATAATAAAAACCCCACCAACCAAGCAATGCACTATAGCAAATGTCAAAGTTCTGATGTAGGGGAAAAACCTATCTGAAAACCACACCATAAAATACACAACAAAAATACCTGTCAGAACTTTTGTACAGGGCACAGGCATTTCAGCTCAGAGCTTGCAGCCAAGAGGGTTTTAGAATTAATCTCAAGAATGACAAGAGACTATAATCTTGCAAATGATTTTGACAGGGAGCAGGACGTATCTGAACTGTCCCAACAAATCATCAGGGACTGCATTGTTACTGCAACAAAGATTCCGCCCTTCTTCCATTGTTGTGACAGACAGTTACCCTTTTTGGGTTTGGTAACTGTTTTGGGAGAAGAGCTCACAGCACCTCTGCTTGGCCAGTGAGAGAGAGAAATTAAGCTTTCTATTCACTTGGTCATTGTGGGGAAGACTGGGCAAACAATCACCACAGACTTCGTGAAACCGTAAACTAAAGGGTGTAGTTCTTGCTGTCTGTACCAAGTAAAAGTTGTCATACAGGATGTTGGATAATTTCTTGTACTAGATCTGAGCCTTACACTGATCAGCAAAGGTTATTTTTATACTACTGATTTGGAAACATCTCACTGTGCAGCAATGTGCTAGTCACCCACACCGCGCACTCTGATCTCTGAATGAGCTAAACAGTTCCCTTGAATGAAAAATAGGCAACTATCTTTTGTACTGCAAAACCCTACACTTTGAAAGACTGTAAATAGAGGCAGGTGCAGCTTTCAGTATGGCCCAGCCCAGCAGCCTTCCAGCGTTTGGTGGGTTGACCCTGGTTGGATGCCCGGTGCCCACCAAAGCTGCTCTATCACTGCCCCTCCTCAGCTGGACAGGGGAAAGAAAATACAATGAAAGCCTTGTGGGTCGAGGGAGAGATCACTCACTGATTACTGTCACAGGCAAAACAGACTCAGCTTGGGGAAATCAGTTTAATTTATTACCAAACAAATTAGACTAGGGTAATGAGAAATAAAACCAAGTCTTAAAAACACCTTTCCCCACCCCTCCCTGCTTCCCAGGCTTAACTTTACTCCCAATTTACCCTACCTCTTATCCCCTCAAGTGGTGCAGGGGGATGGGAAATGGGGGTTGTGGTCATTTTATCACTTGTTGTCTCTGCAGCTCCTTCCTCCTCAGGGGGAGGGACTCCTCACACTCTACCCCAGCTCCAATGTGAGGTTCCTTCCACAGGAGACAGTTCTGCATGAACTTCTTCAACATGAATCCTTCTTACAGGCTGCAGCTCTTCATGAACTGCTACAGTGTGGGTCCCTTCCCACAGGATGCAATCCTTGAGGAACTGGTTGATCCAGCATGGGTCCCCAGGGTGTCAGAAGTCTTGCCAACAAACCTGTTCTGGCGTGGGGTCCTCTCTCCATGGGTCCACAGGTCATGGCAGGAACCTGCTCCAGCACAGGCTTCCCATGGTGTCACAGCCTCTTTTGGGCATCCCCCTGCTCTGGCGTGGGGTGCTTCATGGTCTGCAGGTGGATATCTGCTCCACCATGGACCTCCGTGGGCTGCAGGGGGACAGCCTGCCTCACCATGGTCTGCTTTACGGGCTGCAGGGGAAAATCTCTGTTCTGGCACCTGAAGAACCTCTTTGTCCTCCTTCCCGACTGACCTTGGTGTCTGCAGAGTTTTTTCTCTCACATATTGTCACTCCTCTGGCGGAAATTGCTGTTCCACAGCAGGTTTTTCTCCTTCTTAAATACATTATCACAGAAGTGCTACCACTGTCACTGACAGGCTCGGCCTCGGCCAGTAGCAGTTCCATCTTGGAGGCAGCTGGCATTGGCTCTACTGGAAATGGGTGAAGCTTCTGACAGCTTCTCGCAGAAGCCGCCCTTGTAGCCTCCCCACTATCAAAACCTTGCCACTCAAACCCAATACACACCCTCACTGCAGTGGGAGCCCAGACACCACCAGCAGCAAGAGGTGGCCACAATTATGTGCTGTGGAAAAAAGGCAGACCGTGGCTTGATCGTTGTGCGTGGCACATAAACATGTTCATCAGCTGCAAGATGAGCAGGGTGCAGTCAGTCTCGGGGCTGAAGGTGTAACGTGTCTGCCAAAGCCCAAGGAACAACGGAGAGGGTCTTGTGCCATGTATTGCTCCTGTCAAAACGCAAAATGATGTGAACACTGTGACTGTTGTTCACAGGAGGTGTAGCACAGAATATGTTCCCAGGATATACTGAAATGAGAATGCTGATCCATACATATAAATCAACTGGAGCTCATCTGTGACACCCTCCTAAAGTTAGTTATATTAGTTCTGGTAAACTTTATGCTTCTTTGCTCTGTAAGCGTAGTCATTGCTAAATTAAAAACAATGTAATTTCATGGTAAGTGTGATTCCACTAGAATGTAATTATTAAAGAACAATGATTCCAAGCAGTTTTTCTAGCAAACAAAACTACCTCTGGGTTGATAACTTTTGACAAACTGTTAACATTCATTCGATAAAACATAAACCCTCTAAAAAAGTAGATTGTAGAACTAGAATGAGATTGGAATCAGTGATTCAGTTAAGCTTTTTAGCACATCAGAAAACAAAAAAATCTTTGCAAACTAAAAGCAATCCAATTAAATCCAGCAACCAGTCCAAGTGATTTAGTTTGTCAATCTTAATTGCAATACATTAGTCATAATTTTGCTTTCTTACTCTGTTGTACTACCTGAGATCCCTCACACAGTCAAGAATGCCACAGTGATCAAATAAATTAAAATACACAGAGGCCACTGCTGGCATAAACTGCTAATAATGAAGATATGGACCAACAAAGGAAACACAGTGATGTAGTAGCTGTCTGAAAGCATATTGATTCTCCAGTACATTAATCCTTTACTCTGAAGGATTATTGTCAAAGAATGAGTCAGAGGACAAAATATAAGAGGTATTTTTCGCTGTTCTCATTTACAATATTTTTTAAGTGATTAATGTATTTTTGATTTATTATATTTTCATTTAACACACTTAAGTGCAAAGCATGGGATCTTTCTCAGAGAATATTACATACTAATGTTTCAGTTGTATTTGGTATAGAAATCTTAGCAAAATATTTATATACATATACAGCTTTATGTATAAATATATACACATAAAAGAGAGAAAGGCAGTAAAAACTCATCTAATTATAAAGATATGTTTATATACTAAAAGCAAAGAAGGCTTTTTTTGGAATTGACAATGAAAGATTGTCTAGAAGAGGAAGCTGCATATGCATTAGCTTATAAATTGACACAAAAAGAAAATCACAGAGAAATGCTGTGTATGTCTAAGGAGTTAATGTCTTTCAGGTTAGCTGTTCTTATTTATTGCTAAATTAACTTGAAACTGATTGTGTGAAGTTGCTGTGGACTGCCTTTTGCAAAGATTTAATGAAAACTGTTTAGATTCACACCTTACGGCATTGCCATTTTCTCATGGGAAAAAATCCCATGCTGAATTGCATTTAATAGAAATAATGTGAGTGGTGGTTTTGCAGAAAGAAGAATCATTAACTTTTTAAAAGTGGAAATGCAAAAGATGTTGTGATATGTAAAAAACTCCCTTGAGAACTCTAGGGGTTCAAGCGTTCTCCTCAAAGTCTTACTGCATTCCAGAGACCCTTCCTAGTGATCAACACTGACAGAAGACTTTTTCTTCTTTGATTTCTGTGATACTAGCTCTCCATATGGCTCAGGCAGCTGAAATGGGAAGACCCTTCAATATCTTTGTCAATACTTTGGAGAGGCTGGATGCTTACTGAAGGATCCCGGTGCTCTGGTTTCTCAATTCTCCATAAAACTATTTTGGAAATAATTTCTTGTAATTCAATTACCTTGAAGTCTCACTTAAGATTAAAAATTAAAAAAAAAAAAAATTATCAATATTAAAACCAGGAAATGCCCCTAACAAAATATAGAAGTATTTTGTTTTATCTACTTTTGTGAAATAAAGTTGTAAAAAACTTTTTTCCTTTTCGTGTCTGTTTCCATTGGACCTGCAATTGATTTACAGACTTCTATATCCAGGTACACTGTGCATGTAGGGCTACACATGAGATCTGTATTTCTTACCATATCATTTGACAGATATTTTCAGGGATGGCTAATGCTAAAGGCCTTGTTACCCGGAATCTCAAGGGAACGTGGTATACCACTGTAATATTTCTGCCAGTGAAAGAGCCTTTGCTCCATTGCATAAGGTGAAATTTGATTAGAATAAAGACAAAGTAGGAATACTTGCAATTTCAATGGTAATATCAAAAAAATATGGTGAGATGAGAACGATCAATAGTGTGTTGCTATTAACTTGTGGTGTTTGTTTGTTGGTTTTTCTAACCTTTCTATTAAAACTGAAATTTCAATTCAGGATTCAAAATTCAATTAAAATTGAAATTTGAAATTAAAAATTCAGAATTGAAAAATCAATTCAGGATTGAATTAAAACAAAAAAACAATTGGAATAGTCTACTGGAATACCATCATGGCTGATAAAAGTATTTTTTTAGGTGAGGTCAGTTTAAACTGATGAATGTCCATCCGGATATTGCTCCATTCAAGAGCAATCAAAAGGGACATAACACAACTTCCATAAGCTCAAAACTAGAGACAATTCACCTGTCTAACTGTGTGGATGTCTACGTCTACAGTGCAGAAGGTACGGTAGGCTCTGTACTCTACCCTAAAGTAGCACAGTTTTCTCAGTCGTCTTTACAACACTCTCCCTGTTTTCATTTCATTCAAGACCCACATTTGTCTTGTCCTTGCAAGGATAGTGATCTGGTTTCCTGAAGTCCAGATCTTTCCAGTGGGTAACAGCCTCTGCTGTTAGGATTAACGATTAGTTGTAGCCCAGTGCTTCGGTTCCACTTTGGATGATAGTTCATTTCTGTTAATAACCTTGACTGCAGAGTCAAAGACAAAGTGACAAATCTTTAATCACTTCAGCCTCTAAATAAGGGGGTTTTAGACTGCATTTAGTGCTTTGTTTTTGGTAGCAGCTGTTCACTATTTCTCTAATTTAATAATAGCTGACGTAAAATATGTTTCTTAGGACCAGAGCATCTCAGATTGTGCTAATTTTCCAGCTATCAGTACTAAATTAAATGAATTTGCTAAGTAAGTTAATGATACTCCACAGTTTTCTTTAATTAGTGCAGTTTTTCTTTCTCATGTTTTGATGAACAGTGACGCGGTTTTCCTGTGGCTATTCACAAATCTTGTACATTTTACAGGTGGAGTAACAATGACTCTCTTAGTAAGAACTACTCTTTGTTGCAGACTGAGTTTTACGTATAAGATTACATGTCCTCCTAGGCCCACTGTAGTTTTACTCGTATTTTAGTGGCCTATCCAGCAGTACAGGATTCCTATACTAAATAACATAACAAACTATGTTCTTTCTTAGCTAAAGAAGCTGAGAAAGTGTGGGCAGTATATAATGACCCATCTCTGAAGGATGATGAACTCTTGAAACCCAGCTGGTCTTTATTAGAGACAGTCTGGCTCAGGTACTGGATCTGAATGTGTGTTATGAACATAAACCATCTGAGTTCTCAAATGTGACTGACAAGCAAGTATATGAAAACCAGCAGATTAAGATTTGATTAAACACCAAAGTCCTAAAATATTTCAGCTTGTCTGGTGAAGCTAAGAGAAAATGGCGTTCTGCTTGTTGTACCTTCCGGACAGCCTTGAGCCTCACAAAGACTGTAGCAAACTGGGTAACAGAATTTTTTAGCCAGTGACCCTTACTCTTTAAAACGGAAGTAATAAACATCTTTTCAGTTATTGGATGCACCAATAATGGTGGCTACACTGAGAATGGGAATTATTGATCTGATTGTTTGTTCATTTTATGATGGTGGTTTAGGCAGAATCTCCAGCCCTGGTCAGAAAACACCACCCTTCTGATAAAAGCACCCAGTTATTGGTATCATGAGGTCAGACCAAGTAATGATAATGGATCCTCTGGTTGTTTTCCAGAATCTGTGTCTAGTGGCAGAAAATAAGGTACATGTGGTGGTATGCCCCATCACATGTCTTATCAGACCTCCATGGGCAAACAGATGGGGCTGACCCACTATGGCTGAACAGGAATGGAGTTGATGGTTAGATATAATCACACGTCAGTTAGCATTCTATGATTCTGTAATCTCTTTCACATATCAGATAGCATTATATAATATTTTTAGATACCTTTGGTTTGTGTGGAATATTTTCAGTACAGAGTGAGTGATGCTGGAAAAACTGATAGTCCTGTCCATGATGTGAAGCACTCACAAATTCAGCAGTAGAGTCATCATCATCACTGAAAAGGTTGTGTTGATCCCACAAAAGACATTATTATTCTTCCATTTTGCTCCTGAGAGATGCTGTCCTATAACCCCCAAATAATATTTTGGTTTTACTTTTATGAGAAATAAAATCCAATCTGCATTCTGGAGTATCAGGGAGCAGCTTGCAAATATTATAATACCTTTTTTATTTACAGATGCTGTAGGTAATAGGCACTTCAGGTTTAGTAAAGTGCATGATTGCTTTTTAAACTGAGCATTTTTTCATAATAATGCATTGTAAATAAATTGTTGTACTGTAAAACATCACCACTCTCTCACAAGCCTCTAAAGTCCTTAAAAGCACTCACTCTTATTTGGCTTTTAAAAACTAGCTATTAATATTTACATTTGTGACTGTGCACAAATACATAAAATCATCGTAAAAGCCAGAGGTTTAAGTGCCTGCCCTTCCATTCACCAGGTCAGAAAAAACTTTTAGATCTGTCTCAGAGGATTTCTTGCTATTACAAATATGAAAGTAGGATGTTAAAATGAAAAAGCAGCAAATTTAATAATAATAATAAAAAATACTTGCAAGGGACAGAGCTGAGCTTGATGGCTCCAGAGAGTGGAAGGAGATTATGTTAAAGCATAAATGGAGTTTTAACATTTTTAAATCCAGAAGGTCTAATCTAATCTAATCCTTTTCAATCCAATTTTTTAAATGCAGCCTAGACATCAGATTAAAGCTTGCACTTTTCTTTTTTAGGCCACTGCAAACAGAATCAGCATCTGTGTTGCCTTTCTAATATTCAATGTTTAAAAAAGGGATTTTAAATGAATCAAAAGTATAATTATAAAAAATAAACACAGGAAAATCTATAAATTGGATACCAGGTGTCTTGTTTTTACTTTTAGGTGAAACAAATTATGAGTCCTTTTGCTAAAAATGCCTTTTCTTGTAAATGAAATAATTAGAAAAAAAGAAAAAAGAAGACGACTCTGTTCCTGAGCTCTCATAATGCTATAAGTGCAATAAATACACAGGAAAAGTATTTTGGTGCAAGAATTTTTTTTAAAGTGATTTGATGCCAATAGCTCCATAAAAGTCAATAATCTGAATTTTGTGTATCATCTGCTGAGTTTTCTAAGACTGACCCTAATGAAATAAATTAATAATAAAATAGAAAGCCTTGCTATTTTTTCCATTGTTTTTCTGATGCTGCTGCTTTATTGTACATTTTGAATTTTAAGTGAATCATAAGTCCTCGCAAAAGTGCAAAATAATATACTCTAGATTACCATGCCCCATAGTAAATATAGCATGTCTTCTACCAGTACAAAGATTTTTCATCTCTTTCTTGCCTGCTGTACCAGTCACGTGGTAAACTACTCGTTGCTAGTGTAACAAATCTGTCTTGTTGAGTCACCCTTTTAACACATTTGTTTCTCCAGAACAAGTCTGTGATATTATATAAGAACTTTTCACTTAGATTAGCAAGTTCTTAGCTGTTGGGGTGAAAAAGTTAAAACACTGATAGAGAGATGACCACCATATAGATAGATACTAGAACATAATTCTTAAAACATCCAGGCCCATCTCTGCTCCTCGTAATGTCAATGATAGAAGTCACAGTGGGATTGTCTCCAGCAGGAAATCGATGAAGTTAGCAGTGAATATTTTGAAAATTTCACCTGTAAAAGCTAGAGTTTTTCGTACTGTTTTGCAACTTGTGGACCCCCTCAAAAACTGGCAGTATCAGGGCAGAATCCTTTAGAAATGCAGTAGATGTAAAAGGGATTTTTTTTTTTTTTGTCACACGTATTTTTAGATCTTCTTGACGTAATCTTGGGGCAACTTCGCAGTTCAAAGAGTCTACTAGATTGGATTCCACAAAGTGGAATCTGGAAGTCCACTGAAAACAGGCAGAAAATCTCTAGATTTCTTTAGTCTTTATGATAATTATTTTATTTTACTGACAATATTTCAGACTAGATTAGTTTAAAGCAGCATCAATCAGCTGTGGCAGACAAAGTCATGGAAATGGTTTGTGCTATTCTGAATTAATAGTTATTTAAAAAGAATGAATACTAATGTGGACTTGAAGTGTAGATAAAGAGGTATGAATAAGCATGTTCAGAAGGGCCAGAGTATTCTGAAGATATAAATAAGTAACTCTAAGCTTTAATGTTGTTGACCAAAAAAAGGAAAAGTGCATTTTGGCATATTGTAAATCTTTTTCTTTTACAAAAAGTACAAATTTTGACTGCTTAGGATAATGTGTTGGACTAAAGAACCCTTTTTATGTCAAAATTTAAGAGAATGACAAGTGATTAAAACACAGTATGAGTCACCGTAAACTCTTGCCTCCAAAGACAGGCTGAAAAGAACCTTCAGTGTCTAATTCTAAAGTCAGTCAATATCAATCTGATGACTACCCAAAGGACTGCCTAATTCAGGATCCATCTATCCTTTCTGCCTTTTGCATAACACCCTGTAAATCAGGTTCAGGATGAAATAAAGAATGTACAAGACAAAAGTATCGCTGAGAAGTGTTTAGAAGTGGAAATGCAGCAATTAGTCAGAATATACCATATTACACCCCTTTTTTCCTGCATCAGGAGGGCTGCAGATGAGCAGAATTTAGCTCACACTGATACTCTGAGAGAAAAGCTTTCATATAACTTCCAAAATCTCAGACGTTCTGTTCAGGTTCTCTCAAAAGTGGACATTTTCACTAGATGATATCAAGTGCAGTTTTTCTGTTTCATGCAGAGCCGTTTTCTGCTATGTCCCCATGAAAGGTGTGCACCTGCCTAGACAGGAGAAACAGTCAAACGTCAATCCAGCTGTTCTTAGTATTTAGTTATTCTAATATTGATATAGCTGGGCACATGAGGATGCTTATAACAAATGCATCTTTTAAACCTTCCTGTATTTCAGTCCATTTATACAAGGAATGCCAAAATGTCAGTATGTCCTGTGTGTGAATGCCAAAATGTCAATGCAGTTTGTTTAGTGACAGATAGGAAAAGCAGGGGCCCTTGGTGTTATTCAATTTTATGAGTGATTTTCTGACACTGGCAGCCCGTGCTGACTCTGTGCCATTCTTCTGGAAGCGGTGTTGTCATGGATGCTACCAAGGAACACCAAGGAGAGAGGAGGGGAGCTGCGGGAGGAAATAACAGGGCACTGAAATAAGTGATATCTAAACCTTAAGAGACGCCAAATTCTTGGAAGGATTTTGGCAAAAGGCCTTTTATAGTCTCAGCTGTCTTTCTCTTTTCTTTCTCCTCCTCCTTTCTATATGCTTTCCATAAACTTTCCAATTACTTTGAGACAAAGTTAACAATAAGACACACTTATAGAAATAGCTTACTGATGATAAAGGTGGCACAAATGTTGGGTTACATGCGATTTGCGACAGCCGTGCAAGAAGAGTGAAGAACAGAAAAAATCCTGCTCTGTCTTTGCTGTGGAGCCTAGACAACACAGCACTTCTCTCGCTCCAAGTGATTTATTATTTTTTTTGGCAAATATTTCCTGACTTTGCTTGAGCTGTCCATGTAACAGCCTGACCCAGATGAAACAAAGGTATAAGGTACAAAGAGAAGAGCAAGTTCAAAAAATCTAATGCAGCCATGCCATTTATCTCCATCATTCTCTGCAGGGAGTTAAAGACAGTACTTCAACAAACTATTCAGTAACTAGGAGGAGGATCTTTATTGTTTGGCAGCCAGTTGTCCTTCATCTTTTCTCTCCTGAAATATTCCCTGCAACACCTGTCTTGCAATCTGGGCTAATAGCTAAAATCTGCCAGATACAGTTTTCCAAGAACACACCAAAAACTTATGTATTTCTCTGACTTTCATTCCCAGCTTAGTGCTACATGCTGTATCTGATGTTTTTGTTATGTGCTGAATATACTTGTGAGTAGAACTAGGATAATTCTTTACCTGAAGTTTTTTACTAGTAGCTGAAAAATGCAGAGTCATTCCTGTAAAAAATTCTGAACCTGTGCCAAGTTAGTTAAATCCTTTCAGCCAAATAAAACCTTGATAAAAAGAACAAAATTCCCTTCCCTTCAGCACCCAAGTACATTCTAGACTAGCATCACTAAAATTGCAGCAGCTTAAAAGCAGGCAAACTAGAATATCATCACTTTGGCAAGCTCTGAATGCACACACCCAAGCTTGGGGAACTGAGAAAGCTTCCCGTATCTCACCCCAGATGTACACACACTGACCATGTTAAAACTCCTTTCTGGTATGAGTGTGCGTGCACCACAGCCTGCTTTAACTGGAAGAAGAACCAAATAAACAAGAAAACAGACAGTTTGCTGCGTTTGAATTTGCCCTATGATTGGGGGAGTCAAAGAACCGAGAGTTAGGACTGCAGCTGGGAACATAAATCCAACCTGTAGTTTAGACAAAGCTCTTAAAAAAGAGGGTGCTGTAATGCACAAATGGCTATTACTACTAAAGCTTCTCAAAAGCCAACTAAAATGCAGACTTACCTGTTCCAGCTTACACATTTTTTTTTTTTTTACTATCACATGCTTGAAAACATTACAAATAGGCTCTAAATTATTTTAGTTCATGTGTGAGGAAACACACAGGTCAGATGCTATAAGAATAAGAAAGGATATATTTGAAAGGTGCAGCAGTTTAGATTATGCATTTAAATTATAAAAAAAAAATAATCAGTTAACATTTGGAGGAGTCCTTAACATTGGTTTAATGGGTACACGTGTACTGAAACTGCCTAGGGAAGAAGGCAAGATCTGGATATATTTTGTCCTTTCTGTCAGTTAAAGCAACAAAGACCAACTTTGTATTTGTTCTAAATTCTGTTATACAGGCATAGCAACCTCTGAGTTATAGTCCATGTAGTCAAAACTTGTTTATATCTACATTTTCATCATTTCATGTGAATAGATGGCTGCACAGGATACTGGACAACAGTGAAGCCAGACAGTCATTTTACGTAGTGACTCTTTCCTTGTACGTTGGCCCTGTCACTTCCAAAACAACACTCTAGACCACTTCCTCAACCTGAGAAAATAAACAGACTCACCAGGTATTAAGTGCACCATGGTTGGGATCTGTCTAGATATCTATTTGTTCATGAAAAGGCTTCTTTCATGTACTGGAAACTACTGAAATTGGAACAGGAGCAATTATAGTCTTGATTTTCTGTTTGCCCATTCCTTTTGGGGGCAACACATGATACTTCCAGCTGCATTTCCCTTACGGTACGCACCGTCCAACAACACCTCCTTCTTAGGCCGTGGGTTGTGGTGCACAGGCAGAAGAACAAACCAAGTTCCTTCCATTAAAATGGGATATTAAGGCTTTGTTCCAGGCTAAAAAAAAGTCTGAAATATTCCTGATTGCTTACAGTTCTGCATATTGGTGTAGTGCATATCAAGTGCGTGATATAACCCTAAACAATTAAATGATTCATGAAAGGCAAACTTCACTGATGGATGCACGGAGAAGGGAAAGTTTTTATTTTACCACTTTGAGATAGCTTCCCCCCCTACCCCCCCGCTCATGACTTTCTGTTGACATTGGTGTTGCTTATCTTTTCCAGCCTCCCACATATTGATTACCTCTCTAGCTGATGCCCTCTGTTCTCCCTTGACTTGCTGCTTTATCTGGCTCTGTAACACTTGTACATTTTTAGTTATTTCTGTTTGTACACAAGGGCCAAATTTATCCTTGGTTTACTGCCAAGGAGTTACATCAAGTATAAATTTGACCCTCTCAATCTTCCTTACTGCTTCTGAATTTGAGTTTTAAAAATTAAACAGCTGTCCATTTTGCCTGGTCTCTCGGAGGATCCTTCCGTTGTGGGGTTGCTGAGGGCTGAAGAACAACAGGTGCCAATCGCGACCACAACGGTGCACCGGCGACAGTATCGTACCAACCGAGACTTCCTTCTCCCCATTCATCAGCTGATCCGCCAGCTGGAGAGTCAAGGAGTGATCACCAAAACTCGCTCACCCTTTAATAGTCCCATATGGCCAGTAAGAAAATCTACTGGAGAGTGGAGACTGACAATAGACTACCGTGGCCTGAATGAAGTCACACCACCGCTGAGTGCTGCCGTGCCAGACATGCTAGAACATCAATATCAGCTGGAGTCAAAGGCAGCCAAGTGATACGCTACAATTGACATCGCTAATGCATTTTTCTCCATCCCTTTGGTAGCAGAGTGCAGGCCACAGTTTGCTTTCACCTGGAGGGGCATCCAGTACACCTGGAATCGACTGCCCCAGGGGTGGAAACACAGTCCCACCATTTGACATGGACTAATCCAGACTGCACTGGAAAAGGGTGAAGCTCCAGAACATCTGCAGTACATCGATGACATCATTATATGGGGCGACACAGCGGAGGAGGTTTTTGAGAAAGGGGAGAAAATAGTTCAGATCCTTCTGAAAGCCAGTTTCGCCATTAAGCGAAGTAAAGTCAAGGGACCTGCTCAAGAGATCCAGTTTTTGGGAATAAAATGGCAGGATGGGTGCCGTCAAATCCCAATGGATGTCATCAACAAAATAGCAGCTATGTCTCCACCAACCAGCAAAAAGGAAGCACAGGCCTTCCTGGGTGTTGTGGGTTTTTGGAGGATGCACATCCCAAATTACAGCCAAATTGTGACTCCTCTGTACCACGTGACCCAGAAGAAGAATGATTTTGAATGGGGCCCTGAGCAACGACAGGCATTTGAACAAATTAAACAGGAGATACTTCATGCCATAGCCCTTGGTCCAGTCCGGTCAGGGCAAGATGTTAAAAACGTGCTCTACACTGCAGCCGGGGAGAATGGCCCAACCTGGAGTCTCTGGCAGAAAGCACCAGGGGAGACTCGAGGTTGACCCCTGGGGTTTTGGAGCCGGGGATACAAAGGATCCGAGAGGCCCGCTATACTCCCACTGAAAAAGAGATTCTGGCAGCATATGAAGGCGTTCGAGCTGCTTCAGAAGTGGTCGGCACTGAAGCACAGCTCCTCCTAGCACCACGATTGCCGGTCCTGGGCTGAATGTTCAAAGAAAGAGTCCCCTCTACGCATCATGCCACCGATGCTACGTGGAGTAAGTGGGTACTGCTGATCACCCAGCGCGCCCGAATGGGAAACCCCAGTCGCCCAGGAATTCTGGAGGTAATCATGGACTGGCCAGAAGGCAAAGATTTTGGAGCATCGCCAGAGGAGGAGGTGACACGTGCTGAAGAGGCCCCACTATATAACCAGCTGCCAGAAGATAAGAAACAGTATGCCCTGTTCATGGATGGGTCCTGTCGCATTGTGGGGAAGCAGCGGAGGTGGAAGTCTCCTGTATGGAGCCCTACACGACAAGTCACAGAAACTGCTGAGGGAGAAGGTCAGTCCAGACAGTTTGCAGAGGTGAAAGCCATCCAGCTGGCTTTAGACATTGCCAGTCGAGAGAAGTGGCCAGTGCTCTTACACTGACTCTTGGATGGTGGCCAATGCCTTGTGGGGGTGGCTGCAGCAATGGAAGAAGAACAACTGGCAGCGCAGAGGCAAACCTATGTGGGCTGCCCCATTGTGGCAAGATATTGCTGCCCGGCTAGAGCATTTGGCTGTAAAAGTCTGTCACGTGGACGCCCACGTCCCTAAGAGTCGGACCACTGAAGAACATCAAAACAGCCATCAGGTGGATCAGGCTGCTAAGATTGAAGTGGCTCAGGTGGATCTGGACTGGCAACATAAGGGTGAACTCTTTGTAGCTCGGTGGGCCCATGACACCTCGGGCCACCAAGGAAGAGACGCGACATACCGATGGGCTCGTGACCGAGGGGTGGACTTGACCATGGATACCATCGCACAGGTTATCCATGAATGTGAGACATGCGCTGCAATCAAGCAAGCCAAGCGGGTAAAGCCTCAGTGGTATGGAGGACAATGGCTAAAATATAAATATGGGGAGGCTTGGCAGATTGACTATATCACACTGCCACAGACCCGCCAAGGCAAGCGCTATGTGCTCACAATGGTGGAGGCCACCACCGGATGGCTGGAAACCTACCCTGTGCCCCATGCCACCGCCCGGAATACCATCCTGGGCCTGGAAAAACAAGTCCTGTGGTGACATGGCACTCCCGAAAGAATCGAGTCGGACAACGGGACTCACTTTCGCAACAGCCTCATAGACACCTGGGCCAAAGAACACGGTATCGAGTGGGTGTATCACATCCCCTACCATGCACCAGCCTCGGGAAAGATCGAACGTTACAATGGGCTGCTAAAAACCACTTTGAGGGCAATGGGGGGTGGGACTTTCAAAATTGGGATACCCATTTAGCAAAGGCCACCTGGTTGGTTAACACCAGAGGGTCCACCAACCGGGCTGGTCCTGCCCAGTCAAAACCTCAGCGCCCTGTGGAAGGGGATAAAGTCCCTGTAGTGCACATGCGGAACATGTTAGGGAAGACGGTTTGGGTTAGTCCTGCCTCGGGCAAAGGCAAGCCCGTCCGCGGGATTGCTTTTGCTCAAGGACCTGGGTGTACCTGGTGGGTAATGCGGAAGGATGGGGAAGTCCGATGTGTACCTCCTGGGGGTTTGATTTTGGGCGAGAATAGTCCATAAATAAATTGTATAAATTTAGTTGTTAAATAACCCTGTCACTGTCTGTTATCACTGTTATAATTGTTATATTTTGTACCAGTAGTAGCATAGTAAGAATTCTCCAGATTAAAGAAGGATGGACTTTTTCGATGAGAACCTAGCAGAGCACAGCGATGATGGAACTGGACCTGGTTTTCAACAACTGGCATCCAGCAACTTCATCAAGATCAACATCTCCTGCAAACTGTGGGCACGGGCCGCACCAGATACATCAGCCGTGAGCTCCGGATGCAGCAAGCGACCGCCCATCACCACACATCACCTCTCCTGCCACGGAAGACCATTACGACAGATGGAGCCTGAAGTCATGGATTAAATGAACTCAACGGACACTTTAGAGTGATGATCCATAGACTAAGGGAATGATATCTGGAGACAGGAGAAGTGGTGGTGATCAACCGGACAATGGGGGACCTGGGCATGACGTAGATGGTATGGAATAAGGGGTGGATAATGTCCTGGGTTTGGCCAGGACAGGGTTAATTTTCACCGGACTGCAGGAAGGGGCACAGCCGGGGGGTGGGGGCTGACCCCACCTGGCCAAACAGAGCCCGGTATTCCATACCATGTGCCGTCACACTGGGTTCCAGTGGGGGGGGCGGCGCGGCGGGAACTCACTCGCGGCTTGGGGGGGCGCAGCGCCTGTCCTGTTTCAGGAGAGCGGCTGTCTGGGTTGTACGGTTCGTTGTTGTGTTTTCTCCTTATTTGTATCGTTGTTGTTCCTGTTTTCCCTCTGTTTGATGTTCTGTTAAACTGCCCTTATCCCGACCCACCAGTTTCTGCCTCTTTCTTTTCATTCTCCTCTGCACGCCGGTGGGGGGAGGGGCGGCCGCGTGGCGCTTTTGTTGCCGGCGGCAGCCGAAACCGAAACATTAGTCTGTTTAAACTTAGTACTGCAGATCTTAAGCTTTTGACATTTTTACGCTTTCTTCCTATGTCACAGAGTCTAACCCTTGCATACGCATTATCCAACATAGAAATAGAAAAACATAAATCCAGTATTCTATTCAAATTCTTACACACCATCTTATTTCCTTTTTTATTGTAATATATTTTTAAAATTTTCATTTTAAATTTTCATTTTAAGAAGGATGAAAATGATGATTCATGGTTTAAAACCACAATGAAATAAAACAATAAAAACTCATTTACAATTGGTCAATATTAAGTGATGTCTTTAAAAAAGAGGGAAGAGAAATAGCAGAAATGGACATTTCTTATATTTTAAATATCTTAACCTTTTTCTATAATCTTGTTTCAGTAAAAACATTCTACTGTTGGTATTTAGCATTGAAGAATCCCTTCTGCAATCTTTACTGTTTTGTTGTTGTAAAGTGCATCTTTTACCAGCTGTGATGTGCATCTACCTGCAACTATTGTCCTATCACATTTCTTTCACAAATGTGTATTGTGATTTAAGACGATATCTCATTTATAAATGTACTCTAAGACATTTCAGTAGGAGCCCTTAGATAAGACCCTACAGTCAGAGATTCTGAATCTCTTGTACCTGCTAATTATGAGAATTATGAAGTCACAAAGACAGTGGATAAGGTGAAAGCAGAATGGTTTTATTCACCAAATCCCATGATGATACCAATTTATGCAACTCGTAGGAGATCAGTTTAAAGTAGATAAAATACCTTTTTATATAGCAGTCTGAATTTCTGGAACTTGCTGCCACAGGGATTGTGAAGATAGGCATTGCTAGCAGGTTCAGAAACAGTTTAGAGAATTTAAGGAGATCCTTATAAGGACAACAAAAGGGCTAAGTAGGGCTCCACTGCTTAATATTTAGGATACTGGGGAATTCTGGGTGGAATGGCCCTCAACAGTGGTGAGGCATATACTCTTTCCCAAAGTAGCATCTTGTACTGTTTCCATCAGACCGAATACTGGGCTAGGAGAAGGTTCACTGGTCTGACCCAGCAGAGTGTTTTATTTCTTCACAAACACGGCACTCTAGGATCTTTTCTGAATGCATGAGATCTACACTCAGCTACATCCTTCATGTTAGTTTCAGGGAAGACCAATGGCAGTCGTTCTCTCCAGCCTTGCTTGCAGTGCCGGATGGTCTGAGACAGTAACTTACATTAGGTTGTCCTATATGATGCTGATCATTTCACAGCATCTGGAAGCATTAGGGATACATGGTGACAAATGAAAGCCAAACATGAACTGCCACACCTGCAAGTGTTTAGATATGTTCCAGGGGCTTTGTTTCAAACTGCTTCCGCTTCCTTATTCATGACCTCAAAGCCTTAATCCTTTGTGAGTGTAGGGCCACTTTGGATACTAAACACATTTTAGCCGCAATTTTATGCCTTCAGAAAAACACAGAGACTGTCACTGGCTTATGCTTACTCACACAAACTTATATCACAGTAGCGACAATTTGTGCTGGAGAAGATAAAACTGTGTACTTCTCTGTGCCCACAGATTGCTATGGTTACACTGCTGAGAACATAGCTTTTGGTGTGTATAACTACTTTGTACATTGTGTGTACCTCCCACGCAGATTTGAAGCCTTCCTTGTGACCTTGTGATCTTAAGCTATCTGTATGCCAGTGAGTCCTCCAGCACAAGTTTGAGGAAGAGAATGGCCCCAGGGGACAGCTGAGGACTATGCCAGGTTCCAGCGACACTTGAGCAGTGCCCTGCTTCTCCTGGGAGTGATATGGAAACCTCTGTGACAGCTTTACACAGAGGTGAGTCTTCTGTGACTACGTGGGAAGTGTCACATCCAAGTAACACACTTCTCTTGGGTCATAATGTAGGATAACTGATCACTTATTTTTAAAGCACAGATTTTTTACGTGCAGAAAATATTATAGTCCTTGTTAACAGAAGCAACACAGTTTACTCAGTTTTGCTCTCATAGTACAAAAATATGCCACTCGATTTGAAAACGTCTAAAACATGCAGTGCCAATTTTCAGATAAGTTCTACTTAATATAGTTTCCTATATAGTTTTGATGTCAGTGTTTCATCCATTTTCCTTGAACTTTTCCTGTCTGTGGGAAAGACTGGCAAAAAAAGGACAGACTACCAGTGAATTTTTTTCTGGTTGTACATCTTCCTCTGCACACCTTTTGCACTTGGAATTTCATTCCTGATAACAACAAACTGCTTCATTCAAATTTATTGTAGTGGGAAAGAAACAGTAAAAATTTTTAATCAGCTCGTCAATAAACTAGCAGATACTGTGCAGCAAAATTTTTCAGTGGTTTAATGCAGTTGCTTTGTCTCTGAATAAGATAAGAAGGTAACAACATTATGAAATACTAATGTAATCACAGTAAAGGTTGTAAAAAATTAAGTATGACTTCTGTTTTCATTAGCTTATACAACATAACATTGAGGACAGCTTATTAATGCTAGTATTTTTAAAGATGTGGAGGCTTATTCATCTTATTACTAGGGTGTTCAGTGTGATGCAAATACCCATTTTCATTTGTTTTTCCTGAAGTAATCAATATAAAACAATTGCCTTACAGTAATTATAAATATTACACACTTGATACGTGTGTGGTTACATTGGGATTTGCATATATTTTCAACCTTTTATTGTAAAGTTGGAAAATTAGGTTACACATGGGTGAAAAATTTTTTAAGAGATTTACATAATTCTTACTGTAATCATTGAGAAACATACCTTTATCTGACTAGAAGACATAGCATGCAGAAAACAGAAAGCACCATTAAGGACATCTCTAATCATACCATGCAATAATCTGATGAAGACTGTGCATTTGCCATGTGAAAACCCACAAGTGATGATTCCTTACTTTATCTAGCAAATTTATTCTCATCATGAAACACTTCACTAGCAGAAGTCTTTCCTCAAATTATCTTTACATTTCCCCTTCTTAAAAGATAATTTTATTACACCACTGTGCAGCTTTGATTTGTTGTATTATATGCTTTCAATTATACTTCTAGTCCTTTTTATCAATTGCTGTGAGAATCTGACTTTTGTGGTGTTTGTCAAATCTCTTGATTTCTAGAGCAATTTGGGAGCTAACAGTCATCAAAAAAACCTAGATGAGAAACAGAACTTATTGAAAGCGTTATGTTCTAGTACACAGTGTGATAAATTATATTTTGCATACACTACTGGTACAGTAATTGTATCTTGAATATAGCCTGAAAAGAAGAAAGGCAGTTTGGAGACAATATACAGAAACCTAATGGGTTTGTTTTTCCATATTCAAGTGAAATTTAGCTATTATATTCCGGGCAGGTGTGATTATCATTAGTTTTTAGAGTAAATTAGTGAAAATATTAAATGAATGTAGCAGTAACTACATGAGAAACACAAGAACTGAAACCTGGAATATTTTACAGGTTTCTTTCTTTTTGTAGTGGGGATTCAGAAATATGGTAGTTTTTGTTATGATCCTTCTTGTTGACAGATGAGGTTCTTGGAAGTGTTTTCAGTAAGCACTTGGCGTTTACATCCTGCTTCACAATCAAGGTCTGTCCAACAGTCCCATTTTTAGAGCAAAGAATTGGAGTACAGGGATACAGAGTTTCCCCTGTGACTGGGGAGCCTCCCAGGTCTCTGGCCTTAAAATTAGGTGAGATTTCCACTGCTGGCCAAATGATCCATCATTATGGAGTAGAATGAGGGTATCTGCAACACAGAAAAAGTACACCGAAACTTAATCATTAATGCAGCCTTTATCCTCAGAGCAGAGCTCTAATACAAAACATTTTCACTGTGCTGATGTCCTTCTTGGGAACTCCTGTGGCTGATAACTAGAGAACAGATGGGAGAGCAGTTTGCCATGACTTGGGGCTTGCTTTGTTATTGCTTGCTGTTTTCTTGTCAAACATACCATGTGGTTATGAAAGTAGGCTCTGTTTTCAAAGGTGAAAAAAGTGATATTTTACAAATTTACATACACCATATAAGTCAAACTTCCTACTTCCAACATGCACGATGTACATGGTATCCAGTTTAAAATGCTAGGGCGTTGGGTTCTACCTCTAGGCATAAAGTAGGCCTAAACCTGTTCTCTGTCATCCTCTTAAACTCTCTAAAGACTGAGAGCGAATATAGTATTCTGTTTATATATTGAAGATGTTATCTAAACTGGGGCTCAAGTGGGTGACCTGTGCAATGGCTTGGACCTCGGTCCAAGAATGTGTAATAAACTTCTAAATTAGTTAGGCTCTCCTCACCAGATATGTATCCTATCTTGCTGTTTCTCACAGAACTCGCATTCTTGCCTGGCAGTACAAGCTGAAAGTCATACCAGCAAAGTAACGTGAATACCAATGATATTTAAAAGGCAAATACTGGAGGTTGTCTGCCAGCCATTCAAATTTATTTTGTTTTCTTCTGTACAATGCACACCTTTTGAAAGAGTTCTTTCAACTCGTGTAGGAAAAGGATTTTGTCAGTTATGTTCTTTTATGTACAAGTTTACCACTGTACAGTCTCTCTTACATAAGAAAATCAGCTACCAGCTTATTTCCAAAAAAGTTAACTTATGCTCATTTTGTGTGATATATTCTGGAAGGGTACAATGGAATACTCCATAGCCAAAGGAGGTGTTTTCTTAAAGCCTGCATGAAAAGAGATACCAAGAGTAAAATCATCAGTCCTGCCTTGAGTATTATCAATCCTGAACCTCTAAATAGCAATAAGCTTTGGCTGGAATTCACATTCAAGCCTGTATGACGGGAAATTTTACATTTAGAATTGATGGTACCAGAAACCCCATGAATAATCACGATTAGGTATTGACTAAACACTTAGGTTCTTTTGAAATCAATTTCTCTGGAGAGATTGATATACCCCTGGGCCACATTTAAACCAAACGTAAAAAAAAGGCCTCCATCTGGTTTTGTACATAAGCTAAAACAAAATCAAGATGAGGTGATGATCAATAATTTCTGAAAAATTCTGAGATGAGATGCAAGAGTTTGATTAGGCTCATCTACTTTTCATAGCCCAGACAAGAATTTCTGGGGCTACTTCTAAAGGGTAACAGATCAAGTGCAGCTGTCTTTTTAACGTATGAAATGTTTCAGGTGGAATTAATTTTGTTTGCAATTATGCTAATTGAGGTCCCTAAGATCGTCATAATTGAATATCATTAGATGATCAGAAGCCTTAAAAGATGTGTTTTCATGCTTCTCCCTTCTATGCACAACTACCAATGCTCAACTCCGCTATATCCCTATCCTTTGAAAATATAATTTCTGAATTTTCTGTGGACTTCTGGATCACTCAGAAAGACATGGTCTGAGACATATTTACAGATGCAGCACTCTGCAGAAGCACAAGCTGTAAGGCAGTAGCAGTGGAAATACCTGTGGAATGGTGAAAGCATCCGAAAATTACAGGTTGCAGAGCACTTCAGGGAATGAGAGACCAAAGATTCAAAGGCGCAAATCTTATCAACTCACACACAAACACAGAGTGAAGGGAGGGAATTTGTGGAGAGCTTATGGTGACACGAGTAGCATATATCTGAAAAGAAATCATCAGAATTTCTCCAAATGTTTTAAATACATGCAAATGTTTTAAGACATCTCTGAGCCTCCAGCCTCCTGCTGGTACAAGTGACATCTTCATGTTAATTCAAATTAATTTGTATTTCTGAAGGTTAGCTAATGAACTGATGCTTAGTGCAAATGCTAAAGCACAGGTGCTGTTTTTGGTGTGTTGATTCCTTGAGCACCACTGAACCCCTACAGCATGGCCCCAGACCAGAATGGGGGCCCTGGCTGGGGCTGCCATGGGACTGGAGGAAGGTGGGCCCTGATGAGGCTGGTCAGGGTGGGAAAGGCTCTGTGGTGACCTCTGGATGCTGCTGAGATGGCACCTAGGTGCCAACAGGACCGCAGCAGGAATTCAGTCTTCCAGGAGGTTTTCTTTCTCCACTCAGACTGCCCCTGGCCGTCTGACTTGACTGGCCTACAAGTCAGCACCGTGCTTCCCTTCATTCTCTGCTAATTCTTCTGTGTGGTGTGTGGTGGCCTAGGAATCCTCACATATTACTTGGCTGTCCAGACTGGGCACTACATCCCACAAAACCTTAAGAACAATATCACTGCTTTGCTTCCTCCCTTAGGTGTTGAAAGCTCCTAGGCAGTGGCACAGGAATCGGCAAGAGAAGGGTGGGAAGATCCATGCAGGCTAAATGCTGTTATCCTTACATTTTCTATTGACTACCTGTAGTAGGAAGGTGCTAAGCAGTTTGCTGATATTGTGGTTCCAGGAGATGGATGTGTCTAGTGTGCCTGGCACCAGCTATAGCTGAAAGACGAAATAGGCGGAGGCCAGACAGGCTTCTTCTGCTGGCCTGCACTCATTGAACAGCTGTTCTGACCCTTCAGCACCAGTTGTCCACCCTTCTATTCTGTCCTCCTGCCCCCACCCCAAATGATTATCACCCTTGGCAGAGTGCATCACCCCACATAGACTTCACAGTTGCCTTGCTTGGTTTCACCACTTCCTTCTCAGTCAAGAAAGCCCCACCAGATGCAGCTGGTCAGACATGCACTGGTGGAGCAGAAAAGAAGCAGTAGCACTGCGAATGAAGGATTTGCCCATGATATGCTGTTGTACGGAAGAAAAGTCAGAGACTGGCATTTCTGACTCCTCAACCTCGCGAGAGGAGAGCTTTCCTCATGGAGGATTGGTGGTTCTCTTTTCCACCTCCACGCAAGGCAAATCAGCAGACTCTGTGACATCTGGAAGCTATTTTTTAATGTAAGGAAGAATAAAATCCTGAAGATCTAGATATATTCCCAGCTACATGGGTAGGCAGTGGGAAAAGAGAAAACAAGAAAACAAAGCTTTGTGTTAATTAAAGTTTATAGTCAAGATTTTAAAATACAGAAAGTATAAAAATAAATAATGTTTTATTTGCATTTTAAACACTGTTCAATATGTAGTGTCACCTGAAAAATGTTAGAATATATTAGCATTTGTTTAAAAGGCTGATATTGTAACTAGGTGGAAGAATATACTTAGGGAAGAATATGTGAAACTTTAAAATCCATAATGCCATGTACAAGCCAAGTGTCATTTCACATTTAGCATTGTAGTTGGCATTTATCACTTCTGGCTGAAAAGTATATACTGCTAGTTGGCAGAATCCCAAAGCAGGAGTAATAAAGAAGTTAACAAAATATTCCACCAAAAAAAAGGGAAGAGATCTTATTGTTGGGGGAAACAATAATACAAGAAAGGCAAAAGATGCACACTGAAATGAGGTACAGCAGCAGGGCACTCAAGAAGTTTTTTTCGACCTTTCTTATAAATGTAAGAGCAATTAATCAATTAAATAAACCTGCCATTGCAAGGTAAGTCAAAGAAATAGTCTTCACTCTAAGCAAAATGAGTCAGCAGAACTTGTTACATCCTGCTGATGTATAAATGCTGCTGAGCTGACTGAACTGCTCTATTGAAGCACTGAAAACTGTTTATTGCAGGATTATTTCTTCTGAAAAATATGCTGTTTCTACAGAAAGAAACTTTTCACAAAATGCACTACCAGTCTGAGCTGATGAGGTATTTACCTGTTTGCATTCTGGTATTCTGGAATGTTTTTTTGGACCTATGTGATATGAAAGTTAAAAACTTCATGCATGTGTCTAGGGGTTGCCAAGGGACAGCTCACCCAAGGGTTTAACCTTGCCCAGCGTGCCTAGCCAGCTCAGTACATAGCACTGCTTCTGCTCCCCCCTGCCCCATGCATGACAAACTGCATAGGTAGGAGTGTATTAGGCAAATACCAAGTGTATAGTTAGCAGCACCAAATGATAAGCAATCCACCAAGTGATAAACTACTATTTTAGGTATGTTTGAGTACCCAGACAAAGAGTTTTGGCAGAAAGATGGCAGTTCTGTGAGACAGCCTGAGAAGGCAGGGCCTGAGAGTCAGGCTGGTGAGGAAAGAATGTCAGGACAAACAGCATCTTCAAGCTGGTCAAATTCCAGAGACTTTAAACCTAACCCAGAGCCTGCAGCTTCGTTCTTTGTCCAGGTACAATATTCAAGTTGTTACTGATGTTTGCAAAAGGGCCACAACCTATTTGTCTCTTCAAAACCTCTCATTTCCCCGTATTTGCCTTCACTAATGTGTGGTAAATGTGGCATGGTAAAAGCACATAGAGCCTGTAAAACATTTTTCCTTTTCAGCCTGCACATTTGTACTCTATGGAGGATTTAGGCCTTATCATCCACTCACTGGAGTCACACGTGAATGCACAGCAGAGATTTGTCATTCCGTTAACCATTAACTGAAAACCCTTATCAACCTGGACACCAAAATTTGTGGCTTTTACAGCTTAGTCATCATCCACCTTGAAGGAAGAAAGGAGGACCTATAAATCACTCCAATTTATCACCCCCTCCCCCTAAAAATGTAGTCAAAGCACTCCAGAAATAAAACCATATGGCACAATAATGTCAGATCTGTTTATATAAGCTGTTCCTAGAAACAGCAGTAGTGTAATACCAGATTTCCATAAACTGAATCAATATTTGAGCATTTGACACCATATGTTTTATAAGATGCCATTAAGTGAGCAGAGCACATTAGCAGGTTCAAAACAGGCTGTGGAGGGTTCCTCGGACCCTGTGCCTCCACTTGCATTCCTCAGTCTCACAGCACCAACATGCACTCTCCAAGTCCTTTTGATTGGATTCAGCAGACCCAAACAGATTGTGATTATCATGCCTTGTTTTTCCTCAAAGAGCTTTATACATTTAGGACCAGGAATAACAAACTAATGAACTGCTTGTTTATTTGAATAACAGCTCCTGATAGATGTGCTCACTGGGTTACACAGGCTTTCAGAGGTCTCATTTTTGCATTGCGTTGTTTCTAGGTTGCGATGTGGTGGCTTTGGCTGTACCTTAATGAACACCTGCATGGTTGGTGACATTTGTCTGTTGTTCTGCTTAAGACAGAAAATCATAGACTGTGCTGACTAAGACTCACCACGAAGTCTGTGCAATTGTAGATGTGGGGTTTACTGCATTCTTATCAGTATGGTGTTTAACTTGTCTAGCAAGAAAATATTAGATATGGAGTCACAATTGTATCTAAATTATTCTGTGTGCTGTAATTCCGTTGTGTCATACTGTATATGACAGTCTGTATTTTCACATTATTCAGCATTTTAAGCCACAATCTGAAAAACAGAATGCTTTACAGTCTACAGAGAATCGTATATCTCCCTAAAATGTGATGCTTTGTATGAATAAAATCCAAGTTGCTTATATCTATTCTTTCCCTGTGCAGCAGACTGGATTCATTCAGAGAGAGCAAGTGTTAACTCTTTCCATATTTTTCTCAGGGAGAAGCAAATGCAATGTCTACCAGGAGTTCTTCAAAACTCTCATGCTTCTGAGATGATGGATGACAGAAGTATACCTTTCTGCTTTGGTTTTTCCCACTCTACATTGTCTACTCCCAAGTCAGCTGTAGCCTGCTACTTAAAGAAGAATATTGGAACCTCTTGCTGTTCAGATAGATTTGATGCTTCCCATCTTTTTGATGATATACTGTGTATGTGCTCTGTATTATTAGTAATGTTAATGTATCATAGTAATTATTACCCATTATTAACCTGTAATTAATTTAAGCAAATTAGCACAATGTTTATGACAACTTTCCTGTGTGAACAGAGATTTCTATGGAAGACTCTTAATTCTAGTGGTCAGAATATGGATTTGAATGGACAGTAACTCAAAATTTGCTTTGTTAGATTCCTTTTTGATAAATCATTTGATAAGCGGGTGCAAAGACTGAAAATGAAGATGACTTCTTGTGCCTGGAAAAGTGTGATCAGATGTCTCTTTCAGCATTATAAATAAAAAAATACTCTTTGCCTTCAATCTTAGGTGGAGACCGATGTTAAAGCTGACTTTCTTCTTTGCATAGTAATCAGTTTAAATTTGCTAAACCACTCAGTGCCATCTCTCTGACACCAGATTTCTTTTGTAGCGTTGTTCTGCATAACACCAGTGCAGACCAAATTTCACCTTTGGGAAGTTCTGCATAGGGCCTTCTGCTGATGCATGCAATGCTCTGCAGTTCCCAGCCAGCACTCTGAGGGCAACAAAGTTAACACAAATAAGAGCATTTTATTAATTCAAACCCAGTACGTGAGGGATCCAACAACATGCATTTTTACAAAGTAATTTCCTAGACTTGAACTGCAATCAATGTCTCTTTCTTATTCCTTTTGTTTGTGGAGAAAACATTATTTGTCCATCTCTGTACCTTCAGATGAGAGACTGAATATTTCAGTTATAGTCAGCTGGCATAATTTAGTAGGATGCTTTCCCTGCAGATTTATCATGATAATCAAACAGCTTTGTTATTTAGTGAGATATTAGAAACTGCTTGTAAAATCACTTAATGTTTCTTTCCCTCATAGGTCTTTTAGGAATAGCATTGCAGCACTGAAGAAAAATAAAACTTGGTGCTCAATGGTTCATATGGCAGTCAGATGGCACAAGAATAGTACTGTAGAAGTATATCTAAATATACATAATAAGAATAATACAAAATGTGAGAACTGAGAAATTTGCTGTTATCAAAAGGTGAAATTGTATAAGGAATGTGTCTATTTACCTTGTTTTTAACAGAAATTAAACTTTAACGTTTATTTCAGCCAATATTTCAGGTTTGGGAAAAAAACCCAAACCTTTTACATGAAAGTATAAAGTAATTTCAATTCAGTCTCTCCTGTCTTCCCGCTCCCGAAATCCAAACCATCCTATTTCCATTTCAGGCCAATCTTATTGTAAAGTTCTCAGTAAAGAAACCATGTTTTGTATATTTTATCACATTCCACTGCAGGCTTTTGATGGATATTTTGCTGGGATAGAAACTAGATACCAATAATATCATAGGGAATTGATAGTTATCCAAACATCAATGAGACACTTTTTTGGCTCTGTATCTGTATCAGCATGATTACTGTGGCTATTAACAGAAAAAGTATTCTCTGATCAGCCAATGCAGAATAGGCAACAGTTTAATTTACTGGCATTTTACAACACTGTCATAACTCTGATATTAAATATTCCAATTTCTTTTAAACATGAAAAAGAAGACATTTAATTTCAAGTCTGTTGATTTTTTAGGAAATGTTCACATACTTCGTTTATTCTCCCATTCTCTTCTGTGACCAAAAATTAATCATGATGCACCAGCCTCCTCTTGTTAAAACTAAGGCAGTCCCTCACAGGGCTTCTACAACCACAGTCTGTCTTGGAAGGGCTGATCCAGAATGAACCTATGTTTTGACAAAGAAACAGGATGTAAGGAACTCGGACCAGACCCTAATTAAGACATCACTTCCATAATGGAAGAGTACAGATATATTTTGATCTTAATAAAATACTTCATCATGGTGATTAAAAGTCACTTTCAATTCTAAACTGACAAACTGCTTTTTCTGCAAGAAGTTTTGTGAACTCATAATCCCAATTATCTTGAGAAGTAATGTCAAAAGATCAGAATTACTCACAGGACAGAAACTCAAAAAGTACAAACTTGTAAATTTGATATATTTTAAATTCTAGCACCTTCATAACTTAAGAAGTACATTTCACCATTGGAACAAACCAGTTTTATGTGGGCACTGAAAAAGAGTCACTGCCTTTCTTAGTAAACTTCTCCCAGTTTATTTATGATGCATTTTGATAAGAATGTAGAGGAAGCTGAGACTGCTATTTATGTTATATATTGTGAGACTGAGTAAGGTGAAAGTCAACATTCAATTTAGCACCACTGAGTAACACACAGGCTGGTCATTTCAACTTTTTTCATCTACACGGAATTCGTTTTTTTTCTGTACACACAGATAAGCATGTGAGGGCTTGTCTGTACATGTAAAGCATTTCAATTTCAAACATATTTTCTGCTTAGCCACACTTTTTAAGGCAAACAAGCTAAAGATTCATGTGTTCATTTGCAGAAAGCTTTCGTGCTTTAATGATGCATTTTTGTATCGTGTAACAACTTAAATGTGACTCTAACATATCATTAACAATTAATCATCTGCAGCATTGTTTTGACCAAAAATTCACAGAATGAATGTTATTGAATCATGAGTTCAATAAGATATGAATAAAAGAAATCACACTTGCTGTGCTTAACTAAATAGAGGAATAAGTAATGAGTACTTAAGAAAAATCAAAAATACTTTTAGGGCAATTCTGCTGAAGAGTGAGAATGGGAAAGGGAGATCTTGAAAAGATAATATTTAACTAAATCTCACAAGTATTTTAGCTCTCCATAAAAGTAATGACTTCCTAACTTAAACCCAGTTAATAATGCTCTGAATATGAACCCAAGGATTTTTCTGTCAATAGCACAAACTGGTTCAAATCATCAGCTCAGTTATAAAAATAAAAGCAAATCCCTTTTAAAACTCAGAAGACTGGCTTGCCAGCAGAAGACAAAAAGCAATTAAACTTCAAAGTGTGCCTGCCCTCATATCCGAACTATTTTTCCTCTACATAGTGTGATTACACTCAGGAGTCAATGTATCCAATGTCTGCTGAGCCTTTGGTGGTAATATTCAGGCTTTCATTTCTTCGCTGTCAATATAGTCTGCTTAGCAGGGGAGAGGTAGAAAAGCAGTTTCCTGACCACTCTCATTGCCATTTAATGCATCGACAGAATTTTATTTTCTCTTCTTGCCAAGAAATATGTCTTACATCCTGTCTATTAGAACTTCACCTGATTAAGCTGTGAACGAACTATATTTTAATAAAAATGTCTTCTAAGCAACTTCTATGCCTGTCTATTCCCCTCAAATTGGCAGCAAAATCTCCTGGGAGTGATCCAGTCATTTCTTCCCTTTATTAGTAATTTACTGTTAAAAGCCAATGTAACATTGGAACACATGAAAGATGTTTTGAGATCCCTAACATACCTGATTTATGAATGGGAATGCATGAAAATACGTTCCCATTCATTTTCCTTGAGATTAATCTGGTCATGAGCAAAAGTTTTCAAATGCGTAGGAGTTTAGCTGTTGAATTTGATGTCATAATCATAGAATATTTAAGGTTGGAAGGGATCTCAGGACGTCATTCCTTCAATCTGTGTTCACCCAAACTGCTTGTGCTTAACTGGAAAAAAAAATCGGTTACTGTCCATTTCAGAATTTGCCCTTTGCCCTGCTGGTTTTACTAACTCCCTTCAGCTTTTACTTGCTCATACTTTCCTGAGTAAAAAAATTTACTTTGTGAGTTCATACTATGAAGTGTTTTGAAAATATTGAAATGGAAAACTTCAGACTACTACACATTATATAAAAAAATCTTAGAATTCACTTTGAATCTAAATTCATTAAAAAAAAAACCAACCCCAAAACTTAGAAATCCTGTAAATCAAAAATGAAAACTTTGAAGGGGTGAAAAAATACACTGAATTTGTCAAGAAAGAAGGCAAACAGTTTGGTCTTATATTTGTCAGTTGTGTGACTTCAAAACTGTAAGGTTTAGAGAGACAATAATTCTTATTTTAAGTCACACCTTTTTAGCTTTTTAGAAGTTCTTCCATCTTATATGCTTTAAGAAACATAGCTGGGCTTCACTAAATATTTCCTGTTTGACAGTCACTTTGAAATTATTGACCACATGGTTAAATTCAGAAAGAAAACTTAGAGCAGAAAGCTAAGGCGTATGGTCTCTTCTAGTAATAAATGATAATTTATTAAAGTTAAGAATCTTTGTACTGTTTTGTCATAAAGTTTGGTTCAATGAAGAGAAGAAAAAACCTTGTATTTCAAAACTTTAGTCTTCTCTACATCTTTTCCAGCGTGATGTACATGCTGCATATGGTCTTCAGTCAAATATAGCCAGAGAGATCACATCTTCATATTGAGAAATCCTTCTCATTTCTCCATGTCTAGCTTCCATAGAGGAACGCCTCTTTTTTTAAAAATCAGGTTTGTCTTGTACTTTAATCCTTAGTTAAGAATTACTTTAATTAGTAATGAGCAACATCCTGTTATGTCCATGCTTTTTTATGCCAACTCTCAACTGAAGATAAGGAAGTGTGCACATTTCTGCCAGTATAGCTACTGTGTTCTTTCACAAGCTCTGTTATGTTTGAATTCTGTGATAAACAAGGATCATTCCTTTCAGAGAACCCTTATGATGTAAAGAAGTGAATTTTCTGGAAAAGTAACATTCAGAAAAATGTTGTTTGTTTCCTGAACTCCTTTCATGTATACTGCATAATCCCACTTCACCCTAATCTGAGAATTCATTGTCTTTCATCATAGTCTTCATGATAGTGAACTAAAAGGAAACATACAACAGTGAAAAGATACTGATACGGAATTTTATACCATAACATCATTGTTTCCATAGTGTCCTGGCCCACCAGACTGGAGAAAATAAAGCTTCCCTGACTCTTAGCTCAGGTACTTGTAATTTTGCTTCACAACCAGTAGAAAAATTCCTGATTTATTCCAGTTGTCTCCTGAATATTAATTTATGATCACTGTTGGAAACAGATTACTGGGATTGATGAATCCTTTATCTAACTGAGGATGGATGTTCTTCCCTTTAAAGGTCCTGCTCCGCCCAGGACTCGAAGTGAGTGGAAGCTGCTGAAATTCAGTGATGTCTGGACCTCTTCTCTTTCCCCCTCTAAATAGCTATGAACTGTGGTTTTTGTATTATTTGCTCATAGTTGTAAACATATCCATCCTTCTAATTTCCTGTGATATTAAAAAACCCAAAGGTAGAAAAATAAGGTTAGATTTAACATAAAGAGCAATGTTTTCTCTGTACCAGGCTGATTGAAGTTTTACTGAAATACTCAGCTTGAGACATGTAACTGACATGGAGAATCTTACGGCTGAAACACAATATTGACTAATTGTAATAATAAAGCTTCTGACAGTTTACATTGCAAAAATGAGACATTTCAACAGCATTTGAAAAAGTTACAAATCCCAAAAGCAGATTTTTATTTCACCAAGTGCTACAAGATTGTATCTTTAGCCCTACTTCATCTAAATTTGAGCAATGTTTTTATATATACTTCTCATTTAAGAGCTCTTTTACTTATTAAATCTATATTAGCAAGTATATTTTCTTGTAAAACACTTATTTTTCCCCAATATCTACCATAATTTAATTCATATGAAAATTCAGCAATAATTTTTTCCTGTTTTTAATCTATTAAAAAAGATGTCTGTCTGAAAAAAATCTGCTGCAGGTAGTGAGGGAAAGTCATGCCCTTTGCATGCACAAATAACCCTATTTTTCTCACCTTAAATGATGCTGACTACTCAATAGTGAGTGGTCCTAAGCAGCAGGCAACAGCATGATTTACTTCATTCTTCAAAACAGAAACTGAGATTCCAAAAATGTGTCTATAGATTGGGACCATAAAATAAAAAAATTATTTTTAAATTATTTTATCTCAAGTCATTATTGTTTCATATCAGAAAGATACTTTCCAGTCACCAAATCCTCTCTCAAAAGTTTGACTTAGCTAACTGAAATGATATTTTGTTATTTCACAGTTCTGGGTTATTAATCTGCATATTTTATCCTTGTATAGTAGTGCACATGACAGTCCAACAAGCAGGTCAGAATCAGCAGGACAAAGTTTCTCCCTTCACAAGAAGAGGAATCCAGAGTTCAACTGGCATTATTCAAGTAAAAACAATAGTAATGAATCAAGGTTATGACACCAATTTTTCTTAATTGCTGAAATCCCTAATTTGTAGAAAAGCAATATATGAGTTAGGCACCTCATGGTGCTTGCAGAAAGACAAGGCGAACCACTGGAGACATCCTGTGTAAAGTGGATCTGAATGAACTGGAAATACATATGCACATAGAAATTGGTATCTGTATATCTCAAAAGGTGTGAACATTTTTAATTTGTGGATTTTTTTCCCCCTAAACCTAAGACAAAAATCTAGTGAAACACACTGAGTTAGGGTAACAAATGGATTAGACAAAGCAGTATTAACCTGGAAGCTCCATAATCTCGACAGGAAAACTGTGCACAAAATGTTATTTGCTATTTATTTGCACAAAACCATTCATAGCAATTACTAGAATTCTTTAAAAAAAAAAAATCTGGAATTCTTTAGAAATGAGAATACAGATTGCTACTTGGAACAGGTCAGTTACTCATGGATGTCAAGTAATGTCTGATGCATTGCACAAAGGCCCGGGACAACTCAGAGCTGTCATTTACTTGTAAAGCTGCTAAAGTCAGTGCTCCTCTGCCAAAAGTGTCTCTGTAAATGTTTACTATATGTTAAAGCAATCTGAAGATGGCCAACAGACTAAGGCTGAGATGGAAAACAGTGAGTTACAGGTGTTACTTTTCTATTGTCTCTCAGTGAGTGTATTGAACCATGTTTAGACTGTTTCTTCCTGCTTCACCATTTTTATTTCCCGTAGCATTGTTCTGTCTAGAAGGCTGGATATTGAACAAGTGAATAAAAGCAAATTTAGCTGTACTTGTCAAAGCAGATAGGGCTTTTTTATATATAGTCAGCTGAAGGTTAATGAAACTAAGTTATTCTGGAGACCCAGATATTGCAATGATCAGCAGTATGGAAATGTCTATACAAATAATTTGACAGCATTATGCATAATTCACGAACATAGACTACATTTGCATTAGAGAGGACTCCGGCACCCTGAGGATAGATAAGGTCAAGAAGTCTGCAAAGACAAATAGATGTTTTGATAAATGACCAGTCCCACCCGCTTTTGCTGGTACCCACTGTGAACATGGTGCTATTTCTGTGACAGAGCTTGTTATGCGTGGAGTTCATTCCTTTGCTCTGGTGAGGTGTGTTAAACTCCAGGAATCGCTGCAAAGCCAAAATATATGTCCTCAGACTGCTGAGAGAGATGATCAAATTATTGAACACCTGCTGTGAAATAAATAAGCATTCCAGAAAAGAAACCTTCTCAATGGTTCCTTTTGCAAGATTTACCTTCTACATACATCCTTATGTGTCCTACAAGTGGCTTCATCTAGCCTTCGGAGCAGTTCTTTAGATTGAATATAAAGTAGTTTTATGCTTCAAAATAGACTTTTCCTAGACTAGACTGTACAAGTCAAATCATCCTGATATTTTCCTTCCTTGCCATGCAAATGGGTCCTTTTCCCGTGAAGGCCAGGACAGAAAGGGGAAAGAGACACCAGACCATACACTCAGCTGAAAGTACTTTTAGTCTCTCATGTTTTTCAGCTTCTTTGAAGAAATTTAACAAATGCGCTTTTTAACTAAAAGAGGTACATTCAGATTAGATTTAAGGAGGATTTTTTTTATGATGAGGGTGGTGAAACACTGGAACAGGTTGCCCAAAGATGTTGTAGGTGCCCCATTCCTGGAAACTTCCCAGGTGAGGTTGGAAGAGGCTCTGAGCAACAAGATTCAGTTAAAGATGTCCCTGTTTATTGCAGGGGGGTTGGCCTAGATGACCTTTAAAGGTCCCTTCCAACCCAAACCATTCTATGATTCTATGATTCTATACAGCCTAGACATACAAAATCAAGAGAAATATTAGAAATGAACTTTACTGCTAACCAGCAATCTACTTCCCATTCTCTCTTTTCATCTGAAGAAATGGGAAGGGAGAGAAGGAAGATATATACTTCTACACCATCAAGTCACACAGGGATGTACTTCAGCAATTAATAATAATCAATATGGCGGACAAAACACCTCCTTAACTTTTGCCCTTTGCTAGCAAGTCTGTGCCCACCCCACAGCTCTTCAGATAAAAGCAGTTGATAAGAATGAAGCCCAGGATGCTAGCCAGTTGATTAATAAATTAGGAGCGTTTTCTTACTACTTTCAGAGCAAAATGTAATAATTCAAAATGACATTTTTTAAATGTACAAAGCAGTGGGACAATAGAATAAACTGTATCAGAGGATTTTCCACTAGCTTCTTCAGCCAAACAACAAACATCAGACAAGTGGCAAAAGGAAGCCACATGGGTTGTATCACTAAATAGAAACATAACACCAAAACTGTAAACATCATTTAGACACTGCAGGTTTCGCAGTCCACTGATTTTGATGCTGATAGAGGCAGACTTCTTTTGAAAGTGCAATGATCTGCATGCCTTTTGATCAATATCTTGGGACAGTCTAGTATTATTTCACTTCAGGGTAACAACTAGTCTTTGCATTTGCTTCTTTGCAGAATACATGTGCATAGGAGAACTGTCAAACAGATTAATATATGGGTTGCTAATGAACTGTGACTGAGACAGCGTGCATGTACGTGTCTGTATGTCACAAGGTGTGTCTACAAATATCCATGGAAGGAAGATTTCATTTTTGTCCCTGGTCAGCCAAGCCAATCTTCAAAAGGCGCTGCAAGGCTATATTCCTGCCTTCAGAGACACTAGCATTGATGCTGTGCTGCACCTTTCAGATTTGAAACTTGCAACCAATTGGTCATGCATGAATGTTACTTCCTGACTTATATGTGTGTGTACATAAATTATGTGTAAGCTAAAATATGAGCCTAGCTGTGCAGAGTCATTCCTTAAATCTAGTAGAGGAAGGACCTAGCCATGGTTAAAATACATTCTAGGCATAGATATTTTGCTACAGAAAGCATTGCCAAAACACTTATATGTGCACAGAGAAATGCACATGTTAAATCATGGCTTTGCAGCTGCTATTTCATCTTTAAACTTAAGTCATAGGAATTACGGTTACAGAAAGTACCTTCTAACTTCAGCAGATATAAAACAGAGTTTCAGCTGTGGTTCTGCACCACTTTGCATCAGCTGATCTGGGTTGATTCTTAGCTCCGCCATCTGACAAGTATAGTCATGATAACTAACATTTGTGACTCACTTTTGAGACTTTTTCTGCCAACCTCAGGAGAGAAAGCTGTAGTATCAGTTCACAGAAAGAATGAAAAGCTTATGGCTTTCTAGCACATGTAAAGAAGAGTCTTTAAACCACAAAAACTAAAGTAGTACAGAAATAGAAATGTTAGCTTTTTCTAGTTTCCTTAAAGCACGGTGCTGATAATTACAGTATGACCTCAATAATTTTTGTGAGCAGGTAAATTAATGAAAACAAATCTTTGTGGTAATCAACTCTGTAGCTTTTCACCAAATCTGTCTTCCATTTTTGCTGGAGGAAATGAAATTTATGCAGCTAAGGCTTTGGTTATGTTGGTTTTCCTTTTTCCAGTGAAGATGCCTAAATTCTCACAGCAAAGTGCAATTCCTAGATAGCATCTAGCTATATTTAATTTTTAGAAAGGAAGAAAAGATATGAAAATGAAAATAAGTGCTTCGGTTTTTTTTTAATGGTCTCTTCATCTCGATACACTTATTTTCTTCACAGTTTTGGTTTTGTGAGCAAGTCAAAACCATGTGTTTTCACAATTCTCATGCAAAGTCTAGTCACAGATGTAAATGTATAGACATTTAAAAAAAACTGTGGTAAGACTTCACAGCCAAAAAGACTTTAAAACTGTTCTAGTATCTTAAAAATGTAAATAATTAGCGTCATTGGGGAAAAGAATTTTTGGTCATTTCAAAAGCAGTAACCATTTATTTTTTAATATCTCCACCTCAGAAAAGTTATATGTCAGCTGCTGGATCAAATGATCCCAGAAATAGTCTGAAAATTACTACGAATTCTTAGGAGTGGCAGGATTGTACAGACTCTTTTAGTTCAAAGGGTGAATAAAAAAGAAGTATTTAGTTTCTTCTTCTGAAAAAGAGCAGGAATTATTCATGTTTTCTCTTCACAGGGAAAGGACTGGGCACATTAGAACCTTGATATTTTGGTATATCAGGATGGTTGGATCTCTGTTTTTGTGCATAAATTTACCAGAAGTACCACTATAATTCCACAGTAAAACAATGGTGTTTACCCTTAGTCAAGTGAATGGAGCCCAGAAGAAAACCAGGAGAGAACTAGCATATTGCTAACAAAAAAAGAAATGGGATTGTGTATAAGAGAAGTCTTTTGTGGGAAATTCCTCTCATATTTTCCTACTGCTTTGTCCACAGCTCTCAGAGTCTGGTCATAGATGGGCGAGATATCAAATTGCTGACAGCTAGGCTACGACTGCTGTCCTAGTTCAGTCTGAAGAAGTAACCTGCAGCAGGTTTTCTGGCAACCTCTCTTTCCTGTTAGCTGGAAAACCCCTCTCTTCTGAAACAGCATTCAGACCCTACTCAGTAATATGTAGCTAATGCTTCAAACCTGTGTGAAAGGAAGAGAGATATTTGACTTTAGATGAGGTTAAATATCAACTAGGGTTATTCTGCAGCATTGGAAAGAATACTGCACAGTTTGGAATCCAGAAAATGAAATAGTGACACCAGAATGAGGGAACAGGTAGAAAAGATTTCAAAGTATTTAAACGAAGCCAACACTTGTTCACTTTGAGAGACACACAGAAATTTTTTGTGTTTTTATTTTCCTGAAATTTTCTATTACCACTGGAAACAAGGCTATAAAAAAATATCAAGGCATTAAATTAAGAAAAGCATCCTTCTCCAAGAAAAATCTTATAATCCAAAATTAATATTCATTCACATGTTTGTCAGTAAATGAGTGACTAAGTAAGAGAAACAAGAAGCAGAAAAGGATAATGGAATTTGAATCTCCCTGAAGAGTAGAAGAGAGCCTAATGCTGTGAAAGACTAAGAGTGGGCACGTCAGTTGTTCGCTCTTTGACTTTCTCTGGAGAAACATTTGTTTTAAGAGAAAAAAAATGGAGTAATTATATGGTAATGATTTTGAAAAATGAAACTCTTGGGGAATTCTAATTTAGACAAAAGAAAAGCATCTTTTTTTCACCAAACAAAAAGCCATTTTGAAGAATGGGAACTTAGGATACACTTCAACCGCAAAATGTCAGTTGCCTCAGCCAGGTAACTGTAAACTTATTTGTTCTCCTACTTATGCAGTTATTCACTGTCGGTTTGTCCATTTTGTTCTGAACTGCTTTCTGTCATTAAGCTTGGATTCCTTCCTTTGAAGGTTTCACATGGAACGCTTAGGCAACACATATTTAATATTTAACTGAATTTTCTCAACTCATTCCTACAGTACAATTTACAATTATTACTCTCCTGTAATTATCTATAGACTTCCTCTCCATGGTGTGTCCTTGCTGTTTGCGTGCTGGTCCCTATTTTTTCCAACAAGATCCAAGTAAACACAACATAGAAAACTGAACCCGCAGTCCTTACTTGGAGAAATTAGTAAGTATTTATCTTTTTATATTTTCCTTCTGTTTTTAAAACTTTATGAGGTTTGGCTTTTCTGTAATTGTAGAAATAGAAGAATGAAAACCTTATCAGGTCTGTCAATTAAGCATTAATTAAAAAAATAGAAAGGGGCAAATTACAACTCTTTGGATGAATGAAAATGTTTCATCTGTTCTCTCATAGGAACTGTAGATTCATCTACAAATTATTGTCTTGACAGTAGCTGGGACCACATGATAGGGAGAAAACTGCGCACAATATGACAATAGATTCACTCACCTCTCCACGCAAGAAATTTGTTTTTGCTTGTGTTATTCTATTAAACCCAGAAATAGGAAAAATTTCTAATGGTAATTTTGCATCTACTTTTTATAGAAATCAAGAAGGAGAAATGGAACTTCTCTCCAGCTACTTTTTTGCCCAATGTCTTGTGCCTTTTACCTTATCTATACCTCCATATGGGCATAATATGATTTTGGTAATGCCAGAAACATCGACAAGCAGAAAGAAAAGCCAGAGGTGTGTCAAGAGGAAAAGACAAGAACACATTGACTCCTTGCGTTGCCCAATCAACAATGACTTTTCATCTAAGAAAGTTAAATTTTCAGTTACAATAATCTGAAATTATAAATCTTTCATTATCAACAATTATTTTCTGGGTCTTTTGTATAGCTACTATAAGCTGTGCAAAGTGAATGTGCCAGGAAGCATATCTATAACAGAGCACTGCCAATATTCTCAGTCCATGTTACAACCTGTTAGCAAGGTGTTTTTTCTTTGTAGATGTGCAAACAGGAAAATGTTTTCCGAGAAAGTATGCTTGGACCAAACATTTTGCAACACCACAGATAGGCTGCAATGACCTGCTTTGCTGTTTGGTAAGGATGACAAAAAGACAAGGTTTTGTACATTACAATGCTTGAATTCTTGCTGAACTTCTGTTTGTTAAGCAAGGACCTGCAAGATTAAGTCATAATGATCACATTTTATAGTGTTTTAAAATAAATGTTGCAATTTTGATAATAAATTAATGCTTAGGTAGTTAAAATATAGTTTGATTCATAAGACTATTTGATGAAGAAATGCTTAGAAAATGCATATGAAAATGTTATGTAGATAAATATAAAACAAATCAGCCAGCATTCGAGCAGGTGTAAGACCATTTACCAGAGCTATATTTCCAGATACCAGGCCAATCCCTGTGCTGATCATGCAGTAGTAAGCATAAATAAGCCTCAAACCTGTGTATTATATCAGTCAGGAGTTGCTTCATTGTGTTTATCTAAGATGTAGTCTTTCTATACTAATTTTATTTCAGTAGTCAGACTGACTCTAAAAAACACGTGCCATTGAACAAATTTTACTGAATGAACTTACGAAGAAGCAGGAGACTTCTGTGAGTAGCTTCAAATAGATATAAAAAAGAGCAGTCATCATACAATTTGGCAATTAGTTTTGACCATTCTGTTTAAAAGATTATGGGAGGTTTTCTTTGATGTTATTATATTGCCAAAAATCACATACTACATCTAGCAGTTACAAAACATCTTAGTGCCACTAATGATTTGACTTCTGATAAAAATTTCGTACAGATCCAGTGGACTTTAAGAAGCTCAACACTAGCATGTTAGCATGGAAATTTCTTTAAGGAATATTCTGTTACACTGAATATATTACAGTTACATTTATTTAGAAAATAAAAGATAGTTCAGGCTTTTCCCTCAAGCAACAAAGTCTAATGGGAAGTAAAATCTTAGGTGAAAAAACCTTCAGATCTTCCTTTGGCGAGTCTTTGCACTAAGCCCTCAGGAATAATATACAGTTATATTGCACCCTTTGCTACCTGACATTTCCAGAGGTCTTGAAAAACCAGCATGGTAGAGAAATCCTATTTCTGCAGGTTAAGTATGGCATTACATGTCCTAGCATTGCTTTCACAGGTAACTCTCCCACACAGTAATTAATACATTCCTCTACCCACCAAAGTAACTATTTTAGCCAATTTTCCCACATGGCCATGACAATGAGCTTTGGAACATAGAAATTTACTGATCCAGTCCTCCTCAAACAGAATCTGTAGCTAGAATGAGTGTCTCTGAGAGATCAGCTGAAGGGAAGAACATATGAAGGCAGCAACCTTCCCCTCTGGGGCAGCAAGATGACACCACCACGATGGCAGAAGGCCCTTTGGAACACAGGATTTGTTTGTCCAGTCTATTTAGTCTGAAATGTTGAGACAGTTGAGGCTGGTCATTGTCAAGTCTTTAAAGCATCTGTTTATTAAACTTGGAGGGAAATGGCTGAGGCATGATGGTATAACTGCATCTGAAGCTACTGTCAAAGAGAAACTGAAAACTAAGGAACTTAACCTGCTCAAATATGTATTTCTATATTGGTGGCAGCTGTCTCAGATAATCATTATTAAAAAAATATTAAAACTCTTAGGAACAGACAAACTGTAGATGCTATGTTTTTCACTGCTTGCTAATTTGGAAAACTTAAACCACAAAGGAGTCATTTATGTTGACTGCAGAGCTGAGCTAGCCAATGCACTTCCAGACTTACACAGTCCTGCGTTATACAACTGGATAGCTGAAATGTTCCCTATTCAAAGGCAAAGAATTTCTTTTGAAAACCTACTTCTGTGTGTAAAATGGTCTTCTGAGCTATTTCTATGTTTGAGGTCTGACCTGGTGTTCTGGTTTGGCTGCAGCTGGCAACAAAAGCGTCACGTGGCCGCCGCTCCCCCCGCCGGGGTGCGGAGAATGGAAAGAAACAGGCGGAAACCGGTGGGTTGGGATAAGGGCGGTTTAACAGAACATCAAACAGAGGGAACAGGAACAACAACGATACAGATGAGGAGAAAACACAACACGCATGACCCAGAGAGCCGTTCTCCCGGACCGGACCCGTGCTCGCTCTCCTGAGCCGCGAGTGAGTTCCTGCCCCCCAACTCCCCCCCAGCTGAACCCAGCGTGCCAGCACATGGTATGGAATACCCGGCTCTGTTTGGCCAGGTGGGGTCAGCCCACCCGGCTGTATCCCTTCCTGGATTCCGGTGAAAATTAACCCTGTCCTGGCCAAACCCAGGACATTATCCACCCCTTATTCCATACCATCTACATCGTGTCCAGGTCCCCCATTGTCCAGTTGATCACCACCACTTCTCCTGTCTCCAGATATCATTCCCTAAGTCTATGGATCATCACTTCTAATTGTCCGTTGAGTTCATTTAAACCATGACTTTGGGCTCCATCTGTTGTAATGGTCTTCCGTGGCAGGAGAGGTGATGTGTGGTGATGGGCGGTCACTTGCTGCATCCGGAGCTCACGGCTGATGTATCGGGTGCTGCCCGTGCCCACAGTTTGCAGGAGATGTTGATCTTGATGAAGTTGCTGGGTGCCAGTTGTTGAAAACTAGGTCCAGTTCCATCATCGCTGGGCTCTGCTAGGTTTCATCAAAAAGTCCATCCTTCTTTAATCTGGATGATTCTTACTATGCTACTACTGGTACAACGTATAACAATTATAACAGTGATAACAGACAGTGACAGGGTTATTTTAACAATTAACTTTATACAATTTATTTATGGACTATTCTCGCCCAAAATCAAACCCCCAGGAGGTACACATCGAACTTCCCCATCCTTCCGCATTACCCACCAGGTACACCCAGGTCCTTGAGCAAAAGCAGTCCTGCGGACAGGCTTGCCTTTGCCCGAGGCAGGACTAACCCAAACCGTCTTCCCTAACATGTTGCACATGTGCACTACGGGGTCTTTATCCTCTTCTACGGGGCGCTGAGGTTTTGACTGGGCAGGACCAGCCCGGTTGGTGGACCCTCTGGTGTTAACCAACCAGGTGGCCTTTGCTAAATGAGTATCCCAGTTTTTGAAAGTCCCACCCCCCTTTGCTCTCAAAGTGGTTTTTAGTAGCCCATTGTACCACTCAGTCTTTCCTGAGGCTGGTGCATGGTAGGGGATGTGATACACCCACTCAATACCGTGTTCTTTGGCCCAGGTGTCTATGAGGCTGTTACGAAAGTGAGTCCCATTGTCCGACTTGATTCTTTCGGGAGTACCATGTCACCACAGGACTTGTTTCTCAAGGTCCAGGATGGTATTCCGGGCAGTGGCATGGGGCACAGGGTAGGTTTCCAGCCACCCGGTGGTGACCTCCACCATTGTGAGCACATAGCGCTTGCCTTGGCGGGTTTGTGGCAGTGTGATGTAGTCAATCTGCCAAGCCTCCCCATATTTATATTTTAGCCATCGTCCTCCATACCACTGAGGCTTTACCCGCTTGGCTTGCTTGATTGCAGCGCATGTCTCACATTCATGGATAACCTGTGCGATGGTGTCCATGGTCAAGTCCACCGCTCGGTCACGAGCCCATCGGTATGTTGCGTCTCTTCCTTGGTGGCCCGAGGTGTCATGGGCCCACCGAGGTATAAAGAGTTCACCCTTATGTTGCCAGTCCAGATCCACCTGAGCCACTTCAATCTTAGCAGCCTGATCCACCTGATGGCTGTTTTGATGTTCTTCAGTGGCCCGACTCTTAGGGACGTGGGCATCCACATGACGGACTTTTACAACCAACTGCTCCAGACAGGCAGCAATATCTTGCCACAATGGGGCAGCCCACATAGGTTTGCCTCTGCGCTGCCAGTTGTTCTTCTTCCATTGCTGCAGCCACCCCCACAAGGCATTGGCCACCATCCAAGAGTCAGTGTAAGAGCACTGGCCACTTCTCTCGACTGGCAATGTCTAAAGCCAGCTGGATGGCTTTCACCTCTGCAAACTGTCTGGACTGACCTTCTCCCTCAGCAGTTTCCGCAACTTGTCATGTAGGGCTCCATACAGGAGACTTCCACCTCCGCTGCTTCCCCACAATGCGACAGGACCCATCCGTGAACAGGGCATACTGTTTCTTATCTTCTGGCAGCTGGTTATACAGTGGGGCCTCTTCAGCACGTGTCACCTCCTCCTCTGGCAACGCTCCAAAATCTTTGCCTTCTGGCCAGTCCATGATTACCTCCAGAATTCCTGGGCGACTGGGGTTTCCCATTCGGGCGCGCTGGGTGATCAGCAGTACCCACTTACTCCACGTAGCATCGGTGGCATGATGCGTAGAGGGGACCCTCTCTTTGAACATCCAGCCCAGGACCGGCAATCGTGGTGCTAGGAGGAGCTGTGCTTCAGTGCCGACCACTTCTGAAGCAGCTCGAACGTCTTCATATGCTGCCAGAATCTCTTTTTCAGTGGGAGTATAGCGGGCCTCGGATCCTTTGTATCCCCGGCTCCAAAACCCCAGGGGTCAACCTCGAGTCTCCCCTGGTGCTTTCTGCCAGAGACTCCAGGTTGGGCCATTCTCCCCGGCTGCAGTGTAGAGCACGTTTTTAACATCTTGCCCTGACCGGACTGGACCAAGGGCTATGGCATGAAGTATCTCCTGTTTAATTTGTTCAAATGCCTGTCGTTGCTCAGGGCCCCATTCAAAATCATTCTTCTTCTGGGTCACGTGGTACAGAGGAGTCACAATTTGGCTGTAATTTGGGATGTGCATCCTCCAAAAACCCACAACACCCAGGAAGGCCTGTGCTTCCTTTTTGCTGGTTGGTGGAGACATAGCTGCTATTTTGTTGATGACATCCATTGGGATTTGACGGCGCCCATCCTGCCATTTTATTCCCAAAAACTGGATCTCTTGCGCAGGCCCCTTGAGTTTACTTTGCTTAATGGTGAAACCGGCTTTCAGAAGGATCTGAACTCCCCTTTCTCAAAAACTTCCTCTGCGGTGTCACCCCATACAATGATGTTGTCGATGCACTGCAGATGTTCTGGAGCTTCACCCTTTTCCAGTGCAGTCTGGATTAGTCCATGTCAAATGGTGGGACTGTGTTTCCACCCCTGGGGCAGTCGATTCCAGGTGTACTGGATGCCCCTCCAGGTGAAAGCAAACTGTGGCCTGCACTCTGCTGCCAGAGGGATGGAGAAGAATGCATTAGCAATGTCAGTTGTAGCGTACCACTTGGCTGCCTTTGACTCCAGCTGATATTGAAGTTCTAGAACGTCTGGCACGGCAGCACTCAGCGGTGGTGTGACTTCATTCAGGCCACAGTAGTCTGTTGTCAGTCTCCACTCTCCAGTAGATTTTCTCACTGGCCATATGGGACTATTAAAGGGTGAGCGAGTTTTGGTGATCACTCCTTGACTCTCCAGCTGGCGGATCAGCTGATGAATGGGGATGAGGGAGTCTCGGTTGGTACGATATTGTCGCCGGTGCACTGTTGTTGTTGCGATTGGCACCTGTTGTTCTTCCACCCTCAGCAACCCCACAACGGAAGGATCCTCCGAGAGACCAGGCAAAATGGACAGCTGTTTAATTTCTTCCGTCTCCACAGCAGCTATGCCAAAAGCCCACCCATATCCCTTTGGGTCCTTGAAATACCCTCTCCTAAGATAGTCTATCCCAAGGATGCACGGAGCCTCGGGGCCAGTTACAATGGGGTGCTTCTGCTACTCCTGCCCAGTGAGGCTCACTTCAGCCTCCAGCACACTCAGCTCTTGGGACCCCCCTGTCAATCCCGAAATACAAATGGACTCTGACCCTTTGAAATCTGATGGCATTAAAGTACCAGTGTCCACTAGAGCTTTATACTCTTGTGGATCTGACATGCCAGGCCACTGAATCCACACCGTCCAATAAACGTGGCCCTTTCCTCCACCTGGCTGGAGGCAGGGCCCCTCTAATCCTCGTCAGAGAATTTGCTGCTCACCTGCTGTAAGAATTACTTGGAGGTCCCCTCCAGAGGATCAGAATCAAGATCTAACTGCCTACCTGGTCTGGAGAGCTGGCTGCTGGAAACTGAAGCGGCATTTTCCTAACAGAATCCCCTTTTGTGATTGCTTTACTTCGCAACTCATGTGCTTCTAGGGCTGAGGTAGGTTTTCCATCCCACTTCCTCATGTCCTCTCCGTGGTCACGCAGGTAAAACCACAGGGTGCCCCGGGGTGTATAGCCTCTGTATTCTTTCTCCTGAGAAGAGGAACGCCTGCCCCTAATAGCTGAGTTGCTGGCCTGTACAGGTGGGGAGTAGGATATATTCTCTTTGATTTGCCGCACCTCCCGGGCCAGTTTCTCCACAGCTGATACAAGGGAGGAAGAGAGACTTTCCTCATATTGCCGGAGTCTGACAACCACCTCATCCACTGTTGGTGCCTCCTTACCTTTCCATTTTACGACTGCCAGTGAGTTGGCCTATGAGGATGGTGCGCTCCACACAAACTTCCTCCACATAGATGGTGTGCACTGGACTTCATCTGGGTCTGTGGGTACCTGCTCATCGTCTGTGTCACAGTAAACCAGCTCCCGCACAACTAATTCCCTCAAGTACTGAATATCCCTTTCCACATTGGTCCACTTGCCAGGATAGCATACAAAATCGTCACTGAGGGGTACCTCTCCCTCACGCCTGACAGAAGTCTCCTCCAGAGGCTGAGGACTCGATCCTTTTTCCCAATGGCATTGTCAATGCCCCCATCCCTGACCAGGGATCCCAGCTGCTTGGCTTCCTTGACCTCTAATTCCAAGCTGCTGGCCCCGTTATCCCAGCACCACAGCAGCCAGGTGACAATGTGCTCGCCTGGGTGGTGGCTGAAATCTTTCCGCATGTCTCACAGCTCGCTCAGGGACAGGGACCGGGTGATGATCTCTGTCTCTATCTCCCGCAATGACCCTGGCTCATCGTCATCCCTCCCGGAGCGATCTGCTCTCTTTGCGTCTTTCTTTAGTTTTACAGGGGCGACTGCTACTGGCACAGGTTGGTCATTGGGCTCAGCAGCGATGCCTGCTGCTGAAGCTGGGGCTGGAGCAGCTGCTGTGCCCTCCGGGGAAACCGAGGCAGACCCTGCAGCTGTGGCAGTGGCGGTGCCTTTCTAGGGGGCTGTGACTGCCTGCTGGGCTGGAGGGGCTGCAGGGCCGGCTGGGGGGGCCGCGCCAGTCACAGTGCCTGCCACTTAGCTTCCCCACCTTTCCCCTTTAGGGCACTGAATCAGGTTGAACAGGGCAGCTCGGTAGGCGTGGGCCAGACCCCAGCACATTGCTGTGATTTGTGTCTCTCTGGAGTTCCCAGGGTGGCAGCACACTTTTTGCAGATATTTTACAAGTTTGTCGGGATCCTGCACTTGCTCAGGGTTGAGTTTAAAAAACATCAGGGTTGTCCACTGCCCTAGGTAGTTGCCCATGCTGTCCCACACACCCAGACACTCACAGCTATCCAGCCCCGGGGCAGGTCTCTGCATGACGTTCTTAACGACTTGCTTAACCCTAAACAAAACCCAAAACCCGTTCAAGAGGCAGGACAATAGGAGAGTGCTGGCCTGAGCATCGCAGAGGGACTCGAAATTCTCAAAAGCAGTTAGGACCAGCCTGAGGGAGAGAGGGGGGGCGAAAGAGTGGGGGAAGGTATCCCCTTCAGTTTTCCCCACAGATTGGGTTTGATTATTAACAAATTCTAAGACATAGGATCCGAGGTATGGAAATGACCGCAGTGCCGCATGCAAATACAAGCCTAATTTCATGCACAGTGATGTTATCATATCATAAGTCGATATCATACAATACAGCAAGATCATCATCCTGATCCTTTTCCCTGAGGTAATAAACAGCACAGCAGTGAATACATACTGCAAGTAAGGATTCAAAAACCACAGCCATCTGATCAAAGACAGAAACATGTTTTTACCGGTGACTATTTAACTAACACAGAAAATGCGTATAACAAAATTTAACAAAATCTAAGAAAGCTGTTTTAACAGCCGCTGCTCAGCCCTGCCATTATCCCTGCCCCACTTTGGGCGCCAAATTTAATGTTCTGGTTTGGCTGCAGCTGGCAACAAAAGCGCCACACAGCTGCTCCTCCCCCCACCGGGGTGCGGAGAAGAATGGAAATAAACAGGCAGAAACTGCTGGGTCAGGATAAGGGCGGTTTAACAGAAGAGCAAACAAAGGGAACAGGAGCAACAAAGATACAGATAGGGAGAAAACACAACACAAACCGCATGACCCAGAGAGCCGTTAACCCGGACCAGCACCCGCACTCCCGAGTCGCGAGTGAGTTCCCGCCCCCCAGCTCCCCCCCCAGCTGAACCCAGCATGCCGGCACATGGTATGGAATACCCTGCTCTGTGTGGCCAGGTGGGGTCAGCCCGCCCGGCTGTGCCCCTTCCTGCATTCTGGTGAGAATTAACCCTGTCTTGGCCGAACCCAGGACACCTGGTTGATATTTATAATTCTTGAAATTTTACTATGTGTTTTGTTTAAAAAACAAGAGTTCCAGATGCCACACGTTAGAATTCACTTTGAAGTGTGGAACTGAAGGTGAAATATATCTTAGAGACACTTTTCTCCATAAAAGAGTAAAAAAATGTAAAACTTCATTGAAAGTTAGATGCTGCTTTGTATGTACAATATTAAACAGACTCATTATCCATCAGTCCTTACAACGATATCTCCCTGCTGTCCTTGCCTTCTCCTCTGTCCTCACAAGGTGCTATACAGTGTTTTCATTACAGATTTTCACAGCTGGAATTCTGCTATAAAGACAAAGATTTTTTTTTTATAATGTCACTTCCACATTTCTGCATGTGGCCTTATACATGAGGTTAGAAGGTTGTGTAATCGATTGCAGGCTGTGAATGTCCATTGACATTTCTTAGTCAGTTCCACAGCTGATGTTCGTTTAGAAGTCTTGATGCCTAACATTCCTCAAGCAAATTTCTGAATCAATTTTTAATATGTATTCACAAATCCCTAATTTTGTCATAATTTTAAATTATGCAACAGAGCTATAATACTCATATTATTATTAATGAAAACTGAATTTTCTGAATGTTCCTGTAATGACCTTACTGTGGATGTAAGAATAGAAGTCTTTGCAAGACAAAGACTCTCTGATTATAGAAATTTAGAAAAATACATATAGAATTAATAAGCCATAAAGTGAGATAAAAACATACATAAGTTTTTTATTTCAAAGAGATTTTTGTTAATAGGCCAGTCACCACAAAAATTTATCACTCACAAGAGTAATCTTTCTGAGTGGTAACGGCATAGTTCATGGCTATTTTCTTCATGCTGCACTAGCTTTGCCTGCATCTGAATATATTTGACTTTAGAGGAACTTGGCACTGTATTTTGAAAGTATAAATGAGAAAGGAATAAGTAACCTTAGCTTTCACAGGTGGTTTGTTTCTGAAAGTTGTATGAATCATACATTTTTTATTCAAAATCTTTAAACAGCTTTTAGCTAACTTGTGATTAGCAATCAAATAAAAGTCTTTTATTCAGAAAAGAATCCTACAGAAAAAGAAATATCCCACTATTCAAAACTATTTATGTTAGTACATATGATCCTAATGTTGCTTCTGGAAATCTCTCTGCAATGTCTACAAATCAGATAACTTCTTTCACAAGCAGTGTACTTTCTTCTCAAATATTGAAAGTTGTATTATAATCCAGGTACCTTTGTAAAATGGCAGAGGAATTAATAATTTTACATTAATTATATAATTCTAATCTCTATTAAAATTGAAGCAATGGTCTTTCCAATTAAAAATAATAAAAAAAAACGTTTCAGGAAAATCAGACAGTGATTAGGAAATAATGCTTACATATAGGAGGACAAAAGTGTAAATATTGTTGGTAAGAGACAGTGATTTTTATTCCTGCAAGAACACATCTTACTGTAAACATCACTCCTTTTTTCCATAATTATTGCTGAGAAAGATGAAGTTTTCCTAGGTGGACGTGATAAATGATAGAGGATTCTGGAAAGCAACAAGGGACTTTGTTGATATACTCAATGAATCATTAACCCTATTAACTCTCAAGGAGAGCTAATTCAACCTCCAACTCTAAAGCATCCATTTAGCTTCACGCTCTGCTGAGCCTGAATAATCAACAAGATTATAAGCTGGAGGATATGGTTTTAGATTTGCTTGGATACCTGCAAATGAAATGTTTCTCTCTAACTCGCAATGGGTATCAATCCTCTTCACTTTCATCCGACCCCACACTCCAGCTGCTCTGCTTCCTTGGTCCTATCTAGTCCTAGAGTGTCTTATTATTCAAGTATGTTATATATTTTATGATCATTCACTTAAGATTGAGCACATATGAAAATGCTTCATATTCCCATAACGTCAATCCATTACTTCTGGTTGCTGTGTACATGAAATCAGATAGTCTGAAGTAAGAACTTGCTGAATGACAGCGGAAAAGTAGTAGGAGGCAGCACGTTACCCAATTCTAGCTTTGTAATCCAGTTTGGCTCAAAATATCACAGGCTTCGTAAAGAACCTCTGTTTCGCATGCCTGTTCTTAAAAAGGCTGACCAGATTAAGTATCAAATTCTAGAAAAACAGTGTTATGAAAATTAAATTTCGCACAAAGACAATGGAAACAAACCCCTCTAAACCTTTTGGGAAATCTTTTGAACATGAAACTAAACACTTCTAATGAAAAAAAAGGAACCTACAATTCTACACATTAAAACATAGACTTGTTTTTACAAGAATAATGAGAATTATATATTCCCACAAGAGGCGAGAAACCTGTGTATCACACCTAGAAACAAATAGAAACTACCCAAATTAGAGACTAAAAAGAGAAAACTACACTACTTCTTAAGGAATATTTCATCCAACACAACCCTCCCACAGAGGTGGAGCCCAAACATCTGCTTCACCCTACATCATTTCAATCCTGAAGGTTCTTTATAAAAGGGTTCCTCAAAGTTTAAGCTTTTGATTTTTTTCCCCCACCTTTTACTGCATATATAATTGTCTTGTTGAAATGCGGAATTAGCGGAACGGAGGAAAGCTCTGCTTGTATTTTAAGGTCTTTGTATCTTTGAAGACATCTGTCCTTTACAACAGTTTTCTTAAAAGCACAGAGGAAAAAAAAATTCATTGTTTTTTCTTGTATTTTATGTATACTTTATTGTTTTCCCTCCAAATAGTGTTACAAGAAATCTAGCATCATGGAAACAGTTGGACATTTCGCTTAGACATGTGACTTTGAAATCTGTAATTATCAATCAATTACCTAAGTTTTCTGCATATTGTCTGGGGAAGGCTGGACAGCTAGGATAGAGAGGTGGAATACTCAATAAGTGGAAAACTGCTTAAAGCTATCCAACACTTACTGGATTTCTCTGCAGGTCTCAATGCATCCCTTACTTTGTGAGATTGAAGCTTCTGTTAAGCAGAGGTACCTCTACCACGGGATTGCTACCACCCTTGTATAGATAGAGTGAACTTCCCCACTGAAAGTGGAAGATTCTGTTTTCTGGAGAAACCCCTCATCTGTCATCTTGATTTTGGTCTACTACTTTTACAGCAAAAACTTTCAATTAGTCTGAAGTTCTTCTACACAAGAAATACACTAACAAGGTACTGGTCTCCCTTTCTAAATGACTTTGGATGTAAGTTTTCTGCTAATGGCTTTGACACAGGGCTTTTCCATCTAGGGGGGAGCTTATTGTTTCTGTGTTAATTGTAGTCAATTACTGATAATTCTCTGAGCTAATTCTTCAGCTCACCTTTCTTTTGCATTTCCTTGTTTTGACATGCTAGAAAAGAAATAGAGGCTGCAAAACTTTGTAAAAGCATATTGCCAGTCTACTTACTGGCTGAAATGATTTATTGTACTTCTAGTGGCTTCCAATTGCCAAAAGAAATATATATTTCCAGAGGAGAACACTAGAAAATATGTAGTGTGACATGAAAGCTTATCAACTTCAGGTATCTGCTAGACTGCAGTTTCTCTCAGTAAGACTATAAAAGGTGCCTTAATTATGTTTGTGTGGTGTATATACACACACACACGCAAGCAGACTGAGTACGATAAAATAGGATGCCACAGAGGGAGCTGAAAGCAGTCTCAATTATTCTGTGAATGGGAAGCTAAAGTAGATTAGTAGTTTCATAATTTTTTAATCTAAAATAGAAATTATTGACTACAGTGGAGGAAAGTAGCTTGTCTTATGCCTTATCTCTATATTCTTATGATCTCATCTATGAAACATAGAGGACATTAAAAAGAAGATATTTCTGTTTCATTCAATGAGTGTATTTTGATGCTATTGTGAAAGTAAAATTTCCCTCTGGCACTGGCCAGAATTTTATTTCTCAAAACATTTAGCCAATTGTGTGTCAATATATAAAAATCAGCTTGATGTTCTGAACACATCCAAAATAAGCTGATCAGATGTGCTACTTATACATATTCATATTCAATCCAGTCATGATTTAGACTGTGGCAATTACAACACAAGGCTGGCAGGAGAAACTAGTAGTGAATTTCACGGGGCAAAAAGACATCTGCATGATTTTTGAGCTATTACTTTGCTTCAGCAGATGAATGCTTCAGTGGTAAGACAAAGTGTACCAAATTTAAAACCGAATAAAACCTCCAATATTTAGTGGTGTGTTTGAAGACTAAACCTGTTCCTCACCAAATACTGGTAGGTCAAACCTCTAAACCTGAAATATGGATAACAAAACTGATCTCAGGCTAAAAGTTAAATATGAAATTGAGGATTCCTTTCTTCCCTTTCAATTATTTTACAGGATTTCTGTTTTGTGAATGTTTCACATGCTCAAACAAGTATGACTCCTTCATTCAAAAACTGTAAACGAACTTTAAAGAAAATCGATAAAGCTTTCTGAACTGTTCCGTGTTTATAAAGATTTCATTGTTCTTTATCAAAAGTCTTATTGGAAAGAAATTATGCAGGTAATAATAAGAAGATAAAGTTCACAGTATTCCTTCTACTGGTCCATTACAAAGATGCGCATGCTGGTGAAAGGTGAAAAAGTGAGATAGCAATGTGAAATCAGTAGAAATTATGCATTCAATTACTCTTTAAGTGTTCAAGCCTAAATATTACTTGACAATTTAGTCAGATTCAATTAGTATTCATTGAATGTCTGAAGTTTTGGCACAACTGCTGATGACAATTGCCAGAAAAGATCTCTATAGTGAATATTTATTGTAGATGAGGACTGGATTACTAACTTTTTGGTGGTTTCCACAGGATAACTGTAGATTAATATAGGCCTGTGCAATTGTGTAAAATATTAGAATGTCTCAATTAAAAAAAAATTCTATTGGATATTTTTAAGGCTAAGGGTGAGAACAAAAACTGGAAGGAAAATTTCATAGATGAAACACAATGGATCAAAACTATTGAGATTCTTGTATCTTTTTTCTTATTTTCTATGTTTTCATCAAAATCTTAGATGAATATGAAATTTTGTTTGTGAAAACCGTCACGTTATTAGAAAAGCCATTGGGATTAAGAAGGAGAAACACATATAATCTTAAACATAGGTTGTCATCGTGTTAAAAACATTAATTGCATGTTGTTAATCTTAGCACTTTTGAAATCAGTGCAAAACATGACTTATACCTTCGGAAAGCAAAAGCTCTACAAAGTAGGTTTTATTCCAGAAGTCAGATGCACAAGAGTGTTCTCATTGATTTAACATTCATTATTTCAGTCTAGTATTAAAAATTGAGGTAAGCAGCAGGGATACCACAGTAAATATAGTAGAACAAAGAACAAATTTATTTCTCTGGTATTCCCATATAGGCAAGAAAAGGAAAATGTCCTATACTGTCCACTCTATAAATCAGTAAACTGCACTGGTCTACATTCGATGTAGCCACCTAAGACAAATAGCAACAGAAGCCTGAGAAAGTTTGGGTTCTGGATTCATATAATACTTTAAAGCATAAAGAGATAGGTGAATGCCATGGTACAATTTTTGCCTCTATGCAGCAAAAGTATAGTGCTTTCATTTTTTCCTACATTTTAAGTGTGCTGGGGAACTTGCCAGGCATCAGTCTCCTCGGGATATCTCAGAAAATATTACAGAGTTTAAATTCTATCTATGGAAACTAATAATATGGTAAAAAGCTTCTAATATTTTTAGTCTATTCTATTAGTCAATTCTAATAATACATATTTTTATTAATGCATTTAATATAAATGTTATTAAAAGGCCTGTTTGGCAGCCAAACCACTAGAGTGCCTTAAAATAATTTTGTAGTGTACACAGTTTTTGGATGCCATACAGGTGAAAACTTTCTGTGTTGTGCACTCTTCCCTTTCTTCTCCTCTCAGAAATAGCATCTTAGTCTAGTTTGGTCATAAAATGTACTGATTATTTAGGACTGTGTCTCTGGTGAAATGGTGGATGTTTCAGTGTATGAAAATGGTAGCATTTCAGGAATTTCAAAAGACCACAGGAACCTGTCAACAGTTTGTCTTGACAGCTGCCTGTAGTCACTGAACCTAGGAGGTGTCCCAGAGCAGTGAGAGTGACCTTGGAAGGTCGTCAGGTCTATCCCAGTGGCCCAAGGCAGGAATAGCTATACCTGTGTTTCTCCTTTCTGATATTTGTTTATGTTTTTTCTGAAAGAAGAGTCTCCTCTCTTGTAGGAGACAAATCATTCATTTGCTTTGCTACTCTTATGGTTAGAAAATATTGCCTAGTAGACAACCTAAATCTCCCTTTCTACCTTTCTATCTGCCAGAGGTGTGAGGAGTAAATTACTGTTCTTTGCAGCAGCTATGGAATACATTTGAAGTTTTAAAAAGCATTATGTATCATACCTTTCCTTTTCTAGACTAAACAGTCTTATTCTCTCAGGTCTTTCCTTGCAAGACCAGTTTTCCCAGATCTCTGATCTTTCATGCTGCCATTCTCTTGTTTCTTTCCATTTGAGCATGTTTTTCTCGACATTGCTAAGTAAGCCCAGCACTCCAGTGCTAAGCTGAATGCAAAATACATTTCTTTTATTGAAGGCCACATTCCTGTTTATCATAGTAAGATGATTGCACTCTTGAACAATGCCTTGAAACTGTTGGTTCACATTAAGTTTTTGAATCACTAAATATTCTTCTGCAGATCTGACATCCAGCCAGTTCTCGGTCTGTTTCTGTGCAAGGGATTATTCATACCAAGTGCAATGACTTGTTTTTCTCCATTTGATTGAATTAACAATTATCAGTTCTCTAGTTACTAAGGCAAAAAAAAAGGGACCACAGTTTGTACTTACATTGTGCACACAGCAGCCCCTAAATCTTGATGTTATAAGACCAGCATTGAATTTCCATTATTGGGCTCCCTTGCCATGCTCCTACGGGTTAAGAACCTTGCCCAGTACTTTGCTTTACACAGTATTAGAAACAACACATACATTGCACCCCTTATTTCTGGAAGTCTGTACTGCCAAGAAAATATTTCTTGCTCTGTGTTCTTCAGAGGTTTCAATTAGACTCATGTTTTTCTCCTCCTGCCTCAAGCTTTTCTTTGTCTAACCAATAACAAAGGCCAAGGGTGGAAATATATGGGTGCATGTAATAGCCATACCTTGCTACAGCAGATTATTCCCCCTCTTCTGTCATTTCATGTCCAACCTGACATTTTATCTGGTTTATCCAGTTTAAGGGTCCCCCTTACCCTTCTTGAGATCAGACAATATTGTGAGAAGCTGAGTGTATTTGAGCACTACTTTGTACGCTCTTACCATAGATTTAATTTATAATGTAAAATAAGCTAATTGAAGAACGTTTATTCTTTCTATGTACCCACTGGTTTTGCTTTCTTTTATGCATGGGTGAGTGGCTGTCTGGAAGGATGGGGTCTAACAGATGAGAACACACTATGACTGAAATTAAGCAGTGAAACATATGACAGAGTGCAAACACCCATCTTCCCCAGGTTTAAGAGATCCAATACTCAAGCTTCTGCTAATTTATGTCATTGACGATTTTATTTTGATGGAGATTTTTTTAGAGAGAAGAGGACTTGTGTGACAGGCACCTTCTAAAAGATGGTTTATCCAACCTTCATACTTCAAACTGGATAAAGCTTGCTTAATACTTAAACTAAACAAATATCAAAGTTACTTCCATCTTAAATATATATATATGTACACACTCTTATGTATATATATGTATTATCTTTCATTCACACTCACTTCAGAACTTCCCAACTGAAAGAGGCATAAATCAAGTCAAATCTTTTCTAGAATGGCTACTCTTGTATCCAGTTATATATGACAAGAGTAGAAACTCCATCTTAGAAAATATTAGAATTATTTTCTTAAATATGCAAATAGTCCCTTTGCTAAAGTGACAGACACATTAGAAGTCCTAGCTTAGCTCTTAATGAATAGATGTCAAAAATCATGTAAATTAGGCTACTCCTGGCAGTAGTTCATTAATCTGAGTGCACTGGTTCTACCAACTGCCTTGCCGAAGTTCATAACAACACCCATATGGCAAGAAAAGAAACATGAGTATTTTTAACCATAGATGTTTACATTCTGCAGCTAAACACTGCATCATAAAGACACGATAGAAATGATTCACACTTGAAATGAATTGTTAGATTAATGTTGTTAAAGCTGTGCACCTCCTTCTCTTGCACGTCTGAAGACTGTAAGTTTCTCTGATATCCAGATACTGAACAGAGGAGAAGACAACTGATGAATGATCTAATGCATCCACCATTTAAGAGAAGTTATTTCCATATAAGACTGTTAAATTCTTTAGACTTAAAAGGAAACTTGAGGAACAAGTTACACACAAACTCTGCTTGTATATAGGAACCTGGGCAGTTCTGGGAAGGTCTGGACACGCTGTATATTTTTTGCATTTTCTTAGAATGTAACCCTAGGTTTACTGCTGTGCCAGGACTCAGGGACAGGGTAACTGACAGTGTTTAACAATTATCACACTCATTGCCATGTATTTACCTCAGTCTGTATAAAACTCTCTGCCAATATCTGGGTTTGATTACAGTGATAGGGTTGGCCATGGACTCTCCCCAGTAGTCAGGATGAGGTGGCTCTGTTTTAGAGAGGAATAGTTAAGCTAGGCGACATAGATTTCATGTAAGATTTCATATGAGGTATACATCAGTTATATGAGTCCACTGAACCCACAGGGGGTTACTGATGTTCATATAGTTTAATATTAGGAAGACAAACAAACAGCTTTTAAGAGAGTGAAAACCACTTTTGATTACTTACCCAGATGGCAATTATTGATTGTTTTATCAGACTAGGTGCTTGTATGCAAAGGGCAGGGTCAAAGAAAGAAACAATGAAAACAGATATGGAGACCTGAATAGAGGTCTTAAGCTGAGCTGTGCTTGGGCAGACTAGGCATAGCAGCTTCTTCTATGGCTCTACATACAACAGCCTTATACGCCATTATGAATGCAAGTGTTTGTGTTCAGAGACAATATATTTCACCTATTATATTTACTTGTTGCAAAGGACATTCAGTCTTGATTCTATAATGGCTAGCACAATTTCTCCAATTATTTTAGCTGGGAACTGTGTTAGAGTTTCATTTGTTGTTTAAGAATAGCCACCATCTTTAGAAAACTGAAGTTCTTGTGATATGCAAATTTCTGGAAAGGTACGTGTTATCACTTCTAAGTGACCATATTATAAAGCCTTTTATGATTGCCAGTAGTGTTGTTATAAATCTATTTTGCATAATAATTAAATAGTATCACTCCAACCCCGAGAAGTCATGGACCTTTTGTCATCATTAGACAAAATCAGGCTGAGTGTAAACACAGCCTAGTTTCCTCCATGTTTTCATATTTGTATGCAGCAATTGTCAGCATGTCGGCAGTGGACGGTGATAAAGTGCATTTTTCTGCTTGGGTGGTTAGCCCTTTCATTTTTACAAGTGACAAAATAAAAATCTGTTGAAGAGTGAACATGCTGCTTTCACTGTGTCATCTCAGCCCTGCGGGTCATTTTATTATAAAAATGTAAAAATCCAGTCAATTTTATTTAATCAGCTGAAAAGGAAAAGTGTTTCCAGGTCATTAATCAAGTGCTCCTTCTCTGTGGGACTTGTCTCTTCAGAAACTGCCATCTGAATCATTAATAAAGCTGAAAAGATTTTGTGCCAGCAGGTTTTTGAGAAACCTAGATGTTATCAATATAACCGGAGTAAAGTAATTTGAGGTCAACAAATAAAGCTTTATATATTCATTGCCTCAAAAGCTGCATCTTGCCTGTTAGAAATAGTTGATTATTTATTTTTAAAAGCATTTAATTGTTGGAAAACATACAACTTTTTAGAAGGTATTTGATTATATATTCCATAATTATATGTTTTCTTTAATGTTACCTAACCATATATTTACAGTAAACTTTTATGTGAATTGATCAAAACATAATGAGACAGTAAGAAGAGATAATTACTACCGTATCTATAATAATAATGATAGTAATTAAACCGCAGAGAACCACATTCAAATAACGACAAGCTTGAGACTTAAACCTCTATTAACAAAGACACTGAAGGCACTTACTGCATTGTTAACACATTCATCTCCAAGCAAGCCTTGATGCAGCAGCTCATGCTACCTGTGGCCGAATGTCTGTGTACCTGTTGTGGCAGGCAAGGAGAAAACACTTTCTCATCCCATGAATATATGAGATGAAAAGTGTTTCCATCCCACATGAAGGGCAAGATGAAAACTTGACAAGGGAATGGGAGTGGAAGGTTAAAAGGAGGGAGGTAGAGTGAGGTGTGGAACAAGCATGAACGCAGGAATTAGGGTACGCTATGGCCATTCATGTTCTCACCTGGCTTTGGGAGACAGCTTTAATTCCTCATCCTTTCAGCTGTTTCTCTGGAAAGGGAATAGTGCCAACAGGAACAATTTGAAATTAATAAATGAATAGCCTATTGTTTAAGGTTAAGGAGCAAGCATTTCAATCCAGGTTCCCAATGGTTTTCTGGTCAGGATGGGTTTCCTTCGCCCAGGCTTCCCCTAAAAAATACTCATTTGGGTTTGACAAATCTCATTATGTTAAATGAAAAACTCTTTCTGCTAGGAACTTCCTATTCAGTCTCCTTATGCATAGCCTGTTATCTTTGCATTTGCACCGATGGGCTTTGGAGTTAGGAACATGAGAGGTGCTTGCTTGATTAACATGTTTTGGTTTGCATTGCACCTTTTGTAATACATTGAATTGCCCCAAAAGAAAGGATTAATTAGCATTTCCTAATTACCTTTAATTTTTTTATAAGTAAGAAATAAATTTTGCTTTCTAAAAGTGCTAAAGCTATAATTTCAAAAGCTACATAAATCCATTTCTTATTCAGGAAGGCAACAGCTCAAAGTATATGTACATGGGTGTGCTTTTACTCATGCATATTCTAATCTGAGAAAAACAAGACAAAAAATAGATCCCATATCCCTTTTTCTCTGATATTTTAAAGATATCTTTACTCTCATTCACACTACCTTATGATGATTTAAGATGTTGATTTCTTCACATGTAAAGTTCATGGGATGTTGCAGAGTAATCTTGAATTCACATGTCTTTAAATATATTCCAGATTGTGTTTTATTCTTGTGAACAGTGTGCACATAATAGCTGATATCAACTATCATCATTGTCTTCACATATTGCAGACTGTGAGAACTCCTCCTAGACTGTCCTGTAGCTTTGTTTTAAGATTACAGACAGTGTAAATTCTGCATAACACTGTGGACATCCTTGCTTATGTTGGACTTTGCTTAATGTGGGCAATGTTTGTGCTGGCATAACTGCATGAAACTTGGCACACAGGCCTACAGCAGGCCACCAAAGAGCCGGAATCTAATTGCATTTACATGGGTTCAATTCACTTAGAGTTACTTGTTTGTACCTGTGTAACAGAGTGAAAAAGAGCCCACAGGTCAACAACAATGGTAATTACTTGTCCACTAGGAACTGAACTGCGGCCACCAATTCATTTCATACAGTTGACCAAACAGTCATTGGATGGTAATGATGTCTTGTCCTGAGCAACTCAAGCTATTCATAACAGGAACTTGGTAGTAGAGGGCTTCAGAGTCCATTTACCAATCCCCAGGACTCAATGACTCATGAGACTAGTAATGTGTTATGAAGTCTCTCAGCATCACAAAGTTACAGTTTAAGTGTGTGCGTGCGTGGCTGTGTGTGTGTCTGTGTGTATCTGTGTGTGCATTTTTTTTCCTTTCCTTGTAGAAAATTGCCTAAGGTGCCCTGTTAGCTTTGGGAAAGAGTATCTTTACCCTGCTGTGATAATTTGAGATGTGGAAGAATTTTGTGATTCAAAGCAGGTTTTCTTCTTCTGCTTCTTTTTTTTTTTTTTTTTTTTTTTGTACACTGTTTTATCTTAAAATGAAATTTCAGAGATGTTTTATTCTTAATATAGACTAATCACTGTAATGGTTATCTAAAAAAAAGGAGCAATATAAATAATCTCATTTTATCACTTGATTTGCTCCAAAATCACCATTACTATGATTAGTCTATATTAAGAAAAAATATCTATGAAAATTTGTTTGAAGACAAAAGAATATATAGAAAAGCTGTCTTGAATCACAAAGCTCTGGCAAGTCCTAAATTATCACAGCAGGAATAAAGATGGTATAACAATGATAAAACAGCTACCAAAGAAGCTTAGTCCCAGTACAAATTAAAATTCCTACAATTTTTCTGTAATAGACGTAGTAATATTTCTGTAATTGTTATTAATTATTTTTGGCAAGAAAGTATCAACAATTCTCCTTTAACAATGTCAGTTGCCATTAATATAAATCTTTCAGGACTCATTTTTATGCATTCATGTACTTTGCACATCAGAAAGCCAGATTCTTGCAGTTGTAAAATAGGTTAAGAAGGGATTAGAAAATGTGGAATTATGTCTACTTCTAAATACCCTCATTTTCTGGTTTTATGCTATTATAGAAACATTTACTCAGACTGTAAAGTTGCTGGCTAGCTGGTGTGTTGTAATAAATCCAAAGGAAATAGAGAAAATATGTTGATTTTTTTTTTAAGTCATAACCATATTCACTTATGTATAAAGAAAACTGAAGATACTGTGTATACAGACTCTCAGGGGACTACTGTAATAATAGACATCTATATGCTGTATGTATTGAGCAACCATTCAGTTACGTACTTCAGAAAATGACTTTTTTACTTTGACAAGCATTTTTAGTACATTTTAACTCTTTTTTGGTTTTCAATGTCAGGAACGTGAAGCTATTTCTCTTCCTATCTCATTCTCATTCAGTACATTTGCCAAAATAATACACAGTCTAATATCTTTACATCTTTTGTAACAAAATACCCATGGGATATTATTCTTCCGTGAGACGTGGGACTACAGACTGAAATTTGCCTCTTTTGGTCACTTCAGTCTGATCTTGTACTACTGCAAGACCATACTGAATTTCTTGTCTACGTTACTTTTTCTAGAATTATATATTTTTGCAGGTTTAATTTTCTTCTTTTTTTTTTTTTTTTAATTTCCTAAATATGTCTCAGAACTAACCTTTTATCTTAGTAATTTATTCTCCCTGGAGCTAACAGATAATCACAGATTTTCCCAACGTTCATTCTGCTAGGCTGAACCAACAATGCTATTTTACTTCTTCCCTGTTACACACACTCCTCCTCCTCTCCCAGGCCTAAGTAACTAGAATAGTACCTGGTATTTTAGAATAGGCCACATCCAGGCCTTAGAGACTAATTTCTACTAAGTACTATTTTTTCTACAGTTTTACAGAACTTTTCCTCTCATTCTATATTTCTTCTTTCAGTGCAACCAACACCAGCTCCCTTGCTCATAACCAAAGTTCTGCTACTAATTTCCATCTCTCTTGCTTAGCTAATGATTTGTCTTCTAACTGCAGCAAATGCTTGACTGAAATTCAGTAAGGCAAGATCAATCAAATGTAACTTTACTGATGACAGATATCAGCGGATTGATGCAAGATGTGTTTTTATCCCTTTTATTTTTCAGTACCTTGGAACAGTTTGTGGAATAAGTATTTTTCTTACCCTTTTTGAAATCCTGTAAAAATCCGTCCTCTTCATTTTGTTTTGAATCAAAATTTTGTTTTTTATGCTTTCTGATCCAGTTGCTTTGTAGGAAAATGAACCTAAAGATTTTGTGCTTGGTTAAATATGTAATGTACACTGCTACAGCACGTAGCGTGAAGTATAACACAAGGGCTGCTAGGACAGATTTAATTACCTCTTTGCTAAATGCTATATTACTAGAACCTTTGACCATGTGTATTTTTTGTGTCTGCATTTTTTTTTTAAGATGTACACCTGCCTTGCAAGGAGTATCTGTGGTACACACTGAGAGAGTGGAAGAGGGCCCCACAAGTGATATAGGTGTCTTTGAGAACTAATTTCTTAGCTTTCTCCTTTGAAAAGTAACTACCAGATTTACTCTCTCCTGATAAAATCCCTATTAATGATTTTACCATGTCTATTCTGTACCTCTGCAGTTTGAAGTATTTTAGAATTAGTCATTTTTCTGAAAGTTTTTATTCCTGAAAAATACAGATACAGAGAAAACCTGCAATTTTACTACAGTAGAGGTATCACGAGGCTGTGATATCTTACTGAAATTCATTAAAATGTGAATAATTCTTTGGATTCCAGTTTCAGATGTTGAAGTGAAATAACTCATTGTTTTCTAAGTGTTGAGATAATGTTTTTTTTTCAGTTAGAAGACCAGTTAATGAATTTTCTCATGTGAGTTTTTATTGATTCTCACTGCAGTTGTGAATATTCTTGGGTTTTCCAAACACCAGCTTTACCTTCTATGGCGTCTTTCTTCTCCTTCTCCCCTTCTCAGTTCCCCACTTCCAGACCTATGCAACAGGAATATGAGTCAGGCTCTTCATGTAATACTAAAAATTTTCTCCGATTTATATATAGCTCCTGGTAGAAAATTCGGAGAGACAAAAAGTATTATGTGTTTTCTGTAAGTCTGACTTCTGTCTAAATGTCTCAGAAGTGCACACCTTGTCAGAAAACAACTCCTTTTTCCCTCTGCTCCAGGGAATAACACTGACTTGACAGGTAAAAAATCACATCCCTAAATCACAGATCTACCTCCTAAGAATGATTATTTGGATACTTCAGCACCAATTCTTCTTTTAGGGATAAATTTAATAAGCTCTTACCTTCAGCTTCTGTGAAAGAGCAATTCCTTACGTGCAAGTCACCCTTGCACAGGGAGTGCAGAGATAACAGGAACACTCTGTTTCTCTTTTCCACGCATTTACAGAAGAGACCTCGCTGGTGTGGCAATGAAACGTTTTTACTTCAAGGGCAGCTAGCTATGTGCTAAGAAACTGTGAAGATGCCCTGCTGGCACATTAAATAACACCTAAATGGTTAATAATGGGAAAAGAAAACAATGATCTTGAAGGTCAGTTGTCATAGCTACAAGTTGCCAGTTTGGACAGCCATTCAGTGATTGTCAACCAGGAACAGGAGCTCTGGATGGTAAATCCTCACTTTTGGTCTTACCCAGACAACAGAAAGGCTTCCTTTACAGGACAAAATCAGCTGAATGTTAAAATAGCTGACAAGCTGCTATTGTTCATTTAGTTTATCATGGTTAGGAAGCTGAAGAACAACTGCCTATATTTTTGCATATATATAAGGAATTGTTTAGTGAACTGTAGTACTTTATATGATGGCAACAATACAAAACCAGAATGCATATATAACAATAATGTACTGGCTTTTCCTTTACTAGCAGCTTTTCCATTTACACACATGGAGGACTTGTTCTGAAAAACTGTCGCTGGCCTGGTGAGTTGTTAGTGATCTTGGAGCTCCAGTTGTGACAAATCTAATCACAAAAGGAAAGAGGTGTATTATAAATGCATTAATGCATAAAGCTTTAAGGTGCATGGGACACTTCAAGTTTTGCCAGTGCAGATTTTTACATTTCAGTTTTTATTTATCACATTGGTCCTTTGGTAGGATAATCTTATAAATAGCAAAGCATTAATATGTTTAGTTGTCTGCATAGGTCTAAATCCACTTGAGAAAGATATAGAGAACTTCTTGTTTTGCTTCTGGGATAGAGAAAAGAAGAAAAAAAGTCTTGTCTTTATGACAATATTCTTTTTTTCATGTCAGTCACTTAAATTAAAGATAATTCCATGACAAACAGAGAGAAACAATTTTTTTTTCACTTTTGCAATATAGCACTCTACAATCACTGTATTACCTGATAAATAATAATTTAATTAAATAATTAATTTAATAAAAATAAATAATTTCTCAAAAGTTTGATTATCATGTGTATATTATTATCTCGGTCTATTTCAGTCCATTTCTTCTCCTTTCTCCTCAAAGTGGAATAATTTATTAGTTATTAATTATGTATGCTTATGTGTATTGTGTAGACTTCGTTCCCCAATATATTTATCAATGGTTTTGACTAATCTGCTTTCTTCTTTTTGTGTTCTGACTGGCAGGTGATTTTTATTCTCCAAGATATTTGTTCCTTAAAGGAACACACCTTTTCTACTGTAGTGTCATGTCAACCGCTGAAGCTCTTTTGTGGACAGCTGTATTGACCACAGAAATTTTGTTGCACAAAGCAAATAGTGAGCATTGTAATTTTTACGTGCGATATATTTACCATCAGTATGTATTTCACATGTAATTATATCACAGAAACTATTACAACTATTACTACTAGTGGATGTCTTCATACTTGAATGCATGAAAGAAATTATTTCATTTTATGGGAATCAGAGGTGAATTCTGCTATTCTGTGGTTCTATGAATCTTCAATATGAGCAGATCCTTTCTCAGTGACCAGATCTGTAACAGATTAACATAATTTTCAACCACTTTTTTTCCAGAATAGGTGTTGTGATAGAACTCCCAGTGCGGTTTATTTAAGTTAAATATAGATTAGACATTATGCAGAGAAGTGGGACGTGGCTGTTTGATCTTGAATGTGACTTGCTGTGTTTCGAAAAATGTTCTGTTTTTCAGCCTATTTGAAAAACTCCAGACACCTGAATTGTGGAGTATACAATAAAGGTGAAGCAAATCTCACAACTAAACTTGGATCTACAAATTAATGAAAGGAGTATTGGTACCACTGTTTATGCTCTTGTAACTTGTAAAGAAAGACCTTAACTTCCTCTAAATGTTTTACTGTAGCCTCTGTTATATCAGGCAGATAACCTCACTGTGGATGAACTGAATCAAAACAAGAGATTAACTTAAATCAAGGCTTGTATTAAAAAAAATACCGACCAAACAACTAAAAGTGTGTATTGACTGCAGCAAGGTTTGAATGAGGAAGGTAACAAAAGCCTCTCCTGGAGCCTTGCAGCCTCTGTGCTGAACTAGAAGTGGTATGGGCTGCTTCTAGTCACTTGAAAAGGAGAAATACAGGACAAATATGGATGAAGTCAGAGCATCATCTAGGGCTCACTCAGGATGCCAGTTATTGGGAGAGTGCTCCTATCATGGCGTTCTGCTAAGGAAAAGAATGAAAGCGTATAGATGCAAAAGCAAGATACTAGTGTTCAGCACAAAGCAGACATTTTCTTTAGTCGGGAAAAGATTGTCCTTTAAACACTATGAGTCCCAACTCTTTCAGTAGCACAGTATTTACTACAATATTTCCATACTCACTTAGAATTTTTCTACTGTTTTTTCTTCTAAATATTTTTTCACTTCTGTTCAATATGGTTACCTTTGTTCTTCCACACTTGATTTATTTTATTTCTACATAATAGCTGCAGATTCTTCTTGTATGCTACATTAGTGCATGAATTTGCCTTGTTTTTGTCTTGCTTTGGATGTTCTTCATTTGTCATATTGAAAGATTCAGTAGTAAAGCAAAGATCTACTACTGAGAAATCCAGCTGTATTTGGGGAAGGTTACTCATGCTTTCCCACCTAATACCCATGAGAGATTAGGTAACAATTAAGGTATTAAGTTGTTAGAGTATAGCCTTTTCTTTTTGAAAGATAGAAATAACTCTAAAATAGTCACCTGCTTATGGAAAATCTGCTGAGGAACTAAAAATTTTTGAACAGGGTTTGCAGTTCATGTAGATCATGGCTTATTTGCAGAAAGAGGATTTCAAGCCCCATACTGTAAAGACACAGAATACTGAATATCTTTTGACAAAGTATAGAATTTTTCATTTTGCCTAATTTGTGCCTTAGTGGCTGTTTAAATATGTCCAGTTTTGTGGCTTTGCATGCCATCTTTTTTATGGCATGCAAAGACAAAGGATACGGCTCCCTTTTTGAGAGAAGTTTTACCTTTGTGTTAGGAAAAAACATGGTTTGTTTTTTTCCAACAAGGAAAGGCGCGCTGCTGGACCTTGTGTTAACAAACAAGGAGGGACTGGTGGAGCATGTGAAGGTCGGAGGTAGACTCGGCTGCAGTGACCATGAAATGATCGAGTTCAGGATCCTGAGTGGAGGAAGCAGGGCGATAAGCAGGATCAAAACCTTGGACCTCAGGAGGGCTAAATTTGGCCTCTTCAAGGAGCTACTGGCAGGAATCCCGTGGGCCAGGGCTCTCGAAGGCAGGGGGGTCCAAGTGTGCTAGACGCTGTTGAAACATCATTTCCTTCATGCTCAGGAGCAGTGCATCCCCCTGAGAAAGAAATCTAGAAAAGAAGGCAGGAGACCTGCATGGTTGAACAAGGAGCTTCTAGTGGAGATCAGGTGGAAGAGAAAGGTCCATGGAATGTGGAAGGAGGGACAGGCCACTCGGGAAGAGTACAGGAACGTGGTGAGAGCATGCAGGGATGCGACGAGGAAGGCCAAGGCCCACCTGGAACTGAAGCTGGCAAGGGATGTCAAAAACAACAAGAAGGGCTTCTTCAACTACATCAGCAGCAAAAGGAAGGCTAGGGACAATGTGGGGCCGCTGCTGAATGAGGTAGGTGTCCTGGTGACGGAGGATGTGGAGAAGGCAGAGGTACTAAATGCTTTCTTTGCTTCAGTCTTCAGTGCCAAGGCAGGCCCTCAGGAATCCCAGGCCCCGGAGGAAAGAGAAGAAGCCTACCGAGAGGACGACTTTCCCTTGGTCGAGGAGGACTGCGTGAGGGATCGCTTAAGCGATCTGAACGTCCACAAATCCATGGGCCCCGATGGAATGCACCCACGAGTGCTGAGGGAGCTGGTGGATGTCATTGCTGAGCCACTCTCCATCATCTTTGAGAGGTCCTGGAGGACAGGAGAGGTGCCCGAGGACTGGAGAAAGGCCAATGTCACACCAGTCTTCAAAAAGGGCAAGAAGGAGGACCCAGGGAACTACAGCCAGATCAGCCTCACCTCCATCCCGGGAAAGGTGATGGAGCAGCTTATCCTGGAGGCCATCATCAAGGAAGTGGAAGAAAAGAAGGTTATCAGGACTAGTCAGCATGGATTCAGCAAGGGGAAATCATGCCTGACCAATCTAATAGCTTTCTAAGATGACATGACTGGCTGGGTAGATGAAGGGAGAGCCGTGGATGTTATCTACCTTGACTTCAGCAAGGCTTTCGACACAGTCTCCCATGATATCCTCCTAAGGAAGCTCAGGAACTATGGGCTGGATGAGTGGTCAGTGAAGTGGATTGAGAACTGGCTGAATGGCAGAACTCAGAGGGTTGTCATCAGCGGTGCTGAGTCTAGTTGGAGGCCGGTAACTAGTGGTGTCCCTCAGGGGTCAGTACTGGGCCCAGCCTTGTTCAACTTCTTCATCAACGACCCGGATGAAGAGTTGGAATGTAGCCTCTGCAAGTTTGCTGATGACACCAAACTGGGAGGTGTGGTGGATACACCGGCAGGGTGTGCTGCCATTCAGCGTGACCTGGATAGGCTGGAAAGCTGGGCAGAGAGGAACCTGATGAGGTTCAACAAAGGCAAATACAGGGTCCTGCACCTGGGGAGGAACAACCCCAAGCATCAGTACAGGCTTGGGGTGGACCTGCTGGAGAGCAGCTCTGTGGAGAGGGACCTGGGTGTCCTGGTGGACAACAGGTTAACCATGAGCCAGCAGTGTGCCCTGGCTGCCAAGAAAGCCAGTGGAATCCTGGGGTGCATCAAGAAGAGTGTGGCCAGCAGGACGAGGGAGGTTCTCCTTCCTCTCTACACTGCCCTGGTGAGGCCTCATCTGGAGTACTCTGTCCAGTTCTGGGCTCCCCAGTTCAAGAAAGATGAACAGTTACTGGAGAGAGTCCAGCGGAGGGCTACAAGGATGATGAGAGGACTGGAACATCTCCCCTACGAGGAGAGGCCGAGGAAGCTGGGCTTGTTCAGAAGAAGAGAAGGCTGCGAGGGGACCTAATAAATGCTTACATATATCTGAAGGCTGGGTGTCAGGAGGATGGGGCCAAGCTCTTTTCAGTGGTGCCCAGTGACAGGACAAGGGGCAATGGGCGCAAACTGAGGCACTGGGAGTTCCGTCTGAAGATGAGGAAGAACTTCTTCCCTCTGAGGGTGACGGAGCACTGGAACAGGCTGCCCAGGGAGGTTGTGGAGTCTCCTTCTCTGGAGATATTCAAGACCCGCTTGTACAAGGTCCTGTGCAGCCTGCTGTAGGTGACCCTGCTTCAGCAGGAGGGTTGGACTAGATGACCCACAGAGGTCCCTTCCAACCCCTACTATTCTGTGATTGTGTGATTCTGTGATTCTGTGGCATCGTTGTGGATAGGAGATCATAAGAAGAAACACAACTGATTAAAGCCCAGCTGCAGTAAGTCCCCAGAAGCTTACCCAACTTACTTCCCAGAAGAACTTTTTCTTCCCGAGCGACAAGGGTATTGGTGTCTTCCTTCTGAGTTTTACAGAAGTAGAAATGTTGGAACTTCCGTGTGTGTGTCTGGACCATTGTCTGATGTCTTGTTCAGTAAGTTACAGCACAGCAGAGGCTTTTATAAAGTGTATGTATCTGTGCCAGAGGCGTAACAGAGCCCTATGTGACTTCAGTGCTTTTTAAAGTCCTGAAAGGTTCAGATAAATAGTAGGAAACAACATATACAGATTCTATGTCCCGGCAATAATACTGGCTTAACATATTTCTGAAATTCATTAGTCATAATATCATCCGGCCAGAGCTCAAGGGAGTATTGTTTCTCTTATCACTTCTAAGAGGGTAATCTCATTTCAAACTCCCTTGGTCCTTTACTGTAAAAAGCACTTTCAGAAAAGTTATACTGTATCAATGGTGTACTCAAAGGTTGGTCTGAGAGTTTGAAAACCTGTTTTAAGGAGAAGTACTGAGAGTTTGGGAAAACTAGGCCAGTGGGCAAGCTCACTTTTCTTACAAGATGCCATAAGTTGACATATTTATTCACTCCCAGAAATAATGCAGTGAAGGCACACTAACTGACATCCCACTGTCAGAAGAAAAGAACCTTTCTCGTCTAACTGCTTATTCCCGGCCATCAGGATGATATTTTATTGAATCACAGGACTCTCCAAGCACCTCAGCAGAATTCCCCTGAAACTTCCTCGCTTTCCTTCTAGCTGATGCTTTGTTATCTACATTATCATAGAAATATTTCGGTTTAAAGCAGACTATTGTTAGTATTTGATCACATCTGCTGTTACACAGAGATTCAGACAGTGCTTGTTAAAAAATATTGTCATGTTGCATAGGATTATGCTTGCATGGGGAATGAAACCCTTCAGACAGACAAAACGAATAGTTGAGAACCAGATAGTTATGGGGGTCTCCATAACAAGGGTCTCCACCTGGAGCAGGTGATATTTCCCAAATTGTGTTCTGACCCATTCTTAAAACCTCTCTAGCCTGTGGTCCGGGGTGAGCAGTCCAGCACGTGCACGATTCATCTCTACAGGCTACTATAAACTACATAAAAAACATCTAGCTATCTTAACGAAATACAAAATGCTATCCTATGTAATCACTTCTACATACACATGCACAGGTTTTATTGAATAATCACAAGTGTCTTCTCTGGGTACAGTTCGGCTGATTCTGCACCAGGAGACATGTGGGGAGTCTCTGTCTCATGTAAAAGACATATAACTCTGGGATACGTATTTGCAGCATATAGACAAATCATCTACCTGCTCCATTAAATCAGATGTAGCCTTTTATCTGCTGGCATTTTTACACAACCTTGTTATTGTTTTTGTTTCTTTTTGATTATCATTAGTTAGAATTTTAATACTGAAGGCTCTTCAGACTGATTATGCTGTGGACACCTTAGGATGTCGATCATCTCCTCAGGCATCCTGGTGTATACCAGGGAGCCAAGAGGAAATACCTTGATTGTAAAGTTATCCAGATTATTTTCAAATAATTGCAAGAAAATAAAGCAGTGAACTGATATTCTCAAATGCAAAACAGCTATCTTTTTGTTATACTGATTTACAAAGACATTATATTTCTTGTTGAAGTCTTATTATTGTGCGTGTTCATTTTTTTCAGATATATTTGTATTTCTCTTCAGTGGCACTTTGTCTTTTATATGAGATATTCATACATTCTCTGAAAATGTAAATACCATGCACTCTTCAGACTCCTGTCACTTACTAAGTTAAAAAACCTATTCAAATTCAAAAATATTTCTGCAAATTAAACATACTACAAAAAGTCTAAGAAATATTAACCAATTTGGCTATTACTAGGACTTTTTTTCATCCCCAGTTGTGTGTTTTTAGATTTTGGAACCCTGCTATGAATGAGAGATGGGATTGTATGGTAGATTTTTTCCTTCTGTCTTCCCCAAATCTTCCGAAACCTCAGTGCTATTCAAGATGTTTAGGTCTTCCAACTCAACTCTTGTCCTAGAGTGTAGATGAGCCGAATCAGACTGGATAGTAGGCTGTAGGATTTTACTATGAACTATATGTATGTTATTTCTTTTTAGGGTGCACCTGTTTGTGGTTATTTTCTGAAAAGATTTTGTTACAAAGGCTAGTGTTGACCAAAGACTGATCTTGTAATGAGGCAACCTGACAACAGCACAGACCAATGATGTACCTGGTACAGTCTTCTGATTTAGATAACATTCATTGTGACAAATATTAAAAGACTCTTATAATTTCCAGCTATATAGCTGTGTAGAACATAATGAACTTTTCAAAAGAATAGAAGAATTGTAAAATATCATTAGCAGGAATAATTTGATTCATTTATATATTTATTTACTTGCTTACTTACTTACTTGAAATTGGGGCTTAGGTTTTTGAATGTTTTCATTATAAAAGAAAATTTAAAAATTCATGAAAAAATTATGTGTGTAATTCAACTGTCCCCATACTTATTATTCACCTTCATTTCCTCAGTTGTTATTACTTCTATATTCTTTTAACTCACTTTTTTCTCTAATACATGGAAGTTGTTACATTGAAGACAGACTAACTGGAAAGTCATTCGTGTTATGAATTTGTGGAGATGTTGACTGAGTGTTACAGCAGAGCAGTGACATGAACTGAACCATATGCTTAACCATAACATTCTTCAGTGAATGGCACCAATTTCATCTATAGTAGGAAGCAGTATTAACTAGAAAAATGAAACAACCAAGATCGAATTTTTAAATAAAATTTTGAAAACTTTAACTTTTTTTTCTTTTGCAGTGAAAATACCTCAAGAATCTGAATTTAGGAAGCCTTATTCAATTTTACTCCAAAATCACCCCAGCACTAGGTCATTTACACATGTACACAAACCAGTTTCTCCTCATGAGGACTCTGTCATATGGTAGAAATACTTTCATCTTAAATGTACGTTTGTGGCACCATAAAATGACTTCATCATGGCATTGGTCATAAAGTCTTCATAGCTATTGTACAGTTATCTTGCTGGTTCACATAATACCCTGCTAATCTCTTTGAATTAAGGGTCAGCTCCAAAGCCAAGTGGTATAAAAAGACAATCTTGTGGTTGTTGACTTTAATAAGTGTTAGATCAGACCTTAATAAAATCAAAGCTAGGTATTCACGCTTGTAGCCACTGATTTTGCTCCGTATTTAACATGAGAAGCACTCAGTGTATCATTGCTAAACAGATTATAAGAGGGTAACAGATTTACACTAATCATTATATAGGGTATATTCTAAGTTCAGGAGCTCAGAATAAAAGCATGCTCTATAATCTTTTTTTAAACTGTAGAAGAGTTGAGAAAGATTAATGAAGGTACAAGTAATGATTCTAATAATAATACAATAGTGCTTAAAGGAGACTGCTAGTCTTAACAAATAAGAAGAACATATTATAATTTTAACTGTAGTAATACTGTGTCTGTCCAGGGAAATAACAATAAATAGAAGCATCTTATTATTTTGTGAAATGAAGGAATGTGTAGCAATAAGATCTGTATTTGTAAAATATGGTTGTTACAGGCAGAAAAGAAAGTGTTACCCAAAATCACAGATTGTAGGTTCGTGGGAAAAGGGGCTTGAGCTAGGATGTGAGGAAAGCCAAAAATCAGAATGCTTTGTGGGTCTCACATGAAGGTCAGGTGCACTGAGTGTGTAATAAGTAGGAGGCAATGCAGCAGCCATTATCTTCCTTCTGACAAGAGAGCAGCTCACTGACCTGGCATGCTGACAAATGGAGAGGAAAACTCTGCACTGAGATGTAAATTCCCCACACAGGTCCCTCATGAATATCTTGTCTCCAGAATTCAAGCCAGTGACCTGGAAAACAAGGTTCCTCCCCAATCAAAATGACAGGCAGAGCTGGTTTCCTGTTAGGAAGACTACTAGGTGTGTAAAAAAATTATGATTTCTGAGGAGAAAAAAATGAGATGTCACACAGAGCAAAATATTACTTTCAAATGGTCCTCTGCAGCTCCCTTGAATGGCAGCTGTTAAGAATTCAATTGTGTGTATGACACACTGCAATGCAGGATGGAAGTTCTGTTGGGGAGCAAAAAATGAATAGAAATTTTCAATTCAAATACTCATTTGAGAATATTTGAATATCTGTCATTCTTTATAGCCTAAAGGTTAATTCTTGAAAAAAATTTCCATTAGTAACACAAATTGTAACCTTGTCAAATCCTCTTATGTAATGCATCAATGCTGAAAGACATACTCTGCAAAACTGTACTATTAAATCCATAACCTTGGTTCATAGCGAATTTATACTTTTAGCAATTTCCTTGATTTGTCACTTATTTGTTTAAGATTTTGTGGTTTTGTATATGTACTTGTGTCAGCATGCAGAGAACATTTCATAGACATTACTGTACTCTTTTTGTGTATATATGTTCTGTTGTAATGCTCTCTTTATTTCATACATAGTAATTAAGAAAATTGAATGATGCCACTGCCCTCGCACGAGATGGGTGACAATATAAGGAATCCTGTTCCATATGAGAGGCTTCTTTCATTCTGTGCATCTATGCCTGCTTTATAACAGGATCTCCACATTTATATTTCTGTAGGTTCTTAATTCTTGTAGAGGGGAAAAGCAATTTTGATTTTTCTTTCTGGCTGACTATTTGGCTCTTAATTCACCAACAGTCCTGAAACAGATCTAGATGCTTATTTTGATGAATAATGTTTGGTATTAAAATGTGCACAGATTTACTGCATGAACTGTGTGCGTGGTGAAAGCAAGCTTTCACTTAAACATAAACATAGGAGACTGGTAGCCTGAAAGTATTGTGGTTCTCTAACTGACAGCTCAATTGAATTTCTTTAAAAAAATTAAAACTACGGTAGTTCATTTTATGAGTGAAGTTTTTACTACTGTGGCTAGGTTGCTTTTGGTGTGAACACTTCAGACAAAGCCATTAAAATTTTTGTGGAATTATGAAATAATTTGCTACTTATCACAATAATAAAATCTGTTTTCCATGAAATATTTCAAAAATTTTTGACCCCATTGTATGGTGAATTTAAATAATTATCTTTGCACTTCACTGTGATCTCTCCCTGCATTTCATTCTGAGTTGTACCATGCACTGATCTGGTGGTTACACTGTTTCTGCTGCCAGGTACTATCTTTGTTAAAAGACAGCATGGTTTGGATTTGCACACAGAGCTTAGACAGAACAAATATGTTAATAAGCTGCAACCTTAGGTTGCACACTCAAATTACTATCAATTGTGCATGCAATTTTTCCAGGCTATTTGTTCTGAAAATAAGTACTGAATTATACATTCAATGTAGTGTCATATATGAGTACAAAAGATGAACTTGCTCAAATATTTCCAAATGGGAATATTTGTGTGTGCAAATATGATGCAATTCAATTGTTTGATGTGCCCACTTTAGTAGTCTGAGTACAGGGAGACAAAAACTTATTGCACTGGAGAGGGGAATCAAATGCTCCGGAGGCAGGCAATTGAGCCTGCATCCTATAGTGGATATATGCATTTCAGTTACCCAGCATCAGTCATCAGCACACCCTTTCAAATCCCTTAGGCTAGATAGAGCTTTGAGTAGCAGTAGAAAACAATCAGAAATACATTATTGTGAGCTGGCCTAATGAGGGTTGTGTTATCAAAAAACTGTATTGCTCATAGCTGCTGCTTGTCCTCCTGCTGAGAGTTGTCTGCAAACTCAGACACATTTTCTAGGAGAATACACTTTGGTCAGCATTCCAGGATTGCCTGGTACTGAAAAAGTCACATTTGTCCAGGTAAAAGACCATATGCAGGAAGTATAACTACTGTGTTTGTCTTGGCGCTCTTCTTTCAGGACCTTGTTGTCCTTACCCACTTGTTCAAATGTGTCAGTTCATTTTTTGGGGTAGCAGGTATGCAGTAAGACAAACTGACATGCGACAGGAATATAGGGTGTATTTGATACGATGTGTTTTCAACAGTCTATGAGCCACATATATCGCTTATGATTGTAGCTCTGAATTTTTTTTAAACTCTAGCTGCCAACCCTATATGCTCTGTCTCATGTACTCCAAGTCACACTCTAGATATCATCAATATTATTCTATGACACTGAAACTTTATATGGTATAAAGATGATCTCCCAAAGTAAACTACATGGATGAACAACAAAAAGCAACTATGTATATGTATATACATATGCACACATATACAGAAGCCAACCCCACACTGTCAGTGCAATAGGAAATGAATGGGGAAGGTCTGAGAAATGTATGGAGCGGACAAGACTGTGGGAGAAAGAAGAATGATGTTTTTGCAACCAGTTGGATCATGGGGGAGGAAGAGAAACAACATTTCAGATCATCCTGGAGCGAGATTGTCTGGAAAGTTAACTTCTGCAAACTTCTACAAACAGAGGCAGGAGCTCCAGATCGACACTGGCTAGAATGAGAAGATCTGCAGTCATAAAGTTGCAGAAGAAAATAACTTTTTAATGGATACTGGAATGGGTTCTGATTGCAGGGCTTGGAATACTGGCCCCTAATGCAAAGCTGTGGATTCATCGCCGGTCATCTAAGTGACGCCTCCATCACACTGGTTTATCCATCCCAAAACCATTTCTCTGTGAGGGATAAACTGCCATGAGTTGTCACAGAATGACAGAATCACAGAATTGTAGAGGTAGGAACGGACCTCTGGATATCATCTAGTCCAACCCCCTGCGAAAGGAGGTTCACCTAGAGCAGGCTGCACAGGACCTTGTCCAGGCGGGTCTGGAATATCTCCAGAGAAGGAGACTCCACAACCTCACTGGGCAACCTGTTCAGTGCTCTGTCATCCTCAAAGTAAAGAAGCTTTTCCTCATGTTCAGACGGAACTTCCTATGCTTCAATTTGTGCCTGTTGCCCTATGTCCAGTCACTGAGCACCACTGAAAAGAGTCTGGCCCCATCCTCTTGACACCCACCATTAAGATATTTATAAGAATTTAGAAGATCCCTCTCAGCCTTCTCTTATTCAGCCTAAGCAAGCCCAGCTCCTTCAGCCTCTCCTCATAATAGAGGTGCTCCAGATCCCTAATCATCTTTGTAGCCCTTTTCTGGATTCTCTCCAGTAGTTCCTCATCTTTCTTGAACTGGGGAGCCCAGAATTAGATGCAGTACTCCAGATGGGGCCTCACTAGGGCAGAATAGAGAGGGAGGAGAACCTCCCTCTACCTGCTGGCCACACTGTTCTTAATGTACCCCAGGATCCCATTGGCTTTCTTGGCAGCCAGGGTACACTGCTGGCTCGTGGTCAACCTGTTGTCCACCAGGACACCCAAGTCCCTCTCCGCAGAGCTGCTCTGCAGCAGGTCAGCCCTGAGCCTGTACTGGTGCATAGAGTTATTCCTCCCCAGGTGCAAGACCTACACTTGCCTTTGTTGAACGTCATCAGGTTCCTCTCTGCACAACTCTCCAGCCTGTCCAAGTCTCGCTGAATGACAGCACAGCCTTCTGGGGTATCAGCTGCTCCTCCTAGTTCTGTGTCACCAGCAAACTTGCTGAGGGTACACTCTGTCCCTTCATCCAGGTCATTGATGAATAAGTCATTGCAGTTATGTCCCTGGATCAATACTGCTGGTACAAATCATGAGCAGACATCTGCACTGTAACTTTAAGGTCCTATAGAAATGGTTCTTAAGCTGATGAAATCTAACTACACAGCTGGGATCTCATCTCCTCAGTGAAAGATGGCACTGGTCTGAAATGGACCTTGGGTTGTATAAAGGTCTGTTGAACATAGGAAACAATGTTGCTAAATTGGATTGCATGGTGTGTAAATGGATAGCTGAGAAGAGTAGGGCGATAGGCTGGAGATAGTTCAGTCATCACAACACACGGTATGAAGATAACCAGTCTTGTCTTGGCTGCTCCGATTGTGATAATGTGTACCAAAGTCCGTTGAGATTCTTTGACTCGAGACAAGGTTTGTTCGCAATCAGGTGAACCCTGAAAACATCGTAGGACTTCAGTGTCTTTGCCTGTCTGTTATCATATAATCGTAATTTAATATATTCTTCTTTTTAATATTTTGGTGAAAGCAAAGAAAAGTTGTTATATTTTGAAGGTTGTAAGTGCTAAAGTTTGAATATCTGCAGTTAAAAATTATAGCAGCATTTGTTCAAGTCAGTAAGTGTTTTTCACTGTTCAAAGAGAAGGGTAATTTCTCACATAGTACAGGGAAAGTCTTCTAGACGAGTATGCATAGGGAACCTAGAGGGATTTGAAACTTCCGCCTTGAGCTGGGACTTCCATTTCCAAACTTAGGAGGGAGAGCTACTCACTGAGACAAGAATTTACCAGAGACAGCAAGCAGCTGAGCATGCTAAAAATTGCTTTCAGTTTAGTTACACTCAACTAAATTAATCCTGCTGTGGTGCCTGAATTTTGGGGTAGGAAAATTGTCTTTAAATTTGGTTTCCAATAAATTCAGTTTATAGTGTTTGTTTTGATTCACACTCCCAGGGAACCAGGATCTGAACTGGAGCTGCTGAGAACAGCAGAGTTACTGTCAGGAACTTGAAACCAGGGCATTAGTGGCATGGCAGTTTCAAGACACACTGAGTTGGTTTGGCTTTTTTTTACTTTTAAGTAGTGTTGCATTTTCCAGCAGAGTAAAACGAAATATTTCTGTGCCCACATATGCTCACAGTATTTTTTCAAAAGATGTCAGATAATTGGATATTTGTTTTAGGTGATAATCTGAAACCTATAGATGAAAAACACTGAATTTGGTGCGCAATAGCTTTCATGTCAATCACCAGTAGATATCGACAGAAAGCTGTTGAGGGTTAACCCAATGAAAGCCACCAGGATTAATATGTAATTGTAACAGAGGAGTGAGAGAGTGAGAGAAAGACTTACCTTGAAGTTTCTAGAGGTTTTGAACACTAGGTGTCTGCACGGAAACACTCGTTTTATCTGAGCTAACCTTGACAACAATTATCCAACATTCTGAAATTTTTTTCCTCACAAGAAATCTACATTCAGCTTCATTTAATACTAAAGCAATATTTTCCCATCTTCATAGTATAATAAGCATCCTGATTTACTGAATAAAATTATTTGACTTAAAAACTGAAATGCCACATATAAAGGAATGTTTTATCAAGTTGTGAATAAAATGCTTGTGGATGATGCACAAAAGATCATCCTTTCCCCACCACTAGGTTAAATAAAATTAAAAAGTGAATAAGTCGAAAATAGCTCTTTCAGTATAATTAAATCATGCTTACATTCTTTTTTTAAAACCAGATATAGCTACTCCTGTCTTGCTTCTTCTTACCTTGCTCATTTAAAAGTTTTAAGGCAAAAAAGCACTCACGGGATGTCCTTGGACAAAAGTTCAATGGGACTCACAATGCCTATGCTCTCACTGAAAGCTGTGCTGGAACATGCAGCCCTGTGCATCCCTCCATGTTCCTCCAAACACTTCTCCTCTGAAGTGTTAATGTAAATAAATACATGTGAGTTTCTGGGTGTTTTAATAATGCAAAGGCAAGCACTCCAGATGAAATCTTCAGTTCATACACAGCTATCCATGTTAGTATACATTAGCATGAATCTAGATAGAAGTAGTTTTATGTAATTTACTTAGCTATGATTTTCTCTGGAGCTTTCTAGAAGCATTATGATATTATGATGGCAAACCTCTTCAAATTCTGTACATGATGGCATCCTTGACTGAAATCCTACCATCTATATGGTTGTGGAAAAAGACAGGAAAAATGCACCAAAAATTGGGAAAGTATGGGAAATTTGTCATAAAAAGTTTTATTTCAAAGATAACTATCTACAGATTGTCAAAAAATATTGTATACAAAACTGTACTGGAAACTTATCTAACATTTAATGGATTACACTCATTTGTTGCAGTAGGTATTTAAATGTATATAACTACATATAATACATATAATTCTATTTAGTTAACAATTTCCGAAATAAGACCAGTGTCAGATTGGTGATGCATGTATATATTTGCCCTAAGCTTGAAGCAGTAGCCAAAAAAACAGTATAAACTTAAATGTTTTATGTAGAAGTTCCCTAAAGAGTCGTGGGAAACAGCTTTGCAAATACAATACTGCAGAATGAGACTGCAGGTTCCTATAAAGAGGACGTAGTTAGTAATTATAATAGCTTGATGACAATCTCACTGCAGAACTTCTCTTAAACTTAGAAGATAATGGGGAAAACAATCCTACAGCATGGTGTGTTTACTGTTTTATTAGGAATTATCAGTGAGGATTGATCCTAGTTCTGCTGGCTTTAATTACAAGTACATATAGATGTATATTTGTCATTAAATTTCTGTGCAGCATTTCTAAGAAAAGAGTAAAACACATGGACAGTGCATCCCAGTAAGTCTGATTTGCAGCTAGCGTGTAATGCAACCATTGCACTCTATTGACCCCATGTGTGTCCATGTATTGAATGAAATTAACTCAGTTCTCTTTACTACTTTGATGTCATTTGTTTTTCTACATTCATGCCAATCATTTACCATTTAAAAGTATTTACTGTGTCTTTCAACATTAATAAAGGGCTTGTGAACTTCATACTAGCTGCCTACTATGGCAGAAAACTGAAAATTACATAAGGAGAAAAGAACTTGCATACTGCATAACAAATCCGGGACTGGGTTGCCTCAAAGAAGAAGAACATAATACACCTGTTTCTCAGCGGTCTGCATGCATCAGGCACACTGAAAGATGAGAAGGGCTTATTTGCAATATGAAAAGTGTTAAAGCATCTAATTTTTTTGCTATTCTGCATACACAATTTTCAGTGTAACGAAAACTCAGGTTCCTACAACACAGCCCTGAGCAATTCACCCTGAAGGATGTAAAGTGACCAGGGGATATCCTGTGGAGTACTTTTATTTTCTCAGCTTTCACTATAGCTGTGACATTGCTGTGGATAGACCTTACTCTTTGAAGCAGGTTTTGGCCTTTGAGAAGGAGCACTTAGGACTCAAAATGATGATGACTTGAGTGACAGGGAGATTTCTGCTTTCCTAAGGACTTTGCGGCATCAAGTCGTCTAACAGACTGGTTCCACTGGGACAGAGAAAGCAGAAAAGCTGTGGAAAGAGTACCAGGGAAATTTTCAGACTCAATGGAACATTTCATTCACTGAAGTCAGCTATTGTGTGGGATTTCCCTTGTTCGAAACACAGTCCTGTGCAGTGGCAGGTGTGGGGTTATGGTTCATGAGAAACCTGCCCAAGCAAGAGGATTAAAAACAGAACTCTAGTTCTGAATACAGGTATCAGCCCTCCATCTGGTGTTGTCAACTTCCTGTCACTTTCTAGAGACTTTGAAATTACTTTTCTTGCTCAGTGGTGTTGCCTGATGTAGACTTCAATCATCCCGTTGTTTTTACAACTTGCATACACCTTTCACTTTTGATTTGCATTTCATTTTTGTCTCATTTTAAAAACATGATTATTCTATTCAAAACCAAGAAGTTTATTTTCAGATTTTTTTGCACTAGACATAAGCCTCAAGCAAACAGTATGACAGGTTCAGATCAGATCAACGACGACAGAGGTAGAAACTTATGTTTTTTGTTTGCTCCCTTGTGACAGGTCAAGGAGAATGACAAAAATTCTGATGCAACATTAGCATAATTTAGGAGTTGCTCTCATGGTACTGTAACAGACTATGTTTAGTAGTATGAAAAAGTTGATATAATACAAAACTTACCGTATTATAGCTCTTCGCAAGTCATATGGGAAAAAAGCAAATCCCTGATTGCTTTTCCCCCTAGACTAAAATAGCAATTTATGACTAATTAAATCAGTCATATATGCTGCTATACTTATATTTTAATGTATTTGATACGATATTATCTCTGGTCAATCTGAAAGCTATTGCAGTAGATCTCTGGTTAAGTCAAAACTAGAAGAAACTCTGAAATATGAAAATATGGTTGCTTTGACTACAGATTACCTCCTACATTGGAAATTCCTAATCAGATAAGAGGCTATCAAGTGATGGAAAACTGAAAGCTCTAAAACTGCATCACAGAAATACCTCTGATATTTGACTAAATAGAACAATTCCTCAAAATGCTAAATGCTCAGTTTTGTTTTGTTTTGTTTGATGCTTTTGAAAAAAGCTATGAAAAGAGCAGAATCCTATTGGATGTTTGAGAGTAAAGTAAATAGGATTGAATCTCTGCATGTTTACAGTAGTTAATATGTAGATAGAGCACTTTTATAGAATTAGTTTGGCTCCTGTTCAGAATCTAGCAATATCCATATTAAATTTTCATTTAAATCTCTTGTAGAGATGAATAAGCAGAGGATTAACATATTTTTCTACTGTGTTCTTAGTGTTTACCTTGACAGTTGACTTCTCTACACAGAAAAACACCCAAGTATAATTTTCTCATTTGGGCCACAAATGAATTATTTTCTAGACAAATAATGAAACCCTTGGTTTTAGAGACAAATACAGTCATTTTTTTCTAAATGTTTTCATAATATTCTGAAGGTTAAAGAGGAAAATTCAGCTTGATACAGAGGATTTGATACACTTTTTTGTTTAGGGCAAGGTATTTCAAAAGGGCCAAAGAGATTTTTCACGTGCATTCTGCAGTGAAGAATGGAAAAGAAATCCCACTAACATCATCAGGAATGGGACTAGGCCCTAACACAGCAAAATATTTCCAATTGTGCTGCAGGGAGGAGGGCAAGATCAACAACTTTCAGGGATGGATTGTACTTGTTGAAGGGAGCCTCATTCACAGACAGAGTCTGATTTTTTTTCATTTGTGAGAAAGGGTGAGGATGACGATATGAAAATATTTCTTCGTGAACTGGCCAGTTGTCACAGTAGCTTAGATGATTGCATTTTGTTTCCTCCCCATTTTCCAGGTAATTTTAATCTCACACGGTCACTAAACTGAGGAAAAACAGGTTTGGGTGTCATAGGTTTTACTTTCCTTGTTGTGTTATTTTAATTGAATATCAGACTTCTAGTGGAATACTTAATTTACCATATACTTGCATTTGCTATGAGCCTTGTGTTAAAATAGGTTATTACACTGTTTCACAGAAATTTCAGATTTATACTCTCCCACATAAGGGCAAGGTGAAATACTGATAGCTTTAGGAATTCTGTAAGTGTTATTGATTTAACTTCATATGATTTTATAGAAAAGTCATTAGTGGTTGAAACATGTTAAAAAGAACTTTATTCCACAGAAGAGGTATGAAGCACTCTATAAATCAGATATTTAAAGTGTCTCATACTGGAAAAACAGCTACTGAGATATTGGAAAATCACTACATTCTTTTCTTTTTTACTTTATTTTATCGAGAAAATATAAGATGTATTGCTGTCTCTGACAGACGCCATGCTTGACAATTCTGCAACAGAAGTAATTTCCTATTTAAGATCATACTCTTTTTTTTAAGGAAATTCATTATTTTGTGACAGGTGCAAGGATATTTTACTACAGTGAATTTAGTAGGCTTATGAATATTTATAAACATACTTTTCTCAACTGTACAGCAGACAACAAATTTCAGTGATTTTCATATATAGAGCATTATAAAGTTTTCTATTTCTTGTCCTTCGGATATTAATTTTTTTTTTTTTTCCTTAAAGTCCAAAAAAATTTAGAACATCTTTCTCTAGTGTTCTAGAGGCTGCCATACACCACCCACAATTAGAAAAACATCAGACTTTTTTCAGACCACCCTTCAGCCATCACAATGACAAAATAATTGTAGAACTCGTAAGATTAGACAAACTGCATGGGAACACGACACTCAGCCTTTGACAGAAACTGGACGGCTATTAAGGAAGTAGCCAAGTAGCGGCATGCTGTTCTGACACTTTTCTTGCTGCCGATGAATACAGAGTGACTCCTCGGAGTGAATGCCAAGGCATCGTGATTAGCATAATTAGAGCATACCTTTGTGGCACTGTTCTATCTGTAAGAAGTTCCAGGAAGAAAGGCTAGGTCGCAATCGGTGATATGCCTCATTATCTAAATACACAGCTTCTGAATTCAAAGACTGCCAAGTGAGGTGGAGTAAAACTGCACTTACTTGCCCTGATATTGCCTGATTAAAAACTTAAAAATATCTTTTTTGTCTCATCAGCTTAGGAAAAATGTTGTGCTTTGTGCTGACTTTATGCTTTATATTAACAGCTAAGCCAGATAAAACATTTTTCCTCTACAGAAATCCCCGAAGTGCCAGCTGCCTAAACAATAACACACGTAAGAAAATCACACTAATTACTACACTATTGTAGGTCTAACTGAAAGGGCAGAGCAACCTTCAGTGCATGGCCCATTGTGCCTTTTCAAATGTGCCGATATATTAAAGTGTGATACAACATAGGTATGATGCCTGAAACCCAGGAGTCTTTAAAAGCCCTCAACAGAAAGTCTATTTAAAGAAAAATAGTCTAATCCATTGTGTAGTAATAACAGTTCTTTTGCTTCTAAAGAGAACCTTTCAGCAGAGTTAAAAAACTTTTCTACTGATATCCTCTTGCTTCATGGCTCCTGTTGTTTTCACTACTCACCTCTCTCCAGGTCTCTCTTGGCCTGCAGACCTCAGAGATAAAGTGACTAAGGCTAAATTTCTTGAGCTGGCATTCTTCAGTTCATTGTATCATAAAATAAATTTGAAGACTATGTCACAGAAGACAGAATCAGTGAGTAAACACCCAGTCACGTGTAAAGAGTAAACCTGAGAAGAGTATATTAGATGGGCTACAAGGCTAGCAAGGTGGTGCCTTGAGCCCTAACAAGCTCCTTCTCAGGTAGCTCAGCTCATTCTACTTGGCAATATGCCGCGCATGGTCAGTCTATTAACTGGTCATGGTCAGTCTTCCCTGAGCAGCACAGGTACAGGAGCACTGGCTCAGTTTGTCTTTGCTCAGTCTGAAGAACTGGAGCTTGGGAAATCTCTTCCTTGTCTCTTCTCCAAATGCTTGCAGTTGACACCATGGTTTGTGTTTGCGAACGTCTTCCACTTTACTCTGTATTATCCTTCAGGTCACATTTGGATGTTCCTGTTCGTCATTGTATTTGTAAGAATTATCCTTTTTTTTCCTTCACCAGCCCTGTACACAAACACAGTGAAATTTTTCCTAAATCAGCTCTTTGAGAAAGGGATTATCTTTGGCTACTTGTTGTACAGAAAAGGCACAGCACACTTTGAGAATGCTTTTGGATATTCTTGTGGACTGAAACTGATCAAAAAAACCCAGAGATCTGTTATTAATTATTCAAAAATCTGCAGTTTAAATTGCTCTCACTTAGCCTGGTTCCAACCAAATGGGCTTCCATTTTTTGATTTTTTTACAAAGAATTAGTGAAATTACTTGCATTTTTATTTTCAAAATCATTACAGAAATTATTGGTTTGTAGCAAGAAATTGTTTATCAATGGTCTGAAAATGAAATCAGGCATTTTTCATTATAAAGATTTTTCTATTTCTTAGATTAAAAGTATTTTATCCACAAATCCCTCTATTTTGCTTTCCTCTTTAAAAAAAAAATAACCCTCCCCCAAATAAAAAGTCTATTCACAGGCCACTACCGATCTCTCAGCAAGAAATGGCCTGTGATTTTTGAACCAATTATCCATGTGCTGTATTTTTCAGAGTTCATACCTATTCTGGTGAGCATCTCCCTCTGCATATAAAAAAAATGAAAAAGCATGAAAATCAGTGCTGAGACTGAAGTCCTGGTTCTGTGATAAAGCTTTTGTGGATAAATGATATTATGAGCCAAAACCTAAAATTGCAAGAATCTAAGTACATTCTGTTTTAACTTCGTAGAATAGCAGGGACTGCTTGTTGTGGTGGCTATTGCTTTCCAGTGGCACTTTTTAAAGACAAGCAAGGAAGGAAGGAATACAAATGACTTCTATCTTCAGACCTCCCAAACACATGCTTATGAAGATATTTTAGACAAATAAAAAAATCCTACTTTCTATTCACAATCTCTATTGTAATTAACGTTTGGTAAAGATAATGATAAAAATCACTAAGAATTACTTCCAGATAGGCAGAACCTAAACATCCATATGTAAGAAAAAGAAGAGAGAGAACATAAATGAAGTAAATTCATGCAATTTCAAGGAACTATTCTAGGATTACTAAGTAGGATTTTTTAAAGGGGTCTTATGTAGGTTGTAGATCAGTAACATGATTAAGGCTGGAAATAGTTCTTCAGATTTAATCTTATGCAACAACTACTAAAATAAGTATAGAACTCTAATGCTCTTCCCACTGAAACCTCTAGAAAGATTGTCATTGATTCAGTGGTATCAAGTCTGCCGCCTTTATCTGCCATTAACAATTGCTTGCAGCAAGACCCTAATGGTGAAAATCTTCAGTTTTCCTCAACCTCTATGTATTTCTACATAGCAATGGTAAAAAAGACTAAGTCTTACTCTATTCTATGTTTAAAAGTCTGGTTTTGCTTAGGGACAGATACTGAAGTGTGGATAGTGTTTAGGAAGTCCAAATATCACATTTCATAATGAGGTTTATGTTGTGTTTGGTTGGAGCTATGGTAAAGGGAAGATCCCTGTAAACTATGCTGTCTCAGGAGGAAAATTTGGACAACTTCTGCTGCCTGTTTTCTAGAGGCTGTAATGCAGCACTTGCCTCTCGGGATTTGGTCTAAGGAAAGATGGAACTGAAGATGCTCCACCTAAACTGAGTACTCAAAATCCTCTCTTGTTCCTCTAACTAAAGCCTGAAGATACCTATTTTCATTGAATATTTCTGTGTTTTAATTTTAAAATTTTCCAGGTACTCTGGAGTTTTTCTAAATCTTCCCACAATTGCTGTCTTCCAAGTAGTTAGGCACATAAGCCCACGTGGCTTTCCAGATCTAGATGTTTCTCCAGTGGTTTTGTTTTTAAAGTGTGTAAAAAAAAAAGGTGATGGCACAGTGCTTGCAGTGATACAGAAGAACGAGACACCTCACCCCTGGGTTTTAGAAGCAGACTCCAAGACTGCAGCTTCTCTTCAGGGGCACGGCTCTGCTCTGACTGCATGGTCCTCCTGTGCCCCTAGCCAGCAAGGATCTCGGTCAGAGCTGCAGACCTGGACCCACACTGCCTGCAGTTTTTCCTTGGAAGAGCTAAGCAGCCTTCAGCTCAGCTCATACAGCTCAGCTCAGTACGTAATGAGCCTTCTGAACTCTTCCCGTATTACCTATAGGGTGTCCTTCAAACTATACTTCACATTTAGAGAAAAACAGACATCATCCTTTCTGCTGCTTTGATAGTGGTTTTTGTTTACCAAAAACAGCAACAGAAAGAGTTAAGCTTTGAGTGTTCCTTTATTGCTATACATAGTTACTATATACAATAACATAGTAGCATATGTGCAAGAATGTAAACAGTTTGTCACAAGTGCCTCACAAATATTTTGTAGGAAAAGACATCAGAGAATCAGAGAATCAGAGAATCACAAAATGGTTTGGGTTGAAAGGGACCTTAAAGATCACCTAGTTCCAACCCTCCCGCCATGGGCAGGGACACTTTCTACTAGACCAGGTTGCTCAAAGCCCCATCCAACCTGGTCTTAAACACTTCTGGGGACGGGGCACCTACAGCTCCTCCGGGCAGTCTGTTCCAGTGCCTTCAACCCTTATAGTGAAAAATCTCTTCCTTATATCTAATGTAAATCTACACTCTTTCAGTTTAAAGCCATTACTCCTCATTCTGTCACTACAGGTCCTTGTAAAAAGTCCCTCTCCAGCTTTCTTTTAGGCCCCTTCAGGTACTGGAAAGCTGCTATACAGTGTTCCCAGAGCCTTCTCTTCTCCAGGCTGAACAGCCCAAACTCTCAACCTTTTGTCATACGAGAGGTGTTCCAGCTCTTGGGTCATTTTTGTGACCCTCCTCTGGACTCGCTCCAACACCTCCATGTCTTTCCTGTGCTGAGGGCTCCAGAGCTGGTCACAGGATTTCAGCTAGGGTTTCAGCAGAGCAGAGTAGAGGAGCAGAATTACCTCCCTCTTCCTTCTGGCTATGCTTTTTTTGATGCATCCCAGGATACCATTAGCCTTCTGGGCTGCAGTCGCACATTGCTGGGCCAGGTTGAGCTTCTTGTCAATCAACATCCCAAGTCCATCTCTTTAGGGCTGCTCTGACTCCATTTTCCGCCAAGCCTGGATTGGTGCACAGGACTGCCCTGGTCCAGGTGCGGGACCTTGCACTTGGACTTGTTGAACTTCATGAGGTTCTCATGGGCCCACCTCTCAAGCCTGTAGAGGTCCCTTTGGCATCCCTTCCCTCCAGCATATCAACTGCACCACACAGCTTAGTGTCCTCAGCAACCTTTCTGAGGGTGCACTCAATCCCACTGTCCACGTCACAACAAAGATGTTAAACAGCATCAGTCTCCTTACGCACCCCTGAGTAATGCCACTCATCACTGGTGTCCACCTGGACATCAAGCCATTGACCGCAACTCTTTCGGTGTGACAAACCAGCCAATTTCTTATCTATCGAGTGGTCCGACCATCAAATCCATGTCTCTCCACTTTAGAGACAAGGGTGTCATGTGGTCCAGTGTCAAACGCTTTGCTCGAGTCCAGGTAGATGACATCATTTGCTCTTCCTTTATCTACCAGTGCCGTAACCCCATCGTAGATGGCCACCAAATTTTTCAGGCACGACTTGCTCTTAGTGAGCCATGTTTTGCTGTCACCAATCACCTCCTTATTTTCCATGTGCCTTAGCATAGTTTCCAGCAGGATCTGTCCCATGATCTTGCCAGGCACAGAGGTGAGACTGACTGGCTGGTAGTTCCCTGTGTCTTCCTTTTTTCTGCTTTTAAAAATGGAGGGCTGTGTTTCCCCTTTTCCAATCACTAGGAACTACCCCAGACTGCCACAATTTCTCAAATATTATAGATATTGGCTTAGTAATTTCATCTGCCAGTTCCCTCAGGACCCACAGATTCATCTCATTGGGTTCTGTGGATTTGTGCACCTTCAGGTCCCTTAGATGGTCTCGAACCTGATATTCTCCTACAGTGGGCGGTTCTTCATTCTCCTAGTCCCTGCCTTTGTCATCTGCAACTTCAGCAGTGTGGCTGGAGCACATGGCAGTGAACACCAAGGCAAAAAAGTTGACTACCTCAGCTTTCTCCATATCCCAAGTAACCAGGTCTCTCATTTTCTTCCAGAGAGGGCCCACATTTTCCCTAGTCTTGCTTTTATCACCGATGTACCTATAGAAGCTTTTCTTGTTGGCCTTGACATGTCTGGACAGATTTAATTCTGACAGGGCTTTAGCTTTCCTAGCCTGATCCCTGGCTGCTCGGACATTTTCTCTATATTCTTCCCAGGCTACCTGTACTTCCTTCCATCCTCTGGTGGCTTCCTTTTTGTGCATGGGTTTGTCCAGGATCTCTTTGTTCATCCGTGCAGGCCTCCTGGCGTTTTCACCTGAATTCCTCTTTTTTGGGATGCATCCTTCCTGAGCTTGGAGGATGTGATCCCTGAATATTAACCAGCTTTCTTGGGTCCCTCTTCCCTCCAGAGCTTTATCGCCTGGTAATCTACCAAGCAGATCCCTGGCGAGGCCAAAGTCTGCTCTCCTGCAGTCCAGGGCAGTGAGCTTGCTGTGTACCCTCCTCACTGTCACTGCCTTAAGGATCTTGAATTCCACCATTTCATGGTCACTGCAGCCGAGGCTGTCCTTGAGCTTCACATTCCCCACCAGCCCCTCCTTGCTGGTGGGAACAAGGTCCAGCATAGCACCGCTCCTCATGGGCTCCTCTATCACTCGGAGAAGGAAGTTATCATCAATGCATTCCAGGAACCTCCTGGATTGTTTATACCCTGCTGTGTTGTCCCACTAACAGATATCATGATGGTTGAAGTCCCCCATGAAGACCAGGGCTTGTTAACATGAGGCTGCTCCTGTCTGCCTATAGAGGACCTCATCCACGCAGTCTTCCTGGTCAGATGGCCTGTAGCAGATCCCCACTGCGAAGTTACCCATCACTGCCCTGCCTTTGATGCTGAGCCATAAGCTCTTGGTTGGCTTATCATCCTTCCCCAGTCAGAGCTCCATACACTCCAGCTGATCACTGACATAGAGGGCAACACTCCTTCCTTGTCTCTCTTGCCTGTCCTTCCTAAAGAGCCTGTATCCCTCCATTCCAACCTTGCAGTCATAGAAGCCATCCCACCACGTCTCAGTGATGCCAATAAGATCATAGCCCTGCAGGCATGCACATTTCTCTAACTCCTCTTGATTATTTCCCATGGTACGTGCATTTGCATAGAGGCATTGAAGTTGGACCACCGATGGAGCTAACTTACTGGCTGGAGTTCCCTTGTGTTGCTCTTTAGGTGGTCTTCTGCCAACCTGTAATCCTTCTTCAGGCTCTGCACATCTATTGCTCTCACTGGCATCAAACGTAGCAGTGGGGTGGATTGAGGTTCCCCTGCCCTGGCAACTTTAGTTTAAAGCCTTCTTCACCAGCATGGCAAGCTTACAACTGGAGAGGCTCTTCCCCTGCTATGACAGATGGACCCCATCAGTCCCCAGTAGACAAGGTTTCTCAAAGAAGATCCCATGGTCTAAGTAGCTGAACCCCTGGCTGTAGCATCAGTCCTGTAACCATTGGTTGATTTGCCAGATTCAATTGTCTCTTTCAAACTACTTTCCTTTGACCGGGAGGACTGATGAAAAAATTACCCGCGCTCCAGAATCCCTCACTGCCACTCCCAGGGCTCTGTAATCCTTTGTGATACCCTCAGGCTGCTCCTGGCTTAATTACTGGTGCCCACATGAAGCAACAGCAGTGGATAATAGTCAGTGGAGTGTACGAGGCTTGGTAGTCTCTTGGTGACATCCCTGATATGAGCCCCCAGTAAGAAGAACACCTCCCTAGAGAATGCATCAGGTTGGCAAAAGGATGCCTCCATATCTCTCAGAAGAGAGTTACCTATTACTATGACCTGTCACCTTTTCTTAGTTCCTCTGGTTGTTACATGGGGGGTGGATTGGGCTGCCTTATTCTGCTCCAGCGTCTCTCCTCATGTGATGGATTTTTTGGTTCTGCAGAGATGCTGCAAGGGCACCTCAGGCTTCTGGGGAAGTCTCTTCCTTCTGCTGGTCTTTTCCATTGCAAACTTCCATTTTTCTGCGTTATTGTTGTCCCCCCTCCTCCTGTGTGTGCCAGTGGGGGAGTTTTTGGCTGTTTGGCGGTGAGTGGGTCCACTGAAGAGTGCACTTGGAACCAGCTAACTCCTTCACAGATTCCCTGATATTTTGCAGCCTTCTCACCGCCTCCTGCAGCTCACACAGCTGCTGCGGGAGGTCCTCCACTTAGGCAGACCTTCTGCAGGCAGGTCTTCAGGAGAAAGGTCCCTCACTTCCTGCAGCCGGAGCTCTGCACTGAGGGCCCTCCCACCAGCAGGTCCATCTGGGGAGAGGCATCGGCCACCGCTGGAGTTGGTGGTGCTATCCTCCAGACAGCTGCATGCTTTGCTCTCAGGCAAGTGCCTGCCATTCTGCCCGGAGGGCGAGGCAGGGTAAGAGCCCCTGGCCTGGGCAGGCGGTCACAGAGCCGTGTCTGATTGCTGGGTAACGTGTACAGCAACAGAATGCCCCACCTTGGAAGAGGCACCAACCGCTGCGCCCTCCCGTGTGGCCCGCCGCGCCAACTGCCCTCTTTACAATGACCTGTTTACTCGCCCTGGTCACCCACGCTTCTTAGGGCTGCCTTCTGTGGGAGTGGGGGGGGTCTATTGTCACCCCTGCCCCGCCCATGTGTCACGAGAGCTGCAGGCTCCTGGTGGGTCTCTGCGTTCCCTGGATTTCCCCCGTTCCAGAACCTCTTGTGCACCTCCATTCCGCACCACTGCTCCAGAGCTGATGGCCTTAGCAATCTGCTGCTTTCTGGGCTCTGCTCTTAGAACAAGACAGGTTTCCAATCAAAATAATGCAACTCAAAGAGAAAGGGGCCTGCTGAAGTGACGGAAGTCCAACAAAATGATTGTAATGAACACAATTTTTGCCAGTCCAATGCCTGGGAAGCCAGGCGAAATTAAGCTGATGATAGGTTTTGCCACTTTTCAAATTTTCATGAGGGTATGCTGATATCCCAGACACAGTATGACTGACGCATTCTTCATATAAGATTAATTTAAAAAGTATGGAGAAAGAGAAAATCCAAGACAAAAGCTGTCCACTGTTCACGTATGACCTGAATGACCAGGAGATGTCTTAGAGGAAACCAGACCAATATGCAAAATATAATCTTATCTATCAGAAGACATCGGACTTTCCATCCAACTTCAGCATCCCATAATGTTACTGACTGTTCTGATGCCATCAACAAAATGATGCAACAAATGGGTGCATTTAGTTCTCTGAGAGGTTTCAGGCAGGTAAGTTGTATTTCTATAGTAGCAAAATGTCATAGCCTTCATCTGTACACCACTGCAAAGTTTATATAAACATTTCTGCACAGAATTATTCATCACAGTCACCGTTTTCTGGGGTTGGCAAGGATGTTGTGTAAGGTGAGGAATATTTAATAAAATTTGAAAAGGGCTGTTTCTTTTGGGAGAAGACACACACTTTTACTAGTTACACAAAGAACCTTTTGAACTAGACATCTACTTCACACTTGGTATGGACTCAAGCTTAGTATAAACACCCATGCAGCCACTCTTCTACATTAATCTGTTTGTTTATCCTCACAAGTTTTGTAACTTGTAAGTTTGAACAACTTGTAAGTATTCAAGATCTAAACTGGAGGTCACGTTGACTAGAATAAATAGTACCTAAATCTCTTCAGTAATAAGAGGAACAATTTGTAAAAAGGCGTTATTGTAAACAGCCATCTTTTTCAGTGATTTGTCATATGCTTGAATAGACAACTGAAAAAAATACAGTGTGTGCAAAAATTCTGGGTTTTGTTGGTTTTTTTTTCAAGACTAGAGTGCATGAAATGCCTGATGTACTGGGGAGTGATTTTAAAGTGGAGGACCTAGTGCTGTGCCACTACTTGCTCTTGGAGACCAGCTGTGCCAGTTGCTGTATTGGAAGAAATGCCTGCTGAGAATCTAGTCTGCATGTGTTACTTAATTTCCTGAATTATCATATTCTCCTAATCAGCTTCTGAATTAAGGACCAAAATTGAGGATCCAGGTGAGAATCAAGGATTTAATGTCTAGAATGAAATAGTCTGTTTTGTCATTTTATTGTTGTGCAAGCTACTGGTACATTTATTCCACGTATCTTGTCTTAGCCACTGAACACTTCTTTTGATTCCACTTCATCTAATTGATCTAAATGATATTTCACAAGCTCAAGAGACTTAAGCAGTTTTATAAGAATCAGATGATGGTACATCTACCAGGGAATTGCAAAATAAATAATTTTGTCAGCCACAGTAAGTGGAGACAGTTGGATTGTTCATTATGAACAATACATTTACTGCTTTTCTCAGTATATGTACTGTCCCTGAACTGGCCACAACTGTGAAGAATTTTTACATATCTGTAAACTGGTTACATAAAGATACTTTGAAAATTAGAGCTTGATTTGGCAATATTAAATAATGCTCGCACATTTCTTGAGCACAGGATCAAGGCTGGATTAGGCCTGTAGGTTTTTACTTGTTATTTTAGATATGCCATAAAACATACAAAGAGATCTAAGATTCCTGCTGTAAGATTGTTCACAAAAGCATGCAACTCTTTCGTTGTCTATTTATCTTAACTTATAGGAAAAACTGAAGAAGTTGCAAGACCAGAATCAGGCTTTTCCTTTGCATGAGGAAGCCATGTAGGACAATATATTTATGGAAAAACAATGATGTGACCTAGTGGTTGTGAATGAAATCCTTGTTGTTTATGGCCTATGAACATCTCATAAGACATAGTGTAAGTCCACAAATGTAAGAAGGAATAACTCCGTTAAATACCTTTTGGATTATTGTATCTTTTTAGTGATAAATGAATAGTAAGATTGGATGGGCAAGAGTGCTTGACAATTTAATTGCTCCAGTTTGGATAGTGGCATGCCATAAACTCATATGACTTCTTCCTGGCTGTAAAAATGTTTTAAAGAACTTCTGGTATTATGCTGTAGTAGCATACTGAAAATTATTTGAATGGTCTGAGATGTTATCTCAAATCTTATTTCAGAGCAACTCCTGCTGTTAAAAGAATGATCCTATTTAAAGGAGGACATCCACTGCCTGTCAGCACCAAGTGCCTAGTCAAATGTTGATTTATGGTTGCTAAAGCAAGCTTAACTGGGAGTTTTTTAGGTACAGCATGTGTGCATTCAGTCTACATCGTTTTTAATTCAAGTCCTGACTTTCTCTGGTGTGGAATTGCTTCACTTGTCTGGTTTAACCAGCCAGTGTGGGTGTAAGGTGCTGAGGTCTGTGAAGTCTTGTCCTCCTGGAGTTTTCCCTGTGCAGGGAGATAAGGATGAAGGGGGTGGAGCACCTTACAAAAGAAAAACCTTGCATGAGTGCTGAAGGAGACAAATCAGCAGCAGCTTAAGCTGCACTTGGGTTTATTCTCTGCTTTTAGTGTTCTGTGAATGAAAAAGACAGTGCTGAGGTGGTCACACTTTTACAGGCTCTCTAATGGAGTGGCAAACTCCATCAGGAGAGGGGCAGACAGGTCCTCTCAGTTCCCACTGATAAGTTTGTTTCTCCAGTAATGCCGGTGGTGGCTTTCCTTCTCACTTTTAGATGACGTCAGAAACTCCAAGCTTCTAAAAACTAGAAACCATGCCTTGAAGGACTGAGGCTCATGTAGATATTATTGCTTGGGGTTTTTTTGTTTTACATGTTTGTAGACAAAAATAAAACTATTCCTCCAAGACAGGAGGTTTAGAAATCAAGTTCTCAAAAAACAAACCAAAACATGCCAATATTTCTCGAAGCCAGATGTTGAGAGATCCTCTCTTTCCCATGAAATACAATTTTTGTGATATATTTGAAAACTGACCATTCAGAATCTTTCATGTGTGTATATAATTTATGGATATATATATAATATGTTTATATATATAATTTGGGCCTTGATATTTGGGAACTTCAATTTGTATACACTCGCATAGGATTTCTTTGGCTATGCTTTGCCATCTTCATTTAGGATGGAGGAGAAAGCAATCAAGTTCCCAAGCAAACTGACTCTGGAAAACACATTCTGGCTGTATTGGCAAAAGCATACTGAGCGAGTTGAGAGAAGTGATTCTCCACCTGTATTTGTTACTTATAAGACCACATCCAGTGTCATCTGTTCGGATTTGGGTTCCTTAGCACATGGACACTGGCGCAGTGAATAGTGGAGGGCCACTAGAATAACTGAGAAACTGGAGTGTGTGACATATGAGGAGAGGTTGAAAGATCTGCGTTTCACAGAATCACAGAACAGTCGAGGTTGGAAGGGACCTCTGGACGTCATGTGATCAAGCTCTCCTGCTCATGCAGTGTCACTGACATCCAGTTGCCCAGCACTGTGTCCAGAAGGCTTTTGAATATCTCCAAGGTTGGAGGCTCCACAACCACTCCGGGCAACCTCTTCCAGTGCTCAGTCACCCTTGCAGTAAAAACATGCTTCCTGATGTTCAGAGGGAACCTCCTGTGCTTTAGGTATGCCCGTTGCCTCTTGTCCTGTCACTGGGCACCACTGAAAAGAGCCTGGCTCCTTCTTCTTCACACTCTCCCTTCGAGTATTTATATAAATTAATAAGGTTCCCCTTGAACCTTCTCTTCTCCAGGCTAAGCAGTCCCAGCTGTCTCAGCCTTTCCTCCTATGGGAGATGTTGTAGTTCTTTAAACATGATTGTGGCCCTTTGACTCTCTCCAGTATGTTCAGTACTGTCCGGTATGTTTGTCTCTGAGTAGAGAGGAAACATCATCTCCCTCAACCTCCTGGCAATACTTGGTCAAACACAGCCCAGGATACCATTAACTTTCTTTACAGAAAGGGGACACTGAGGGCTCATTGTTCAACTTGGTGTCCACCAGGACCACCGGGTCCTTTCCTGACAAGCTGTTTTCCACCTGGGTGGCTCCCAGCGTATACTGGTGCCCGGGGTTATTCTTTACTACTTTGCACTTCTCCTTGTTGGAATACAAGAGGTTCCTGGCATTTCTCCACGCTGCCAAGGTTACTTCAACATAAGTGCAGTATCTTCTCTTTCCACACAATATAGTGAGCAACGCCATGCATCTCAACTTGACAGCCACTTTACCTTTATTCTGATAAAGAATGCTCAAAAAATTCTTCTCCACCATATATGCTGCTGCTGGTTCCTAAGTAACATAACCCTTCTAGCATACACACTGTGGCTCCTGAGCTGAAGTAATTATTCACAGAATCACAGAATGGTAGGGGTTGGAAGGGACCTCTGTGGGTCATCTAGTCCAACCCTCCTGCCAAAGCAGGATCACCTACAGCAGGCTGCACAGGACCTTGTACAGGCGGGTCTTGAATATCTCCAGAGAGGGAGACTCCACAACCTCCCTGGGCAGCCTGTTCCAGTGCTCCGTCACCCTCAGAGGGAAGAAGTTCTTCCTCATGTTGAGACGGAACTTCCTGTGCTTCAGTTTGTGCCCATTGCCCCTTGTCCTGTCACTGGGCACCACTGAAAAGAGCTTGGCCCCATCCTTCAGGCACCCACCCTTCAGATATTTGTAAGCATTTATAAGGTCCCCTCTCAGCCTTCTCTTCTTCAGGCTGAACAAGCCCAGCTCCCTTGGCCTCTCCTCATAGGAGAGATGTTCCAGTCCCCTCAACGTCCTCTTAGCCCTCCACTGGACTCTCTCCAGTAGCTCTTCATCTTTCTTGAACTGGGGAGCCCAGAAATGGACAGAGTACTCCAGATGAGGCCTCACTAGGGCAGTGTAGAGGGGAAGGAGAACCTCCCTCGACCTGCTGGCCACACTCCTCTTGATGCATCCCAGAATGCCATTGGCTTTCTTGGCAGCCAGGGCACATGGCTGGCTCATGGTTAACCTGTTGTCCACCAGGACACCCAGGTCCCTCTCCACAGAGCTGCTCTCCAACAGGTCCACCCCAAGCCTGTACTGATGCTTGGGGTTGTTCCTCCCCAGGTGCAGGACCCTGCAATTTGCCCTTGTTGAACCTCATCAGGTTCCTCTCTGCCCAACTTTCCAGCCTATACAGGTCATGCTGAATGGCAGCACAGCCTTCCGGTGTATCCACCACACCTCCCAGTTTGGTGTCATCAGCAAACTTGCAGAGGCTACATTCTAACTCTTCATCCAGGTCGTTGATGAAGAAGTTGAACAAGGCTGGGCCCAGTACTGACCCCTCAGGGACACCACTGGTTACCAGCCTCCAACTAGACTCAGCGCTGCTGATGACAACCCTCTGAGTTCTGCCATTCAGCCAGTTCTCAATCCACTTCACTGACCACTCATCCAGCCCATAGTTCCTGAGCTTCCCTAGGAGGATATTATGGGAGACTGTGTTGAAAGCCTTGCTGAAGTCAAGGTAGACAACATCCACGGCTCTCCCTTCATCTACCCAGCCAGTCATGTCATCGTAGAAAGCTATCAGATTAGTTAGGAATGATTTCCCTTTGGTGAATCCATGCTGACTACTCCTGATAACCTTCTTTTCTTCCACTTGCTTGATGATGACCTCCAGGATAATCTGCTCCATCACCTTTCCCGGGATGGAGGTGAGGCTGGTCTGCCTGTAGTTCCCTGGGTCCTCCTTCTTGCCCTTTTTGAAGATTGGCGTGACACTGGCCTTTCTCCAGTCCTCGGGCACCTCTCCTGTCCTCCAGGACCTCTCAAAGATGATGGAGAGTGGCTCAGCAATGACATCCGCCAGCTCCCTCAGCACTCGTGGGTGCATTCCATCGGGGCCCATGGATTTGTGGACGTTCAGATCGCTTAAGCAATCCCTCAAGCAGTCCTCCTCGACCAAGGGAAAGTCATCCTCTTTGTAGGCTTCTCTTACCTCCGGGGCCTGGGATTCCTGAGGACCAGTCTTAGCACTGAAGACTGAAGCAAAGAAGGCATTTAGTAGCTCTGCATTCTCCGCATCCTCCATCACCAGGACACCCACCTCATTCAGCAGCGGTCCCACATTGTCCCTAGCCTTCCTTTTGCTGCTGATGTAGTTGAAGAAGCCCTTCTTGTTTTTGACATCCCTTGCCAGCTTCAATTCCAGGTGGGCCTTGGCATTCCTCGTCGCATCCCTGCATGCTCTCACTACGTTTCTGTACTCTTCCCAAGTGGCCTGTCCCTCCTTCCACATTCCATGGACCTTTCTCTTCCACCTGATCTCCACTAGAAGCTCCTTGTTCAACCATGCAGGTCTCCTGCCTTCTTTTCTAGATTTCTTTCTCAGGGGGATGCACCGCTCCTGAGCATGAAGGAAGTGATGTTTCAACAGCGCATAGCACACTTGGACCCCCCTGCCTTCGAGAGCCCTGGCCCACGGGATTCCTGCCAGTAGCTCCTTGAAGAGGCCAAAGTTAGCCCTCCTGAGGTCCGAGGTTTTGATCCTGCTTATCGCCCTGCTTCCTCCACTCAGGATCCTGAACTCGACCATTTCATGGTCACTGCAGCCGAGTCTACCTCTGACCTTCACATCCTCCACCAGTCCCTCCTTGTTTGTTAATACAAGGTAAAGCAAAGCGCCTTTCCTTGTTGGTTCCTCCACCGCTTGCATCAGAAAGGTATCATCGATGCTCTGTAGGAACCTCCTGTCTTGCGAATGCCTAGCTGTGTGGTCTTCACAGCTGATGTCAGGGTGGTTGAAGTCCCCCATGAGAACCGGGGCCTGTGACTGTGAGGCTGCTTGTAGCTGTCTTTAGAAGGCCTCATCAACCTCCTCCTCCTGGTCAGGTGGCCTGTAGTACACACCCACCGTAATGTCACCATTATGAGCCTGTCCCTTAATTCTAACCCACAAGCTTTCAACTTGTTCCTCATTTACCCCCAGGCCAAGCTCAATGCATTCCAGTTGCTCCCTCACATACAGAGCAACTCCCCCACCTCTCCTTGTTGGTCTGTCTTTCCTAAAGAGTCTGTAGCCATCCATGACAGAATGCCAGTCATGCAAGCTGTCCCATCACGTTTCTGTGATGCTGACCAAGTCGTATCCTTCCTGCTATATAATGGCTTCCAGCTCCTCCTGTTTATTGCCCATGCTACCTGCGTTCGCAGTAGATCTTAAGTACTTTATGTCATTCATAATCCTCCTTGTATTTATTACATGCCTCATTTTGACCATACGTGCCTAGCTTCACTCCCTGAACCTCTTGTAATTGGCTTGGATCAAGAACGTAACACAAATTTCTGATTTTCAGTACTTTGTAAATTAAGGCAATTGTCAAACAAAGTAGGACAACACTACTGAAATACATGGCCACAAAAGAGTGTGTAGTTTAGCCCTACTGAAAACAGTCACTGTGGGAAACAAACCTCAGTGGATTAACTCTCTCAGGTCTGCTCCAGGTTCATTGCACTCAGTCACCCATAATAGAGAAACCCTTGAATTGCATTAAAGATTAACCCGGATGAAATGATCCACTCCCTGCAATTCTGGCAAGACCCTTACAGTCACAGTTTCATTTGAACTCTGCCAGTGGCACGCATGCATTTTGTTTTGTAAAAAGAAATTTGCTATCTTCATTAGCCAAAATCTATGGAGGAATCTAAATGAAGGAATTACAGAGATTGCATGGCAACTATTTATGTATTTGCTAATTTAAATAACTGCCAATGATTCTGAACACAGTTTTTTTATGCTGTTTTAGTATTAGGCATAACAGCAGATTACTGTGATAATCAGTGTTATTTTCTTGTATTGTGGCTGAACACACCTTGAATCACAATTTTGATATTTGTTTTTCTAATATTCCTCTTATGAGTAAACTCACACTCTGCAAAACAATGCAGCGTTGAAGTGTTAATAGTGAGTTGGGCTAAAACTGGCCTAGGTATTATTGCACTCAAAGATGGACCTACCCTGCTTTGGTAACTGTTCCACGGCTTGTCAATATGATAAAACATCACAAGGTAATATTATTAAGGTTTTAATCAGAAAAAGGGGGTTTTGTAGTGCAATTTATCATAATTTTAAGGGGTATAAGATATAAAGGGAAACCTGCTTAGTGCTTTATATTTACATTTAAATTCACTTGTATTTTATGTGTTTTCCATGAATATCCTTGACATTTTGGTTTAATTATGAGAGATGTTTTTGTTGAAATCATTGTGTTACCCTCTTAGCCCAACTTGTCCTATTCTGTCTCCTTCTCCTATATGATCCAGAAATGAAGTCAAAATGCCAAGGTGTAAAATCTCTACAATTTCCATGGCAACAGAGATATGATTTACTGAATACAGGGTTTTATTTTCAAGAGAAGATCAGATAAATGAAAGAAAAAAGATCTTCCTTATTGAAATATTATTTCATTTTATTTCAAGTTATGGAGTTTAATATGAGGCTTTAAGTTACATCATTGCAGTACAAGATCTTGATGTACAAAGCAAAATAACAACTTGCTTGGTCAGCACCCAAATGGAAATTTTCCCTCAATAAACGAAGATGCTCAAGAAAGGAAGGTCCGTGACTTAGCAGCCGATGTGCTTCTCTCTGAGCCTTCACTGAACCCTCCCTCTGCAAGAAGATATGTAGGATATGGTAGAAGGTATGCTCTCCAGGGTGACATATAAAACTGTGATTTTATGAATACAGAATTGATGTGCTTTAAAAAGGAACCTTATTGTGCTTGGCTTTTTGATAACACTTACATAGTCTGTGCTGCAGTAAATCCTTCCTGTAAGTCTATTTCTGCAAATATGTGGTAACTCAAGCTAAAATATGTTTAACATCATGGACTCGAGTTTTCCCAATATCTCACAGCTGGGGAAAACACATGAGTCTTGCAGTTCAATAAACTGGGAGTGTTATTGACCAAGAGGATGGGAAGTGAATTCCGAAGATTAGGCTATTTTAAGCTAATTAAAGGTCCCATGGTACTATATGCAAGAGTAGGAACATCTGTTACTGTGTCCTAGTCAAATTACAGGTTCGGTAATTACTTTCTGCCTAATTGAACTCTTGATTAATTTTAGCTGGATTTAGTATTCGTCATGCCATTCTGTAATTTGTTGCTGCTGTCAGTACGGTGGAGTGAGCTACCGGTGAGAGAATGGTTCCTATGGTTAACTTGTGCTGCGTGTAATGGACGTGAATGATAGTTCAGCGAAGCACATGGGGATTATGAAAGTCAATTTGTGTTAGATTGTTGTGGGCAGTAGACAAAAGCGCAGCCTTTACTTGACTGAGATCTGTGCACTACAGAAGGCCAACAGCAGTTTTCCTGGAGAAAAAAGAAGACTCTGCTGAACAGATCTCTTGTGCCCACCGCTCCCCCCCACCCCTCCATTTACAAAGGATCTATTTATATGAAGTATTTTAGCTGTTATGGTGTATAGATGTAACAATTTTTTTTTGCTTTGAAAGGCATCATTGAAGGATATTCCGGATGACTGCATAGTGTATTTCCAGTAACAAATATAAAATTACATTTGCTAGTAGGAGTAATCCAAACCTTACATAACATCTGATGGTGAAATGATAGGGATAGTTACTAGATTATCTGTCAAAACACAGAAATAATTTAAGAGAAAATACTGATGTGGTATTTTCTTCTTTTCCAGTTTCTTAGTATATTCCAGTTGTAGGTCCATGCTGAATTGTGACAAGTATGCTTTGTGTGATGAAGTTTATAACCGTGGATATCAATATGCATATATATTCATAAATCAATATTAACATATTTTAGAAGGAAAAAAGTGAAACATCTATATGGTATGATAATCACATATGGGATTATGTGAGGAGCATGGCAGACTCCCAGAATGCAAGTCATTTGGTGTGATCACTGTACTCTTGATAGCATCTTTAAGGGGACTTCTGTTGCGCTAAACTAAGTGAGTATCAGATTTCACCAACTGTGCCTGACAATAGATTGTGGCTAAGTCTGACAAGGCCCCTGGGAAAGAGTGCTGCTCTCTGTCACCATATGGCCTGGAGAGGGTTTCATACCTGTTACAATATCCTGAGGAGGAGGATTGATTGCCAAATCTACACAGGCTCATTCTTAATCCCATGAAGATAATGATCTGTGAAGGATATCTTAAAGATGCTTACTGTGAATAAGCATATTATTCAGACTGTCAGATGTAGAATTTTTTCCCTGTCTTAGTTTTCATTACACAATGATTGCACTCCTCTACTGAGAATACACTATCAAAAACATTTTAAAAATTGCTTAATCTCTCTTGCAATTCATAAGTATGGGTTGAATATAAATTTAACAAATTTACTTGTATTTCGGGGAAAGTTACTTATCACCCAATAAATATGTTGTTTCCTGAATTAATAGTAGTTAGCCATTACAAAAAAAAAAAATCTGATTTCCAGCAAACTCTTTCAAATTTGCACATAATGCAGAATGATGTTAAGGTCCATTTTTCTAACCAGAAATTTTGTCCTTATGGCATATATAATTTTGATCTCTTGTCCAAATAACCTGCTTAACCCCCATATCATCATGAAGAGTTTAACTTAATGTGATTATCAGTTTTCAAGATATTTGCTCCCTTGTAACTTTAACATGGCTGAAGAGAATAGTTTACAATTCACAGTTTTGCTTACTCTTCAGTAGAAGCAACTACCTTCTTGGTTGTGCCCCTACATCTGGAATAATTTATGGAAAGCTAAGCCACTAAGCAATAAAGGCTTACATTAATGAATATATTCGAACTCTGACTTTATCTGTGGATATCACTATATCTACACATATGACAAAAAGTTCAGCTGAGAATTTACGAGGAATACAGAGAGATACTAAATGTCTCCCACACCCATTAGCACTGTCAGTTGTAGTATCTCTGTTCCTGCCCAGGGAATGTGTCCACATGGCTAACCTGCCCCTGTATTCCCCATGCTCATCCCCCCACTTCATATATGAAGAACCTGAAATATCTGAAAATCTGCTCCTGAAGAGAAGTATTTGAATACAGAAATTTAGGAACAAGTTGTATAGGTATGTATGTTTGAAATGAAGAAATCCCAGACTACCATCCTGCAAGAAGGCATAGTTAAACCTTGTCTTCCTTTCTGTTTGCCAGCTGGACACATTTTAGTGTTAGATAGTTTTGTTATATGAAGTTTTTCAAAGGAAAATTATTTCCTACAGAGAAGCTGGAGTTTGCAGCAGCAGGACTTTATTAATTCATTCTTCATACTTGGTATGGCTGTTTTTAATTCTCTTAAATCCATCCTGGGACATTGTTTTTTATTGGGCAGGGAGGAAATGTTAACATCAAATCACAGCACTGGAGCTGGATGAAAATGCAATTCTCTATACTTGTAATACTTGGGAGGAAAAATGTCTGGAGGCTAATATAGTTGTAATGTTCCTGACTAGAAAAATTGAACTTGTGTTTTAAAACTGTAAAAGTTAAAGAAGAGTTTCATAACTGAGTGAAGAGGGTGCTTCTTGGGTAGAAAGAGTACATTGGAGTGGCTGCAAGCTTAGATACATTTTGCTGAAGGTCTATCAACTAAATGAAGGTAAAATCTAATTATTAGGTAAGTGCTTTTTTGACATTTCTATGACAGAGGTGTGCTCTGATATTCTCTTTAAGGTAACTCAAGAACTGGAGTTCTTAGGGAACAAAGCAACTGAAGAATCTCATTTTAAGTGAACGAGAATATTAAAATCCTCAAATCACCTTGCCCTTTGAACAATACTCCAGATGTGTGACTTTTTCCCTCCCTGTCACTTTGGATATCTGGGAGCAGGTCAGGGATAACAGAAAAAAAGAAGCCCAGTGATCTGTTTGAAGAATATCAGGTTCATGAGGATGAGATTTGATGGGACATGAGGAGCCTTCCAGGAGCAGGTCTTTATAGCAGTTGCTTCATGTATAGACTTCTGTCCCACCTAACTCACATTGCTTCTCTTGGCTCACCAGGAGATGCATTTTTTCCCTCCCTAACTCAATGAAAATATTAAAAACTTTAGTGGATATAAAAGCTATTCTGACCTGATACAAAATAAGAATAGCACTGTCTGAAATGCTTATTCAATAGCAGATTAACCATGACAGGAACAGGCCTTTCAGAAGTCTAATCTTTTTAGTAATGATCTTCCAAAGCCATTGGTTCATATCAACAGAAGCAGCTGATCACATTTCCAGCATAGAACTGTCCACTCCCCTGTGTACATGTTGCTCCACCTCCCAGCCCTTGGATAAGTCCAGCTAAATGGTACCTGTTGGAGAAAGCTATGGACTCTGGTTCTTTTCTTGTTTACCTGTGCAGCAGCTGGAGTTCTGCTGCTGTCAAAACCAAGTTTGTCCAGCAACCTTTGCTGGGTGCAACTGTTGTACCTAATGTGAACCACTGCAGCGAAAGTCCTGATGTGTTGTGAATTACGGTGCACTCAAGGAAGATTCAGAAGGCTATGGGATGAAAAAGATAACTCTACAGATGAGTCGGTCTTTAGCCCTATCCAGTTGGTAAAGTCAATGGACAGTCAACATCCTTGAAAGCTTATTTTCAAAGAGTAGCACAAAAGATGTCCCAGCCCTCTCACTGCCATTCCTGGGCATGCAGTGCACTGACAAAAGCCTCAGACATAAATGTTCTTCTCAAGGCATGCAGGGCTGAATCAATCACCTAATCAAGCAGACAAAAAAACCCAACCCACCACAATATAAGAAAAAGAATGTGGTTGATTAAATTGAGATATTTTAAATCTTGATTTGTACTTGCTTATACATTACATTATAGTTAGAAAGAAAAAGATTATGTTGATATAACAGCCCAGTAGGTGTTTCTAGAGGACAACAGAAACGAGGTTATTACGATCCCTCACCTGTATGTTTATAATGCCTCAGATGAGACTGACTGACCTTATGAGAAGTCCCAGTCTGGTTTCAGTGGGAAATGACACAATTTGCTTAACAACTTGCCTCCAAAAAATTACACACAGGTCAAGAGCTGGGACACAAAGAAACATAATCAGGAAAAGAACATGATGAATTCCAGGAGTAGTTTTTTCCTCTGTAATTTCGGATTATATAGGACAAATGGCTGAGTAGAAAGAACCAGTCTACAAAATAAGCAGTGAAAAAGATTACTTTTAGAAAGCCAATGCGGTTCGTCTGTGACCCTGGGTACCGTGGTATCATGGCACAGCAAATGGCGCTTTGCTGCATAGAGATGTCTGTGCATCCAGGCAAGTACACAGTGCTCAGGAAGCCAAGGGCTGCTACTGCACTAGAAAATCAGAAGTGAGAATTGGGTCTTGGTGTTTTTCACCCCTCATGTTTTTAAACTATACGTCTTACAAATAAACAGATTACTTTATGAGAAATTCCATCATTAGGTGTATGGAGACCTTTGGTTTTCCTTTCTATTTTCTGTTAATTTGTATTAAAAAGTCAGTCCATTTCTTACAATGCTGCTGGACTATTATGCATTTGAGTTGTTATACCCCTCCTGTCTTCATTTTTCTTTTATTTCCCCTTTCTATTATTCCTATTAGTTCAGCTCCTCAGACATCTGTGATGTTAACTTGTGCTTTCCTCCACAACAAACTAAGCCTAGGTATCACTCTATAAGGTGTGTACTAGCTAGAGTTTTGATTTGGTGGAGCAAAGGGTTATTACATTATAAGTTAAATGAAAAAGTCTGCAATGTATTGTACTTACTCTCTTTTTTTTTTTGTCACAGCTGTAAATTTCATGTTATTTGTAATTATGGAAATTTGCCAGACAAACGATGCTGTCTCAGTTTTGAACAGGTTGACCATGATAGCTGGAAGATATCTAATAATGAAAACAAGATGGCTACATAATCAGTGAACTGGTACAAATACCGAACTGTGCTTTTCTTAAAAACCCATCAGCCTAAGTCATATCTCCCTATATTGTAATACCCTTAACCACACTGTGATATTTAATAAGAAAAGAAGAGTATGTCATCAATACTGACATGTGTCAAGGTTTTAAACTAAAAGCATTTTTAGGCCATCAGATGGTATCAATAACAGTAAATCTGTGCAGCTGTTCTGCGTGTGTAAGGAGGACTGTCCAACACACAGGGCAGCACGGATGGGCACTTCCCCCACCACTGCACAGTGTCAGGGGAAGCAAAACAAGGACCTGAAAAAGATGTGTGTGAGGGATTTGTCTTTTACTCATTGTCTCTCTTTTCTTTCTAAGTTTTTGAAGGGTGCGAGATGGAAGATAAGAAACCCACCAGAGGCCTCTGGATGTTACGGTGGTTTCTGTGGGAGTTATGACAGTGGTTGATTGGTGTATGGAAATCACTGTCTCAGAAGACGTTTCACTTGAGCCTTGCCATGAGACCCTTCACTTTTGAAAGCTGGCATAAGAGATTAGCATCTCCAACAAATCTGCTAAATGTGTTTCTTCTACAATCTGCTTTGAACCAGCAAAACGAAATTTTGAACTTCGCCCCCCCCCAACCTGATAATTCTTTTTGGGTTTACTTTCTCTGGAAACCTGAATATCCTGAGATTTCTGTGAGGTCTCTAAGGCGTCCTTCCAGATCTTGAAATAGCTGTTGCACAGTCTGCATAACCTGTATGCTAAACTGCTTTCATTCAATGAGATTGCAAAATGTAGATACTTTCTAAACATAAAAAGAAATACTATAGAAAATATTTCTACTTTTAAAGATTGATATTAAGATGGTACTTTTATATGTCTACAATACAAAGTGGAAAACAATATCTTTGTATAAATTAAGCACATTTACATATCTGTGTGGATGCACATACATATGCAAAGATTACAGAAGTATTAGGCATTCAATTCTACATTCAAGATTCCTTCCAAATAAGCCCTTTCTTCATTTGCAAGACCATAATATGTAGACATTAAATATAATCCTGAGTACTGCTTATATTCCTAGCAAATGAACTAACTTGGCTCATTTTACACACACAAAATCATGCTTTTCTGTGAAGCTGACTCTTTTAATATTTACAAAGGCAGACTGGGCAAAACCATCTCTAGGTTCTGGTTCTGAAATTTTAGTGTTTAGATTAGATTTTCAAAACCTGTGTTTAACACCTACTAAATGGGGGCTATTCATTTTTTTAAGGATACCACCGTTTCCCCATGGGGTTTCCAAGAAAACAGGAATAGAACAAAGCCATGGATTCAAGCCACCAAAGAGAGTGCAGGAAATAGAGAACACACATACATGAGCAAAGCCATTGTAAAAGTTCAGCAAAGACGAAGGACAGGGGAAAAAGATAAAAAAGTAATTTTTGCACAAGACATGTAATTTCTTGTTTTCTATACTCAGGGAAATTTTGTCACATCTTTTTTAGACTAAGTCCATTGGTCATCAGTTTCCAGAGTCTGTTGTACAGTAGTTTCAAGTCTGGTTTTGGTTAAGAAATAATACTTCTCATGATACTTGCTGAGTTTCTTGTAATCATCCAAGTATCATAAAATGTAAACTTTTAAATTATCCTCAGTAGTTTTGCAAGGGTATTAGAGCTTTCATGGATCATTTTTCTTCTTTGAAGTTTTGGCCATAAAGTTGAGGTAAGTTTCCCAAAGTTATGGGAGGATAACTTGTAAGTTACAAGTGACTTACATTTGCAGTTGGAGAATTTACCTTTTACTACTACCTAAATCCGAATATTCTGTATATCAGTTTAAAAATGAGGAGATTTTACAAAGGCCATGATTCTATTTATCAAAGTCTAGATTATTATTACAGAATCATGGGATCTCCTTTTGCTTGTCTGTAAAGAATAATTTTGGTAATCTTTCTCTATTCCCCTCCATCCCTGAAGCTTTGTTGTAAATAGAATAATATACCAGTGTTTGGGGCCATTTTCTATTACCTTTCTCCAGAATTTCTAAAAATGCTAGTGTTTCTGGAAGGTTGCTGATTTGCTACAATATTTATTACCAAATATTTTTTTTTTTTCTGAGATTCAACTGAAGAAATACCTTCTTCTCGTGTTAGCACAGGGTTTCCCAAGTAACAGCAACTAGTCAGTTGTTCAGTCCATCCCATTGATGTCATCCTGAAAATACTATGGAATATGTTTGGTGAATATCATTTCTTAAAAAGACACTTATTCACAATCGTTGTGAAAAATGGTTCCTGGGCAGAGATATGTGTGCAAACTAATGGGCAAGCTATCCAAGGGAAAGACTTCTAGAACTCATAGGCTACATACTCTTTTTGCTTGCAGCTGGCTGACTGACCAGCCCAAGTGTCACTGTGTAGTGTCTCAGGATGTGCTAGTACCTACAGCATAACATTTTTTAATGCATTTCTGGTAGATGTAAACAGTCAATTGACCACTAGACCTTTTTGCCTGTCTAGGTAAAAGATATTTTAATAGCAGATGTTTTACATGAAGACAACTGAAGTCAGATTTGGGGCCATAAGTGGCCTTTGTTATGCACACGCCAGTCTTGTATTTTGAAGTCAAGAATATATCTACTGATAACTCTTCTGGGGACCTTTACGTATTTTAAGCATTGGTGTAGACAGCCTGCTTATGGGTGACCAACATCAGCCTTAAGGAAAATCCTCTGGTCTGGGATAAATTAGATGTAGTTTTTATTAGCAGTCCCTCAGGCAAAAGCCTGGAAGTACAAATGAACTTCTAACAGGGCCCTGAAGATAAACAGATTCATGTGTCACCGTTTCTGCAGGGAAAGAATTTCAGAGGCTGTACAATTTAACTGAAATTGTGCAGATACTCTCATTTAAAGTTCATTAGTCGAATGCAGTTTCCACTGGAATCTGTGAATAGATGTCCACCAAGTCACAGGGTGTTTTAAAAATCCAAATATGGATTTTGCCTGTTGCTGATAACCTGTGTACAAGCTGCTAGCTGATTGACTTTCTGCAAGTGTTTTGGAAGGGGTGGGCGAAGCTAAAGACAATATGCCTAATGTGCAGTCAGCAACTTTTTTTTTTTTTTTCCAAAGCTCAACTTTAAAAATCCGGAGGAGTCCATAGTTTCCCATCTAAATAGCAACTCTTTCTTAACCTTAGGGATTCTACAGATGTGGTCCTTTACATGTGGCTGCAACACTTTGCAAAGATACTACTCCCAGTTTTGTTCCAAGTCCTCAGGCTAAGGCCATTACCCCATCACTGTGTCCATAACTGATCACAGCAGTGATCCTGTTTTATTTAAAACAAATTAATTTAAATTAACATCCACAACAGTGAACAACTGGTAAAATTCAAAACTGCCAACATGATATCAGGATCTGCCCATGCCTTAACCAGCTTACTTTCTTTTACATGTCTAATTTAGACAGTTGCTGAGAGGAGAGTAATTTTTTTGAATAGGAAGGAAAAAAGCACATGAGAAAGTTATCCTACAATAATTAAAGGACTGTCTTAAACAACCTCAGTATCTTAACAGCTATCTTTGATAGCTCATAGACCTCATAGTTAACACTGAAATAGCTGCAAAAGGCAAATACAGGGAATAGATTTACAATGGAAGAGAAAAACGGAATTATCAGTTTAGCTTGTGTCTCTGGAAAAATTGTGGAAAAAAATGAACTAATTGTTAACAGTTGGAGGATAATAAAGCCACAGTTCTCATATAGCCTTCATGCAACTGCTGGAGTGTAAGTTAATGTGCCTTAAAAATATTGACTGGTAGTTGCAGTCAAGATGGTGTTCGTGGAGTTATATCCTGCACCCAGCTCTGCTCAGTGCTTTCTGTATTTCAGTAATGAAACAGAAGAGGAACATGTTAAGTCTTCTAATGTCATAAAGGTAGGAGTGTCAATTATGTTGAGAAGTTAGTAGTGTTCATGATTTTGACAAACTGGAGAATTGTCAGGTGAATTTCAGAAAGAAAAATGTGAAGTGTGAAGTGCTACCTGTAGGCAGGAATAAGCATCTTCAGAAAAACTAAGTGCCGGCAACCTGATAGCAGTTTTTCAGGGAAAGATGTAAGAGCTACGAGACCATGAGTCAGTGAAATATGCAGAGACCCTGCAACTTGCGCAGGAGCTCCTCCAGATTGCCTCTGCATTGCTGAAGCCTCACATGGAGTATCATGTGTCCTTCAGCAGCTGCATTTTGGAAAGATGTAGAAGAAACAAAGAAGACCCAGAGGAGAATTAAGAGAATAATCAGAAGCCAAGAAAACACGACCTCTGAGGAAAAAAAAATATAGTCTTGGGGTTGTTTCATGTGTGGGAGAGAGGATTTGGGGGAGGGGGATGACTGAAGTCTTCAAGGATAAAAAACACTGCTGTAAAGAGGAAGGGAATAATCTATTGCCCATTTCCATAGCAGAAAGACCCAGAAACAATGGGTTGAAGCTACACTGGGGAATATTCACCTTTGGTACTTCAAGGTTTTTGAAGGACTAGGACAGTGAAGCACCGGAATCGTTTGTCTGGGGACGATGAGGTGTCCCCATCACTGGAAGACTTAAAGAGTTGGTTAAAGAAGCAACTGCCTGTGACATATCTTCAGTTCATCCTGCTTTGGAGGAGAAGGATGTAGTTAAGTTATTTCTTCAAGCCTCTTCCACATGTAACTATATCAGATTCTGTGATATACCCTAGCTTAGTCCTAACATCTCTATAACACATCTAATAGCACAGCATGTTTCTGTAGCTTTAGCACTGCTTAGGATATCTTTGTGCTTTTGCCAGATGATACAAATTTGTTAACATTTTAAACTACTTTCAGGAAGCAGTTAGCTTGAATTACTTCCCCGTTACTGATTTTCTCTGAAAATATCCTATTTCTGCAATTTCAGAAACTCCGAATTCAGATTGACAGGTATGAATCCTTAATTTGTAAGTTTAGAAATTAAGGCAATTTTTTTCCTTTTTCTTCCCTTCCATTGACTGGTTCTAGGAAATACTTTCGTATTTTCTGTGTTGTGAAGCAGAGAACATTTCACATGATCGAAATATTTAAATGAAACAAATTATCTTCATATATACTGTTAATGAAGAAGAGGCAAGGACTCAAAAAAAAATGCCTGTGATAGGTGGAAAAATAATCTTTGGAGAAAAACTGTCACTTGCAACCCTCACCACCTGATTCTCCACAACTTTGATTAAATGACCATCCAGAACATCAGCATTAGGAGATTCAACTAGTAAACATTGCAGTTAATATGGACTGCATCTTTTGCAAGCAGAGAGAACGATTTAGCTTAGTATGGACGCTTTCACTGACATGAGTTGCACTACTTTGAGGAATACTGTGAATATTTCTTGCCAGAAGTGCTGGTTTGGGAGAAACCTGGAAGGAAGGAAGAAAATAATAAATTAAGCATGGTACTACAGCACACGTATGTGTACTTATTCTCTGTGATGATGGTACTGTCTAGATGGGGAACAGCATATCTGTGAAAAAACTTGGGGTAAAAGGAAGGCCAAAGAAAAAAACATTTGCTAATAATAGTAGTCTTGGGAAAGTGCTTACTAGCACAGTGTTTGAGATTCAAATGTTTGGTGTCACTGGTGACAGCTAGTATGTATTTTGGGACACATATCTTCTATCACATGTGTTTTTCATTCAGTTTATTCTTGCCAGGTCTATGGACTGTTTGAGATAAGGATGAAGATCTAGAAAGAGAAGGTTGCTGATCATCGGCTACAGGTGACTGCGTCAAAGCCAATACTGAGAGGGACAGACTGTAGAGACTTTGTGTGGTGAAAAAGATTGTACTATAGGAGAGCAGGTATCATTTTTTTCAACATTGAGAGGCAACAAGAAAACGCATTTTAAAAGGAGACAGAAACTCTGCTAAAGAGGGAGTAAGCACAACTGACAGGTTTCTGTCTGACATATTTGGTTTGCATTTGTTTTTCTTCTTTGAACTTAAAGTTCTAGACAATAGATAAGCTCATGAATGGCAAACTACACATGCAAGTTCAGTGATAACCCAACATTCACAAGCAAAGAAAATGTTTCTTACAAAAGAGCATTAATTCTTTTATTAAATAAATGCTTTTTCTATGAGTAAGTCCCCATCACTAAATCAGGATTTTGGCAACAAGCAGAAGGAAAATAAGCGGAAAAATATATATGTGAAAGTTGGGGCACTCTTTTCCTTCCTAGATTACTTTCACCATGTTACGCATGTTTTTAGGTCTTAGTAACAGAATAAACTCCTTGCAGATCTAGGCTTACTATCTATCTTAGTAGATATAGAAAAAAAAAAGATTAGACTTCCTTCAGCGTTGTACAGGAACGGTCAGGTTTTTTTTATTCTCACCAGCTCCTTTGTTAAATTACAATACCTAATGTTGATTTGACACAGAGTAGTAGAAAAATGACACCTTTCAAGTACCGTACCTCTCCTGACATATAGGTTCATTTTCAGATTAGAGTTAGAATTAGAATCGATGTTGGGTCCTCACCTGTTCTAGACAGAAAACTTCAGTGAAATGACTAATGTATAAATGACATTAGCTCAGCTGGTAAAATGACTTTAATAGCTTAGAGATGATACAGCAGCACAGGCAGGCAGTGTGTTGGTTCTGTGACATTAGTTACACCTGGATAAAAAGGCTATAAAGAAAATCAAATATTAGTAAAATATTTATTTAATTAATATTATGCACATGCCCCACTGCTGAAGTGAGTTTAATATGAATGTAACCTAAATTCTCAAGATGTTTCTAAGAATTCATGATACAACTTCCAAGTCCTTATGGATTTGGAATACTAACGAAAAACCCCAGATATTAGGAGAAGTTTGAAAGAAGAAACTTTATCGACTTCTAGTTTTTGGAAGAACTGCACAGTATCAAGCCCAACATCAGACTCTAATTCAATCTCAGTACCAGTCACTAGTATTTGCATGTGAACTCAGACCACCTCTGTGCCATATAATTACTTTCTTTCCCTTTTCAGTGTGCTTGGGTATCTCTTTTTAAATGACAGAACACTGTTTTCCAATGGTTTCACCTGTCTCAGTCAGCATCCAGGGAACTCCACTTTGTGGAAGAAATGTGTTCTGCTGTGGAGGAAGGCAGAGGTGACAGCAGCTTTCTGGCAGAGACAAGAAGACAACCTAGCAATATGGGAAAGCATCTAACTTTCTTAACCTCAAGTTGTTGCCACCCACCCTGGTGTTCTTATTTCATTCTTCAATGGCAATGTCAGGGATGTTGTTAACTGAAATCTTTAAAACAAAATTTCTACATTTAACTGTAAACCTCACACAAGTCCAAGGGTACAAGCACAGTAGTACAGTTTAAACCTTAGCTGAGAAGTTTACGTGAGGATTAAGGATTCAGGGTCATCCAAAAATGGGGACACTGCTAGGAAAAAGGGAACCTGAAGAGAAGGAAATTATTTTGTCTGATTCATAAGGCAATCAGGCTGTGGTGTTTAAAAACTGGAAAACTGTGAGTAATCTTCTAAATAAAGAGTGTAGGGAGACAGCAGTGGAAAAACACACAGTTCAAGGTTCTGCCTCTGGTATTGATGCAGATACAAGTATGACATTCAGGGCAGATGGGAGGGTGCAATTAGTCAAATAGGAAATAGAAAATATCATTTAAAATATGATCCCAGGAACAGAGAACTAAAATTCCTTGGTACAGGTGCTTTTATATGAATGATAGAAAATTAGAAAGACAGAATTGCTAGAATGTCTAACCCTTCCTGAAGACATCACTGTATACATGCCAGAAGCCTGGTGAAGGAAGAAAATCAGCGAACACCTGGAGCACTAAATGTGAAGTAAACAGAGAATACAGAATAGGTCATAATAGGAGTATATTAATGCTGTATGGCAAGAGATCATAGAATCAAATGATACTAAAAAACTATTTGCCTGAATAAGTAAAGAAAAATCTACGCATTAAAATTGTAACTTATTTGTAGAAACTAAGGAGTGAGACAGTGACATTAGCTGTGATATACAAAGGGAGGTAAGAGGGATTAAATAGGGAGAGAAGTAACTGTGATGAGAGACTTTAGTTACATTCATGTTGGCTGGGCAAATGTCACAGCAAGACTGAGGGTATTGGCTCAGATTGACGACACTACAGATGTCTCATGGAATGGCTGATTAGGGAGCTCATGAGGAAAAAGGCAGCTCTCAGTTTGGCGGTTAATATCATGCAAGATCTCATTACAGGTGACAATTCAAAACTAAAGCCTGTGTGGCCTCTGTAAAGAAAAGTCCTTTCTGACCTACCAAATTTGTAAACAAGCAACAGTAAGGGTGATCCACCTGATGTAGTCCTTTTGGATTTTTGAAAGATTTTTGACCAAGTCTCCCACCAAAGAGTTTTAAGAAAAGTTAGGAGTTAAGGAATAACATAGAAGGTCCTGGCCTTCATGATTAACTGGATGGTAGGATATGGAAGGTAGAAGCAAACACTCACTTGTCACAGTAGAGAAAATAATGAGCTCCACAGTTATCTGTGCCGGTCAAGTCCATGACAATGTACGATGTTCTGACAAACTCCTCTCTGGGGCCTTTTATCATGACTGAATACTGCTGAAAGCATCTGATCTTCCTCTTCTTTTTCTCATGGTTTAAAAAAGTAAAATTTTGCATTTTAGATATAGGTGAGCTATGAAAATAGATTAATACTTTGTGAGGCACTGAAGTGTAGTGCTGGGGACTTTTATGTAGTTAATTTGTATTTTAAAAAATCAGAACATTTCAGTTCGAGTTGATAAGTGTTAGCATTTCATGACAATGGTGGACTGACGGAGTGTGCTTTCTTCACTAAGGATTTCACTAATATCAAAAATCACCAACTAACAATTATTGGAATTGTTAATAATTTTAAAATCAAAACATGATATGAGCAGCATGTATTAAATAAAATTTAAAGCAACTCGCTAAACAATGAGGAAAAACCTGATTCTTTACTCAAGAATCGCATACCTTACACAGTGACACCAAATTCTTAAGGGACAAAGAAATGAAAGTACGCATTATTTAAAGAGTGCATCACAGTATATACCTAAAAAGTACTAAACTAAGGGATTATTCCCATGTTACCATGCTTTAGATGTTGGATTTTTCAACCTTTATTTCTCTCACAGCATTTTCTATGCATGATTTCATTGCTTAGTAAGGAAGAAATATGCGGTAGAAAACTGACTTTCCCTTCCCTTCCCTTCCCTTCCCTTCCCTTCCCTTCCCTTCCCTTCCCTTCCCTTCCCTTCCCTTCCCTTCCCTTCCCTTCCCTTCCCTTCCCTTCCCTTCCCTTCCCTTCCCTTCCCTTCCCTTCCCTTCCCTTCCCTTCCCTTCCCTTCCCTTCCCTTCCCTTCCCTTCCCTTCCCTTCCCTTCCCTTCCCTTCCCTTCCCTTCCCTTCCCTTCCCTTCCCTTCCCTTCCCTTCCCTTCCCTTCCCTTCCCTTCCCTTCCCTTCCCTTCCCTTCCCTTCCCTTCCCTTCCCTTCCCTTCCCTTCCCTTCCCTTCCCTTCCCTTCCCTTCCCTTCCCTTCCCTTCCCTTCCCTTCCCTTCCCTCTTCTTTTCCTCTTCTTTTTCTCTTCTTTTTCTCTTCTTTTTCTCTTCTTTTTCTCTTCTTCCCTGCCTTGCCTCATCTTCCACTGGAGCAGGTTGCTCAGCGCCCCGTCCAACCTCACCTGGAACATTTCCAGGCATGGGGCATCTACCACCCTTGTGAACAACCTATGCTAGTGTTTCACCACCCTCATGGTAAAAAAATTATTCCTTATATCTAGTCTAAATCTACTCTCTCTTAGTTTAAAACCGTTATCCCTTGTCCTGTCACCACAGGCCCTGCTAAAATGTTTGTCCCCATCTTTCTTATAAGCCCCCTGTAAGTGCTGAAAGGCGGCAATAAGGTCTCACTGGAGCCTCCTCTTCCCCAGGCTGAACAGCTCCAACTCTCTCAGCCTTTCCTCACAGCAGAGATGTTCCAGCCCTTGGATCATTTTTGTGGCCTCCTCTGGACCCGCTCCAACAGGTCCATGTCTTTCCTGTGCTGAGGGCTCCAGAACTGGATGCAGGACTCCAGGTGGGGTCTCACCAGAGCGGAGCAGAGGGCAGAACTACCTCCCTTGACCTGCTGGCCACGCTATTTTTAATGCATCCCAGGATACCATTGGCCTTCTGGGCTGCAAGTGCACGTTGCTGGAACATGTCCAGCTTTTCATCCACTAGTAACCCCAAGTCTTTCTTGGCAGGGCTGCTCTCAATCCCTTCATCCCCCAGCCTGTATTGATGCCAGGGGTTGCCCTGACCCATGTGCAGAACCTTGGCACTTGGCCTTGTTGGACCTCATGAGGTTCTACCCTTGCATGAACTTAGCACTTTTCCAGATCTGTCTAGACTGAACAGCTCACAAGATAATGCATGGCTATATTTGTTTTACATTAAACAGAATTCGTTAAAACAGTCAGAATTAAAAACAGAATTGAAATTCCCACAAATGCTCGCACCACTAAATACTAATCATTTTTTCTTACTCTCTTTCCTTTGTCTCTTTTCCACTTCATCTGCTCATATAATCTTGAATTGTTTTATACATATCTTGTAATTAATTTAGCCAAAATAACAAATAACTTCATGATGAAAAATATTTGCTGGGAGATGGCAAATATAAATTTGTGTCTCCTTAGCCTGAAGAGAAAGCCCAGACTTCTTGGTTAGTCACCAACAGTCTAGCTTGAAAGATGTGAACACAATGTCTCACTTTGAAAAGAAGACCATGAACCCTTCTCACTTCTCTCCTGTATCTTCAGAGAAGCCTCTGGGATCTGGATGAAGGCAGGCAGAGATACACACATCACCTCTGAAATCAGGTGGATCTACCACCAGACACAGGTTTCTCTACGCTGTTTCTAACAGACTGCTGTGTCTTCTGTGTCCTACATTTCACTGGAGTCTGTACCCTGTCTATATATGCTATATAGATTTATTTTTGCTGAAGTAAATCTATGATTTTAATACTACAGCATGCTTGGAAAAGAAATTTTGCTAAAGTAACTAAAATTCATCTGCTTAATCTCAATTTAATAAGATAATGCACTGTATTAAATCTTAGGTATTGCAATATGAACTTTCAGTTATTTAAAATCTTCATTAAATCTAGCTCTAAATCAAGACTGATTACCCCAGGTTCTTGAGACAGATATCAGTTGCATGTAATGTTGTTGAAGGCATCTAGAATCGATGACTAGTCTGGAAGAAGGTGTTTCCACCCAATGTTTCTATGCAACTGTGAGTAAAATATCCAATGTATGTTGCACAACAGCATAATAAACACATTAAAGAATTGTGAATCATTTAACCTGGAGGTATAAACAGACCATTCTCAAGAAAAAAATAAGATGCATCCCACAGTCATGGGGGAAAGAGTCAGTTGCCCTAATCAGATAGCAATTTTATGGATAACATCCAGAAAAATGAAATACGAAATCTGCATCACACAAAAATTCTCAGCTTTTATTTCAGTTTCCAGTACAGTCCATTAGAAATGAAAACAGTGCTGATCTCCACATTTCTTAGTACTTCAGTTTTAAAAGAATTTTCTTTTTTGGTCCAATGCTTCAATGATCCTATATATTTGGCATGAATTTTACCAATACATTTCAAAGTACTGTACCAAATATTCTGTAAACTCTTGTAGAAAATCTTTAGAGTGCTTGACATAGTCAGGATCACAGCAAGCCGTTTATGAAGAAATTGTTAGAGTAACAGTACTTAACAAGAGAAATTACTATATCAAATTGAACAAATTTAGGAAGTAATAAATCACTTTAAACATGACACTTTAGGGATTTGAAGTGGTTTGGTGACATTAATGTTAAACAAAATCAACCACATTAGCTGAAACTTACTGCAATAGGCAGGTTCATTATGTACTAAACTGAGAAGATAGGTTTTACTGATTATTTTGTTTTGTTTTCCTGTGTCTCCTATTGTCTCTTTTATCTAGCCCTTGAGAGAAACACAGGCAGAATCTGTGCTACCAGAAAGATTATTAAAGGAACGCATAACCTTTTTTTGAGCTAGAACCTTACTTATAGCATACATGCGGGATGACACTGAAGTACTGATGTACTCCAGTGAAAAACTGAAAAAGCAATTATGCTTTTACAAGCACTTTCACGAGGGGTTTTTTTTTACAAAAGGAAAGTTACAATGTTATCCCACAAATTCCTTTCCTTTTGAAAAAGTGTTACTTTCCATACTGTAACAAGAGCAGGTGCCCTGTTAAACCAGCACAGTGCTGGTATGTGTTTTGGCAGGTACAATGAGCAATACTCTGTCATGAAAGATTACCTCCCGACTAATGATGATCACTATAAACAGCTGGGTGCTATTTGACTGCATGAATGGTGGTCCCACCTAGCTGACAGTCTGTGCATATGTTTCATCTCATCTTGGCTTTCAAACCGTGCATGGAGTTAGACAGAGAGTTGGAAGAAGGCTTAGAAAGTTATGAGGAAGAAAATGATGAATAGTGGGCTATTAAACGATATTGCAACAAATAAAGCATAAATACAGGCCTTTATCATTGTCTGAGTTTATCTATGACAGAGAAGACTTTTTTGAAGCTGTATTTGGGATCTAAAAAAATGAACTGCTTGACACATAAAGATAACGAGGCTTCATCCAGATTCTGTTTCTTCAGCCTGTTGAGACTGCACTGAAATATCCAACTGAAATCTTCATAGGTGTTGTAGGAGGTTTTGAGATAGTTTTTCAGTATTTTCACCTGTATACACTAGATTCCATCCAAAAATTCCCTGCTTTGCGTACACTGAGAACTTTGAAATAAAATTAGCTTTTGGTTTTTCTTCCAACTACTTGAAAATCCAACAAGAACACACAACTTCTGTTGGTTTTTGGAAATACTATTCTTACAACTTTGCGCAGGCTGATTTTTTGTACAAAATATCCCAAAGTTCAAAAAATAATTATTAGATACAGTTTTCTGTCTTTATGTCTAATCTGATTGCAACAGTTCTCATTATCTGCATCCTTTAGCCAAATTTTTGAAGGGGATATAATCTATTTATAGGAATCAGTGTATTTGTACTTTAGAGCAGAGTTTTACACTGTACATTCTTCAGGCTGTAGGTCTTCTTTACATGTGTCCTCTCTGGACTGCATGATACTCAAGCAACCATTTAGCATAAATTGTTACTATCACTGTAGAGTGACTATGAAATACTATTTCCAACAGTTAAAACCAACAGTTTTAATATGTGAAAGATATCTAAGATTTTTGTCTAAGTGAAAATCAGTTTCCTGAGTGTTACTCATTGCGAATTATATTCTGCAGCTCAAATCAATGTCTTGTTTTGTTTGAGGTTTTTAGTACTCAGAAATCTAACTTCAATACCAACTTTTTTCAAAAAATTAAAAATTATTTTTACAATTGACCTCTCATTTTTAACTAATTTTGTATACAGTTATTGTGGGAACTTTTCATCATCTTACAATAACCTAGTAGCCCCTTAAAATTATCCACATAAAGTTGTTTAATAAAAAAAAAATATATTCAAAGCAGATTGTTTTGACAGACTTAAAGTGTTGTAGGGTATTTCTGAGCCTACTATATATAACGGGAAAAGTAATTAACTTCTTTGTTGGTGGGCTTTATTAAGTGATTAATATACTAATGTGATGACATACATAAGGCTGAAATTTTGGTTATTTTTAAAATAAATAGAATTATGATTAACACCTACCTCTGGAATTGACACAAAAGACAGAAACTTTTAAGGTGAAAAAATCTGGTTTTTTTATACACAGCAAGCAGCAGATTAACCCCTATAAAAAAACCAAAGCCTTTCTAATTTAGGTATACAAGCACGAGCTGTTAGATACTCATATATACATAATATTTTTTTTTTCCCTGGGTAACCAAATGTTCTGTAAGCACCATTTTTGAAAACTCTCAATTACACTTGCAAGAAATTCTTTCTGTTCAGTCAAGCTATGAGCACAGGTCTGCACAAAACAATGATTAATTAATTCAGAACTTCATCTGTGTATTTTATAACCACCCTGCCAAGCACACTTCTGGAGGCTTATATGTCTTTAAGAAACACCTTCATGAAAGTTGAAAGCTAGGTGTATAGAATTTTTTAGATTTCCTACAACATATACAAAATGATTCTTAAAACCTTATAGGTTTTGATATATAATCAGACTTATTGATGGTAACATTAATCATATACCTAATCTTGAGAAGTTGTTCTAAACTTCCTTTTCCTTCTAATTGGTGCTCTGTAGATCCATTCAGTGAGGAAATGCGAATGAGGGAAAAAGATCTCATTTTGGCTTCTAGGTCCAAATAGCTGTCACCTTTATGATACCTTAAATATTTTAGGTCAGCGTACAGTAATCAGGGACCTAGTTTTACACACCAGCAGATTGACATACCCTCTCTCTCTCTCCTTCTTGTTTCCTTACTTTCTTCATGACTTTCTATTTCTGTTTCCTGGGGATTCAGGGAAGATCTTGGCATAACAACCTTCTTAGATTACACCAGCAACTCTGCAACTATGCTGATTTCATGACTCTTTCTACTTCCCACCACTCGGTGGCATTAACATCATTTGTCTTCGAATTGAAATAAATTTTGAGATAAAAGTTATATGTTGGTTCACCACAAAGAATACAATTGAGGAGCAGAAATATTGGAAATTAAAATAACTGTTCATTTTTCTAGGAGTATTATGCTTCACAGATAGTAAGGAATCAGTACTAAAAACCAGAACATCAGCCAAGATTTCTCCCCACAGTAAAAATGGTGCAGTGGCTAGTAATATAATCACATGTCCTTCATGAAAAAGTGAGAGTTTTTTGCAAGTAATTGTTGAAAATTAATGCAAAGCTTTCTGCTCTTTGACATTCACCCTTTCTGTTCCTTCTATTAGACAGATCCTTTTAGAAGACAGACAAAAATCTTTTAGTTGTTTCATATACATACACATAAATGGAAACTTCCGACCTGTATTCCAGCTGCTCTTGAACACATTATACAACCAAAGTCATAGAGACTCCTGCAATTATTTCTAGTGGCTATAATGTCTTGCTAAAAATATAAGAGGGTGAAATCTGTTTTTACAAACCTGACAGATTTGTAAAATATGTACAACCTGAATCTTATTGGGGTGAGCCTTTGTCATGCTTTTGTCTGTCATGTTACCCTCTTCTTCCCCACAATCCACAAGGTAGTAAACAAGGATAAAGGGTACCAGGTACAGAATTCACAGAGAGCTGACCAAAATTCATGATATCTAACATATGACTGATCTTGACCTTTGCCTTACCAGTCAGTCTAACTGCAGCAAGGAGTGGTATGAATACCCTAAAATAAAATTATTACAATGAAAAGTTGCATTTCATGATATTCTATATTTCAGACTTTTGTGAAAGATTCATATATAAAATCTTGCAGTAGTTTCTTCTTCTGGCTGAAACAGGCTTATTCAGAAGCATATAAGAAGAGGCAATTCTCTGTTAAGAAAAGGCAACTCCTATAGATTCTCACGAAAATGTCCTGCAAGACTTCTTGCTTTTAAATTCTGAGCCTGTCTGATATCATAAAACATTTTAATGCTGAAGTGCATCAGAGATAGCGCAAGCTTTTAAATATTGAAGTTCCCATTAGAATTAGACATCTCTGTAGACAATATCCATAGCACCACACTCCTATGCCTTCTAAGGAAGTGGATGAAGTTCAGAGGGAAAATGTATCAAAATGCAGTTGATTCTTCAGGTCAAAATCCTCAGTGGGTTTTGCGGAGGTCTAACTCATACAGACGACATAATTGGATTCAGCTCTTCAGTGTTTAGGTTGCCTTAAATATTATGGGTCAGGGAGAAACATGTAGGTCTCTCTGATCCTCAGCTGACATTGTGTCAGACCATTCAACAGAAAATTATGCAAAAGTTTACATGATTCTTACTATGGTGAAGTTTTTAAATATTACAGTAGTAATACTTACCATGAGATATGGTCACTCATCCTTTCCTTGCCTGTCTTCATTGTTTGTTTTTTTAATTTATTGGGAGCATAAACTGCTTTGATAATTGTACTTGTAAAGCAATTTATAAATATGTATACTTTTAAAAGTACAACTAATGACTGGGAGCAACAATAAAGTCTAGAAACTCCAACCCAACTCCTCAGAATTTTTTTTTTTTACTTTAGCATTGTAAGCACCAAAAAGTGGAAAAGCAAGAACTTTGCTTTGAAAACCAGTTTGAATTATTTTGTTCCAAATGAGTACAGACATGCAAAAAGGTTTATCTGCACAGGTGGTTCATGTACAGGAAGCAGAATTATACACAGTTTGACAAAAGGTCACAAAGGAATAAATGCAATTCTTTTTGAACTTGACAATAATTTATTAGAGCTTTGCTTATTTTAAGCAACAAAATGACACACTAAAGCTTCGGAATTCTCTTTTGTATACATTCATTTCACCATCTCAACTTGGTCTGAGAAAAAACTGTCCATAATGAAAAAGAATGAAGTCAGTGTTGAAAGACAGTTAGTTAATCCTTTGGGCAAAATTTTGAGTTGAAGTTGCAAGACCTAAAAATTTGTTGTGTTCTCTTTTGCTTTCTTTCTCTTTCTAAAATCCCAGTAAGAAAAGCCATATGTTCAATGGGTCTTTTGCTCCAGCCTGAAAGTCTTGTATTTTTGTATGCTGGTGGCATATGAGGATAATCCAATGTGATGAAATTAAAATACTGCTTTTTAACCCACAGATATTACAAATATGAACTTCTTCCACAATTACTTCTATTGGCTCATTTACTCACACACGTAGAAGTCAAAGAACTGAGCTCTATTATGTTTAAGTTTGGTCACAGGACACGGTATGTGTCCAGATTTTGAAAAATCTCCAATGTGTGTGTCAGGACATGTAAAGCTAAGATCACTCCTTCCTAGTCATGAAGAGATTAACTTCATAGAAGTAAATTCGATCATATCATGTACCGTAAGCTTTGTGAACAAGCAAGACCTTTAGGATTTTGGTTTGGTATACTTGGGCTACTTCTCTACCGCCCTGATAAGTCACCCAGTAAAGGTGTCAGGCCAGAAGTATACAGCCTCTGTCCAAATTTTGCTAGTAATGTCTAGCCACAGAAATGTCTTCAAAGTATCAGAGAGGTGGAACATTTGGGAATCCCAGCCAGCCCAGAAGCTTCTGCTCCAGTATTTACTACACAGCCTGCATCCCACATATGCATCCAAGCACAACCTTCTAACCAGAACAGCCTTTTCCATAGGGAGCTTAGGACAAAGCTGTTTTTGCATTAAGAGTGTGATGTGACAAGATGATAGCAATACATGAGAAGCTGCTGAAGTGCATCATGTAGGCTTTGGTACCAGGTTACTATTGCAGGAGCAATTGTTGGCTGGCCGGCAGCGGTCACAGACAACAACAGTGCCTGTCAATCTTGCAACTAAGCTCAGGCTCATCTGTTTTTTTTACATTGCTGGAATCCACTATAAAGATCACAGGCTCTTGCAGAGATTTAATTAATTGGATGGAAAATTCGGGTTCAAAGGTCATTGTCGGCCTATGCCAGGAAAATGTGTGCCAACTTATTTTGAAAAATTAGCTTACTAGTTCCTGGAAGACAAGCCAATGGCATACACCCTCTGTATGCTGGGCACAATGCCCATGGCACATTGATTCATGAAACAGCAGTTTGATATCTGCAAGTTCATCAGTGATGTGACTTTAAGTGAACTTCACAACTATGCACTTTTTCTCTGTATTTATTATTGTCATCTACCACAGGTCATATCACAGGAACTCCACAGGTCTGTGCTGATAACCTTTTCCTCTGACCAACTATTTTTGTTCTGTTTCCTATCTTTCAGTCAACTCTTCATCTGTATGAGCTCATGACAATGTAATTCCTTTTAAGAAACTTTGATAAAGAACCATTTCAAAAGCTGCTGGATATTCAAAAGAAGTTGGTTTTCAGCTAAGAAAACGGCCCACTTTCCTTTTACACCTCAGTCATCTATTGGCCCTAGACTCTGTGATAAGCTTCCTACTTCTGCATTGTTACTTCTGACCTACGTCATTAATATTCTATGTTTAACTCATCAGAATTAATGGTCCCCCCCCTCTTTCCCTGTTTTGACATAATTTCTACTTTTTGAAGATTTGTGTCTTTTTTATTTCTAAATACCTCCCTCATACTGCTTTAAATACATCAGCCCTTTTTAGTTCCTTTAAACACTTTTAGGTAGATGATAGAACCTACTTTGACAATTATTAGGAGTATCCAATATGGTGTATTTAAATTTAAAAAAATGTGTAATCTGGAAACATTTTAGACCTTTTGCTAATTTTTTTTTCCCATTTATTTTGGGAAAATTTTGTAGTTCCTTATGTAGGTGATGGAGATGAAGGGAAATATCTTCTTTCCCATACCCTTTGGCTTTCTGGGTGGTCTTCTGCTGTACTTTTTCTTGATACGTCGTGAGGGTTTGCCCTGATAAGGGCTTCTTGGGTTATTCTCTGTTCAAGTCAGAGCTTTTTTTGCTGGCCTCACTTGAGAAGTTTACATCCCCAACCTAACCAGCAATGGCTTCATTGATCTTTGGTGTGTGCTCTGACTGAAAGTGTCGAGGGCAGGCTGACAGCAATCTCCCTGTGCAGATTCCATTTCCAGAAAATGATGAATATGTGATGCTTCCCTTTGGACATACTACCCACTTGCTGCAGGAGAGCAGAGACCATACAGGAGTTTCATTATTTGTTATGAATGATAGTATTTACAGCCTCATTGTGCCACTGACAGTGTCCGAGTGTGTAACAACACTGAGGTAGAGCAAACAGGGATGACAGCATGGGCCACAGAGTCTTGAGGAGTATATTGACTACAAGGATTGCAAAGGCAAGCTGGAAGCATACAGGACCCAGATAACACACTCTGGCACACTCTTTCGGGTGCTCTACCATTCACTCAGGGACAGTGCAGGAGCTGCACAGTGTAAAAAGCCAAAACTCAAAACCTGAGGACTCCTTTGACAGCAATCTTGCAGCACAATGTATACCCAAAACACAGACGACAACATTTAAATGTTTTTTTTCCACAGCTTGGCAGTCGCAATTGAAGATCATTCTCTCCATTGCAAAAAATGTGATTTTCAAAATGTCTCACCACTTGGGCCTACCAGCAGTCCTGAAGATCTGTCCAGCGAAAGAATTTCTGGATATTGAACTTCAGGAAAAAACCTGCCTTGTTTCAGGTAGAAAAGTCTTCTAGAAATTCACTCCAAACTGGAAGTTCTAAACCCTTGAAATACTGGACTTTTAGCTTTTTAAAAACACAAATTAAAAGATGGAAAAGTTTTCACCCCACTCTGCACATTTCAAAAACAAGGCAAATGAACAACACATATCTTTTATACGAGTCACTGCAGAAATGTGGGAACCACTGCTAAATTATTTCTGAGGATGAAGTTCCTGTTCATTACAGGTTAGCATCAGTGTGAAGTTTGGGATGACTTACCCTCAACTATTGGAGAAAAGAGCTCATGTTTGGTTTTAGCTATAATCCTTTATACCTCACAGAGGGACAAGGCATGACTTATCTCCAGCAGGTATGGATGGTCTCCTGATAGCAGAAATGATTCTCCTCATAGAAGCAAATGAATGGCTCTGGCTTCATATGTTGTGTAAAGCTACAGAGCTGAGACACTCCTCTGGGAAAGTGTTAGAGAGGGATGAAGCTTTCTCCAAAAATTGTCACAGCAGTCACTGTTCACCCGAACTCTTCCCCTGCAACATTAGCTTCCCCCTTTCCTAGGACCATCCCTCCTTTTCTTTGTTCTCCTCTGTAACACCCTGTTTTGTTTTGTTATTCTAGGCCCTCCTTTTTTGTGGTGCTTTAAGCTGTACTGGAGCACACCTTTGAATTGCCCTTGCTCTCTGCTCTGCTCAGTCAGCTGTCAAGCAGACTTGGGTTAATCATCAGCTTTCATGATATGCGTCTGAAAAACAGACAGAAAGTTGTGAAATATCACTCACACCAGCAATACGTTTTGTTTAGAGATCTGCAAAAAGTAGAGTTTTGCTCTAATTTTTTAATATTTCAGTAGTTTTAATGATCTCTGTAGGTATGGGCAGAAAAGAAACACGCTGCTTTATCCTAAGTTTCTTTTGGTCCAATCAGGGAGCAGAGATTTCCCTGCAAACCTGCCATCCTTCCCTCCCTAATTCTCCAGCACCCTGGCATTTCCCAGGATAGCCAGTTGGTTGTTCATCATGTAGCCATGCAGCTGTGAGGATGTCTGTGAGTGCAGCATCCCACAAAGGTAACTGTGCAGAATGACAGCTTGAAGTTCATGTACTGCTCCTATAGCATGATAGGTCTTCCCACAGAATCCCTCTTCCTGGTGAAACAGTGTCCTCTGTGACAAAGACTGAATGTTTTGTATCATGTTGGTTGCTTCCGGACTAACATAAGAACTTCTCTTTGCTTCAGTGGTACAGGAATGGAGTCAGTGTCTTTCTCCAGACTGTTGAACAACTTCTGCCTTCTTTGATTTAAATTCATTGGTGGACTCCTAGTTGGGATGATTCACCCTTGATAAGAGAGCACCCTAGCCTCATAGAGTAAACAGGCAAACAAACATGTCTTACATCAGATCAGGGACTTTTCCAATCACAAAGAGGTTCTGTATCCCAGGTTTTTTTTAGACCTCGGTTTTGAACTGTAGAAAATACAGAATTGATGCTCATACTGGCCAGGCTTTGCAGTGAACATACATGAAAGACTTCAAAAAACATTAGCATTAGAAATATCCACAGAGGTGTTTCTTGTTCTGTGATTTGCTCAAAGCTTCCAGAATGGTCTTAATTTTGCTTTACTATTTAAAGTGCTTATATTCTTTATGGGAAAAAAACACCTCTGATCAAAATTTTACTCCAAAGCACTTTGTGGAAATTTCTGCAGAAAAACATGAGTGTAAGTAGTCTCCCCCACAACACTCTCCTTCTTCATCTCTGCCCTGGGGCTGCTCCCTCAGCTTGTGCCACTCACACAGCTGTGCTGTGACCTGGACTACTTCCCTAAACTGACAGCCACAGGGTTTGTTTTAGCTAAATTATGTTTAACCTGGCTTAGCCCCAGTTCAGCTCACTGCTTTGGCTCATTACACAGAAATGAACATAACCACGTATGGAGGGAACCATACTGCTCAAGTCACTGCTTCCAACCAGAGAAATTATCATGAAATTACAAACTCAGCAACAGAATCAATTGTGTCGAAGTGAGTAATTTGGCCAGATGACTAATGCACTAGACTGCTAATCAACTTAAAGAACTAATGAAGTAATTCTGAGGAACCTACCTGAATATAATATATTAGCAATAGGCGTTTTGACGTGCGGAAACAAACTTCACAACTCACAGAGACTTGTAAAGCAGGTATGTTTACTGCGGCGCCAGGTGCAAGGGGGATCGCTTCTTCTAACTTCCACACCGAGTCACGAAGCATGCACCGATTTATTACGAAGCTTATCTAAGTAGGCTGGACTATTGTAATTATTTCTAGGAATTCATTCTCATATTCCACCCCCCTTTAGCTCTTGCGCAGTGTCGTCTGGTGGTCGTCTCTGGGGGTCTTCTGGATGAAGGCTTGTAGTCTTCCTTGCTGTGTGCTTTCACCTTTGGCTCAAAAATTCCTGTGTTGTCTGTGTTGGCTGAGTCCCAAGCCATAGAACCAGTTTCAGCTAGAGAGTTGCTTCTTACAGACAACAAAGTTCTGGTTATCAGTCCTTCTTTCTCTTCGTTTGTCTCCAAGCAGTCCTTGTTGGCTACATTTGAGCCACAACAGTCTTTGTTAGCAAGGTTACAAAGAACAGAACTAAACTGAATAACAGTTTTAAACTCTTACTTTAACATAGATGCAAAGATATATAATAAAATTAAACTAAAGCTATAGCAAGATCGAACTAATCATGAATTTCCCACATCTGTTTTCTGTGTAGCGCAATGAATCTGTAAAGCAAAAGGTATACAAGTAAAGTTCTCTCCATCTCACAAAAGGAGAATCCTCGCAGTATTAAACCAGAGGAGAGACGCTGCTCTGACACATGATCAAAAAAGGCATACTAAAATGCAAATGAGCTGCAGAAAATAAGAAGTGGTAAGTTCTTCCAAACATCCAAATGACTTTATTATTAATTAAATTTTTTATTTATTCATGCTAGATCGTTAAAGCAAACCTGCAATCTGTTTTAGCTATTTTAATGATTTGCTATCCAGAAATTCTTGGAATAAGATAATTTAGAGAATTGTTAAAACAATTTAATTGAAAATATATAGTTCAATGAACATGATTAAGCTGTAGCAGTAAAACCTGTTCTTCGTATTCAGCTGTGCAAATGGTACCAGAGTACCAGTGTTTTGCTATGCTGGATAAGTAGCTGACTGAGCCTAACATCAGTGTGAACAGAAGGGGGTGATGTTACTTCAGCTTGTGCAAGGATCTGCACTTCCTAAGAACTGAACAAAAAAATTGCCTCTAACTTCATTAGCTCCACAGAGAGAAGAATGAAATACCTAGGAAAAGAAATGAACTGATTGTATTTACATTAAATGAGACTTCTAAAATTCTTCACTGCAGTTTGAGAAGTTTTTTTTCCCCTACTCATCATTGTGGGGTGAACCAACTTACAAAAGGCGCATGAAGTGCACAGAGATATTTAGAATACAGTTCTGCAGCATTACTACACAATGTCCCATTTTTCATGGCACATTACTCTTGAAAATACGATCTATGCATTGCACAATTATGTAGCCACAAATGGCACATAATTTGGGATACAGAAGACCTTTTCTTTGTGCCCTGCTGGTTGGAGTTGGGTGGAAAGTGAGAGAAGATGAGAAAATATCCCACAGCAGTGGAAAAGAGCTGCAGGTGGGTACCCAGCGGAGATGTCCATGGTAATGTTAATTTACACCCCTGCTCCAAGGAAAAAAACACTGGAGCAAGAATTTGATGAGCTAATGGTAGCAAGGGGAGCCATGCTATGCCATTGACAGCAGGAAGTATGAGGTGGCTCATGTTAGAAAGGTTTTTAGATTTTGGTTGCTTTCATGTGTAAAGCCTGCTTGCTATTTCTTTGGCAAAGTAGCAATTGGTCCTTGGGACTGGTTAGTCAAAACGCCATGCTGTAACTCATTACCACAACAGTGCTGACCTGCACAGAACTTATCATGTAAAAGAAATGTGTTCACCGTTGGATTTTAATAAAAGGCGTATGGGGTAAACACATTCTGCCACAAAAAATTACTATAGTACTGTTAAAAGCTGAGGAGAATACATTGAAGAATGATATGACAAATAAAAAAATTCACTGCTGTTCTAGCAGGTTTTTAGAGTCTGGCTAGAATAGTTAATCTAAAGATTATTTTGGAAGCTGATTCAAAGAGTATGCTCCACACCCACATATCTTCAAGTAGTAGACAAACAGGTTATATACCGAAAAAGTCCTCTGCTGAAGGAAAGCAACTTTCTATAGCCATCTTTTCTCACAAACCTCTGCTTGTATTTTTCTGTCTCCTGCACTGTTGATAATTTTGATTCACAAGAATGTCAAGCTTTTAAAAGGTTGTATTCCTCTCCAAAGGTGAAGCTAAGTATTCCTAACATCATGCAAAGTGGTCTGAGGAGAAGAGAGAGTTTTGAAAACATGCATTTATGACTCCTTGAAACTGTGATAATCACTTGGAGACTTGGCAGTGTATCATCGCTGACCTTTTCTTGTGAGCACTCATAACTGCAGAGAGATCAATTAATTAAGATTTACAAAAATGTTTTGAAGATGTAAGATTCCAGATGCTGCAAGTACGACAGAAAATCTTAGATACTGTCTACTTATTTACAGAACAGTCTGCCTAGGGGAACAATACTGCAAACTGCAGAAGTTGTAGTAGCAGCATGAAATCCAGGGTTAGGAAGGAAGAAGTATGATCCATAATACTTTTATCTGTAGACTTCTTCTATGTAAACATGTATTTCAGAGACACCAGTACAATATGTACATAGAATTTTTTTCCAGTAGTGTCCAAGAAGTGTTACATGCTGCCTGAAGGAAAGTCCATAGTCACCACTCAGAAAAAAAGCGAAGTATTTGGTTTGCAAGCCCACCTGGTGGATTTTGCTCATCATAAAAGTCATAAGTTTGGTGATCTTTGAAGTTAACATGGCAAAATGTTACTGAATTAGCCAAATCACAGTACTGGACAAGGAACCCACTTCAGTTTCTCTTATTCCCAGTTTAGCAGTGAAATGAATCATGTGCTTACTTTAAAGCACATGAGTAAATCTCATTGAAATCAGTAGGATTTATGCACATATTTAAGTGCTTTCCTGAATTGCAGCCACTGAAGAAATATGACTAATCTCATTAATTAAGGAAATAGGAGTTAGTCCAAGTTACTTGATGACAAACACTCTGTTTATGGGGAAAGAGCTGTGCTTTTTACATCTTCACTGTCTTACACTTTAAAAAATAACTGCAAGCCAGGAAGGGAAATTCAACTTTCTGTAACACGATGATACTGTAATCTGTGCAGCAACACCTTTGTGATTGTTCCTTTGCTTGTTTGAGCTGCTGACATTTCCTACTCCCTAACAAATTTGTTCTCAGTTTGGCAGTCCCTTTTAACTGTGTTCTCTTTTTCCTCTCTCCTTCCTCTCCCCCCTTCAAATCTTTTCTATTTTGAGTTTGGAAAAATTATACAGATTAATGCTGAATAACCAATACAAAGGAAAATTGTAATTTTAGACATTTAGGTCCAAGTTTACTGATGTAAATCCTCGCAGCTCCACCACAGTGATTGAAGAAACATGAGATGAATGCTGGCTGAGGTTTTACACCTCAGGGTTGGGGTTTTTTCCTTCTTGTAGAATGTTTAGAGAAGAATTAAAGCAATTTTCTTAGATTTGCTATTAAAAACTGTTCTGCAGTTTGTGGTTTTTTCCCTGTGGATTGCAAAAAGCATACATAAGCTTGATACGTCCTACCTAATTTGCAGGTGAGTAGCTGTGATTTAGTCCTATAAATCAGGTAATACATTTTTTGATGAGTGTGGGTGCGCTTCCTGAAAAGTTATTATTACATAGAAACTCATAAAAATTATTTCTTTAGACCCTGATTCAGAAGTTCCATTCTGTAGAGATTTTCATCTATTAGTGTTAAAAGACTGCAGAAAGCAAATACAGGGAACGTGATGTCAATTTAGAAACAGCTTTTTTTTTTTTCAGAGAAAGCCTAGTCTGTATACAATAAACCCCCAGAAGTTCAAATCACACAGTTTGCATATTATAACTCTTTACACACACACAAAAAAGCCAATTATCGGATTCATGTTATGTGTGCAAAAATCGCCTCAGAACCCAACAACGTAAGTAAGAGGGAGAAAGCATAGAAAAGTAAGGACATATTGTCAAGTAATATAAAACAGAGACTATCAAAGGAAAACCTCAGCTAGAGGAAAACGGCTTGATGTCCAAATGGACACCGGTGACAAGTGGTGTCCTTCAGGGGTCTGTACTGGGACCGATGTTGTTTAACATTTTCATCGATGATTTAGACAGCGAGATCAAGTGCATCCTCAAAAAGTGTACAGACAATACCAAGCTGAGTGGTGCATTTGACACACCAGAAGCATGGGATATCATCCAGAAGAACCTAGACAATCTTGAGAAGTGGGCCTCAGTGAACCTCATGAGTGAAGTGCAAGATTCTGCATCTGGGTCGGGCAACCCCTGGTATCAGTACAGGCTGAGGGATGAAAGGATTGAGAACAGCCCTAAGGAGAAGGACTTGGGGGTACTGGTTGATGAAAAGCTTGACATGAGCCACCAATGTGCATTCACAGCCCAGAAGGCCAACCATATCCTGGGATGCATCAAGAGAAGCATGGCCAGCAGATCGAGGGAGGTGATTGTGCCCCTCTACTCTGCTCTGGTAAGAGCCCACTTGAAGTCCTGTATCCAGTTCTGGAGCCCCCAGCACAAGAATGACATGGACCTGTTGGGGTGGGTCCAAAGGAGATGATCCGAGGACTGAAGGACCTCTGCTATGTGGAAAGGCTGAAAGTTGTTCAGCCTGCAGAGGAGAAAGCTCCAGGGAGTCCTTATAGCAGTCTTTCAGTTCCTGAAGGAAGCCTATAGGACAGATGGGGAAAATATTTTCAGCAGGGCTTGTCATGATAGGACAAGGAGTAACGGCTTTAAACTAAGGAAGGGTAGATTTAGACTAGATATAAGGAAAAAAGTTTTCACCATGAGTGTGGTTAAATACTGGAACAGGTTGCCCAGAGAGGTAGTGGAGGCCCCATCCCTGGAAGTGTTCAAGGCCAGGTTGGAAGGGGCTCTGAGCAATCCAGTCTAATCAAAGATATCCCTGCTTACTGCAGGGCCATTGTGCTAGATGACCTCTAAAGGTCTCCTCCAACCCAAAGCATTCTATGATTCTATAAAAAGCATTGTTTTAGTGGAAAGACAGAAGCAACATATAAAACAGATATAAAACCAAGTTTCCTTTCAATCTCTTCACTCGATCTATAGATTTTGTGTGTCCTAAAGTTTACCAAAGAGGTTTGTAGGAGTTGAAACTCAAAGCTGCCTATTTTCACTTTCAGAATGGACTGCTTTCCTAAGAAGTGAAAACAGCAAAATTTAGTTCTACACTAGTTTCCAAATGGTGTTCCCTTGCTCTTACATGGCAAGCCTAGCTAAGAACAGAAGAATGTGTTTCATTACTTCTTTTTAACCTGGCCCTCTGCGGTTGATTATATCCTGTAGGTAAAAGAGAGATAATTAATACATAAAACTACCACTTTTTTCATCTATGGAGTTAATTAAAAATCTAATTTATGTTGGGATGCTAGCTGCCCTTATTATTTTTTGCTCTGCCTGGGGTGGTTATATGGTTGAACGGTAGGAAAGTAATTCAACATAATGTCTGCAGATTTTATGTTTATGAGCCCTTCTTGAAATAGTCCTGGAGAATGATGCATTAGGTTATTAAGCAGGACCAACACAGCGAGTCTTTCGTAAACACCTGTTTCTCTGGTGTTGCTTACATGTGTGAATTTGCTTGAATTAATTGTAGTGCTGTTCTTGCTGCAAAAATTAATCAGCTACTAGAATTTCTGTTGCAAGCATCCAGTTTCAGAAACATATAAAATAGTGTAAAATTTTCTCTGAACTGAAATGCTCAGAAAAAGTTATTCAAAACATTACCGTACTTAAAAAGAGATGGGCTTAAACTGTGAATTCCAGCTGATACACAAGGCATTGTAACTATTTGATGTGTGTTCAAATTGAGGATAATTCACACTTTTTGTGCACCTTATTTATCTTTCCACAGCTCTCCACAAAAGTAAGTGGAGACAGGATAATCTGCAGATTCATATGCAGATATTAAAAATATGAAGAATAACAGAGCCTCCAGTGACAGAAACCTGTAAGAGGTGATAATTAGGTCCTAATCAATTTTAACACTTAGTCATTTCTCTGAACATCTTAAAATTTAAGACTGGGAATGTTCCCATTGCTGTAACTCTGTGGCAGCAGAGAAAGGTGCCAACAGGAAAGACTTCCTGTTGGCAATATCTCTTGCATATTCTTAGATAGCTGTTTGTGTTGCTATATGCCCTTTAGAGAAGTGAAGTATTATACATAAGGAGATGAGCAGAATTTCTTATCTGCAGGTATGATGACAGGGCATAAAAGGACTGGCAGGGAACAGAACTGAAAGGGGCAGAAAAACTCACCTGGTTAACAGGTGGCTCAGAGACTGGTGCCATCAGTCAAATTTTGGCTTCTTTGATCATGGGGAGGTGTACACAGCACCGGGCCTGCTGGCAACAGATAGAACTCAGCTATCTCAAAGGGGAAAAAGAATTCTTGGCCACGAGCTGGTGGGGCTCATTGAGAGGGCTTTAAACTAGGTTAGAAGGGGGAAGGGGACATCGCCCAGCTCACTAGGGACGAGCCCCGGCTTGGCGTGCCAAGGCCAGAGGTGAGATTGACAGCCCAGCTCAAGTGTGTTTACACCAATGCACATAGCATGGGCAATAAACAGGAGGAGCTGGAAGCCATTATATAGCAGGACGGCTACGACTTGGTCGCCATCACAGAAACGTGGTGGGACAACTCGCAGGACTGGCATGCTGTCATGGATGGCTACAGACTCTTTAGGAAAGACAGACCAACAAGGAGAGGTGGGGGAGTTGCTCTATATGTGAGAGAGCAAGTGGAATGTATTGAGCTTGGCCTGGGGGCAAATGAGGAACAAGTTGAAAGCTTGTGGGTTAGAATTAAGGGACAGGCTCATAATGGTGACATTACGGTGGGTGTGTACTACAGGCCACCTGACCAGGAGGAGGAGGTTGATGAGGCCTTCTACAGACAGCTGCAAGCAGCCTCACAATCACAGGCCCCGGTTCTCATGGGGGACTTCAACCACCCTGACATCAGCTGTGAAGACCACACAGCTAGGCATTCGCAAGACAGGAGGTTCCTACAGAGCATCAATGATAACTTTCTGATGCAAGCGGTGGAGGAACCAACAGGGAAAGGTGCTTTGCTGGACCTTGTATTAACAAACAAGGAGGGACTGGTGGAGGATGTGAAGGTCGGAGGTAGACTCGGCTGCAGTGACCATGAAATAGTAGAGTTCAGGATCCTGAGTGGAGGAAGCAAGGCGATAAGCAGGATCAAAGCCTTGGACCTCAGGAGGGCTGACTTTGGCCTCTTCAAGGAGCTACTGGCAGGAATCCCGTGGGCCAGGGCTCTCGAAGGCAGGGGGGTCCATGAGTGCTAGTCGCTCTTTAAACGACACTTCTTCCATGCACAGGAGCAATGCATCCCCCTGAGAAAGAAATTGAGCAAAGGAGGCAGGAGACCTGCATGGTTAAACAAGAAGCTTCTAGTGGAGATCAGGCAGAAGAGAAAGGTTCATGGAACGTGGAAAGAAGGGTAGGCCACTTGGGAAGAGTACAAGAACGTGGTGAGAGCATGTAGGGATGCGACGAGGAAGGCCAAGGCCCACCTGGAATTGAAGCTGGCAAGGGATGTCAAAAACAACAAGAAGGGCTTCTTCAACTACATCAGCAGCAAAAGGAAGGCTAGGGACAATGTGGGGCCGCTGCTGAATGAGGCGGGTGTCCTGGTGACGGAGGATGTGGAGAATGCAGAGCTACTGAATGCCTTCTTTGCTTCAGTCTTCAGTGCTAAGACTGGCCCTCAGGAATCCCAGGCCCCGAAGGTATGAGAAGAAGCCTACAAAGAGGACGACTTTCCCTTGGTCGAGGAGGACTGTGTGAGGGATTGCTTAAGCGATCTGGACGTCCACAAATCCATGGGCCCCGATGGAATGCACCCACGAGTGCTGAGGGAGCTGGCGGATGTCATTGCTGAGCCACTCTCCATCATCTTTGAGAGGTCCTGGAGGACAGGAGAGGTGCCCGAGGACTGGAGAAAGGCCAGTGTCACGCCAATCTTAAAAAAGGGCAAGAAGGAGGACCCAGGGAACTACAGGCCGGTCAGCCTCACCTCCATCCCGGGAAAGGTGATGGAGCAGCTTATCCTGGAGGCCATCATCAAGCAAGTGGAAGAAAAGAAGGTTATCAGGAGTAGTCAGCATGGATTCACCAAGGGGAAATCATGCCTGACCAATCTGATAGCTTTCTACGATGACATGACTGGCTGGGTAGACGAAGGGAGAGCTGTGGATGTTATCTACCTTGATTTCAGCAAGGCTTTCGACACAGTCTCCCATGATATCCTCCTGGGGAAGCTGAGGAAGTGTGGGCTGGATGAGTGGTCGGTGAAGTGGATAGAGAACTGGCTGAATGGCAGAACTCAGAGGGTTGTCATCAGCGGCGCTGAGTCTAGTTGGAGGCTGGTGACAAGTGGTGTCCCTCAGGGGTCAGTACTGGGCCCAGTCTTGTTTAACTTCTTCATCAACGACCTGGATGAAGAGTTAGAATGTACCCTCAGCAAGTTTGCTGACGACACCAAACTGGGAGGTGTGGTAGATACACCAGAAGGCTGTGCTGCCATTCAGCGTGACCTGGATAGGCTGGAGAGCTGGGCAGAGAGGAACCTGATGAGGTTCAACAAGGGCAAGTGCTGGGTCCTGCACCTGGGGAGGAACAACCTCATGCACCAGTACAGGCTTGGGGTGGACCTGCTGGAGAGCAGCTCTGCGGAGAGGGACCTGGGTGTCCTGGTGGACGACAGGTTAACTATGAGCCAGCAGTGTGCCCTGGCTGCCAAGAAGGCCAATGGGATCCTGGGGTGCATCAAGAAGAGTGTGGCCAGCAGGACAAGGGAGGTTCTCCTTCCCCTCTACACTGCCCTGGTGAGGCCTCATCTGGAGTACTCTGTCCAGTTCTGGGCTGCCCAGTTCAAGAAGGATGAAGAGCTACTGGAGAGAGTCCAGCGGAGGGCTACAAGGATGGTGAGGGGACTGGAGCATCTCCACTACGAGGAGAGGTTGAGGGAACTGGGCTTGTTCAGCCTGAAGAAGAGAAGGCTGCGAGGGGACCTTATAAATGCCTACAAATATCTGAAGGGTGGGTGTCAGGAGGATGGGGCCAAGCTCTTTTCAGTGGTGCCCAGTGACAGGACAAGGGGCAATGGGCACAAACTGAGGCACAGGAAGTTCCGTCTGAACATGAGGAGGAACTTCTTCTCTCTGAGGGTGACGGAGCACTGGAACAGGCTGCCCAGGGAGGTTGTGGAGTCTCCTTCTCTGGAGATATTCAAGACCCACCTGGACAAGGTCCTGTGCAGCCTGCTGTAGGTGACCCTGCTTCGGCGGGGGGTTGGACTAGATGACCCACAGAGGTCCCTTCCAACCCCTACTATTCTGTGATTCTGTGATTCTGTGACAATGTGAGGATCCAGTTCACAAACCAGGACAAGAGAATCACTAGGATGTAACTTGCAAGTTGTGAGATTGATTCCCAATGACAAGATGGAGGGAAGAAAAAAAGATTTAAAATCTGACTTTTCTGAATCTTTTGACCTATTAATGTCTCAGTAGAAGGGTTCCATCATGTCTCGTATTAGCTATTGAACTGGCCCTGAGACATGAATTAGTTTAAATACTCCTATAAAAGTTTTGGAACACAAGCTGCCACTTAAAGCATTGTGCTATTTTCTCAGTTGGTGGTGCAGGAGACTTTGATACTCACTTGGCCTTCCCTTTCCTCTTGGCATAAATGATTACAAAAGTTAAACGGGAGCTCATGGCTTCTGTTTTCAAACAGAAAACTCATCTATGAGTAATCGTGTTTTTTGCGGCAGGTATAGCCCAGATTGATGGTATAGTATGGTTGAAACTGGTCTTGATGAAAGCAATAAAATAGTGGTATCTTTTCAGCAGACCACTAACATGGACTCTGGTTTCCTCTCAGTCTTCACAACTTGGCATGTGGGTCCCACAGACCCAAAAGCAGTGGCTCGTTTTTATTGTCTCTTTAAACAAATGTCTCTGTGAACAGATGAATGTTTGGAAGGCCAGTTCCCTATGGCTCTCTCCATGATTGATGGTCTGGTATATAATCTAAATTTTGAACTCAAGCTGTAGGCTCTGTCTCAATGGGGACTGATTTGTGCCTTTCACTTCCAGCCAGCTATCCATTGTTGTGAAAGTGGTATTTCTGCCTTTTTCGTAATTGATTGAAATTGGTAAATATATTCCTATATTCATGAATTTGCATATGCAGTTTTACTGGACTACTTTGCTACAACTGTCAGTTTTCAACGCAATGATTCTGGCAACTCAATAGCTCTGTTCTACAGCTCCTAAAGACAAGACACGAATTTAAGTCACAGGTGATGGGAAAGAAAAGAGGAGATTAGTGTAATATGCAAAGCAGGAGCAGATTAATGCCTCCTGTTTGTTCTTGCAAATGCTTTTACTATCATTTTTCTTTAATATTCGAGCAAAGGAGGAAAATGCCAAAGGAGTATGCAATGGGCTTTCGCATGTAGTGATTGTGCCCTTCTGTCTGCTGAAAAAAAATAAGTGTTTCTCCTTTTCCCAGAAAGCAAAAAGGAGAAAATTCCCAGAATTCAGGATGGTTCCTCAAATGCTTCCCTCATGATTGCCTTCTGGAGGGACGCACTCTTCCAAATGCACATCAGAGTCCTCTATCAATATGGGTAGATTAGATACTGAAAGAGTCGATTTCCCCAAGTTTTTGACTAAATTTTGGTGAAATTCTTGTCCTTTGGAAATTCTTACAGCCCAGGAGCTCAGAGCCCATGCAGATGAGCAGGCACTAGCTTATAATATTAGTTCATAAATTCCAAACATATGAATACACCCTGCAGTATGTTACACTGTTGACTTTTCAGGGCATGCCTGTTTATTATAGGCCTGAAGGGGGGTAATACACAATGCCATGTCACATTTCTTCCATCTGATCTAATCTTAGCTAGAAATAGTCCTCCTGTTCCTCTCCTTGCAAGGGAAACCTCCAGCTTTCTCACATTTACCACAAAGGAGGTGAATACACTGTGTGGGATTTGTACTTAGAGATCTACCCAGCTGTAATTAACAAAAAATTCTATAAATTCTATAAATCCTATAAATTCTATAAAATTCTATAAGCCTCAAAGGCAACAATATTTTCCCTTCACACAGTAAGGGAATAAATCCTTCCACTCCCATTCAGTAGACACAGCATGCATCAAATTTGCAGAAATCCCAGGAAACTTCCATTTCTTTCAAATTATCTATTTTTGTGCTCTGAAAAACTCCAAAGAGCAATTTTACCTTTTAGTTGGCCTCATTTTTCCAAGAAAACGTACCTCTGTTTACCCCATTTTCTTCTCTATTTAAAGCATGAATGCACTATTTCTGATCTAAGAATGTGTTCTGAAATACTGTAAACTTTCAAAGTAATTTATTAGTAAATGTTACTAACAGCTAAAATTATTAATGTCAAAAGCTGTTTCTTAATGTCATAGGCATGCGTCATCTGAGATATATCATCTCATTGTTTTAATCCTAGTTGACAAATATAAACAACAAAAAATACCACACACTCTAGCACTTCCAGACTGGCAGAACTTCAGGAATCAAGTATTGCACATAGAATGAGTATGAAGAAATTGCAGTAAATTAGACATGACCTGCTCATGAGCTTTCACAAGCAAAAGGTACTAGCAGACAGCTATCAAAAAATGTATTTGAGTGACAGAGCTTGTTGCTTGTTAAAAAATTGTAGGATAATCTGCTATAGTATATACCAAGTAACCTTAATTTCCTTTTGTCTTAAATAGAATGCAGAGCTTTTGTTGTTGTTGTTGGAAAGATTATTCATCATTCTGTTTTATAAGACTTTGATATAGCACAAAGAAGTTAGTTCTTGTATGCGAATAGTCTGTGAATGTAAATATTTGTCACTGTTTATGACCATCAGACCACAATACAAACTCTAACAATCAGTGGAAAATTATTCATTTAAGTGTTCTCACCAGTTGCTAATAGACTGAAAGAAGTCACAGGTTGGCCTTCAGCTGGAATCTTTACTCAAACCTCGTCAAATCCTCTTATGCCTTTATAAGACCAAATTCTTATTACTGAAAAAAAAGAAAGAAGTGTGCATATATAGGTTATCATGGCACAAAATAGTCTATCTTGTTAAAAAACCAGCACTAAATCCTTTCCTGTACATTTACTCATGCTTTAGGCTATCACTCAGCTAAACTCATTATAGCAACTGAGCACCGTTTAAGAACATATTTCTTCACCAGTCCAATAGCACTTTTGATTTTTTCAACATGCTAATGAAGCATGCGTTGTCTGAGTATTAGCATACTCATATGAATACTTTTTTATTTAATTGCCACAGCAGCAAGCAGCAATATTATTGCTGAAGTTGGTTTTTCACTGCCTTTTCTGAAAGCTGTTGCACTTGTTAGTGAACAAGAGATTTGAGTTCTGTTCTCCTTCCACCCCCAGTCTGAGTGTCGAATATGACTGGGAATATGATAGAACCGATTTTCCATCAATTTGCTAATAAGAAAAGTGTTTTTGAACAAAGCTCTAATTGTCATTGTAGGTGACAGTTGTGTTTTTACTCTCTAACCTCAGACTGAGTTTCAAACTGAAGCTCAAGAATACCAAGGCCATTGAGTATACAGCAGAACTGTTACCTTCCATGTTGTGCAGGAGTTTCAGTGACACGACGGCCATATGGTCATTTGCCCAAACATTGTGCAGCAATGGAAGTGAGTAGTGTTTGTTCTGATCTGGGAAGTATCCATTGACAGACTGCAGACAGGACAGACAGTAAGTCAGAGACTATCAACACAAATGAAAGGAAATTATAGAAGGAGGAAGAAGCTAATATTTCATCTTCAAAAAGTGATAAACATTCCCACATGAAAAAGACATTTATTCATCTAATGAATAAGTAGGATATTCAAAACAAAGATGTTTTCTTAGGCGGTTAGGATCACTGGCAGCAGTTACATTAAGCTGACTTCCCATTTAAATTACAGTCTTAAGGAGAGGTCCAATAAATTATTTTCTGCCAACCCACATAACACATCTGTTAGGAGTGTGAGAGAGGACGAAACACATGATGGCAAGAGTATTGACACTTTGAAGTCTTTTCTAACTTTTTTTAGCTATTGGGACTTGTCTGGAGCAGAATAAAGCACAGCTTGACTAGCACAGAGAGGGAGTGCAAGCTGGCATACTCTGACTGCTATTAATGCTTGCTTCCAAAAGCATCTGACAGGCATCCATTTTATACTGAATACCTACAACGCTTTTTTCCTCTCCAAGATAAATATCTACTTATGCTTATGTGTGTATAGCATAAATGTATTTCTGTTATGATTATATTTATGTTAATAAAATCCTGGATTTGGAAGAAGAATTCGAAACAGCATCATTGGACAGAAATTGTGGTATAAGGAAAGACCATAGCTAAGAATGCATCTATGTCCATTCAGGGAGCTTAAATGTGCAGAGGTTGACCGTGAGGAACTTAAACGTGACAACATCACATTCCAGTGAAGTCCAGTCATTTGTGGATGTGCTAGCTTGTTCCACTTCAGCCACAAATCAGGAACGGAAATCTCTCCTAGAAAGAGGGATACTTTCAACCATTTCTTGTCCTTCCTTCAAACAGTTGTGGCGAGAACTGTGGGGAGTGAAGAGTGAGGTCAAAGGAGTTCCACGTCCACACTGGCATTTTAGAAAGCAAAGCAAATTGCAGTGAGCAGCAAAGAGGGCTAGAGGTAAATGTGAAGTACTTGCCTGAAACCCTGGAATGTGACAAAGCATCTGCAAGTAGTAATGGCATCAAAGGCAGGGAGGCAAGAGATGAGTTATTCTGCTGAAGCAGGGAAGCAAAATTCTCTCTGTTAAAAATACCAAGAATATTTTTTTGTCTTTATTTTTTTTCAGTCAGAAAATCTTGTATTTGTTCCGTGCAGAGAATTTGTATGTTAGAAAAAAATAATCATGTTAACAAGTCCAGGTATTTCTTTGTTATCTCTACATCCCTTCAGAGTAAGACTTACAGATGTTTAAACAAGAGCTTATTGTTTAATTTTTCCACTATCTTTAGACTAGTCTGAATGTGCCACAAATATGAACAATCTTGCATTCCACTTTAATTGTTAATATTGGTAACCAGGATGAGCAGCATAAAAACAGATTATGCTTGTATTCAGAGAAGCCCAGTAGTTAAGAGGTTAGTCTGTTAAACCTGTTAATATTGCCCATATACATAATCAGTTGTGCAAAAGAACAGTGTTGCAATTCCATTTTATGAAATCAAAATCATGACTAAGGTGACCTGAATAATCCTTGAGAATAACAGCTTTGAAGAGAGAGATGTGTTTGTAATAAAATGCCCATTATCTGCTTCCACCCATTGGGTAACCTGCTTTTACCCTTCAACCCACCAATCTGCCATGCTGAAATGTCTGGGAGAGGTAGTGCTTCTGGAAGTGACACATCAGAGTCAGTGAATCTGCCCAGCCAGGGCTGAAATGCCATTTCTGGATCCCTGCTCCTGAAGCAGCAGCGCTCTCAGGAGCAGCAATCCACAGGGCTGCAGCACAGTCCTGGTTCAGAGAGACAGCTGATGGCGGTGATGGGGGGAAGCTCCTACGTCTGTAGGTTAACTGATATACTGGAAAATTCCCAGGTGCCAAGGGATTTTTCCATTTAAAAAGACAATTATTACCCTCCTCTGTGACAAGATAATTGTGCACACTGTAACTTTGTGTCTGCCTGAAGTCTGTGCATATTCCTTGAGCTGGCCTCTGGTGGAAGGATGATGTTCACTCTTCTCAGCCATTTCTCTTGTGCTCAATTCCTTCATATGTTTTCAGTCCAAAGTTTAAAGGTTCATGGCCATCCAAGCACCATTTTCACTGGTACCACTCTTAGTCCTAAATTTGAAGAAAGTGCATCTTCTGTGATCGTGCTGTGTGTCTATCTTTTCTTCCTCTTTTGTCAATCATGAGTGACTTTGACAGTTGAATAAGGATTTCAGTAATAAAAAAGTTCATGCAAGTTGCCTTATACAAGAGAGTAGGCAGAGGAGTAAAAGCGTAAAATACTCAAACTCTTGGAAAAGCAGTCTTGTCAATTCCATGCGAATAGCTAATTAGGGGGAAAGCCTTAATAAGCGGATTCAATCAACCATGAGAGACAAATCATAGAAAATGAGGCATTGTTAGTTCTGGGTCATGAAACTATTTGTTTAATATAGCTGATGGTTTCGAAACTCATTACTTACACAGGGAAGGGTGTAGATTCAGCCAAACTTCACCTCTGTGGAAAGCTTCTTATTTTCTTCTGTGCCCATATGGTAGCTTGTGCATATCCGTGATTCACACGGGTGAATGAATCACATGATTCACCCAATTAAATATACTAAAATCTTTTGGGCTCACCAAATAGTAAGTTATTTAAGCTCTTTAACACTGAGAGGCATCAGCTGCAATTCTGGATTTCAAGGAAATACTTGAGATCTTTTTGGAATGCACATTAAATTTTCCATCATGAACTAAAATTTTGAAAGTGTAATTCAAGTTGCTGGGTTAACCTTTGGTCTCTCCTACAGGTCTGGAACTGACTCGTTAGGGAACCTGCGACTGTATGATAGATAAGAGCCCTGCAATGCAGACAGGAGTTTACAGGGATTTTCCAAAAGGGTGATGTGCATTACTCCCTTTGTGAAAGTGTTTTGAAGACAAAAATTGTGACAGGCTCTAAGAGATGTAAACAGCCTTTAAAAGTAATTATATTTTATCTTGTGTCTTGAGAAAATCAACTGTCTTGTGGACTATGACAGTATTCCTAAAATGTATTAGTAAAACAGACAAACGGTAGTAAAATGTTAAGTATCTTCATCCATTATGAAAAGGTCTTTCCTAGAAACATGTTCATGTTTCAGGGTGGTGTGAGTTCAAGGGAATAAATGCTGCCTCATAAAATTCAATACATTAATGGGCAATTTAAAGTTCACCATTTTTCTTCTTGCTTAAGTCACCTTTTCCTTCCTGTCACAGTTTTGGTGCAAAGCAAGAGACAATGCAATCACCTTTTTTTTTTGTTTTTTTCAAATATTAGAGAGGAAAGTATACTTGGGTCCAGTAAGTGCTTCCTAAATGAGGAAAGGAGAGAAAAATTACATGAAAACACACTGAACACATAAAAACATTTTGAAATACAATGTGTGAATTTGGAAAGAAAAGTGTTCAGAAGAAAAAATACTTTACAGAAAAGGGCACTTCAAATTATTAAGGAAAAGCAAAATTGGAATTAAATGAGGACATTATAAGCATATATATTTTGCTGCATAGTTATATCTACCTATGCATTTTGTATGATCTATCTAAATACAACTGTATCTGCAACCCAAAAATGAGTTCTGTTTCAACTCCATCTCCAACACACACAGACATCCAGTGTGTCTGTGTATGCTAGTGCTGCTATATACAACTTTATGCCATTTGAAATAAATTGCACCTTAAATTTGAAGGCAATTTTAGGTAGTTTGGTGTGCAGTACAGATCCCATCTTTGATATTTAGCAAGCCTGAGATCTTCTAACTTGTGAAGTCTGCATGTCTACAAACTAGTATGGATGTGTTTGTGTTTATTACCTTTTTCCATGTATGCCTTGAAATGACTAAATTACAGGTATTTTACATGTGTTTTGTGGTACAAGACAGATACCGTCCGCTAGTATAATTTATCTTGAAACACCCTGTTTTACAAAATTACAGAAAAGCACAGCAATTTGCTCTTTTTTTTTACATATATATCTAAGACTATAGCAAAATCTTCAAAGCCCAGAAGATGCCTTCTAGCTAAGAACTTAGCCATGTAATAAACAATTTTCATCAAAGCACTGGGTTTGTGGAAATAGACTACAATTGTGGATTTAAAATTTTGATAATGTTCCTTACTTATTAGCTATTTTGTCTTTTGTATTTTGACCTAATTCAGCCAGCAAAGGCATTAACCCTTATGTAAGATTAGATACACATATATACACATACAACAACCCAAATCAGATTAGCTGCAATCAAGGTAATTGTGTTGAACAAAATTGTTCATCTGTGCTTTGCAGCTGCCTTTTCGATCTAGTGTTTGATCACAAGTGACTGAGTTATACATATGTTCTTCCTTAATCCTGGATAACTTAGGTTTTATTTTAATACATAATCACTGCTTTAAAACTCAAGGCTGAGAGTACAGAGTATTTAGTTTTGCATACAAATTAATTCAATTTTAAAAATTATTTTTCTTTGGTACAATTTTTTTAATGGAGACTGCGTGGAATTGAGGTTCCCAGCATCTGAGACAGTCATTGAGACTGCCTGTTCTCCAACACCACTGCCAGTTATCAACAGCTACTTTTGCCAATTTTCACTTTCTTTCAGCAGTTAAAATGAGACTCTGACCATACTCAAGTGCTAAACACCACACAGTGAGAAAGCAGGTGCCTTTCCTGTTTTTTTTTCCTGTGCTATTATAATCTAAACATAGGAAGTCAGTATGGCTTCTCATAAGCTCCAGTAGTTGTGTTTAGAGAAAAAAACAACAATGCCCCCCCCCCAAAAAAGAACAACAACTCTGGAGAACTTTAGGATCATGGTCATTGGTAGACCTGTTACCCAGTTTTTAAAGTTGATAAAGAGTTTGGACACTTTCCTGGAAAAGGGAAGTGTGATCTGTCATGTTTTCTCAGTCTGAGGGTGTTTGAAGCCATGATTCCCAGGTTATAGAAAGTATCTGAATTTATGGTTCAGATAACTTATGGTTGTGTCGATACCGTGACTTACAACCGTAACTTGTGATTACGGTGACATTTGAATTCTGGCACCTGCTACTCTTCATTACATTGAAACTAAAGCACTATCCATCTGGAAGGACAACAATCCAGAAGACAAGAAAGGTCAGACCTACTTTTGCCTACAACTTCAACACCTAAGTGCTTGTTGGACAATTATTATTATTAGTATCTGTCCAGATTGACTTCACAAAGCTTCACAGTCTCCTTGCCTCAGCCCTCAGAAAATACTGCCTTCAAAAAAGCTGGATTTGAACTCCACATTTATGCAAGAAAGAATCCAACTTATCGAAACATTATCTTTGCAAGTGTTGTGAAGATCTTTGCAAAAGGAAGAGGAAACAGATTAGCAAGTACTAAATGAGAAGCTCATTGTTAAGCCTACTATCTACAAGATTTTGTTCTTGTGAACGTCGAAGGGGACATAATACCTGGCACAATTTCTAAGAAGTAAGGGGGATTTGCCTAATTCTCCTTTTCCTTTGAAAATACTGGAGTTTCTTCTTTTCCCTTGAGAAAAAGAGCTATGAATAAACTCACAGAGCCATATGTTATAGTACTGAGTTTTCTCCTCTAGATCCTCTTTATTAGTAAATATAACTCTTCCTATGAGATCTCCATCCCAGATTTCCTGTTCTGTTGGCCCAGGACTGGAATTCCTTGCTTACAACTCTACAAAAAGCTACAGGTATAAATATTCATACACATATATACATGCATAGCTTATACATATATCTACTTTTATGTATATATAAATAACAGTTTTTATAGTTGAATCTTCAGTTACTAACCAAATAACACACAATGTCTGTATTTTTTTTTGTGAGAGAGGTTTTGTGTGGAAGGAAAGCTGGATTGCAGAGTTTTACATTATTAATCCATTCACAGTAGAGTTGTTTGTACAGCATTTTCCTGTACTTGGGTTCTGACTGCTTGGTTTAAATGAAGTCAGTGAGAGTAGGCCGCACAACCTCTGTGTTTTTACTGTCTTTTTTGTGCTTTTTATTGGCTTGTTAGATTGTAAACATTGGTCTCATTAATGGAAGAGGGTTATTCTTGGTCTCCCTGTAAAGACTACTACTCGTGTTGGAAATACCGTGTTTTTACTGTCATACTAAACTTATTCTCCTAAGTGCCAACGACTGTGCCATGTTTGACACAATTTTACCCAAATCACTCTTTTCTTGGACTTGGATATGCAGTAGCACGGAGCTCAACTCAGACTGCTTGTTAAGACTTTTGGGCAGGCTTAGAAGCAGGTATTCAAGTAACATTATCTGTACTCGCTCATTTAAAGTCACAGAATGACTGAGATCTGTTCTTAGATACCAACGATTTGTTATGTAACCTTGGATAAGTCCCATAATCTTTCCATCTGTTTTCCTATCTGTCCTATTTATGTTATCACTAAACCTAGTCAGGAAATGAAATGTATTTCCTATGAAAAATTTGGTTCATTTTAAAAGTTATCAATTTGGGAAGAACAAATTAAAATCAGAATTTTTTAAATTACACTAAATTTCTGAACAAAATTGTCCTGTGTCTTTTACTACCTGATGCAGTGAAGAGAACCCTGCACAACCATGTCTTAATAAGTGCTAATTTTCTCAAGAAACTTGCAAGTAGCAGTCGTATAATCAAGGTGATATCTCAGGAATCTAAATAAATAGTTTAGTAAAACGTGAAATTATAAACAGATTAAAGTATTTAAAGGTTTCAGCAGCTCTAGAAGTTGCTTACTCTCTAAATAAACAAAGGATCTATATGATATTAAATGAAGCTTACAAAAGACTTAGAATTAAATAAGAATATTAAAAATGGTGTAAATTGTATGATAATGAGGCTTCAACACAGGATCAAACAGTCTGGGTCTAAGCCCTCTTCTCCTTGTCCCAGTGAATTAAGTATGTGGCAGCAGGAAATTTAAAACCTTTCTCATATGAGGAATGCTTAAAAAATAAATACAGACCGTCATATCTGCAATTGCAAATTATATGCATTCTGTCAAGCTTCCTTCATGATTTCATAACTCTTACTGTAGCTGTCCCTGTAAATATAACAATAAATTTTTAAATCTCCAGAGAACTGGTAAATACAGGCAGATGCACTTAACTGCTGGTGAGCAACAAAAGTCAGTCTGCAGGAAACTGTGGCACTAATGTAGCTCTTGATTAATCTCTAATTACACTTTTGTCATCTTAGCAGGGAGACAAAACTATAGCAGTTCCTAAATAGGCAGGCAGCATTTTGGCACCTAGCAACCAGCAGTTCTTTCATATTTGCTGCAGTGGACTCTGTGCTGTTACATGGAAGGTGGTTATGGATCACTGCTCTATTATTTATAGAGCAGCATTTACAGAGGCCTTCACAACAGTACATAAATTAGCAGCTTAATAGGCCATTGCTAACTAAAAACATGGCATGAGATGAAGCATCAAGTATGAAATTAAAATGTGACTTAGAGATGATAATGTTTGTAACAAACATAGAACGGAATGTCGATTTATTTCCCTGTTAACCAGGAAGATTATAGTAAGGACTTCAAGCATTTTCACATGAATTTTTGTGTACCTGTTTCTCTCATTTCTCATATGTATGTAATGTATTTCTATGAAAATATATAGATATACATATTTATATGTAATAAATCTTTTATTTTATTTTATCATGTAGGTGGTTTAGAGGTTAGTGTAAAATCTTGTCCATTCATTTTTTTTATTTTCCAGTAGGCTAATCTAGTACAGAGGTGGATGAACTAGGAGAGCAGTGCTAAAAGGGATCTGCTAATTGGACAGCTGGCTGCAACAACACTCCAAGTGTGTTCTTGAAAGGGCCTTATTAGCTATCAGTTAGACAAATAGCACTAACTTTCTTCTGCCTCCTTGTTCTTTGGTAACTTGTCAGCGAGAAGACCCACTCCAGAGAAAGACCTCACACCTCTTTTTGATGTCATTCAAATTGAAGAAGATTCAAAAGTGACTAAATACAGTAAATGACTGCTGGAAAGCTGCAGTTAAATCCTTATTTAATCAACTAGAGAAAGACATAAAATAATGTTTAGAAATTATGGATTCTGGAATAAGAGAACAGGGATGTTAAGAATGGGGAAAAAAAAAAGCAGAGGAACTGCAAAACCATATATCTTTCATTTGCAGTGCTTCCTTAATTAAATCAACGCTTGACAATGAAAGGCAGTTCTGACCTATACTGTGGTGGCTCCTGAAGCTTCTGATGGACTGAGTTCCATTTTGCTTTCCCCTTCTCAAACGTTTCATCAAAGCCCCAGTAGAGTAAGAGACAGCTTACGGCATGGGCAGACACAGCAGATGATGGAGAAGAAGGAACTCAGCTGCATTCGCTCCCCATGTTCACAAAGCTGACTGGTGAAAGAGTCAGAAGAAGGAGGCTGCACCGCACACTTCCCTCTGCTGAAATCAGCAGCAAAATCAGTATTATCGTCAATAGAAGAGAAAATTGTCTTCAGTTTTGTATCAAAGAACCCGTTGCTAGATGTAATTTACCAAGCCACCTTGCTTGACTCTAGGTTACTGGATATTTTTACAGATTTTTAAAAAGACTTAGAAGTTCAATGTGGTTTATCTTCCTTTCTGTAGGTAAAGGTATTTTATTTTATGTTTCTAGCTTAGAGTCCTTCCCCCCTCAATGTTAGCCTATGGATGATCCACTCTTCACATGCAGAAATTATCCAGAAAAGTGTTTTGTGATTATAAACCAAAGGTCCAATGAAGGGTTACACTTTATACTCATGGCATAAATAAAATTTATTGTTGCAAATCACAGTTAAAAAATTTTCAGAATGTCCCAATTTACTGTGCTGTAGATTTTCTCTCAGCTGGCCAGGCTGCCCATTTTTACACTGCTGTACAGAGACTGTGTTATGCAGTGATGAGCACAGAATCAAAAACCAGGGGCTTTGTACAAGCAGGTAATGCTACTCCTAGATAATGTGGTCTGTGCCCTGTTTTAATCTTCACAAAAAAATAGCCAAAAGGAGAGTAGATAATCTGCCCCTCCTTTCACTGAAGTTTGCTTTCTCCAGAGCAACTTTGTGAGGATACTGCTAATGCTGGTTCCTCCACTGGGGACATCCAAAATTGCAGCTGTATCCCCTGCAAGCATTACTATGAGGTGACAGAGCATTACATGGGACTTAAGACAGAACAGAAGTCACAGTATATACATAATACATATTTGGGCTATTTAATGGCAGAATAGAAAATCATAGACCTCAGCAGGTGACTTCTGAGAGATATTTTCCTTGCCTTGTCCTAGATTTTCATAGGTGAAAGTGCATGAGAGTAGTTTCTTTCTCCTGTAAGCAAATAACTGGCGAATTAGGTAAAGCAAGAACATCAGGCTGATTAAAAGAATTTCTTACAATACCTCTTATCTCGACTAAAAAAAATAAACAGTAAGCATGAAGCTATTCTCTTGATAATGCTGCAAGATTACTTAATTAACTACTTAATTTCTATGTCAATGCTCAAAAGGATGGGGTCTGAGATGCATTTGAGACAGGAATTATGAATCGATATGACACTGAAGAGGCTGATAAATTGTTCTCACTGGCTAGTGTGGTGGCTGCAAATATTTCCACAGGAAAAGCAAAGCTGTTTGAAAAGTATGGATCCTGCAGCTGGATCTGTATGGGGTTACATTTGCAAGTAAGCCAAGGCCCATGTGAGAGAGCTCTGCTTAGACGCAGATTTCATGCAGTTTTGATCTGACTGTGGAGCTCATTTTGTATTGTTGCTAATTCTAGCTATTGGCAAGGAAATTACTTTTACCAGTGGAGACATAACTCCATTGATTAGGAATATTTAACTTCAGTTCCTAGACTTCAAGTCACAAGTGCTTTAAAGCTGAGTCTCTACACTAAGTGAAGTTCTTGTGCAAATATACACTGTAATTTAAAGAACTATCATATGTAACTAAAATAAGGATAGTAAAGAAAAATATTGAATGTTGTGAACTCACAGTCATTTTTATTACTGCTTGATTTTGCAGCTGCATGTAATTAAGGCTGTTAATACATTGTAAGTATTCATTTCCACATCTTAATATGTTTAATTTTTTAAAGATCTGGTGTCACTCAAACTGATTTATGACTTCACATGCTCATTTTGGGAAAACAAAACCCAAACCTGAGTGAAGTTTTTAAGCTCAAATCCATATATATTTCTAGTACATATCTTCAGTCTTAACTCCGTGTTAATTTAGCCACAAATCCAACAAGCATGTTATATTTCATTTATTTGATTTTGCTGGAGTGTAAGATATATTTAGCGGCTGTTGTAGAAAAAGGGAGCTGCATTTATTATACTCTTCACAGAATAAATTATAAAAATGTTTTTACTTTAAAAATTACCTCAAAAGAAGGACAGTAAAGAGACCATAAATGAATTTGAAATGATATATTGTCAGTTACCTCTGATGAAACAATTTCCAGCAATTTGTTTAAAGATGACACCTTGGATTTAATGAATCACTTTTGAGGGGTATTTTTCAATGAAATGTCTCTCTCTGGTGAGTAATTTAGAATAAATAAATCCATACTTGTATCAATACAAAAAATAAAGTTCTTTTATTAGTCTTCTGGATTTATTAGACATGAATATTTAAGGATTAGAAAGAACTTCTGACACTGAGGTTTAGGGTCATTAGACAGGTCACTGGAGCTTTGACCAGTAAATCTGTGCAAGACAGCTTCAGCTGATGACTTCAATCAGGCAATTTGTTTATCAATTGTTATAAATTTCATTTCATAAAATACATAGACTCAAAGAACCTATATCATATCTAAAGTAATCTTCAGACTTTGCTCTGTCTTTTATTAGCCTTCAATAGGTTCTTCATAGTAATATCTTTCCTTGCATTTTGAAGCTAGATATGAAGTCCATCTTTTTATTTGAACAATAAAATACTTGTCCTTTGTGAATTTGCTTAAATGATGAAAATATCATCCCTACGAATCTATGAAATGTCACAGTTCAAAAATGTAATATGTGTTGAAATGGAAGCTAAATCTTGATTTTCAGAAAAGAAATAGTGTTTCTATGGGATTGTTCAACACTTTAAATGATACACAGGAATATACATATTATATTTGCACATGAAACAGAATTGTGCTGTGTTTCCTATTTATGATAAGTAGGAAAAGAGCAGTTTTCACTCTCTTTTAATATCTGTTTTGTAATTATCAGGTGGTTCTAAGGTTTGTTGTGTACTTATATGGTGTGCATAAAACTTCTCAAGTAACTTCTTCATCCTGAATTACCTCTGTGTTTCATATGCAAAAAAGAATAGATTTTAGATATCAAAATTTGAAAATTACAGGCAATGAACTCTGTGTGTGTGTATGCATTTGAAATTTGATGTAATTTTGTAATTCTACTTTCTTAAACTGATTTCTGCTTTCTGTATGCACCCCTTTTAAAAGTTGTATTTTCTCTTCATACAGTGTTTATAACAGAAAATTCTCCACATGCAAGCTTTCAACACAAATAAAATGTTTTGTTATACTGTTTATTTCTGTGCATATATTTGAGTGTACATATATGAATTTTACACAAAATTAAAAATGTATTCCTCCTGTGTTTGATATCATTCAGAGAACTAGCTCTACTTGCAAGTTCACATTTTAAAAAAAGGAAAAGATTCCTCCCAAAAGTGAGATTAAAAAAATTGGAAAAGCTATGACATTTAGTTTTTAAATTTTCCTGTAAAACAATATATGACTGATGTAAGAGTAAGTTTCAGTCAATGACTTACGCTATTTTAGTGCTTTGTGTAAAGAATTTTACATTGGAACCTGAGGATTTCTGTTATAAGAAATAAGCTGTAGAATTGTTTCTTCATTCAGCAAAGCATTTAAAGTTTGTACTTCAAATCATGGTGTTGTAAGTGCATGTGGAAAGTTAAGCAAATACAAACCGGAAGTGAGAAAACCTGACTACAAATGTTTTTGTGATAGTGCACAAAGGGATTTTTGCTACACTATATAGTGAGCATGTAAGCTAAAAGAAAAGATTACCTAAGGCTCACAATGGTTAGTGGGAGCGGTTTTTTTTTTGTGTTTTGCTTTTGGTGACATAACTAAACTGAAAACTGTTCCATTACATCTACAGTCATTTACATCACAAAACAGAAATTTGGCTTTCCATTAATAGATGCAGAGTATACACAGTTTCCTGTGCTGTTTAATTTTCTCTGTTAGAATTAAATTTAAGCCCACATGCCCATTTTAATATTTACTGGATACAAAACTTAAACAGTACACAATGACAGGGCAAATATGAGCATGCTTTAAAAAAAGCATAAAATAATTCTAATAAAGAAGAAATTATATATATGCCCTCATCTATACACAGCGTACTCCACTGTAGGTTTTAAGAAGGTGGAAGGTTCTCAAGGCACAAAATGTAACTGAGATATTGCATGTGTTGAAAGCAAAAGGAATTCTGTTCATGCTTTTAGGATTCTTTTTGGTTAGTTATAGCTTTTGAATGCACTGGGTGTGATGCTGTCATGATAAACAGAGGCTTTACTATCATAATAAAAAAGCTGGTTTTTTTGCTTTTTTGACACTGAGAATTTCGGAAGATCTGGACCCCAGCTCCAATATGGACTTCCATAAATGTGAAGATTCAAAAAGTCACCTGGATGAAAGTAGACAAAAGCGTTTTTTGTTGCTGAAACTTTCCGTGGCAAAAGGTGCCTTTAGGAATACCATTTCTCTGAACACATGGTCACACTGTAGACCAGCTACAAATAAGAAAAAGAAAAAATGCAAAATTAAAAAAAAATTGTATTTTAAAATTTCAAATTTAATTTTCTACTCAACTGTTCTCTTCAAAGGTTCTTTCAATTATGTCTATTTAAAAAGTCTAATCTTACTTAAATGAAAATGGTATATTTATTTTCAGTCAAAAGGGTCTGACATTTCTGGCAAGAACTTAGAGGAAGACAGTTTTACACATGAATAGTTCCTCTGACTTTAGTGGGTCTACACTTCCTAGCATATAGCTAAGTTTTTGTCTGTTCACAGCCTAATTGATAACACCGAGAAGTACTACACACAGACTCCTCCACTGTATTTAATTTGTACAGATTCTGTTTCTTTTTTCTTCTTTTCACAGGCATTAAATATCTTCCAAAGGACTTATTTTACCTCTGCCACTCTGTTAGCCTGCATTTAGTGGCTTTCCTCCTACTGCTGATGAAACCTCAGAAGAACAGCTCTGAAAGGGAGTGCTGTTTTTGCAGAGAAAAGAGAAATAGATGACAACAAAACTATCACACACAAAAATGTTTCTCCTTTATCAATCTAATCAAACATGATTTTCATTTTTGAAAGTGTACATGTAACACTCCACCTCGGAATACCTGGTCATCAAATCTGAATCCAGCCCAGCATCAAGTACAGTAGGCTTATATGAACTGCACGGGACAAACCTTTGGCTAGCATAAATAAGAATTGCTGCATCTGAACACAGTGGAACTATGCTGATTTACACCAGCTCAGGGACTAGTTCTGTGTGTTGATTTACTGCAGCCAATTTGAACCCATTAGACTTACGCCAGCATAAACCTGAAGGAACCCAGGGGTGAATCAAGCCCAAAAAGAAAGATATCTTTAGATAACTACTTAACGACTCTGGAAACATTGGTTGGCTCTCATAGGACTTCATTACCACAACTGATGAGAATGCTGATTTATGGAGATCAGTAAACAACTCTCTTCGGAAAGGGTGTCACAGAAAAAACAGAAACATATCCAGTATATGAACAGACTATCTCAGGAACAGTATTTGCTTGAACTGTCTGAGCCAAGCTGAGATTTAATGGAAGACATTTCTAACCCTTTGGATTTAAAGGCAGCTGAAAGGAGCAACACAAAGCCCCTGTGGCCTGTTGATATAAAGGGCTAGGGGCAAGGAGGATCCTAGTGCTCTTGGTTCATTCAATGACTCATCAAGCAGCACTGGGCTCGTCATTTGACCCTTTCTTGACTCAGTGAACTCAACTGGAGATTAGGGTGAAAAATGTAGGTTCTTACTGGAAAACAGATGATTTATAACAGAGCTTCCTTGAGTAAATACATTACAAAGAGGTGGTAAATCCATAAATTTTACATGCACAATCATAAACAATGGAGTTGATGTCTGTAACAACCCCAATTTCTCCTTCCTTCTTCAGGTTGCTTTCTTGTCTTACTGCATTATTCTCACCGTAAAACCACACACATTCATAGCAGATCAGCAAATAATGGTAACTTGGTTACTTTCTGGATTTTGTGGTCTGGTAAGAGATGCAAGAGCAAAAACAGATTCCCACTCCTCCCATAAATCAGTGAAGGCAATGATACCAGTTATATCTACTTCAATATCAAAAATCAGTTTTAACAAATTTGTTTTGGACAGCTGTCTGGACTAAGCAATTGCAATTGCTAGCGGTGTGTGCACATGTGTATGTTGGAGATGTAGAGCAAAACATGTTCACAGTCTGTTTTGCAAGAATTAGTACATTTTATATTTTCCCAAGTGAGCATATGGCCCACAAACCACTTGTACTGAAGGTCATTTTATTCAGTAATGAGTTGTATGCTCCTCATCTTGAACTGCATTCAAGGTTAAATAAAAAAAAAAGAGGCTTTGTTTTATAATCACATCTGTATAAAGATCAAAATCAAACAGTAGGAAAAAGAAGTGGATTGAAAATTTGAACAGCCTTTGTTGTCTTAATTTTACATTTTAATGTTTTGAACAGCTCTCCTCACTACTGTTTTTGTCATCAAAATGATCACAAAATCTTTGACTATGACCAATAAAAATATACAAACGTTCTGCCAGCATATTACATAAAAGATCTATAGATTACTTTGACAGGCTGGCCACATACTGGGCTAATGGTATAAGAAATGTGAAATGATGGAAAGGTTATGAAATAGAGTAAAAAACCCTATATCCCATAAGAATTAGGATTCTTTCAAAGTTCAGATGTCAGCCAATTAAACCCACTGTTTAAATGTTGAGACAAAAAGCAACAAAGATCCCAATGCTATCTCATCAGAAGAAGGTTTTTTTCTCTCCTGCTGGCAGCTTGTAGATGTGAAAGGTCTTGATACAGAGAAGGGTGCAAGTATACCAGCAGCTAAGGAGTCTCAATCAGATAAACTGACATCTGTGACAGATAGCTCTCTTACACAGGAGTCACTAAGCCTTGCTTGCCTTTCTCACGGGAATGATCCACCACTATTACAGTATCTCTAATGCAGCTACTAACATGCAGTTTTAGACTCATTCACAGTTTGAAACAAGATCACGTTTACAGTGAAAAGCCCAAGTCTTAAGTAGCATGGAAACTCAGTTCAGTTTTCCTTATCACGTCTCTTCTATAGCTTTAATCAGGTGTTTTATTTATTAGGGCTTCAAAAATAGTCTCAATGAATGGCCATTCATTTCTCCCATCCCCATCCATTTTGTTACTTTTTATGCTACATAAACACGTCTGCAACATGTCATCAAATAGAAGTTTAACAAAGATATTTTTTAAGTTAAAATAAGTTGTTCTTTCATGTTAAAAATAACATGGCTTTCACAAATACTGAAGAGAAGAGTACTTACAATTAAGCTTTGCATGCATTAAAATGTACTGATACTAAAATAAGAAATTATGCAATATGATTTCCTAACACATTTTCCATGGAAAATCTGTTCACAACATATTCCTCTCATTTCTGAATGGAAGAAGAAAATGAAAAGCTCATTTCAGAAAAATTTCACTCTGTTTTGGGGGATTAGGAGAATGTAATAAAGATACATGGAAAATTATTGAAAGGTATAGAATAGGATACATTTTGTAGAAAATATTCAGGGATTTTTGTATGAAATAGGCAAACTTCAAGAAAATAAAGAAAAAAAATGCATACTGGACCAAGGAGTAGGATGCATACACCAATAACGGGAGACAAATAAGCAATGTACAGTGTCAAAGAATGTCGTTGTTTCTTTCTGGAGAATTACTCCAAGCAGAAGGTGATATGGATGTGTAAAAAGCACCCAGGAAAGGATTCTTTCACCAAGTGAATATTAAAATGAAATTTAAATCAGGTTCCTAAAAGAAAATATCTAATGTCACATAGAAAATACAAAGAACTACAGAGGATGAAGGGATACTAATTTTGAGCATGAGTTGCCTCTTGACTCCATTTTAACTAATCTGTGCTTGGATTCTGATTCTCTTTGTCTTCAGACACATTAAATTTTTTTTCTTATTAAAAGAACTCTGTTTCGTAACTGAAAAAAATGGGCTGTACCTACTCTAAATGTGGCTCTGTATGTCAAAAAATAAGCGATATACCTCTCACACATTGTGCATGTACTTGTGCTTTTATCAGGGTTACTTTCTGTGGATTTTGAGTACTAGTGAAGCAAAACCAGTAGTGTCTTCTAATTCAAAGTTGTTATTTAACTGTAAAGATCCTGGAAGTGTGAATGCTGTGATATAAATAGATATCACCAAAACTACCAGTAGTAGTACAGGTTATGAACAATATTTCCACTTCGGTGAAACCAGAATGGCACTAAATTCTAGCTGTAAGTTTAAAAATGTCTGATCTTCACAGAAAGATAGTTTTAGTAACAAACTCCAGATTTCTTTTTATTCCCTGGAGCTCTTACAAATGCAAAAGACGATTTCAATAGCTTCAGAAGCTGCTTCACAACAGATTATTGATATTCTGGCCCACAGCTCTCTTGGAGAATATTGAGTATCTAGCTGCCTCAGAGGTTGGCGCCAACCTTCCTCTTCTATGTGCCACAAACCAGAATTAATTGCAAATCAATCGAACAAACTACAACTGATCAGTAAACCAATTAGTAATTTTAGCTGTTCATCCTGTCTTCATTTACTAAGGGGAAAGATGTGGGATGAAGGAATGTGATTTCTAGTTAACATCTAGGATTTTTTTTTCACCCTGGTAACAAGGATGCCCTTGTAAAAACACTTCAAGCAGGGACATAGCCAAGCTAGGCAATCCCAGCAGTTCCATTGCATTCTTCTTAAGCTTCTTTTATTTCTTATGTTTCTTTTTCTTGCCTGAACTCCTCTGAGTAATAAACAAAAGATCATGCACCTCTTGCTGTTCTGGTTGCTTTGGTTTTCTCATAATCCCCGACTGAGAAACAAAAGAAAAGTGCAAATTACATGTCCATGATCTCCAGTGCATGTGAAATTTCCCCTTATTGCACAGAATGTGGCTATGACTAAGTCAAAGGGAAATCTTATTAATGACTGGGTGTTGGTCTCAATTCACCCAAGGGTGTTGCGAAATATCTTGTACTGTACTGACCTTTTAATTGTACATCTTCCTTGTACCATGGGAATGTTCTCTACAAAATGTTCAAAGGGAGCTCATTGCTGCAGGTCTTACAGACTACACTCTTCATCCTCTGGTGAAAATCTGTGCAATCCTGAATGCTGAAGTTCCTAGTCTTCTATGGCATATTTACCCAAATATCTACTCAGTGGAAGTTCTGCAAAGAGCATTTCAGAATGTTTTCTGCTACTGATAATTCAAGTCTGGGCTGTATATGGAGGCTGTTTTGTGTGTGCAAGTGGAAATCAAGAGAAATGTAAAGAGAAAACATGCAGAAAGGTATTTGAATTTGCAGCAGCAGCTAGCATTTGACCTCTACAAATGTATAAAGTGAATATGACACTTTAAAAAAATGCATATACATTCTGTAGACATAACAGCTACGTAATTTATTTTATAGAAAACCTGAAGGAATGTCTAATTCAATACATTTATTTGACCACTTCTGAGGAAAGATGGTAGGAAGGAATCACAGATTTTTTAATGTATGTCAGTATATTCCCTTGTAAAGGATATGGTAACAATGATAAAAGATAGGAGTCAGATTTTCAAATGCATTTCATCATGGAATTAAAACACAAACATTCTCCAGATGACTTAAAAACTAAGGTGGCAGCAGTGTTCCAGCTACTCATCCTTGAGGTAGTTGCCCAAGATGCAGGGGGTTTGGTCTTGAGGCTTTCTTCTGATGACACTGAAGCAAACTTTTGAATCCTCATTTTCCATCTTTGAAGAGGAATGCTGTACCCACGAGTTCACCACTGTTACAGCAGGTTCTCAGAGCATTCAGCATGCAAATACCTCCTCCCTTGTCCTTTAACTACTATCCTGACTCTTATGAGATTACTTTGTTACTCTTTCTAAAATGGGAGAAATCTGTGCCCACCTCTGTAGAAGCTGTACCTGTACTCTGAAAAGGTAGCTTTTGTTTTTCAAATTCTGCTCTGAACTGTGAATGAAGGAGCAGAAGAAATTGAAACCTGTGTCTTCTATGTTCTAGGTAAGAATCCTGGTTACTGTGAGTTTGAGATGAATTTATTAAAAGTTTTACATTGCTCGAAAGTGGATTTTTTCTGAAGTTAATTTATTTTAAAGTGTCTACATATCATGTGAGTGTAAGTACCTTGCAGTTTTAGCAAAGTAAGCACACGTTGCAGCTACACAGACTTAATCTTACTTCTTATACCAAATGTAGGTCATTCCTGTGAACAGTTATTAAATTGAATGTATTCTAGGTGGTCAAAGCAGAGTAGATTTTTTTCATGTAGTAATATGTCTTGGGAAGAAACAAAGTTAAATCAAATAATCAAGTACTTTAGCTGAAGAACCCAAAGGAAAAAAATAGTAGCTCAAACCAGGTATATTTCAATGTCTCAAAAACAAATTCCTGGAACATCAAAATGCATACACAAGATTCTCAAAAGTCTCCAAATAATTTTTAAGACGCTTGTTTTGCGGTGGTTAGACGCCTAGGAATTAGGTGTCTAAAATTGTCTATTACGAGTCAGTTCCTCAGTAAGCTGTGTTAGAAAACATATATATAAAAGAAAGGAAAACTATTGTCTGCATAGGTTGTTTTGTTGTTAAACGCCAGTTCTAACTGATGAAAAAAATAAAACTTTATCTAGAAAAAAACAAGTTTAAGCACACTTTCTGGGCTTATAACACTATAAATACTCTCTAACAAAAAAAAAAGGACACATATTTTTCCAGGGAAACAGTATATTTTGTGTAAGACTGTTTATTGCTTAAGAAGTTGAAAACTGAACTCTGAAAGCTTGACTGACTGTGACAGCAACACCTTTCACCAGCTGATTGAAATTAACAGTTTCTTTCAGTTGTTCTAATTAAGACCAAGGGGAGTTCTGGAATTCACCAACAGTGTCTCAAATTGCTCTCTTGTTTAGATGTTGGTGATACCAGCTTATACTTTATTCAACAAATAGTCTAACTTGCAAACAACTCCTTTCTTAGCATGCTCTTTCAGGAAGTGCTTCTATTGATACCTTTTATGAGTGCTTCTTAATAGAGAGCACTACAATTAGTGACGAAAAGGAAATAATTTCTGGTGAAAGATTAATATGTAGTGGGAGAGAGTCTGACAGTGTGAATACAGAAATGTAGTCACTGAACAAACAGTGACCAAGGACTCCCAGACATCGATGTTTACCTGAAATAACTGCAACACTTTTCTCCCAAGAAAGAACCAGATCTGGGACATACACAACGTAGGGACACCACCACTTTCAGTGTTGGGTTCTACAGGAGAAATTAATAGTTTATAAGCTGTATGCTTGGGGTCAGAGACCAGGATACATAGCTGGTGTGAGGAGCATCCTAGCTCTGGTTACAGAAATGACATGCAAGGGGCATGTCTAGATCTCCACTTGCTCTGGGACACAGCAGTTCAGCACAACAGTACCCCACCTTTCCTGAGGACAAACACTTACTCAAAAGGGCTGCCTTTGAAATGAGTTTAGATGTGGAGAGCCCAATCTTTTGCTTCATGGCACGGCAGATGAAGGATGAACCTAAGTATGGCAGACATGGGCTTTGTTCCTATAATATCCTGGGATTTCCTGAATCCTTTTCTGTATTAAACTCATATCTGCTGTGAAAATGCTGTGGTCACCATTCTGGTTGCAAAATTGCTGTTGCAAATGCACATACCAAGCCATGTTTACTGACTATTTGTACATATCTGAAAAAGGACGGAGAAATACTAGCATATGGCTAAACAGTGCTGTACTTCTGAACCACCGTGCATTCTGCAGCTCAGGTCCACTGACTCTCCAGGTCAGGAACTTGGCTGCGTTTTGGTGTGAGCTCTTCTTCACTGAACAATCATAGGTGAGGTCTGGAAAGTGAGCAAATACTTCAAGATCCCACAATGGAGGCTTGTCCAAGGTTATTATGTATGATGCATCTGCTGCATAACTGTAATGTTACAGCTATTATATATGACAGTTCTTCTATACTCAGAGTTTAATCTGGTTATTAGATAAATATGCCCATAAAAATGCCCATAAATTTCAGACTTTCTTTCTAAATGGATTGCAAGCACTTTAGGAGGATATCAATTAAGTGCTGCTATATTTGAGGGAAAACTTTTGTATTGAAGTTTTATTGTAAAGTATTTAAAACCTCCTAATTTTAGCTTCACTGCTACGATACAAATGGTTGTAGAACCATAGGTCATTTGAGATGGTCTTTTATACGGCGCCATTCAGAAAGTGATGTATTATTTGACTTTCATTGAAGAAGGGAAAAAAGATCTTGAAGTGAAAGTTGTATAGCTTTTTTCTTGGGGGGGTTAATGGGCCATTTAACTGAAATACACGTGTAGTATTTCATCCTTTTTAGTCTGAGTATTACAGAGAAGGTGGAGGGTTTATACATTTAGAAAGAGAAAACTGTTTTTTGCTTCAAATGTACTTGCAGTAGCAATGAATTTGGTTCAGTTTTCTAATGTACGAGAGTAACTTGAATAGTGAATAATTTTAATATATTTGACTGTGTCCCTGTTCCTAAGATTAGGTTATGTAGTAGCCATACATGTACTATTGATGGACATATTCCTTCTTGGAACATTTAGCATATTATTATGCTCTTATTTTAATAGGGACTACAGAGTGGAGGGACAGTTTATGATGCTTACAGAGCTTAATCCCCACAATCCAGGTTCTTTTCCCAGAATTTCCTGCCCTAGGGCTCCAGCGTGACCTTGAGTAAACCTGTCTGTGTCTGTGCCTTCTGTTTGGGTCTTTGGTGCTTCTTGGTGCCATCTGTCTCCAATTTTTATGTCTGCTTGTCATCGTCCCTGCAATTGTCTTCACTTCTGCAAATCTGTATTAAAAGCATCAGGGCTCTACCTAAGAAAACTGCGATGAGCTTTGCTTTTTCTGAATTTCTGAAAATTTAAAATTTTTTCTGGAGCACACTGTTTCTGAACCGTGTATTCATGCTCTGCTTGACCTCCATTTGCTCTGTTTCCCTCAGCGAAGGTGGCTGGGCAGTGACAGAGCTGTGGGTGCACCATTCAGTACCAGAGGCAGCTCAGGCACACGCCTGCACTCAGGTGAGGCACACCAGCAGGCAGAAGGTGAGACCATGGTGTTTGGATGGTTGCATCATGAGTGGACACACTGCATAGCTCCACCGCTTCTATACAGATGTTTACAGGTAGCTCCTCAAGTGAGGAAGAGTAGATTATGGCCAGAAGTGTAAACACTGGGGGCAGTGGCTGTGTTCTGGCCCAGAAGTCAAATGGAGTGTATTGTCTCTGTACCTAAACTCCCTTGCACCATAAAGCATATGGCTTTGCTCATGATGCTAATTGGGAACAAGCCCTAGTCTGAATCATCATCCAGAGCATGCCTAGGTATGAGCAGCAGCTAGGCCAGGCTAAAACTCTGCCAGAAAGTTTACCAGCAGTTAACTCATGCGGGACTGGGCTGAACTAAAGCTCAAGCCTTATTTAATTTAGTAGAGCAGGCAGACAGGGAGGTACTGCAGCAAGGTGGTGGGACACCTGAGTTGCCAGCAGAGGAGTGGGGAAGGGTTGGAGAGAGGGGAAGGATACCCAGGTACCCCCTCATCTCAGCTTAGCACAATGGCATTGCTGTCAATGGTAATACAAACTAATTTGATCCTGACCTGTGATGAATCCCCGTAATAATTTCAATAAGTTTACAATAACAAAATTACATGCCTGGAATGTTTTGGTTTTAATATCAGCTGGTATGGATCATGGTTTTTTTTTACCACAGCTGCTCAGAAATTGCTTATCATCTCAAAAAATTTTCTGTGTTCATAAAATTTACAGATTTTGTTTGTTAGTACCTAATTTTTCCCTGCTCCTAAAGAGGTATGTTCCCCTTCCTGTCTTTTTGCTGTAACTGTCTCTGTGAGACACTTCCCAACTGAAAGCCCTTCAGAAGAGGCTCTTTAATCCAACAAGTGACTCCCCAAAGAGGTCAATTCCTCCTCCAGCTATCCATGTGTTAATAACATGGTGCTCCCATGACCTAACTGGCATTCTTTTCCTGAAGGGAGAGGACAAAAGCTAGCCCATGCCACAGAGACATTACCTTCCCCATAGAAAGGTTATATATATATATGTATGATAGGTATATAAAAAATGTTGTTAAAAAAGTCAACTGGATTAACATGGGGTCATCTGCCCTCAGCAGTGGGGCCACAGAAATCCTGAAGAGACAAAACACTTCCAGGCAAGTTCACAAATACTGAAAGTCTCCAGACTTGCTGGTCCTGTCACATTTAATTTAACTGATGACATAAACATGAAGCAGGGTTACATGGAATAAGTATTTTATTTTTCTTTATGAGTGAGAGTGTTTTTTCTCTTTCATAATCTATGGAACTTTCAATTGCCTTGTAAACTGAAGTGAAAATCTTCATTCAAACCCTGGAAAGCACCTTATGTTAATTATTTGGACATGTATGGAGATTAGACCTCTTAAGACAGAAGTTCTCTTCAAGTAACATGGTTTTAAGATGTATCTATGTTCTCCTTTCTTTTTATTGTCAAGTTTTGGAGGTTTTTACAGTCATATTTTTATACTATTCTGCATTATTATTAAATTCACAGTGGGCCTGAAAAAGTCCTTGAATTAAATCTGTATTTGAAGGTACTTAATGTAAATTCTTAAAAGAAATTTAGCCTTTTCTCAAATATAACATAGTCTTTTCTCCTCCCCAGTGGAAAACAAATTCTGAAATAATTTCACATCTTCAGTGATGTGAAAAAGACATGTTCTTTCAAGTAGTGGAATGAATCTTAGCAGTTTTCTAAAGTTCATTCATTTACCAAGAAGAAATAACAACAACATATTCACTAGAGTGAGCTGGAAATCATCCAACAGTTTCCACATTTCTTGTGAAATTGTTAATTCCTCAAACTGAAACAGTTCATAGTGATGTGTGTGTATTATTGACTGTTCACTTAAGATTATTTCAGAATGCCTTTCACATTTTCAGAGCAAAAGACTTTTCTTGGTCTGTTTCAAAATTTTTTTTTTGGTAATCAATTTTAGAAAGTTTTAATGGGGGCAGATGGGTTTAAACTCCAGGATTTGAAAGACAATATTTTGATATGGATGGAAATATTATGACCTGGCTTTAACTGATTTCATCTGACCAATTCCTACAGAAAAAAAAAACTTGAGATTGAATTTTGTTCAGATTCAAGATGAAATAGAATATTCATAATCCAAACTATATCCATGGAATGAGAAGATCATTTCCAGAAACATCTATCAAATTAAAAATGTAATAAACATGTAAAATCATTTATTTGAAAGTATTGTTATTCATGTGCTGTTTTATTTGCTCTTGTTTTGAGGCTGACGTCTTCTGCAACCTATAGTTTAGTGTCTTGGCACTCAGTCTGTGTCTCCTTGCCTTTTCATATGACATTTTGAAAAGTTTTGGTGACGCCCAAATTCTTTTAGGACTCTTATTTATTTTTGCTGCATAGTAGCACTTTTTCCCACACAACATTTATATCTGGTGCTAAGGGTATTCATTTACATCGTGAAGAAGTCATACTGGGCCACACGTCAGGAAAGTCATCACCTTCTCACTCACTTAGAAAGGGAAACAGTGTTTGTGATGCTGATATCTGAAAGACTTAGCAACCTGATTTCACTGCACAGATCTCTGCGCTTATGTATGGATGCCTATTTTTCTCCTGAGGGTGAATGACTCCCAGGACGTGACCCACAGTTCTCGGTGAAGAGACTCTGGTGCTAATGATGTCCATTCGAGAACTGAGAGTCCCAGCAGTTGATTTCAGTTGGTTTGCCTGACTGATTTATTGATCTGATTTTTAAAGCTCTCTATCTACATAAGCATTCTGTAGTATAAACGCAATATTAGACCAAAGCCACCAAAAATCCCACCCCAAAACCACCCTACAAAATTCTGATTCAGCTTCTTATTTAAAATTCATTGTTGCTTATTGGAAAGTAGCAACGCTATTAGATGGTGCAAATCAGTACAATTTTACCACTGGACAGTTGTTCTTGTTATTTCAAAATTCACTGCTAAAAGACTTCAGATTTAGTACTTTCTATCTCTGTATTATAGCCAAAGAAACCTTGCTTTACAGCAGGTTTATTTCCTACAACACAGATTTCTGCAAAAAAACTACAGACTACAGGAAATGTGTTGAAGGAAAATACAATAAGCAAGATGAAGAGAAGTAACAAGATGAAGAGCAATATAGATATTTATAGATCCTTTCATATGGTTGTTTGAGCTCATAATTCTAAGCTTTGTTACCATGTCAGGTAGGAAAACTCTGTTTCTTGATCTGTCGCTAGAGGTTTTCCTCATGCACAAAATGAATGACTTTTTCAGTCTCATTTACTATAATATTTTGGTCTTTAGTTCATGTTGTGGGGAGAAATTGAAATGTTTAAAAATTGTCCAAGCAACCAGAGATATGTAAGAAGAGCAGCCTCCACACAGGGAGCTTCTGGTTTCCTTTGTGATGTAGCAGATCCAGAAGCAGCGTAGTAAAATTTTACTATTTCCTCAAACCCCCATTCCCTTCCCGCAAAAGAAAATTCGCTATACTTTTTTCCCTGACTTCTCTAGGTGAAAAGATTTCCATTCCCATTGCTGCTTCTTTCCTTCCATAGGCTTCCTATATCCTCCCCAGCTCTAAATTCATACACAGGTCTTCTCCCTGCATCCAGATACAGCCTTAACCTCCTTTTCATACTTCTGGAGCATATCTTCATACCTCCTTGCATTTGATACTGCCACTGCCATCTCTACAGGGTCTCAGCACAAATTGTCCCTGTGGATGGTTTATGCATCCCGTTCACTCTTTCCAGTCCCCTGAAAGGAAAGTTCTCTTCTGATCCTGGGAAGGTCTGTACAAATTCTTCAGCGTGACCACAGAAAGAATGCGTGAGCAGGAAACATATCAAAGGCAAGATTAAGTACCTGTATCCAGGTTACAAGCTGCAGGTCTTATGAAAAATAGCATGCCATAACAAGTAAAAATAACATTTCTGTTTTTATTTATTGTAATGGTTTTGTTCCTACAAGTGGAGAAGAGGAATGTTTTAGAATTAACTATGAATCATAATAAATACAACACACTATATATTTATCCTTTGCACTTTCACAATTGATGTTTGTACCTCTCTTATCATCTTAGTGAATCTTATTTAAGAAACATCCCAGACAAGCAAAAGTGATGTTTTCGAACTAGTCTCTTGATTTGTCACTACTAGACATTCCAGTGGTACATGAATTCATGCAAGCTTGGGAGGTGAATTATGCAGGAAAAGATATTTTAGAAGTCATTAGAGGATGTAATATGCATTTAGAATATACCAAGCTTTCTAAAGCCTATTTATAAGGAAATATTGTGGAATTATTCCTAGGACTGGAAGTCTAAGTTTTGTTATGTTCATTACTTGGTAGAGAGCTGATAGTTTCCAGTGAGCTTCTTTGCCATGATATCTCAAAGTTGACAGGGTATCAGTATGCTAGATTAAGTGACATGAAAAGTTGAAGAGAGATTCAATTAAAGAAGGAATGAAGAACTGTCATACAATTAATACTTGTTTACCATGAGAGTGACTGTGTCTTTTTCTTTCCTTCAAATAAGGCCTGTCAAATAAATATGATAGCCTTTTTTGATAAGATACCAGTATGGTTGATAAAGATAACCACAGAGATGTAATAGGTCTACACTTTTAGCAGTGTTTGTGGTAATATCTCTTTGAGACACTAGCACTACACAGTAGCAATAAAACACATATTAAATAGGTTAAGATGGCTATTAAATGGTTTCCAGAAAGCAGTTTTCAATGGCGAATCATTGTCAAACATGGCTTAGGTGCTGCAATTTCACAAAGACTCAGTGTTACTCAACATTTTAACACATGATCTGCAAGTAAATGTAAACTCACTTCTGCTAAAATTTGATGAAATAAAAATTATGGACATTTAATATTGATGAGGACAGCAGCCATAATCAGTCATCTATAGTAAACTGAAGCAAATCTACCAGAATGTATTTTAATAGAATCAAGGATAAAATAAGCTGTCAATGAATAGTGAGCACAGGCAGCAGGTACAGGAGATAAACTTTGGTTCTAAAACATTGTGACTGTGCAAAAACCTAGGTTTTATGTTAGATTAAATATGAGACATAAACATGACTAGGATAAGCTTTAATTTTTTGATACCTATGTGAAAAAGGTAGCTAATAGGAGTGGGAAAGGGATAACAGCTCTCATTTCTGAGACCTTATTTGATGTGCTGTCTAGGCTTATGTCACATTGTGAAAAGATCATGAAATGCTAGAGAGGATATGGAAAAGATTATTTGCTGAAGAAAATACTGTAGAAGAGAAGGACTTTAAAAGCTCAGCCTGTTTATCAGAAAGAACATTGAATGGTAACTCAATTACAGGATGGAAACCAGATATTAGTGATATCTTAATCTAGCCAGTAGAAGTACTATAAAAAATAGTAGCTGGGAGCAGAAACCAGACATGTAAAGTAGAAAGAAATCTTAGAGGGTAAAAAAGACTTAAGCTGTTGGAAAAGTCACAAGAGTGATGGAATTTCCATCTCTTGATTTTTCCATTGAAGTCTGATGGAAGGGATTATTGAATTTTTTCTGACTTCAGCAGGTAATAGCTTGTATTCCAACTTAAATATCAGACTGTCATTTATTTTGTGTTCTTGCCATACAAATCATAAACTTCACATGGTTGTACCCCTTAGGTCTTACCTTACTATGTGTAAAGTAATTTCTGATGTGTTTAAAACCAAACACTATACACAGAACCTGGAAATTTTGTTGAATTCTTGAATTTGAGGATTATTTATCTTTTGTTGCTTCTAGAACAGAAATGATATATAACAGAATAGTTGTACTGCATACTTACTTGTTTATGAACATTCTCAGCTCAGTCATTAAAAGTGAGGATCACAGATACGCATAACATAAGCGGTCATGAATTCAAATGGGAGATCACAATAAGATAGGAAATTAAATTAAAGAAAATTATGCTTCAACACAGAGTACTTGGTAGTCCCCAGCTGGGATGTCCAGAAGAAAAACTCAGGTACCTTTAAGTTTGTAGAAAAATGATTTCTTTATTAGCTTAATAAAAAAATGTCATATGGAAACCTTGATTTGAATAATAATTCTGATCTATGATGAGAGAATTCAAAAGTGTTGGGGCAGATCTAAAATATATTCATTCCCTCTTGCTTTCCTGTCTTGTTAATCCAGGTTTGATTTGTCTGGCAACATATCACAGAAGTTTACATGCTTATATGAAGAGCTGACATGCAGAAACTCTGAATTATGGGTAATTTTTAACACTTTCCATCCCAGACTAGCAAGGAGCAGCTGCAGGAAGAGCTGAGATGCTATGTATCTAGGAAACCTATGTATTCATTGCTTGTGCCACACCTGGTTGAAGACAAAAACATTAGCTCACTGCTTAGATAAGGACTCAATAAAGGGAAAAATTTGCAAAGGAAAAGAATCAGGTGCTACCAAAAAGCACAGGTTACTTTTAGCCACTGTGTGTATAGTGCAGGAGGTAGCAGAGAAGGGATGGAGAGGAATTTGTGCTGAGCCAGATGGAGCTCTCCTGAGAAGTGTCTGATGGTTTCCTGTAGGAGTTCTATCTAGTCCAGTCTATCTGGACTACTGTAATACCTATGACAGTCCCCTACAACATCCCTCTCTCTAAATTGGAGAGATACGGGTTTGGTGAATGGACTGTTTGGTGGATGAGGAATTGGTTGGATGGTCACATCTAATGGGCAGTGGTCAATGGCTCAAAGTCTAGATGGAGCTCAGTGGCAAGTGGTGTCTCTCAGGGATCCGTATTCGGACCAATACTGTTTAATATCTTCATGAATGACATAGACAGCAAGATTGAGTGCACCCTCAGTAAGCTGGCAAACGACATGAAGCTGAATTGTGCAGCTGACATGCTGGAGGGATGGGATGTCATCCAGAGTGACCTTGAGAGACTAGAGTGATGGGCACATGTGAACCTCATCATGTTCAGCAAGGCAAAGTGTAATATCCTGCATAATGGTCAGGGCAACCCCCGGTATAAATACAGGCTGGGCAGAGAATGGATTGAGAGCAGCTCTGCTGAGAATGACTTGGGGGTACTGGTGTATGAAAAGCTGGACATGACCTGGCAATGTGTGCTCACAGACCAGAAAGCCAACCATATCCTGGGATGTATCACAAGCAGCATGGCCAGAAGGTCGAAAGAAGGGATTCTGCCCTTCTGCTCCGCTGTGGTGAAACTCCACCCATAGTCCTGCATCCAGCTCTGGAGCACTCAGCACAGGAAAGATGGACCTGTTGGAGTGGGTCCAGAGGAGGGCCACGAAAATTATCTTAGGGATGGAACACTTCTCCTATGCGGACAGGGTGAAACAGTCATGTTTGTTCAGCCTGGAGAAGAGGAGGCTCCAGGGAGATCTTATTGTGGCCTTCCCGTACTTCAGAGGGGCTTATAAGAAAGAGGGGGACAAACATTTTAGTAGGGCTTATAGTCATAGGTTAAGGAGTTAAAAGAGGGTATATTTGGACCGGATATAAGGAAGAAATTTTTTACAATGAGGGTGGTGAAACACTGGAACTGGTTTCCCAGAGAGATGGACAATACCCCATCCCAGGAAACATTCCAGGTCAGGTTGGACAGGGCTCTGAGCAACCAGGTCTAGTTGAAGATGTCCCCACTCATTGCAGGGCGGTTGGATTAGATGACCTTTAATGGTCCCTTCCAACCCAAACCATTCCATGATTTCCTAAGTTCTGCAAAGTCAATTTCAATCTGGTCACCTTTGGCCCACAGGGCCAATCTTTAAGAGATCTTTCCATTAAGCTTGTGCCTGCAACACATGTTTAGTTTCTGAGCAAGTCTAGAAACAGACAGGGAAAGAGGCTTCTCAAGAGTTACAGCTGAAGTTGCTCCACTTGGTATAAAATACACAAATACTCTGTGAAGCCAGGATACCAATAGGTTCTCGCATCACGATTTTCTCTCCCCAACTTTTTTCTTCTTTCAGTGAACTGTTAGATACTTTACAGAAAGTGTTGTGAGTTCAGTCAAAAACTCTGTGGAGGGGTGAGGTATGACCCAGAATGGCATCACAGATTGGGTGATAAGATCTGAGTCTGGAAGTGAAGAAACTTGCTTTGCCTCCTTTCCATGTTCTGAAGTGCATGGATGGCTGAAATGTTCTCAGAGCTGTGGGAGTAGAGAATAAAAATGCACAAAACAGGAAAGGTGCTTCCATCTGGCAGTGTTTTCTCTGAAAAAGGCACACCTGGCACAATTTTCTGTTTCTCTGGTGGATTTAATGTATAAGAATGCCAAATACAACAAGGAGCTTTGAAGTTAGTTGCCTCACCTCCTGTTGTCCTCAGCATAGACAGGGCTTGGTTCCTGTATGTTAGTTTTCTGTTCTATTCCTGTCTGCTCATCCTCTTCTATCAGTCCCTCCCCAATGGAAGCCACAGGAATTCATTGCCTGTTGCTAGACCTGTTGTTGTTGACTTCTCCCTGTTTCTGTCTATGTTCCTGCTCTTTCCAGAGGCACAGTGACAACATCAGGCAACAATCAGAGGAACAGTAGCAGAGGCGGCAGCAGGCAAGGTCTTCAGGGTAAGAACAGTTGTAAATTCTCCTTTTTTGAAAGTAAAAAAAAAAAAAAGGTGAAGAAAAAGTAAAATATATTTTATTTTAAAATTTTTTTATATCTAAAATGGAAAAAGTTAAATGTAAGCATTGCATTCAGTCACTTTTCAGACCTCCTGCTGCCAGTGATGTTTTTTCTATAGGATTCTAGGCAACCGCTTCAGAAATTTTTCTAAGGCCAATTCTGAGAAATAAGCTAGATATTTCTAGATATTAAACTAGATTCTAAACTAGACATTAAAAGTATTTACCCATTGCTTTTCAGTCAGTTTATAAATGTAGTAAATAATAGGTGATGAGGAAGTAGAATGCAGCTGAGATTCAGAAATTTAATTGCTGAATGACAAATGAAGGAACACTCTCCCATCATTTCAGATTGAGCCACCAGTGAAAGCCATAAAGTCTGCACCTGTCACCACTGGACTGAGATTAGTTGCTTAGCATGTGAAATCAGGCTAGTGCAGGATGCTGTTTCACACCAGGCAATCTGAATACGTGCTCAGTTTAGAAAATATAAAGTTTCTGTGGTCAGTTACGATTGGATTTAGATCCTTGCAATTTTCCTCCTAAGGAGGATTTTTCCGTGGCATCCTCCTATACTTTGCCACATACGGAAACATTTTATGCAGAGTATACCCTGGTTTGATCCATTAAGATAAAAGAGCATAAGATGTTAATTTTCCACCAGGTTTTCTAGGCCTCTAAAAGGAATTTCATAACAGGATCCAGCAGCAGGCCTCACATAACTGTAACTTTTCATTCTTCAAGCCTAGAATATATGCAACAACAAAATGACTGTTAATAGTGCAGGGCTACATTACTTTATTAAAAGCAGCTTTGACTGTTTCAGTTCCTAATTGTTTCTTTGTACTGTTGGGTACTTGCCTGAAAGAAGATGAATCTTTTCTCTTCTCTCTATCTGCCAGAGTTAAATTATATATAATTATTATGTAATTACAGATGTGCTGTCTTCCTTTGCAGGATAATCATAGGTGTAACTTTAAAAAGCTGTAGGTATTTAGGTTAAACAACCTGGCAGGTCAAGTGCTAGATAACCACAGGAAATTATTCCACATATGTGCTGAACAGTCTCGTCAGCCTTTAACATGACAGATATAGCTCTGAAGATGAAAAGAAAGATCTCTTTGCTTAGAGATGTTTGCTAACATGCAACAACAGAAAAAGAAGAGGAAAAGAGCTTTCGATTATAGTTTATCTGCTAAGAAACTATCTTCTCCTGAAACTATTCCGACTACACTATTCACTTTTCTTGACTGAGAGGTACCTTGACCCACCAACACGCATATTGGATTTAACATTGTCAGTGGTTACATCTGGCACATCAGTACTGGACGGATAGCAGAAAGGAGTCAGAACCTTATTGTCTAAGATGCCAGATTGACAATCCAAAACTGAGTCCCTGGTACTAAAGTTCCAGATTTAAGATCTTTGGTTTCACATAAGCTCCACAAGGATAAGAAAGTTCCTTCACATCCTAGAGTTTCCAACACCAAATATCTAGTCAAACTCTTACCTAGTTTTTAAGTTTTAAAGCTACTATTAGGTTGGTTAGATTTAACTGAGTATACACACAATTAAGAAAAGAGGCAGGAACAGGGCTCTTACTACTACATTTTGTACTCAAGATTTCTAGGTAACTGCTACCCATCCAATAAGCAACTGCTACCAACTCTTGAGCAACCTGTCCTATTGTCATTGCATGTTTGTATATCACCTGATTTTCCTGCAGTTCTTTTCAAAAATACTTGCCCTAGCAGGACTGTCAAAATTTGAATTGAAAATCCTCCCAGTCCTTTGTATTTTGTTTGTACTTCATGTACAATAGGCCTCTCTTTGTATCTTGCTTGATTTTTTTACTCCCTTTTCATTTAAAGGACTATGTTCGTTTTAAAATACTATTCTTTTCATCTTTTTTTTTTCCTTTTTTTTTCAGAATGCTAAGCATTTTGATTTTTTAAAGATACTAAAAGGCTTTTCCAATGGGTTTGAAGATTCCTGATATGCGAAGGCAACCTAGTCCTTACTGGGAAAAAAAGAACCTAGAAAATATCCTTCCACAATTCAATGAAACTTTATCATCAGGAAACTACTTGAGTAAAACAGACAAACAAAAAGATAGGGTAGAGTCAGTATGGAACTAAAACTCCCTGTGCTTTAGCAGCTGCTACCACCTGTACCTACCTCATTCTAATTCAATACCTCTACCACTGAGCTGTTGAAAGGGTGGATAACTTGATACTGCCTCAGTCTGCAAGAAAGAAGGAGTAGTGGCTGTAGCCCAAACACAGAGTCTAGTATGGAAGAGAGGACTATTATTATTAGGGCCAGAGGATATATCATTTTTCTGTGAAACAACTGTGTGGATCCTCTAATCTAATAAATCTGGCTTAGATAACGGAAAGCAGTCAAATAGAAACACAAAAACCTGTGTGCCAGATAAACACAACTGTATGTGTCTCTCTCCAAATCCATTGCACTTTCCTGTTCTAAACCCAGATAACCCCTCATGCTTGAAGCACACTTCAAGCTGTCTAGCTTCTTATTATTTGTTATCTTTATTGAGGAGAATCAGCAGACCCCTTAGTAAAATTCTTGTAACAGGAATGAAAAAGGATCTACCTGTCCGAAAAATATATGTGTTCGCACTAGGCCTGTCACCAAAATGACTCAGTAGCACATCAAGACACTAGACTCTGCACTGTGCACAGAGCTGTAAGTGTGAGCATTGATCAAGTCTTTTTGTCTCTACAGTCACTTTTATTTGCAGCTACCCAGACTTTTGCACTTACTGGACACAGAGATAATACCTACACTGCAATGCAAAGCTGCACTTGAACCACTTCAGACAACAGCATATTTTCTTGCCCAGTACCCAAAGAAACTGCTTTTGCACTAAGGGCAGAGACTGAAAAGGGAGATCAAAAGAGTGTAAGTAAAGATACAGCTATTTGGATTTGGAGGTAAGAGAGGTTATAGGGTGGAAGCGAAATTATGATTCAAAATTATATTGGATAAGAACAGACAGGTGCTGGGACAGATTTAGTATTTAGGTCCTAAATTGAAGTCCAAACACCAGTTGAGGAATTGCCCCGTTTTCTTGAAAAACAGCAATGAGACTGCAAGTTCACTGGAATAGACAAATAGTTGTAAAATATTTATGTTTCCCCAGTGGTCGTACAGTAATCCTGGAGGGCCAGTCGTGTACTTAGGAGTCTCTTACAGATATTTTGAGCATTCCATAGCAATGTTAGTGGAAGAGCACTTAAGTTTAGACAAATGGGTCCTAAGCAGAGTGTCAGCTGCAGAAAGACAGCACAATCCTTGTTAATGTTTCATCTAGTAACTTTCAGCTATTGTCCACAGAAACCTAGCCAGATACTCAGCTGATTTAAGTGACTGTCTCACTGCTTATTTGTAAAAGCATTTGCACCAACTGAAAGTTATCATACACTATATAGTAAATCATGGGTAATTTTGTGTATGTGCATGTGTGGTTTATTCACTTTAGGTATAGTTTCTGTGCACAAGAGAGATTATACATAGCCATAGAAATTATTTATAAAATACAAGTCAAAATAAAAAAGTAATCCATGTATTCAAAAACTCTTCAGCTTAATAGAGCATGGAAAAACAGCTAGTAAATATATATGTGTTAACACAAAAAGAAGTATTTATATACACATGCACATATAGACATACATCTATAAACTTGCATATTGTATATGCCTCCTACATTTTCATGATCTTTAAAAACAAACCTAGAGAAAAACGTAAGGAAATGATTTAGGTTAAGTACAAGATCACAATCCACCATACCATTTGGAGGTGCAGCTTCAGAGACTACCTGGTTTAGAATTGCTTTTTATAATTCATGTCTCACTCAGGACTGAATCACACAAAAAACTTCGCATCTTATGCGATAATATAATAAACTGGTTTCCCAGTATTACTGCTGTCCTTGCTTGAGACAGAGCTCTACTCAGAAGCTAAAACTTCTTTTTGTCATTAACTCACATTCAGAAAGTATGAACAGCTTTTGAATGAGCCAGGAAAACAAATAACCAAAATTAATTCCACTTCCAAGTCCTTTTACGATCTTTCTAATGCCTTCCATAGACCAGTATTACATTTGTACAGAGCAAGACAAGACATCAGTGTGCCACAAATATGCTACATATCTTCGGGTTGTTGACTAATTCCTTGGTGTCAGTTTAGTGGTGTCAAGGAACATGGAAGAGGAAAGGAGTTTCAGTTGTTCATTTAGGAGTGGAAGAGTAGAAAGCACGACAAGGAAGACATAGTTTACTGAGCAATGTATTCTTGGAGAATCTCTCTTCTTAGGTGTCTGTACCAGTGTTTTTAGATGACAGAAGTCATCCCAGAATAATAAACAAATCCTCCAAAACAATGAAGAACCTTCTTGTAGAGTATCAGTCTAGTTTAGGCAGTTAACCAATCACTAGAGGCAGGAAGTGAATATTAAGATATCAACCACACAGTATATTTTCCTTCACACATACACTGTCTTATAAATGTGGCATTTTATGCATGGTACAGTACTAAGATTTTCACAAAATAAACTAACAATATGGATGTTCTAGTCAACAAACTGTTTGTTGGAGAAAAGGCTGTTTACATGGAAAATAAGTGAAAGGGTGAAAATGTGAAAACAAATTGCCTGCAGGGACAACTGGCTCAAAGAAAGATGGAAAACCAAGACCTGTTTCTGAATCTGTCATTATTTCAGCATTTTCCCCTCCCTGCTCTTATTTATTGGTGTTATCAATTCTAAGAAATTCTAAAATGTGCAACAGCAGCAAGCAAGTTTCCAGCAGCACTTGCAAGTGTCTCCTGGAGACAAGTGGCACTTTTGGAAATGGCTGCCAAGGAAAAAAAGTACACAGTGAATCACCCATTTACACAAGGTAGGAATGAGAACAGCATAGCAATCCAAGATACCAGAGCTGGCACACACTGCTCCAACGCGAACAGCAGCAGGAAACAGACAGTACAATGTAGTAAAAGTTTTGAGGAAGGCCACAGTGGGCTCAGTCTGCTCAGGAATGCCTTTTGAATTGTGGTTTAGTCCATGCCTCACAGACCTGGACTTACTCTTCTTGTTAAAGTTACTAACAGAGTCCACATAAAAAGGTGAGTACTTGTGTCACTGATTGACGGCTTTCTGTGTGATAACCTTAGTACTGATGGCAGGGAGTACAGCTAGATTTTACAAAAGCTGTAAAAACCTAGACATGCTAAAATACATATATACACAAAACCCTCTCTTCCAAAGATAATGAGCCGTGTCCTAAAAATCATAAGCTTAGCTTCCAGACTGAGACACTTAAAATAATACTGCAACCTGATTTTCTTATAACTGCTGTCTGTATTTTTAAGTCATTAAGAAGGAGGTAGTTTGGTCATGTTTTTCAAGCTTAATAAAAAAGGACTCTAGCAAAAAGCTTATTTAAATGGAAGAAAAAAATGGAGACTTCTGTGTGTCCCTGTAACTCTAACTAGCACACAGGATCCAGTAAAACTATGTAACATTGCAAAGAGTATATTCTAGCATCTATATTCTTCCTTGTCTTGATGATGTCCTAAACATATTTAAGCCAGCTGGAGGCAATACCAGATTTTGAGGGTATTACTATTGTGCTAGAGATTGTTCTTGTGTCTATTACAAAGTGACACAATGGTTCTTTTGGGGTCCTTGAGTTTGTACTCCTATGTGTCTGTGTTTCTGAGGGTCTGAAGTTGCCTACTTCATTATATTCCCAGCCATCTGAGTGTAAAGTTTGCAGAAACCTTTATACAGCTTGTGCATATGTGATGCTGGGCATATTTTTAGTTTACTTGTATGTAGTAAAGGACAAGAGGAAAAATTATTTCAAACAGAAAAGATTTTTAGTTTAGCTGAATAAGTCACAAGTGAGCCAGACTAACAAAAATACAATAGAAGAGTCAGTATTTCCGCTGGCCACACAGCAAAAATTACAGGTGATTTTGGTTTTGTCACTGAAAAGGCAAAAACACAGTGCTCCACATTTCATCAAAACCAAAACACATAGAGAATTGACATTTATGTCAATGTCAGAAGGTTTTGCCTCCATAGACAAAAAATTTGTGCCATAAGTTCATTCATAATTTACTCTTTCCTTACTACTAGATGTAATACTGTGCTCACAGTGTTAACCATTCAGCAGCACAAGCTAGGCACTGCACCACACACAAAGTACAAGCACCATTTGTTGCTATGAACACAGTACTATATCATTAGACCCGTGGTGTTCTTTTCCCACATTGAGTTCTCTCAAAAAATGCAAAAGTGGGATATTAAAAACAGATATTTTAAGGATTTTGGACCTGTAAAGGCTACAAGATATATATATAGTTTGATCTTGGGATTGAACAGTACAGACCAAAATGTATCTGGTTTTACCTCCTCCACTTCTTCCGTGCTATCCCAAAGTCATTGTCCCCAGAAGTCCCGTACTTCACCATGCTGTGCTGCAGAACACGCAATCTCAGTTGCCTGTTGCAAAAGTACAGTTGCAAGAGTCTATACTGTGTCTTTTCCTGTTGTTTCTAGACAGTTTAAGCCGAAAAACTACTCATGTGTGCAAGCATATCATAGTCACAGAGGCAACACATGGAACCCGCAGAAGATCTAGGTCAGCCGCCCAATGGATTTGGCCTAGGGCTCAGGGATAACGCTGGGCAGATCGGAGTTGAGCCACCCTGCACACCTGCCTTGGAGGCCAGAGATCATTCTTTGGGAAGGATGCCTGTATTAGTGTATACATACCCAGAGTTATCATGCTGTCTGGAAAAACTGTGCTACTAATACTATATAGAGAATGATTGCTGTGTAGCCCACAGATTCTTGTCTGTAAGGCCTCTCCTCCTGCAATAAACAGAATACAGACAGGATGTTATTCGCTTTTATATGCATTTGCAGGTTTCAGTTATGCCTATCCTGCAAGAATGGACTATATTTACCACAGAAATGTTGTACTATTTAATGAAACCCATGTGAAGACCAGTATTGCATGTTTGTACTCTTCATTAAAAGGTATTGTTCTAATTATAAAGTAATGAAATTGTCATTTCAGTAGAAATTGCTCTTGTATTTTAACAGCTCAGTAAGCCTGTATTTGACTCTTTTCCTCTCATTGTAGTCAAATGTTCTCTATTCATCCACATGCAGTTTGCAGCCAAATCATTAAATTAAAATTACTATATTCGTTTTTCAAAACCTAGGAAGAAAAGCAATTACAAATCAGTGCATGATTCTCAGTAAGAGGCCTGGTATTCAACTAAATAATCAGTGTCACTTCAACAGCAGAATCACAAAGACTGTTTAATTTTTTTGAACTAAAATTTTCTTTAAGAATAACCCAAAATTATTAAGACTAGAACCATAGGAATGAAAGCTAATGCCTGTGTCTGTTGCAAACCTTCTGTTTAGCCTTGGGCAAGTTATTAAATTTTTCTGCACGTCTCTTGGGCAAGTTATTATATTTTTTCTGCACCTCTGTCTAGGTTGTAATATATATTGTCTGTTGTTTTCTGAGTATGAGACTCTACAATTACTTGTTTTTAATTGGTTTTATTTTCCTTTTTACCATGAAGGGGTTAATCATATCAAGGTAAATAAGATTTGGTAAAGGAAGCAGAATAGTTGATGTTATGTCCCATATAATTATTTTCTTTTTAACTGAATTGAAACAATGAACATGAAAAGGTAATACTTCGTCCTTTGCAATTAAGTATTCTACAAATAACTGAATTTCGATTAAATTTGGTTACAAGTCTAAACTTCAAACCCTCTAGTGACCCCATAGTCAGTACCTATGCCTTTAGAATAATTTTTCTGAGAAATTAAGAGCAAAGTGAAAAAAATAGTCAATATTTTGTCATTTTAGCATTACAACATTTGCCCACCAAATCCTACACAGATGGAGATAAAAGCTCCTCCAAGAGCAAAAAGCGCATCTTTTTTTCTATTGCTACAAAATATTGATGAAGTGCTCTATTGAGGTAGAGATCTCATTAATTATTTGATTTACAGAAAAAGAAGACAGAGGGAAATGAGTGCCCTGCCTAATGCCATGATGTACCATCTTGAGACTTAAGATCTTTTTAATGTATTCGACAGTGATGCAGCTGAAAGAGGAAAGAGGGAGTTGAATGGATCCATTAATTTAATTGAAGCAAGCTCTGACAAGAGATAAAACATCTCAGGCCCCGCATCTCTTCAGGCTGCATCAGCACTATAGTAAACAGTCAATGATCCACAGACACACACGCACACACAAAAAAGCTAAAGGTATACGTAGATTCTAGAGACCTCAAGGCCAGAGAATAGCTACAGAGGCAGAGGTGAATAGACTGAAGAGGCCCTCCCTTCATGCAACATCACAAAGTATTCAGTATCTACTGCGTTTGTTCAATTGTACTCCCATGAACAACTCCTGGGTTAGCTATAAGTGATTCAGACTTCTTATAGGAAAGTTGCATTTGTTCATTTTTTTTAAGCTTCAGGGAAACGCACTCTGTCTCACAGTCTCTTGAAAGGTAGAGCGGAGAAATAGGCTTCCACTGCTCCTTAAAGAAATTCTGATGCTGCTGCTGTCTTTCAGGTGGCTTAACCTTGCCCCTCATATGGCTGCCAGTAACTTAGTTTTAAAAAAATGGTACCAATTCTAGATAAATAAGATTTTCTTAGTGGTTACCAGGAGCATAGTCACTTAAGACTGTAAACAGTTCTTACCAATAATACATCACCATGACATTTTACTAATGACACAGAATACCGGGGTTCATATTGCATAACTGCTTTCTCTCAAGGTAGAGTTTACAAGAAATTAAGAGTTAGATTTATTTCTTAAAATAGGGAGGGTAAATACAGCTGGCCAGTCCTAAAGTGGCATAAACTGATGCCATTTTCCTGATCACAGAGTTATAATGGTGGCTTGCTACCCGAGATCTGGGCTAATACCTGGAGAATTAAATAAGAACAAAAGAAGGAGTTTATGACAGATATTGCCTTTAAACACGGGTCCTGAACCATCTGAAATTCTTGGGAAATTTGATAATTGCCTCTTCAGTCACAGAAAACTACTTAATATAAGTATCCAGACCACCTGGTTTACAGCTAGCTCAGCTGAGTCTGTGTAAACACCTCCTGTCTGTGACGTGAACATGCTTAAATTCCTTTCAAAGACAGAAGGGTGTTGCAGGGAAGGGACTCTGTGTGAAGTTACAGCCCTTATTATTTCAGTGTTTTCTGAGTTACTCTGCATCTCAACAATATTCAGGTAACCCTAGGTTGATTGAAAAACAGTAATTTAATGGTAATGTTGATAAGTAATTGGATTCATACACACACACAGAGAACATAGGGTCCACTTTACTGAAATATAAAAAAAAGGATTAAACCAACAAAAATTTACTTTTCCTATCTTATCCTGTGAACACTATACTCATGTTTTCCCATATGCATTCATTTGCCCCATGAATTCACAGTAAAGCAAGGACAATCTTTTACCTGTGCTGACTCATCACAATCATGTTTATGATCAATAATTTGAAATAGTTCATTATTTAAAAAGGAATAGGTAGGAAAAGGAAATATTTCAACAAGGAACCTGGGGACAATGAGGTGTGAAATAGTTCTAGCAAGATTTTAAAACATCAGTCATTTCTCTGGGAGCCATACAGAAAGTGATTCATATGTCTGGACTTAGCCAGTTAATATCCCAGCAGACTGCTGAAGTAGTCATTGTAATATCTTCACTTCTGATTTTACAGCTGAGATTCTGGTAACGTTAAGGAAACAGACAATGCAACACAATACTGAAGGAAATTTTCTCTAGCCCTATATCTCTGTCTATATCTAGCCATGCAAATCAGAGGCGCTATCTCCTATCCAACTTCAAATATTCAGTAAAATTGTTTTTTGTTCAGTGACTTTTACATATTTATTTGTGCCTATATACTTATGTGTTTTTCACTCTCCAGTAACATGGTGCACGTTCAATGATACTCAGCAGAATTAATAAGCAAGCAGAAAAATACAACAGAGCAGTCATAGTGAAAATTACACTTGGAAAAACACTGAAGCTATATCAGCACTCCAAGTACAAGCCTTGACAATTCTGGCATTGGATTTTATTGTAGTATCGACAGGTAATAATTTAAAAACTATGTTGCAATGTAAGCTGGACTTGCTCATATCTCATTTATCCCTTAGACACTGAAAATTCTGAAATTCAGTAGATTTAATGTGATGTTCACCTTAACTGTTAGCTGGCATTTAACAAATAATACATTTAAATTGTTAAAAAAAAAGATACAAGTGAAACATTCTCTGTCTCCTTAAAGGAATTCATTTGAGCTGATTACACTGAGTGCAATGATGCATTAATACATCACTGGATGTGAAATGTGTACAATATATCACATAATTCTTTGTTTAGAGTTTATTAAACAAGCATTGACCTTCAGTCTTATAATACACAAAACTATATTCTCATAGCTCAGTAAAGCAGGTTGTCAAAGTAAATATTTACAACAGCTAGTAAAATAAAATCAGGTCATTTTCACTAATGGTCTATAGTGATCATTTATTTTTGAGCAGCTATATTCTTGCTGTCAAGCTGAAGCCCTCTTTGGCATTAGAGATCCCATCCAATATGAGTCCCTGAAGGCAGGCTACTGATTCAGGGCGCTATCCTGTAGCTATTAAAATTGAATTTTCCAGGACAAGACTACAAGAAGCTTTAATAAGATCTCTTACAACAGCTCAGCTTTTCTGGCTAATTGAGAAACCAGCCAGTAAATATGGCCTGATGCTATGTTGCTGAAAGCGGAAGAGTGCCACTCTCCTGGCCCAAAAAAGAAGTGTATTCAGTTACAGTCGTCAGTATAAGCAACAGCATCAAATAACCAAAGAATCTGCAGTATAGTCAATCTTACAGAAAAAAAGAAAAGGACAAATAAAGCAATTTTCTGTTACTGAGTATCACTGTGATTTCTTTTCTTGGAGGGAGGGCATCTCATAACAAAAACACAAGTGATAATTGTTGCATCAATTAAGCCTATTTCTGCATTTCTGGTATAAACCAATGTTTCCTCTTACTCAAAACTTTCTCTTTTATTAAAAATATACTTTAAAAAACTTCTCAATGTTCCAGGTGAATACAAAAAAATTTAGGCACAAAGACTCTTCCATTGCAAACCAAAGAAGTGAAAATAGTGGTTCACATTGTGGTTTGTATGTGTACTTATTGCTGCTCTAAGTATTATATCAGGTGTGACTATTTTCTCTAGTTTGTTCCATTTACTCTATCATTTCTCAGACAGCTCAGTAGTGGACATTAGCTAGAGGTTACACAGGCAGTCTCTGTATTTTTCATAGCACAAGACGTCGATGGCAGCACAACTTGCTTTAAAGAACCTGAATAATAAGTAGTAAGCTTTTCTACTTCCTACTTCATATTGTGAACCAGTCTTCATAGTAGGATTTCAGCTATTCAGCAAGAACAGTAATGACTATTTTTAAGTTTCAGTCAAAGCAGTGCTGGAGAGATGCCAGCATTTCTGTCATTTCTGTCAATTCGAATATTTAGCAAAACTTGCTTAGAGATCACATACTAAGGGTACTATTTCGACACCAGTGTTCCAAAAGCAAGGTCATTAAATTTAGAATCTGTACAATTAAACACATCCAATGAAGTACTATTACAAATGAATGTGTGTGTACTTGTGTCTGTGTGACACTTTTTCCTTCGTCAAATTATAACTATGCTCATCAAATTATAATTATGCTTTTAGGTATCCAGATAATGAGACACCATCTCCAGCAATGTAGTATGTCCCTAATGACAAAAAAAGAAAGGTGAAAGTTGAAGAAGCACTCCTTATTCATGATACATTCAGAAAGAATTTCTTCTTTTAGGCATACTATTTTTCTTACATGCAAAGTATTTTAGTCACTAACATGAAAAAAAAAAAAAACAGTAATCAATTCCAAACTAACAGAAGGTTCTCGCACAGTCCCTATTTTGCCACTGAAACAGTGATGTTGACAGGATACAGCCAATATGCTTGAAAATCACACACAATGGTATTCTGATGGTCTTCAGAGTAAATGGGAAAGTGGCACTTTAAATCAGAGTGAATCTACAGTCACTCTGAGTTTATCAGTAAGTGTATTCTGGGTTGTATAACAGCTTGCTCAAGGCAGAGCAAACTCAGGTAACTTCGGCTTCTGGGACAGCACTTTAAAAGGCATTAGGCATTAACTCTCATGAAACGCAGTTCAGAACAGAGGTGATAAAATAGCTGGGGATACATATCCTCTTAGGACAGCTGAATATCGTCAAGACATATCCAGAGACCCATCTCAGAATATAGAGCTCAGCTTTATTAGTGTGTGCATAGACACACTAAATAACTTTTTCATCTACTGTAGAAACAGTTCACCTAGATACAATATTATTATTCCAAATACTTTTGCGACACAATTAAAATGGCACAACAACTGTAATGAAAGATACTGTGGAAAGTCCTGGAGTTTTTTCTTCTGGTAAAGTGGAGTATTGCTATGGCCAAGGCAAAGAAAATAATTTTTAATTACAATAATAGCTTCCATGAGAAGGTACTTTTTTTTTTCAACATGTAACAACAATACATTGAAGTCTGTTGTTAATGTTTATTTTCAGATTTTTAGTTTTACATTATTTCATTCCCAAGGTCTGGTTCCAGACATGTAGGGTTTTTTAAATAGTGTGTTTCTCAATACTTGTATATCTGCTAAGTATAGCAGATGAGAAAACAGCAATTAAAAATAAATAAATAAATCATAACTTTTTAGCATAGTTGTAATTCACTAGTACACTAGTAAATTGACATTTTCAATTCTATTTGTTCCATTCAATGGTTTAACAAAGAATGTTTTAGACTGCACCAGCTATACAGTAATGGAATAAAATATACAGCAACATGACAAAGTCACTTGATTTATAGTAAAATCTACTCTTTTCTCCAAAACTGTGCAGATCTGGAAGAGGAAAAAAGCTGGTCCTCTTTCTGTACACTGGTTTTCTACATTCTCTTCATTTCAATTTAACTTGTATTACAACAAGTATTTGCAAAGTCTCCCCTCTCACATTCCCTTTACAAAATTAAGAGTTAGAGTGGATTTTGAGCAGGACAGCTCTTTAGAAAACATTCCTTCTTCTCCTCCAGCCTCAGTGGAGAAGAAGGGAAGGGACTGAGTACAAACCATGACTCATCTCCCAGGCCAAATAGAGTAGCTGAAATTCTGCAGAGCTGAAGGTGAGGTGTTCATCAAAAAAATTTTATTGCCAGTTTATGACAGAGAAATCAAAGATCAAACTCTCATTGCATGAAGTTCTCTGCTCCACTGTTCCAAAAGCAATGGGACACCATTCAAAAAGTGATATTTAGTTAATATGGAATTAGTTGACTGAGGAGCATAATGTACTTTTCTGAAAATGATCACAATATTAAAACTACACAAAGACATGACAAAACATAACAGTGACTCTTTTTTGTCACAGAATCCTAATTACATAAATTGTGTTAAGAGTTGCTTTTCTCTTTGTTTTTTAATAGTAACTTAATCCCATTATAAATGCAATCAGTAAGAGGTGTATTTCCCTGAAACAGAGGAGCTCAAAATTACTTTTGTTTTTGTAATAAAAATCTGACACTTTCAGTTCCTTTCTGAATCTTGGAAGTTTCAGAATTCTCTAAAGTACTTCTAGATTGCAAAAGTACATTCTATGGCAGTTGTAGGACTAAAGTGGAATGGAGACTGAGAGGCACATGGGACGTCCTGAAAATAGGTGAGGGGCAGCAGCAGGCTCCTAGGCAAACTAGGGGACATAGGATTTTGGAGGGTGATGAGAATTGCTCAAGAGAAACAGGGGTGCTATAGGCTTGCTAGCTGTCGGTTATTTAACCTAGAGAAGCTGAAATCAGTATTGTCAGGCATAAACTCCTTCCTACTTTCCCTTGCCTTAAGCCTTGTTCAGAGAATCAGTCCATCGTTATTTAGAAGTTACATGCTTTTCAAAGTTATGTGTGACGGGTGATCTGTTAGCTGCTGCTCCAAGCTTAGTGAAAAATGCAAGAATGCAGAGATGCTGCTGTGTACTCAGCACTGGTACAATTACATGTTCATTTATTTCTTGCTCCGGACATTGATCTATTTGGGAAGGATTTCCTTCTCATCCATCTCATTTTCACTACAGGCCCTGCTTCTAGTCTCTCAGAATTCTTGTAAAGAATGAAAAACTTTGTTCATAAATAGGGAGATACTTTATTGTGAAATCATTATGAGAGAGGCTTCTAAATACTTACGGATTATCTCGCTGCTTTAAAAAATTAATCTGCTTTGATGGATTTACGTTTGAACGTTTTAGTACATTAGAGGCTGAACAAATCTAGACTATCAACTAATTTATGTTTGATATTATGGAAGAAAGCTGTTTATTTGGTACAAATAGATATTCATTGGAGACGGATTCAACCTGAACTGCTCAACTGTAAAGGAATATAATGGTATATGGCCTATAAGTTACATGAGAAAGAAAGACAGGATAGACTCTTGGAGAAATACTGATGATCATACATTACAGATGATCACAGTAACTGCTTGTGTGTTTGCTTATACATTCTGGAAGTGTCAGCAAGTAGATAACTTAAAAATAGTGAACATCGGTAATTACCACTGCAACAGCTGAAACTAGGTAACCTCAGGCCATATTTTACTCCATGTTAACTTGTTCGTGTGTCTAGATTTGCTTTGCATGTGTGTGAAACTGGGTATTTCTCTCTGAAGTTTCCCCATCATGTCATAGGTTCAGACAAAAAAATAAAAAGAGTAACTGTATACTAGTAAGTAACCAGTGCTACCTTGGACTTGTGCTGTTGTCTTCTCTCACAGGATACAAATTAGTAACCAGTCCTCAGCACTTCCAAGAAGTCAAAAACTGCACATTAATTACCCAGAGCAAAGCCAAACTTGTGACCATGTGTACCCATGAAAAAACTTACAAATATTTCGGTGAGCACTTGGGATTAGAAATTCTTTTATCTATGTTTACGATGAAGCTACCTCTTTATGACCCAAGATGAGTTTATTCAGCTTGTAGAAAATTCTACTGTAATAATGATCCCATCTTTTTCCCTTTGTTTCTGCCTTGTCTGTGCCTTTACATCATAACTTCCATCTCTAAAGATTAAAAATTCTTAATACATTATCTGCTTACAACATAATTTAAATGTATTTAGTGTTATCTATATTTTCTCTTTATTTGGATTAACACACTCTTTATCCTCAATAATCAGGAGTGGTCTTTGTTTCTTGGAATTCCAGTTATTAAAGAGTCAAAGTGCTGTTTGAGTGACAAAATCTAGCTGTACAAAGGATCTTACCAAGTTCTCAACACAAGAAAACAAAACTAGAATTAAGCTGAATCCACTCTATAAAACTCTGCACCCAGAATCACCAGTCACTTTTGAAAATAGACTAATTTTTCTTTAAATACCCTACTAATTTTTCCTCCTTTGCAGAACTGTACATAGGTATTCATTAGTCTGCCTTAGGGATTTCTTCGTGAATAGATTGGTTGGCACTGAGAGAGCTACAAACCCAGCCCTGTTGTGGGTCCTTCCTTTTTATATTTTCTCCACACTGGCCTCCTTCCAAAATGAGAATATTATTCGGCTGCCTTATGAAAGAGTTTCTTACTTAGCTGGACCTGCTTTTGCACTTTTCTCTGACAGTATGTAAAGCTCGGCTGTACTATCAGACACTTGGATCCCTTATACTTCACTTGCACTTACTGTCAGCCACTCTTTCTTGCCAAATATAGAGCCTAGCCCAAAACAAATCACTGCTCATATTTTGCATTCAGTGCCCTGACCAGCATGTTTTCCAGCTCTCTTCAACTTCAGCCAAATGCCAAGTGCCAGCCTTATTACAAACTCCTGAAAATTTCGGTTTGTAATGGAAGTGCTGACACAGCCTTAAATATTGGCATGAACAGCACAACTATAATTATGCAAGGACAGACAGGCAAGAAGAACACATGGTTGTTGAACCCAGGAAAAAGTGGCTCTCATTAATCATCTCATACATTTGAGAAAATGACTTTGGAAAAGGAAACATTAAAATCCTGAAGTACTGAAAGAAGGTGAACAGAATATCACAGCTCATCCCAGTGTTCCTATTATAGCATCCACATCTACTGTGGAGATTAAATTTCTCTGAGTAAGGACTGTGTTAAGTAGAATTTTTGATTTTTTGGGGTCTGATATTAATTATTGTAGCAAAACAAAACGGAAGAAATTGGAGCGAAACGCTGAGAGAAGCTGATACGGATATCTGCTTCAGGTAATTTTTAATAGGCTGCAGTATGATTTCTAACTTTACAATGGATTTCTGCAAGCCATTATTAATTAGAATTAGTCACACCCTGTGACTAGTCTTTTCAGTCTGTTAGAATGAGTAGAAAATATGTAGACAGACAGACAGATAGATTGAGGGGTCAGTGTGCATTCTTGTATGTGCACACAGATCACAGAATCACAGAATCAGAGAATCACAGAATCACAGAATGGTAGGGGTTGGAAGGGACCTCTGTGGGTCATCTAGTCCAACCCCTTGCTGAAGCAGGGTCACCTACAACAGGCTGCACAGGACCTGGTCTAGGCGGGTCTTGAATATCTCCAGAGAACGAGACTCCACAACCTCCCTGGGCAGCCTGCTCCAGGGCTCCGTTGCCCACACAGTGAAGAAGTTCTTCCTCATGCTCAGATGGAACTTCCTATGCTTCAGTTTGTGCCCATTGCCCCTTGTCCTGTTGCTGGGCACCACTGAAAAGAGTTTGGCCCCATCCTCCTGACACCCACCCTTCAGATAATTATAAGCATTTACAAGGTCCCCTCTCAGCCTTCTCTTCTTCAGATTAAACAAGACCAAGCTCCCTCAGCCTCTCCTCGTAGGAGAGATGCTCCAGTCCCCTCATCATCCTCGTAGCCCTCCGCTGGACACTCTTCAACATCTCCTCATCTTTCTTGAACTGGGGAACCCAGAACTGGACAGAGTACTCCAGATGAGGCCTCACTAGGGCAGTGTAGAGGGGAAGGAGAACCTCCCTTGACCTGCTGGCCACACTCTTCTTAATGCACCCCAGGATCCCATTGGCCTGCTTGGCAGCCAGGGCACACTGCTGGCTCTTGGTCAACTTGTCATCCACCAGCACACCCAGGTCCCTCTCCACAGAGCTGCTCTCCAGCAGGTCCAACCCAAGCCTGTACTGATGCATGGGGTTGTTCCTCCCCAGGTGTAGGACCCTGCGCTTGACCTTGTTGAACCTCATCAGGTTCCTCTCTGCCCAACTTTCCAGCCTGTCCAGGTCTCGCTGAGTGGGAGCACAATTTTCTGGTGTATCTACCACTGCTCCCAGTTCTGTGTCATCAGCAAACTCGCTGAGGGTACACTCTAACTCTTCATTCAGGTCATGGATGAAGAAGTTAAACAACACTGGGCCCAGTACTGACCCCTCAGGGACACCACTAGTTAACGGCCTCCAATTCGACTCAGCTGCTCTGATGACAACCTTCTGAGTTCTGCCATTCAGCCAGTTCCCAATGCACCTCAAGATGAGCATACAAGCATATTTCTTCAGTTGTTTGGATATTTGTGTGGGTACGTTGAGCCCCGTACTTGCGAACTTAGTGTATGAAGAATTATAGGAGCCTCTAAACGTACTTAAAATGTATGTAGACAATGGAAAAAAGAATGTTTCTCTGAAAATCAGAAGTTTGTTAGCCCACGTGTTTTTATACTACAGGTTTGCTGCATGAAGCTACCATGAATCACTTTGCATTTGGGAAATCTAATGCCCTGAAAAATAAAGGACAGAAAAAGGAAAAGACGTTTTTGGAAAAATATCGAGTCAGTCTTTGAACAGCGGGAACTGAAATCCTGAGTTCCTTCCTTTCTTTCTCAGTAATTTGTATTTTAAGTAACTACAATTTCTCTAAAAAACAAATGCATTTAAAATAAATAAATAAATAAATGCATACATAACATCTTTTGGAGAGCAAGAACGTAGGTGAAGAGAGTTGTAAGGTTTTTAAGAAATCAGTCAGAAAGCTACTATAAAAATAGGTGAGAGAGATTTCCAATCCTGACTTCACGGTTTAAGAGACCTTCACTTCTGTTGTGATGGTTAGATGGTTTGTTATGGCGTGATTGTGTGTGAAAACTATTACAAAACATTAACTTTTCATCTTAGACAAAAAATTAAGGTGAAATTGAGTTCAGTGTTCTCTATCGCCTGTTTCACAGCCACCCTCTATAAATGAAGGATACTTTATTTCTGGTTCCCGTGCAGTCCTGACTTCAACAAACTACATTTTATGTTGGGAGTGGAGCCTGGGATGGCCAAGATGATCTGATAAAACTGAGTCTTTCATCCTAGGTGATCATAATGGTCTATACTGGTGGCTAAAACATGAAGGGATCACTAAATACTGAAACTGAGGTGCCACCAGCTTACCTGTGGATGAATCGATGCTACTGGTTGGAATACATATTCGTACATAACCCTGTCTAATGATGATGAATTAATATTTCATGTGACTGTATTCTCATACAAAAGAAAGGATTATAATTATCAGAGTTGATAGTTAAACAATGGCTAAATTTGCTCCCAAGTTACATTCTTTGCACACTTATAAATTCAAAGAAGTTGTACAGATATTGAAACAAGGCAGTTTTCAAACACATGTATAAAAAACATACAGTAGTATCCAGCCCTCTCATAAGTAGATTAAGTTCCCAGTGCGGTTGGTGGTCAATATGCTTTATGCTGGAATTTACTTTGACCCTTAAACCATTACAGCTATATATTTTAAAAATATACTTGTGTGTTAGTTTTATACCTGTTGGCAGACAGATTTCGCATGGCCCCATAGTCACAGGGTAGCCTAGAGAGGTCTGGAATATTAAATAAAATCGGCAGGCAAAAGGAATGACTCCACAATTGATAGACTGCAAAATCATTAAATAGTTGGCAATTTAGCTGTAGAATGAAAGATACCAGCTGCTGTATGTGAAACTAAAAGAATCAGAGAAAGAGATGGAGAGTAGAAGCAGAAGTTCAAGGCATTTACCTGTCAAAAAATCCCTTGACTCCTGTCAGTGTGTTGCTCTGTCTTCAACTGAGCTGTTTCATAATTCTCACTTACTTTAGACCTTTTGCAAGAAAAGGTATCTCTGATGGTGCTGTGCAGCAGAAATTGGGAGAAGGAATCTAGCTGGTTGCTGCGCACTAAAAAGGACAGAGGAAAATGCATTAAAACAATGAAGCAACAGAATACAGCTCATTTCTTACAACCAATCTCATTGTACACCAATGTAAAAATTTATACCTGAAAGCAGCAGGCTTTGGTTTGCCAGATCACTAAGTTTTGGACGCGGAAATGAGTTGTATGTACAGCATAATACTTTGACAGTCGTGCCTCTGTAATTCTGGTTCTGTTGTCTCTAGGAAGATACACTTGAGTTGGGAATACATGTATGGCCTATGGGCTCTTCATTGATACTACTTCCTGTTACATTGGGATCAATGATCCATCCAAAGATACTACATTAAAAAATTGTCTTTTATGCCAAAGGTAATCAAATGGCAGTCTCTTGTCAGATGATTAACTCTAGGCTCAGTAAAATAAAGGCAAAAATGTAAACAAGTATGACATGGAGTTTCAGCTTGTTATTGAAAATGTCACCAAAAAGAAATGGAAAGTGCTTAACCAGTTAGTGGAAGATTCTGAATAGGATTAAAAGAGAAGGGAAAAGACTGATTTGCACTGGAGACCAGTGTCTAGGCTACCACTTTTATCTCAGAGGACTACAATGCAGTAGGGTGAAATGGTGCTGCTGAAATTGCAAAGAGTTTGTCTCTTATCTTCTAAGGACCATGCCCAGAAGCTGCCATGCCACAAATTACTATGCAGAATTCTGTCAGCCATGTTCAGAGCATCCTTCCAAGGTAATGGCATAGGCAAAATTAGGCAAATTTCACACATAATATATTTAAAATTATAAAGGTCTTTAACTTCATCTGTGAGGGTCATAGAAAAGAACAGAAGAGGTAGGCACAAAAAAACCCACCAAATATCACACTATTTTAAAAAGAACATACTTGCTTGACTAAATTTTGCAATATTAAGCTTTATACATGATTCAAAATATATAGAAATAAGTCAAAAAAGTAGAAGTTTTACTGTATCTAAGTATTTTTCCTGACACTAATAGTAACTAGTATGCTCTAACACAGATCCATAGTACACATAGAGGCCTTCTACAGGCAGCTGCAAGCAGCCTCACAATCACAGGCCCCGGTTCTCATGGGGGACTTCAACCACCCTGACATCAGCTGAGCAGACCACACAGCTAGGCACGCGCAATCCAGGAGTTTCCTGCAGAGTATCAAAGACAACTTTCTGATGCAAGAGATGGAGGAACCGACAAGGAAAGGTACTCTGCTGGACCTTGTACTAACAAACAAGGAGGGACTGGTGGAGGATATGAAGGTTGGAGGTAGACTCGGGTGCAGTGACCATGAAATGGTCGAGTTCAGGATCCTGCGTGGAGGAAGCGGGGCAATAAGTAGGATCAAAACCTTGGTCCTTAGGAGAGCTAACATTGGCCTCTTCAAGGGGCTACTTGGAGGAATCCCATGGGCCAGGGCTCTCGAAGGCAGGGGCTGTCCAAGAGTGCTAGTCGCTGTTGAAAAGTCACTTCCTTCATGCTCAGGAGCGGTGCATCCCCCTGAGAAAGAAATCTAGAAAAGGAGGCAGGAGACCTGCATGGTTAAACAAGGAGCTTCTAGCGGAGATCAGGTGGAAGAGAAAGGTCCATGGAATGTGGAAGGAGGGGCAGGCCACTTGGGAAGAGTACAGGAATGTGGTCAAAGCATGAAGAGATGCAACGAGGAAGGCCAAGGCCCACCTGGAATTGAAGCTGGCAAGGGATGTCAAAAACAACAAGAAGGGCTTCTTCAACTACATCAGCAGCAAAAGGAAGGCTAGGGACAATGTGGGGCCACTGCTGAATGAGGCGGGTGTCCTGGTGACAGAGGATGCAGAGAAGGCAGAGCTACTGAATGCCTTCTTTGCTTCAGTCTTCAGTGCCAAGGCAGGCCCTCAGGAATCCCAGGCCCCGGAGGAAAGAGAAGAAGCCTAGAGAGAGGATGACTTTCCCTTGATTGAGGAGGTAACTGCGTGAGAGATCACTTAAGCAATCTGGATGCCCACAGATTCATGGGCCCCGATGGAATGCACCCACGAGTGCTGAGGGAGCTGGCAGATGTCATTGCTGAGCCACTCTCCATCATCTTTGAGAGGTCCTGGAGGACAGGAGAGGTGCCCGAGGACTGGAGAAAGGCCAATGTCACTCCAGTCTTCAAAAAGGGCAAGAAGGAGGACCCAGGGAACTACAGGCCGGTCAGCCTCACCTCCATCCCGGGAAAGGTGATGGAGCAGCTTATGCTGGAGGTCATCATCAAGGAAGTGGAAGAAAAGAAGGTAATCAGGAGTAGTCAGCATGGATTCACTAAGGGGAAATCGTGCTTGACCAATCTTATAGCTTTCTACAATTGCATTACTGGCTGGGTAGATGAAGAGAGAGCCGTGTATGTTGTCTACCTTGACTTCAGCAAGGTTTTCGACACAGTGTCCCATAACATCCTCCTAGGGAAGCTGAGGAAGTGTGGGGTGGATGAGTGGTCAGTGAGTTGGATTGAGAACTGGCTGAATGGCAGAACTCAGAGGGTTGTCATCAGCGGCGCTGAGTCTAGTTGGAGGCTGGTGACAAGTGGTGTCCCTCAGGGGTCAGTACTGGGCTGAGTCCTGTTCAACTTCTTCATCCACGACCTGGATGAAGAGTTAGAGTGTACCCTCAGCAAGTTTGCTGATGACACAGAACTGGGAGGAGTGGTGGATACACCAGAAGGCTGTGCTCCCATTCAGCGAGACCTGGACAGGCTGGAAAGCTGGGCAGAGAGGAACCTGATGAGGTTCAACAAGGTCAAGTGCAGGGTCCTACACCTGGGGAGGAACAACCTCATGCATCAGTACAGGCTTGGGGTGGACCTGCTGGAGTGCAGCTCTGTGGAGAGGGACCTGGGTGTCCTAGTGGAGGACAAGTTGACCAAGAGCCAGCAGTGTGCCCTGGCTGCCAAGCAGGCCAATGGGATCCTGGGGTGCATTAAGAAGAGTGTGGCCAGCAGGTCGAGGGAGGTTCTCCTCCCCTCTACACTGCCCTAGTGAGGCCTCATCTGGAGTACTCTGTCCAGTTCTGGGCTCCCCAGTTCAAGAAAGATGAGGAGCTACTGGAGAGTGTCCAGCGGAGGGCTAAAAGGATGATGAGGGGACTGGAACATCTCCCCTACAGGAGAGGCTGAGGGAGCTGGTCTTGTTTAATCTGAAGAAGAGAAGGCTGAGAGGGGACCTTGTAAATGCTTATAATTATCTGAAGGGTGGGTGTCAGGAGGATGGGGCCAAACTCTTTTCAGTGGTGCCCAGTGACAGGGCAATGGGCAATGGGCACAAACTGAAGCATAGGAAGTTCCATCTGAACATGAGGAAGAACTTCTTCACTGTGTGGGCAACGGAGCCCTGGAACAGGCTGCCCAGGGAGGTTGTGGAGTCTCCTTCTCTGGAGATATTCAAGACCCGCCTAGACCAGGTCCTGTGCAGCCTGTTGTACGTGACCCTGCTTCGGCAGGAGGGTTGGACTAGATGACCCACAGAGGTCCCTTCCAACCCATAACATTCTATGATGCTGTGATTCTGTGATATACTGACACAATACAAACAGTACGTATCCTTCTTGTCACAGTATAAATATTCAAAGAACCTGTAAAGCAATTGTGTTATCTTTATCATGAAGACTGATAAAAACTAATGCTGAAATCACAGATTGCTGTTTGCACCATTTCAGATGCCGAGGTCAACCCAGGTCTAAACAGTGAGAGGAAATAGCTCGCTACTTGGTTATTACAAGTTTCCAAACAGACTAGAGCCTGAGATATTTCCAGGATCTATAGTTGCAGTTTACTCTCTTTAAGCTAAACATCTAGGATTCGAAATGTTTATATATCACTGACAGAGTTTGCATTATCATTTAAAAAATATATATACCATGCACTTTATGATAGATGTAGGCAGACAAATTTTCTGTATTCCGAACAGTAAACAGAATATTTTGTCAATATGTATATAAAGGCGGGTGGTTGTTACTTCATGTGTAGAGTATGTCATTGAATATCTGGGACCAAATTATGAGAGCCCTGTTTAGACTGGACTGTGTCATACCGCTTCAGTGGCAGTGGACAAACAAAATCACATTAGAACGGAGTGCTATTGAGCATGCATAACACAAAAACACATAGTTAGACTGCACATGCAGTCAAAGTCTATCTTCGTTTCTACCAGCTTGATATAGATTATCATCTTCAGGCTAGTGATGTTTTTCTTCCTGTTGTAAATTCACTTTGTGCCCTTTTTATTTAGGAAATTGTGAGAAGCTGGTTACACATTCAACTCTGTTGCTGACTTTCTGTGTGCCGTTGGACCAAAAAATTTACTAGCATGGCCATTTAAAATGGAAATGATAAAAAAAAACCCAACTGGACAAATTTTTTTTCATTAACCTCAAGCTGTCAAAGACTGCAGAGTATTGAAACCAATCTAAAGCATTATTTGTTTTGTAAATATGTTTTCAAGGCTTTTATTTTTTGTTCTATTTTCTTTTACGTTGCCTGGTTAGAAACATTTTTCTTGCTCTCAGCGTTGGTATCAGATAATCTTCATAGATATCAGCTTTGACAGAACTAAGTGGGCAATTTTTTTTACATAAGGATGAAGTGCTCTAACACTGCTAACACAAATATTTTCCATTTATATGAAGCACGTGGAAAAATAGCTTTTTCCCAGCTTTCTTCGTTGCATAGATTTTGCTATTGGAAAGGATCAAAGAAATTTCTTTCTGCTTTCCTTTTTGTTACTAGCTTCCTGCACCTCATCCCTTCTCACTATTGCAAAATTCTTCTGTGATCCTGAAATTTTTGCCCTCCTGTCAGGACTCCTACTAACTATGTAATCTGAAGATGAGGATATTTATAATGCATTCCAAAACCCTATTCTGTTTTATGTCTTGTATGGGGCACACAGCCCAACAAGAGTGATGAGTATGTGGGGGGACATACATACAAAAAAATCGTTCAAAAGAATCCGAATGTGTTCACTAGTAATTACTTTAAGGAAGTTCCTTCTTAAGGTTTCTTATGAATCTAACTGTCAGAAGTTGAGGTGTCAGCTTGAGAACAAAGCTCTGGAATGAATAATGACAGATACTCGACTACAAGTTTCATAAAATACTGACTATGGTGTACAAACTATTTATTGTCATTGGTTAAGGTCAAAAAGATAGATATTCACTACACTTTCAAGGCAAACTTATGGCGGGGTTCAAGATACAGAGACTAGAAATTCCGTGTTTTATACAGGTCACATTAGCACAAATTGCATAAAAATAAGGTTAGTAAATACATAAAGAAATTCTCTAATGCCAAATAAAGATTCTCTAATGACTAAAACAGCAAAGGGAAAAGAAATCTTGTGCGAGAAAATAAGTGCTTTACAAACCTACTGGACTTCTTTGAAGTCTGATTATAAAGTAAAATAAAAGTAATCTCTTTGGTCAATGGACTGAAAATTTTGTGTAGTTCCTGTCTCACAATCTCAAAATAACATGATAAATCTAGAAAAAGTTCCAAAGAACAATGGCTGAATAATCAGAGGTATGTGGTGGCTTCTAGAGGTGCAGAGGTTAAACAGAAAACTCTTCAAAGGGGGAAAATAGAGCATTGAGAGACAACAGGAGAGAGATCTATAGAATTAACGAAGATGAACAGAGAATAATTAACTTCTGTTTCCTGTTATGGAAAAAAGTTCCTGTTATGGAAAACAGAAGTTAATTATTCTCTGTTCATCTTCGTTGATCCTATAGATCTCTCCGTAACAGCAAAACAGGGACACCTACTGATATTGCCAGGAAAACAGGTTTAAAACAAGCAAAAAGATAGTTTTTCATAAACTCAGTTCTTGTATCAAACAACATATTGACATAAACTGCGTTGCATGCCAGAACTTTTTATAAATGAACTTGAAGGTCATTAGACAAAGTAAAGGAAGAGTGGTCCTTGAAAAGTTGATAAATATGATGGCAGAAATTTAACCTGTGTTAGAAGAAGTTGGGCTGGCAATGAATTTCAGTTTTTCATTGAAAAAAAATTTTTGTTCTTAGCTTCCATTGTTATTTTTGTTTCTTCATCATTCTCTGCTGGTCGTGACCTGTGGTAAACTCAGGAAGGCGATTCTTAAGTTGAGGTATGTTTGCTTGTTTTTGTGCACAGCTGTGTAATGTATTATGGAATCTGGTCCTGATCTTTACTTTTTCTAAATGGAAAATAGAAATGTGATTTTGTTCCTGCCAAATCTCTGAATTACTTCAGATGTGTTTTTGGATGGCAGCTGAATTCAGCCTTTGGTACAGGAATTTGCACTCACTTGATTGCTGTTCCTATTAGCTTTTTAATGTTTAATGACATAGTCATCCTATCTGTCACATAATTCTTGTCCACTTCTATACTATTCTTTTCTTCTCTTAGTCCACCTTATGGAGTAACGTGAATAAATTGCTACAGGACTAGACATTTTTAAGCCTTTTTATCAGGTCATATCACATTTGAGTACTTTCTACACAAACAATCTATTTCTTAAATGCATTACTGCATGAAAAATATATGTATTTTTGGAACCATAGCATAAATTACAAAAGGGCAGAGAAGGAGGTTAAAACTTTTCACTTTAACTGTTTCATCATTATGTAGATATCTGTGTTAACATTAAAATGTTTTAACCTAACAGTGTAAGAAGACAGATGACTGGTGAGAACACATTTTTCCATATGAGTTGCCATCAGAATACAGTACAAGTAGAAAGGAATTACATTCTTTTCAACTTTTTTAAGGAAATTTTGTGTGAGAGAGCACATCCAAGTGCTAAATTCTGCCCCGAGTCACAATGATATACAATTATTCATCAAAGATTTACTCTGCATTTACATAGGAAGAGGGTTGCAAATTAAATCTCATGTTATTTGAATTCATCTCTGAAAGACCTACAAATTTAAAAAAGCCTTTTTCTAAATTTTTTGAAGAGATGTCGGATATGATCCTTTCTAGAATTAAATTAGCATGAAGACAAAAAATATTCTTTGGAAGGCCACTCTGAAGCTGTGAATGTAAATAGCTTTACACTGTGAATTATTTTTGGATTGGTCTATACTTCACATAATGTTGTTTGTATTTTTGTATTGAGTACTTCTCCTCAGATAGCTCCATTCATGGAATAAGCCCAAGGCTTTTCAAATGTGCTGCTCAATATATTTGGCTGCTAAGTATGGCAATCAAATTTCAGAAAACAACATCAGGAAGTATATTTATAGCAGATAATCTGAGCAAACAATTCACAGGATTTTCCAAGACATTGCTTTTTCCTTCAAGAGTTGTAGAAGTAGAAATCCATATCCTTTCAGAACTCTTTTCTTTTCACCAATGTAGCTGACACAACTTTATTCAAATATCGTTCACAATATGTGTTAAAAACATAGATTATTCAAACTGAGTAGAAATATCAGCTGTTGTACCATATAAAATATGTAAGCAATTTATGTAAATAATCAAAGCAGGAGGTTGTCAATTGTAATCCTATTGTACTTCCTGCTTTCGTTTTATTTTTTAATTAATTTTGTAGCATTTTCTATGCTATTTTTAGACAAAGGTTTAATTCATTGAAACAGCTTTCTCATTTATGCTAGTTTTATTAAGGAGAACATAGTTTTATTACACCTACATAAAACAAGCCCATGAACTTTTTTGGAGAAAAAATTGAAACTTGATATGACCTCTAAAAATAGGGAGGGAGAGAACTGTTCTTACAAATGACATTTTCAGGGATACATTTGGCAATCTGTAAACACTTGGTAGTTATACTGTGAGTGTTTATTTATATAAAATTGTATGTATGGCTTTCCATCATCAATCTGTGCTCCTACATTCAAATCAAACCTCTTTAGTTGATGGGCTCCTGGAGGCAAATCTAGTGTCTATAGGTTGAAACTTGAAATAAAAGCAATTATTCTAATCACATTTGAAAGATTGTTAGTTTTGGAAGGGAAGAAAGGTCTCATCCCACCTAATCCTGAATTATTATACCAATTTCTCTGTCTTTCCTCAGTATCATATCACGCTTCCCCTGGCTTTGAAATAACTTCAGGATTTGTTTATGTCTTCCTGACAGGACCCTCATCTTTCTTTAGATGCCCAGTACATGGACTTCGTCAAGCTGATGACATGACCTCACTGGCCAGAAATCCATCACTAAAGAAAAGGAAATGTTTTCACCTGGAAATGCTCTCACCTGGAGATGAGACCAGGATCTAATCTCAGAAAATTCTCTTAAGTTATTTATAGTGGGACCAAATTACCAAAGGAGAAATCTCTTTCGAAGATGTCATAGTACCTACCCATTAGAAGAGAATTTTGGCAATGTTTACACATTGAATACCTATCTTCTGGTTCCAAGCCCATTTGCACTTGCAAAAACATATTCTTATTTTAATACTACTTCTTATTTTTCTTTCCCTTGGATGAATACTGTCAGTCCTTCAGCTTTCTAATAGATTGACACTTTTAATTAAAAAACTATATGCTTAGAGGAGAGGTGTTCCCAAAGGTAATCACAGAAATCAAATACCTCTCTCTGCTTGTAAGATACCACTTATTTCGGATCCAACTTCACTTTAAATCAACCAAATTTACCACCAGCATATTCTTTTGGTGTAAAAAGGTGCATTTCTTTATATGATTTTTGACCTCTGTTTTAAGTTGAGCCAATGACCTCAATGACCTTTGTTGCCACCACATATTTACAGGGACTGATTTTTGCCATTGATTTGTTATTGATTGTCAATTCATGAAAATCAATAGGTGGATGTTTTCCAGCTTTACAGAGACAAAGATTTTTCATTTAGTCGTCAAATCTGATCACAGCTGTATTGCTCCTGGACTGAATCATAGATCTTAGCTACGAGAAATACTGAAACATGCGGGTCTGTAGTTTAAAATGGTCTGTTTCTAGAGGTAGTGTCAATTTTTCCGCTAATATTTGGGTAATTCAGTTATATATTCAAGAATGTTTCTACTTCTGTGGTGTCTTTATACAACTGAAGGGGTAGGTTTTCTCCCTGATAAACAGACAGGTAAACTTTCATGAACTCCAAGGAGTAAAGTCTTTTCTGACACAATATTTTTCAAAGCAATTTAGAATGATTTTCTTTGTCATTTCTTTACTTTGCATGCAAGGTGTTTTGCACAAGGAGGTGCTGGTCCGTTATGATCCCAGTAAGAAAGGCACCTAAGACTCTGTAAGGTGACATTTAAAATGTTCTTTGTTGGAGCTAACAGTATGAGAAAAGAATAACAAGAATAAACTTACATCCCTTTAAATGGCTGGATCCCGGGGCAGTGCAGCATCAGAGTGGACTCCCACCCATATGCTGCACACCATGCAGACCTCATGCGTAGTAAAGATTCTCCCCTTTTGGTCTTTCAAGCTATTATAAGATTTCTTACAATGAAATACCTCTATTTATCATGTCTACATACAAATAAAAATGATGTTCACATTAGAACTTCTTGCTGTGCTGTTAGATAAAGGCAGGGCCGTGCAGGTGGTGTAATTACTAGAATGGAGGGCAAGCTGCCCACAGTCCTCTGGTGCAATGAGCTGGCTGAAGTTATACTGCAGCCATGGGATTTGTGCAGCACAGCACCAGTTTGAAGGCCATGCTGGACCTGTGCCTGCTCTTGGTGATGGTTATGTGTACCACTAACTCCTCAATGCACAGTGGACTTCCAGTCAGTCATGACACAAGGTCAGCACTGATTCCAAGGGAGCAGAATAACACACTGGGTTCTCTTCATACTGAGCGTGGCAGCTATTAACTTGTTCTTTTACCTGAATGAAATACACAGACCATGAACGACAAATCAGGAAAAGATGCCAAATGAACAGACATTAGCATAGAAAAAATAATAAACAGTTAATTGGCTATGGAAAAAGACAAAAACGCTGGGAAGTTGTAGGAGAAGACATTTGAATTCTAATCCTGGGCAGCCATAAGTAAACTGAACACAGAAGACTTTTTTCAACAGGGGTAGTAGGAGTGAGGAAATAAGACAAAACTTTTTATTGTTGTTGGACTGAGACAACAGGACAGAAGATCAATTGAGAATTTATCTCAGATTTAAAAAAAAATGGCTAAAGCTGGTAAACTGGAAGTTGTAAGCAAAGAATGGAGACCCATGAGAACCAGTAAGACGATAAGTCGGTTGTTCTTTCTAAATTTATTCTGATTTTTGACAAGTGGCAGTTATGCTATTTAAGGAACTGTAGGAGACCAGGTTGTGTTAATTCTTTTCTAGAACTGGTTTGCTGAGAGGAAAACCATAGGGGTGGCTGCAGACTTGCAGCACTGTGTTTTTTATTGCTGTGAAATATTTGGGAGCACTGGTGTTATACCTGAGTTAAATAATTATGCTGTGATCATGGTATATCACAGAATTTCAAATGCTATTACTATTACTTAATTCTTTCTTTAAGTTTCTTTTCTTATTTTAAGAAGAGACAAAAAAGTTGGAAAAACCTGTTACTTAAAATGATTTAATATAGTGAACTGGAATACATAGCATTTGCTTGCCTTTTTTTGATATTAATTTTTTGTTTCTTAGAAATATCTGTGCTATTAATTTTATTTACATCATAGGTTTACATTTTGAATGCCCATTTGAATGCTGTCACTTGAAGTTTTAATGATTTAGAGCTGCATCCTTTTAAACCCTCTACATGTTAACTTTAAGCTTTGACTTCCAAGGAACAAGTTACATGGTAAAACATAATGAAAAAATTAGGAGTGTGAGAACTGTCCAATGTAAACAGCAATGCACTTATACCCCACCGGTTTGCATTTCCTACGAGACTACCTAGAAGGTGACCATACTGCCAACTTCTCAAACAGGTGCTCGTCTTAGGCAGGAGGCCACTTTCACGCCCTAGAAGGGTCCTTCTCCCTTTTATGGTGTTTGCAGGAATGTCAGAAGCATGTTTTCCTGAGAAGTTAATTTGGTCTGCTGAGGTACAGGAAGAGTGTAGGTAAAACAAAAAGATATGCCCTTAGTGTGCATTGCCCTTAGTTGAGTATCTAGCACAATGGATCTCTTTTGTTTTTGAAAAGAAGATTGTCTTCTCAGCTTCACTTGGGGGGGTATCGCAGTTTGAGATTAAAATGGTGATATCTGGCTATATGGGTTCAGATACCAAAACACTCTTCGTCACAAGTATACTTGATTTTAATGAGCCACAGAAACTTCCTGCTCTATGTGACTCATGGCACAGCCAAGAAGAGAAGGCTGGGGGCCAACATGGCATTCCCAGCTGGTAGCATGAGGGCTACAGGGCTTCCGCACCACACCTTTAGCCCTCATACACTCCAGCAACCCTCACACATCCATCAGCCCCAGAATTTACAGGACTAGGTGGAAAGTACCCACTTCTGGTTGGATTAAACGCCACAGCCCCAGCTCATTTGGCTTCTGCTGCATGTGCATGCACAGCTTGATCTTCTGGAAGGTTCTCCACTGCCTTTCTCCCTTTCACCCCCAGCCTAGGAGCAGTGGTGTATTAGAACATACATGCAGCTTTAAACATCTATAGCTGCTATAGGTGAACCTATTCAACAGGAATGGTGGATGTTGCTGCTACTGACTCAATACATCTCACATATCAAGTTCAGCTCAGCACAATATGACTAGCAAAGAAATTAAACCACAGTTGACAGTGGAAACACCTATGCTGCGACATAAACTGTAGCTGTAAAATATTGTTGTTGAGGAACCTACAGAGTATTGTGGATTTTAATAATGGGAAACAGATTTAGAGATTGATGATGAGATAATGATTAGTTGCTGCTTGTATAATCTCATTATGAGGATCATTGTCTTATTGATTAATAAAAACTGCATACTCTGCCAGCAATGCAATTAAGGTAATCATTAGAAAGACATTCTGGAAAATAACCACAGCTGATAAAAAAAGCACAACAGTTTCCTTGATGTTGTTTCATGTTTTCAACCTATCTTTTTCGTGCCAAAAAGAGGAAGACAGTAGCAAAAATGTTTGAACTGATGTCTGGTCGAATACAGAGCAAATGTTAACTAACGTGTTGCCAGATATTTTCTAGTTTTAGACATGCAACTAAAATCTCTGTCTTTTTCTTCCACTGAATATATCTCTTTTGAAGTTTCTCACTGAAGGTAGACTAATGACTCCATCATAGGATGTCAATGTTGCCTAAACAGAGTGAATATTCTCCAGAATACACACGGTGTTCTCACCTTGTGAATGCTTAGAAATAAGCATTGTGCTCCTAATGGAAGATGTCTGAGATGCTTCTTTCTGTCCTTTTCATGAAGAAATAATAATCTTTGATCTATTGAAATAAGAAGGAAGAAGAAAAATATTGTCACCAAACTGGCACTCAAGACAGCGCAGTCCTAGGTGTTTGATCAGTCTGGATGTTTAATAGAAACTCTTATTAGAGCAACAACCTTAGTGCTGCCTAACAGAAAGAAGGGTCCTGGAAATAAAAGGAGGAAAAAACAGCAGAGGGTATAGTAAACTGAGACAATATCATTCACAGGAGGAAGAATGAGGACGTAGGCTCTCCATTTCAGATTGTTCTCTATTGTGATGGATTTCAGCATTTCAGATGGTTTATTTGTTGAGTCCCATATTTCAAGGGCTTAAAGAGTCAAGTAGCAGAAATGATGACTGAAAAAATTATGAGCACAGTATGCACCTGGTAAACATCTACTTGCAATGAAAAATAATAATAGAATAAAAGAAAACTTGTTCAAAGTATGAACAACTGTTTTTGTGCAAAAAAGGATGATGTATTAAAGACTACCGGAAAATTAAGTTCCACGCAGCTTCATTGGAAGTAATGAGCAGCTACCCATTACAGATAAGACTTTTTATTCTCTTTGAAACTCTTGTTCTAAAGATTCACCTTGTCAGACTCAGCTCTAATTTGCATTTAGTTGTCCTTAGGTATCAGAATACATGTGAGCCAGTTGCCTAATCTTCTCTTACAGTCAGGGCGCCCTGGTCAGTACAGTCAAAGGAGTTCAGTGGGGTCACATTTTTTGTGAAGAAGTGAGAAAGGAAGATAATTACATAGAGGATACATGCTTGAGACATGAGCTCACTCAAATTGTGAATCCTAATATGTAGGACACTAGTTGAGGGAGAACTAAAAAGGCCAGACACAAATAACACTGGGTCTGAGAGACACTGTGATGCATTGTGCAGTATTGTACTCAAGACATTCAGCCTTAGCAATCAGCAGGGCATGTTAGTTCTACCACAGTGCCAACTACATGGACTCCAAAATGATGTTTTTTAAACATGGCTAGGCTGGATTTTTGCACTGGCTTCCATGTTCTTCTGCTGCTGAGATCTGCACCAGAAAAGCAGTCCTACATGGAATAGTCTCAGTCTGTACTGGCACAAATATACATGGCCATGTATCTGCATGTTGTCAATGTGTGACTTTCCCACACACTCTTTGTTTCTAAACCAAAATGGAAGTAGTTTGCTGAACTTCACAGAGCAAATAAATTGGTAGAAAAGAATAGTACCTGAGACCAGACATTATTTCCTTCTTGCTGTAGCCAACAGAGAGTTGTCAAGTCTTGAAATTACTGAGGCTTCTTAGAGCACACACACATCAGTAGTTCAAGAGTGCTATTTAGAGAAAGACATTAAAAGAGCCTGCATCTTTGGCTCCTTTGTGCTTCATTCCTTTCGTACATCTCTCCCTCTTTGTAAGGGAAAACAACCAGAGAAGGAAAGTAGTTTAAAATATAAATGAAGAATACTTTTTTGGTGAGACTGTCATCATTGGTACTATCCCACTTTTTTAAAGTGCTTTTATGATTAGCAGAAAATAACAATCTTTAACTTTCATGTGTCTAAGACATATAATTCAAAATATCCAAATGTTATAAGTTATCTTCCTCTCCTACAAAAGTCTAAAAAACTCACTATAATGGTCCCGAGTCTGTAGCATAATTCCTTGATGCCCCTGCTGACTTGAAAGAAAGGTGATCCTCAGTCTTCAGCAGGCGTCTCACTGAATATGTAAAACAGTAAAAGAATGTGATTTATTGATGCAAATCTACCTCTTATTCATGCAAACATACCATGTGAAACCATGATACTATTTACTAAAAATATTTCAATATATACACAAAGTAGTATCAGTTTACACTTACTCTGCCTTACTCTGTACCAATAAATGAGCTTCTAAGGAAGATTTTTGGCACAGCTTTTCCTCATACTGACATTTTACAAAATGGCAGAAAATGGATGGAGAATAGAACCAGAAATTTAGAACTCCTGAAAAGCTTGTATCAAGTAACTTTCCCTTTAGAGAAGCTTCTTAACTATTTTTAAATTATCATTTGGCAGGAAGTACTCACACATATTCTTTCAGTATAGACAACAATTGGAGTCTTTCAGTTGGTGAACTAAGTTTGGCCTAGGATTTATTGCAAATATTAATGGCATTTATTTCTCATTCTGAATACCTTCACCACAATATCTAAACATCAGCAATAACAACACAATTTTACCAGTATTTTATTAGGAAATAAAGGGTCAAACAATACCTTTCCTTTCTTTTTCGCTATAGCTCCTCTCAATTCTTTTCCCAACATTGTGGTTGTTGTTCAAGCTATAAATGTATACATTGGACTACGTAGAGGAACAACTGCTTATCAATGTTTTGAGATATGAAGGGAATTAACTGTTTTTAGAAACATGTAGTTCCTGCTAAATCTTGGGAATGCATTAGATATTGTTCCATATTTTCTATTTTTATGGGCCTTTCTTGAAGTTCTGTGCTTGAGCATACAAAGTCTCATTTAAAAACAACCAAACCAGTAAAAGCATCAGACTTCAAGCTGTCATGTTAGTGAGCATATAGTGAAAATCATCAATTCCCAGCACTGGAAAAAACAGAATGATGATTAAAAGAAAATGGAAAACATTACTTCAGAAAATCCAGATTTGTAATCAATTAAAGTGAATTTTTGAACTACATTCATAGCATATACAACATGAGTCCAGTCATATGGAGCAAGTTCTACACTCTCCATTCGAGCCTGAGAATGTTTGATGGGTTAGCTCTTCAAGATATTTAAGGATAAATTGCTTGAAATGATATACTTTGGTTTTCATAGCAGTTTTTATGCAGAAAGGATTAAAATGATTGGTCTTGGTGAACACAATTTTTCTTTTGTCAGGACTAAACTTTATCATACGACTCAGGGTGAATTGTCTGAAATTCATGTACTCCGGTAAGCTGAAAATCAACTTGCAACTCATGCAGAACCAAATGAATTAAGGTATTTGACTATAAAAATATTCATCAAAGTGGACTAAATTAAATGGGAAGAGTTTGATACAGCCTCATATTGCAAAAAATAATTTCTTTGAGGTTTTAAACTTCCACAACCGAATATATCAGAAAAAACATTATTATGCATAATAGAAAAAAATCCCAATGTATTCAAGTTAGGCAGTGCATTACTGTGATTTTTAAAGGACATTTATCCATTACAACTTTGTCATCAAATATTGCCTGTGGCCTATAGTTATCGTCACTGTGCATTTACATTTCAATTGGAAAAAAAGCCACTTTCTTTTTGTCTTCTCTGATTAACATTTTGAAGCTCTGTAATTTTCTTGCTGCTCTGAGAAACAAAGCACCCAGGCTCACAGAGAAAACGCATTCAGCAAGATATAAATATTTGCTATTCAGAAAATCTCAATGAGGGTTTAGTTATTTTAAACTAAAAAAAGAAAATTACTAATAATGATTGGTTTCAGCTAATGAAATGCTTTTATGCAAATATGTGAACCCTAAATATGACCTGGAAACAAAAGACTGCTTAACAGTTACTATTAAGCAATACATTAGGAGATCAATTAAACAGAACTCTTTCTAATGAATAAGCTGTATAGGAGTTGCTATGGAAACCTGGAAAGAGAAAACCCTAGAATGCTAATTTGCAATTTTAAGAACATAAAGTATGCTAGTGGCTGGCTGGAAAGTTATATAACAAAGTTTAAAAGTGTCTCAGAAACACTTTATCAAAAAAGAGAAGCAAATAAAGAAATGGAGTCATAATATTCATATCCAAGAATGACTTATGAAAAAATTATAAATGGAATATTGCATCTGAATGGGTAGTTATAAGTATCTCATTCCAAAGTGGACCATCAGAGGGAGCCAGAAGTTGACGTTTCTCCATTGAAGATCATTAATGATAGTCTAGGGAACACTGAGAATGAATGGACACTTTCTCTCCAAAGAAAACAGAGACACAATGGTTGAAGAAGGATTATCGATACTTCTGGGTTCTTCAATATGCTTATGGTGTTTCTTTATTTTTCAGAGACATATTATGGACAACTATGAGAAAATGGATTCAAAAAATGAACCAGATATCTTGAAAAGTTGAGATGGGAGAACACGAGGCCCCAGAAATTCCATTCAGAAAATTAATTGCATTTATTTTTAAGCATAAGTGACTTTTACTTTAAAACATAAAGAAAAAACTGCCAAGTTTCTGAGATGAAGGATTTTTTAAAAATAACCCGTTACCTCTCTTTTCCGTCAGTGTATGAGTTAAGTAAAAATTAAGATATTATATTTCATTTCTTCAACTTCAAGATGCTAAAACAACAATGATCCTCTTTAAGTCTGATCATGTGGGAAAAGCTGTTTAATTTTTCTCACTGCCTTCAATGGCAAGATAGTGAAATCTTTCCACACTAGGCTTAGATTTTGAACAGTAAATGTTTTTTTGTTGGACAGATAGTTCTAAATTCTTTATCAGAAGTTGAAAACCTACTGTTTCTAATCTTGACTTCAAGGCTATGTCTACGTGGATTTTTCACAGGCAGAAGGAGCCTGTGCTGGTGTGCACATTCGTGGACAGAGTAGCATGGAAAAATTTGGACTTCAGGAATTTTAGAAGAGCTCTAGAGCTGAAAATCATGTCTTAGCTGCCCCTGCTTCTTCACTCGAAGACCTAAATAATCGCTGTGTGGATGGGAAGGCCATGCCATGTCACACTCCAAAATTCCCACCTATCCACGTATCCACAAAAAGTGACTGCAAGGTAATTCGACTTTGCCTTCTGCAAAAGTATCTAGGATTTATGGGTAGTAGTAGTGCTAGAAGACAAATTAGAAGACAAATTAGAAGACAAACCACAGATACTCTGCACATTGTGATGTGGAACTTGGTCCAGCAAACAGAGGAAATAGTCTGATTTTATCTGTATTACTACCCTGGTTTGTCACTGAATAACTGAAATGAAAATATACACACGAGCAGTTAGAGTAATTACAGTTAAGGGCTGAGGATGAACTCAGCATCTGCTTCGTTTTTAGTACCAGCAGAAGAGGGATAATTGGTATATTTCACCGACACTTGTGAAATGTAAAAGTTACTGTTTATTTTACTGCCCCAAGTTCCACAAAATCTTTTTTTACCTAATCTATAAACCATCTCAAAAGTTGCATTGCTCCTTCTACTGGTCAGTGACTGCCTTTTTACTGTTCAGAGTTACGTGATATCATTAAAAGAAGTAGACTTCTTAAACAGTGACTCTCTCAGTTTAGGACTACTACCTAGGTAATAGAAAGGTATGCATGAGGTTATGCTTACATTAATGTTAATTACTTCCTTTACAAAATGATTACAAGTATTTTTGTTTGGAATCAAGGAGCATAACACATACCAGATATCCCAGTCTTTAGAAAGACTAGACTGGGCTATGGGAAAGTTTCATATTGACCAAAGACTTCACATTCATATTATATCCTCCTACTTTCCACTTTTCTTTAAGGTAATCTAAAGAAATAACATTAGGTTTCTATCCAAATAATGTTTGTCTATGATACTTAATTTAAAAATCTATATAATGGAAAAGAAAAAATATTGTTATCAGAAATTCTGAGGACTCGATGATTTATACAAAACTTTTAGGAGAGATATGTTATTCAGTAGATTATAATGGTTGCATTTATTCCTGTCTTTTCACATGTCTGAAGGAGAGCACACAATACATAATCTCACAGAAAGCAGTGTTTACAATGACATACATTTTCTTCCTGAACTGCTTTCATACTGCACTGACAATTTCTTCTTTCAACAAAATAGATTTCTTCATGTCTACAGCCACTGGAATTACTCTCTGATATTATGATAAATGTTGTATCTATTGTAGTTGAGTGTATACTAGCACAGAAATCCCTCTACACAGGTAGAAAGCTAGTTTATCAGATAGTATATGGAAAAGATTCATAGACTGGCCTTTTTCAACACAGTTTTCCCAAATTTTAGGAGGTTTATGTCCTAGCCATGCAAATCTTGAAAATTTGGCTAAATGTCCTAGTAGACTGCAGAACAAACATATATCTTGGATACTCCCTGGCGGCTTTCTGAATAGAAATATGAGTTTCTTCTATTTGTATTTTTATGGGGAGTTGTCTACTGAGATTACTGGGGACAATCCAATCTATTTTTCTTGAAGTTGTGCAGAATGACCCACAGTGTAGAGTAGAAACAGGGATTGCAAACATGGATGCATACTGAGTATGTGAAAAAAAATGAGGCACAAAGTTAAATTAATGCTGAAGCTGTACTCCTGGTGGAACTTTGCTACACCTGACATAAATTCAGCAGTACTGTAAGTAAGAACAATGCTGTAAGTGATGGCTTTTGGCTGCCTGTGAAATGTTATTGTTTGGCAATATTATGTTTCTTCAGTGGCACTGCTAAGCAGCCTTAGAGCATGTGCCAAAATAGGTTACTATATCTGCTCTGCAGTGACAGACAGGACTCAGAAATAGGTGGAAAGTCCACACAAACGTGGTTATGAGTTAGACACTCCTAACAGCTCTGCATAGCCCCAAAACAAGAAGAGTGGAAGGAGAAAAGGCCATCACCCACTGGGCACAACTGCCTGGTGGAGCAGCTTGTGCTCCGCTTAAAGGACCACAAGTGGGAAGCTTTGTGTAAGTGACTGAATTTAGTCATCAGTGGCAATGTCAGCAGTAGAGCTGATGAGGAATTTTTCAGTGAAACAGGTTTTAAAAAATTAATCTATTCATTGAAACAGAAACCTCTCTGTGAAAGAATTGTACTTTGACAGATTTCTGAAGTAAAAATGAAAGGAAAAAAAGCTGCCTTGATATTGAATAAGCAGCTTATGTTATTATTATATCAAAATTACTTTTTCTTTGAAAATGTAAGTTTTAATTTTAAAACATTTAGCCTCTTTCAAATATTGACAAAAACTATTGTCAAAATTTTTTTTAAAATTCAACCCTTTATAAATGACTTGTAGGTATGACCCCAGTTTTCAATAAACATAAAGATTTTACAAGGGTAGAAAATAACTTTCCTTTGCAATTTTAGCCAACTGTCATTTACTAGCAGTGTCTTCTTAAAAGACTCTACAATCTAAACCAGTTTTGTACAAATTCTGTTGTTGGACAAAGAAAGTTTTATGTCATCATTACTTCTTCTCTTTCATGGGGCTTTTTTACTAGCAGAGAACTTGGCCTCTATTTCCAGCCCTACATTGTTATCAAAGGAAGACCAGCACTCACATTTAAGGGTGCAAATCTCCAAACAACACCTTATTTCTCAGCTTGACCAGGGATTTAATTGTCTACATGAAGTTACCTAACTCTGAAAAATCTAGGCTTAGATCTTGATCAATCATTTGAATCATTACTTTCACTGGTATTTACCTAAGGGATTTCTTTCCTCCTAGTTATTAAAAAATAATAAAAAATGAATGCCATATGTACAAGGAATAAAAGTCCTACAGCAAGAGTTGTAATGGCTGTGAACTAGGAGCAGTGACTGTAGTAAACTCTCTTCTTTTCTAAAATTTCTTTAATTATCATGCTTTCCACCTTCCTATTGACCCTATGCACTCAAAAGGAGTAGTATGAATAGATCTTTAAGAACAGACCCATGATTAATGCATGTCACTTTGCCTAGTATGTGACAGCTCTTTTACTTGAGCCAAACTGCAGTAAATGAGTTGTTTTAGCATTATATCTGTGGTGACCATAGGGTGAAATATAAGGTTAAAAAATTAAAAAAAATTGAAAAGGCATATGCCAAGTAACAGAGAAAGGATTAATGATTCACGAAACAGAATGAAAATTTCACTTCACTTTTTTTCCAAATATTTTAAAGCCACTAATGAAAGTTATGTATTTCTTATTTACTGAAAATTATTCCTTTTGAGACTCAAGCTGTCATTCAATCATGATTTCTGTTTAGTAGCAGCAGTACACTGCAGTAGGTGTATCATTATAGCTTGACATTTTTTTCCAAAAGTGGAAATGTCATATTTAATGACACAACAAAGCCAGAAATGCTGAATGAGTTGAAGTAAAAATGAGACATTCAGTTGATTAATTAAAGGGTGGGTTAAATGTGTCTATATGAAATCACACTTTTTTATGTTTCTGTCTTCAGCATTCTGAGTGCAAGCTTGCATGTGTATGCTTTGTCTGAGAAGCAAATCGGGGGAAGGATATATTGTTTACTGTCACAGTAAACTTAAAGTTTTTCATTGTCCATTTCTCCTACTGGTGTATGTTTTCTTGGTTTTACCTGGTTGGGGTGCCAATTCAATAATCTGTGGTGTCTTGAAATGGTGTTCTGATCTCATTTAATTAAAGATTGGGCAATCTTTTCTCTCATTGCCTGTTATTCTCCCAATTTATTCCTTAGTTGTAGCACCCTCCCGTGAGGGGAAATAAATGAGACATGTTTGATACCTGTAGAAGGCAGGAAGAACTTGCCAAGGAGATGCTGTGTGCGCTAGCTGGAATATTTAGTGGCTTTGGGAGGAAAGGGTGTAACCTGATCAAGGGTAAACACAATAATGATAACAGTTTTGCCGTGGCTGCTGGCGCTGAGGTATTGATTCTCTACCACCAGGACTATTTGAAGTCACCTATGAACATTCAGGAAGGGAAAAAAAATCCAACTATTATTGACAGCTTTCACCAAGCGTACAACACGTAGTGGCAAAGACATGAAGAAGCGGTCTTTCTCTGTTATATGGGTGTCAGACGGTAACCTGACACAGGAGCCAGTACAGCTGCCTTCATTTAATGCCCTTCAAATTTCATGAAATGTGATAAATAATTGAGGATGTGTGTTAGACTAAAAAAATTAACCCCTTCCATACATATTTCCATTGTCTTTTTCATCCAAAACTGCAATGAAATTCAGCTTTTGCGGTAACTGCATGAGACCAGGAGAAGCTGTACAAACCCTTCTAAGGTCCTTTGAGAGAAAGTATTGTTCAAAAAGACGTTGACAGGGGTGTCTCTCAAGGCTAAATTATATGCAAGATAACTTGCTTGTCCAGAGTTTGTCTTATTGAGAAGCTTAGAAGTTCTGAAAGGGATTAGGATACTTGGCTTGTTTATGTTAATAAAGTTCTTTTTACTGCTTCTAGTATAAATTTTACTGTCAAGTCTATACCTATAATTTTGCATTTCTTAGAAAGTGTTTTGTCAGGAGATCTTGAGATTTTATTTATGAACTACTTTCCACAGAGGAGTTAAATCTAACTGATATGCCCTGCCTCACAGGATGCCATTAACTGTGTGACACTTCACAACCTTTGTTAATCAAAATTGCTTTGGCTGACTTTTAGGAAAACAGAGGCAAATACAACATTTCTTGCCAGTACAAGCTCCAGGTATGCAGATTTACATTTTCTTGTACTGAAGGTACTTTGGAAACTCCACATATTTAGAAATTCCATATCCTAAAATTTCTTCGTTACTTCTTTCAGTGTATTGCAGCCACACTTTGTCTCTCAGACTTTGAAGCTTTTCTGTATATCTGTTATTTTCAAAATACAATTACTGAAACACATAAGTTGCACTTAACTGGATTTTCACTGTGTTCTTGTTCTATGTTATTTCCCAAGTAGTAGCACTTAGAAGAATAAAAAATCTCTGAGAAATATAAAAATGCAAGAGTTAATTTAAAATTGCTGCTCTGGAAGCAAAATCTGGCTACTGTGGAAAATATTGCATTACCTCCGTGCTTTCCCGACTGTCTGCTAGCTGTGTCTCGACAGCATGTTCGCCATTGTCCAGACAGCTAAATTACATTCTGGAAACACTCACATCTCTGCTTTAATCCAGACAAAGTTCCCAGAGAGAATATCATTTACTAGGCAACTATATTTTAAAAAGAAAGTCTTCTGTGCACTCCTTTGACATTTTATATTTCAATAAGTAAACTGAAGTTAAACGGTTCCCAAAATTAAATATCTCCATTTGTGCAACCATGTGTAAATACTGATTAACCAGGAAAGGCAAATCAGTACAGGTCAAGACTACTTTCTGCTTAGAGCTTCTTCCTGCCTTCCTTTGGTACTCATATAAGGGAATAAGCTAGAAAAGAGCCAATCAAGTACCTTGCTATTATTCCCTGGTGTTTACAGACTGTCAAGAAAAGGAATTTCATTCATCCCACCAAACTTTGGGTATTTTTCAAGGCTAGACTTGGTCTATCTTCTAAATCTACATTCAGATACTCACGCTTTGTTCCAAATTGCATTCAATCTATGTTCTTGGACTATATAACTTATTACAGCATTAAAGCTCAGAAATTAGTTTTACAGCCATTCTAAGATTCAACACTACAGACACCAACGACACAGGATTATATAGTTACAAATTATGCTTGTATTTACTAAAGAAACACCTTTTATAATAAAAGTAAATAAATTGTTCAAAATGCCATTACTAGAGGTCAATCTGAGAGAGGGCAAGGCCAGCATGTGGGGAAGGGAAAGAGGATTCTTCTACTTTTTTCATCTGTCAGAAGCCAATTATGGGCTTTTAGTTCCCACTGACATTTCTCTTGTTATCTGTCAGCTCACCTGCACCACTTTTTGTTTCCCTTCTATCCAAATGTACAGTAATTCAAGCATACAGGCTGTCCTCCCTCCAACCTCCTGTAACTGACAGAGTCAAAGCAGTCACAGCTTATGCTGCTGCTTCCTTCCAGAGAAGTAACCTCACCAGCCTTCTGACTCTGGTCTCAAGTTGCTGTTTAGTTGGTCTCCCTTCCAAAGCCATTGGTAGGAAGAGAGACATTCACAGTCTCTCAGAAATATGCAGTTACAGAAAATAGAACTATTTTACTCCCCTGTGTAAATCTGCTTTTTGGTCCTTCCAGCTGAAACAAGGAGTCATAAACAAGGCAGATAAACATTTAAGTAAGTGTAAATAAAAGAGTGTTATTTTTTTCCAATGTTATTTTTTTCCAATGTAAACAAACTGCGTTTTTAGCAGTTCCTGCTCCTACAGTGCCAAATACTGCCAGCCCCAGAGTGGCTCCTGTGCATCTCACTGTCCCCCAGAGCCCCAGGGACTTTTCTGCAGAGCTGCTGACCCCCCCCTTCATAGGGCAGTACCCAGCATTTGTCCAGGTTATACTGCACAAAGCCTATTCCTCCAGCCCATCCTGGCCGTTCTGGATGGCAGCCCTGCTCTTCATTGCATCAGCCAGTTCTCCAGTTTAGTGTCACCTGCCAGCCTGAGAAGCAAGTGTTCCCTCACCTCCCCCTGGCCATTGAGGAAGACGTTAAATGACACATCACGGTGCAGACCTTTATGTCTTACTAGGTTTTAGGCAGCTTCAACACATTTACCAGTACTCCCTGAGACCAATCACCCAACCAGGTTTTTGACTAGTTAGTTGGACTTCCATCTAGATCATGGCATACTAATTTGCATACCATATTGTGGAAAATAAGTTTGAAAAGCCTGGCTAAAGGAAAGGTAAGTGGTATCCTCCACTCTCTTCTTGTCCCAAGATCTAGTCATTTACCACAGAAAGTACTCAGTTTAGTCAGACAGGATTTAGGCTTGGTGAATTCGTGGTAACTGTTCCAAACCACTTTCTTCTTCCCCTTGTACCCAGAAATGTGACTCTGTCCTCCATCAGTTCTCTATGTGTCTTATATTTATTCTGCTCTTGCAGTGGATGTTGAGCTCTGTCAAGACAGGCCTCCACACTAGCGTGACTGCATAAATTCAGATTTCTTCTCATAAAAGCAACTGTTGCATAGAGATTAATGGCAACCTTTCAATGGCTTGACATCTCTTTTCTTGACATCTCTTTTCTGTATGAGAGATGTATCTTTTCTGTGTCCATGTACAATGCCTCCAAGCAAGCTGGGAATGAAGCCAAGATCCCTTCGGGACACATGTTCACCCATATGGGACAGTCATTTGTCTCTGCACGATCATGCAACATGGACTTGGGTGTTGTGACTAGTTGCAAAAAAGCTAATGCATCCAGATGTAACAAGAGGAGGTGTGGAAACAAGAAATATGTTCAGTGTCACCAATCAAACTGAGAATTATCTGTCAGTAAACTCAAATCGGAGGGCATCTCAGTTAATAAAAGACAAGTATAGCCAGAGCTACTTCCCTTGACAGGCTAATTAGCCAAGAGCTGGCTGTGCTGAACAGGCTACACAAAGACTCTCCTGAGTATTCTCTGTCTCCTACCACATGTCAGAATTAATATCTTCTGGACCATGATCTGCTACTAGTCACAGGACCCCAGTTCTCCCCACCACCAGCCAGGCACCAACAGCTTATGTGTGCTGTTGCCAGAAAGAAAGACAGAAGTATATTTTCAGCTTTGTTCCACAGTGTCAGCTGTGAATGTCTCATACCTGCTACCACTTATGGTTGGAAGAGTGGTTAGGAGACATTTATGAAGAATGCATTTTTGACAACTTTCATTCCTTTTACTGCAAACTTCATGTTCTGTGGCAATTTCTGAGAGCTTTGGTTGCCAAGAAGAGATGAAAACTCTCAGTTTTCACTTAAGTAAGATTTTAGCATTTATAGTGGCAGAAAAAATCTGGGATTTGTATACGAGGACTTCTGCAAATCTGGGGTTTGTACAATGCATATTAGTACGTTATTTTAAATTAAAACTCAAAATTTGGAAAGCAATTAAAGAAGAACCTACATGTCTTTATTACATTAAAATTATTATTTTAGATTATGCTAGTAATTGGGCATTAAAATTCATGTGAGTTTCTATTAAATCAAAGCATGGCCTATGCCTGTTTTCTGAGAAAGCATTTGGAGTCCAGTTACCAAATTTGAAGATCATTGTTCCCATGTTGATTTTAATAGTTCTGTTCAAGTTTGGGTTTGAACTCAGTGCCTGTGGGGACAAAAGTCCGATGTGAGACTCTACCTAACCTCTCTGGCTAGTCAGAGAACTAAACCAGTCCAGATTCATGGCAAAGGTTGAAGGGTTAGTGCCAAAAGACAGTGACAGGATAAATGCCAAAGAAATAACCATGTATTGAGCAGGATTTCATAGATATTAGATAGTCATAAAAATGTAGAATAACAGAAATTCAGCTTAGCTGTATTACAAAACCATTGTGTGTGACATTTTATTTCCATATAAAATGAAATTAACAGAATCCTGATGGTTTAGTTTAGGTAAGATAGGAAAATGACATCAGAGAGAAGCAGAATGATGAAGAAACTAGACTCTGACTTATAAAAGGAGACATTCTGTGTTATTTAGTCCAAAATTTAAATTACAGCAAATCCTTTTAGACAACTCTATAAAGTAAGCCATCAAACAGCCAGACTCTGGAAGCATGTCTGATTAAAAAATAAACAGCAGGAATCAGACTTGGAGAATATTGATTTTATCAGTGACAATACATTTACCAGCCATAAATATAAATTCTCATTCTTCAGAGGACAGGCTTTGGACTAATTGAAAGGAATAAGGAGGAAACAATTTACCAGCTTACTGACGTACCTTTCCCGTGCTAAGAATTTTTTTCAAAGATGTCTGAAGCATCTAGTACTAAACAGCATCTAAGATCTGACATTACCTTATTAATTAATATCCACAGTGGCAATTTCTAATCGTTGTATGCACCGAGCATAACAGTATTGGTATTTGTCAAACACTATGTCAAGCAATATTGCAGAAAATAGGCAGAAACTGTATATATCTACAGATAAAACACAGTTGCTTTACTACTATATTATTACAGTTGCACAGTAATTTATTAGTAAAAACTGTAAAGGCAGAATCGTTGAAGCATGAACATGGCTGTGCAGCAAAAATAGGGCTGCATGCTAGCAATCAGTACTGTGTGCAGAGCACAGAGCGAGAAAGGCAGCACAGCAACAGCAGAACTGTTTAACATAGCACTGAATCACTCTGGCTGGGGGAGGCAGGGTCTGGAGATGCAGCAATAAAATGGGACACAGCAAGCAGAGAAGGCTGTGGAACTGCTGACTGCTGAGTATCTGACAATTATTCAATGTTTCAAATTAGATGTTCACAGATCTGACAATCAAGGTACTTTAAACAGAAGTAGATAGAAAGCAAGTAAACCGAAAGTATTTGAAATTGCACATTGCAACCACATAAAAAGGAACAATTAAAACGTATACAGTAACTTTAAGCTATAAAATAGCTGTGCTGTAAAATGTGACAGAAAATGATATAGATTCTAAAGTGCGAATGTATCCTGAAGAAAAGGAACTGTAGACAAGTCCCCTCTTATTTAACCAATACGTGATTTTATAGCAAGGTTTTTTGAGGGAGGGTGGGAGTGGGTGAGGAGTTGGTTTGTATTGGGGTTTCTTTTTTTAATTTACAGACAATATTTTGAAGAAAATATACTTTTAATTTTGTAAATATGTGGGCCCTACACTGGCATATTTCATATCAACAGCAAAGTCAATTACTGTGGTAACTGTAGGAGAAATTTATTCATAATGGTTGCACAGTTGCATTCAAGTAGGCTAGATGAGGGAAGAAAATGTAGATATTACGACAACAGAGGAATAGCCAAGAAAAATTTTGAGTATAATTTGATTATGAACAAGTTTAATATTTATGATGGTTTTGTGCAGCACCTCTCAAATTATTTTTTTTTTTAGTAACTCTCTTTGCTTTCTGAGGTTAAGATTTTATTGCCTACAATTGCACTTATTAAGTGATTTTCAACAAAGGTTTACTGTACGCATTTTGAAGTACGAAAACACATCTTTTTTCCAGCTGGTGTTTCTGAATTTTTTGCTACAGTAGCCAAAGACTTAAATTAATCCTTGACAGACTATCCCTTTTTTTGAGACAAAGCAGATTATATTTTTCCATGAATCCTACAATATTTTTTTGGAAACTGGCATATGCAAGTAGTGGCAAAGTATTTGTTGATTTATATTGATTTTATCAATACCCATGATAAGCTTTTCCAAGCCATGCTTCGTTGCTTAAAGGTCCCCAACTTCCAGCAACTGTCTTTGTTCATGAACAGTCTATTGAAGGCTTTGTGTTTACACGAAAATGAACAATTTACATATTTATTGCTTGTGATTTATGTGCTAGCTGAACCATCAGCAATGTTCATAGAATGCTATGTGAACTGGAAGAGGAGTGATTCATGTGGCCATGAATGGGACCAAAAGGGCAAAGAACAAGCACAAGTATAAAGAGATTAGCAGCTGAAAACTGTTCTGAAGAGTAAAGAGTGAGTAGGTATGTAGAAAGATTATCAGGGAAGCAGTCTATTGCAAAGTCTATCTATTATATTTCTGAGGTGCTTATCACAATGTCACCTAATTATCGTATACATCAAATCATTTATCTCCCTGGATTTCATCTCTTCATGATTTTAGAATTTTTTGTCATCTACAGTTCCTTAATAGACAGAAGTCCTTTGATTTCCAAAGATATTTGTAATATCAACATCCTTCTTTTATCCAGAAAAGGTGTTTTAACTGTGTTATATAAACAAAGGTGTACAGTCTCAAATAAATGGAAAAAAGTATCAGTTACATCATATACCGATTGTCACGTACATAGTCTTACGTGTTGTTTGGGTTTGAGTGGAGAGGGCAAGAGAATGTGACAACATGAGTTGTGGTAGTTGGCATGTTGTCTTATGTTGTGTATGATTTTTTTAAGTTGGTGAGCCATAGGCATGAACTGTTTATTTATAGCAGAATTCTTTCATTTCTTCTAAAGCATTTTCACAGGTTTCTACTGGGATCAGAAGACTGGACTATGTAGACTTCAAATTTTATAGCACACCTTACTGTATGCAACAAAAAGAACCACTTCTTCACATGGAGTGCAATTACAAAGTGGAAATTATTGTTGCTGGATGCTGTAGATGAGAGAATTTGTGGAGGTGCTTTTCTTAGATATCCCAAACAAGGCTGTTAAGGCTGTTGCTGTGCTGATTTTCCTATGTCGTAAAGACTGGGATGGTTTTATGAGGGTTTTATTTCTGTCTTTTTCATCCTTTGGTTTTCACTGCAAGCAACCTTGTGACACCAAATCTGGTGCTGGTTTGGCACTCATTTCATTGAAAAGGGAGTGAGCTTTCTTCCGAACCCAAGCCACCAGAGGCAGCTTAAAAGGAAGCCATTCATGCAGTGATCCAAGCCTCATACCCAGGGGGAAGAGCAAAGCGGAAATTTCATCAGGATAGCAATGCAAGTCATGTAGTGTACAGGTCAAAGATGGGAGCTGTCTTTGAGTGAAGTCTTCTTAAACTATCCCAGCTGCCAGTGCACACGTGGACAATAAATGCTTACATGTATGAAACTCATTTGTCCTGTATATCACACATAACAGAATCGACACATCATAAATGTTATCACTCTGTGCGATAACCATATTATATATTTACGATTCCTATTCCTCCCTTACAGGAGGGATTTGTTTCAGATAACTGTCCTTTGTGTCATGTGTAGGACTGACAAAGTGCACACACAGTGTGCACCATAGAATCTTGTTGAAAGTTCATTCATTTTACCAGATTGCACTTTATCACTTGGCACAAAAGACTCATATTTAAAAAGCGTATTAGCTTACTGGGCACTCATTTATAAAAATTGCATTGTTAGTAGTCCTGCTGGTGACTTCACTGTGGAAGAGGCCTTTGAAGTGCAGACTTTCTTTTAGTGTGTTTGCACTTTTAAATGGCCGTATCACCAGCCTCTGCTTACATTTTGCTTCACATATCTCCTCGAGCTGGTAGTCATAGTGGTAAATACTGGCACTAAGAAGCTGGAAGGCTGCAGATGGGGGCTGGGAGGGTATGTGTGATAGTTTTTTTACTATCTGCTTTTTGCTTAGGACTAAATTCTGCTATGTCTACTGCTATTGGTTAGTGGTCTATAGCTGAAGCAGCACTGTAAAATTATTGAAAAATTTCACGTACAGAAATAATACTCATCTGGAGTAAATGTGAAATATTTGCAGTATGTCTGCTTCAGACACAGAATCAGATCAGATCCAGATACCACAGTGCAGAGATTGCAATATTCTTGAACACAAAAGGGCAATTTCACAGGAAAAGGGCAGTGTCCTCTTTCCAGATCTGGAAATGAAGGCATAAGAAGTTTCATCTGGAATCATGTTCATGTTGTGCCTGAGCAAGCATTCTTGAGAAACAGGATTTATCACCTTGAATGGAGGACTTAATGAGCATGGTTTTGTTGCTTCTAATCTGATTACTCAAGGGCAGCTATATCAGACTCTCCAGCACTTCCAGCTCTAGAGTTGGCTTAGGTAAATTTTGCATGCAGTGTATCAATTTGTCTTCCCGACTTTCAAGATACAAACAGATCCTTGTCTCCTAACTATCCATGTATTTAACTGCACACATCCAAAAATTTCATCCTAAGTCACTTGTTCAAGATCAAACAAGAGGTGGAAGAAGAACACAAATTCCAAGTCTCTTAAGTCAACTTACTAGGATACTACCTACCACTATTCTTCCTTTGTAGACTTGATAAAACAGTGGGGGGATATTCAGATTTTAGATAGACAGAGTTAGGAATATTTGATTCATCTAAACAATTTCTGTTGTATCCTGTCATTCTGGAGAGTCATATCATTCATTTCATTGTCACTCAGTACCATGATATGAGGATCCTATTAGAAGGCTAACTCCCTAATAAAACTGGTGTGTGGGAAGCAGTGATACACAAGGTTATATAAAAGACCTCTTCAGTCTGATTAACTTGACAAGATTTTATAATGCTTCATAAATACATTTTTTTTCCAGTTGTAGCTATGTCTGATATTACTTGCCTCACGTATTTCTAATTTTAAAAGACAAAGTGGTTGATGTTTTTAAGGAAAAAAAATAACAAAACTATTCCAAATGAAAAATATAAATGAAATTTTAGCAGTCAAATAAAAAACTCTAAGATGTTTAAAAGAAATAAAAAATATAATAAATTATTCTTGGAGAGTGGAATGCAACACTGCAGTCAGTAGTATTCTATGAACACTGAATAAAATAATAAAAAAGGAAGTGTGGCAGAAAGAAACATTCATCTGCAAACACTATATTAGAGGTGGATGCTTCATAATTCTTTGATCTGTTGATTTTGCTTGTCCACCCTATGCTGCATGTCTGAAATGTACTGGGGTATTTTAGGTATGCTCAGTAATATATATGCAATCTATCTTTTTTGGGTGCTGTTTCTCAGCAATCCTTTCCCATTATTTTCATTTCTGTTTATTTGTCTTCCCTTCTGTATCTGGGAAGCATATGTTTTAATGATGTCATTTCACCCGGCCATACAGAAGTCAGTGTGTCTGCTTTTGTCTTCGAAGAACTCTGTTCAAATAGACAACACTATTTCACTATACTGTAGTCTATACACTGAAAAAACTGTGACTATAATTCGTTGTTTAGACAGCAATTACAAAGGTATTTCTACATTTTGCAGACTTAATTTCTAATTTATTACAGCTTCTTCATTCCTCATTAACAGTCCATACCAAGCTTCATATGTGCATTGCACAAATAAACCACACAAAATTAGTAAGAAAATAAATATTTACACATATTCTCATTCTATAGACAGATGACTCATATTTTTACTTCCCTTTCAGCTAAGTGAATGAGTAATATTATTCCTATTTTACAATGAAGAAAACCCAAACAGGAAGAAGTCACTTGTTGTCCAACAGACACTAAGGGAAAGCCAAGCCCAGATGTCAGGCACTCCTGGCTTCTAATTATATCTTTGTTTTTCTAGACAGTTGTGGAGATAAAGTTTTTGAGGTGTAGGAGGATACCCTGCTGTTACTGGAGTGTCCTAAAGAAGAAGCAAAGAAGGGTTTAGCAAACTCCAGTGGTGATACTCGTGAAAGATTGCTAGAAACTCTGCTGCACCCTAAATGTTCTTATACGTTTAAAGGGTAAGCAGACTGTGGGTGAGAAGAGAATGATGTTCTCCATTCGGAAACTTCCAAAAATCAGAGTTTGAAAAGATGTTAGATCTCCAAGGTTCCTTGCCATTCAAACTTGTCTTCATTTATTGTTGTACTATAATAAACCGTAAATGACAAAAAGAAGAGCTGCCTTCCAATTGTCACTTTGTCTGCAAACACATCTGTGCTTAAGTGTAAACAATTTCATATCACTTGTATAGCGGTGACAAGTAGACAGTATGAGAAAATACAAAATAGATTTTGAGGAAAGAGAAGGCAATGTAGCTTCTGAGAACATCTTAACTCAAGCCTGAGGCAGGGGCAACCATGTCAATGATTCTGTGTGGACACATACAGCCAATAAATTAGCAACAGCTGCCTTTAAATGTCCAGGCCAAACTCTGAACAGGAGATACTAAGTCTAGAAGTAAATTTACCAAAGCATTAAGGGAGAAAACTAATCGATGGTGGTCATAAATAATAAAATAAAACCTTTGCATTGTACCCTTATCTTTCAGGTTTCATGGATACTGAAGTGCCTAGTGTATTTGCAAATGTTGGAAAAAAATGAAGCAAATACACCCCCAGACAAGTACAAATTCATCCTGTACATCTTGACAAACCATTAACAAAAAGATGGAGATAGCCTACTCTTATGTTTTCGTTACTTTATACACCTAACATCATCCATCAAATAAATAATTTGAGCCTGAAAAGTCAAATCAATAAACGAGTGATCTCAGTTTTTTGATTCACATTTTTGTATTACATCATCTATAAAACCTCTCTTAGTACAGTTTGTAGTATGGATGTCTGAATCTGAAGAAATTGGGGAGAATATCTACTGAAGTGATAAACAGCTATTGGTTCATATATCTACATTAAGTGATCTTGATAAATAAGGTTTCCAAATGGATTACTACAATTCTTCAGCAGCATGGAGTGAGTGCATTACCTCATCAAATCTTTTGACTTGTCACAATATCATGTTAACTCAGATTCAAGACCATTCTGCATTCCACATCTGATTTTCCTTCCATGTCCCTTCCACCCCTGTTTCTTAAAAAGGAATATATAGCTACTTAGAAACAAAAGTCAAGGTCAGTCTGATTTCACAGCTGCATTATATAAAAAATGTTTTGTTGTATGGTTTTATATTCTACTTAGCCCAAGGGAAGAAGTAACAGTGTCTTAAAGTCAGACAAAATAAAGCTGCAGTAATGTAGTAGTGCAAAACGAAATACTATATATATAATTTTTCTATATTTTTTTAGTATAGCTTTCAGCACTCTGTTGTAGTCCTCTAACACAGTATAAACCTAAAGCCACAGAAACAAACATCTTAATTAGGTAATAGGTGATATACATGTGTAGTCTACTGTGAAGCTTAAAAGGTCATCTGTCTAGTAGATGGCTATGTGCTTGTAAGAAGTTGTTACAGGGTCTGAATGTTACATGATTTAAGTCCAAACAATGATCAAAGAAGATGATCATCATTACAGTATCCTATTCAAATTCATTAATTAAATTATTTCAGAACCTCTTCTGAGTGAGACTGAAAACCACAGTGATAGTATACAGAGGAGTAGATAGCACCTCCAGAGCTTAAGTGCTCTAACCTGCCCTGTAAATTAACAGGAGCCTGTCTGGCCAAAAGGTAGAGAATCATAAACTGCACTACAAATAACTGACCTCACACTCAAGTTCATAACCTTCATCACAGCAAGCTTCCAAACTACTCCTGTAAAATTAGAATCATTATTTAATGTGCATGCCATACTCTTTTTTTTTTTCAAGACAAGGCTTAATAGAAGGAACTGGGAGCATAAGAAAACTGCTGCCATTCAAGTTCCTTGTCCCACCTCAATGTGCATGTGGATCCAAGGTTTCTTGAACTCAGAATACTCATTTCTGTGAGCTTCTTTAAATACTCTTAAGACATTATGTTTATATCTGAATTTCGTGTATCTGACATCTGAAAGAATCAAGAATACAGGTGTCTTTCAGACCCTTTAGAGACTTACAACAGTTCCAAGCCATCCTAATAAAATACAGTACCCTGGCACACGTAGAAAGTATGTGTAAAGTTGGATGATAAGGAATAGATTTATTTGGCAAGGAACAGAGTAGAAAAGTCGCTGAAACATCCTGTTTGTGGTATTTTTTATATACAGCCAGTATGTACTGTTTGTCTGGACTTTAAGGTGCACACTAACACACAATTTTTTATAAAGATCACTCTCCAGCAATGCAAATAATGTATTCTCCTAAGCCTTTCAATAGTCTGTTGATCATGTTGTTATTTCACTCTTGGAAAAAAAAAAAAGTTCATGAAAGATAAGGGGCTTTTGAAGAAGGTGTGATTACATTATTTAAAAATTATACATTTTATAAGATAAGGTTTAAACACATGTCAGGAGAAGTCAACATTACATTATGAATGGTAGTGATTATGTTATCTGTAAACTTTGAAGCTTTACGTACTGATGTGAACAATTGACTGTTGTTTTGCCATTACCATCAGTATTCCCCTTTCAGAGCTGCTGAGCTGACTGCTGTTTGCATAGCAAGAAGGAAGGAAAGCTTGTTTTCCCACTAATATTTCATTGACTGTTTAGCTTGAGCTGATAGTGACTTTTCACCTTCCTGTCTATTGGATTTTTTTTCCTGGATTGTAAAATTGACTGGATAGCTAACTTCTTCACCTGAACCATTGAGAAGTTAATTCAAAAGAAAATTTTACTTAAAGCATCAAGATCATCTCCTAAAATAACACAGGTAGCTAAATCTTATCGATATTGTCACTACATTTTAAATCTCATTTCTTTATTCTGTTATGTTGGATTGCAGCACACGGTAAATATTTCACCATCAGATCAATGTCTAGCAGCTAAAATACAGGAAGAAGTATTTATTCTTTTAACTGATATACAGATTTTGTCTGAAAATGCTAGGTAGTTTTATTATCTATTCTATGAACTGCATTATTTTAAGTGTTGCTCAAAATAAAAACTACATTTCACTTTCTTTTTGTTTCTGATTGGGTATATTAGAAAGCACATGAAAACCATTTTTCCTTTCTACTCTGCCAGCCCTTCTCCAAGCCCAGCCTTCCTGCATCATTGCTCAATGAATGGAAAGAAAAATCAGTCTTCCACTGTTCAATCGCATTTCAAACTGAGATGTAGAAAAAGAGAAGAGGAGGGGAAGTGGGAAATTCTTTGGCTAAAATTAATCTAAGACAATAGCAAGGTATTTTGTATATTTCCTGATCAAGGAACAGGAAAAGGTTTTCTCATCTGTTCCTTCCAAAGAACTTCAGCCTCAGATTTACTTTGTGCACTCTGATTATCAGTGCATATTTTGCTGACTTTGTTTTTTCTTTTGTCTTGTTTTCTCAAGTTTTAAATTGCTACAGTGTAGTCCATAAAGATTTTTTTTTCTGGAGGTATCTAAAGTTATCACTATTTAACTACAGAGTTGACATCCTGACTGCTCAGTTCTCAAAATTTAGCCCAGATTTTATTCTTTACGGTAAAGAATATTGAGGAAAAAATGTTGATGAAAGTTCCTTTATAAAAATCCTGTGGATCTACTGTAGGCATTGTCAGAAAAATCTTGCCTTTCATAAAGAGAACCCTGAGACTTAATGAGCCAAAGAAGGCCCTCAAATGAAACCCACTACCCTGTTATTTTGTTGTCCATAGGATTTAGTAACAGAATACATTATTCACTGAAGTACAACAGAGGCTTTTTTCTGCTGAAAATTCAAATACAACAGGGAAACAAGGTAGAAGCTTCCCCTTCCTGCCACATCACTAGTTTAATGTTTTTCCTTTCAAGAGCACTGAATTCATATGGTACAACAAAATATAAATTCAAGTTCATTAAACAAAACAACAGCATTAAAAGGATTTCAATATTTTTAAGTAAATGAACTTCTCAGTGGACTTAAAGTATGAAATAATGTCATCAAAGTCCTGACCTTACTTGTACGATCTGTTACTGTCAATTTTATTTGCAGTCAAGGAGTTTCTAGGGACAGATTATCAAGAAAATGAACTCCCTTTCTAGAAGGCATAAGGACAGTATAATTCTATCCCAAAAATACAGTTTAAAAAAGAAACATTTTCTGTAGTCATGAATATTTTAAGTATTTTTCCATCTCCATTAAAAATGTGGTATTTACTTTACTCACAAAAAGTCACATAGCTTTTCTTTAAAGAAGAAGAAAAACACAAGTCAAAAAGCCACAACAGGTGATGAACTTGATACAACTTTAAGCTCACAATATTTTTACATATGTGAGCCATGCCAGTGAGTTCAGGTTTGCCAGTAAGTTTTATTTTAAGGAAGTGCTTTTTTCTGCAGGGATAGTGCCGACCTCTGTTGTTACTGTATTTATTCTGTCATGTTTTTCTTTTATAAGAAATTAATGATTATGTGTACCAGAAGGAAAAGATATATGTGGGCAGATTTGATATTATGTGTAAACCACATGTCAAAACACGGAACTTGCGGAGTGAGCCCCTCAACTTAGGAAACCACAAGAACTTCTGTCAACTTCAGGCTTGTGGTATTCTGACAAACAGGATTAGAAGTGTGTTTTTGAGAATAAGAACTAAAAGACAAGGTTTTATTGACAGGGCTGGCAGCCTTGGCATACAGTAGAGTCAAGTTGAAGTAAAACAATTCTACTATTTATTGCAGTGACATTTTTCCTCAGAATTAAACGCTGATGTGACTGGATAATAAAGACAACTAGGAAAAAGCAAAAGGCAGCAGTGAGTGCTGATCTGGATTAATTAAAACAGCTGTGAAAGAATGTATCAGAGACCAATATTTCATCCTTCGTTTCATCCTTACCTCCAGCAGATTTGAGAAATCATGGGAACTAACCTTTATGGGAACAGCTACATTGTTCTACTTACGGTTATAGTTACAAAAATCAGGAAGACTGCGATAGAAGAGCTTGCATAAAACAAAGTAGTATAGTTATGGTATACAGTCATCCTTCCTTCCAAATAGAGATACAATATGCAAATTTTTTTTTCTCTCCAAATACAATAAATATCACTAAGGGATTGCTTTCCTGTCTAAGAATTGGGCTTTCCACTACGTAGCTGCCGAAATGTCTTGCGTGAATGGGAAATATCCACCTGCTATAAAGAAACTGGATTAGTACAAACAGGTCTGCTGCTTACTCTACCACTCGACGTAGCAGTTAGCAAGGCAGAGGTCTACTGTTTTGTGAGAGGAGGAGAGCCTTTTCTGGATCCAAACTGAATAATCAATTTTGCACGAATGAGAAGGAAAATAATTCTAGGTGTTGCTTAATATTGGACTAGGTTGTTCAGGGAGTGCAGAGTGAGAGGGGTGCAACAAGTCCTCTTTCATCAACCCTAAAACTCCCAAATGTGTGAGGTTGATAATTCAGCTCAAAGAATCCATTCAGGTGTGCTAGGGAGACAGAGAAGCATGGTGACAATAGGTCATAGCTGCTTTTACATCAGGAGTACCTATATGGCCATTTTTGAAACCATATAAACTAATCTTTATACTGAGTCTCTTTCGTACACAAACATTACCCTAAGACGAGTTATTGCAAAGCAGTTCCAGCAGATCTATCTCACTCCAGAAATATTAGAAGTGCCTTTAAACAGAGAGAGAACCAGTATAAAGAGATTGTGGACTGAAGGATATCTTTTGAGGGTTTTTGAGGGATTTTTAGGGGATTTTTAGCCATAAAGTTGGTGTAGATTCTACAGTATACACCATTCAATGGTATTTTTTATCACATGGTCAGAAATAACTGTATGAAATGTATTTTATGAATTATATTTGTTATGTATTTTCTTTAATTTGAAGTTGATCTCTGGTGATTGTTGATGAACTAGACCATATAGTTTGAAAATCCTGAGAGTCCTGAATTGCATTCCCAAAATATTTCATTTCTAATTTTGTCTGGAAAGCTGTTTCAGGGTCAGTGTTAGGAACAGTGTTAGATTGGAAATACTCTCCTGGACTGCTGAATCCAGCCTCCTTGCATCCAACCTTAGTACATGGTCCCTTTTATACACAGATCCAAGTTTATGTCTTCATATCATTTTCTGATCATCAATCTTACTGAAAAGGTTGGTCAATAATGGCTTGCTTCTTGGTAAAATCTTAGTCTACTTATTCATGATCAGTTTATAAAAGTCTTTTGCTTACTTTGGCCTTTAGTGTAAGCAGTTCTTCCTCCTCCCCGATGTTCATTTTTGTGATGCATTGATTTGGAGAAGTCACATCTCTTTTCAGCCTTTGTTTGGTAGGCTACTTAACCAAGCTCTTTTGTTTTGGTTTTATGTGTAAGTATTTTAGCTTTTTTGGTGATGAGAAGCCTTTGCATCTCCCTAATGATTCTAGCTGGCCTTCTTTTCAGCCCTTCCAGATGGCATTATTTTCTCTTGAACCTGGATGAGAGGATTCAGTTCCCTGCCGGAGACCTGACCAAGATCTCTGTGGGCTGTCTTCCCATTTCTCTTTGGCAACTGGATTTTGTAGTCTAATTTTTTCTACAACCATCTCAGATACTGTACCTTGTAACTATGTCATCACTAGGGCTCTTGCCTCCACCATCCTGTCTTGACAGGTGAAACTTTTTAGTTTCTAAATGGCTCTTTCTTGCCTTTTGTCCTACTGAATTTCTTTTTCTCTTTCTTACATTTATTCTGCAAAATATTCCCATCCTCTATTTACCGATGACACCTCCCTGTCATCTCTCTGTCATGAACTTGTGCCTAACTTTTGTGCAATTGCTATTAATAAGGACATAAAGACAAGAGCTATTTGAAGATCATTCCATGAGGAATTCCACTAACAAACCAGTAATTACTGTATCAACACAAGTTGTCTTCTTTTCATCAAATTTGTTCTTTCTCCTCAAAGCAGTTGATAACTCACCTTATCATTCCTATATTAATCCTCCTCTTCACTGCACAACCTCAAAATTTCCCATGCAACACTGTTTCAAATGCTTTACAAAAGTCCAGATTAAAATGACTGTATTTTCTCTGTTTAGAGTAATTTATCCTACCAAATAAGTACCCATAGCTATTTTGGCACAATCTACCATCAGTAAATAGTTTTCCATTTACTGACGTATCTTTAATTATTTTTTAAGTCAAAATCCTTTTGACAACTTTGATATTATTCTCAGTGATTCAGTTTCTCCACTTATGAAATAGTAGTCATAAATACCTGACTTTTGGATATTAGACAGCAGTGCAGTGGCATTGTTCAAATGCTTTGAGATCCTTAGGAGAAAATGGTTTGAAACACAAAGTACTATCATTTTTGTCATATGCTGCTTTCAAAGAGGTACCTCTAGCAGTTGTGTTGCGTATAAATCTCACTTCCATAGATCAAAGAATTCTTCTTTGAATGGATGTTTTCGTTTGTGAATGCTCTTTTCAAATTATTGTTTTCCTATTTGTCAAACTATGTCACTTTATAAGCTGTCAATCAAGATAAAATAAACTTACACTATCCTTGTGTTGTATGTCAGATAACAGGCTTTGATCAAAAAGATAAATGTGTGTCAAACACTATCATCAGCACAAATCACTTCAGATTCTTATCACTGATATCTGATATTTTCTAATTACATTGCAAAGATTGAATTCTTTCTAGTTTTAAACATAAATAAATCTTCTCCTAACTGTTTAGTATATCCATTCATAAGTGTCTGCATAGAAAGAAGCACAGTAAATTTTATCTTTTGTTCATTAATGGGATATTTTTAATTAGCCTAGGACGTGCTTAGAAGAAATGAATACGATTAACATGGCAGATTTGTAGTAAATTCACATAATGTTGTCTTTATTATTATTATTAGGAAAAAAACAAATAAAATTTTCAAGTCATACCACCCAATACACAATATGCAATCACTTGTACTTTCTTTTTTTCTAGATTATGTGTGAAGCCTAAATGGCACATCTGCTCTTCAGCTATTTGTGGCAAGAGAGACAATGAAGGCAAATTGCTGCAAAGGAGGAAAAGTTTTGCATGATGAACTTTTCTCCTGAATAGCCATGTATTCAGTGGAAGTATCTTTGCATTTCTTAACAATAAGTTCCTGTAGATCTTAAGCAGACCTACATGGAAAAATATTAGATAAGAAATATTTCAAAAATCCTTCTAACTGAAGAAGATACTGTCCTTCTAATTGTTGCATGACATTTTAAACTATCCCAATTAGATTTACAGTAGTTTAGAGTTTTTACAACAATTATTTTTAGGATGTTATTTTTTTAAAAAAATTACAGTATACAAATGCATTTTATGTCATCTAAACCCCCAGCATTTTAAATATATTGTTGAAATGCAGAAAAAATAAAGCATAATAACTCGTCTTTAATAAAGATGAATGGCATTGTCTGGGGGTAATTTAGAAACAAACTACTGCTCTGATTGAGGAAAGTAAAACATGAGCTTAAAGAAACTCCTTAGCAGTTCCACTGAAAACTCGAGCTGGCATTGTTCCTTAAAGATTCTGAGAGCTCACTGAACACTCATTAAGTCCGTAGCAATGAATTTGGCCCTGAGATTGTGTAATAAGAATGCACAGGCTTCACAGTGGATTGGAGACACCTTGAGCTCATTCTTACCATGACATTACCTAGATCGTTTATTCAGATAATTCTTTAAAACTGTTGTTTCAAAGCCCTTTTTCTTTTAAAAAGTTGTCCTATTGTAAAATAAAAAAAAAGATGCCTACAATCTGCATTCTAAGTAAGTCTTCACATCGGATGGGATCCTGTTCTCCTTACTCCCTGTAAACTTCTCCTTACTCTCCTGTAAACTTTGCCTTGAGCCACTGTTTTCTTTCAAGTTTGTTTCATTTGAAAATAAATTAAGTCAACATAATAATTTAATGAAACTCAGTAATAAAGTTAACACACTAACACACTTATATTCATAGAAACATTACATCATACCTTTCTTTGAAACATACAGAACAACTTTTTTCTAATATGAAAATAGCTATTCCTACTTTGGTTGTCAGAGTTATGTACAGCAGAGCCGAAGTTACGTACCAAGCCCTAGAAACTTGTCATAGGTTTATAGGTGATCATGAGTGGAAGGCAGTGTAAAAACATATGTATAATAACCCAACATTTTAAATCCCATATACAGTTAGACTACAATTTTTAAGGAATATCGCAGTTATTCTATGAATTAAAAATTATGAGTAACAGTAGAGGCCAGACTGTAGTACTTCTCACTTTTTAACATGTCTTAGTTCTCAGTTTGGGTTTGTGTAGGAAATCATTTGGGGGGGGAATCAAATGGGGTTTTCTCCGTAGCATGTCTGCAAGTAGTTTCTAACTCCTATCAATCTGAAAAAAATCCCATGAGTAGCACATAACAAAGGGAGCATTTGTAAAAGTTCCGTGTATTAGTGGTGACCAGGTGACCTATACCTACTCCAGACCTACCACACCCCAGACTGCCGTGCGTAGAGAGACTCTTTTGAGTGAAGGATTACTAGGAAGCTTCACATTACTCTTTCTAGCACTTTTTTTTTTTAATCGTTTGTGGATCTGACTCAGCTGAACTGATTTGTTTTCACTTTCATTCCTTATTTCTTGCATATGCATAAATTCAGTTTAATAAATGTCCTGATTTTTCTGCCTGTCTCAACATGGCTTCCATTGTGAATACTCTTTTCTCTTGACTGCCCTCTAAGTAATTACCTTATTTGTTGCTTACTCTAAGGCCTTATTCATAAAGAAATCCTTAAAGTGTTAATATTTTAAGGAAATAGAGGTTTAGGCATGCTTCTTTTTTTCACATCACATTTTTGAATGTGCTTAATGAACTTGATTCTAAAAGCAATTAACAATAAAAATGTTGTGAATTAGTACTCACTTCTGTTTCAACACTATGCTACAAATTATTTCTGTAGGATAATAGTTTCATAATTAACCTTTGTCAGTATCTGTTGTTCACCACCTCTGATTTCTCAGATACTAATGAATAAGATCAGTTACAAAGGGGGGACAGTTGTTATGAAATTGAAACTTGAGAGTGTTTTGGCACTTTTGACAGTTGCTGCTGAAAAGTGTAAACCCAAATGGAGTCTACTTCAGACTCTAAAACGCGGCAGACAAAACTATTATTTCATCCCTGTGGGCCACTGTCTCTGTTCACTCTTACTTTTATGTCATCATGTTGGTTTGACACCTATAATAGGTTTAATAGGTTTTTCTCTGATGTTATTATTGGCTAATGATTCTGCTCTTCTCTGGGGATGGCAAAAATGAGAAGTCACACTGTTCTCCTGTTTTATGTAGCTCTACAGGGACATCCTTAACTATAGTACTTTATGGAAGTATGTCATCTTAAATCAATAGATAGCAAGTTAGCCTTTAACATTTGGATTGCTTGCTTCAGTTTTATAAATCAGGCTAGCAATTATAAGACTATCCCTGCTGATCCAGTAGCTCAATATGACTCTTAATTCATATATTTTACACTTTCAGTGTTTAAATGTAACTAAAGCAAGGAGTGATTTGTAAAATGTTATCAATGTCCTTTATGCAAATATTTACCTTTTCTGACAGAATAAACAGTTATCACATGATGATGGTAGCAGCAGATTCCACGAGATCTTCTTTCATTGGATCAATTGTTTTAACTATACCTGACTCATCACGTTGATCTTCAAGGCTTTATCTTTCCAAAGTCACAAGCAGGAACAACAGAGTGGCAAAATGTTTTACATTTCAACAACAATCACAGGAAAAAGATAAAAACATTACTGCAAGCTGAACGGCTGCCAAACTTGTTACTTTAAGGCAACAGTAAAATGTGCATGTTTTCACTAGCGCTTCAGCAATCTTACATTTTTAATTCATTTTCCATTAAAGATACATTATAAATATAATTTTGCACACTTTGAGGAAAAGAGAAGCTGTTCTAGACTTTCTATTCATTTAATCTTGACTCCAAACTCTCTTCACCTCATTCCTAACAATCCCTCACTGTGTCATAAAAATTTCCTTTTAGCAAACACAGAGGGAAAAAGTAAAATAAAAAAAAAACCCCACTCAAATTATTATAGAAAACTTAAATATATATAATATAAATAAATATATAGGAAATATAGTCTGGCAGATCATATGTGGGGTTGCCGTGAAGAGCTGAACTGTGATACTGTGGTTACTTCAACACCTTGGGTTTGTTCCTCCATCAGAGAGAGTCCCAGCTGCTTTTCAAGGTGGAGGCAAAATTTTCATTTAACTATAAATTAAACAACTTAACATTGTCAGAGCTATTCACCAGCTGTTAAAAAGAGGTTTACTGTTTTCAAATTTAGAAATTTAGTTAAGGTAAATTGAGACAGCCTTAATAAATAACTCATGATTTTCAAAGAAAATGACAACATTTCACCCTGTATGTTGGCATTATCTGAAAAATCGCTGGGAAAGAAAATATTTGCTTCAGAATTTCCTTTTATAATTTTCATAAAAGAAATTATTTTACAAAAGTAATTTTTAGTAAATATTAAAAAATAATAGCAAACGTTTGGTTAACCAAAGAAATCTGTTTCAAATATATTTCAATTCAACAACATGTTCAATGAAAAAATATACAATCATATATATACGTTTTCCATTAAAACAGCAAGCATACACCAGATAAAATAGTATTGAACTTTCTGGTTCCCCATCCTGGGAAACTTGAGATAAGAAGGTATACCAGGAAGACTATAAAAGTATGACAGCCTGTCAAGGTTGGCCTTGTGTAGATTTTATGCAGCCAAAGTATATAGGATTGTTTCTGTCCATTTCATAGATGAGATGGGGGACAATGATGAGAAAGTTGGGGAGCATTAGATACCCACTGAAATATCAGAGCTTACAGAAAACTGCACATGTTGATCTTTATCATACATGCCTTTCCACATTACATTTAGACTTCACCTCCTTGCCTTAGTTTCATACCTACTTCTTCCTTTCCTTAACTGTATCTGTTCTTTCCTGTATTTCCAGTGCATATACCTGAACGTGAACTGGATATCACTTCATGCTACTGACCTCTGTCATGCATTTCCTTCATATTCTAGGTTTCTTCTTTCTTGTCTTTGTCTGCTCATTCCAGATTTACTAGCACATTTTATAGCCAGGAAAACAATGGTGAAATTTTGTATTGTCAGATATCTAACAAAGTGTAGAGAGGTCTTTAGTGTCATTAGTACATTATTCACGTGTACTAGAGCTGTATGAGAACACTACGTCATCTTGGATAAGAGTCTGAGACATCTGCAGCTGAAAGCCCACTTCTGCCTATACAATGTAGAAGAAAATTAGGTACCTAAATTTGGAAGATGCGGCCAACTAACCTTTAGCTTCTGTGAGATTTAGTGCCATACTGAAAGTTCATTCTTACATTTAAGCCATAGTGAAGATTATTTAATTTGTTTTATGTAGCTCTTCTAAGAAGAGCAAATCTTAAATGAACTTGGAGACAGCAAATCTACATTGATCTGTAATGGCTGATCTTGGTCTATTTCGGAAGCAAGTCAAAAGATGTGAACTGAAGAACTGAACACAGAATAGTAGCTGAAATCAAACAAAATTGTTTTTTCTCCCTGAGACTTCTGTGCTTCTTGGTTGTCAGAGCATGTGACACTATAGGAAGTATTGAAGTAGTTAAGAAAAGAAATACAATTTCAAATTGCTTTGTAAAGAGAACATCAATTACAAAAAAGAATACAATTAAAACAAACTCTCTGAGTCAAACGGTGTGTTGGCTTCTTCTTTCTGATCCAAGGTTTTACTACTTGTGTCCTTAGGATAATGTTTAATGTCCAGTTTCTTTCACCTTTGGAAGTGCTAGGCCACATGTTGAATCAGGGAAGAGATGCTAAAGAAAAATCCTCACTGATCTTCAGTGAACACCAGAATCTTAAAACATCTTTCTGTTGAACAGCAATAGTATCCAAGTATGACATGTTCTAAAAACAGATTTAAAAAAATAATGAAAAAAGGTAATGGCTTTAAACTAAAAGAGAGTAGATTTATACTAGCTATGAGAAAGAAATTCTTTACTATGAGTGTGGTGAGGCACTGGAGCAGGTTGCCCAGAGAAGCTGTGGATGCCCCCTCCCTGGAACTGTTTAAGGCCAGGCTAGATGGGGCTTTGGTCTGGTGGAAGGTGTCCCTGCCCATTGAAGGGGGGTTGGAATGAGATGATCCTTAAGGTCCCTTCCAACCCAAACCATTCCATCATTTTATGATTCTATGATTCTATGATCCTATGACAACTGATAATTTTTCTTCCCCCAAAGACTGTATATTCCATAATGGATTTCTAAGGTAAAATGATGGACAGTAAAGACGCATCAGGTGGGGTGTCAGACCATTTTGTGCTCCCATTTAAAATGGACCTTTAATATTTTTATGTCCTTGTCTACACCTTCCTCTGAAGCATGTAGTAACTATTCCTGCTTCAGACTGAATACACTGCAGATGTGTTGACTTCTGTGTTTCAGTGGTCATCTGCAGCTTCATCAGAGTCTCAGTGGTGTTCATGGGAGGTTTGCTTCTGACTTAGTTGCAAGTCCTCATTATGTCAATTCAAGATTGATTCAGTGGAGCATTTAAGGTCGCATTTTCAAGCTTTTCCAGAATAAAAAGTGAAATGTTTGCTCTCATTTCATTGTTGCAGGTCTTCATGATGAACAGCTAGAGTAACAGAGCAGTAACCTGGAACATTAGTGGGTAGGCAGTTTTTCCTGGGCCCATCTATTCAGGCATTTCTGATTCACCTGTTATAAATATGGTGGAGACATACGTATGTCCTTCTAGTCTGCAAAATCAAGTCTAAAATTATAGGAATTATGAAAAAATAAAAAATCTGAGAGAATGCTGGTCATAAAATTCATTTTCTGAGTCTAATTATATGCAGATTGTTCTATTACACTAAATGCTGAGTAGCACCTAATCCTAAAAATAAGTCCATCAACCTGTGCTGTAATAAACACCTTTCAGAAAATTTTTCAGATTTGTTTCTTGCCAATGCTGATATATGCTGTTTATTTGCATTTTTAATGTATATTGTTTGAAGAAATAGTTTCTTGTTAAGATCATGCCTCTCATGCTTTGCTGTTTTCAACTTCTTTACTTCCATTCATTATCCTTCCTATTTAGGTGCTTAAATACAGAATTAAGGTGAACTGAAGTTAAATTTACCAGCTTTTTGCAGGCTTACATTCACGAAATTTCCCCAAAGAAATCAAGAGGAAATTTACTGGTGAATGGGGGTTGCAAAAGAGCTTACAGAGAGTTGTACCAACTGCCTCTCCCTGTATTCCTGGCCAGAACATTTCACATCATTTGGCAGAAGCAATCTGGGTTGCTATGAACACTGAAGGCAGTCTCTCACCCGAAATGCTAAGGAAGACTCATAGAAATCTTAAATGGCTGCTAGACTCTATCAAAAGAAAGAGACTTTTTTATAGTTCCAGTACAGTGCATTGTTTTAAGTATAGTAAGTGTAATACGTTTGAAGAAGTGAAAGTTTAATATTTATGTGCGTTTTCACACAAGAGATCTCATGTATGTACCTAACAAGCAGAAAAGTAAAAAATACTACACAGGATGACTTGGTCTTCACCTGGCTATGTCGCTTATACAGCCATCCATCACTGCAAAGTACTCAGTCATAAATTTAAAACGAATAGAAGAAGTGCCTGTTTGGGCTGCCTGCTGCCGCCACCGAAGCCAAAAGGTGTCTCTGCAGAATTTTGCTTTCTTTCTTCTATTCAGTAATGATGCACTGCTTTCTTTTAGCATGCCATTACTAGGCTAAAAACAGACAAGCAGAAAAGGCTTCAGCCATTTTAAAGAGCAGGAATGACATGCAGGCTGACCTCTTGACTGCATGTGTTACAGCTGTAGGCAACCCAAATGGTGCCAGGTGGGGATTACATAGGGCAAAGGAACATCTGCTTCGCTGTCACAAGTGTAAATGATAGTTCCTCAAGTTATGCCGTAAACAGCCTGAAGCAAGAAAGGCTGGTAAATTTCCTGTCACAAATTAAACTCTTACCAGCAGGTAGGATTCCAGTCCATCTGTCCGTGAGAGCAGCTCAAACAGAATAAAAAGCTTTATAAAATATTATCCAGAGAGATAAAAGGCAAATAATGCAATTTATTTATGGGCTGGAGCAAGAAATGAAAGCAAAACTAAATAGAAAGAGAAGATGCTTTTTCCCTATGATGAATGAAAAGTGCTGTTATATAACCTGTTTCCAGAGCTAGGGGTCAGGTTTTCTAAAATGTATTTTTTTTGCAAGCTTGATTTACACACAGACAAACCCACAAAGGCACAAAGTATGTCTCTTGGGTATGCACAACCCTTAGCTCTCAAAACTGGATCCCAAAGGTTTACTTGGTCACCCTTTTTTTTATCTTTGTTCCTACTTTAGTACGTTAATGACATAATCAGTAATTGTGGCTATTCAGCCAAAAAATAACTTTGTGAAGAAAGCAATGCAAAATTCCTGATATTACATGCCTCCTTTATGCCTCAAACAAATGCCTAAGAAATAAATGTAACCCCCAAGGTGCACTTATATTTCAGATGGCCACCATGACTGTGTAAGCTGCATCCTATGGGATGACCAACATGACTGTGTAAACTGCATCCTATGGGCTAAATAGGCAACTGTTTGCTAGATGTTTGTTTTTTCTTGTACACAGATGAGTTGCTTGAATTGCTGTCATCTGCTTGAAGACAGTAGATAAGTTGAAATCTCTTACTGGAATCACGAGTTGTTAAAGGCCTAAATATGTTGATCGAGTAGAACAGAGTTATTTAGTTCGAATTTCTTTCAGTTTCAAGAAGACAAATATCCTCACTTCCAACAACTTATCCACTCCCACTGATGACCAGTTATAGTGTGTTTACAATGCAAGGAAAACACACATTTTTATAATCAAGGGCAAATGTGTATTGATTATCATTGTATTCCATATACGCTCTTCTACTGTAAAACATGCAAAAAGAAGACTTAAAACTTGTACTGGAAAACAAAGTGTTTTGTTATCAAAACCTTGTGGGCTTATCAAATTTAAGAAATTTAAATATTTAGGAAATTCATCGTTATTTCTATTGAGCAAAAATTATTCAGTGTTTTATGAGCCTATAGTAAATTTTGCAAGTGTCTTAGGCTCTTGGTTTCTTAAGCTCACTCAACACAGAAAGAATTTTCAATAATGATTAGTAGAAGACGATTTTTAAGGTAACTGGGTTCCTGAGAATATGAATCAGTCCTAATCCAGCCGAGGGCTACAAGGATGGTGAGGGGACTGGAGAATCTCTCCTACGAGGAGAAGCTGAGGGAGCTGGGCTTGTTCAGCCTGAAGAAGAGAAGGCTGAGAGGGGACCTTGTAAATGTTTACAAATATCTGAAGGGTGGGTGTCAGGAGGATGGGGCCAAGCTCTTTTCAGTGGTGCCCAGCAACAGGACAAGGGGCAATGGGCACAAACTGAAGCATAGGAAGTACCGTCTGAATATGCGGAAGAATTTCTTCCCTCTGAGGGTGATGGAGCACTGGAACAGGCTGCCCAGGGAGGTTGTGGAGTCTTCTTCTCTGGACATATTCCAGACAGGCCTGAACAAGGTCCTGTGCAGCCTACTGTAGGTGACCCTGCTTTGGCAGGAGGGTTGGACTAGATGACCCACAGAGGTCCCTTCCAACAACTAATATTCTGTGATTCTGTGATTCTGTGATTCTGTAATTGGATTTTAAATATACTTGTTATATCCTATTGCAACTGTTATGTCCAAAAAGATCAAAAATATCCTGTGTTTAATGAATTCTTTTTAGAATCCAGCATGAAGTATTTGAATTACTTAGACAATTTTTGGATAATGTTCCTCTTTATTTGGCACAATAATAAAACATGTCTAAGATTTTTGTGAGTTTTTCAAAGTACATTTATAAAAATTCTGCTTGTGAAATACACAGATTATTTGTGTATTTATTTACTTAGGATCATAATAAATGTACTTTCAGAGATATCTTAAATTTTTGGTTTTAAAAAATTCACTGTGCCTCATCATACATTCAAAAAGGACTTTCTGAAACGACAAACTGTATTTGTTTTTAAGCTTATTGTGTGCCCCTTTTACATTACACTGGAAAACCTGACCTAAATATTCTTCATGTGCTGGTAAGCTAACTGTGAATTAAATGAGCACACCTCTTGCTTCCTGAATGAGAAGAAGCAGTAGATAATCTAATTCCTCAAAGAATAACCTTCTGTGTGTGATAGCTTTTTACTAGTACAAGCTTAGCTGGAGCTCACATTCTAACACATTGTAAGAAAAAAATCACAGTTTTTGTCAGTATTGCTGAGATTAAAATACCAAAACATATTGCAGAAGATGTGCATGGAGTCATAATTTATGCCATCATTATAAGTAAACATGGTCTTTTAGCAGAAAAGTCATATAGGAATGGTTTTACTCAAGTAAAAGAGAGTCCAGTGCAACCACATAAACCAGAAATTATTGAGAAAACATAGGGTCTGATTGTCTTTTAGTAGGAAGGTCACAGGTCAGGAGCTCTTCAGGTAGAATTAAACATAAGATCGAGTCAGCTATGTTTTGGAAGATAACCCCAAAAGACAAGGCGAAAAAAAAAGGCCAAAAATTAAGGAAGAAAAGCAATGTATTCAAAACCATAATAAAACATGACACTCACTACATTTTTGTATTCTACCCTACATGTATATACAGTAGTATAAATGATAAGTGAATGCAGGAGCAACTTTCTCTTGGAGCCATTAATTATATTGCTATTAGTGTGAACACCCAAAGAACAAGAAGCTTTCATTACAACCCACTGCTGCCATAGCAGCCTCCTATTGATCCATCACTGCCTTTGTAATGCAGTGATAATGGTTATTGTAGGATACCTGCTAACACCTAAGATGATGTATGGCAGACATACTTTTAAAATCTCAAAGAGCACATCTTCAGCTGTTGCTGGGTTGTTGGTCCCAAAACACAGGTCCAAAGCTTAAAGTGAGAACTTCAAAATTAATTTTTGAAGTGCTGAATGTATCTACACACGAGGGAGAAGAGAAAGTCAAGTAGATTTTTTTTAAATGAAACTACCAGGTCAAAGAAGGTAAAAATAACTAAATGAGCTCAAAATTACTTTTGAATGTGACTGCTTAATAAAAGCCTAGCCATGTGCAGCAAAGTAGTAGGAGAAGCCCCTGACATATTCACTGTTTTCAGAAGTAATACAGGTTGCTATTTTTGTATTTAAATAAGTCACAAATTTTATGCAGGTGTCAAAATAGAAAAAATACAGGCACTTAATGACTCACCCAAACATGGTTAGAGCGGCCTAGAAAAAATTGTTATAAGAGATTTTCTAATAAAACGAGTAGGTACAGGTCACTGTGGATTGGACGCACAGAAGAGCATGCCACGAATTACCACAGGGCCACAGGACGAGACTGTGCTTATGCTACTCAGCAGGATGGAGCTTCAGGTTCTGGCTCTGGAGCAAAAGAGTAAGCACCAGCCTTCCTTCATTTCTCTGCGTGTTAAGGGATGTTTTGAAGTCTGTCTTCCTTATAGAAAAAACCTATCAGACATGGTTAGAATGTGTAGCTTAAAGAGAAGAGTGAAGTTAGAGGACATCCAGCATTGAAAGACATCTATATTCAATCTGGTTAATTTTCAACAAGCTTGCTCTTTTCCTTTGCAATTTCTTCCTGTGCAGCTTGCACTGTTCCGTCTAGTCTGCTGACTTCAGGTAATGATTTTCCACAAGCGACTAGCTACTCCCATCAATGTAGTGAGATTTCTGCTTGTCCGAAGAGCATGTGTTTTCTGCATATTGCAGTATGCCATGTGTAATTTCTATAGTGCTTTGAAGACCTCAGTCTCATTGCCTCCTCAACACACTACGATAAGCAGCACATTTCTTTCACAAAACATGCACTGAAAGAGAAGGGACATATAGTTGTTGTTGACAGTAAAAATAAAGCTATTGGTAGATCATTCATTTTAAGAGTAGTTAAAGCAATTACATATTAATTTGAGCCCTGATTTGGGAAGAAACAAAATATATAGAGCAAGTTATAAGTGGATGGGCAATGTGATGGGTTTAAATGTAAATTTATTTTTTACATAACTGGTGATTTATGTTTAGTTAAGCATATGGTTTGATGAACTAATTTTAAATTCTCTCAATGTTTCTTCATAATAATTCACATTTCATGTTACCTGTTCAACCAAGTGTTAGCATCCTACCTCAGCAATCATCTACCACATTTGTTTATGCTTTCAGCTGTCCCTGCACAGCTATCTAGTATGGATGGCCATTTCAAACCAAAATTTTTGACTGTGTATCTGCATATAGTCTAAAATATTAACTATCATACTTCAACTGTCTAGGATATGAAACTGTTCTATTTCTTTATTTCTCCTGATCACCTTAAATCTAGATGGGTGTTTCCAGCAATAAAGCTGCTGATCCCTTTGCACTTGGAGTTCCAAACAAAATCCCCTTTATTCATCAAATATCTATCGATTAAATGCCAAAACTTTTTGTTTGATAATTTGTCAGGTATCAGCTCTTTATTATTTTTGTTTAAGTATTTTACTTGACCATCCAATAATCACCAGCTGGGATCTCCTTAGGACTTCAAGATACAAAAAATAATTCTGATATACATTTTATGTGTAAACTTAACAGGAATTATTTTATTACTCCAATATGGAAATGAAACTTGGTAAAAAAAAAAATTAAGCATCATTTAATTAGTTAGTTACAAGTTAATGATAAGATTTCTACTTGCGTTATATTATTTACAGACACTAATAGGGCTCTGGAGCCATAGGTAGGTGGCTGCCAGCAGGGAACCATTCTTCTGCTCTCCTTACATGCAGGTCTCTAGGCAGCCCGCAGGCAGCTTGTCTAGGTTGACTTGCCTGTACCCTGAAGTCTGCTCCCTCAGCCGTCCTGGACTCTGCTTTCACTTTCACTGTCATTTGAACAGCAAATCTTGTTGTAAGGATGGCCTTGGGGGCTATTCTCAGAGGACAGTCTAGACATACATTATTGTGTACGGTCCATCTCTTCTGTACACAACAGAGAAAGGCTTCAACGAATCTTTTTTCCTTGTCCCCATACAGCATCCTGCCAGGGACCAAGTAGGGGAAGGATGGCTGTATATTTAATTTTAATATATTCTATGCAGGAACTAAGATCATGCAGTTATTACTGCTGCATCTCCAGTATCCCACTTGTTCTTGTACCTTTCTCATACTCAACGTTTGGTTGCTCCCGTTCACTCAGGATGCAACTTCCTCGAAAATCCAGTAACACTTTTTTGTTAACTACAGTGTTTATTAGAAAATAATGTTAACTTCTCTTCTTCATCCAAAACCATCACTAAGCAGAAAGTGCCACATACTTACTCTGTGGAGAAAAGTAAAACTAAGAACCTGACCTCTTATGTTAATAAAACAAAACAAATCAGCTTTTGTAGGAAATAACTTACTCTCAACCACACTTGAGTGTAAAAAAATCATATTTCGTCTACCTAGTCTGCTCATATATGCTTATGTTGACAGATAGAGTCTGTCATGTATTTCTGTTGAGCTGTTGCAGAGTTGCTGTGTATTTTAAAACAGCTGTCAAATTTTGTGAAGAGATGTCTACATTTCCAAGAGACAAGAAAAGTTGTCTGAGGTAAGTTTTATAGTGGTTAAGGATTAGAAAGAATTCTGTGAGAAAAGATTTTTTTATAAATACATGTTTGAGGTAAAAAAGATAATATAAATATAAGTCTTTGTCACGAGTATGTCAAAGAAAAGACACCGGTGTATTGTCAGTATAATAACTGAAACACTGGAAGGGTCAGAATTCTAGTTACTAAGATGTTTGAGTACAAAGATACAAATTTTTACATAATAAATTCTATGCATATTTGTTTTTATCAAAAACCTGTAGACAATTTACCAGTAGCATACTGTCTTCTTCTTTATTTTTAGAAGTCTGTAAAACATTGTTTGAATCAAGTTATATCAGCTTTAATCACTCTTTTAGACAACCAAAATTTTGCTCTGACGAGATGTTAGTATGTTCTGCAATGTATCTCTGAGCAATTGGCACATATGTAGCTCTACTCTCAATTTAACAAAGTCCTACTAAGAAAGACATTAACTATTCCTCCTCTGCCAAGCCTACAATTATTCTTTGGAAAACACAATGTTAATGAAAAAAAGTTGTATCATGTTGGCAAAGTACATAATGTTCATACCTCCCCAGTATGAGCACAAGACAAAATAAGTAATCCAAAATCCATGATCAAAGACGAATGAGTGACTTCAGAAAGCATCTTCATTACCTGATCCTGTATTCACCAAATTATATTGTAAGTAGGCTGGTAGCATGGTTGGAATTTTGTTCTTGTCTTTTAGGGCTTCTAAACTGTCAAATACAAGAGGAACCCCAACACACAGTAATAAATTACCCCATGGTGAAAAGTACTGCACATGCAATCTATAAATACTGAAGATACATGGCTAAGAGCTACTAAATAGTAAGTGCTCAGCTTTGCTTTCAGAGACCTTCTTGAGTTTGCAATGTTACTGTCTAGGAAAACCAACCAATTCAAGCTTTATAGTAATTCTAAACTGAGCAGATACAGTATCAGGGCAGGACCTGCAAAGTGTGAGTCTTTATGGCTCCTTTTGCGACCTTAGTCTGTTCAGCTGCCATCTAAATTTGACAACATATAAATTCCCAAATCATCTGAATTTTGCCAGTAAAGATTTTTACTCAACTAAGTACTTCATCTGAAAATGTGTGCAATCATCTGAGTTGTGATACTATCATGCACCTTGACATATTCTGAGAAGATTCCTGAAATAGGCACCTACCCATCTATTTACTGTGCTCTCAAACTCAATCCAGAAACTGATCTAGAACAAGGTTGTTGCAACAATGATCAGAGAAAGCAGAAAGATGGAGACAATTTCTATTTTCATTCAATGCACTACTTCAGAAGTAAAAGATGAGCTTCTTTTCTCCTCCACTCACTGATTTGTGTTTGGGTTTTGAAGTCAGTTATTGTCCTTGCATCCTCAAAACAAAGCTATAAGGTATTCTGAGCTGGGGCCTGTTCCTGAATATCTGCACTGCCTGATACCTATTCTGAGGCAGGTCTCTTGATCTCTCCCAGATTCAATGTTTCGCTTCATAGAAAATCCTCAACTATTTAACACCTTTTTTTGGGTCCCCCATATATGTGTCCAGACACAAGGAACAGTTTCTGGTTTCTCTGGGCTGCTGAATGTTTAATTAGTTTACATATATTGACTCGAGGGCAGCAGAAGTAGACTTTATACACCTGGTTAGTCCCTTGGATAATATTTTCTGATAGTAAATACCTCCCATACAGGAAATGCAAGACATAAACACCTTACTTTGGAATTTAATGATGGTTATCTTCTTTTGGATGTTTAGGGGGAAAAAAAAACCTCCAAGAAAATAAAAAAAGTAAATCTCACTGGCTTCACTGAGCAGCTAACTTCAGATTGGAACGGTTCAGCTGTAAATCCCCTCCATGCAAAAGGAGAGGCTTTTCTGTCGTCTAGACAACTAACAGAATCAAAGAGCAATGTTGTGTCCTTGGAAGAGAAAGAAGATCTGAGAGTTTCTCTGCAACTCGCTCAGAGTTCCCATAAAATCAGCCTCCTCCAGGCCCTCAAAACTCCAGCAGTCACTGCCACCTTCTCCTCACCCACTATGGATTTTTTTCATACTGGCTTTTCCCACTCCTGGAAGAAATTCAGATACCTAGGGCTTCACCACTCTCAGCTATAGCTCAAGTCCCTGCAACCACTTGGTACCCTCACACCCAATGTTGAGTGCTGCAGAGTTAAATAGGTCAGCTATATTGTTTTATCCATTACAGAATCACAGAATCATTCAGGTTGGAAAAGACCTCTAAGATCACCAAGTCCAACCATCCATGCATTACCACTATGACTACAAAACTCTGTCCTGAAGTGCCACGTCTACAAGTTTTTCTGAACACCTCCAGGAATGGTGAATCCACCACATCCCTGGGCAGCCTGTTCTAATGCTTTACAACCTTTTCAGTAAAGGAATTTCTCCTGATATCCAACATAAACCTCCACTGACGCAACTTGAGGCCATTTCCTCTTGTGCTACCGCTAGTTAACTGGGAAAAGACTCCAATACCCACCTGACTACCACCTCCTTTCAGGTAGTTGTGGAAAGCAATAAGGTCCCCCCTCCTCTTCTCCAGACTAAACAGCCTCAGTTCCCTCAGCCACCCCTCATAAGACTTATTCTCTAGACCCTTCACCAGCTTTGTTGCCCTTCTCTGGACACGCTCCAGCACCTCTATGTCTTCCTTGTACTGAGGGGGGTTCTTGATTCAGCAGGGTTTCAGCATACACTTACCATAAGATCTGCTTTATAATGAAAAAACAAATGATTCACAAACAATAATGAAAACAGAACAAAGAGGTATCTATTATTATCATTATTATTATTGAAGGTATTGTAGGGCAGATAAGGTACTGCCTTGAAATATTCAGAGATTTATTTGATAGTCTATGAATGTGCATAGACTTCCGTAATACAAAGTAGGGAAAATATTAATATCTTAGGAGAATGAAAACTTCTGAAAGTGTCTCTCTCATTGACACAAAAATTAACTTGGATTTCCACTTTAATTTAAAGTTCTAACTTTGCCACTTCAAATCCTAAATGTAGGTGTGAGGAATGTGGGCTTTGGTGAAATTTCTGGTTTTTTTTTTCTTTTGATGATTTTCTTCACAGACATGAATGTTGTTATTAAAATGTGTTGCAATAAAATGTAATTGTGTTATTTTAAGGCTACCTGCAAGTTATTATTTACAAATATACTTGTTAGGTAACTGGATTATAAAACCCTCTTAAAAGTCTCCAGTTATACTAAAGGGTGTTACAATGCAAACCAGGCTACTTCAGCAGCAATAATAAACCAGAAGCTTCCGTAGCCTCTGCATTTAAATAAAGCTGCCATAACTGCTTTAGACTAATATTTAATTAAAACTAGATTATTTGTATTTCTCTCTACAATACCGATCCTATCTGAAATGTCGTTGGTAGTGATCCTCTAGTGTAGTTTCACTGAAAGCGGAGCTGTACCCAACAACATCAAATGAGGTTAAGATCTGTGGTGCCTACAACTATCTTAATACACAAAAGCTGGAGTTCTATTATGTTTGCTAACCTAAATATTACAAGAATTTCTAATTTTACAGTAAATTCTTTTATATATTACCTCTACTGTTCAACTAACTTAAATACGCTTAAGTCTCTCCCGTTTGAATAGTTAAATAGTGATCACACACTTTTGGTTTAGCTCGATTTCATTTTTCTTGTAGTCATATCGTGAATCTGTAAGTGCTTAATTTCCCAGGCTGAACCAAAGGGCTTACAATGACATTGAAATATGTTATTTTGAATAGACAAAAAAGATATTTCTTAAATTAAGGAATCATTTTCAGTCCTGGGGGAGTTTCTTTTTGAAACTCATATGAGAAGGAGAAAAATTTTAATTGAATCTTCTCATTTACACCTTCCATCTGTTTTCATTCCAGCTGCATCTGCTTAGATACCTGAGAAGCAGGACTAGCTAACACTTAATGGGTCTCAGCTGATTGCTGTAGTAATTTAATAGAATTGCTACAAGTAGAAAGTAGAACTAGAAAGAGAGCTTACACCTTTATATTAAATAGAGAAATTTTAAAGCTATTTGTCTTGGCTTTGAGTTTATCAGAATAAGTGGTGGAAAAAAATACATAATTGTCTTCTGTAGGGAACGGAGTGTCTTTTTCAAGCTATGTAGCACTTCGGCCTTTCTATTCAAATAGTGCTTTTTATTAAGAATTTGCTGGTTTGCATATTTTGATTTTCAGTAAATACTATGCCTAATTTAATTTGTTTTGTTCCAGAGCTGACAGTTCTGTCTTGCTTTCAGTCTATTTCTTTCTTTTCTAATTCTGTAAATTAGCACGGTTTCATGTTTTAAATGTACTCTTGCAGTCTGCACCATCCATCTGAACATATACGATAGGATTGGATTTTTTCTTTTACGGTGTTTAGCATCAGCCTTTTGAAAACTAACCTTCTTTTCAGTGTACTGGTTTAATGCTGTAACTGCAGTAGCTTAAGGATGTTAGTGAACCATGTTTTTTAGACTTAGTAAAGTGTACTTCTTCCCTTCTACATCTTCCTCTTTTTAGAAATGTTATCCTCCTGTGAAGACAAGCTTTCTGTTTTGTATCCTCTGCATTATATTACTAGAAAAATATTGCAGTTTCCTAAGGAAGAAAATTCTCTGATGAGATTTACCTATCCAACTTCATCCACCTATTAGTTACTTTTGTTGATTCTCCCTCTGGAAGATGGTGAGAGAGACACCATCAGAAAGTAACCATTCCCCTATGGTGGGCCTTAACCACAGAATAAAATATTTATGTATACACATATATGTAATTGTAACTAATATACCAGCTCAGTCAATCTGGGAGTATTAACTATTTTTCTCTCCTGTGAGAACTTCTAGGAGCAAAATTACATCTTGTCCAACATGAAGATGACATTTGTGCATGTACGGAGGGTCTGCGACCGAACTTGTGCTCACTATGATGAAATATGTGCGGATGAGAAGTTTGTTGCCTTTGGTGGAACGAATTTTGCTCCACAAAGCAATGGGTTGCTCTTACAGAACATCCGGTGTGAGTAACGGAAGGAGAAGATATTGTGGGAGAGTCAGAGGTCGTAAACAAGTCAACAGAGGGATCAGTGAGGTAAGCATTACCAGGTGCATGCATAGTGAAAATTAATGATGGCTTTTCTGAGCACATCCATCAGATAAGGCATGTAGGTGTGCAAAGAAGGAAGCCTTGAATGTTTTGATGGCCTGTTGAAGGTGGACAACAGCATCTTTCATCTGTTGGGGCTCAGAGGTTTGTAAACTGAAGGAGACAACGAAGAATCCAGATATGGAATTAAGCTAAAGGAAAATTAATAAACTAGTAATTTTGATAGGTTTTCTGTAAAAATTTGGTAATAAGGAAAAAAGTGGTGGTGAAATCTTAAAGATCAAAGTTGATGTCAAAGTTACAGAAAGTAGGCAGATGAGGCAGAGTTGATAGAATTGCAAATGAGGATGCTTTTCATGCACTTGTGTTGCAGACATTTAGCTGAATGCTTTGGAAGTCACAGCCTCTGCCTAACATAGAACAAGAGGAATGTTGTCAGATTATTGAAAATGTCAAATGAGTTGCAGAGTTGAGTATCATTGGCATTAGAGTAGAAGCTAAGGTTAACAGTATAGTGTGTAGATAAGATGAGCAAAGAGGAATATAAGAGACATGAGTGCCAAGGAATCCACGTGTAATAATTCTCTACCTTTTCTCCATATCTTTTTCTTTAAAACAAGTTCTCTAGCTTCACCTGGCAATAATGATTTTCCTTTATATTTAATCCTGTTCTGAGAACTCTTCCTTTAATTGCCTGTACTGAGGTGTTCCTAACTATATCCCTTGACTAATGTAAGGGTTTTAGACAGATAGGTTTCTAAACAAATGCATTTCTAAATTTCTTTGCATCAGTATGATGTTTAGTTCATACTACATAATTTGTTAAAATGCTAAACACATAATGTAAAACCTTAGAAAAGAGCTGGATCATTTATGTTGAGTTAATCTCAGAATGATGAATGGAGGCACAATCAAATCATGATTTATAGGACAAAATAAAAGATTTTGAAAAGATTTGGGGTTTTGCTTCAGAAAAATTTTGAAAGCCAGTAGCTGAACTAGTGAAACAGCATGAACCCCAAAACTTAAATGAGGACATATTCTGGTCACAGCTCAAATTCTGAGTGGTTTTAATATTATTTACATAAATGAAAATAGCATTCCTTCAGAATGTGAAAACCTCTATGGAAGAGAGACTGTGACATTCTTTGAATACTTCTGTTGTCTGATACTGTGCAGGCTACCTCCCTGAACAGGGAAGCAAGTGAGTTAGGAAGGGAAGCTAGACAGAAAGTCCATGAGGGCACACTTAGTAAAGGGTATATGGGAAGGAAAGACAAAGAGAGGAAAAACAGAAAAAAAAATATTAGAAAGAAAAGCCAGGGGTTATTCTTTCTGGTTACTAACAACTCCCTCCTTTGCCATGTCTCTGCATTGTTTAGACTCCCATGAGGAGATGTGCCAGCCTTGAGCTTTTACGTAAATGCTGCAGAGGGCCTGTCTTTTTACACAGATGGTACTTTGCTCCTGCTTATTGAACCATAGTCTTTGTCTGACTGACGGAGAAGTAGTGAAGGACTGACAAGGCTTAGTAGAAGAAGAGTCCTGCTTCAGCACTCCTGACATTGTTTGTGTTAAGGTCACTCTTAGAAACCTCCATTCTTCTTCTTCTCACCAGGTACATCGATGCTGAATGCAGAGAAGTACCTCTTAAACCAGCTGCCCCTTTTGCTTTTTGTCCTTTGGAATTACTTTTATTAAAAGGTGCTGCAAAAGAGAAAAAAAAATAGAGGGTTAAATTAATTCATAGTGAAATTCTGAGATTCACTAAGTCATGCCCATAATTAATTTGATGTCTGTTTTACATAATGGGTATTCATCACTACGTACACAGAGTAGGAGTCACAAAGACAGTCTTCTGAACTGTAAAAAAACATGCTACCAATGAAGCACTCCATTAATACTTAGTAACGACCTTGAAATAATCTTCTCATTATTTTCAAAAGTTGTAATCCAGTCATACACCTTCTTTCAAGTGGTCTATGATATCTGAAAAAGCTAAATGCACCTTTTAAATATCTGTTGTTCCTGATAACAATAATCAGAGCTATCAACATTTTGAAACAGATACAGTTATCTTCCTACTAAGGATCAGCCTCTCACACCTTCAAAACAAATACAGAATGTGATTATTCTAATGATCTTACATCAGAGGCAGAAATTGCTCATAACACCTTTTATAATCTGGTTGTATCCAGTAGAGATTTGATGTCCAGTAGAAAGAAAAGAATCAGCTGTTCCAGAACTGATATTGCAAAATCAGTGTAGATTGTATATTATACAATTATATACACATTTATTAAGAATCTCTAAGAAATATAATTTTTATGACTGTTTTCCATTTCAGCCTTCCATGCACATGTACCAGAACAAAGTGGAAAAGCTATTTCTATGACAATTTCTGTCAGGAGTAAGGCAGGTTTGTACTTCTTTGTTGCTCGTTTTCTTTGACTGCATTTATTATATTTAAGAGCATGAGCTTTCATTTTGATGGTTTGCAATAACATGTCAAGAAATTTTAGTTAGTACCAGAATTTCAGCAAGGGTTTCATGTGAAAACTAACGATTATATACATTTGCAATAATCATGTAAATTTTTAATGTTCCACTTTCTCTTTTAGCTGCAGAAAGAGGTGTCTAAGAGGTACAAAATATCATAGTGACTTCTCTGTTTCACTTGTGTCTCACACAGAGAGGTGAAGGGGCAATAGTTATGATTCTTCACTATGCAAAGCAAGAACAAGACTTCTGAGAATGTTTGGGGAGGGCTCAATGTTTCCTCCCTCACCCCTGGCACTTGGTCTTGTCCCCACTTCAGGTTGTTGTTGTTGGGTTTTTTTTCCCTTCCAGTGCAGGGTCTTACCTTCCTTTTCCTAACAGTTGTATTTCAAAGCAGTCAACGGGAATTTTCTCAAGGCATGTATTAGCCTTGGCTGGCATCTCGCCAGCAAACAACCCACTCTCTCCTTGGGACATTGTATTTCTGCTGCTTTTATTATTCACGTTATTATAGCATTTTACTGTGCTAGGTGTTTACAAGCATGTTAAAAAAAAAAAATCCAAAGGTACTACCTCTCTTTATATCATTCCCTTGTGCCCAGCTGCTCTACTTTTCTTAGTGCCTCAAATGCTCTTATGCAGGGCCTGCAGAGACATCAGATGTGAGAACACAAGAAAATACAGGAGTATTGCAAATCTTCTTCCGAAGGTGGAAGTGCTATCCAAAAACACTGAGGTAAAAAGGGGTTTGAAACAAATTCAGAAATTTCTCGCTTATCTACCTTACGATGCACAGCATAAACTAACAGTTTATTTTCACTTGCTTCCTGAATGTTTTTTCTGATATTTTTTTCTCTGTTAATCTTTTTGGTGAAAATATATTAGGAATTTAAAGGCAGGACATTCCTAAGTAATTTACCATATCAGTTTCATCAGCATTCTTTGGCAATGCATTAATTTCTAACATGTGACCATAATGTTCAACTTCAAATAGGTCTGATAATAACGTGTGAAGAGAGAAAGCATTTGCAGAGAGACAGACTTGAAGTAAGCCCTGAATAAACACACCATGAAAACATGCTTTGCATCCTATTCCAAATATTATATTTCGTAGCTCAGCCTAGTGTGATATCTCACACCTCCTCCTTACCCTGCTCCAGTGACATAAGGACAGGAGAAAGCTGCCAGGACAAGCACAGACTCTGTAATTTGTAGGGCAGATTAGGGCATGGCAGCAAAATTGCTGTGAAGGTTGCTCCTCAGTGTAGGCACTAGTCAGCCAAATATTTAGGCACATACTTAATATTATAACTATCCTTAAACTTCACCTCATTCACTAACGCACTTACAGACTGATGGACGGTGGAGCGCATACTTAATTTTCTCTGACATGATGTATCACTACAGTTAGGCTATGGTCCTATACTTACATGGCTGAAATTTTTAGGAGAGAACCAGCTAAAAAAAGCCCAGACGGCCTGAACTGGCCTGAACATTCTGACTCTGTAAACATTTACATTGTTCCTATAAATGTGTATGGGCATGCTGAAAAAGTCATTAAATTAACAAATGATTTAATGAAAAATAAGTTCATATTATTTGAAAGCGAGAGAAAAATTTGTAGAGCAATCCTACTTTCAATAATGCATTGGCTAGATGATAAGAATGTGCATATTGGATGATCTTCGTCTGCTGGTGAGTGGAAGGACTTTTAAACAGATCTTTGCTAGTGAAACTTATCTTTCTTGCTATACTCAGATACTCATAAGGTGATTGAACCATGTGTACGTACACTACTACAGTTAAATTTTAAGAAATAGAACTAATCTTGATTTTTTTCCTCAATTTCCTCTTAATTTGTGTGGCACTTTTTGAGCATCCAATGCCTTACGAAATTCAAACACCTGCAATGCTGTTAACTGGTAGAATTAATGTAGTGATATGGTGTTCTACATGTACTGCTTTCCAAAATCAAATGAACTCTTTGTTTTGAAACCTCCATGCCCTTTCATCTGTCTTGGAATAAAATCATATTATTTTACTTGTCATATATTCTTACTAATGCTATTATGGCCTCACTGTACGCTCGCAAGCCAAACAGAGAAAGATTGCATCAGGACCCTGAGCCGTTACTGTATGCACTCCTCCAGCACACAGTACTGTTGAGAGAGCTTGCCGTTTTGTGGGACTGAGCTTCCGCTGACAAAGTCCTAATACCCTTAACACTTCAGAAGTCCTTCCTTGTCCTTTGGCTCATGTGGGTGGGAGTGCCAGTGCTCCAAGAAGGAGTTAAGTCTTAGTACGGTCAGAAAATGTCACTTTTACCTACTATACTCTTACTTTGGCATGACGTGGTAACAAGCCTGCTCTGCTGCTTGGGGTTTAGCATTATTTGAGGAAACTAGTTTTGCTTTGCTGCCACTTGCTCAGCTTTGCAGTTCAAAAAGAAGCTCTTCCTATACCTTTGCTTTTAATGTAAAGAAGCAGGAATTAAGCAAAAAATCCCTGCTACCCAAAGTAAGGCAGGTCTGTAATGTTACCAAGGTTCTTTTAAGATTGTTCTGGTGTCATCTCTTTCCATTGAACCAAAGACTCTGTCGTGAGACATGCAGCTGCAGCAAAGGTTAAGTCCTGTGGCAAGGAAGAGCAGTGAGCCGTGCCTGGAGCCAGCAGCCCTTGTGAAAGAGGCTGATGTGGCTTAGGCATTGCCAGGAGGAACCAGACATTTAAACAGCCCTAAAGACCGTGGGTGACCAGAAGCACTGCAAACAGGGTGTGCCAACAAGGATCGATGGGGCACAGCAGTTTGCACAGCGGCTCACACACAAGGGCACGTTAGAAGGGCAGTGCATGCTGCTTGTAAGCCCACAGCTCAGGGAGGTGTTCTAGGTCTCTGCCAGGATGTAGGCACTCACCTCAGAGTTAAAATCAATGTTTCTACAGAGAAAGCCCCTGAGAGGTCTGATGCTTCCACCCAGAGAGATCTTATAAGGAAGGTTTTACTTCAGTAAAGACGGTAGGTTGAAATAAGTGCCAAGACCTTTTCTCCTGAACAAAAAGTAAGTACCTGCTAGAGATGTGCATGGGTTAAGGATATGTTGCATCAGGTGGCAGCTTTGTAGCAAATCGTTGAAAGGCTGTACAGTATTAGGGTAGCTGAGATGGAGATAGAGAAGTGGTTTCAGAACCATGCTTCTGTGGCAGACACTGCATGAATGAGGCACCTTGGACCCTGGTGACCCACAAAAGCAGGACTCTGCTTCAGTCCCGGCCCTCTAGCACCACAACCAAAACCAGATATGAAACTTTAACAGCTGTAGACACCCATGAGCAAGGTCTGCGAGGAGAAACTGTACCTGCAGCACAGAGAAGGGTATCTCAAAAAGAGACAAGTGCTTGTAGTGGGTGCCCCTCTGTTAAGGGGCACTGAAGCACCTATCAGCCAGCCTAACAGGGAGTCACAAAAGGTGTGCTACCTTCTGGGAGCCAAGATTTGAGTTGCTCCTGAGAAGGTTCCACTACTTGACAAGAGCTCAGACTACCTCCCATTGCTACTCTTTCATGTGAGCACATATGATACTGCAAGCCAGAACTTGTGCATAATCAAGGAAGACTAAAGAGCCCTAGGGGTGCAAAAAAAGTGTTGGTGCCCAAATTATATTTTCTTCCATTTTACTAGTTAGAGGAAAGGGTGCAGCCAGAAATAGACGTACAGTTAAAATCAGCTGCTGGCTTTGCTGGTGCCATGGTGAGAGTTTTGGCTTTTATGACAATGGATCATTCTTCAATGACTGTAGCCTGTTAGAGAAAGATGGGATCCACCTGTCTAGAAGAGGCAAGGGAATCTTTGGCAGCAGACTGGCCAACTTGGAGTGGCGGGCTTTAAACTGAAGGACTTGGGAGGTGGCGTCCAAAATGGCAACGTTCAAGCCATCTCATTCAACTGAGGGATAATCCAGGCCAACCAGAACTGTGACAAATGTTCCTTAGTTGCCTCGCAAGATGAGAACCAGAAGAACAACCACCTCAAGTGGATGTATACCAATGCACACCACCTGCAGAACAAAGAGGAGGAACTGGAGCTCTGCACCCAGTGAGAAAGTTCTGATATCATAGGAATAACTGAAACGTGGTGGGACAGCTCACACCACTGCAGGATCATGATGGATGGCTATAGGCTGTTTCATGAAGACAGACAGGGAAGAAAAGGAGGAGTCACTCTGAATGCTAAGGAGAACCTTGAATGTATAGAATTCAGCTACAGCGATTGTGGAAGCCCTATTGAATGCCTCTGGATCAAGATCAGAGGGGTAATCTCCAAGTGAGATCTTACAGTAGGCATTTGCCACCAGCCTCCAAACCAAAATCATAAGGTCAATGCAGCAATATTTGGGTTACTGAAGCAAGATTCAGGTCAACAGAACCTGGTTCTTATGGGTGATTTCAATTACCCAGACATTTGTTGGAAGAACAACACAGCAGCTCACATGTCATCTGTCAAGATCCTGGAATGCATAGAGGACAGCTTCCTCATACAAATGTTAGATATGCGGAACAAAAATGCGGCACTTCTGGACTTGTTACTCACAAACCAAGAAAACCTGGTTTGTAGTATCTTGGTTAGTGACAGCCTTGGCTGCAGCAATCACAATATTTTGGAGTCTGGCCTCCTGCTGAGCACACTGAAAGTTAGTCCGTAGACATAGGTGTTCAATTTTAGAACATGAAACTTCAGCTTGCTCTGAGCTCAGCTGGGAAGGATTCCATAGAAGCTTCCATGGAGGATAAAGGAGCTAGCGAGTACTGAGAGTTTTTCAGGAATTCTCTCCTGGAAACACAAAAAAAATTTAATCCCCTTTACAGGTAAGGGAAATAGACAGAGTAGGAGACTTCCTTGGCTTAACTGTGAACTTCTGAATATGCTCAAAACCAACAGAGAAGTGTACCAGAGATGGAGAAGCAGATGAATACATATTGAGAACTACAAATGCATTGCCAGGACACACAGAGGTGCTATTAGAAAAGCAAAAGCTCAGCCTGAATTGAAATTGGCCAGAGATTTCAAAAACTACAAGAAATTGTTCTTCAGATATATAAATAGCAAGCAGAAACAGAAGGCAAATATTGGCCCATTGTTAAACAGAAGAGGTGAATTAGTTGCCAAGAATGCTGAAAAGGCAGAAGTTGTCAATGTTTTGTTCAGCTCTGTCTTTACCAGCGCTGTTGGGCCCCAGGCCTTGGGAACAAAAATCCAAGTTGACACAAACACAGACCCACCATCAGTGAAGGAAGAGTTAGTATGTGAACTGTTACAGGAGTTTGACTGCTATAGATCAATGGGCCCTGGCAATATTCACCCGAGGGTGTTAAGAGAATTCCATAACCTTTGAGAAGTCGTGGAGATGGGGGACATCCCAAAAGACTGGAAGAAGACCAATATCTTCCCCTTCTACAAGAAGGACTTAAAGGAAGCTACTGAAGGTGAAGGGCTCTGGAGCAGAGGCTTGCGCCGAGGGACCCTTTCTCCAGTGGCAAAACCGCAGCGGCGAGGCGGCAAAAAGCGCAGAGAGAGGAGGCCCCAGCCCTCCCCTATCCCGAGCGGGAAAGTGAGAGGTGCCAACGAGCAGCAGCTCTGACTCAGCGGGGGGGAGTCGAGTGTGACAGCGGCCAAACACCCTCACAGGTAAGAGCAGCCCCCAGGCAGCGCAGGCGACCAGGAGCGCGGGCGAACAGAAGCGGCAAACAGAGGCAGCAAACAGGCAAACAGAGGTGGGGCGGCAGCCAGGGAGCGGCGCAGCAGCTCGCGTAGGCAGGGCGAGCGGGGAAGGCGAGTGGGCAGGGTCCACCCCCCCCCCTCCTGGCTACTCAAGTAGCGGGCATCGTCTGTCCAGGAGATATTCTAGCCATAGTTACCACCCGTGGTAAAGCTCTTGCTAAAACGAGTGTGGGGACCCAGACGGAGGCCCCACGCAAGGAGACAGCTGTCCAGGTCTCTGGCTGCAGGGAGTGCCTGAGCCTGGTGCTCGTACCGGAGGACAGCAGAGACAACTGCTGTGTTTGGTGCGAGCAGGTGAATGACCTGCTCAGCCTGGTGGCAGAGCTGAAAGAGGAAGTGGAGAGGTTGAGGAGCATCCGGGAGTGTGAGAGGGAGATCGATAGGTGGAGACGGTCCCTGCCCTCCCTGAGGCAGAGGCAGCAGGAGGTGGCTCCACGAAAAGCAGAGAACCCCCTACTCTCTTGCCACCGAGCAGAAAGAGGGGGCCTAAGAGATGGGGGGGAATGGAAACTGGTCCCCGCTCGGGGGGGCAAAAGATTCCCCTCCCGGCCTCCCTCACCTGTCCAGTTGCCCTTAAGCAACAGATATGGGGCTCTGGAATGTGAGGGACCGGCCACAGAGGAAGTGGGTGAAGGTGAAGCTCCATCCAGGGGGTTGCACAGGACGAGTCACTCAGCCCCATGTGTTACAACTGCCTCGGCTAAGAAAAAAAGGAGGGTCATTGTCATAGGCGATTCCCTTCTGAGCGGAACAGAGGGCCCGATCTGCCGACCGGACCCATCCCACAGGGAAGTCTCCCTGGGGCCCCGGTTAGGGATGTTGCGAAGAAACTCCCTGGTCTGGTGCGGCCTTCTGATTACTACCCCCTCTTGGTAATGCAGATTGGCGGGGACGAGATAGCGGAGAGAAGTCCCAAGGCCATCCAAAGGGACTTCAGGGCACTGGGGCGACTGGTTGAGGGATCAGGGGCGCAGGTGGTGTTTTCCTCCATCCCATCAGTGGCAGGGAACAGCACTGAAAGGGGCAGGAAAACTCACCTGGTTAACAGGTGGCTCAGGGACTGGTGTCATCGGTCAAATTTTGGCTTCTTTGATCACGGGGAGGTGTACACAGCACCGGGCCTGCTGGTGACAGATGGAGTCCAGCTGTCTCAAAGGGGAAAAAGGATTCTTGGCCATGAGCTGGCAGGGCTCATTGAGAGGGCTTTAAACTAGGTTCGAAGGGAGAAGGGGACATCGCCCAGCTAACTAGGGATGAGCCCAGGCTTGGTGTGTCAGGGGCAGGGGTGAGATTGACAGCCCAGCTCAAGTGTGTTTATACCAACACACATAGCATGGGCAATAAACACGAGGAGCTGGAAGCCTTTATACAGCAGGACAGCTAGGACTTGGTCGCCATCACAGAAACATGGTGGGACAACTCGCATGACTGGCATGCTGTCATGGATGGCTACAGACTCTTTAGGAAAGACAGGTCAACAAAGACAGGTGGTGGAGTTGCTCTGTATGTGAGGGAGCAACTGGAATGCATTGAGCTTGGCCTGGGGGCAAATGAGGAACGAGTTGAGAGCTTATGGGTTAGAATTAAGCTACAGGCTCACACGGGTGACATTACGGTGTGTGTGTACTACAGGCCACCTGACCAGGAGGAGGAAGTTGATGAGGCCTTCTACAGGCAGCTGCAAGCAGCCTCACAATCACAGGCCCTGGTTCTCATGGGGGACTTCAACCACCCTGACATCAGCTGGGAAGACCATACAGCTAGGCAGGCGCAATCCAGGAGGTTCCTACAGAGCATCGACGATACCTTTCTGATGCAAGTGGTGGAGGAACCAACAAGGAAAGGTGCTTTGCTGGACCTTGTATTAACAAACAAGGAGGGACTGGTGGAGCATGTGAAGGTCGGAGGTAGACTCGGGTGCAGTGACCATGAAATGGTCGAGTTCAGGATCCTGAGTGGAGGAAGCAGGGCGATAAGCAGGATCAAAACCTTGGACCTCAGGAGGGCTAAATTTGGCCTCTTCAAGGAGTTACTGGCAGGAATCCCGTGGGCCAGGGCTCTCGAAGGCAGGGGGGTCCAAGTGTGCTATGCGCTGTTGAAACATCACTTCCTTCATGCTCAGGAGCGGTGCATGCCCCTGAGAAAGAAATTGAGCAAAGGAGGCAGGAGACCTGCATGGTTAAACAAGGAGCTTCTAGCGGAGATCAGGTGGAAGAGAAAGGTCCATGGAATGTGGAAAGAGGGGCAGGCCACTTGGGAAGAGTACAGGAATGTGGTCAGAGCGTGCAGGGATGCGACGAGGAAGGCCAAGGCCCACCTGGAATTGAAGCTGGCAAGGGATGTCAAAAACAACAAGAAGGGCTTCTTCAACTACATCAGCAGCAAAAGGAAGGCTAGGGACAATGTGGGGCCACTGCTGAATGAGGCGGGTGTCCTGGTGACAGAGGATGCAGAGAAGGCAGAGCTACTGAATGCCTTCTTTGCTTCAGTCTTCAGTGCAAAGGCAGGCCCTCAGGAATCCCAGGCGCTGGAGGTAAGAGAGGAAGCCCTCAGAGAGGATGACTTTCCCTTGGTTGAGGAGGACTGTGTGAGGGATCATTTAAGCGATCTGGACGCCCACAAATCCATGGGCCCCAATGGAATGCACCCACGAGTGCTGAGGGAGCTGGCGGATGTCATTGCTGAGCCACTCTCCTTCATCTTTGAGAGATCCTGGAGGACAGGAGAGATACCCAAGGACTGGAGAAAGGCCAATGTCACTCCAATCTTCAAAAAGGGCAAGAAGGAGGACCCAGAGAACTACAGGCAGGTCAGCCTCACCTCCTTCCCGGGAAAGGTGATGGAGCAGCTTATCCTGGAGGTCATCAACAAGCAAGTGGAGGAAAAGAAGGTTATCAGGAGTAGTCAGCATGGATTCAGCAAGGGGAAATCATGCCTGACCAATCTGATAGCTTTCTATGATGACATGACTGGTTGGGTAGATGAAGAGAGAGCTGTGGATGTTGTCTACCTTGACTTCAGCAAGGCTTTCCACACAGTCTCCTATAATAACCTCCTAGGGAACCTCAGGAAGTATGGGCTGGATGACTGGTCGGTGAGTTGGATTGAGAACTGGCTGAATGGCAGATCTCAGAAGGTTGTCATCAGAGGAGCTGAGTCTAGTTGGAGGCTGGTGACAAGTGGTGTCCCTCAGGGGTCAGTACTGGGCCCAGCCTTGTTCAACTTCTTCATCAACGACCTGGATGAAGAGTTAGAATGTAATCTCAGCAAGTTTGCTGATGACACCAAACTGGGAGGTGTGGTAGACACACCAGAAGGCTGTGCTGCCATTCAGCGTGACCTGGACAGGCTGGAGAGTTGGGCAGAGAGGAACCTGATAAAGTTCAACAAGGGCAAATGCAGGGTCCTGCACCTGGGGAGGAACAACCCCATGCATCAGTACAGGCTTGGGGTGGACCTGCTGGAGAGCAGCTCTGCGGAGAGGGACCTGGGTGTCCTGGTGGACGACAAGTTGACCATGAGTCAGCAGTGTGCCCTGGCTGCCGAGAAAGCCAATGGCATTCTGGGGTGCATTAGGAGGAGTGTGTCCAGCAGGTCAAGGGAGTTTCTCCTTCCCCTCTACACCGCCCTAGTGAGGCCTCATCTGGAGTACTCTGTCCAGTTCTGGGCTCCCCAGTTCAAGAAAGATGAGGAGCTACTGGAGAGAGTCCAGCGGAGGGCTAAGAGGATGGTGAGGGGACTGGAACATCTCTCCTACGAGGAGAAGCTGAGGGAGCTGGGCTTGTTCAGCCTGAAGAAGAGAAGGTTGCGAGGGGACCTAATATATACTTACAAATATCTGAAGGGTGGGTGTCAGGAGGATGGGGCCAAGCTCTTTTCAGTGGTGCCCTGTGACAGAACAAGGGGCAATGGGCACAAACTGAAGCATAGGAAGTTCCGTCTGAACTTGAGGAAGAATTTCTTCCCTCTGAGGGTGACGGAGCCCTGGAACAGGCTGCCCAGGAAGGTTGTGGAGTCTTCTTCTCTGGAGATATTCCAGACCCACCTGGACAAGGTCCTGTGCAGCCTACTGTAGGTGACCCTGCTTTGGCAGGAGGGTTGAACTAGATGACCCACAGAGGTCCCTTCCAACCCCTACCGTTCTGTGGTTCTGTGATTCTGTGAATCTGTGATTCTGTCAAAGGACCATTCATGACGTTATAGATCCATCAGCCTTATTTCAGTCCTTTGGAAAGAACAAATTCTCCCGGGGACTTGTAATTTGGCTTGTAACGTCAAATGAAGCACATAATTTGGAAAAGCCAGCACGGTTCATCTAGGACAAATCATGCTTGACAAACCTGATTGCCTTCTGTGACAAAGTAACCAGCTCAGCTGGTGTGGGACAAGCAGTGGACATTGTCTACCTGGATTTCTCCAAGGCTTTTGATACAGTTTCCCACAGCCTCCTCCTGGAGAAACTGGTACATTATGGTTCAGACAAGTGGTCTGTTTGGTGGATGAGGAACTGGCTGACAGGCCACACCCACAGGGTGGTGGTAAATCGCTCCTTTTCAAACTGGCAACCTGTCACAAGTGGTGTCCCCCAGGGAATAGTATTGGGCCCCATGCTGTTCAGTGTCTTCATAAATGATCTGGATGATGGGATCAAGTGTATCCTGATGAGGTATGTCAATGAAGCCAAACTGAATGGCGAAGTGGACAATTTGGGAGTGTGAGCCACTCTTCAGGAAGATCTGGATAGGCTGCAAGAATGGGCTAACAAAAACGTTATGCAGTTCAACAAAGACAAATGCAAGGTCTTGCACCTGGCAAAACATAATCCAGGAGTGCAGTACTGGCTAGGATCTACACTGCTGAGGACCAACTCTGTAGAAAGGGAACTAGGGGTCCTGGTGGATCACGTGATCAATATGAGTGAAGAGTGTGCTGTTGCAGCAAATCAAGCCAACAGGATGCTGGGTTGCATCAAAAAGGACATGACCAGCAGAGATAAAGAAGTCATTATCCCACTCTACTCAGCCCTTGTCAGACCACACCTAGAGAATACTGTGTTAGGCTTTGGTCCCTGCTATACAAAAAAGATGTGAACAGGCTGAGAGGGTCCAGAGAAAGACCACAAAGATGATCAAAGGACTGGGAAGCCTGCTGTACAAGGAAAGGCTGAGAGAACAAGGTTTATTCAACCTTGAGAAAACAAGGCTTAGAGGACACCTCATCATCTTGTTCCAGTATTTAAAGGGTGGCTATAAAGAAGACGGAGACTCCTTTTCTACAAGGAGTCGCATGGAAAAGATGAGGGGTAATGGGTATAAGTTACTTCTGGGGAGACTCCAGTTGGACACAATGGGAAAAATTTTTGCAGTGAGAACAATCAGCCATTGCAATGATCTCCCCTGAGAAATGGTAGATTCCCCAATATTGGACAATTCTGAGATACAGCTGGACAGGGTGCTAGGCATCTTGTCCAAACCTTGCTTTTGCCAAGAAAGGTTTGACATTGAGGTCTTTGAGGGTGATCCTAGAGGTCCCTTCCAGCCTGGTGTTCTATGATTCTGATTCTATGAAAGAAATTCTCAAAGGCAATAATCAGGTAGAGAGTATGTTTTCAATTTCTGCTCATGCCTTTGGAAAAACACATGCAATTATTGGAGATATCTTTGTAGGTAAGTATATAAACTAGAAATTTTATACATTTTTATAGAGAGACTGTATATATACATTGTCCTAAGAGTTATAGCTGATTCCTTTGTTGGATTGTTTTTCTTTCCAGAATCTTCCCAGTTTAACTGGGCAAAATCTAAATGCAAAATCAGATTAAATTATTTAATACTATTCAAAACCACAGCTTTTTTTCCACTTATATTTATAACTGGAAAAGTACTGATATTCCTGTTCTACTTTGTTCAAAAGGTACTGATTATTAAAAAGAAGAGAAACCATTCAGAAAGCATGAAAACTTGTACTTGGACTCTTGCTTCTCCATGATATGTATCATTTGTTGTACGGATTTAGATTTTTTTTTCCAAACTTCTCCTTCCTGTCTGGCAACTGCTGGCTCCTGAAATGCTGAGCACAGCACTTGCTGAGAACCAGTAAAAAGTCAAAGACTTGATGTCAGGCTCTCGTAGACTTATTTAATCACCATGAGTGGAAAGGAAGACAGATTTTGATTAAGACCAGCTAAACCGATCAATAAAGTCCTTGAACTTGCATAAGTCACCACTGGTTACTTTCAATAACAGAGATAGCCTGTACTTAGGAAGAAATATCCTTACGTTAGTATCTTTACATCGAGGCATACGTGTGGACAACTGAATACGTATGTATGGTCCTGTAAAATGGTGCATTAGAATTCTTAATATTGTAATGTTGTGGCTGTTGAAGGTATAACTCTAGCTAATTGCTTCTTAATTGAATCTGTTGGAAAGCTGAATTCTAAAATGATCCTCAGATGGCTATACATAAACATAAAAGGAGATTAAATGTACAGTGAGAAGAGTGACAACTTTACAATGTGCGATTTTCACTAATACCATTCTTTATATACTAGTCCAAGTTCAAAAAGGGGAGAAGGTCAGGGTAGAGGTGTATTACTTCAGGATCCTCTAAATCCATTGGATATGAGACTTAAACAAACAAGAAATTACTTTCATTGATTAAACGTAGATTGAATTAGTAGGAAAAAATGACAGGCCCTGCTAAGGTTGTGTCCCCTAGTCATTGTTTAACTCAGCGTGACAGATTCAATCTGCTCAGCCCAAAGGAAGGCCAAAGATGTCACTCACGGACTCTGCACAATGCTAGAGCCATAGAAGAGCAAAATCGAAGAGTTGCACTTTATCAACTCACAGCCTGGAGCCACTGTTCTCATTCGGGTTGTGTTAGCAGAACAATGAGCTACAGCAGGCGCAAGGCCTCTCCGCATAATAATTATAGGTATCCCACAGGCAAAGCTCTTGTTGCTTTTAAGACTTGACAGAATGTGTCTTGTAGGCATGACCTAGCAGATGGAGGACTTTTTTCTTTCTTCTTTTCCAAAAAGCCACCTAGGAGAAACATATAAAGAATCCTGATAAGGGATATATTTTCTCCTAAAGGGGTAGGTTGATTACTATAAGCAGCTCTTCTTTCTCGTTCACCTCAAAAATAATTGCTGGTTACCTTAGTGGAAAGAAGTCAAGTATAGCGACAGAAGCGGGGATAGACCTTTTGCTCTATCCTGCTAATTTGTGTCACCTACTGCACTGCCTTATGTATTGATGGTAGAAAAAATGAAGCAGAAAATTAAGTCTGAAAGGCGTTTTTGTCCTGCTGTCACTTTGTACAACATTTAGTTCAGTTGACATGACACTGTGCCTTTTGTTACATAAAACTGTCACATTGTCCCCTTCTGGTTAGCCACATTTGCCGGCCAAATCAATAATGTCTGTCAAAACTGTCAAATAATGAAGACAATCTAAAAATACCTGTTATAATAGATAATATTTTTAATAACCATCAAAAAATACCACAAATTGTGTCACCAACAATATGAACAAAGAAATGAGACAACCCTAACCATTAGCGTAGACAGACTAAACAAGGATGTTCACTGCTATATTGTCATTGCTGGACATTTTAATTATTTCATAAGCCTTTGAAGACATTTTGTTACTACAGAGGGACACCTAAAACACACTAGCGTATGTATTTGGTGTATTTTATTAGAGGTATTAGGTACTGTTGCTTTGTTTTTCTTCATTTTTTGCAGGCAAAATTTAAAACACAAGCAGCCTTAAAGGATGCAGAAGGAACCCAATGGAAAAATAAGGAGACTGATTGTCTTTTCCACTTTTCCACGGAGCTCTGAGCAACCTGGTCTAGTGGAAGATGTCCCTGCTCATGGGAGGGGACTTGGAACCAGATGTTCTTTAACATCCCTTCCAACCCCTACCATTCTATGATTCTACGATTCTATGAAAATGGCATGATGCAGAAACTTAAGGCAAAGGATACTGAGATTTACAAACCATAGTTAATGTCTTATGATCGGATTTTCTTTTTACCTTCCATCATTTCAGACTGAAATTCTCCAGAGACTTTTTCGTTTATAGTTTCCTCCTAGAAACTCTGGTAAACATGTAATTTATCTCGAATGTGGAAGAAAGCATTTGTGCCCCAGAAGGATACAGTTTGTCCATAAGACACTGCAGTGCTGCCTGTAAGACTGTGCTTCCCAAATAGATCCTGCAGGAATACAGCCAAATTTGGTTATTGTTCTCCCAAACAGTCAGAATAATAAGTATCAGTGCTATCCATGTATCTTTCCAAATATTGTCCTTCTGTTTGGCAGATATTTTTAAGAGAGTAATTTGGACTTCAGACTGACAAAACTGTGGGTTGTGCAGTTATTTTAGATTATCTCTGGAAGGCTCAGCAGGAAATGCAGGACTGGTGTAAATGTTCTCAATTATGTTCTGTTTTGTAGGAGGAAAAGGAAATCACGGATTTGCAAGTTTTACTGAAATTTTTTGCCTGGACAGTGACACAACTTGTTCTGAATTTTATGTCTTCCATATCTTCACAAATAATGATTTCAGCGCCATCCTGACAACTGATCAGTTTTACCTAGTTAGGCAAACCCATGCATGCATTTTATGGGTACTTTGACCACATATAAGTTTAAGGGGAAAGGAAAGATTAAGAAAAAACAGCAGTCACCAAATCCAAGAATCAATAATTCCATCAAGCAAACTGAAACCTATTTATAGGTTGTCCTGTGTCTATAGATGCCAACAACATGGGAATTCCATTTTGCTTTTTTTTCGCTCACAACACATTGCTCTGTAGTTTTTGATCTTCATGTGTTTCTCCTCTTTGAAATGAAAATATTGAAATACTACCAGGATGAAGAGCTTAAAAGACTGAAAGAATTTGAGATTTTGGTAGAAAAATTACATTGCAGGCCTGCATTCTTTCTGTGACAATTAATTATACATGCGAAAAATAGACTGTAAAAGCAGATGGGTAGATTGAAAATCCTAGGGACTGCAGGCATATACAAGTGATTTGAACAGACTTTCCTGTTTACTTTCCCACTCCCAAGAAAATAAAATTTTAAATAATAAGAATTTGGGACTGATACCCTCACAATTTTCTATATATTTTAAAAATATAACCTCTGAACACAGAAGTTGAAAGGAAGTAACAACATTTTCTAGCCAGGAACGTAGACTTCCAAATATTTTGCTCTGTGTGGGTTTCATTTTGAGCTCGAGTTTGATTTTTTCTGATCCTGGATACCTGTATCTTCTCCCATAACCTGCTCCTCATTCCTCCAACCTGTCTGGGTTCCTCTGAGCAGCACTGCTCCCATCCTGGGTAACAAAAACTCCCCCCAGTTTGGTGCTATTTGCAACTTTGTGGAGGGTGCCTTTGTTCCCATCATCCCGGTTGAAGAAAAAGATGTGAAAGAGTACTGGCCCCCTCAGCTCCTAAGTAATACAACGTTTAGGCAATTTCCGGATAGTAATTTAACAGTTGGCCAAAATGCATAGTGCCTGGCTGTCAAGCTGGTTTTTAGTCAAGTTGCACTCCACCATCCAATTCATGTCTCCTCTGTGACGGGATACAATGGGATATTGTGCTAAAAGTCCCACTACAGACAAGAGTGACCTTCTGCCTTAGCCCACAAAGCCAAATATTTTGTCATTACAAGGCAAGAAGTTTCATTAAACTTAGTTTACCCTTTGGTGAATCTGTACTGGCTGTTCTCAGACATCTTCACATTCACTTGAATTTTAACAAAATTTCAAGTCAATATGAGGGAAAAGTGTTTTGCTGTGAGGGTGGTCAAACACTGCAATGGGCTTTCAGAGGGGTAGTGGAAACTCCATCTTTGGCAATATTCAAAAGCAAACTAGATGTGGCCATGGGCAAACCTGATTCAGCTGGTCCTGTTCTGTACTTCTCTAGCTCCTCTTCCCTTCCTTTTGAAGATCTACTTCTCTGGCCTTGTATAACTCCACCTTATTTAGACAGGCCCTGTTTGATTCTCCACTCCTGTGGCAAGTAATTCTTTCCCCATGATTCCCCACTAGGCGTGAAGACTGGGAGACTGGGGAGCAGATCTTCCTGGTACAGGCTAGGGCACCTTCGTACCTCAGCCTGCTCCATTTTCTCCTCACAATTAGTCTGCAGCAGATGCCCGCTATCCCTTTGCTCTGATCCCAATCCACAGGAATGTCCATTTTGTAGCACAGTTCCAAGCATTTAAGCTTCTATTTGAACTGCAGCTCCACCTATCTTCCCAAACCTGCCTCCACCAGCTCTAGCTCATATTTATCATTGCAGCACTCCTCTTGCAAGCTGTTCCTGAGACCTACAAACCTGTCACATGAGTGTTGTGCTACATACTGATACCACAGCTATTTCATGAGTAACAATGGCCAAAGGAGATGCTAGTCAAGAAATCATTGCTCATTCTGGTGATAAAACCATGCCAACAACTAAGAAATAATATCTGTAGTAGATTTTTTAAAAATTATTAATTTGGAGAAGAAGTATCTAAGAAGATGGCAATTTAACCCTTGGAAATGTCTATATTCTTATCAAAGACATTATAAATGAACTCATTAAATAGCTACATATTTTAAAATTGCCTTTATAGTTTATTTTATAATACTTTTTTGAAAGAACTTCCTCTTTGCCATTTCTGAATGATTCTTTCAGTCAGATACATAACCTAAACAGTAATCGGCCCAGTCTTGTTCAACTTCTTCATCAATGACCTGGACGAAGAGTTAGAGTGTAATCTCAGCAAGTTTGCTGATGACACCAAACTGGAAGGAGTGGTGGACACACCAGAAGGCTGTGCTGCCATTCAGCGAGACCTGGATAGGCTGGAGAGTTGGGCAGAGAGGAACCTGATAAAGTTCAACAAGGGCAAGTGCAGGGTCCTGCACCTGGGGAGGAACAACCTCATGCACCAGTACAGGCGTGGGGCGGACCTGCTGGAGAGCAGCTCTGTGGAGAGTGACCTGGGTGTCCTGGTGGAGAACAAGTTGACCATGAGCCAGCCATGTGCCCTGGTTGCCAAGGCCAATGGGATCCCGGGGTGCATTAGGAGGAGTGTGTCCAGCAGGTCGAGGGAGGTTCTACTTCCCCTCTACACTGCCCTAGTGAGGCCCCGTCTGGACTACTCTGTCCGGTTCTGGGCTCCCCAGTTCAAGAAAGATGAGGAGCTACTGGAGAGAGTCCAGTGGAGGGCTACGAGGATGATAAGGGGACTGGACCATCTCTCCTATGAGGAAAGGCTGAGGGAGCTGGGCTTGTTTAGCCTGAAGAAGACCAGGCTGAGAGGGGACCTTGTAAATGCTTACAAATATCTGAAGGGTCGGTGCCAGGAGGATGGGGCCAAGCTCTTTTCTTTGGTGCCCAGCGACAGGACAAGGGGCAATGGGCACAAACTGAAGCACAGGAAGTTCCGTCTGAACATGAGGAAGATCTTCTCCACTCTGAGGTTAATGGAGCCCTGGAACAGGCTGCCCAGGGAGGTTGTGGAGTCTCCTTCTCTGGAGATATTCCAGACCCGCCTGGACCAGGTCCTGTGCAGCCTACTGTAGGTGACCCTGCTTTGGCAGGAGGGTTGGACTAGATGACCCACAGAGGTCCCTTCCAATAACTAATATTCTGAGATGCTGTGATTCTGTGAACCTGTTGTGGACTTTAATGTAAGCAAAACCCATTCATATATGTTGACTGCTTTCTAAAGGACGAATCAGAAATAAGCTGGTTATAAATATTTTTCTTAGTGGTTATTTCTTGTACAGTTAGTTGTGGTTTTGCGAACCCTCTGTTTTGTTCAAAAGAAAAAAACCCAAACAAACGAAACCCAAACTCTTGTGATCATCAGGATGTAGAATTCTATGTCTTGAATGCTGATCTTTTATGACATTAATTAAAAGCAATGTAGAGGGTTAGTATCTGACCCCTAGACAGACAAATCACATGCTACCTTTATGATTTAAAATTTTTCCTAGTTCTTTCTGTACTCTTAAACACAGAACTCTAGGATCTCCTTTTGCTATGTGTGGGTTTTTTCAATTGTGTACACTCAAAATTTAGACATATGCAAATACCTTTTGTTTATAAAAAGTAAAATAGAATAGTAGTTTAATTTTTAAGTATTTCTTTAGTTTTGATGTTTACCCCATCATTTAGATGAAATTCCAGTTTTAAGGAATTCCTTGATTTAATTCATGAACTGTAATATTCCTCAATATAGAGTAAATTATTTTGAATATCTCTATCTGACATAGCATAGCTTATGTTTGTAAACTCACAAAATAGAATAAGGTGTTGAAGTCCTTGTGTTCTGTGTGTTCTGCTCAAAGGTCTTTAATGTAGTACTGTAAATGGCCTGTATATTTCACAAAAATAATTATTTAGACATTTTTAAATTGCAGATTTTGTTCATAGTTTCTCAAGGTTTAAGGAAACGTAAAATCAGAGAGGTAATTCTTGTGGCTAATTTCTGCTGTTGTTCCTGTGCAATAGGACAAGAAAGTCCCATGAGAGGAAAAACACAAGTGACAATATTTTCTCCCACCTGATGTGATTGAGGATTTAATTATGTGGTGTTACAGCATATTTGCAAACACATTTTAACTAATATAGCTGAAAAAATAATTATATATTTTAGCATGTATCATGCAGAATTAAAATTCTGAAAGTTTAGTATGCTACTGATACAACTGAAGTATGTTCAGAAAAATGGAGATGACTCTCTTCTCGATGAGATGATCTGTAACGTTCTGTCTTAGTAGCTTGGCATATTAACCAGGGAGCAGACTCCATTTTTTGCCTCTTTTTTTTTAATTTTATCCCTGAAAAAAAGCCTGCGTATGTTGTCAAGTCAGTTTTCCACTGTGCTTGAAAAAAATGAACTCCTGTATTCTCACAGAACAGAATTTTCCTGGATCACTTTGTACAGAGTGATCTTAAAGAAAATAGGTAGAAACTGTGGCCTACAAATTTTCCAGTGTTTATACATTTTTCGTAGGTCCATTCTCTACTGTTCTTGCATCCAGGTCTCTGACATTCGTCCCTTTCGCTGTTTTTCTTTCACTGCAGCTTCAAAATTGAGAACTAACACTATTTCCAGGAAAAAGTATTTTTACGCATATAAGAAAAATTCTGGGAGCATTCTCTGTGGAATTTGTGTGTGGTGGAGCTAAGTACTTATTTTTTCTTGATTTTTTTAAAGTTCTTTCAGAGTTTTTTTTTCTTTAGTAACTCCAGGAGAAAAAGCATTTTCTTCATTTGTAGATTTGGGATCATTTTCTATCCCCCCTTTTTTTTTTAACTACAGGATGAGCAAACACAGTTCCCTTTCACCATCTGAAAGTTAACTGACTAGAATGACTCTTCTTTTTTAAGAGCTGAATTTCATCCATGAAGAAATGAGTAAGTCTTTGCTTCTGATTAGTGTATTTGTGATAATTCCACTTGTGGTTAGAGTTGTCTGAACTGAGAGTCTTCATTCAGTTCTGTTTATTGATGTTCATATCAAAATTTTCAATAATATATTGTACTTTGACTCTTTGACCACTTACACTGCCTTCAAAAGACATCATCAGTCACCCAGCAAGCTTCCACGTAGAAAACACATTCACATTGATTACATACATTCTCATGGCCCTTAGAATGAAGTCTAAATAGGATACATGGCCAAAAGATCTATGACTTTTGCACAAGGTGCTAATGAATTGTTGGATTATCTCTAGGACTGACAGAGCTGTGCTCAGGAGCGGGAAGGAATGATGCTTCCCACTCGCCCATCCCTTAAAAGCATTGTGAATCTGGACACCAGAGAAGAATTAATCAAAGACTTCATTAAAAATATGTTTCCCATTAGCAGTTGGATGGGGAATATGTGAATGGCTCTACTTAAGATGGAGGGCTCTCTAGGTGAAATTCAAGGAGTAACTGACAACCTCCAAAACGGTTTAAACAATATTCTCTTTCCTGCACATCTGCCACATGTGGAGAGAGGAAAAACAGAAGAACCAAAAAATAAGCCCTACATATTGAATTGTGTTTCTGTCTTCAATTATGTTACTCTTTATCCCTTCTTCTCTCCTCAAAAAAAACCATAACTGGACATGGGAAAATTATTGATGATTTTTGACTTCTTAGATAAACTACAGCCTCTTGAGTCACAATTACTTCCCCAATAGATCATTTAGGGACTATGTAGCTTAAAACTGTTATTTTTAAGCCTTGAAGTCTGCATGGGTAAGTAGTAGCAGGATCCACTAAAGACTATTCCTAGGTCTGAGACAAGGCCTAGTATCTTTAAAGAAAACAGCCTACAACTGTTTAATCCACTGTCTGAATATTCAGTAGAATTGATAATACGCTAAATCTTACTGATGTCTAATTTCCAGCAAATGGCCAATACAATGCAAATATTCCAAGTAAGAACCTGTTCACTAACAATAGAAGACTGAAATTTTCTGAATTTGAACTTCCATTGAAAGTTTAATTTTTGGTCAAAGGCATGCAATTTTTTCATGAAAATCATAACATTTCTTTAGCAGTTTTTATTGAATTACCTTTATATGGCCAAGGAAGAGTTCTAGACTTCTGCACATGACCATATTTCTCATTCCCTATCTTCTAACATGTAAGAAAGTCACCTTCAGAGACCTCTGTCTGATTTGATACCATTCAAGTGTCATCCCAGTAAGAGGTCTATCTTAATATTGTTTTTAATTCTGTTTTGCTCTAACAATGTCTTCTTGATACTATTATTCATGACAGTAGATCCTAAAAAATGATAAATCTTTATCCTTGTACAGATTAGTAGCTAGTCATGCCTCAAAAAGTTTGACAAAGCAGGAAGAATTTACCTAAAAGAAAATTAATTTATAATGAGTAGATTCAAGTGTGAGGGATGTGGCAGATGAAATGGAAATCATCTCAGCTTCGGGAAAAGTGGACAGTTTTGAATAATACAAATAAACTAAATGACTTCAAGTGCACACGAGGAAAACAACCCTTGACGAGAAGCAGGGTAGTTATCTAGGACGTAAAGGGGCAAGAGAAGAGGGAGGCTGGGATGCCGAAAATATTCATCTTTTTCTTTATTAAATATTGTGGTTTTCTTAGTGCTTCTGAGTATTTCATATTGGTGGCAGAGATGAAAGGAAATATTTTTTTAAATATTCCATCTGTCCTGCAGCTGCAGTAATGTCTCTGACCTCTGCAGTGTTGGAGCTCTCGAGCTTTCAGATTCATCCTGAGAAGGGAGGCAGTGCAAAACATCAAGTCACAGGCCGTGTCAAATGTTGAGGACCAGCAAAAAGCCATTTGTGAATCAGTTCAGGCCCAATAATTATGCAGATGTTATTTGGCACATAATTATGAAGAACAAACATATCCAGGAAAATTGCAATTAATTCACAGATTTGCACAATTTACAAACAGAAAAAAATGCTAAACTTCTCAGACACTTTTTTCCTTTTGAACTGTGTAACATGCTCGATCTACAATTGATACAAATACAGTCTACTTAAAAAAATTTTTTTAGTTGATCCTCAAATATGTGTTTCTCATGTTTTCTCTTTTTTTTGTTTGGAAGCATTGTTTATCTGCAACATGGCAACAATGTGTTTCAGAGCTTTCTGTTAAGTAAATTTAAGACGGAACTGAGGAGAGAATGGTCAGTTTATTCCATGGGTTTGGGTGGAGAAATCTGCTATTTTTGTACATAAGGCAAATTATTCAATTAACAACTGGAAACACAGTGAAGATTATTTGTTTGCTTTTTTTTTTGAGTAGACCAGCTTTGTTTTCATTATAGTCTTCTTTTCACAACTGGCTTTATATATTCCACCTGCAATCCTATAGGGATAATGATTCATCAGTGTACTCTGCCATTACAAAATAGACGAAACAAGACAGTTTTGCAGTAACCTTGTTTCAGACAGTTGTAAATTCTTGCCCAAAACTGCATGACGTGCTGTTCAAATGAATATTATCTTTTAAAACAAGTATTTTTTTCAAGAATATTTACTTCTTATTAACTAGATTTATCTCATTTTCCAAAACTAGAATGACTGTTGTCTTTCTCCTTATTCTGTCATTATTAAAAAGGTGAATCATAACACTCAAATTGTTTGCTATTACTTATGTAGGAATTCCCTTCAGGGGAAGCCATAGCTTTTATCGTAAAATTATTTCTGAAATATTGTTTGCATGACAGCAGTTCGTGAATTTGGTCCTCTTATACTTTCATTTGGATTTTAGAGAGAAAATATTTTTCCAAAATGTGTCCTATATTAAAGGGGAGGTATTTTTAGAGCTGAAAGTGGAATGCCCTTTTCCAAACTATTTGGAAGCTGGTTTTAATGAAATTTTAGCTACCTAACCCGGGAACCAAACATGGGGACCAAAACTGCATCTCGGAGACCTCCTGTCTACACTGTTCATAGGCCCAGATGCCACAGAACATATAAGGTATCTTTATTTTAATTGGAAGGATCCTTACATCCCAGCAGGTTGGTGCCTACCTCCAGTTTATGCCCCAAGGTGAACTAGAACTTAGGCATTGCATTCTCCTTTCACAGTGAACATTAAGCTGTTTCAGGATATGCTTACTACGCATTCACCTTCAAGGCAGCTGCTGCTCAAAGACTGACTGGGCACCAGTTGTCTTGTGGAAGGTGGTGGCATCACTTTTTCTCCCACTTTCCTTTTCCATTCACTTATTAAACCGTGTTTATCTTGACACAAACTTTTTCACTTTTGCTTTTCCTATTCTCTCCCCTGCCCCACAGTGGAGAGGTAGTGAGCGAGTGAATAGCTTTGTGGGTGTTTAGCTGCTGGCAGGGGTCAACGCACAATGCTGCCCTAGCACAACAGTTGGTCCCAAAAATCAAGCACATCCACCTGCCTGGCATGTACCAATGTGAATTTTAGATGAAGGGACCTCAAGGCTTGATTATTCAGACATCAGTCAGAGCAAACTGAATCCCATGGTGTTACCATGTTTTATCCTGTGGAGGTCCCGTAAAGGTTAGAGAGAGAGAGCAATAAATTTGCTTAAATGTATTAAAGTTACCTATAACTTTAATTTGTACAAACATGGAGTCCTTTGTGTTACAGTCAGGTAAGACTGCTACTTTCCTACTGCATTGTCTGATAAAGAAATCTTCATAGATATGCTTCTGACATTTTGTTTACTGACTTCATGTGGCTTTGTAAAATTGCCAACAGGAACTAAGCATATGTGTATTTTCCACCTTATTCAAAAGTTAAGTCTGGCATTAACTGTCATAACACTTACCCAAATGTTAGTAATTAAACTTGCTTAATTGTTCATTGTACCATAATCGTCTTTTTCCCTTGTGTTTGTAACTTCTCTACATCTGCTGTATTTTGTAAGAAAAAAAACATCTTCTGATTCCAGTTCTATCCTACTCCTTGGTATGTTGGAGACTGGTCAGCCTCTGTTGAAATATATCCTGCCACAAGATTATCAAGCCTCCAAACTTTGAAGTCCTGAACTGCTATGCTGATGAACCACCAACCTATATATTATGGTGCTTCTTTAGCAATTGCAAATTCCTACACTAACATTTTTATGTTTATTTGCTCCATTTGATGACAATGTAAAGAAGAAAAAATAACCTATACAGAGGAGGATTTATAAAGGCCGGAAGACACTGTCAACAGAATAGCCTTTTTCAGATTTAGAGCTGAATGTTTTCCACAGAAAATGGAAGCACATTAAACCCTTTACTTGCCATCTCTCCAGTTGCTAGTATAGATTTTGTAATTTGTGTCTCTAAAGCAGTGAACAAATGGCATTTGCATCTAGTCACAGCTGGTTTAACTAATTTCTGCCAATTGGAAGGGACCATTTCCTTCAGTTATGATGAGCAGTAATGATAAGAAGGTACCTTTTTAATTGACTGTGACATACAGACATTCTAATACTTTTATCTTTTTCTGCACAGAGATTTTTTCAAGACACATTTCTCCTAAGTTTTGTTCAACACTGAATGAAGAATGAATGCACTTCTTTATTTTATGAACTATTTACACCGTGGCTGAAGAATAACCCTATTTTTTTCTGAAATGAAGACTTTTTTTCTGCACTTACCTTTCCAGTTCAAGCTGTGCAAAAACTCTGGGAGAGAAGTGGGTGTATGATTAAGCAGTCTTCCATTGCCTAGTGGTTATGGCATTCATGTAAACACAGAGATCTCCCGTGACAAACTTCTGCTCCTATTCCCATTTATGGTTATTATGGGTGGTTGTCTTTCCTCAGTGGCTATACCACTTAAAATACACAAGAGAGACTGAGGGCAGGGATCAGAGGCAAGGTCTTCCTCCTCCCATACCAAAACCCTCTGGTCTAGAGAGTAACACTCACTAGGTCTACTTCCTTGCCTTCTAAATCCCGAAGATTTCTATACAGAGCTGTAAATACAAGAAGACAGATGGGGAACAACCTTCCAGCCACAACTGTTGTTATTTGGTGTGTGGGTTTCAGTCTTAGCAAATGAAAGATGTAGGTAAATCCTGCTCAGATATGGTCTCCTACATGTCAAACGCTTGCTTCAACTACTGTATATATATGCTGCTACATAAAAGGAGGAGTCTCTTTATCATTATGCACTAAAATCAATCTGTGGTCATACCTACATGCTGTAGAGACCCTGGGGGTATATGTAGGTGGGGCCCTTCAGGCACTTACTGTGAACAAGTGCCTACAGTTTTACTCCGGATAAACTTTACGTTATAGGAAAGCTGCTGAGCTGCTCAGTCCTATCAAAAGTGTAACGCTGGAATGAGAACCAGAACTTCAAACCTGGGGCATCAACTGAATTCAGGTTTGCAGGATTAAGTAATGGCTGTGTGGAGGATTTTTCAAAACAGGATGTTGAATGCAGGTACTCATGTCCTTTCTTACATCTTGCCTTTGGTATGTATAAAATACATGACTGAATCATCAATTAATACATCCTTAACTTAACAAATTCTGCTGGCTGACTGTTTCCTCAGCTGTAAAATGGCCAGTGACTTAGGGATCTTGAGTTTTGTACAAAGTTTTAAAGGCATTTGAAATTCAGCAATTTTGAGTATGATCATTTGATAATCCCAACCTTTTCTAAGAATATTGGTATTTGAAAAGTGATGCAATTGAGTCTGAAGAAAGCAAATCTTAATCAGGCACATTCTTTGCAAACATGTCTTTTTCTTGTGTATGTTGATAAGTTCGCTATTTTTATGTCCTTTGAATTACCTTTTACAACCTTCTTGTTTGCTAATGAACCTCACTTTATAGTAGTTCCCATGCCTAACATCTGGGTTTATCCACTTTCAAGTATTCTGTCTGGAAGGTTACGTGTATTGTTCGACTCTCTTTCCTACTGTGCTGGCTGTACAGTGCTACAGTTTTTTAATTTTATACATTAAAAATAAAAGGCTATTTTGAGCTACAGTTTTAGTTATCAGTAATGAAACACCTACAGAACCACTTTTTAGGATTATTTGTTATGTGCATTCTTCCTTTTCAGAAAGGATATAGCAAGATGTATCTTCTCTGTATTATTGCATCCATGCAGAGATGGATTTTATTACTTCCTCCTGTAGAATTGAACCATTATGAGCATCCTGATCTTAAAAGGAGCTCAATACTCAGAGCTCCCAAGGGAACCAATAGGAAATGCTCAGCATCTCTTAGAACCAGCCCCTCTAATGTAAATTTTCATATCTGCAAGAACTTAATGGCATTATAAGGATTAATTCCAATTTTCATATCTGTTCTTCTCTTTATTTCCTTAACTAGAAGATTTTGCTTATCTGCAATCCTTTAAGACTGTTTCTGTATAAAAATATCTTACCAAACTGAATATGCTTTGGATGTTTCAGGTCACTTGTTTCTTTTGTCCAAGGGCTCTATACTGATATTTCGGCTTTTTGCTGGTTCATTATTCACATAATCTTGTACACAGTGCTGTCTTAAGTTGCACATTTCTTATGCAGCTTTAAATATATTGATCTTAATGTTCTGCTAGTCTGTCTCACTTTCCTAGAACCTTAATGTTACTTCACAAATGAAGATTGTTTATAATGCATGCACACAGAAGAAATAAAAATTACTAACTGATTTAACAAATTAACTTCATATTCCTAGTATACAGTTCCATACTACTTCATAAGATTAGGAAAAAGTAAATCTTTCAAAAACCCTTTTGTACCAGATCATTTTGTACCCTCTCTCAGTTTACAGAAACAGACATGTATTTCAGGAAATCAGGTATTTGTCACACAGTCTAGGCATTCATTTGTGTATATTTTATGTATATTTAGATGTGTATGTGTTTGTGTGTGTGTGTGTGTGTACAAATATATTTATTTATACACACCTACATTGCAAAACATGCAAGCACAGTCCACTGGGTATTACTACATTGAGAGAGTAATGAGCATACATACTATATAGGTAATGCACTGCTTCCAAATAATATTTGTCATGTTCCAGATGCTTGAAATGACAGTCTTTGTGTATAATATGTCTCCACCACAATTTAGACCACCATACACTCATTTGCCCTCGAGTAGGCCTATTTAAAGTATAATTGACTGCCCTGGCAATTATTGTGAATAGCAGCTGTCTGCTGGTAAAAAAGAGGCATATATATAATGAGAGAGAAAGGATCAAATACAAGCAATAGGAAAAAAAAAGCATAAAGAAAATATCTATATAAGGTATTTTAGACCAGATTTTATGGTGGAAAGCCACAAGGCCTATTAGCCATTTCCAATTAGGGACTATCAAAAAATGAAAGAAAGTACTCATCTATTTATGAAAAGCAGCTGGGTCTACCCTAAATATAAAACTGGCAAAAGTTTATTTGTTCTAAAATTGTTACAGCTTACAGCACTTCATTTATTTTCAGTAACTGCGTTAGGTTTTGTTGAAACCTTTGTTGTATCATGTACCTTCTGTATCAGACAAAAACACCTTGCTTTGTTTTTCTCCTAAATAGCTACATAATTAGATGGATTATTTCATGTGTCTGTGCGTGTGTTTGCTGAAGAGAACAAGCCAGATAAATTAGCACTTACCAGAACACACAATAGCACATAATATGCCCTTGTGTTTCATATAAAGCTTTATTTGTCATTCACGGCTGGTTGGCAAAACTGACTTTGCTTTTGAAAATGACAGGTGGTACTCTGGTGCTTTCTGTATGAAAAAGAGAAACAACCTTCACCAAGACAGAGTCTGTCAATAGCTCCTGTGATTTAGTATTCAACCCTGGGCTTGTGTTTCCTCTAAAGTTTTGTTTCATTTGCATCGCTTAGGTCTGACGTCACCAAGCCACTTTAATACTTGAGATTCTATGCCACAAGTAACGTTCAGTCCAAAAAAGACCTTCCTCTTTCCTCGAGGCCTGATTAGAAGACAGGTGAAGTTCAGTATATTTCAATAAGCTCCGCATTCCATGTCAGGAATCAATAGCCCTCCTCCTTTCTTTAGGGGTTATTAAATTGCAGCTGTAACATTAGCCTTCTTTATCTAATTGATTGTCTTTTCACAGGGCTAAGAAAATCAATAGCAGTCAATGGGACTGCCCTGTTTTTCCTTAATAGATGTTTTCTCCTAATTGGCTGCCTGGGTGGCTTCAGTGAGCTCAGTATGTTTTCAGAAGTCCACAATATGTTGCAGCTCTTGTAAACTATTTTACCATGTGCAATGGTTATTGATTTTATAATGAAATCTAGAAAATTCAATAGCAATCAGGAATATAGATCAGGATTCCTAGGTATGTTAAGGCAAAGGGCAAACTCAGTTTGCTACCACTTCAAGCTGTGATCCAATTAAATATGTCCTTAAAGTATTATGTTAGCTAAAGACTTTCTACAAAGTCAGTTTATCAACTCTTCTAAATTCCATATGATGGAAAAAAACATCAAAAAGTTTTAATGTTTTTGACTATGATGTCCAAGCTACAGCTGAGTTTGAACAGCAGATGAAAGTAAGGACATATGACATTTTCAAAACAGTGCTGTTCATTGAATTTTGTTCATCCTGACCTCTTGAAATATTCATTCAAATAAGATACCTACTAGAAAATCAAGTCAGAGAGAGAAGGGGTGAAGTAGGTGGGGAGAGACACTCAGCACTACTAAAAGGATGCATTTGACCTTTGCTGAAAAGGTCAGCATGTCAAATTCCTTATTCTCACAGTCCACTCAACACTTAGAAGCTCAGTTCTGCCTACAGAGAAGCTTTGGAAGTGGCTAAATCTCATGAGCGCTTATTTAATGTAATTTCCCTCTACAGTGTTGCTACCCCATTTCTGTTCTATACCTTGATGGGATATCTTTACCTTACATGAGTGTCAGGCAGAACAGCAACATCAGCAGGACATAAATCACAGTCTGCAGAGATCAGCAGTCAGTGACGTAATTAGTAGATACTAAGATGCAACCTACATTACATAAATTTGCTACTGACTTCAGACTTGCTCTGCATTAGGGCACTGCATCTGCATTAAAGCACTCCCTCAATTGTATGCCGTGATAGAGCGACAGCAGCTTAAATTTCTCTGATAGTGACATGACCTCAAAATTTCTCCAGTGAGGAGAAACAGATAGAAATACCTCACTGTCTGTTATCAGCCTCTACAAACCAGAAACAAGCAAACAAACAAACAAACAAACAAACAAACCCAGCCAGGTCTATTTCTGTCATTTGAAGGACAGGAACTGTTTCATGTATCTTCATTTCCTAATCAGTAAATGGAATAAAAATCGAATAAATGAGAAAGAAAATTCCACATCATTTAAACCACACATAGAATAAGATGTCCTCTGATCACATAGAATAAGATGTCCTCTCATTTTCTTTTTTTGCATCAACTTTGTTGTCGTTATTGTTGTTCCTTATCTTCAGTAAAGGACTCCTCAGTGGACTGGGTTATCAAGACACAACAAGTTTCTTTTAAAACGAGCATGCGTTTATTGTTTGCATGAACACATGATGAGATATGTATGTGTAAAAGACAACTACTTCTATACAACGGTACAGTAATGAAACAAGTTTATTACTATGTGTACACACTAACAAGCATCAGAACTGTAAACATAAATTGCCAGCCTATTATAAAATCACAGGGAGGGTTACTAGCGTGTGTTTGTCACAAACATGATGGAAATCTCTAATTAGAAGTACTAAGTTCCCTAAATTTTCATGTTTTGTATGAATATGTTAACATTGTTAAAAACAACAACAGTTTGTATACGTTTTGTAAATGGCATTCAGCCGTCATGCAGAACCCTACACACAGTTTATCACATTATGTAATCCTTCAGAAAACTCTAAACAAATGTGTATACATATTAAATCTGATAACCATGTGGTCTGTATCTTAAGAGGAACTTAAGAAAAATCAGGAATCTGCAAAAGATTATCACATGAACATGCTTTAGCCAGATGGAATATATTTGTAAACACACAACAAAATATCTTTGATTTCACTCCAGATATCTGCTATTCCACACACAGATTAACAAAATAATTGACAAACCACCTGTCTCTATAAAAAGGTCTCTTACGCCTCTCACTGTCTTCTTTGCACTGCTAGTTCCTTCTTACCAAGGCAGCACACAAATTCTTCATGTACCTCTTGCAGTCATTGTGAATCAGAGTCAGATTCTCATGTGATCTATCCTTGTGCCCATCCTGATTTTTCTGGGTGCACCAAACATGTCCTTTAACCCAACCACACAGAGTGAAAAAGGGCTAGTGGAGGCACTGTTCCTTTGCATTACTCTCATATTTAGGTCACGTATAAAGAAGAAATTTGGGGCCTGACCCAGTGAGATATTGAATAGATGTTAAGCCTTTTCAGCATCGTGTCACAACAAACCCTGATGTCCTGGCCAATGACACACAGAAGCATAAACTTGCCTAACTGATTTGTGGCATTATGGCTTAAAAGAAGAGCCCAATTCTACGAGAAGGACATGGTAATTTTTGGCGTAACTTTCTCTGATATTCCTAGTGGAAATTTAATTCTGAAACCAGCGTGAGGTTTCTGTGACCTTTGCTAGAATCTGGAAATGCAAGAGTGTCAAGAGAATGCTGGCATGAGAGATTTTTTCTTTCTAAAACCCAGTCCATTTCCTGGAGGGAAACCCCCCCCCCCCCCCCCACACACACAAAATTCGCTATTTGTTCCAAACTGAATTCTGCCTGCAGTTAATGAGGTCAAATCAAGAACAACAAATATGAATCAGATTTGTTCTCTGTCCAGCTCATGACCTAACCACGTGAATGCAGGCCAGAACTCATCTAGATTGTTCCTAGTGCTGAGCAAAACTTCTAGCCAGTCTGAAATACCCAGAAAAATGGCTCTTGCTGTGTTCACTTTTTGCTATATTAAATCATGGATTATCATGTTTTCGACCTTGTTGGAGGCTTGAAGGATCACAAACTAAAGGCAGGTCTGTTTCACTTGAATAGATTTGTATCTTGGATTGCTAAGATATTTGAATATTTCAGGTTTTGTAGCCTCATCTTTTTCATTTTTTTAAGACATGTTATCTCCACATAAATTCTTGGAATCAACATCTGAAGACATATTTTAATAAAATACACAATTCCTGTGATTTAAACCATTTCCTTTAGATTTTCCTGAAATCTGAAATTCCTCAACCCCTGGTAAGACAGGCAGGAAACATCATAGAAATGGAAAGAAGAAATAAACAACAAGCTGTTTTTCATCCTACCAGTAGAGGGACACAACCAAATATTTTATCAGATACCTAATACGTATCGGGGGTTTTTTATAGTGTCAGAAAGAAGTTTAGCCAATTTTTTGCCAAGAATAATACAATAATAAAAATAAATCTCTCTTACATGTAAGGAAAATGTGAAGGGTGGAGGACAAATACATTTCATTACCTAAAATTCTGAGGAATTTTGTCTGCAATCTTATAGTCAGGGTATCATTTTCCCTTCAGTAAGGCCTACATGAATTTCAGCAGAAGTGTCCATTCTCCAGCAGTACTGTTATGAGGAGAATGGCTCTGCTGCTGGCATTCCTGAAGTTTCTTAATATCTTTGTGTTATTATGACATAATAATAAGTAATTAAAATAATGAAACATGAAAATGTGAGGTAGCTATGAAAAAGAATATTAATTTGTATGTGGAAATATAGGTTCCCCAGAGCATCAGATGTATCCATTCGTTCTTTCACCACCGTGACTGCACTTTACCTGGAATGTGTTCTGTCTGCAAAATGGTTAAACACATAGTAGGTTACAAGATGAGTCCTAAAATTAGCATGATAACTATAATAATGTTTACAAAAATCTAACCTGAACAGATAAAATACCTTTTTATGGCAGCTCAGTGAAAGAGAAGCCTTGGTTTAAGTAAAAAATGTCATGTTGGCTCTTGTAACATTGGAGATGGCAATGCTAACTGTTTCTCCCCACTTGACTCGCACCTTTCTGCGCGCTCTCCTGGTAGAAATGGCTATTTCATCAAGGTGTCAGAGTATACAATTCTTGATAGTGTGCCTTCCTATGCACAAATAAATTATAATGCTTTTTCTTTTTGCAGACTTCTTAAAAGTGCTGTTGGAATCAGAACAAGATACTACTGAAAAGATCTCTTCAGTTTTCAGCAGAATTACATTAAAGAATGTGAGAGTTGTAAATTACTATTAAGGTGAAAAAGCAGTATCATTAAATACTTAAATTAATTTTTAAATACATTATTATTTTTATTCTAACTTTTTAGTTAAAAAATAATTACTAAACAGTTACTAGCTATTTCTGGCTGTAGCAGCATTATCTTTTTTCCCATATAATTGTAAGAATTAATTAATAATTGGTACTTATTCTACGGTGGTAGCTTTACAATTACACTTTTCAGATAATACTCTGTGTCTTAATGTTCTCAATTTCTGTCTCAGACATATCGCTGCTAAATAACAGACTTTCTCTTTCAAATCTGCAACTCGTATGATATGTCAGGGTGAATATCTGGTTTCAATCACAATCATTAATTTTTCTGATTCTATTGTTTCTGAGTATATTTACGTACAGGGCACGTTTTTCTAAAATAAAGACAAGAATGCAAATATTGCATAAATTAAACCACAGACCTTTTTATATTCAACCACATTTTTCATTTATATTGCATGGTATATTTAAGTAACGACAGAACAGAATTAATTTAATCTTGGTCATTGTATTTCTAGAGTAGGCTATACAAGAAAATTATAATCAGGTTGCAGAATTAATAGGAAGGGGTTGTTCCAAATAGCTATTTTCACCTGGAGGGAATATTGGTTTAAGTATCTGACAATTTGCTATACTCCTACTACAAAATGATAGTGGTCTTAAAGGAGGCCCACACTGTGTTAGAGCCAAATGCAATAAAGGATTTAAAGCAAGCAAGACTAGGGCAGAAGTTAGTCACTGAAGTCCTAAATTATGACTCTGTTCTCCATTGCCAGCTAACTCTGGAAGTGTCTGAACCTCATAAACTACTCTGTGACTTTGAAGTTTCCCAGTCATCTAGCTCTCCCTTAGAGAGGCTCAAGCTTATGTCCACCTTTAGTGAGTGAGCCTAACACACCCCAAAAGGAATTACATCTTTTTAAAGTGCGATTGTGTCAGACACCTTGATCTAAAGCACAGCCAAAGGAAAAGCTGTTTTCCCAGTTCAGTGGATCAAGTTATTATCTAAAAAAAAAGAGTGATACACAGAGATTCAGTCCCCTCTCCTGCCGTAGGTGTTCAAATTTCTATTAAAGTCGTTGGAATACAAGCTGCCTGGGGAGGCAAGGCAAGCATACCCCTTCTGCTGAAGGTGTGCCATTATGCAGAAGGAATTCACGATTTATTCAGCCAGAAAGATCTCACAAGAGTGAATCTGATGCTCTAGCCCTATGATTAGGGCACTCGCTTGTGAGGTAAGGGACCATGGCTCTGCTCCCAGAACTGCTTCTGTATTTTATCCAATGACTAGTTAATGGATGTACAAACACAAGAGAGCAGGTAAGGAAGCAGATCTTCCACTCACCAGATGAAGGCTGGCTTTTCTGTTCTTTATGTAAGGATAGCGAAGTGGGTTTTTACCCCTTACATCCCCACGTTAAAAGCTCATAGTCAGGACGTAAAATGGGCAATAATAATTGCACCCATTAGCACTTTTTTTAGCCTGCTCAGGTTCAGACTCAAGCAAGAATCACATTATAAATAACAAAATCTAATGAAATCAGACAGAGCAAGAGAAAAAAATGCTCCTGTCCCGTGGGAAGATCCTGCAAGCCTGTATCTTAATAAAGTCATACTAGTGCCTATACGCACGCTGCATAAAATGTCTTCCGTGGAAAAAGGGCCTCTCTAGGTGATTCTATGAAGCAGAACCTGAAAACATGTGATACTTCACATGTGAATTTGATTCATTATTTCTTTAACACAGAATAAAAAAAAAACAGTCCTTGCTAAAAAAAAAATACAGGAATTTGCTGTGAAGCTGATAGTAGATGAAGAGAAATCAACTTTAAAATGAGTAGCACACCACTATCTGGAACAAAATATTCATGAATGCAACAATAATTTCTTTAGCGTCAGTTCAGAAAGAGATTCAGAGCAGGGTCACTTTACGACTCTGTATTGCGCTGTACAGCTATCCAGTCTGAATCACGGAGTGGTTCCTTCTCTGTTTTCCCTGGGTACTGTGTTGAATGCCTGCCTACTGCTCTGAAATTAAGTAGCAGAGCACCAAAGGTAGCTCTATGTGCCAAGCAAATGAGCCTAGTACATCACTCAGGTGTCATTCTTGATTCTTTTTATTCTTTTCGTTCTCGGTCTCTATTTTTTAGAAGCTGCATTTATTCAGATATAAATGTTCATGAACTCTTGAAATTCATCTAGCCAGATTGCTGGTGAATTCCAGTGGGAGAAGCCAGTGCCATTTATTCCCACAGGTGAAAAATAAGCTATAGGAACTGCTCTTCAAGGGCTATCAAAGGACGTCATCCATAGAATTAGGATTCCTCTCTCATCAAGGGAACAGTCCCTCGTATGCCAGCCTCTCCTACGCCACAACAGGTCAGTACCCCCTTCACACTTTCCCAGGGCCATCTGGCACAGCCACGAAAGGCAGACATGCCACATGTCTGTATCCCACCCACGTCTCTGCCAGCAGATTACTGTTGTCACAGTCTGTAGCAGGTTGGGTGAAGAAGATATGTTGGTGCTTGGACCTTGCTGTGCTGTGGGATCCCGTTAGTCCTCTTTCTAACTTCCCTTGCTGTCACATTCTTACTGTTTCATTGTGTCCCCTGACTGCAAAGAAACTTCTGAGTCTAGACTTGATTCAGTGTAATCTGAATTATAGGGTCATAGATTATAAAATCGGAAGACACACTCTAGTCATCTCATCTGAGCCACTGAACAGCATAAACCAGTAGGGTTTCCTTCATTAAATTCATTGCTTAAACAGGAATAAGTCCAGTTGCTTAAATGAGCAGGTGAGGTCCCATATTCTGCAAAAAGTTATGCAGCATGAACACTCTGAAATACAAAATCTCAGGAAGTGATTGACACCACCTTTGGGAAGTAAATCAAGCATGAGAAGACTTGGCCTCTTCCTGGAAATCCATAAGAATATTTCCACATCTAATGACACAGGAATATTTTTGTATATTAAAAGGAGGTGACATAATAAAATACCCGTTAGAAAATGTAAACACATGTGAAATGATGATTGTTTAGAATAAAAAATAGCCTGAGCACAAACAAGGATGAAGCATAGCTTGCATGAGAATATTTAACCATCTTGTTTTCTCAGGTTAGAGGGGTGAAACAGAAGTCGTGAGATCTTAGTATCAGGCTTTTGTACAGTCTCTTTATAACTAGTTGTAACAGGAACAAAACAATAGAAGCAAATTTCTTTCGCTGACCTAAAACTGAGATCATTCCTTTTGCCTACACATTGACTTCCCATAATAATACTTGGTGCACACCTGTGGTATATTAGCTGCTACTGTTTTCAAGTGTTAAAAGCAATATGTATTTCAGACATTTGATTTATCACATAGACAAACTTTCAGCAAGATGTTCTTTCCATTGTTCATGGCAGTTCTGCCTGCAACAACCTGGCAGAATGCAGCCTGCAGGAGGGAGGCAGGATCTGGTCTGTGCAGCCTGAACAGGGCTGCTAGAATAACAATAGAAACTGCAGAAAATTGTTCCTAGAGAGTGTATTTCAATAGAATTGGAAGTTGTGTGTGTGTGTGTCTGTGTGCATGTTTGGGGGGGTCTTTACCACTGAAGGAACAGTGGGAGGGTTTTGAAGACCATTTTAAAAAGCTGTTGAAGAAAAAATCATCAAATGTGAAAAAGTGTTGCAGAAAAACTGCTAAAGAAAACGTAACTCTAAAAATCTTTTTACCTAAAACTAGGCTTGCTAGACAGATATGTCAGAAGAAAAGCATGCACGTCTCAAGCAGGGGACCTACATAAGTCACCTGATGTTACAAAATCCTGGCTGGGCACTGGTCTCAGGGGGGCGGAGGGCAGCTATAAGCTCTTCTGCAGGTCCTTTCTTCCAAGAGCCCGACAGAAGGTGAACTCTGGTTTCTCATCAGCAGATATGCTAATATAATTTGTCAATGTCTGTGGGAAAATTGAGGTATTTCCCGGCCCCCCGTCTCAAGCCCTGCTGACTCCTACCAGCAGCTGAGCCCCCGCCAGAACAGCTGGGGACAGCCAGCAGAAAGCATGTGAAATCGTGCTCCTCTCTGAGCCACGGAGGCTGGAGACCAGTGCAGTAAGTCGGGCTCAGATGTTTCACGGGTCTGTCGTGCTCCAGTACTGCAGACCTGCGGACCTGCAGAAGCAGGGCTGTCCCCCAAACACTGCATACTCCAAGAGGAGAAGCTACAATAACCAGCTCAGTAAAACAGAAGACAACATTTGTGGAAGCCTTAGATGTCAAATAACATGGCTCGCGTGGACTCTTCCTTCTTTGTTGTTTGGGGAGCTACCATAAAACAGAACATAACCTAGCTCTGTTCCTTGTCAAACTTCTTATTCTAGAAAATGGAATAGTTATTTCTTATACTAGGCAGTTTTCATTCATCATGAAGAACAAGATGTAAGCAGAACTACATTAATATTAATGTACATGTACTTAGAAATGAAAAACATATACTGAATGATTATCAACATCATTAGGCAACCAGTAATTTAATTATTGAGAAAGAATGATAATGAGGCTCTTAGTAAATCTCAGACACCACCAGGAAAATCTTGTGCTGTGTATCCTTCATATTTACAGAACAGCCGGCAGACTACCTGAGCCTCCCTTCCCATATATGCTTCCGGCAATAAGGTCAGTTGTAACAGCACAATGTATTGCTTATGTGGCTGCCAAGTTTTAATTGAAATGTTGTGATAAATTTCACTGCCAAGGTCAGATGTTATTTTCTGGTTAAGGAGGGTTCAAGTTGGTCTCTTAAAAAACCACTCCTGATTTTTATTGTGTCCAGTGATCTGTTCCTGGAAGTTGATTTACCACAGATATGACCTGCTTACTCTAGGTTGACCTCTTCCAAAATTGTCAAGACTGGGGTTCATTTACAGACATTGGCTAAAAGTATATGTTAGTAAACTGGGTTCCATTTTATTAGTGTGAAAATAGGCTTCGCCAAATCAATAAGACGGGAAGCCTTCATTTTATTGCTTTAGACTAGAGACTTAAAGGCCACTTAATATAAACAGAGTTGGGCACATAGCAAAGACAGCAGTAAATGCTAGGAAGCTCAACACAGTAATCTTGGTGGCCTTTCATTGAAGAAAATAATATGAAAGGCATCTTTATATCTTCTCTTCACAAAAACACAAGTTTTCTGTGATCCAGTGTGAGTTTGGTTATAAAACATTTACAGAACTAGTGTACTTTTATGAAAGTATAAATCAAAGGGAAGATTTCAATTACTATGTTATTTAAGAGGCTGCATGTAAATTATGAGTTTCATAAATAACCTGTATGAGTAGAATTAAAATAGAAGCAGTAAGTGCATAAAATCTCTTTGTGAAGTAGATGTAGTCATAAGAATTCAGTTCATCAAAGAATTTTCTAATACAGGGTTTGAATCTATTTTTTTATATACACTTACAATAGACCTGTTAAATATCTATAGTCTTGCATACGTGCTCAACAACATAATTATTTCAAATTACATGAGTTTCCATGTAACAAAACACAACTTACTAAAACTACGCTGCATTTGGTAAATTAAGGTTATTTCTAAAGAGTGACTTTTTTCCAGCTCAAGAAATGAAGTATATAATTGAAATCTTTTGATGACAAAACTAAAGTAGAAAGAAATATACCAGACTAATCATCCAGAATCATTACCAGTCACACAAAATGAACTGGTGACAAATTATATTTATTATCCAGTGCTGCTGTCTGTTTACTCAAGAACACTTGGGAAAGTAAAGAAGTAGGTTTACGAGAAAAAGCTCCTGTAGCAAGACCTTTTATTATATTATTCCTGCTGATATTCAAAAAGAGTGGAATGTCCACTGCTGTAATTAACACAGATAAATTACCTTCCCCATTTAACTCACATGATCTGTAATTAGACTTGAAATTTAAAACAAAGGTTTAAATTTCTCTCTTGAAGAAATAACAAGAAAATTTGGAAGCTTGCTATCAGAAATTGAGACTATTCTCAAGGAAATTTTTTCTCCCAAATAAATTTTGCAAGTGTAATAGTCTGTGGGTATAAAGAAGCTATTTCTTTAGAACCTATATAAATATATATATACATGTGGCTGATCAAATGTCTTAAAACTTTTGCTTTGCAAGTTTACTTCACAGTATATGGTTGCTTTTATATTGTAAAGTGCAACTATTGCAGGTCCAAATGTTAACTTCTGCTTTTCAAAGTAAACTTGCTGGGTCCATCTAAGCTGCATTCATGCCCTTACAGCCTTTCTACTCCAGGCTTTATCTAACTTGTACAGACTGGGCACATCCCATAACCCTCTGACATATTGTGTGCAAGAAATTTGCTTACAAGGTCACAAAATATGCAAACTGGCCTTGCTGTTTGTGCATGATGTCTTGTGCTGCTGGCAAATCTCCTCTGGGCCAGTTGCACTGTAATCTCTGCTCTATTCATCAGAAGATGCTGCTGTCAGAGAGGCTGGCCTCTTTTTCCTAACACACCTCTTGTTGTCAAAGCCTTAGATCTCTTGCAGGAGCATCACAGGACCTAGAGTTGGACTTTGCCACTTTCAGGCTACTCGGGATTGTGCGCTGAGGTAGCTAACGGCCAGGCAGAGGTGTTTGAGCACTTCACAGTGCTCAGGGAAAATAGGTTGGGCTGAATAGGGAAAAGCACCGACATTCCTTTATACCAACATAAAAAATGCCATCCATCAAGCCTGACCCTGTTATTGGAGGAACATTACCAGAAGCCAGATACACCATCATTTCTCTTAATTGTCAGACCTTATTCCCATGCACAATCCCCTCATCCATTCACCCCTTCTCCCCTCCCTCCCTACTACCTTCAGCTGTCCATCCTCTCTCCTGACCTTCACACCTTATTCCTACCCACAATTTCTTCACTCCTTCACCCCTCCTCTCCTCAACCATTCACCCTTCTCTCCTCACTCATTCATTACTTCTCCCCTCCCTCCCTACTACCTTTAGCTGTCCATCATATTCCACAGTCCTTACTACTGTTCTCCTTAATACCATGCATGAAATAGTAATGTGCTGGGATAGCTGTTCAGGCTTTGCCATTGTGGTCCTCTGTTGATCTTTCAATAAAGTTTCATGACTTCCCTTGTGCATATCCTGCTGTTCTCTGTGCATGTCCTACAAGCCTCCCGCACCTATACAGCCACACACAGGAGGGGTCTCCCTTTGCTCTTGTCCCCATGCAGCCACAGTGCGGGAATAGAGAGAAGGCATCTTGAGCAGTGGTGATCCTTGTCCTTAAAAGCATTCAGACCTGCGATGTTGCTTGTCCTTAATTCCACAGCTGGAGTATACTCCGCCTGTCCTTTTAATGTAACTCTTGTGCCCCTGTGTCCAGTGGAGCAGTGACACAAAGCTGCCTTCATGGAGTTTGCTTCCTGAGCTGCGGCAGAGGTCCACTCGATGGAATCCTTCTAGGTTTAAACGCAAAAGGAGACTGCAGATCAGGGCAGGAAAAGGTATTTTCCTGATGACTTGACCTCTTTGTTCTTCCTTGTAATTTCATTGTCATGAACCATCAGGATCTCTGTGGAATTTGCCACTTTTCATAGGAAGAAAATACAGCCTCTCATTTTAGAGCAGACAATCTTCAAAACCATATTCTGATATTGGGCAGTTAGACTATTCTGCAAATGTCAACCTCTGTTACAAGGACCCAACAGAGAGATGTTTTTTGGCGCACCCAAATATACCTCACTGCTAACAAATTTCAAATTGTATTTTGCATTAAATAACCTTCCTCCTAATAGTCATGGAGAACTGGCATAAACATCAGAAGTCTAGATCCTAGATTGCATGAATTTTTGCATGGCACTGCAAAGAAATGGTCGCATAGTGCAATGCAAAGGAGAAGTTTTGATCACCGGTGATGACTGGGAGAAAACTAGCCAGTACTACATCCATAATTCCCAAAGGGGATTAGCTCAAGCTTAAGCCACTGTTCCATATATGTCTGGGTTTCTTTATGAGCTAGACTCAGGCTGGAGCCAGCCTTCAGCTATAGTACAAGTTAATGGATGTACAGTGGGTGCAATCTAAGAACTGCTGTTTGGGTGAGGGTTCATATTTAAGCAAACTGGATCATTTAGATGTACTTACTGCAGCTGTAACTTGGTAGTAGTTTAAAGCCAGATGCATGTTCAACAAGGGGCTGCAGCCTCAGAATGTAAAGTACTGATCTGCTATACTCAAATATTCTGCACTGTCTTTACGTTAATCTGATACTGCCTGCCTTCCTGCACCCAGAAAAAGTCCAATATGAAAACTTTACACTAGTATAATCTTTGACATGATTATGTGTCCATGCTTAATGTAGATGAAACATGTGCTACTGCATGATCCATTAGAGAATGCATCGTGTATTATCAGTCTTCAGAATATAGTCTCCTAAGATCCGTACCTGGCTATGGCAACTCATTTATTCAGGCTTGTATGCAAAATAATTACCATCACAAAGTTTAATTGATGCCAGCAAGATTTCTGCAAGCAAAGTAATATTCAACAGGAGAAAAGCTGACAGAACCTAATCCTTGTGACAACAAAACAACATTTTAAAAAGTGGTTATTATTAAATGTTTTTTGCTTTCCAAAGCCAGTTCCAGCTGATAAATAAAAATACAAACAGGCTTTCCCTTTTGCTTATGGTTCACATACAACCCTTTACACAAAGTAGGGACTTCGTTGTTCTTTTACAAAGGATTTTGATCATAATTCTGAATTGACACACTTCAGTTGTCATTTGGTTTTTTATTCCTAGAATAATAGTTTCAAATTTGAAGAAAGTAGGCTCTGCTCCCATGTGATCCTGAGCAGATGTCAGCTGTTTACAAGATACAAGTTGTTTGTTGCAAACACATGTATACAGTGCTTCAGAGCACATTTACTGATCAGCCCACAAGACGCTAATCAAAGTAGGACCAACAGTCCTTTGCTGCATCAGCTGCTTCGCCAGTGTTTTGTCATTGAAACTCCTTTTCTTTTTTACTGGGTAGTAAATGGCAATTATATCAGACTTTTTGGCCTTGTTTCAGAGGATAGGTACCTTTCTTTCAGCTTTAGGTGGACTTGAACAGCTGAATGTTGTCTACCGTCCAGCACTAAGGTGGTGGTCTGCTTGTCGTATAGACTCGAAGGTGGTTCCATTCTTTGTTATTTCTGTGCTTTCTTCCCCCTGCCAGGCAGCGAACATGGAGTGGAAGTATAGTTTCACTCTTTCTGTGAGAGGAAAACTTACAATGAAATTTTAGATTCACAGGTAAAAATCCTCAGTCTCCAGAAATTTAGATTTTTTTCTAAGGCCACATATCTAGAAAAAATTTATTCAAATGAATAATCATTAAGCAGTCAGGCTATCTAAATGTGAAATATTGAGGAACAATTATCCGATGTTACACCAACAATAGCTTTTTTCTTCGCTTTGTCCAGTCGTCATTGCTAATTTTACTTCTCATACAAATCTTATACAATTAAACAAAAATATCTGCAAGCCTACATCTAAGTGGTGGGATTTTTACAAGTGCTAGTTCATGGAGTATGTTTATAACAACTGTACACTGTCATTTCTAAAATGCTTTTTTACAGACATTTTAAACCATCACACACATAGATAAATATTGCAGCATTAAAGACCCAGTGTGCGTGTGTGTGCATGTGCATGTACAAATCTATGAAAAAGGAAAGAAGAGGTAAGAAATAAAATGAAAAAGTCATACATTTAAGGAGATAAAGTCTGAGAAAATCATTGAAGCAGAAATATTTTCAGATATTTTCTTTAAAACACCACAATGCATTATTTGATCATCAGTATTAATACCAATTTTGGCTTGCAGATATTTACCAACATAAATGTTCCCTTCAGTTAAGTTTCTTCACATGGGAATCATGCCAAGAGGTATTTTTAGTACTGGTTATTAGCATGTCTTTTGGTATGCTGAAGAGAGGTGAGGGTCTCTTCCTTCACATCTCAGGTTTCTGACCTTCCTCTCCTAGTGCCTGACATGTAGGTGCAAGCTTCAAAATATCAGTGCTAGAGGGACTAAATGATATTTAGAACAGGAAATACTGAGCCCTTGAACTTAAAGTTGCAAGAAAAAAAGAAAAATACTCACACAATGAAGTATTTGAAATGTTGGTAGCGTTGATTTCTACACGTATTCAAGTACATAACATCTTTGTCTGAAGTAGTAAATTCTCCATGTAGTCGTTACTAGCAAAGTGTACTATCTGTTAGCTGTCTTGGTCCTGAAGACCTGTCTCCATAACATAGCTAAAAAGCTATGGAGCGTTGCTCCATGGAAGATCCTGCTTTTCTCCCAGAGGCTGCTTTTGTCTTTGCACGACAAACAACAGAAAAACTCAAAGCTATGAGTGAAGAAGTAATCATTTCTATAAAATGTTAAAGAATATTTTGAGGAAGTGCCCTGATAACAAAGCCTCCAGAATCCCACGTTTAGCTCTATACCGTGGCTGGAAAGCAAATATAGCTAGCAGCACTATGAATACCTGATACAGTAAAAAAGCAGGTATTGGTGTTCTCTGGATTAACCAAAGATGAGGAGGTTAGTTTCGTAGCCAGGATATCAAGTGAACAAATCCATGTATCCAGAGGGGAATAACCTCTTCCAAAGACCTGATGCCTGAAAAAATACCAAACCTGCAGCTACGAAATTTAAAGAGCAAGTAAACGATCTCTAAAACGTCTCATAAGGGATATGTGTTTTTAAATGCAGGAGAACATGTGTTAACACATTTAACTGTACTGTTGGTGATCAGCCTCACTGAAATTCATGATGAAATTATTCATGGGACTGTTCAGTGCCTTACAGAATGGGACCATGCAAGTTAGTTAAGTCAATATGCAGTCTAAAATACCTTCAACAGGTTAGTGACAACTCATAGCACATATCTCCTTGTGGTGTCAGACGTCACAAAACTCATTTAAACAACTTTGAGGAAAACACGGGTACAGTCAGCCTAGGGATTAAGATACAGGACACTTAGGTGCCATGAAATGCACCTGGGGCTGAAGATCTGTTCACAGCAGACATTCGTCATCAGAAGTGTTGGAGCTTTACCATGACTTTGATAACTTATAATGGATAAAGATAGCAGGGAGTGAAAAAGGGATAATGAGTAATAAAGATAAATTTCAAGTTATTACAAGCAAAGAACTCCAGCAACAACTCTTTTCAACACAATGTAAATTGAAAAATTTTACATGTCTTCATAGTCATCAGATACAGTTGCAGTAAGGCATATATTCTTCAGTGACTACAAAATTTATTTCATGTTTTTATGAAATAGTTTTAACACTGTACATCTGTAGAGAATCTACATGCTGAGAACTGCAGAGAAAGAACAAGTGGTTCCATCTGAAGAGCACTATTCATCGAATTTATACACTTTCATTTTCTAATTAATAATTTTCTAAAAATAACATATATAAAATACCATATACACATTTTTACATAGCATAACTACTATAAAGTATATAGCAGAAATTACTGCAATCAGTTTTGCATTAATATAAATTATAGCCATGATTAACATAAAGCTAATCATCTGTACATATTTTTATGTCTATGTGGCAGATACATCATGCATGTATGTGTAGTCTTCATTGTTTATTAGAACTTATATGCACATCCCATTTTCTTTACACACACAATTTAAATATTGCTGATGTTTACAAATACTAGTGACATTACTGAGCACACAAAGCAGTTGTATTAGTTACTTTGGGGAGGAGTTGTTTCTTTATCTCATATTTTCTTACGAACTGGTCTCAGCTGCTCCCTTCCACAATTTTACTCTGAGGCAATAAATAATTCAGTGTGCTAATTTGACAGATGACTCTCCAGGAGCCTCCTACCATTACTAGCACCATTAGACCATAATATGCATGATGGGCATGGACCACTCAGCAAATGTCCTTCACTTGTTTACCCCTAAAGAGCTGTGCTCTGCGCAATTAACTAATGAAGCATTATGGGCTTTTTTCCCCCTTCGCTGCTATTTCAATATATCAATGCAGATTGTCTAAAGGCAAAATATATTTTGTTTTCTTTTGGCAAATGAGTAGTTATGGGGAAGCTGTAGAACTGTCTCATGTTCCACCTCTGTGAATAAAGAGAAAACAATAAGGTGTAAAAAAAAGGAAATAATTATTAATTAATTTTTCTTTAATGATTTGCAAAGCATGTGTAAGAAATGCATTATACAAAGATGACAGCAAAATGCAAAGTTAGGTTCAGTATTATGTCAACAGAGAAACACTGAATATAGTTCAGAGCTTTATGCCACCTTTGTGACGACCAGACTCTGGATAGCTGCAAGAATCAAAAAGAGAGTGTGTTGAAATTGTAAAAAGCAAGTATTTATTAAATCACTTAAGGATAAATAATGACCTTAAAGTATGCATATGAGATGAATACTAGTATTGCACAGTATATTTTAATCTAGTATATAGATCAGAGCAACCAAATTGTGTTAAATATGTTTGCTAGAAAGAGAAGAAAACAGAAAATATAAAAAGATAAATAACAAAATTTAAAGAGAAAGCTACAAGAACACCTATTTTTGTTGGTTGTCTTATGGCATTCAAGTTTCTGTTCCATGGCAGCTATTATTAGAATCACGCTCAGCACAGAGCAAATATGAGTGTGCACAAATAAATCCACAAGAGAATCTTCCAAATTGCTACTGGATTTTCCAGGAACATATGTGGTTAAATGCATCAGGAAGGCAATTTTAAAACTGGATTTTGCCCTGGAAGAAAAGTTTGGTCTCTCTCTGAAATTTTTTTTCGTTAATGTCTCCAGTTCCTCACCTGTACATGTCAAATCTCTCTTCTCCTTAACTCTTCTATTTCTTTCCATGGCACATCCCCTGCACCTTAGTTGGTGCTTAGTTTCTAGGCATGACCTTCATTTTTCCCATATTCTTGTTCTGATGTGTGCAGTATTAATGCAGATATCACTGAGCTGCTTTGGCTGACACAGCCCACCACTGCCTATGAAATCTTTGAGTGAGATTGCACATTATACACAGCATGAGTAAAATTTTTCACAGTAAAGGAAGAAATGTAGTTGCAAGCCTGAAACGAATCCTGTCACAGGAATTTATTAGCACTATCTAATCTTTGCCTTTCTACACTTTAAAAGAGACTTGACTTTCTATGAAGACTTAATTTTATGATGTTTTCTGAAGTTTTATAAGTTCTACATTTTTTTAAACAAAAATGTTAATATCAGAAATTAAATGTGAGCACATTCCTATTATTTGTTCTGTAAAATAATTTTAATTTTATTTTCAAATCTGTGTATTTACTCACTAACATAAGGGGCACCAGCTCTTCTGAGTTTATGTGAAAAGAAGTAACTTCTTGCAGTTCCAAATAAGCTTTGTTTCTGGTCCTGTTTCTCAGGCCACTTTCTCTTTTACACTAAAATGTCATTGGATGAAACATATCCTACTATGGCCGGTATGCTGTCAGAGTGGGGTAGGGGATATATACTGTGTATACTGTGAAAGTAGAGGGCTGCACAAGAGGATGCAGTTGGTTTCAGTTACACAAACTCCCTTCTGCTCAGGGTGCAGAGAACCAGGAGAAAAGGTTGTGTACCCTTCACTCTACCCATGTTTTTCTGTCTATCACTAGCATAAAAATTATGCAAATAGTCTCTGTAGTATCCCAAGCAGATCTGCTCTGCATTTCTTTTGATCTGCTAATCTGATCAGTGGGAAGTCATAGAGCCAGAGGAAGGCAGATGAGATGGACTCCAGCAAGTGAAGCAACCAGACCCTGGCAACAGGAGGGAAAGGGGGCTCATCCTGCTCCTGAGGATGGTCTGGCACACAAGTTCTACACTTTTCAGGGAGCTGTCATTAAGCAGAATTAGCAAGTTAAAGTTCTTGATGTGTTCAAGCTCTCTAGTAAAGAGACGTGTGCAAAACGTAGAAATATGTTCCAGTTTTATCTTACTCCATCTTCTGAGTGCATATCTGCACTGATCCTATATTTATTCTACTTAATCTTTAAAACCTACTAATTTTCACAGTATTTGTTCGTTTATAGCACTCACAGCTATAAATAAATCTATTTCTGCTAAAGAAATGTAGTAGCAGTCCACTAGAAATAATTAGTCTCAGAAACAATGGAGATGTTTTTCTGCTGACACGAAGTGCTCATATGGGAGAAATATATAAATGCTTGTAAGTGCTGGGTAGTAATAATATAAGTGTTTAGAAAATATGCAAATAAGTATGCTTGTGTAAAATTTTCTGTTTCCATATAAAGTTACTCTTAGGGGCACGTGGCCTTGAGTAGCAGTTTCAAGAGCCTGATTAAGGTATTAATATGTAATTAAAAAATAAAAGAAGAAATTAAAAAGTGAGATGTTTTTCTCTTTATTTTTATAAGACAAATTTACTTCAATGAAAACTTTCCTGCCTGCCATTAAACAAGCTTTATGCTTGAGATGCAGCATACCATGGCAGGCAGATAGTAATAAAAAGACATGGGACACAGGGGACTAAGAAAAAAAGCAAACAATTTTCATTGAAAACAAGGTTTATATGGTTGTAGTGTGCTCTGTATTGTGCCAAACAACGGTATTAGCACCCCCCTAGGCCTCATGGTAAGCACTGGACATGTGGCTTCAGAAAAAAGAACCTTCTCTCATGCCACTTTCTCCCAGTGGTGCTTTGTTGGTTCACAGCAAGGGTCTGACTTCATGTCCTGATCCCACTTTAAGAGGAAGTCCAGCTCAATTCAATTTACCTCTCCGCCTTTTAGTAATGAGATAACATGCATGTGAGCAAGCCCCATGATAATGCAGAACAGATGGGCAGATTTTTGTCTAATTAGATTCAGGACAGCTTGTTTGCTTGTAGCAAAAGTGTGTATATTTTAGAGATTTCACACTTATTATAGAGACAACAGCTTAGTCAAAGACAAGGACAGAACACTCTGGAGTTTTTTCTGCTTAGCAAGGTGTAGGTCTACTAAAGAGAGCTGTTTGATAAAATTTGAAAGTATAACTGAATTGTTCTTGGCTATCATGCTCTTCATGTATTGAATGGTGTGCGCTTTGATCCTGGAAGACAACGCACCCTACATGAACTCTCCTTTTTGAACAGATCGCTAGTAAAATACAGGTTTCCAATACTTGTGTCACTTACATTTTGCAATATTTTGTCAATCTCTTTCAATCACAATGACTCTAAAGAACATTTCATTAGTCACTTCTGATTATTCTCTTAGCACATATTTACCAGTCTGCATATTTTAATATTTCCATTAGCATCCTGAAAGCATTTTGAAAGTTTGCTAGTAAAGAATTGAAATGTTCTTTGAGGGAAATCATCATTATCTGTGCTGTCATACTACCTCATGGACAGAGAGCACAAAGTGTATTAAACCCAAAATAATTTTGCAAGACAGAAAATATATTGCATCCAAGGAAACATATGGTACTGACATTCCTGCCGACCCTAATAAGGTTTCACTGCCTGCTAGTTACTCAGCTAGAATACATGTTCTATTCACATTAAGATGCAACTCAAGACAAAAAAAAGTAATTGCTATTTCTCAATGTACTGTGAGTTTGCACATGCTATATATGAGAACATTTTCCGTTCCTTACGCTTCTACAACAAACTTTGCTTTTAAAGTTAAGACTATAGGAATAGTGCCAGATTTTTCCAGTATTAATAAGATATTTAAAATGAATAGTGCTGTATAGATGCCCATCATCCTCATGAGTCATTTCTTGGAGCATCTCAAATGGATTCCTCCTGTTTTCCCTTCAGTTCATGATCTAGACATCGAGAGGTGATGAGATGAGAGTAGCCATCTTGACATCAATATACTGATGACATTCATCTGTGTATCTTGTTTTTCGCAGGAGAGACTAGCTCTACTACAGGGATCTTAGCCTCCAAACAACCACAGATGGTGTGACACCCACTACATTATTTCTGACTAGCTCATAATTAAACTGTGTAAAACTGAAGAAATGCTGGTCACAAGAGAAGGGTGACTTCGAACTGTTTTCATTTACCAATTCTCTTTTGTATTACTCTGCTGCAGTAAGAGAATTGATGCCTAAAACTGAATTTTTGTCAAATTTGGATTTTTTCCTGGGACATGGAGGTGCCTAAATTCATGATCTGCTACATTCACCCAGTGTTCCTGCTGTTGGAATGAGGTAACATTTCAGATTGTTAATGGAGCAAATTCCACTTCCGTCAGTTACGGAGTCTGCATCTGTGACCCACCTGGACTGCTGCATTACTTTAGAGGTGACAGTCTGCAAAACCCCAAAAAAGGCGGAATTAAAAGGATGCTGCAGGTTCTAAGCAGAAAACATCTGTTTCACCCAGAGTTTAATCGTTACTAGTGGCTGTTTCTACAGTGCTTTGACAAGACTTTCTTGTTGTTAATGACATCATAGTGAAAACAGAAAGAGAATACAGCAAGATTTACTCACTCTTCAAAAATCTAACCTTTAAATGACTTACTCTGTATTCTTCCTCACTGACTCTGAAAAGATGAGAGCTATCTTGACAGGGTTTATATTTTCATCAGGACTTTGTACCATTTAGGAAAATGTGATTAATTTTTGCCACAGTTTTATGGAATGAAATACTTGTTGGGTATTTCAAGCAGGAGCTAATAGTCACTTTTATCTAATTTTCAGAGGTAAAAAAAAAAAAGCTCTCAGTGTTTTGAACTCCTCTCTCTGGTATCCACCATTCTTTGTGTTATAGTTCAGAATTTTGTGAAGTACCTTCTCCAATCAAGGTTTTCTGTTTGTTTATCAGAGAAAATATCCTGCAAGAAGTAGAAAAGTAGTGTTCTTTCTGTATCATATGCTGGTTCCAGGTATGTGGCTGTATGTTTACCTTACAATTTATCAAATGCTATGTCTCACAGGAAGATATGCTTTCTCAAATTATGTGAAAAACTGAGTTTAAAGAAATATTGATTATAACAGTATTCCTGTTGAGCCTATGCTTTTCTTTTCCCTTTACTCATTTATTACTATGGACCTTCTTCCTGTAAGTGTTCACTGCCTTCTGAAATGCACATAAGAAATGCTCTCCCACAAGGTCTTTTTGTTGCCTCCTAGCTCCATAGTTCTGTCTTCATAAGCCCAAAGTCTTGCTCAGGAAATTCTGTTAAAGCTTCTCAGTAGAAGGAGCGCAAAAGATGACAGTGCCAACAGAAGTCAATGGCTGTCGAACACATGACACTTTGGAAAAGGCTAACAAATATGTTTTTTTCAAAGGAACAACTTTCAGAAAAGAACAGCTATATGGAAATATCAGTTTTGTGGTTTTGGTTCAAGCCAAGTGGGTAGGCCATCTGACTCCTGGCAGTTTATCTGTTAACCTCAGAAGGTTTCTGCTTTCCGGACATCCATGGACTTCCCAGCTCCCTGACTCCTTCCACCTTTCTTGTCCTTCTCCAGTTTTCCTGTGCCCTATGCCAAATAATTTCCAGGTAAGTGGCAGGGGAGGGCTCTGGCTGGCACTTGGATTGTGGCTCTTTTCTTGTCCCAGCTCTCAGGGCTTCCCCAGTGAAGGACCTTCACCAGCCAGGTAGGAAGTCTGCTTGTTTCCTGCCTCCTAACTTCTGTCACAGACAGCTGGCAAGTCTTCTGAGCACCTTTGGAACCAGTGAGGGGGTTTACACACCAGTTCCAAAGCACCATAACATAGCTTTTTATCCCAGCTTGTAATTTCTTCTTTTAAAGGAGAAAATAAAAATATTGCTTTTCTCAAAATTATGTTACTGTTCATCGTTCCAAAGCAGGTAATTTTACTAAAGTACTGAAGGAAAAGACACTCCTCATAGCTGAAATCTGATTTCAAATATATCGTAAATTAGCCATGGAAGCTATACTCAGAAGCAAAAGAGATGACACAGACTCATGAACCAGGGAGACGTCAGAGAATCTAATAGCAAAAGTACCAGATTGTGTGGTAGTACAAATAAACAAAGCAGGAACCTTTACTAAATCGTAAAATGTTATCGTTCAGAGAGAAGCAGCTCTAGATTAACTTGTAAAACTGTATTTCACACAGAAAAGATCTGATTTATATTCTTGCGTGGATTGTCTGACTTCAACAATATCATTCATAACTTATGATTGAAGTTTATTTCTTTATAATTTCTTTTTTGACTGGACCATCCTAATAAATTTTCTAAGTATTTTTCTCTTTTCTTTATACATTTCATCTACTGCACTTCTAGTGCATTTTGCATTTAATAACAGTTGATTGGGATAGGCCACATGGGAAAACGCTTGTGGTACTTTGTATACATCCAGATTTTCTGCTTTACCCACATGTGACAAAACAGGTTACGCTAACTGGCTTCCTAGAACCTAGAGATTTAATTTCATTTGAGCTTTTTATTCCTTTGGGACAGTGTTATCAATGCTTGAGTGACCTGAACATATTACTGCCTGACTCTTAAATTTTAGACTATAATTAGGAATTGCTTACTTTTTATATTATTAAATATTTAAGTCTAAAGCAGTGGCTCTCCGAAGTAGTCAGGACATGTTCCTTTCTTCCCACTGTAACTGGTCTGGGACTTCTCTAATAGGCAGCAGAAACCTTGTGCTGCTGCAATAATTATCATACTGCCTTTGTGGAAGAAAAGTGTAATTCAGGAATGAACACAGCCTAGCTCTGAGCTTGGGGATAATACAAACTACACCAAGGCAACTGTATGAGCATGAGCTAAAGGAATCTAGAAGTGCTGAAGAGGGGAAGAAATAATCAAGCGCTGAATTATATGGTCCTTAATAGAGTAGTCTCTGTCACAGCTAATTTTGTATGTGAGAAGGTGTTAAAACTTTGAATGCTTGCGAAACTCTGTACAAATATCACGGTCAATTAGTTAACACTATCCAAAAAACAGGTCATGATACACTGTGAATTATTCCATGTTGTTCCATCACAGAATTAGCCTGATTCTGATTGGATATGAATGAGTCCAGGTCTTAACATAAGAAAGCCTGATACAAAATAAATTTGATTACAATGGGAAGCTCCGGAGTTTCTTTTCAAAATAAGCACCCTTTTTTTTAACAGCCAACACAGTGTTTGTCGTTTGGATCCTATCATAATTGAAGCCTTGGGAAATGCTATAGATTCAGAGAAGCAGAGAGACAAAAGGAAAAGTACAGTATTTGTCGACTATACCACTAGTGAACACGTAGTCAAATATAAAGGGCTGGAAATTGCTTCTGGATGGTGAAGCTTTACATAATTGTATTTCACATTAATCTTATTTTATTTTACTGTTCACAATTAGGAATTTTGCAGCCGTAAACATGTGAAATTAAAACCATAGATGATTTCTTAATTGTGCAACTCCTCAGTACTCAATTAACATCGCTTTCCTTTCCCCTAACAACGATGTAATACTCTACTAATGAAAAACAGGGCTTCTTTATTTGCTATGGCCTTGGGGTCAATTATCAATTTATCATTGTGTCCTGCAGGTTTAAAATAAAATACTCTGTGCAGTGTAACCATTGTACAAAATTGACATTAAGTAGATTCTGCAAGTATGGACTTCATAAAAAATACAAAGAGTGCTGCCTAAAAGGGTTCTAGTCCTATAAATTCTATTAGGTTTCCTTTAATATAAGACAGTAGGAAACTGCAAAATTAATTTAAAGGGTTTATTTTTCCTTTTAATATCTTTATATGTTCTGTACTAGAATATTCAAGAAAAAGCTAAATTAAAAATAGCTTCTGTTGTATTTTAAAGATTTCCTATGATTCCAGACTTAGCCTTGGTAATAAAAATGATGCTGTTACTATTAGCGAATGATGAATCTAGAGCCTCTATCTTATGACTGTCAAATACTGCTATATATTCATGTATTCATAAGTCAATGAAAAATTACTTAGATCTGTGAAGCATTAAAAGCATACTATTTAAATGAGACAAGCAGAAAGTAATTAATTAGAAATAAAATTTCTTATTAAAGCAAAGACCTGATCAGGAAGTTCTCTTACTGTAAAAACTCCATCCCTGTAAGGTGCAGAACTGACCTTTCTTTGTTCAGGTCTGGTCTAGGAAGGTGGATTGGCGTGTGCTACTACACGGAACTTGGGAAAAGCAAATGAAGAATTCAGCACGTTCCTCATTCCCATCACTTGGATGCTGCTTCCACAAAGAGGTGTTCCCAGAACTAGGTCTTAGTCTTGTTGGCCAATGCTGAATCTTTGCAGGACATTTCTTAATGGTGACATTAAGCCTGAGGTCCATATTTCAGCACCTAGCTTGTTGCTGCATATCTTCATCCAAAATTCTTCTCATCTTTGTTTGGTCTGGGAAGAATCTAATTTCAGCCCTCTTAAATCTCAGGACAACCTATATCTCCTTTTTATTTCTCAAGACAGCAGAAAAAACTGATCGTCGCCTTAGAGAAGAGAAGCACTAGGGAGTTTGGCTCAGGACTGAACGTTTGGACCTGACCCTATTAACATTTTCCCTCTGCTCTTTCCTCTTATTGATGAGCCCCTGCCACTCTATCCAGCCTATCTTCACACACTTGCATAAAACACTTGGGTAGTCATGCTTAGACAGCTGGTGAAATATCAGCCCAGTTTTGCCACCAGTGTGAGTGTCACTGCCTCTCTCTCCACTGCACGCTGAGCCATTTACTGGTGAAGGTGTTTTTGCACCTGAGTCAGGGGTGCTCTCCCAGCTGTGTCAGAGATGAAAGACAGAAAGTGATAGGACTTTTCTCATGCCTTTCTTTTTCCACTTTCCTATTTCTAATCTTGGAGCCAACTTCAATTAATCCTGCTTTCCTCATACTCACCTGGGATGCTTTCCTGCCCCTCCATTATGCTATGGCTAACTCTCAATAAACTCAACAGCAGCCACACGTGTGCAAAGAGGTGGCAGAAGACAGAAAATGCTGAGAAGTAGTTTTTCACACCAGACAGGTCTTCCCCACCATAATCTCATACATCTAATTCAAGCCTCTTGTGACAACAAAAGCTTGAAGTGTATATCAATATTTTCATTCCTGAAACTAAACCAGCAAATATCACAAGAGGAGAGTAATTTTTCAACTGGCGCCTTCTTCTGTGGCAGCACACAGGGTGGCATGACTGAGATATGGCCTGTTTAATTGATTAGTGCACTTGAGAGAGGGCTGGGTATGGTCCAGTACAGATCATTCTAAACATTGATAAATTACCACCTCTGAGTGCAATGGTTGAGGTGGGACCACTGCCCTTTGACAAACCAGAAAATGAAAAGATTACTATTGGATTCTATTGACTTGTCTGGTTAGAGCAGTTGTGCTTCTTCCCAAAGGTTAATTGGACTTGAACTCAAGAAATTAAGAGGTCAGCTGGGGTCACAGTGACAGCAGGCAAACTTTTAACTTACCACTAATAATATTTGTCAGGGAAAGGACATGCTGGAGTTCTTTAGGCTTGGCACTGCTCAAGGATTTGCTATAAAAAATAGTTGTTTGTCTACATTATTATATAAGCAGTAGGTATATATGGTAAATACGTTCATTAACATTCTGATTTTCGTCAGATACTGTAGCTGAAAGATCAAGAGTATGACTCGTGGCTCAGTCTGTTGTCATAACTTGCATGGATATATCATGATGGATCACAAAAAATTTCCTTTTAGAAATGTTCAGAAATTTGACGAAAATCGGCCTGAAAAAAATCAGTGTGTATAATGTCTGTGGCACAGTTTTAAAGTTTTTACTTTGGAAATTCTTATATTAACTTCATTATTTTCTTGATTTTGTGAGTCTAATTCTTTCTGGTTTTGTAAGTGAAGATTAAGAGTAATTCTAGTAATTCCCTAATGTTTTGTTGGTAAAAAACCAGCATTAGCTAGGAGAGGATTGAGCTCTATATTATGGAAGGAGGAGAGAACTCCAAAATAACTTATTGGATTTCCTTCTTCTAACTATTGTAAAGGTGGTACCGTATGTCCTTCTTTAACATATTTTCACACTTTTTAAATGATACGATTTACATACACTTCCACACCTATGATTTTCAGTCTCTGTGTATATATAGTGGGTAAGTGTATGTATATACACACCCTTCTTTTTCAAAAGAAGTTATATACTGTTTTTATTTCAAGATAAATAGCATTAATACTATTTAGTGAAAGGTCAGAATTATACTGTGATGTGACGTGCATTTTTTTCAGTTTATCAGGTTAATGGGCCAATTTTTTTACTTCATCAAATTTACCCTTAGTACAAGAAGAGAATAGTATAACTCAGTTTTGTGGCCCATTGCTTTGAAACTAACATAATACTGTGCTGACGAATTTCCCTGGATATACCTGCAGCGCAGGCAATGAAAGAGTGAGTTGAATCTCATGCAATTTGACAGCATTCCATTGAGAAAATTGTCCCAGAGATTTTCAGATAATTCTCTGAAGAGGCAAAAATGTTGTAAGATGAAGTTAATTAAGGAAGAGTATGATGCTCACCTGCAGAGATTGCTTCATTGTGTATACAGCCAAAGAGACACCTGTGTTTCGAGGACTGACTGATTCTTTTTCATTCGTGTACCAAGACTTTTTCTCCATGACTGATACAGGCAGACATGACTAAAACTAACAGAAGCTGGGGACAAAGCAGGTAGAGATGCTAACAAAGAGCCACTCATTCTCCTTCTGTCAAACTGAATAGTAAATCTTATCTACAGTTATACTTTCTACACACCTCTAGAAATGTTACAAAACCAGGCAGTGGAAGAAAAAACGGGCTGGGGAAAAAAAAAGGCTGATAACTAGAAAGGCGTAGATTGCATTTGGACTTTAGTAGTGACTGCTATGGTACCAATTAGAATAGACTTTTCTGGAATTCTAAAAGTGCCTGAAGAATTAGTCTATCAACACTTGGCCTTTACTTATTAACTGCAAACCTAAGGAAAATATTTTTTTCAATTAATGGTTTTAATGACTTTTTCAGTAAAGGCTTTTCAAAAGTGAGAAAATAAGGACCCGCAAAACAGGCAGAGAAAATCAAGTCTGAAGATATTTGTTAGAGAGGCACCTTCAGGCCCCTCACATACCTGGACTTAAGTCGATGAAGTGCAGACTAAATGGAACCAACTGATTTGATGAAAAGGTCTTTATGTCAAAATAAAACTTGTGTATCTCTTTCTTCGAATACATACCCACAGGAGAGCAGGCCACATGCAAGAAGTACAAAAACAGCGATATATGAGAAAATTTTTACGCAATCTGAGACACATTCACTTAGGAGCAACATTCCTGGGGAAAAGATTTAAAGAAACAGCTACAAAAACCCACTTTAAAAGCTGTGCTCATAGACCAGAAGATTGGCTTCAGCATGGAAAAACAAGAGCCTTACTAAATCATTTATAAGGAGGGAGTTTTGATATGATTTTCTTCACAGACACAAAACTAACAAACGATCAGGTAATAATCATATTACAGTAAATATTTTTATTCAGTGAGTAGGCACCAAATGGATTAATGGTTTGGTTTTTAACATAGAATTTCTTCTGACATTACTTATGAATTAGAAAACTTGAACAAAAAATCAGTATAAAAAGTCCTTGTAACTGCAATAAGCCTATTCGAGTGGTTAATGTTACTCACATTATACAATATATTATAACAAATCACAGAGGGGCATGCAATAGCACTTCTGAAGAATCTCTTCTATGACCAGAATCACAAATACACTACCTGTGTCTTGAATTTTGCCATTCATAGTTATGCATTGTTTATTTAATAAAGAAGGCTTTTTTGAGAATATTCAATATTGTCAAGCTTTCAGCACATACTGTTTGCCTCTGTTTCTGATGTCATGCTCTTCAAAATATATAAGCAAGACGTTTTTTACAAAAAGGATGGTGAAACACTGGAACAGCTTGCCCAGAGAGGCAGTGGAGGCCCCATCCCCAGAAACATTCCAGGTCGGGCTGGAGGTCCCATCCCCAGAAACATTCCAGGTCAGGTTGGACAGGGCTCTGAGCAATCTGGTCTAGTTGAAGATGCCCCTGTGCACTGCAGGGGGGTTGGGCTAGATGACCGTTAAAGGTCCCTTCCAACCCAAACCATTCTATGATTCTATGATCATGCAAGGTATCTAACCCAGCACCTGTCTTCATTGCTCTGAAAGAAGCTTTTAAAGGTGTCTTATATTCTTTCCACAGTATTTATGATGAGATGACATATACACTTCAGTTTCATTTCTAAAGTAGAATGCAGGAATATTCCTTATTTCCGTTGGGGTTATTCACATAGGAAGGTGCCAAACATCAAGAGAAAGAGTGGGAAATATATAGCCTTTAGCTAGCTCTATATGGTAACATTAAATTTGAAAAAAAGTCTGTTAAAAGGATTAGTACTCCAGTTCCTGAGTTATAACAGTTTCTCTGTGTTTAGAGAAAAATCGTGTTATGGCTACACAGGGAAAAATTTACAGAAGTATTCTCATTATATCAAATTGTCTCTGGGTCAGCACTTAATGTAATTTAGCTTTGGGAAGAAGTAGACTTCCTTTAACCTAATTTTCTATTTGGGAAGTGCAGTAAAACAACCCTGCTGGAACGGGTCCATTAAAGAGTGGAAGAAAATAGTAGAGCAGCAATGCAACTAAGAAATAGAATTCTTCCATTCAGACAGTATAAGAAATTTTCCTGTATTTGGTGCTGGCATTGCTGGGTCTTATATTAGGAGGAATTCAACATCTTCAAATAAAAACACTGGCAATTTGTAAGTCTTGATATTAATAGAAACAAAGCTTTTTTGTCACATTTTCTAAATAAGAACCAAGATTAGAAATTTTCAAGGTCTACCTATCAGAAATTTTTTCTAGGTTTTTTTATAAATAAATCCGAAGTGGTACTCTCCTATTTTTCTGAGTAATATTTTTCTACAGAAATTTGGTGAATGATTTAACTTGTCAAAGTAAAACAGCGTGTTGCATCATACGAATAGCATTTAGTGACCAAATTATGTCTCCTGAAAGGGATCTAGGAGACAAAATTAGCTTGCATGCACATAGAAAAAAAAAAATCTCTTTATGTATAGTTTAATTACTTTGACAAATCTTCCACAAACAGCAACAAAAAAAGATTTTTTTTAAAGCTTTGTACAATTTAGTTGTACAAGTATGTTTGAATTAAAGAAAGATAAAACAACCATAGCAGCTTGTGAATATTCTGCCTATGTATAACAGGCTTTCTCTTGACTGAAAGAACTTTGCTGCTGATGAATAGTAATGAAGAGTTTTTGTAAGTAGTTATTTAATGTGACTTATTTTACTGTCCTTTTTTGATTAAAATTAGAAGTCTCCACAATAAAAGAATGTTCCTTCATCCTTTCATGAAGGACATTTGGAGAAATTTTTTGAAGAATTGACTTCCTTATTTCCACCTTTTCCGTTTTTCACATCCTGTCTTCTTTTCTCAGTTCATGTTACCTCAGACTTTCCTGAGTGCTGGTCTCGTGTTCAGACTCAGGTTCAGACAAGTGAAAACTGCGTTGTTCCACATAGTTTCAGTTGGTCCATTCAGAATAAACATTTCTTAGTGCACTTAAACAAAATGAAACAAATATGTCAGGGATTGTACTGTGAGCGGTGGCAGTGTAGTCAGAAAGGAAAGTTAAATCAAGATCTTAATCATGCTATTCTTATAATCTCTTCAGATATCTTGTATAGTTTTGACTTTGCAAACCAGATTTCCAAGTTACAGGTTCAGGATTGTTTTCATAGTCAAATGCCATTAACATTTATAAGCTGCCTGAATGTATAGTGACACAAAGGAAAGAAATTACTAAAATTATTAATAAATATAGCAATAGCCACGGGCCTACTGTCCAACTTCGAGCAGTAGAGTCAGGTATAGAAGTTCACCAAACCTAGCCATTGTGAAAGTTTCATGAAATGTTTTTAAATCTAAACTGAGATTAATAGTACTATACAAAAGGTAAAATACAGCCGTGGTGCCATAGAAATGCCATGGTGAAAGACTACATGTGTGTGCTGGTGCTGGTTCAGGGTCTCCCAGCACACTGGTCCTAGCCTAGCCACACATTCAGTGGCAGAGAATGGGGTTTTCTTCGCGCTGAGGAGCCCATGACTAGTTGAAGCATGCACAAGGGGTAGGCCTGTGCCTCAGTCTGGTGAACAGGAAACTACTTTAACCATTTTGCTTTGAAATACCTAGCAAATATCACTTTAGTGATATCATGATTACATGCCAATGAAATAAGGAGAGAAACAAGCTTTATAACTGAGCCCATTCTGATAATATTGTAGGGTTATTCTTTCATATTGTCCAAGAACAGGTTTAAATATTGGTGTTATAATCCTCAATTCACAAAAGAGAAAAAAAAGAAATCAGTAAGGGTGTGTTTCTCCTGAAGAACAAATAAAACCTCACTGCCTCCCATGGTTTACTCAAGCAAAAAGACAAATCCTTGCTTAAATACTTTGCTGTAGTCAAGATGTTAGTGACAATACATAAGGTAAACTTAACATGATTTAAAATATTCTTACGGGTGACTTTCAATCAGCCTGATAGAGCATATATAATTGTATAATTTTTCTTATTCTTTCAATAGTTTCTTTATTGGTTTGGGTGGATAGATTCCCTTTCTATCTACAGTTAAAATTCGGTATTTGGAGCAGTTATTTTTATACAGAGCAGTAAATATTTTAGTGACCTTGCATAACATCCATCTGAATGAGTTATTTCTAATCGGATTTAAAATGCAAAAGCATTTCGGGCTGAATTTTTTAAAAGTCTCTAGGTGCTAGATGTGTGTGCCATGCGGAACGCAACTGAAATCCAGCCTGGAGTAGGACTTCTTCTCAACCTGTGAAATCCTAATATTAAAGACAAAAACATGATTATGGCTATACTGATTCAGACCACAGGTTCAGGAAGTCTAATACTCTCCAAAACTGGACAGGCAGACCTAGTGTCTATGACAGTAGCTACCGGTTAGCTGTGTGAGGGGTGACCTTTGGAGCAAACTAAATGGAGTCTCCAGCACTTGAATGCTTTTCTACGCTGCTCTGGCTTATGCTAGTTGGTAGTAGTGCGCTAGAGTCTATTTGTCTGCTGTAGTATAATGTGGCTGGATTTTTCCCTCTTGTTCATCTATTTCTGGTCCTGGCTCCAGGAGTCTTTTGGAAGTGCACTGTGTCAGTCCTGCTTGGTGCTTAATTCCTTTTGTCCCTCAGCATGAAAATCTCTAATGGAAGAAATTCCTTGGTATTTGCTCCTTTTACCCTGCTAAGAGGCAGAACCAAGGAACATGATTTTGTGTGTATCTTCTCAAACAACAGGTTCCGATGAAACTGGAAAGACATTTTTACAAATTTTTAAACAATCTTTTGTTTTCATATTCCCATTTTCCATCATCAGAATACCTTTTGAAAACTACATGGAAATTGAAAATGGATTTTAAAATACATTTAGACACATGTTTTTTGTTGTATATTGTATTCAGCTTGTATGACTTTTGATTAATTTTTTGAAGTTTGGGGATGGGATCCATATATAAATTCATAAATATCCGAGCAAAACACTAGTAAAGTTGCTAGACATCTAGAAAAGGTAGATGTTATCACTATTCAAAGTATTTTCTGAACGTTTAACACTCAAAACGCCAAAAATCGGTGGGGAGCATTGCAGTCAAAACTTTTCTGAATAGCTAGTCACTTATTAGAAGATCAGGGTAGGTTTTGGAAATCTTGGCTTAGAATGCAGGAAATACACACTGAGTTTACTGACCTAGAGACGAAGCCTACTCCAGTCCTTTATTTTTAGAATGGAAACTTCTCCTGGCTATAAATCTCCCTTACCTGTTGCAACAAAATGTATTACAGTCGTTCTGGAAATGTTATAGAGAACTCACTGGCATTAATAGCTATTCTTCCTGAGGAAAGACTTCCAAATCTGCATATCGTGTATATTCCTGAATAGTATCTCTGGCAAAATTTCTGGGTTTTAATTCATTCTCCCTCTAAGCAGAGGTTTATTGCCTTTCCCTTTCCCAAAAGATATGTATTAAAAAATTAAGAGCTATATTAAAAGTTTTTCCTTTCTTCCAAAGGCACTTCAGTACTCCCATGGCAAAGTGTTTCTTGAAGTGCTGCCTGTCCTGGTGCCAGCCATACTGTTTGCTTCTCAGGACAGAGCAAGGCAGACGGAGCTGGCAGGACAGTCAGGGAATGCTTCTTTTTGGCTCTAAGTCTTCCTCTAGTGCCAAGTGCAATCAGATTGTTGGCATGTCATTTCAATCTGTCAGCATACCCAGAGAGATACTCAGTCACCCGCGAGGAAATACCTTGTGTGTTGGCAGAGGATGTCCTTTAACAACACCCAGTCACTCAGTCAGGCAGCCTAAATGGGGCAGCAGGCAGCACCTTCACACCAGTGTGTGCTAACTGAGCTCTCTGTTGATGTGCCTTGACCTCGTAAGAAGACACAGCTAAAAGGCCAGGGTGAAGAGCAGAGAAAGGCCAGCCTTGCCTTGTCTGCTAAAAACGGCAGCTTCCTTTACTCCACTCAGTCAGAAACAAACAGATTTTATACATGTGTGGGTGTTTGCGTGAGTGTATATATATAGATACGTATAAAAAAATAAAACTACCTGCACAATTTCCTTTTTGCAGTATGGGAATGTAACCACTAGATGACACCAATAGATAGTTCCTATAGACCTGCTTTTTTATTCTTTATTCATGTGCCTGTTCAAAAGGTGACATTCTTGCTGAGATTGTAATTAAGATTACAGAGGTACCAAAATTAAGTGATCAGGCAAGTATTAATAGTTACCTTACTTTAATATTACCAATTACTGTCCTAGAGTGCAAAGAGCTTGGAAATTATGACCATTTGGACAGTGGATCTCAAACATTACCTCTCCTTCCCTGCTGTGTGTACCTTTAATTGGCTATTACAGAAGCATCATTTGTACTGCCACAGCCTCTGTCGGTGCTCCTACAGCAAACTTCCCAGTTGCGGGGGCTTACAATTCATCTCCGAGAATCCACCCAAGGTGAAAATTTGGTATTGTCAAACCTCAGCACAAGAACACATGTTTATAGGAGGCCAGAATGAATGGGTTTACCCATCTCTGCTAGTTTCATCATTCTCTCAAAATGAGCTAAAGCTACAGGGTTTAATCTTAAGAACAAAAAAACATTTTTCCTTCCTCAAACAAGGTCATAATTGATAATTTGATACAAACTTCTGAGATTCAGGTTTTGGTAATGGAAAAGAAGAAGCAGGTTTGAAACTATTCTCTTATGTTTTTATAATAATTGACAGTTACACTACAGTTTCAACAGAAAAAAAATTGTAAGTATACAAGGCTGACAGGTCTGCATGGGTGTCACATTAGCACAAAATGCCTAAATTTCTAAGTGGTGGACAGAAATTTAGTCCCATGTGTCTGTGTATAAATTCATAAAAACATCATAGCATGACTAATGTCACCCATTAATGTCAATTAGACACGTAGACACTGCTTGATAATACAGGCAGTTGGCTTGCTCATATGAAAATATGCAAATCTTAGGGAAACAGCACTCTTCAAATGTTTCTAGCACCTCTTTCTACCTCTCGCTCCCTATTTCCAAGTAATAATATAACTAAACAATAACCTTTCACTGAAAGCAGTAATTCATGAACATACACTGGTTTAGAACGACAAAAAACCTGAAGAGTATTTTGTCTCATATGAACCTTTTTCAAGTATATTCATGTGTTTCATACTCCTAAATATTATTACGAAGAAATTTTAACGAAGGTTGGTCATCTTTAAAACTTTAACTGTTCCCCACTGCGTCTATTGGGGTCATCACAGTAGTGAAAACAATTGGAAGACCGCACTTGTGAAGATGTTACTGGTGAACTCTACATATATAAGCAACAACAGAGAATACAGCATAAACTGTTATTGAGCACAGTAACTGTAACTGGGATTTTTAAGTTGATTTGTCTTTGTGATGAGGCAACAAACTTAAATCTCACTGACGCAGCCTCTCATTCTCAGCTTGCCTGAGTGGCTCAAAGCGGTTGCTGTCATCACTGCCTTGTGGCCAGCTCTGAGATTGGAAATGTACAAACAGCCACCCAGTGTCTTGCCCCTGCACAGGAGACACCTGCCACGGAGGCAGCCCTAAAAGCTGGGTGCTGGAGAGGAACCCACTGCCTGGCCCAGACCAGGAGCTACAGAGAGACACCCACTCCCTATAGGTGCATGACCTACAGAAATCCTAGCACCACCTGTGTCATAGGTGTAGGTGTTGGTCTGAGCTGAGCAGTCTGTCCAGTTGGCTGCTGTAGTGTCATCACCAGCCCAGGGCTAAAACAAGGGCCAGTGGAAAAAATAAATCAGTGAGTGTATGAAAAGGTGAGAAAGAAAGCCAAGTCATCATGCAAGCAAATAAGAAGTGTTAAAAGGAGGGATCACATGGCCCTTGGATGTGATTGAAGAAATAAAGTCCTACTGCCCAGCATGAGCTCCTTCTGTAAGACAAGGACCTTGCTTTGGGACCACGGTTTCTGAAAACACACGAAACACCCAGCAGCTTTGGTGTTACACTTAAGAAAGTCTTTGTTTTCCAATGACTTTATGAAAGGGTGGCTTGTAAAATGTCTTAAGATTCTTCAGAATAAAGTGGAGAATACATGTGAAATATAACTTCTATGTGATTGCTATAGCTGTGACTACAAGGACTCTGCAAATATTAGATTGTGAGTACTTGAATAGAAAAATTGACACACTCATTCGTTTCTTATAGATAAGACAGACTTGACCTGAATATTTTTTTTACAAAAACACATTGAAATACTTACTGGAAAAAGTCATGGTGGTCATGATTTTCATAGAAATAGAATGTCTTATTTGCTTGATGCTTGATCTTGTTTTCACTCATGGAAATAGGGTCCCATTTTCATGTGGAGCAAAGACAATTGTGAGTATAAACTTCACATATTCTGTTTGACTCTGAGCTGTTAAAAATCCTACCAGTTCTGTCTTCACCAGTCTTACAGGCTGTTCAAATTGCCTCATACAAATCTAATGGTTTTCCTCATACACAGAATGTATTGTGTGGCAGGCACAGAAATCACAGTTTCTGCCAGGTAAAGTGTATGTCTGATCAGATCGCTGTTCCACCTTTAACAGCTTTTTATTGTAAAAACGTTGTGAGCAATATACTATCAGGTAAGACCCACTTTTTAATTGTTGTCTTTTCAAAGTAAACTATGGAAATCATTTTAGACTTAAACATTATTTTCTAGGGAATAATCTTGATGTCTATTAATACTTTTAAATTTCTACAATATTGTTAAAAGTGAAAACTTTAACAGCCTGAGAAAAATCATGAAATATTTTTTTTTAATTGTCAGAGATTTCATGTTGGTAGAGGCATAAAAGTGATTATTTTGCGGGGCTGTAGACATAAATATCAACATTAACAGACTTCTTATGGTGTGCTATTGCTTGTATACAACAGCGATGCATAGGCCATGACATTTTCCAGCAACTTGCAAAAGATGTAGGAGACATGCACAGATAAGAATTCTCCTAGATATTTTAATTTTTTTTGCTTTCTAAGCATAATAAATAAATGCTGGTATCAACAATCTAAAGTGCTCAAAATCTGAAAGTTATTTCTCAGAAATCAGGACATCTGCTTAGAAGTCATGAAGATTCTGGTGTTCTTCAAATCATCATATTTGCCAGGTTCTTCTCATCTGCTGTCTACATTCTTCGTGTTAAAGGACACTCTTTTCACAGTTTCAATATTTTTGCAGAACTGTGAGGTTTAAACATCTACATGTTTTTAAATCTTGAGTTTTTATTAAATCTTTTCAGTCTGGTAATTAAGACTGTTAAATATATAATCTAAAATACAAATTCCTGACACAAGTACAAGAGTTGGGTCGCTGGTGTGAGAAGCATTTTTAGAAGTTTGTGTGTGAGCCAAGACATCTGGATTAGGATTAATCAGTCTTAGAAGGTTGCAAGGCTTTTAGTTTAGTTTTGTGTTTTAATTCCACTAAATTGCCTTGATGTGCTACAGAGTTGTTCATTCACATCAGCTCCTCCCTATCTGGGGCTGGCTGCCCCTCTCCTTGTCTAAGACAAAAGCTACAACTATGAATGTACAGTTACCGTTGCAAAGTACATAGCTCTGAAACTAACACTTCATGCTCACCCCTAGGACCATATGTTTAATCAGCTCCTCCCTAAAACCATATAACTTCCATTCTAGTATTCAGACAATGTTATTAGGTGTAGTTGTAACACTAATTAAGTTAGAGATTATCATTAATAATAATTATTATAAGAGCTTTTGCTAGTCTAACAATATAAAAAATGCAAGATTCATGGGGAGAAATATTCTCTTTTTTTATGAGCCACCTAATACAGATGGAAAAAATAAACCAGGACACACAAGCCTTTATTAGACCTGAAACAGAAGAAACAGATTTCAAAGCTAACCTTAATTTGTCTCGATCTTGTTTTGTATTAGCACCTACAGGCAGGCATAGTGGAGATCCACTGTGCAAAGCACTGTACAAACAGAAAAGAAGAGACAGTTCCTGCTCCACTGAGCTCATAAGCCAAACACTGAGCAGAGGAAGAGCAGGAGGGCAAACAGGCATACAAAGGTGGAGCTTTAACAGCTCATTAACAGAGCCAGAGAGGAACTCATATCTCCTGGTCTGCAGTTCAGGCCCAAATTACCCAGACCATATTTGAAACACAAATGGCAAGTTACATTTCCTCCCTCATAACCCTTAACAGGAGAGACTTACATGTATGAAGGTCAAGGTGAACCCTGTGTATGTCACTGAGCAGGGCCCGGTTCTGCAAATCACTTATCCGAGCTGCAAATTTACTCCCCTGCAAACTCATGGAAGTCCACTAGCGGAAATACAGTGAGCCCCATGGAAAAGAAACAACTGACGCGAAGAAGCCCTTAATCTGGAGCTCATTTTCACTTGTTTTATAAACACATACCATAGTTCTGGAAATACTCAGGCAGCATTTTCACTTGATGATTACTAATAGATCATTTAAAATTAGCAATTTGAAGGACTTGATATATCAGAAAGTAGGTTAAAAATAATGTAATCATCTAATTTCCTTTTTTCCCTATTTTGTGATACAGATATTTCTTTATTTTTTCTCCATTTACAGGTGCAGAATTAAAGAACGTGTTCACTCACTATATTATTGATGCACTTAAGTGGAGTGTTCCAAAGCGTATAATTACCGTGTAGGCTTATGGCCCTGAAGTAGATTGGGATAGTGGTGCTGCATATCCATGATTTGAAGGACATACAGTGATGATTATAGAGGCAGTACTCTACATCCATTCCAGCCCTTTTGTGTTTAGCTTGTTGCCATGGCAAATAATTGGATAGAATTTAAGCCACTTTCTTCCAAGTGGGAAATTCATAATTTTACCCTTCACCTAATTTTGAACATACTTTTAAAGAATCTTAAAGTTTCTGCAGGAATGGAATACAGACATGTTACAAAAAACCAGATTTCTACACGTGGAAAACCACTTCATTTGCAGGTTTCTTTCTTTTTTTTTTTTTAATTCCTAAAGAATCATGTCTTTAAACAACGTGATAGAGCAAAATGTGAGCCTCAGGAAAGCTCAAGAACGTTTGAACCCAGAGAGACAGGAAACCTGAAAATGAATGATCAAATACAGTTTGCTCTAGCCTTTAGTATCAATTAGAAACAGAGGGATAATTTCACCCAGTCCAATTTTCCAAATTTATTTAGCCCAAACCTTTTTTAAGCCTTGCAAATATTTATGGTGTTTAGTTATGGTTCATGGTAATCATTTATCACAACCCTTTTTTAGTGTGTCTCTTTTTCTGAAGACATGGATTAACTTTCCAAAAGATCCTCTGTGATTTCTCATCAGTGCCCCTTATATATAGTTGTAGCTGAATCAGGGGTTTATTATCTTAAAGACTGGGCACCTCAACTGTAAAACCTCAGCAAACATTGCACAGCACATGGCAATGCAGAAAAATCCAAAGCTCCTCTGCTCACTGTAATATTTTGCAGTGGGGATCTCTGAAGGAACACAGAATACAAGAAATGGGTCTTGTCCCATTACATTACTTCTGAGCGTGGCAAGAGCCATCCTTGCCTTCTTGCCTTAAAGCAAGCAGTACTCTAAAGGGGCAAGAAAGTACACCTGTTCCTATAACACATACCTAGGGAAGGCCATGGTTGGATTCAGCCCATTTTCCTTAGGCAGTTGATTTGTGGTTATTTTTTTAAGGAAGCAGCACTCCTAAAATAAGCACTTTTTTTTGACATTAAAGAAGTAGATGATGTTGATCCATCTGAAGAGGGTCATATCTGCCTACATTTTCCACGCCTAAAATAGATGGGCAGGATAGCTCCGGAGGCCTTCAGAATGACACCCACATCTTCTTTAGTTAGAAAGGAAACCTAAGGTCTTCTTTGCTTTGTCATATGTTTAAACCTTAAACAACTAATTTTCTTAGCAGGGCTGAGCAAGTTGGACTGCAATTGTGCTTGTAATGTGTGGGCCAGGATAGTATGCCTGACCTTTCTGTCTTTCTAATTCTTGTCAATTGTCATAGTAATAACTCTGCGTCTAGTCTTCACAAAAATCAGAAAACTGATATCATGTTTTCCATTTGTACTTCTAATTTTCAAACTTCCTAACAAATTAGATTGTGGTTTTTTTACTCCTTTGACAGAAGTATTAAATCCAAGATTAGAAAATACAACCTTGATACTGACACTGAGTAAGCCTGGATAATTTAGGAATTAAGTCAATTGAAGGATTTAAGATTTAAGGCTAATTCTATAAGCAAGATAATTTCTTTTATTTTCTATTTACAATCTTCATTCTGTATATTCAGTATGGAAATTCAGGCCCAATGGTTTTTTGAGATCCCCCAATGCTGAACACCTACAGAACAATATAAAAATGGAGATATAAATTTTAATTAAAATGTGTTCCAAATGTATTCACCACAGCTTTTTCTTTTTTTTCTGATTTTTTGCAATGTTTTTTCTGTTTATCCTTGACTGAAATATTCAGCATTGAATTAATGAGTTATTTTTAGTAGTGTCTTACTATTTACAAGTAGTTAACAGCAGGCATATTTTTTCAGTCTGGAACTTCGTAATAAATTCTATTTTTAAAATGTTGACCTGCTTAAAATCTAGAATAAGGGGACTTTCCCACTGACTTGTGAGCTAATCAACTTTAGGGCATCTTCTATGAGTCTCTTGTGTGTGCTGGATTCAATCCACATTTTCCTTTCTTCTTCCTAGCCCAGAGTATACAGCAACAAATTTGTTGTACCTGTATATCTCTAATGAGGACACTTCTCTGCTTTTAAATTTACTATATGGAGAAATCAGAAGAGAAAATGTGGAGTACTTTTTGGCCTCTCTGTAAAAAAAATTTCAAAACTTCTTTTTTAATGAGTTTGGAATTAGTACATTGCTGCCTTTCTGAAGATGTATTGTGGTTTCGATGAGGCAAAAGCAGTTAGTACCCTCTTTTTGTTGAGTAGAACTATGATTATATTCTGTAAACAGAGGATGTGCTGTCTTTAACTGCATATTGAAACAGCTTGAAATGAAATCTAAGTTAACAGCAATTTTATTACTCAGAGACAGTGGCAGCTAAATGATGTTACCATAGGTGAACAAAGTCACTGATATTCTTCCTGAAGAAATGCAGAAGAGACAGAAAGTGTATTATCCTGGTAAAAAAACTATTTCTCCAAGAAGTAAATGTCCATGCTTAACAAATTTTAGTTAGTGGGAGAGATGGAAGACTAACATACTGAAAAGGGAAAACAAATACAGAAGGAGAGAGAGAAAAGAAAACATAAATACCATTACTAGTGCTAGCATTCATAGTACATTACTACTACACTCCTCTGTGAATGGCAAAGCACAAGGTGTGGGATGAATAAAACAACTAGACTAGCAGTGCCTCATCATATTATGCATATCTCTCTTTCTTCTGAGTGGGTTAGGAAAGGTTATTTCATTCCTCACCTCTTGAGTCAGCCTCTGAATGGAACACTTCCACAGACTGAGAGAAGACACCAAAGGAGGGCACCTGTGTCCATGCCACAGAAAAATAATCTAAATGTTCCCAGTATTTTCAGTACCATCATAACAAGAAAATAATTGCAATTAGCAGAGTTCATGACAAGTGGAAAACCTGGCAGACAGTAGCAGGAAGATCACCTTGGCAAATAAATGTATGTATGTAAACAAGAAACAGAAAAAAAGCTACTGATAAATGGTACTTACATAAACTCTACCTAATGGGCAACTTCAGAATGGAACTGGAAGCCGGATGTAAACCAGAAAAGGAAATTCTGGGGGAAGTCACTGAGATTCCTACCAGCATAAAACTGTAAGTGCAAAACATGCTGGCGATTCTACCCTGCAAAGTCTAGAAAAAATGATGACATCTGGTCATAGTGACAGCTTAGGTCAGTGAAGTGTTTTATACCACATGCCCCAGCAAACAATGCCTGTACTGATTGGAAACAGCTCTCTTCTCCCCAAATACTTCAACAATAGCCAGATAGCTTCTCTTGCTGCATCGTTCTGTCTCACTTCCAGTTTTAAGTCTGGACAGATCTCACCTACATCTTCTGTGGTTTTTTGTTGTTTTTTTTTTTTTTTATCAGAAGTCAGTGTGTCCTTCTAGCCCCCTAATGTCCAAATCAGTTACAGCTGACCTGAATTTCCCCTCAGACACCTGTTGCTTAGGTTCTGTTCCTCAGGACTGTTGCATTGCAGCTTGTGACACCTGGAAATATTGACCACTGTATCTATTTTCAAAAGATTAGAAAAACTATTTAGGTGTATGTGGGCTTAAACAATTTGAGTTTGAAATGTCCAATACAGGAGCCATATACTGTCTCTCTTTTCATCAGGATTTCTTCAAATTGGAGGAATCTTCTAATTTTTGCGATGTAAAATAGTCTCAAAAAACCTCAGGGAGTCATTACAAACTCTTTGTTTTCTTCAAGAGTGATTATGTTTGACATGTGAGATGGGAGTCCTTAGTACGCTCAGTTGTATCTAATATCAGTTTATTTCAGAGTAATAGCTTGGAATTAGATTTTTCTGATTTTTTTTTTAAATATAGACTTGATTCACAGTAAAAAGACATTTTACTTTAGACAGTAAAATGATATTTTTATTGTTATTGTTTTTACCTGATGAAAATGCATTATTGTTTAATTGAGACATTGTTTTTATATATAAATTATTTTACAGGGTGACGGATGACATTGGTTTTTCTTATGACATCAAAATCTACAGAGGCTTCAGCAAGTGGTTGAACGTATCTGAGCTACCAGTTAGAGCAAGCCTGGAAATGCATGGATTGTTGGTGTAGTCTCAAAGCACAGAAAAAAACATTTCATTTCACACAACACTTACGACTTGCAGCAATACACCTGTATTTCTGTTGGCGTCCTCAATACAAAGCAAAACAAAATACAAAGCAAAACCAGCTCCACCCTCAGTGGAAGTGGGCATGAGTTTTAATGTATGATGCGTGAGTGCCAGTGGATTGCAACAAAGTTACATCTACTATATTTAATGCAAGGCCAACAGCAGGAGATTTTTTGTGTCTTTGCATTCCAAATTCCTTCTTATGGAACAAGAACTCTTAATGAATGTATCTGTTAAACCACTGGCTGCCCTTAATAAAAGTCACTCCAGACTCACAAGTCTCCATTGACCAGGTTTGTCTACACAGGGAGGTAGGGCTAGGTTGGCAAACACCCCACGCACGGAACAAAGAGGTGGATTGCACCTACATGTATTGCATATTTATCTTCACCTGTGTTACATGTAGTCTGAGAAGTGACATAAAGACAGAAAAAGTGCTGACCTGGGGTCCTGGACACTCTATCCATTTTCCTCAGCCATGAAATCAGTGATATGAAACTTTCTTTGGATAAAAAGGATATGTGTGGTCGAAGTCAATAATTTTCCCCGAGTGTAATGCAGACTTCTGAGATAGCCCTGTGCTGCTTCTGGACGGTATGTCACATTCAGACCAGAGATCCCATGGCTCTGGGGTAACAAATCCTGGGCAGACATGCCGTAGTACCTCAGGGCTCAGTGGAAACCAGTGGTGAATAAATGTGCTTGGATTGGCCTCCACAGACAAAATCCAAGCATCCTTCGTGAAGCTACCATCTTTGTTGAAACCAGGCTGAAAGCCTTTGTGCAGCCTGAAAATGTAAATTCATCTGCACATTGATCCAAGGAGCATGTTTTGCTTCAGAAGTGACATGTTTCTGTGGCTGCAGATACTTTTTTTTCCACAATTTCATGTAGATTGAGAACTCTGCTATTTAGTCTCTACGAAATGTAAGAGAGAGATGTTCATTAGTTTCCAAGAGGTACTCACTGAGGCAGTCTCTGAGGGAAATTATCTCCTGAGCCTCCTCCTGGGGTAGTGTAACTTGTCGATCATTCCTTGCTTCAGCCTTTGCACTCAGGCAAAATGTCTGTAGCAAACCTGTGCTCTGCTGCCTGCCAGTGAAAGCTAGAGAAAGCATTGCTTCAAGGCATTACATGGGTGTTGAGCTAGTTGTTTATGATTTTTTAATGGGATGAAATAGTCAGAGAGAATTAAATATTTTTTAAAATTACAAATCCATATTTTGTAAGTACTAAAGGATCCTTTAAATCATTCTGTAGCATACTAGAAGACAGGCAAATAAACTCATTGCAGCCCAATGTTAAATAAACCACAATATATTAGTATATGTAAGAAATTACATAGTTATTAAGCTTGAAAATCTATTTCAATTCCGTTTAATTAAATATTATTAATTTGCAAATTCCAAGACATAAATAATTAAGCCAACTACATAAAATTAAAGAAGGGATTCCTTTCTCATTGGGGAAGTTTTCCTTCTTGGAAAATTGTTAAGCATTTAATTTTAAGTGCCCATAACTGGCTTAATTACCCAGAAATCTGAATCATGAAAGCATCATGAATTGGGATATTAGTAACCAAAACCATCTTAAAAATAGGTATAAATGTTTTGTTGTCTTCCCTGTTTATTTTTTTTTCTAAGCTTTAGGGATTTCTTGAGTTCTTTGGTATAAAGGCAAAGAAGCAGAATCATGAATTCAGCACACAGTTTCTGCAAAGAGCTATAGGAATGATTTACTTTGATAATTCACATGACTCAGGTTAATCACTTGGAAGCCACTGCTGTTTACAGAATTGCTGATCAATGAAGTCCAAAGCTAGAGATGATTAAGAAATTGAGTGTTTCTTAAATTTTGCAATAAGAAGACATAGCAAGAGAACAAGAGCATTATCACTGTAATTAAGTTCCTGATGAAACATATATATGCACCTAGTAACTTTATCCCAATATTCTGGATTTGGAATCTTCAAGATGCATGAGGAAGGTTTCTTGGCCATGCTCCATTTCTTATATGAAGACAACACAAATGGAGTAGAAAGCACTTGCCATCCAATGGTGGGGATTATTCTGTCATGAGGAAAAGGGCTACAAGTACAGTTTGCATAACTTCGCTGATCCAGAGGAAAGCCCCATCCCATCTACCATTTCCCGTCACTGCTCTTGAGGGACCCCATGGGAAGGAATACAGTGCAAGGACAAGCTGTATTTTGATTATGTCTGTCTTCGTAGCTCAAATTCAGACTGCAGGCTGCTCCAAGCGTGGCCTGGTGCCTGTGGACTAGAAGAAAGCAGAGCTGGAGCTCTGGCCTGGGTAGGTCGCCTGTTACACTGTGCTCTACTAAGTAGAGATATGTCCCTTTGTAGGCTCTTATCTCTGCTTTCTTCCTTTCTGATGAAGACAAGATGATAACAAGCATTTCAGGAATTCTGTCTGCCATCAGCCCCTTCCTTCTCGTACAGGTTTAGTTTGATTATGCCATGAAGACTTGCCAGAGAACAGCATGTGATGAGCATGGATCCAATTCTGAAGTAATCCTCAGGGCAAGACAACCTGCCCTGCCTGTCTAGGATGGAAAACACTGCATGAAACTGGGTTCCTGTTTCCATCTCACTGCAATTCCACATCCTCTGTGCCTGAGCAGATTAGGAGGCCAAAAAGCAGCGTCATAAACAACAGGTCACAAACACATTTTCACATTCAGTTCTCCACATTGGTGTTGATATTCTGAACGTACTTGAAATTCCTGTCAGTATCCAGAGTGCCATCCTACTCATGATCTTTCTCTTGAAAGAAGTAGTGCCTTTAATCCAGAAGCAGGGGTTCTTTCTATTAGGCCTTCTGTCTGTGCACATATTAAAGTAAAAGATGCCCTTTGCAGGTCCTGTTTGCTGAGTGGGCTCTGTGCCCGGCTGCCCCAGCCTGTGGCAGGGGGAGGCAGCTGCTCTCAGGCCCTGCCTGCAGCACTGACACTGGGACACTCAGTCCTGATGTGACAACTAATCTTCATCCAGCTGGTGGCTCCTCCTCAACAGTGAAGGTTAGGGAGGGAACCTTGGTAGCTTGAGAGGCTGAGCAGGCACCCTGTGCTCCTTCAGACTCCATATGTTTGGCCTTTAACCCTCCTCAAATGTCTCCGTCTGCTCCTGCCTTGTCCTGCCATGTGGGTGTGCAGAATGGGGCCATTGTTCCTACCCGCTCCGCGGCCATTTGGCACCCCTCTCAGTGTCACCACGGCAGATCTGGGTGCATTGTATGTCACAGACAGGGAGCTCAGCGCTGTTAGCACAGCCTTGGCAGGAACATCTGTCTTTTGCAGCCAAAAACCAAACAACAATCCTTAGTTATGATTCTTTTATATCAAAGGTCGGAGGTGTGATGAAATAGTGAGGCAAGCTCAGAAGAGAAAATGGACAGTCCAGGGTTTTCCTCAGGTTCTCAGGTAATGTCACATTGGACATTGTTAGGGGTATCTTCCGTGATTGAAGCTGATAATACGATACCTACCTTACCTTATCTTAAGCTGTTGTTCTTAAATGTAGCACTTTGGATGAAGCTTGGAGATCCGGCATTGAAGACAGAGACACTATTTCAAAAGCTTTTCGCTGCAGACATCCAAGTATTGTGAGGGCTTAGCTGGGCTGAGGGTGGAAAAATGGCATCAATAAAAGTATTAAGATAATGACAGAACTTGCATTATCTGCAGTGGGTCCTAGGCTGAATTTCTTCTCACCTGGCAGAGAAAATATATTGGCTGAATATATTACTTGATGACTTTTGAATGCACCATTTGATGGTAAAGTCAGCTAGTGCAATGCCTTTCACTGGTGCACCCAGCCCACTAACACCTGTGTTTTACCAGACCTCTGGGTGGAATTACAGTTGTGACTCTTTCTTTCGCTAGGAACAATACAAAATTAATATGGAATTATTAACAGGTTTCATTACACATTATTTCACGACTACTACCTTAATTCCAGTTAGGGACATGTATAAATCAGTGTGAACAAATGCTAAGGAGGAACAGAGAGCTATATTGTTTGGCCTAAATATCCTTCTTTTTGTTAGGCACTGCTGTGCTACAGCTGTTGGTTAATACACGTCTAATCATCTAGGAAGTACTTCAAATATTTTAATCAATTCCTACAAATACGATCAACTTCAGAACATTAAAATGATAAATAAATACAGACAGTTAGAGAAAATAAAATACGCTATAGAAATGCAATGTGCACAATAGGGTCTACCTCATTTCCTGTCTATAACAGTACAATTTGTAAAGGTGCTCCACTTTTTGTTTTATAATCTTGTCTGAAAATATTTCTTTTTCTTTTATGTTATTTCCTTTAGTACTCCAGTCATCTAAGCAACACTTAAATTTTACACCATTTAAAACATTGCCTTTTTTTATATTTTAATATATGAACCCAATGCATTTACCTGCTTTAATGGTTCTCTCCTTGTGAAAGAGAAAAGAATACATATCCCTTAAATTTTTCCATTGGCCTTTCTACAATAAATGTTAGAATCATGCTTTATGTTAATTAACATGTATAAATCCTATAAGTGAACATAGGACCTGGTGTGTAGTTATGGTGTCATTTGTATAAACCTCAAGTACAGTAGGGGTATGAGGTTGATAATGCACACCCTGGAGCGTATTACTGCTTTTATAAAAATCATGCTTCTTTCAATGCCTTCAGTAATGGACTCCAACCTGTGCAGATGTGGTTGTGTAATTACACATCCGAGAATCCTCATTAACCAATCGGGGTTGTCATTGCTCAGCAAGTCATGCATGTTGGGCAATTAATCCTATTAGGAATAGCTTTCCTTGGGCAAATCATAGGATCTGCAAAAATGTGTTATCAAAATTACTCTAAAATACATGACTGAGAGAAGAAAAACAAGAAAAATAAGATCAACTCTAAGATAAAGACTGTATTACATTTGTCCACTTTGTTCCTTCTTTCTGTGTATTTCATTGTCTTGATAATAAGAGATGCTCTCAATGAAAACACCACAGTGTTCAGGAGCGGCTGACGAATTAGTCACTAACAATCTCTCCAAGCCTTATAAAACAAGGACAGAAAACCTTTGATTCAAAGAAGTTATAAAGATACTACTTTTTTGCTTCATCTTCTGCCTGTATTTGATATTTCTCTTCCAAAGAAAAACTGTAACAATATTTTCTTGTCATTTGCGTTTCTGCACCAAAGGGTCTTATGTACTAACTGGTGACGGAAAAAAATAATAAAAAGTGTGGTTAAAGCAGGTGCTGTTTGTAGTGTTTATATAAACACATTAGCACTCTTTTGACACAGCATGACCCGAACAAGTAGTTCATCCTACTAGTAGCACGGAAACAATAACTGAGTGTGCCAGAGCCGAGTTCATTCAGACACTGCAAAATTAACACCAGATTATGAATACCCTTGCCACTGGTAATTAATCGTGAAAATTGCTGGAGGAGTTCCCCTACTGTGAGGGATATTGGCAGAAGTATTTACTGCTAATAGGCCTTGTTTAAGCTTTTTTTTTTCCTTCCACCCCCTTAGAGATAAAACTTACAATAGACTGCACAGGAACTGGTAGATTGTTACATATTCCTTTGGCCTGTTTTTTTTATTAGCATTTCTGAATATTCTCGGTGTTTTTCTCTCTGTTATTAGAAATGTGCATTTTGTGTTCGCATTCAGACCATTAAACTGTCCCTTACAGAGGAGGATAATTTCACAATCTGGATACTGTTTTTCTATATTCTGCAGTGATCTAACATTATCCCATATTTTGCAGCAGTAATTTGGAGACATCATAAGAAGAATTTTGTGTATTTCAAATAATATACAAGCTTTTATAAGCTTGGGTAGTGGTTACATGATCTAAAAAATGTTTGATGTGCCCATCATTTTAAACAATTTTCCTTATATGTCTTTTATTATGTGCTTTTAAAGTGTCAAAAATGACCAAGATGTTTTCAATCTACTACGTTTTAAAATACAGTAAAGATATATGAGCTCGACTATATTAACTAATTATAAATAAAAATGAAATAAATTCACTTATGGTAGGTCACATACTCTCCTCCGCATTTTCCTAAAATAGTTTATGCAGTATAGTGTAGACATATTATATGATTTCTTCTTTAAAAAAAAAGGAATCCATCATTACTGTTTTTTAAAAAAGGGTGTTACTGGATAGAAACAAAGGCCAGTTTCTTAGTGAAATTAATGAAAGATTTCCTACTGAGTATAATGAAAGTGGGATTGAGTCCCACATCTTTTAAAATTTTATTATTGTATAATATGGGTATTATGGAGGCATTTATTGCTGATTTTATGATGAACAGTAATGATTCTTGGCCCATATATGCCAATATTTGATTAAGCCCCTATATAGCATGTTCTTCATGCAATTTAGTCAATCATTACAACTGTTTGACTTTTATAAGACTTTTGAGATTGATCTTTTTCCAAAAAATTTTAACTATTTCTTTTGTGAACTAGTTCATTATTTTATCATTGATTTTAATAGGAATGAAATTTTACTTCTTAAATATTTATTACCCTGGCACTGTATCTTGTATTTCTTTATTTAAGATCGGTGGTGGGTTTTGTGTTTTCAAAACTACTCCGAATCTGGACTTCATTTCTTCAATTTTTTTTTCTTATAAAACACATCTTTACTCTTCATCATTCCCTTTTTCTGAGAAAAAGAGTACTGCCAGTCTAAACACAGTCACAGCTCTATATTTTTCTGTAGGTTAAGTGTATATTTTATGGCCTGTACTTAAGCCCAATGCAGACAATGGACACAATGTAGACAATGGACACACCACCATTGAATTCAACCATTCAGATTGAGAAGGTTGTGAAGTAACTAACATTTAAAAATATACTATGTTTACTGAATTTTTACTTTTTGTGGCTTTGATAGTTTCAAATAAATTGAGGTTCTCTATTAGCATCAGCTTTTAATTTGTTCATCTAAACAGAGGGGTTTTTGTCTATCTGTCGTAATTTATTGTGAAAGATCACAGAGTCAAAAGTAGGCTACATTGCTCTAAACAGATATGTTTTACGGTGAAGATGCCTTGCAAATATTTATTCATGATAGCACACTGTGTAACCTTCTCTCTTGTCTTCCTCTCAAATTCTCTGAGGCTTTTTTTTGCTTTAGCTGATCCCTCAGGCAACAAAAAACAACAGCTAACAATTAGTAGCTGTCACACTGTTCTGACACAGGACAATAAAACATTGCAGAGGTTAAACTGTCTCTGGTTTATGTTAAGAGTGATGATTCTGGTCATTTATATGCCTCTAGCATTAAAGTTTTATATAATTTAAATTTTTTTATATTACATTAGTTGTAGTACCAAAGCATATTATGCTTCATTTATGTAAAGATCACAAGCCAATATTCAACAAATGACTTTTGTTTTGAGTGAGATTGCAATTGTAGTTTTAGGTATCTGAAGGCTGGATTCAAAAAAAGCAAAAGGTCTTCAAATAACAGCTCCTTTCCTAGGTATCACAGCTGTCCAGTATTAGCATTTTGTTGCTCTGAGAAAGCAAATGTTCAAGGCTCCATGCACTGTACATGTAAAGACAGTCATATGCTGAATTATTCACAGTGTCGTTTGTATTTTTCCAACTTCATTATCTATTTGATGTAGTATTTTTTTTGCTTTAATGAGCGTTTACAAAATGTATTCTGTGTTATTCAAATAATGAAGAATATAAAAAAACCCTAGACTTTGTGTTGCAAAGGAATTCTGAGGTCAGGTACCCTAATTCACAATAAATAATGACTTATATATGTTACTTCTGGTTCTCCATAGCATGAAAAGGCATATCTGACAGTTATTAATAAAAAAATGTAAGTGTTTATTGAGGTAATAGATGTTATTAACCATTTATATTCCTATGGCTCGTAATAGATTTCTTTCTCAAAATATCTGATATCCTTTGTAAAGCGACATTCTCAGTAGTTTTATTTGTGTTTTAACCTTAAAAATGTTGCTGTTTGTATGACAAGGAAGGTCTGGTTTTGCCTGAGCAAATAATGTTGTTGTAATTTAGTTAAGTGATAATCTTAATTTTCATAGTCAAACTATTTAACTTTGACTTAGCTCACTCACAATTTGCTTAGGTACTATGGAAATTAAGTACTGAAAAAAAAAAGATAATAAAATAGAAGTCTCCACACATTTGGAGTAGGAATCAAATATTTCTTTGGTTTATATAATCAAAATATCTTTGATTTATAAAGAATAAAGACAAGGAGTTAAGTATATTCCTGCAAGGTTATGGCCAAATTCACTGGGGGAAGATCTGTGTCCACAGTGGCAGCATGACACAAAAAAAGAAAATAATCAAAACTGATGGCATTTGTGTAACAAAATTGGAAACATTCAAACCCAAAACACTCACATACATGTACCAGCTGGACCACAGAGGGTTTCATCTTCAACAAAATGAGTCTTTTCTTTTTATGAAGCTCTCCTTTGAAGAAAGAAAACAAAAGGTAATTTAGTCATGTATTCTGTATGGACTGCTTTGGATCCTGGAGACCTTCAGAGGTGTCTGCATCTCTCCATTGACCGTTTAACAACTCCCTGTGGGGCGAATAGTTCTGCACATCTAAAATGCTGGTGTATCCACATACAAGTGAACTATCTGTCTGAGTTAATGACGCTGGCTAGGGGGCTCAGGACCATTCAGACAGCACTCTGCACTGGCCATTTTGCTAATACTTTGTACAAGGACATATTCCATCCTTGAATACGAAGCCAGGTTTGGCAGTTTCTCACAGTCATATCATGCTTAGTCCTTGTATCACTTGTTCACAGTGTTGCCTGTTGTGATCTAATCTCTTTAAAATCTGAAGTGGACTATGCATTCCCAGCACCCCCAAACAACAAATAAGTAAAAGTGGCTGAAAATATAAGTACTAAGTAATTTCTTCATATGGTAGACATAAGGACTCAAAGGAACTATTGTGAACCATCTTGACAAAAATCTATGTAAGAAGTATGCCTTTCCATACATTTATATAATGGCAGTTATTTTAGTCCATCAGGTAAATAGCACACATTTCCTAAATGCTGCACAAGTGTATGTTATTATGCAGTATGTGTTTTATTATATAATAGACTGTGGTGGCTTTGAAAAAGATAAATTATTGTGTTGCATCCATACTTCTAAAACTTTATTACATCATGTTTTTATTTTCATATTTTCCGAATAAAATAATGAAAAGTAAAACAAAGAAATGAGCAAAGGTAGCTTTGAAACAATAATTAAATCCCCCACCCCTACAACTGCCCAAGCAGTCATCAAGGGTTTCATTTTTAACCTTCACCGTTTAAAAGCATGCTCAGGTGGGTTGGAAGATTCTGTTTGGTGTAGTAGGAAAAGGACAAAAAACTATAATTTTGCATATTACTGATGTCTGTTTCTTTTTGGTGGAGTAAAAGAATAGAATTTGCTTAGCCTTGACATCAAACTTTCTTTTGCAAGTATTCTGTGCTATGATACGTATTTCTTCTTCTTACACTTATGTCCTGTTTGTGTTGAGGTAACAAGTTTTTGTGCTGCCTGTGGGCCGTGCAGAACTGAAATGGCATTTGAAGATGAAAATATGAAAATCACTAGGACAAACGGGACAGTATTCAGAAACAAAAAAATATCAAAAGTAATGGAAGGACTGGAAAGAAATGGCTTGTAAGGAGAGACAAGGAAAAGGCACATCAATATTAAAAAGTAAGTTCTGGGGATATAAGAGTGTTCATTAGAGTGTAATGGACCAAAAGAACAAAGGTCAAAGATCCGTTTCCCATTGTCACCAATCATATGCCTTACATATACACCAAGGAGTCTCAGAGTTTTTGCTCACAAATCTGAAGGAATAACAGTATAAAATCCTGGACCTATACTAGTATGAGAGAAATGGAGGAGACAGGACTAAGGCTGAAAACTTAAAGCAAAGCAATCTTGGCAATCATGGATATAAAATCGACTTTGGGACCCTTCTTTGTGGATCAGTCATTCTTTCTCTTTCCAACTGCAAAAGGCATCACAGCCAGCCTAACCCTTTGTCCTCTACCCAGAAGCAAGTGCCACGACACCCTTGCACCATCATACTCCAGCACCACAGGTGCAGCGAGCAGTAAAAGGAGTGCTGCTGTAATCCTGGTGGGCTACACCAGTCCGGATATGGAAGTCCGATCCTGCAGGAGGTGGGTTTGTTTTTTCTTTTCCCCTTTGGAATCACTCTCCCAGAAACTTCCTGAATATCCCTTATTTCATTCAAGTATCTGGTTGAGTCAAGTAACACCAACAACTTGGTATTGCTCTGCGTGGGCAGGAGGTGCTCAATACTAGTATAAGTGAGCCCTACTACACTAGCAAAAAGACTCTAGTCTAAAAGTCACAAAGTTGCTCACACTGTATTGAGGAATATACCCAGAGACTTCAGAAGGTGCTATGGGAGGTTCGTACCTCTTGGACTTCCACTCTTCATGGGAAGCACTGTAGTCACCTATTATTTAAATGATATCAGGCAGTGTCTTGTTTACATGTCTATGATTTTTTTTCCATATATTTAAAGACTGCCTCCATGCTTGGGGAAGTGTGGAAACAAAATGTGATTGCAGAAATCTTGAATGAATCAGAGTTTACTTGACTCACAGGAATTTCTATTTCTAGACTCTATAGAGAGAAAACGCTGAAACAATCTGTCCAGTCCTATTAATTTTTTAAAGTCATAACAATCTTTCTTTGGAAGGATCTTTACTATTTTGTTGTATAGAAGCACCATCATTATAGTGTCGATAGTAGGTGATAATTTCAGCAGAAGTTTCAAGAGTTCATAGAATATGAATTATATTTTTGCCCTTATGGGTAGTCTTGTCTGGGTGGCATCTGAATTTGTTTTGCTGGATATTCTGGTTTCTATTTTCTACGTGACACTTTCTCCAGGAATTGTATACTTATATTTCCATTTTGAGGTAGAGAAAGTCATGCATGAGCCAACATATTCTGTACATTAGTAAAGGAGGATACATTAAAGGCACTTGCATTTCAATTAACATGACATTCAAGAGCAAATTGGAAAATTTACGCAGGCAATTAATTACAGAAAAATGTAATTACCTAAATTATATCATTCTCAGGTTGAAAATTCTCACTTGTGTTACGTAACTAAATTGCCCCAAATTACCAGAATGAGTCATTTTATTTGACACAGATGAGAGGAAGAAGTTCAGGATAGTTCTCACAATTTTAATACCTTGTCCTTATTTCATAGTAGTTACAAAATTTTAGTTGACTGGAAAAGCTATTTTGCTCCTTTCTGGAGAGATTCTTCCCAGTGTACTGCTGAAATGTCCATGCCACTGCCTTCCACCCAGTGGTTTCGCAGTCAGGAATATGGCTAGACCCAAAGTTTTGGTTTCATCAAAGTGAACTTCAGCTTCAAGGTTTGAAGGTGTTAACAAATATTTTTATCCTGGGGATAAATACGCCGTGTTTCACATTTGCATGTTTCTAATGTGAGAGTAGGAATATTGAGAACAATCCCCAGAAGTGTTTTTCCCAGAGGAACCCAGGGACGTCCTGCAATTTTCAGTGGTGAACAAAGTATTTTCCTTTTGAACCATAAAGCTTCTTCGGTGTTTCCAGCATAGTGAGTCTGAAAAAAGAGGCACATTTATTGCATTTATGTGTGGGGGAGATTTTTTGTATACTTTCACACTTATTCGTACTTAAAGCAATATTTATTTCTTCAACTTACAGAATGCAGGAATCCAAGGAAAACACAACACATCTTTGCAGACAGCAGTTCCCTTGCTTTCAGGAAGCCACTGGTATTTTAGCCCCAATGATGGAGAAAAAGCAGTTTCTTATGAGTGCTGAACTGCTTTTCCTTTTCACATGTAGTAGCACTTAAGTGTCATGTTAAGCCTGAGGCAGGAAAGACTTTAAATGACCTTTTCTGACTGGAATTGTGTTTACTGTACTTTTTTTCAAAATGCAGTGCAGGATCCCCTCCCTTATCAGTATCTAAAGTCTAACAGCTTGCAGACTCAAATTTCCCCTTCCAGGCAATGTTGGATTTGTCTGTTTTTCACAACAAAAGGTTTTATGAATTCTGCAGTTTGGATATCTGCCTTGTATTACCTAATGTCACCCTCTAGGCTAGGAATCAGCAATTTTCAGCTACCGGAAATTGCCCAAAAGGCTGCCAGAAGCACTGCACATCGCGATGTGTATGTACACATCTTTCTAACTGTTTGCATGGGGAATTCTGCAGAGAAGTTGTAGAAGTAATCTCTGTGGGACTAAACCCTGAACAATTAAGCAGTGTCTGTAGAGGAGGATTGCCCTTGGCATTCATGACTGCAGGTGTGGCATGCAGGATTTACTCATTCAAACCTTCAGTGAAACCATATGGCAGAAAAGCCTTATAAAGATAATGAATGTAGGAAAATCTCCCACTGGAGATCGACACTGCTGCTTTCCCCAGTCACTCACTCTGTTCTGCTCTGTGCTGCGCCTTATGTTTCTCCCTACCATGCCTTATGCCTGGAACAACCAGACAATGCTATCCCATCCACTCTCCTTCACAAAAATAAACCTGTCAGAACTGAATTATTCTTTGAAGCAACCCTTTCTTATTCCTTCTGCCATGTCTTATAGGCATCTTGTGGGTTTGTGTTTGCATTGTCCCTTCACTGCATGTAGGTCGGAAATTCCAGAGGAAGACAGCTTTATGTTGCCTCATCTCATGCTACATATCATGCTAGGTACACTGGAGATGTTAGCGACATGCTAACGCATGCCATGCATTTTGGAGAGTAAAATGCAAAACACAGAAGTAGCTGAGGGGTTTTTTACCTCTACAGTCATAGATATCTTGGACCAGCACACATACATCTACACGCAGTTTGGTTTCTTACTGGCCATCAACAAAGGCCTAAGTAGCCTCAGAATCCTTTCACAGCAAGAGGAAGCACAGTAGCTTCATGGGTTTTGATATAATTTTTTAACGACGGGCTGGAGGTGTCACAGAAGCTCTCTGCAAGATTCACTTTCCCAACACGTTAACTCCAAAGGAGCTCAGCATTGGCCATTCCTCAAGTGTACCTTCCCCTTGTGTTTTTTCTCCTTCCTCTACATATTCCTTCTACATATTCCACATTCTTCAGGGAAGATATCACGGCTGTACTGCAAAAGATGTGCAAATTACAGAGGTAAAATCTAACAGAAACTTCATGGACTGAGGGACGTGCTGGACAAGAGCACCCTAGCAGGAGGAGAACTCAGGTTCCTCAGTGATTTTGCTGATAGTAACTAGTGTAAAACAAATGCAGGCCCATGTACAGAGAAGGCTGACCATTATTTTACTGCATGGCGAGATCCAAAGATATGTGGTGGGCCAAAAAGAATCAGTATCTGTCTTCAAGACCAGAAGAAAAACAGGTATGCCATGCATGGGATTTTCCAAGACTCACTTTTCTCTCTTCTGGAATGTGTTGCCTCTGGATGAACCAAGTGTGTAGATTTGTAGTATTCTGTATGCAGAATACACTAGTGGCTGAAGTCCAGGCTAGTTTCCCTCATTATGCAAAGAGCATTTATAGCCCAACATCAGTTAATTAAATCAATCTTGACTTTTTTTTTATTTTCAGTCCTGTTAAAAATAAAAGTTTTAAAAAAGTTAAAAAACATTTTAAAAAAACATGAATTAATTACTAAACTTATAAGACTGACTGAATCACAGTAACTATGACACCGGAATTGCTGCTCAGTTTCAGTGCTGGTCACTGAAAATAATCAAAACCGGTAGTAGTAACAGGCTTGAAATATTAAATTTCTTTCTAGTATTGCAGGATGTTTGAGCAGTACATTGTCAGTAATGCAAATAATTTTCACACTAAACCATCAAATGACAAAAAAAACAGCAAATTTTTAAATCAAGGATCATGAACATTACTCTTCTGAAAAGCTGAGATCATTAGAAAATTATTTATTGTGTAAATTCTCTTAAAGAGGATTAATCACCCCGTATTTCATAGCCACTATCTATCATATATAAGAAGCTGTGACAGTCTGCTGAAGTTCCCACTGACTGGAAAGGGGAAACATGACCCTTCATTTTCATAAAGCATAACAAGGAAGACCCAGGAAACCACAGGCCGGTCAGTCTCACGTCTGTGCCCGGCAAGATCATGGAGTGGATCCTCCTGGAAAATATGCTAAAGTACATGGAAGATAAGGAAGTGATTGGTGACAGCCAACACAGCTTCATTAAAGGTAAATGATGCCTGACAAATTTGATGGCCTTCTACAATGGGGTTACTGTTTTGGTGGATAAGGGAAGAGCAACTGATGTCATCTACCTGGACTTGAGCAAAGTATTGGACACTGTTGCACATGACTTCCTTGTCTCTAAATCAGAGACACAAGGTTTTGACAGATGGACTGCTTGGTGGATAAGAAATTGGCTGGACGGTCACACTCAGAGAGCTGCGGTCAACAACTCGATGTTGAAGTGGAGATCAGTAATGACTGGCATTGCTCATGTGTTGGTATTGGGACTGATACTGTTTAACATCCTTGCTGGTGACACGAAGAGTGTGATTGAGTGCACCCTCAGAAAGTTTGCCGGCGACAACAAGCTGTGTGGTGCAGTTGACACAGTGAAGGGAAGGGTTGCCATCCAGGGGGACCTTGACAGGCTTGAGAGACGGGCACATGTGAACCTCATGAAATTCAGCAAGGCCAAGAGCCAAGGTCCTGTACATGGGTTGGGGCAATCCCAAGCACAAATACAGGGTGGAAGAGAATGGATTGAGAATATCCCTCAAGAAGGACTTGGGGGTGCTAGTTGGTGAGAGCTCAACTTGACCCACCAATGTGCACTCACAGCCCAGAAGTCCAACCGTATCCTGGGCTGCATCAAAAGAATTGTGGCCAGCAGGTCGAGGGAGGGGATTCTGCCCCTCTACTCTGCTCTGGTGAAACCCCACCTGGAGTTCTGCACCCAGCTCTGGAGCCCTCAGCACAGGAAAGACACGGACTTGTTGGAGTGGTTCCAGAGGAAGGCCACAAAAGCTATCAGAGGGCTGGAACATCTCTTCTATGAGGAAAGGCTGAGAGAGTTGAGGTTGTTCAGCCTGGAGAAGAGCAGGCTCTGGGGAGACCCTATAGCAGCCTTCCAGTACCTGAAGAGACTTAAAAGAAAGCTGGAGAGGGACATTTTGCAAGGGGATGTAGTGACAGGACAAGGGGTAATGGCTTTTGACTAAAAGAGGGTAGGTTTACATTAGCTGTAAGAGAGAAATTCTTTACTGTGAGGGTGGTGAGGCACTGGAGCACGTTGCCCAGAGAAGCTGTGGCTGTCCCCTCCCTGGAAGTGTTCAAAGCCAGGTTGGATGGGGCTTTGAGCAACCTGGTCGAGTGGAAGATGTACCTGCCCATGGCAGTGGGGCTGGAACTAGATGATTTTTCAGATCTTTTCCAACCCAAAACATTCTATGATTCTAAGATTCTATGATCTTACTAAAACATAATTCAACCATTATTTTCAGGTTATAAATCCTAAAAATTAAAATAGGCACACAAATATATGTCAAGGTGAGCAGGTAATACTAAAACCAGCTTTAAATTAATTCTATATTCCTGGTTGTTTAAATATAGGAAAGGAAACTCTTTCAAAGAAAGTTCATGCTTTTTAAAGTCATTCTGTGGGAATCTTCCTTTTAAGTTGAATACCTACATTCTTCCCAATTTAGATGACCCCCCCAAAAAAATACCAGAATTAAGTTATGGAATAGGACAAAATAAGCTATTACTTTAAAGCAATAAAAAAATAAAGTTAACATACCATTTGACTGACTTGGGAAGGTATCAGAAAGACACAAGAAAAAGCCTCTTATCAAACAAATTACTTCAAAGGTTCAAAAAATATTTAGAAGAAACAATAGAAGACTACAATCTAAAATAAAATTAATCTATTATGCCTGTTTATCTTAAAATCTTGAAATATTTACCTGTATGTTTACCTTAACATTTTGAAAAAAATTCCAAACCTTGGTATATGTAAAGGAGAGTAAGCAAACATGTCCAAATTATTAGCTGCTCTGTTATAAAAGCAGGGATGAATGAGCCAAATATAAACGCCAGTTTTATCTCTTTCTTTTAGTTGCTGCCAAAGACAGAATTACAGGACTTTATAAAGTACTATATGTTTTTAAAATTACATGCTAATTGTGGCAAACCAATGAGATCAAATTTTGAAAAAATGAGAACATCACTGTCTTTCAAGTATCATTCCCTGCTGTCTTTCTTTCCAGAAAAAAACAGGAACACCTGGAGAAAATCAAGAAAGTGGAAAAAAACATCTGAGAATAAGCCATTCTACTGAAGCTCAGTTATAGTATGGATTCATTCATAAGAATGAACATCAGACTTATCAGAAAGATTACTTTCTTCCATTTGTATAATATAACTCATCATGGGGAAAAGAAAAAGAAACAAAAAAACCCCAAAAACCTACTTTGGCTTTTATTCATTGCAGCACTAATCCCTGTGTTGCAAAGATATTGTTCCATTGCTGTCAAAGACACATTACTGTAAATTTAAGGGAATACGAAGACGAATCAGGTTATTTTTCTGTACTATATATATATAAAGCATCTGATATCCAAGTCATACAATTCTTAGTCTCTCTTCTGTACTAGGAATTAGTTTAAGAAGTGTGAAAGGAATTGCAGAATATAAACGAAGTTTCTAGTCTGAGCTTTCTCCTTCCTTTTTGTGGAAGAAGGTTTATGGGAGCTTTTGATCTTCACCATGAACGTCAACTAATGTTTACTTCTTAGACTTGGGTTTTTCCCTCCCCCATATGGTTCCAATTCATTGCAGATCATGCTTTGTTTCCAGAAGTCTTCAGATACTCAATCCTTATTTTTACAAAGCGAGGTCATTCTACAGTGTCTTCTTGATCTTTTATCAACAGTGCAATGTTAATCCCTCTGTAAGACTTTTAGTAGCATAGGGATTTTGAAACAGTAGCAATTAAATCCAGCTAAAACATTTTTGCTTTTGCTTGTTGAGTGTCCGTATTCCCTTTATTAAAGATACCTCTTCTGAATGATGTTTTCCTTCAAGTTCGAAAAGATGATCTCTTTTGTTTCAGCCCACTTATATTAGTACACTCATTTAATTTTCAAATGAGCTGGACTACACACTCATTCACAATCAGAAAATGAATTATTGGTTTGAAACAGATGCAGAAAAGGAAAGAGAAGAACTGCAATTTCATTCCTTTCATAGAGCCAACTTTCATGATCTCCTTCTGTTTAAAACTTTTGTTCTTGCATTTTAGGGATACAGTCCCATAACAGAAAACAGGATACAATATTTAATGCCTGAAAACTGAATTGGATGACCTTCCTGCTAGCTGAGTCACCTCTATGTTCATAAGATTTCCAGCACAAATCAAAAAATAAGGGAACTGTGGTTCTTTAATTTAAAAATTTAAAAATTTAAAAGTGAAACCTGTTCATTAAAAAAGTGCATGAGTATGCTAAAAAAACGTATACCAGAAATGAGCAAACCCCACACCATCAGATACAAAAAGTCTCCTTCATTTGAGTATGCCTAAATGAGACTTGTATTCCAGTATTTTCAAAAGCCTCCTTTATTTACAATGAGACAAATCTAAAATCCTAACTTGTCCCAGAATTTAGATGCTTAGGATTGGAATTTGAATTTTTCTGTGTTATGTTTCCTCATCTATCAAAGCATTGCACCTGAATCTCTAAGGGCAAGAAAAGGGAAAAAACAGCACTTTTTGTTCAGTCTTTGAACTGCCTCCCCACAGCCCACAGTTTCAATAAGGAATAAGCTGGCTCTGCGGGTACAGAATCTCAGTTCAGTACAGCCTCACACAGTTTTTCCACTTCAAACAGTAAAAACAGTTACTATTTTTCTTAACAGTGCTGCAGTGAAATTCATTAACTGAAAAAAACAGACACATATTCCAGTTAAACACGTTCTAAAAATGAGGGAGTGTCAAAATGCCAGAGGTACAGAGTATTCTTAATTTTAAGTATGGATTTCCCTACATGGAAAAAATAAAAATTTTAATGCCTGATTAGCTGGAAGCCTTTTGTGTTCAGGACAACTTAGGTACAAATTTAATTCTTCTCATAGATTTACATTCATTTTTGAATTGGGATCTGACTAACAGGAGTTGTTCCAGTTGTGATTCAGCTCTTGGTGATGTCATTGCATTCTAATCTTTGGCTCTAACCTAAAAAAATATCTTGCAACTGAAATCAAACCTTGCAATCAAACCCAACTCACTGAATAACCCTCCTTCTGGCTTTCTCAGGGTGCCCAAATATTACTTTTAAAGCTTCTTTGAATTAAACCATGTTGCTAATGGGATTTTGTGTTATATGCAGAACTGATCATAGGTACAATACTAAGCAGAGAAGTAGTACAAGAAAATATATTTTAAGGGTAAGCACCTTTCTCAGCTACAGTGAGATTTCAGAAACTTTATACAGATAGCTGGTTTTTCTAGTAAGCTGAGAAAACTTCCAGTTACTCCGAAGAAAATTTAAACTAATGATAAGGCTGTTACTTCTTTTTTTGACAATTGAGAAAAGAAAGGCACAAAAGCATTCTCGGTGGCTCATATCAAGTAGGAGAATTCAGAATTAAGTGTAGAATAGGTCTTCAAAACAAAATCAGTGGTCATTTAATAGTGAAAGGGTTTCTAAAATATTACACTTACAAGGATTAAAAGCAGAAAGTGAAGATAGTATTTATCGGAAGTATTTTCATTCTTAGACAGATTATCTCTGGTCATGAAACAGAGTTGGAAAGTGAAGTTCTTTGTTTCGTGAAGAACAGTCTGTTTCAAAGCAAAATTAGTGGCTCTCTATCCTACTATTGACCTCGACTTTGACCTGGATGGACCACCCTCTACTAGAATGGGAGGTAATAAAGTCCCCAGGCTGGCTCAGCCCTAGATCTCAGTTAAGCAGGGACTATCAATCATGCAAAATTAAGTGTAGTGGGTTTGTGATGTGGACATTTACTAGGAACTGAACTGAGATCACCAAACACCATTCATTTACATTTTCAAGGAATACTTGAATGAACATCACGACCTTAAAGTAACATTTCAGAAGTTTTTAACAATGGTTGCATGATACAGCAATCTAATTTAAAAAATTAGTGAAATTGTATTGAAATTTAGTGTTTAAAATTTAAAAAAGAAAATGTTTTGCTTTAAAGAAAGTTTTATTATCCTGTATGTAACAAGCAAATGTAATGTTCACAAAAGAAATTCAATGATTAATTATTTATAATTTTTGTATTTACATTAGCTTGAAAAATTGAAGAAAAATATAATTCAAAACACTATGCAAAATGAATAATTTTAAATTTGATTTTGAAACATTTAATGCTTAGATTGCAAGTACGGTGCAGCAAAGTACAGCAGACTGTTCACACATCACCTAACATTATTCCATTCAGCCTTGATTTTTTGCCCATCAAAAACTGTCAGAGAGTTGACAAGCTTTCTAGAAGTCAAGAACTGAGGGAATGCTTTTTTATTGTTATTAACATAGTACCAAGCAGTCCCCCAGTGACGCAATTCCTATTGTTTTCAGTACTACTTAAAGTTTGAGAACTTGTCCATCTCAAAGACTTTATCTCTCCACATAGAAAATAAAACTTACAAAGTGAGGAGGCTGGGAAGAGGAAACAAGGAAAGCAAAATGCAGTTACTTTGCAGAGCTGGTGACACAACGCAACACGGTACAGTACCCTCACTGTCAGATGGCATTGTGTCCCCTAAGAGAGGCAGTTATAAATCGCTTTGCTGTAGGATGGCACAGGTTACCCTGTGTCTAAAAGAGGCATGATGGCATGCCTGGACACAGCGTGCTCTTCCCAGTGTGGTAGGTCAGCGGAGGACTGGAAGAAGCTTCGGGCCTTTTGAAGGGAAGCCCTTGTTACACATGTATGGTATTTGCTTTTAGTGGCAGAGCACCCCTCCTAGGTCTGCTCTGCAGAGCAGAGTGGGGGGGAAGAGAAGGAACACCATTTCTTCCTTCCTGTCTCAGGATCTGGCCATGGTCTGTTTTCATACGTTCATTAGTCAGGAAAACAGTTCCTGGACCTTATCTTCTCAGTCAGAAAGTCTATAAACAGATTTAAATAGACGCTCAGTTTCTGAAAGGAACTTTTGCATTCCCCAGAAAATAGCCTCACTATCCACCGTGGGGTCATGACCCCTGGGTTGGGAATCAGCAATACCGAAGATATCCTGTGTCAGTCCCATGTGGCTCAGCACTGCTGAAGGCTTCTGTCTTATTATTCTCACACCTCCAGAGAAGAGATGGATGAGTCCCCTAATATTGATTGGCATGCCTCATTTCACTGCTGGATTTCCTAAATTCTACTTGCAGAGAAGTTTTTAATAGTTGAAGTGCAGAATTGGTTCCATGTAGGAATTCTTTTGCAGAGGTGTCATCCAGGAGATTTCTCTTTCACCATGCATGATACAAAGAGTGTTATTAATGACGGAAATTAGATCATTCTCTCTCTGTCCTAAAAACAACTGCCTTGATCCCATGCTGTCCTGTGTAATCCTACAAAAAATGTTTTTCCTCAAGTTTTGGGGCATCTTTAAGTTTAATCAAAAAAGAAAACAATCAAGAAACACTTTCCAATACCTGAAATTTCCCATTTAACATTTTCAGCTATTCAAGCCAAAAGAATAAAATTGCAACATAGTTTCTTTCTTTTGAAAAAGAAATGGGTGAGGGAGGCTGCTGTTGAATTTAACAAAGCAGTGTGTGATTTGGCAGCCAAAAGGTTGATGCCATCAGGAGCTTTTCAAACTTGTTTGCTGAGAAATCAAGATGATACCCCTTTGGCAGGCTGCCTTCCTAACAGAGTGAATGCACAACTTGATTTCAGGGCTTGGTCAGCTTTGTTGCACTAGTACTTTCATTTTGTATTTTCTAATGCTCTTCTGATACTAGAAAAATAGTTTTATAAATTCCTAGTTTTGTTAAAACATATTCAACTCTGCTAACACCAAAGACTGTCAATAACCTAGTATAATTATCCTGCTGGTTTTCCTTAACATTTGGTCTTTTGATTAGCGCTGCTGTGACTAGGCTGATACTGGGTCTTTTAAAACAACAGCAATAGTAGCAATGGTGAGCATTGAATTTTACTAATTTCATTTCCTTTTAACATTTTCTCTGTGTGCTTTCACACACTTTTAAAAAACAAGCTAAATCCCTGAACAGATGGATTGCAAAGACCTATGCTGCTAGTTCTGTGTTTCATAAGGCTGGAAATCTCAGATCTACGGGGCAAATTATGGACTTAGTTTGACTGTACAGGTCTGTCCAGATGTGATCATGTTGCAGGACTGGAGAGTATTTGTTTCATTGATTGATGATGACGGGACGGAAGAAAGGAGATTAAAACCCTTCCAATCTGCTCTCACCAAAGATGTATCTGATCCACAGTGTAGGTAGACTTTAATCTCTCAAATTAAGGGAATAACTAACAACTTTAAAGTGTCCCAGTCACTACAGGTGGGTGAAGCAGGTAAATATTGACAGAAGAATAATGCAGAGCTAGAAATCTTGAATTTCTTTCCATCTTGTAAGTCTGAACCATCATCTCTGAGTCTTGTCTAGCTTTTAGAGTGAAACTTTCTCTAGCCCTCTTAGTTGCCCATCACACTCTGCCTCCCCCCACTCACAAGCCAGACATTCTTATTCCACTTCTGCTTATGGCTCTGATCCTCATTCCAGTACTACATAACTAAAATAGAAAGATATATGGGAATATATTATGCCCTAATACATGAATGTTAAATGTATTTGCCAAAGACAAGAAGTCTTGGTGTCTCAGCCACAAACTGAAGTTCTAAAACTAGGTAATTTGAGACTGTACATCGATTAATGATATTTATCATGGATAATTCTTAAAAATTCCCATATGACAGCCTAAGGAAAGCTGAAAGTACTGTCTGTTTGAGTTTGGCAGTGAGAATGGAAAGGAATCAGCCTTTGAATGCTGTCCTTTCAATTCTGAATTTAAAAGAGACACATCATATAATCAATCTACTGTCTTGTAAATTCTTTCCACACTTGATATGAAATTATGAGAAAATAAAATTGTGTTCATATCGTTGATAATGTATAATTTTTATTTGAATAGTTTATTATAGACCTGAATCACATTCCTCCATTGTTCATATTCTTGTTTGCAAATCCCAGTCCTTCAGCTGTCTCAGAGAAAATGAAGCTACTAACAGAAAATGAAGCTACCAACAGAAGGTAACAGGTAGATAGATCTGACTGATGTGAATGTGCCTTTACAGGAGCATACCTTTCATTCATATGACCTCACTACAATCAACAGTGAAGACTCTTCGCAACCCTTCCCCTTTCCCATTGATTTCAATAAGGAAAGGGATTATAAAATTCTGGATTATTCTGCCCTGAATTCCCTCCTCACCCTGCTCTGCTGCAGTGCCTATGCATCCATACAATAGAATGTAGAGGCAATGCAAACAAAGGGTAACTTTCCCTTATGATCTCCATGTGGAGTGTTTCATGGGCCTAATACCATAAAATGCTTATCTTTCAGATAGGAAGACAGTGTTCACCAGAATCGTGTAATTGATAGACATGCAGCTCATCAGGTGCAATCAGCAATCTTGAACTGACTCCAGAATATTAAAGTTAAAAAAAAAATCAGGCAATCTAATTTCAAGCATTTTCTTCTTCACCACTGTTCTGTGTATGGGAGTGAAAAGTGTCACTCATTGCACATACCGTATACATTCAGTATGCTCATCAGGTCTTTCTTCTCACGGAACAATGTGAAAAATACCACAATAGGAAACCCTCTAAAGTAAAACTACGCTCAATAACATCAAGCTGAGATACAGCACTTGCACTGCTTTTATTTTCCTCCATGCTTAGTAATATAATAACATTAGGCATTACAGAACTCACATATTATAGAGCATGATTGAAAAGCTCTGGGTATATGAGAATTAATCGTCTTTTATCATGACAGACTAGCATATTAAAAATCATCCCACTTGTATAACTATTGAAAATTGCATTTGGAATTTAGTCAAGCAAAAGAAGTTAAAAAAAACCTTTTCGAAAACTGCATGAGAACAGAAAATCTGAAATGCATGCAAAGTACCAGAGGAAAGATGTTTCAAATGTATTTTGAGTATCAGGAATAGATTCCATGGCAATGAAGATGTGGCAAACTGCACTGCATCTAAATGGGTGGTTACCAACTTATCTAGTAAGATAAATATATGTGGCAAATGACACATACCTATTTAATGACACTTTGAGTTCATGTGAAGTTTGGCAGTGTAATAAAAGTCTTATCTCTTGCCTCCACTGTTATTGCACAGATTTAAACTGCTGTCTCAGAGGCAGTTTTACTATCTATTTCAATCTCTCCCATAAAAGTGAAACTTGATTTGCTCAGCATGAGAACAGATCAATAAAAGCTGAGTTATACAGCAGATTAGATCACTAACTCAGAGATCAAAGATGTTAAATACAAGTTGTACAGGAACAATTAGATCAAAAGTTCAGTTCAAATGTACTGTACTTGTTGGTAAGGCTCAAAAGAAATATCATCCTGATATGAAAACATTGTTTAAAAATTGTCAGTTTTATTTATTTTATCTAGAAAAAATAAAGAGCATTGTTTCTGAAAAGCCAAAGACAGAGTTTCTAACAATAGAATAAGACTATTGTGGGGTTTGATTATTCTAGATTATTTTTCTCATTGTTGTACCAGAAATCTATTTGCATCTAGTCTTCTAGACTCTGAAAAAACATTCAAATTAAAAGGCATTTGTACTCAATGAAGAAGAAAGACCAATGACTTCTGAAATATCTTTGAGGTATTCACAACATCCTGAACAAGGATCTCTAGACTTCTATATGCTTTAAATACACATTTTTTTTTAAATGAGGAGTCAGTTTTTAAAAATTGTGTCTTATTCAGCAAGGAGGTCTTAGTATTTATTAATGTGCTATTATTTCAAAGCTAGTAACATCTTGGGTTTGTTTACTTATATAAGTAAGGTTGACAAGCAGTTAATCAATAGAGAAGTTACTGTGACGAAGTAGAAAACAGATTCATCGGTAGCTTACACACTGACAAATGCAATGGGTGATAAGTTACCTACAGCATAAATTCATGTCAATGGATATTTTGAATAAAATAGCTCTATCTATTTATTTATATCACAAAGGTATAAATTTTCTGAAATTACTCACTTTGTTATAGTCATTTTAGTTTAAAAATTTGTCACAGTATTACAGCATGAAAATCAATTATTTTCTTAATAAACATACATAATTCCAACTCACACTAATATATGGTGCAGTTAGGGCAGAACAGCTCTTCATATTTCCAGTGCAGAGTAATATAATTCCTACATGAAAAATCTAAAAAAAACCATGAAAATGTTTCTTCTTTCCTTGGTTTTGTTTATTGATTTTTTAAAAAACTAAGTGTCTGTGTCAGGTAATTCTGTAAAACTCAAGATGCAGAGTGTGTGACTCAAATACTGATTCTGACTAGTACTGTCATCAAAGTGAAGGAAAACAGTAATTTATTCAGTTTATGAGTTAAACCGTAGAAAAGACATTCCTTGGATTACTTTGATTCCTGTGAATTATTGCTTCCATTTCCATACTTTTTTAGGTTTTTCCTACTGTTGTTCATTTTCAGAAGTATGTAGAAATGAAGGTAGTTAGTGGACCCACTCCTAGAAAGATTCTTCTGATGTAAAGGAACAAAATTTTATCACGCTCTTTCTGATATATATGGAAGATGATGAATGCCAGGGCAAAACTGAAAACAAAGTAACTTCTGAATCTCCTATATTTGTCAGTTTTTTTAAAACTACTTCTTTTTTATTTAGTTCCTGTGTGTTCTCAGTTTGGAAATCAAGCCCACCAACCCTCCTTTGCCCAAGGTAATTAATGATGGAGATACTCCTTGAATTCTCTTGCGTGGTATAGGTCCATTCTACTGCAGCCCTCATGGTGGGTGAAGGTCACTAAGAAAATATTGAGCGCCTCTCATGGGAAGACTGCAACCTCTTTCTTACAAGTGTTTATCTGCCTACAGTTTTTAGGCAAACAAAGAAATTATCAGAGGATGCTGGCATTCTTTCAGATGTTGACCACCTTTCACGATTTTAACATTTTCAGGTAAAGCTTCTAATGATATAAATAACTTCATTTCTAGGTGCTAGCTATCATCTCCCTGTTTGTGCCTGCATCCTGCTTTGACCAAGATATGACATAAACAGACATCAATCTGATAAATTTTGTTGATTTCTTCCTGTTTGTAGATCAATGTCCGTTCTGTAATTCTTCAACATATCAGTTATTTTCAGCACTGTATATCACATCTTGCTGATGGTTGGATGCCCTAAAAGGATAGGACAGTGCTGTTTTTCAATATCTGGGCAAAAACTTAGTTCAGACTGAGGTTTTGGAAGGTTTTGGTGAAGTGCCTTGTGGGATGGTGGAGGTAATTATATCTTGAAAGAGTATATCCACTAGGAACCAACTCAGGATGAATTAAAGAATACAGCAGCATCTGAGTCAGTCTTCTGCCATCTGCATCTGTTCAGAAGCTTGTTGAAGACTCTACTGGAAACTCTTTGTGAAAGTGAATCTCGTCATTACTGTTTATGATTTTTCATCTTTAGTGAACTTCAGTATCCTCTGTATGGGGCTGCCACTTGAAATCCTGTAGAAGAAAACAGTATAATACCTAGCAAACTATTGAAAGAGGTAGCTTACTGAGAGTATACAAAAATCAAAGCTTCGTAATCTACTTGAGTAGCCCATGTTAATGGGCTAGATGGAGTTCAGTGAAGCATGTTTCCTTCCTTAACGAGTCAGGAAGGTAAAGCTTTTGCATACTTTTATTGCCAGCAAGATTTCTGAGGACTATGGAACACCCAGATTTTTGTGGTGCTGTGCTCAGCTAAAGATGCCTATCCTACCAAAGATCTCATTTCTCCAGTCAAGAAATATGCAGCATCAGTTCTCAAGTTCATCAGTCTACTGACAGGTTGGTATCCCAATTATGCAAATAAACATACCTCACAGGATTCACAAAACAATTTTGGCTCCTGCAAGACTGGTCAGTCATCACTGGTTTCAACAACTGGGGAATGTTATGCTCATTGTAAACCTGGTTTGGGTTTGACTGAGCAGGTTACTAACGACAAGTGAAAAAGGGTCTGTTTCACAGTGGCAGAGGGAACAGGTGACTGGCCTGCCAGTTGAACACCTTTGACAGTGATTATAATTCTTCTGAGGATTAACCAAATTGTACTTACTTAATCATCAATTATTATAATTACATTAAATGTAAATTTTAATTCAAATATTTATATTTGAATTGAAACAAGTAGAATTTTGTAAAAAAAAGTTAAGAAGTAAGATTTATCACCAAATCATAATAAATAGAAGAGGAAAGTGCACAGGCACCCACAAAATTACAGAAGAATGCAATGGCTGAGATTATCCTATTGTTCCTCTCTGTAGAAGAAATTTTCTGCTGACATATCACCAGGTTTTTTCACCTAGGTTGAGGATAATAGGATTTCACAGTTTCATGGACTAGATAAAAGCGAGAGATGGTGGTGATAGGTATGATGGTAGAGAGAATATTCGTTTAAGTAATGATGACTTGCAAGGTGGTTATTGCCTCACAGGAAACAGCTGGTGGCAGTGCTGTGGGTATCCCACCTTCCTCTGTAAGAATGCCGAATGCTCTTAATTGAATCCAGTATGCTGAAAGCAGCTGAAGGGAAACAACTCTCATGCTAGAAAAGATGCCATGATGTCAGTTTTCTATAAGTCCTGCGCAAAGGAAATGAAAAAGCAGACTGTCAGGTACTTTGATAATTAATCGTATAACACGTTCCATACCCTTGAAATTAATTGCTTTAAATGCAACTTGAATTGATAAAAGAAACTGAAATTGATGTGGCTTCTATGGAGAAATAAGAATCAAAATAACTATTTACAAAACATAAATTAAGTCAGTAGTGTACACAAATAAGGTCATTGACTATTGAGTTAATTGCCATGAAAGAAAAGTTCATACTAAATGTGATATTTGCCAAATGTAGAGAATTTAGTTATGTAATTAGAACTGACAGAAAATGACTGAACTAATTAATCTAGAGCTCCATAATCAATTTACCTCATTAAATGTTTTACAGTTCTAGATATGCATCAAAGTTATTTTCTGTTTAGTTTAAATAATAACAAAAGAGGGAAAATCAAGGTTAATTGGCATTTTAATAACTCGCATCTCGATTAAAATTATCTTATCTACAGAAAATATTTCCCCTGTAAATAATTGCAACATGTTCTCTATTTATTCTGCAGTTTGAAGAACAGAACAAAAATTTGATAGATTACTTCCGTGTGAGTTCCATCATGTGTATTGATGGAAGTATACAACCCACATTTGTTATTAACCTCTTAGCGTCTCAATAATTGTTATTAGTGGGGAAGTCTGTTCTCATGCAATTACTTATAAAGACAGCTGTGTGATTCTGGATGGGTATTCCACCAGATGGGAGAAAAATCCACTGTCCCTGCATGAACACTAGATGAAAATCATAAAAGTTATGTCTATAGATGTACAGAACTACTTTCCAAACCTGTTTAAACAGAGGGGTTCACTGTCTTGATCTCATGACTTGCCATGACAACTATGAAAGACGTTTTGCATCAAAAGCAGAATGTCCACTTTGATATCTTTACATTTTCTGTGAAAGACAATGCTTTCTTTCCAGCATCTTCTGTTTGGCCATGGATTATCAACAGTAATGCAAGCATAACTCAGATACTCTGCTTTACCCATCAGATGCAGAGGAACCTACTTCAACGACTTGCCAAATAATTTCCATTTTTTCACGTTTAACAGCAACGGGGTAAAAAAAAATCATAATTCAGATACACAAAATGGACTCAGATTTCCACTCATGTCGTAGCTTCTAGGTGGCAGATAATTCCATTTCTGTACTTTTTCCAATCTGCTGTGTCTCATATATGTACCTCCTCAAATCTTTTTCTAAATACAGCTATGGGGATGGGGATGGGGAAGGGAATCCTCTATATTCCCTTTTTCACTCAAGAACTTCTCACTCTAAAAAGTGCAGTAAATGGTTCAATACACAAAAACTAAGGAAACAAGTAATCTTCCATCAGTTGTCTGTCTTACCAGTTTCTTGCCAATTCTCCTCATACTTTGCTTAATTTTAGTTAAATTATCTTGCTCTTTGAAGCTAAGACTGCATCTTCAGATATTTATAAATAGAGTACCATTGGAAAACTGCGGTAATAGAAGCTAAACATTGCTGAGCAACCATATATCTATAAATGCATTGGCTAAATGTTCAGTTTAATAGGGATCTTCTTTTATAGTAATTGTTCAGGCACTTTCCTCTCTAGATCAGAAGAAAAAGGATACAGGAAATGAAGGCTTATGGATTTCAGTTTTTCCTTTCACTAATCATTTGTCTGCTGTCAGATGCCAGCTTTCTGGTATATTCTTCAAGGAAATTTTCATTCTTTAAACAGAAAGCACAAACACAAAATACAGCAGTAATTTAGATCATGATTAGTGTAAGGTACGTAAATAAGTGCAATGGTCACTCTTAATGGAAGAACATTCCTAAGTGTGAAAACAGAATGGAGACAGGCTTTTTTAGAAAAAGAACATTGTGAGATACCACCTGTAGTCACCCAGAAGTGAGATAATACAGGCTTGTTTTTTAAGGGTGCTGCTAATAGACCTAAGTGGAATGAAATAAAGGGAAGGATTTAATACGCTCAAGAATTTTTGAACTCTGTTATCTGAAAAGGCTTGCTTTAAGGTAACAAGCAACAGAAGTATCTAGAGGAACTTATCTCCTTGTAGAAAAATTCATAGTTTGCAAAGATCTCTTTTATTACTTTTAGATTTGACACAGGTAGTCACTGTTTTTATTTAAGAAAAAAAACATCCCATCAGAAAAAAGAAATAACTGAACATTCAGCAGTTCTTTCAATGTTATGGCACTGTAATCTGCTTCAGTAGAAAAGACAAGTAGAAATAGCATAAATGCAGCTATTTTCAACACGACATTCAGACCAGATCTTTCAGAAATGTTGAAAACCTTCTGAGTGGCAGCCCTATCTTTAAATGTATTGACTGCACCCCAAGCTCAGGGTTATTCACAAATTTGCTGAGGGTGCACTTTCTCTCCTCCTCCAGGTCATTGATAAAGATATTAAAGTGGATAGGTGCTAGAATAGACCCCTAAAGCACTCCACTGCAGCTGGCCTCCAGGGAGACTAGAAACTGTTAACCTCTGCCCTGGAGCCTGAAGAACCAGTCAGTTATTCACATGTCAAGGTGTCCACCTGTCTGAACATAAGTTTTATTAGAAATCACACTAAAACAAGATGACTTCTGACAAAAAGACATGTACATTAAGCAGAAAGATTAATATAAAGAGCTTGAACTGAATTGCAAACAACTCCTGACTCCCATCTCCGTTAAGAGGCAGATTTTTGTCTTCATTATTCTAACATTTCAGCAACTTTGAGCAATATCCTGCGTTGTAAAGGAATAGGTAGACAGGTGTATATGTCTTTTATATAACATACAATACATCAAATATTTTACCTAAAAATACATATATCATCTGTCTTTCATTCACTTCCAACGCTTGGCTTTGACTTTTGCTTCCATCAGAAATCCCCTTCCCCACACATCTTTCACAGTCATCCCAACATCTGTCCTGAAAGTTTTTCCCTTTTCCTTCCTCTAGATGTACCCAATGAGGTGTGATTAATCATTTCATTTTGCAGTAAATACCTGCTGGACAGCTTTTCATAATACTTTCATGCAAAGAGTGGCAAAACCCCTAGTATACGTACTGTGATGAATTCTGGGTGACATGTGCCTAGGCTTGGATCTGTGTCTGGAAAACAAAGGTAATGTTAATGGCAAGTTAAACGTTCTGTTTCCCAGTTGAGCTTAAATTTTGAATTTAGAAAGACTGCTGCTAGGCCTAACTTGGTGGTTTAATCTGTATTTAACTTCTGATAAGAGTCAGAAAGCAGAAGATCAACTTTTAATATTTCCTATTCATTATTAATTTCTCCACAAGATATTGTTTCACCTGGCTGCAAGACTAACTCCAGGACAGTCTGAAAGCACATGCAGTACCTGGCCAGTTACCTACTTTCCTAAGTGAAAATGAAATCTTGGAGAGAGCTTGTAATTGTCTTCCTCTCTAAGTGTTCCCCCACACCGAGTATTCTGGGAACACTAGAAGGACGATCTCTCTCTAGGCGGTCTGGTGGCAGGAGAAAATTTCTATTACTTAATAAAATTCCTATTGCTTAAACAATACTTGAAAAGAAGGGTAGTTTCTAATGTTGAGGTATTCTTGTAGTCAGCTGCCTGGCAAGTGGCTAATGTCATGTACGCCTCTTGTGGAGGAAACCCAGCAGCAGCAAAGCTTCTACTCTCCAGCATCTATTCCTGCAAGGGCAAAATACTCCTGAAGCCATGTTCCCACGTTTTGCTGAATAGCTCTCAAAGGTAAGGTAAAATCTTACACTGTATCTGGTATAATAATTATTGACCCAACAGGAAGCTAACAAAATTAATTCCTAGTTCTGTGAATCCTAGTCATGATTAACAGCACAGCCATGTTAAGTTTGATTTTGCAGCTTTTGTTGTTCATGAATCAGAACTTGATAGTACTGTCGGTGATTACGAATTACTTTGCGCTATAAGGTTCCTCTACGAGAAACTGAGGCTGGGTTTATATGAGTAAGTCAGGCTCAGCTGCCTTAAGGGTGAAGCACCAAATGAAATCACCAAAGAATGTTTTTCAAGAATCTCTCTTTCAATGGGTTGTGTTAGGCTTTTGAGTAATGTGAATGCCTTTCTTCTGTGACACAGCTGGATTTGTGGAGAGCTGAGTGCTTTTTTTTTTCCACAGAAGAGCTCATTAGCATCTTTTGTTTATTTTAAGTAGGTATACTGAAGAGATTAAATTCATTTTTGAAACTTGTATATCTCTAACTGACTTTTTAATTTCAATGCAAAGTTATAACTAACCTACAAATGATAAAGACAGTGAATTGTTTATTCTTCTTGCCAAATGACTTGTTGATAAACATCTGTGATAAGACTTTAAAACATGAATGCCAAGGACTGAGATGTTTCCTTTGGCTGGGCAAAAAGATCTTAAGAAATCTTGAAGAATAACATTGCTATTCTTCATCACCAGTCATCAAGAACAAAAGTGATCCTTGTGAAAAGAAAGCTATGTTTAAAGGACAAACTGAGATCATTTGGTCACTACCACACACACTCACATACATGCATGCAGCATTACATAAAAACAATAGAGTAGAAGTGTATTAATAATTGCAGGAGATAAAATCAAATGCTGGGTGACAAAAAAAAAAAATACATGCTTTTTCCTCGTTTGTTTTCTGAAGCAGTGCTCTTTTGTTGGGGACAAAGCAGGGCCTGACTCCCCCACTCCCAATCACAACAGGAATATCTCCATCTTGCCCCTGTGACTTCTCACTGATGAATCTGCAGAGCTTTCAATTCACTGCGAATGAGGGGATACGCTGTTGCAGGAGCCCAAATTTCTTGTGAAAGAATCTTGCCACACACTGAAGCTGCTGGATGTGAACAATCTCTGGTGGAAAACTGAGCACAACTGCACTAGAAATTTCATATTAAAATTGTTCCACAAAAAGAATATAAAGCTTAGGTAATCCAGTTTTGAACTGAAATCTGTATTCGTGTATGGTGAAATTTAAATTATGTAAATGTGCTACTACACACGTACATACTTACGCAATAATCTATTAGCTTTCCCTGTCACTAGAGATAAGTGAATTCAATATGTGTCTTTAAAGAAGATCAGTGTAATGTTAAATCAAAACAGACATAACTAAGATTCCCTCACCGTTTCTTCAATTTTCTTGTCTTATTTTGTGAAAAATATGTTCATCTTTTAGGTTATTCTTGATACCATAAATGTAATTGAAAGAAATTATGAATATGCAACATATCATCTGTGCATGTCTGCTTCGTGAGCTTCTGTTCATGAATGTGTGTATAGAGAAAAAACTGCTGGCATGTTCAGACTTGGTGCTACTTAATTGAAATCAAAGGCATTCTCAGTTGGCTTGACAGGAAACAGGTTCTAGCCCTCAGCAAAGCGTAGCCTGTGTAAATAGGAAGAATTTGGCATTTTCAAGGATTTTAAGTATTGGTTCCCTTTGACTGGAGTGGGGTTCAGCTTCTAACAGGTTTGTTTGTAAGCTCAGTGTGCAAACAAATGTGCTTTTTGGACTTTACAATGCTGGTATCTATTATATTCAAGCGTAGGAAACTTTCTGAAGACATAATTTGCAAACTCTGTTCCAACAATTTTCTTTATAGACATTTAAAAATAAATAAACACATGCTAAAGATGTTGCCACCTCTATAAGGAAAGCAATGCCTGTATCTAATTGTGTCTTGTATTTAAGAATATGCAGTTTCTTTTGACAGTATTCACCCTTACTATAGGGATAAGTAGCAGTATATAACTAGAATAACTTTCCAGAGGCACCTTCAGCAGAACTGGTGGCATTTGCTCAATTAGACCATATCTGTACAGGACATCCCAGGAGCTGGAATGTAAACATCTGTGTTTCCAAACTCTTAGAGAGGTTCCAAATTCACTGTTGGTCTTGGCCAGCTGGCACTCTCCCAAGCAACATACAGGTTGCTCTACTGCAGGAACCACTTTCAATATCTAGATATTGCCTTGTATGTGGTTATCTTATTTTAGTGAATGGAAGAGCCATCTAACATAGACATGGGCTCTTCCATGTCTACTTTGTTCCCACATAAATGCAGCCTATGTCTTCCTTCAGTTTACAAATGAGTTGTTCTTGGGGTAATCAAAAAATGAAAATTCCTTGAATAGAAAACATGTATCAAACTCTGTCAGTCTTCTCCCTACGGAGTCTCTCTGTTCATTTATTGACTACACACCCGTCACAGTCACAGAATGGTACTCCAGCAGACCAGGGTACTGGTGACATGTTGTTATCAACGGATAAATTTTTAGCAAGTAAATATTCAGATTAAAAATACACATCATGAAAAATGATTAAGAATAGAAGGACAGGACATATTAAAATGTTGCCTCTGCCTAAATACATTTGGAAAGCCAAGTTAGTAAACTGTTGGCTATGCTGTGGATGAATTACTTTCCCCGACTTTGAGACTATGGACTCTCTCGAACAGTGTATTGGTCACTGTGACGAAAAAAAAGTGTATGCCAAATTAAAAGCTTAATAATTTATGCATTTCAGAATGAAGGGGAGAATCTGTCTTCCAGACGGGATCCCAGCTCTGTATCTCAAAGCTATGCAAGAGCTATGTTGCTTGTCCAGTATGAAAAATCTTGCACTTCTGACTTCCATCTTTCCTTGCTTGCTATAATCTCCTGAGCCATGACTTGCTACTACCAGAATTAACATATAAATATATATATAAAACTGAAAATATGAAAATGCAATATATGCAAGTATTTTCTGTTTACTCTGGCTTCATCTTTTGATTCCTCTCACTAATCAAAATTCTGGTTTCTGTGAGTTTTCCCCATTAGGAGATAAAAATGCAGTAGCTGGGTTTTTCTTTGATGAGGTGCACTTACTGCAAACTGGAGAAACCAAGCCTAAAATGGTGTAATTCATTAACTGACCGGGTGAAAAGCTGTGCTGATGCACCCCTTTCTTTCCAGAGATGCTGTGTGCAATCTGGGGCAATGTGATCTTGAGATGGGGGGAGAAAAATAATTAAGTGGGAAACTAAGGAAACTTGATGTTGCATGCTCCCTGTGCCTTTAGGTTAAGATCCTGTGTGGGTTTTCTGCTGTCTGTTCAGGGTGCCATTTCTTCCATGGGATTGTGCCTCTGACAAACATGGTAAAACTCTAACAGTTTGATCCATCTGTATCTAATACCATTTTAGGCAGCCAACCTACATCTCATATAAACATCTCTTGATTTGTGAGGAAACAGTGCTCGAACAAAATAGATTTAAAATATGTTGTCAAGTGATAAATATTAAAATATCCTCCTTTTAACATTGTCTTTAAAAGCATTTGAACAGATTATCTACCAGTATATCTGATACTGATCGAAATTCATCAGTATAAAAAAAGTACTTAATCTTCCAGAAATGACAACTACCCACAAGAAGAGTCAGGCTTGTTCTGGTTCACTAGAGAGGGGAAAAAAAGACAGAGAAACATCAAGCTTGTTAAGGTTTTTCTGAAAGAAACACTAAAAATGCTTTTGCTTTTGCCCTTGTCCCCTCTGTGGAATTGTGCACTGTTCATGTACACCACTGAGGAAAAATATGTTAACATAAAGAGGGCTGGTGAATCACAAAGGGGAATTCTTTATGTAGCTTGTTTCCATATGAAAGTAGCAACATTTGTGCATAAATGGCTTGCAGCATTTTTTATGAATTGGGCCGTAAGTGCTCGTGATTGTCCTTGGTACTCAGTTTTCAGTCATTAGGTAGCATTGAAACAACAGGAGGAAAAAAAGGAAACATTTTGTACCTGTGGTACTCACTTGGACAACACAGTTTTAGTAAAATAGCTATACTCTTTTTCCTTTTTGTTATAAATTATGCAGGGACAAAATGATGTGTGAATCAATGAAAAGGCAAATAATATATTTCTGAAACATTAATAGTCAGTGCCATACTCCAGAAAAGCGGGAAAATTGTTACGCTGATTTTTCTATCTGATTTAAATTCACTTTCCCATCTTCACTAATCTGTCTGCTGCCTTGACAGAATCAGATTGTGGTATGGCAAAAGAGATGATGCTTCTCTCATCTTCAGGTTAATAGTGCTTCACCTTTCTCCTTTCCTTTCCTTTCCTTTCCTTTCCTTTCCTTTCCTTTCCTTTCCTTTCCTTTCCTTTCCTTTCCTTTCCTTTCCTTTCCTTTCCTTTCCTTTCCTTTCCTTTCCTTTCCTTTCCTTTCCTTTCCTTTCCTTTCCTTTCCTTTCCTTTCCTTTCCTTTCCTTTCCTTTCCTTTCCTCTCCTCTCCTCTCCTCTCCTCTCCTCTCCTCTCCTCTCTTCAGAGAGAGACAGGTCGAGCCATTTGGTTGTTACACCAGGACAAATTTCTCTCTAATGAAGGCAGCAGTTCCTACTGAATTGTTAATATTGCAGTGTGTGGAGTTTCTCTGGGGGACATACATGCAAGTACTCATAGTGATAATCTGACCTTAACTCAGAACATGTGAAGAGATCAGAGATAGCACCACTTACTTGTGTATTTGTGTAAGAGTCAACTCTGCTTGAGGTTTGGGCAGTCAATAAGTAAAATGGTGTTAGTAGCCTCCCACAAGAAGAGCTTTTTAAAGATCATGCTTACAAAAATAGATGCCTATAGTTCATGTTTTTCTGGTTGAAGAAAAAAAAATATGGTGGTAGCTATCATTAGCAGGTGTAAGTGTTAAAATAATCTCAAACTTTAAGTAATTTTCTTAAGATTAACATTTTATTTTAGACTGAGAATAATCCAACATTTAAAGATCACCTATGTAATGATCCTTGCCTATTAACTTTCAAATTAATGTTATAAGGAACTAATCTGTGACTTGTTTCTAGTGGCAGAAGTGACAAATTGTCATATGTGTCCCTCGACCGATTGCCAGCCTGGCTAGTAATGAGGAGAGTGAACCTGACTGGTAGGTAATGTAGCTGGCTTTGTAGTCGGACCGAACAAAAGAAATCCTGTCTCCCATCTATGCATCCTCATGGGTTCATAAGTACAAGGAGGATATTTCAAGGCTTTTTTTTTTTTGGCCTTCTTTTTTCTCTCAGTCCAGACATCTTACTAGCAGTCCATCAGTAGGAGATTCTCCAGCAGGTTTGGGAGACAATTGTGCATAAAATGAAACAATCAACCTGATCTTCTGTGCTTCCAGGCCGGATGCGACAGTGGGGCTTAGAATGGGTGAGTGTTTCCTTGGTTATCTTGGGCAGCTGTGCAGCATTGTACCCTCCACCCTTCCATGTGGCATTACCAGTAGCCCCTGTTCAAAGCTGGGCTAAGTAAACTGGCGTTATTTATCCCAATCTCACCAACAAACCTGACCATTAGAGTGTTCTGAAACTCACTACCATGTGCTCGTGCTCTAAAACAGTTGCATGGTGGAAGGGGAGGAGGACGTGGCGGCAAGCAAATGACAGATACAACTGTAGATCAATGTGGTGATTGTATCAATTTCAGATTCTCTACTAACAATAGGTGTCTGATTGGACACCACTGACTTTATTGGGAAGTAGATGGGATATAATACACCTTGCAGTGCATTAGTTGTTTCTGCTGATTGGATGAAGGATAAATTTCACATAGAGGACAGTTTGAGTCCCATCATTCTCACAATTACTTTGAACACCAGCTGAAAGTGTCCTGTTGCTGCTGCACTTTACAGCAGCAAATTAGAAGGATTTTCCTAATGCATTTCCTCACTGTAGTCTGTGCAGCATCACTCTTCTATAAACTGAGATCTGGGTCAAAATGTCTCACTGTTCTTAATTTCAATAATTCCATTTAAAGGGTAATCACTTTCTCTAGAAAAGGACAAGGACAATAGAAAGAACAAACAGGGGGATTCATGGAAATGGAACAAATAAATTGAATGTTAAGAAGCTTTTATTACAGTAAATCTTGTTTCATTCCAAAAGACAGCAATGTAAATATGTAGTGAAAATAGCCATAAAACTAATCATTACCCTCTTAATCCCGTAACCCTACCCCCCATATGAATTTTAACAGTACTATATTATCTGGACCACCTCCTTTTTTATGAACTTCTGACTTAACTCTATGCAGAAACAAATGTGTGAGATTTTTTCGTTACTATTTTGAAGATCTAGCTCTATAAAATGTTGAAGTGTCTTCTAATGATTCAGTAAAGGGAAGGAGGCAGGGGAAGAAGGGTGGAAATCCCACAGTTTGCTGCAGAACATGATATTTGTCTTCCACAGACTTAAAGCTTTGCAAGTTAGCTCTGCTGGCTCAGGGCCAGACTGCCTTGTACCTTTTAGAGTCACACCCTAAGACCCCAGTTCATCAAGGTACTTAAACATTTGTCTGATGTTAAGTATAGGAAGAATACAAGTTAAATTGGAGTTTAATTATGTGATTAACTCAATTTATTTAACATTCTAAGCAGAGTATATAAACAGACCATGTAAATAAAGGGTGGAAGAGTTACTTTCAAGAGTAATTCAATAGCTGTTAAATATTTTCTATATGGTTCATGAATTGTGTGGCCTTATGTATTTACCTTTTAATTGTTCAAGACCATTGGGATTCTAAAAACAAACAACTGAGAACTAATCTGATCTAAGGAGCTTTCCAAGGAACATTTTTATCATTTATCAAGCCCCCTTTGCTCTGTTAGACTTCACCGAATGACAAGGCTATTTTCAAGCCGTAAACCCCCATGCCCCATGCAGTTATGGCATGCAACCAAAGAAGTCTGGAGGAGAAAATGAAGTTGTAATTAACAACAGCTGCTCACGCCTAGTATTTCTAAATAACTTGGAAGATTTTTTTTTTTCTTTTTTCCCCCCCTCCCCAAAGTCCAGAATCAACTGAGACCACAATGATTTATCTTCAGGGTAAAAAGTGGAAGCCTCACACCAGTCTCTGGGGATCTCTTTGTTGTCCAAGCCATGCAGGAACCTCTCATCACAGTTCATTTGAGAGAGGTTACACTGTTTGCTTGTTACATTCAGTGACCAAAATCAAACCAAAATGGCAGTAATTTCCTTTACTCATGTGTTGTTATTAGTTTGGTGCAAGGCTTTGTCATCAAAGCACATGAGAGTGTTCTGTCCTTTAGAGGCTAATATTAAAATATAGAATGAAATGATCATGTTTTATTGGCTTAGCCTTTCCCTGCACTGCTTATAAAAACAGATAGTGCTTTAAAATGTCTCACTAATGCTCATTTTCCTGAGGGTGGAGTTGACCTCAAGTAGTTTACAACTTGGCTGTTAGTTAGACTAATTAACTTTGACTTTGTTGTTAGAATAGCCTAATCTGAAGTTTCATCTTTAAGAAGTCAAAGAAATAGTATATCCAAATGAAACAATGCAAATAGTAAGTGTTTATGTGTTGGCTATATAAAGAGGCCTTTTCCTCTACAGTCTTCATCTCTGTCTTCCTAAAAATGTTTGTGGTTTCACACACTTTTACGATTCTTTTTAACCTGGTCCAGAACTCTGCAACAGTGAAAAACCCTCTTTGTAGCTTGTAAGCCTTATCTGCTTGTTTCCGGTGCTTGTGAGTATGCAATACGATTTCATTTTTAAGCAGCCTGACTCATACGAAATAGCAATTTTTCTTAAAATGTTGCAGCTTAATGCTTCTAAACAAAAAGCATTATGCAAAGGACTAAATTTGCAATACTTTTTAATTACGTCATTAATCATTGACATACTTTCTCTGTGGGACCTCCCTTATAACATTATCACTTTGTAAGAGTAAGCCATACTTTATTTGAGGAAAACATTATTATAATTTAAGCCAGAGGAATGGACAGTCTCATGTTTTAGTCATGCTAAAATTACAAAAGTGACCTTATCATACCACTTTTACAAAGAGATAATTTGCATTAGACAATAACTTTTGAGAAAACAATTGTCTTTAATAGCAAATATAACGTAGGCTGAATTTGTATAATAGCCATGAAAATGGTCTTAATGTAAGGTTCTGCTTTAATATATCAATTAGATCAATACATTAAGCATTACTTTAACTTAAGTAAGAGTTAAATAATTCACTTTTACAGAAATAATGGCAATAAAGTCTAAATTGCTCTTTAAGAGTTTGTTTTATTTGAATTTGCATCTTTATAATTAATATAAAGAGAAAAACAATTTAGGAACTTATTACCATGACATCTGTATTACAAATTCATTCTTTTTCTTTTGTTGCAGTGGAAAGCAAAAAAATGAAACTTCTGAAGTTCTCTGTTTACATTCAGATCCCACAAAGACTTTGGGACAAAGTGACTACTGTTATAAAGTACAAACACTACATTCAGGGATTTTGAAACTGCCATTCATAACGTCATATTTTATTAAGATAGCATTAAATAGTACTAAAATAGTATTAAAATAACTTTGTTAAAGATATTGTATGAAATCTTGGGCTAGACTGAAATGCCAGACTGAACAGTCTGTGGATGAAGCTGTACCAATGTGGTCTAGCAAACCTCCCTCACTGTTTCAATCACATTTGCGAACTTTAATGTCTGATGAACACCACCACAGTGCCTACAAAACAGCACAGGAGACGTCAGCTATAATTTCAGCCTCCCAGTAGCCTGGGAGCTGTCCTCATACTTGTTGATTTGTACATAAGCCTTACATTAAGTGTTTTCTATCTGAGAATTCTGGAGCAAAGGAGATGGTATTCTTCCATTGCAATCGGGAGTTTTGGTAACTAAATCAAGCAGATCAAAGATTTAGGAGTTTATGTTGATTGATACTTTGCCACTTCGTTACATGAAGATGTAAAATCTAGAACTCCCAGAGAAATGTGGCAGTTTCATCCAATAAACTCTCTTCCTGCACAAGCAGTGATGCTCAAAAATCTTGCCCTTTTCTGTCCAGCTGCTGCGGTTAGTCACGCTGGTTTCTCTGTCGCTACATCTGAGGTTAAGTGTATACTTTCATGTTTTTGTGCATATTTGTGAGGTAGGAGCGTATACCTTCTGACTCTAAAGAAAGGGGAGCAAGGGTAATGCCAGCAGCGGGGTGAGAGGTATGTACCATCAAGCAAATGTACTCAAGTCACACTTGCTGTTACTGTGCCATTAACAGGGAGCTCAGAGAGGAGATATAGGAAGTAGGGGCTCACCATGGCTCTCCTTGTTCTCCCCAGGTTGCTCTGATGCTGCCGTGACATTATTGTGATGCATTTCACCGGGGCACTGACTCCGTGCTGCTCTGAACTACGCAACCCTCAGCATGCCTGCGAGAGGTGGTCTGAGGTAGGCAGAGTGAAGTGAGCTGCAGTTTCTTGTGCACACTGAAATGAGAAAACGCCCTGGCTTAGCCTCTCCTCTTAGAAGAAAATTCACTCTGATTCACTCTGATTCACCTGGCAAATATCAAGTAAATCCTAAGACTTTGACCTATGCTTTAAATGGGATTTTAGAGTACAGGACAAGGTGCTTGCAAACACTTTTGCATGAATCTGCGTTGCATTTTTTGCAGTGGGACATTCCATGCAATTTTTTTGATCAATGCATGTTATTCATTAATATCTTTGCCTACTTGGAAGGTCACATGTAGATGTGTTTATGCTTATCTAATTTAACACTCTTGTGGTTTAATTTTTCATTATTGTCTGCCTTCTTTTTTTATTGACAGTGTACCTCCAGGAAATATTTTCCTGTTGCATGCATTTTGACATTCCCAGCGATTTATTGTACTAACTGTCAGCAGCTGGAGCTACTCATGGTTTGTTTCTTTTTTTTCACCTTCATCCCTATTCTTCAGGTAGTCTTTTCCACTTGTAATACATCTCTTCACAAGTATGATGAGGCCTTTAATAAAAGAAGGTGCGATGCCTGCTCTCCAAAGCCAAACTCTTCTAATTCAAACCACTGAAACTCTGTAGACATGTTGAATTTCATGAATTTATTTCATTTATTTTTTTAAGTGGAATGAAGCAGAACTTACACTGTAGTAAATGCAATAGGAAAGGGTATTGCATGGAAAGGCCTCTCTTCTTGTGCTCTTTCAGCCTCCTATTTAAACATTTGTAACCATATTTTACAGAAGGGCACTAACCTCCTTCTGTAGTGAGGACATACGGGCTTGATAAAGAGGAGATACTATGGTTGTTCCAGTTGCTCGAGAAAGTGTAGCAGCAACATGTTTTCCATCCAAATGAACAGAGATAAGTGCCCATACCAAAATTCAGCGAAACTGAGTGCCACTGTAAACATCTATAATTCAGGTGTTGCAAGGTCTAAAAAAAAAGAAAAAAAAGTGTTGCAATGTGATTCAAGGAAACAGATTCAGGTAATGTACCTTTAAGACCCAAATGTAACTCCTTGTATTTGAGATTCCCTACTTTTTCTTTTCAAGTAGAATGTACTGCTGTTAGGTAAGCTTACTACTGGATTTTTAGGTGCTTTCTTCTAGATTTCCACTACAGAGTGAGACATACAAGTTATTTTCTTACACCTGGGAATTTCAGTCATCCTAGCCACCAAAGTAAGTAGTCTGGATATAACCCCAGTTTTAACCACTGTAGCTGCTTCTCTTTTCTGAATACTGTATTTCAAGGGAAAAGAAAAGAAGTTGCTTTTCTGAGATAGACTCTAGGCTGGAGCTGCACTGCAGAGAGAAAACTAGAAGTGTTTGCATATAATGTGCAAGTGGTGTAGAAGAATTACAGAATCGTGTTTGCTAAATATACCTTCAAGTTTGCTGAACAAAGCTGCATCTGCAACCATGCTGACTTTCTGCTGAATACGAGAAAAGGGTACCTGCTCCTTAGCCCTGAATCAGTCAGAGAAACAAGGCTTACTGTCTGCCAACAGCACACAATAAAGCTTTTCATCTTACTGCTTTAACGTGGCCAACTGCCAGCCAGCCATGAAATTTTGCTTGCTATTTTAACGTTAACATTATTTTAAATAAGCACTCAGAAATAATTGTGATACTTGACAGCGAAGAAATCTTTTGGTGACCATCTGCCAAAAGAGTCTCACACCTCAGGAGGTAAATCTCTTCCAAAATATTGGTATTTACTGAGCTCTAATGCTTCACAGTGAAACTCCTAGTGAGTCTTATCCTGGTAACTTCATAGAATACTGTGACTGGGAAAAAATCTCATGTTTATGAGGGGAAAAAATTATTTTTTGTGAAAAATATTATTTTGGTAGTTTTTGTTCTTTTGAAAGACTGTTTGCTGACTGCGGACCAAGCATTCCACTTGCATAATTTTTTTCATGTCAGCTCTGGAAGATGACTATAAATTAAAATCTGCAAATATTTTGTTCTCTTAACCCATTTAGACACCTGAGGCAGTTCCCAGTTTGTACTTGTTAAAGGATCATTTACCACTGTACTAATAAGAAAAATTAGACTGTAACCCCCTCCTGAACTTTTACATAAAGTTACCATTAAACTAAACTTCAATAAACTTAACTTAAACTAAACTTAAATACACCTCAAACTGCAGTCACAGTCTATGGAAATGATTATTGTGACTCATTTAAACAGAAAATAATATCAAGAAATCACAAGTATTTAACCATAAAAGTACCTTGAAGTTAATTTTCAGAAACAAGCTTGCATACATCTTATAAAATCCCAAAATGGTCACATAAAATTCCTTTCTGACAGGAAGAACTGATACTCTAACTGTTCTCTGGTTTTGCATTTTACAATTAGTTTTTTTCATCCAGGGATATGAACTACATTTAAAGATAGTGTAGGAACTGCACAGAAAGCACCCATTGCTGTGAGAACAGTGGTTTTCTGTAGCCATAAAAGAGAATCACAGCTCACCACTGTGACTGCAGGTTACAGTCTAGTCCACTCTATAGGAGAGAAATGCTGATACGCTCCTGAATGTCACCAATTTAAAATGCTTAATTCCTTTTCAGTGTAAATTTAACTGGACATTGAAAATGGGCCTCAGTCACAGCATGAGTGTTCTGCATTGTAATATTTGTGTTATAGTCAAGTGTGCTAGGGTACAGCTGTATAGGCTACTGTCCTCCGAGGTCTTCTTGGAGACAGGATGTGTACCTCCTGAACCTACCCTACTGAGCAGATTTTTAAAGAAATAAATAATGCATGTTCCAGGGTGCTTTAAGTAGGCAAGGTTGTTAATCCATTGGTTGGGAAAACCCACCCTGAGGGTGGATGAGAGTAATAGCCATGTGACACCACTTTAGCTGGCCCAAGACCAGAAAACTGTCCCAAGCCTGTATTTGACCATGAACTTTTTAAAGCATTTAGGGATCACTCAAAATGCTCAGTGACTGCAGAATTAGGCTTTAGTTTAGCAATATTTGTGAAGGAAAGTAGTTTCTCCCGGGCCTGCACAGTTCTCCCTGTGGCGTGTTTACAGACAGCCTATCTCTTTCCTGTGAAAAGTGGTAAAATGAAACAGATAGAGAACTCAAAAGCATTTCTTTAAGGTGGCAAAAGAGAAAATCTGACTGATTAAGTTCTAATTACCCTGGACTTGGAGAGGCTTTTAGACTGATTTCAGTGAGTTTTAGGATTTTTCAGTGTCTACAGATCAGACTCAAGACTACAGGGAGAGACCGTAAGGGTTTTGAGTCAAATCACTTTGTGTTGCTCTGTGGAGATACAGCATCACAGAGCAACATTGAAACTACTAAATATCAAAGGTATTTGAAAAATAACTGCACCATATCTTCTCATAAACTTTTTTTACTGTTTGAATTCTTCAGCAAGCTACTGTGGACACTAATTAAATTCACTTATACATAACAAGTCATTTACATGAACACAGTAGGTCTTACTGATGCTGACCATCAAGGCTCGCAGGCACTTGATCTTCAAGATGTCTCTATCTAGAAGGAGCCTCATATTTAAATAGGTTTTAATATGTTAATATAAAATACATATATTGTTTGTTTATTGTCAAGATGCATATAATATTGTAATTAAGTTTTTTATGCAGACAAGGATGTAAATGTGGACAGGCCAATTTTCACCAGTGATGCAAAATTTGCTGTATGATGTTGTTCTTCAAACGAGCTGAAAGATAATGTTTGATCTTACTTTTACGGGAACACTGAAAGTTAAAACCAGTGACGACTGCCAGATCTGTAGCCTGCATCACTGCCTATTCTTTCTGGATGAATGCTTTGGCTCTCATCCTCAGGCTCTCACCTGTCAAAGGCAGAATTTCAGTTCTTCCAACTTTTAAAGAAGTATCTGTGTACAACAGCCCACTTATGCTAAGTGTTTCTGTGCCTACTGGAGAGATGAATTTTTGTTTTCTACTTAGAAAGCTGTGTCATTGTTATGAACTGGCCAACAAACTCCTCTAAAACAAATGAAAAAAATAATTTGGCAAATTAAATTTAACGTAAATTTTGGTCCATAGAATGACAAGACAAATGACTAACAGTCTTCAGTGTGAGGTGTAAAGGGTACGCAATTAGTTTCACAGAAGGGAGGCTCGGGACAAATGATCAGTTTTTTGACACAGTGTATTAGGACTCCTTACTTGCAGCTGTTGTGAATGCTAAAAGTCTCTATAGTTTCAGAATGTAGGAGGGGTGATGGACAAGCAATGGAAGACAAAGCTGTGGAAGGGTTGTAACACCTGAGCCTATCCAAAAGCCACTTGTGTTTGAAAGACAATTCGGCAAAATATCACTTATATTTGCACTCTTGCATTCTTTCTGGTGTATCCCTAGGCAAAGACTACTGGCTTAGATGGCTTCTTGGACTGAAAATACAGACTATAGTCGTGCTTTATAATGTCTTGAGTATGATTAGGAAAACGCAAGTTAAGATATATCTTATCGTGCATGTGAAGCATCAGCAGCTAGGCCTTTTTTAAACACAAACAAGCAAAAATACTGCATCCAGGATACTGCCAAATGTTCCCTCGTCACAATCATATTTGACAGAAATTAAATCCTGCTTTTTTTATAGATACCTCTGTCCTGGGTTTGGGTGGGACAGAGTTAATATTCCTCGCAATAGCTGCTGTGTTTTGGATTTAATACAAGAAGAATGTTGATAACACTGATGTTTTTAGTCATTGTAATGAAATCAAGGACTTTTTCCAGTTTCTCATATTCAGCTAACGAGCAGGTGTGCACGAACCAGGAGGGAGCACAGCCAAACAGCTGGCCCAATCTGGCCAATGGAAATATTCCACAACATGGATGTCACATTCAGTTTACGAATGGGGGTTGGCGAGGGGGCAGGAATCTCTCTTTCTTGCTTCTGTGAATTTGAATCCTCTCTGGTCCGAGTGTTTGAACATTTACGGGCATTCAGTCTCTTTCAGGAGTTTCACGGAATTCAGAGAATTTACAAGTTTGGCATTCCACGATTGCTGCTCAGGGACTGACTGCGAATCAGTCACTGGGTGGTGAGAAAATTGTGTTTCATATAGTTTGTTTCGCAAATTCATTATGATCATTATTCTTATCATTAGTATTATTAATACTATTAATATAGACCTTGTTGCTTTATTAAACTGCTTTTATCTAAACCCATGAGTCTTACCTTTTGTCCATTTCTCCTCCCCATCCTGCTGAGTGGGGAAGGGGAGAGGTGAACGAATGGCTATCTAGTGCTTAGTTGCAGCTGCTGGGTTAAACCACTACAACCTCTTTTTTTGTGCCATATTACTTTTCTAGAAAGAGAATAATATTGGATGATTTTTATACAAGATTCTTCTTTCTTTGTAACAAGGAAAAGGGAAACAAGGGTCAGGGCTTGGAGTTCTCCTCGGAAGGATGCAATGCTGCCTCCCTGGCACCTGTTATATTGTCAACTGTTTAGTTCTCCTTAAACGCATACAAAGTTGAAATGCCTTCAGAGAGTTGTTTAATCCTCATCAGTTCAGTATGAAGAGTTAGCAGGTTCTATTAGATGCCAACTATACACTCAGAATCCAGCACAAGAAGCCTTCTTCTCTGAGTGCACCTGGTGATGCAAATAACAGGGTGGAGCCCAGAATGCCCAGAAAGGAAGTGGGGAGGTCAGTGCAAGAGGTGCTGTCTTGGTGCTCAAGCTCCTTCAGCAGGTCAGAAGGCATTTAAAAGAGAAAAAAATCTCCCTTTCTTTCCCTCTATCTCTGCACTGTAAAGCAAGGTACCGCAGTACCAGGTGTTGTGGGGCTAGAAGAAAAGCAAGCAAGAGCCTTTGCACTCTGGTAAGGGCTCCCAGTTGGCCAGGTGGACAGGTAGGCACTACAGCATTTGGTATGGCTTAGATGTCTGCTTAACCATATGCTCTCTGTGCACTGTTGCTGCAGAGAATTTATAGATTTATTCCTAATATGGAAACACGTTATATCTATAAACCAAGTCTTACACTTATGCATGCATGTTTCCGGTGGGTTTGGTTCCTGATAATGTTAAATTTACATGATTAACCAGCAAAGAACAGTCCTGTCACTTTAAGAAGAGGTACCAACTATGTCATCCATGACACCTTAATTCTGAAGCGAAAGGACCCTCAGTAGTAGCCTGATACATCTGATACACTTCAGAGAGGAAATACGAGAGTTGGATACTGTTGCAGAAGGGCAGCCTTCAAGTTTCCCTCTCTCAGAAACCTTGGCCCCTTCACACCCTACTTGTGCAAACTGCTGCGAAGCAGGTTTCTGCTCTGTCCCACTAGCCAGTCCTGGGCCTTCTTGTGGCCCTGCAAAACACTGAAGAGTCGTCCTGCACCTGAGATGCAGTTGGAAGCTGTTGCCCTTGAAAGTAATTTCTTCGGATAGCCCTTTCTTTAGATAAAATGCTCTAACAGAAGAACAGCTCTTTGGCACAGAAATATATCTGTGTTTTTTGTGTCTGCACATCCAGTGTACGACATACGAGAAAGCAGCAACAGAAATTCATCATGATCTTGCATAACACCAGATACACATGGAACAGTTTTAGATATTTCTGATTCCAAAGGAGCCCACCCTTTGCGACCCAACTTTCCACAGATGTTTCCAGATACGAATTCTAATGGTATAGTTTCTTGTTTTATTGAAATATCTGTGATGAAAGGCTTTCCTCTGAGGAAAGGCTGAGAAAGTTGGGGCTGTTCAGCCTGGAGAAGAGTAGGCTTCCTTATGGTACCTGAAGGGGGTCCATAAGAAAGGTGTAGAGGGACTTTTCACAAAGGCATGTAGTGATAGAATAAGGGGTAATGGTTTTAAACAAGAAAAGAAAAGATTTAGATAATGTATATAAAGAAATTCATTACTGTGAGGGCAGTGAGACACTGGCACAGGTTGCCCAGAGAAGCTGTGGCTGCCCCCTCCCTGGCAGTGTTCAAGGCCAGGCTGAATGTGGCTTTGAGCAACCTGGTCTGGTGGAAGGTGTTCCTGCCGATGGCAGGGGGTTTGGAACTAGGTGATCTTTAAAGTGCCTTCCAACCCAAACCATTCTAGATTCTATGATCTAATAGCTAGCACAATTTCAGTTCGATTTAATGAAGTTCTTGAAGAACACAGCAAAATTCTGACAGATGGATAAACATGACCTTTTCTTCAAACACATGTGTCAGTGTATAAACCAGTATGCAATAAGAAAACAAAAGTTCTCCTTGCCTTATTTCTAGAAGATGCACCACAGGTCATGCACTATCTTTAAGTGTCTGATGTAGAAGACGGTGTGCCTGCCACGATTTTAAGAGAGATTTTTCTTGAGAAATGCAGTCATTGGTTGATTACCATGTCTGAGAGCTCTTCGCTTTTTATTTCTGAGATTAAGTCCTCTGTTTCTTTAAAGACTGACTCTAGGGGTTCCCTCCACTCTTCTGCATGTATGAAGAAGTTGCCGTCCTGTCCATCCAACCAATCTTTCTCTTGCTGCAAGTGACTGACCTCCAAACTATTCAAGGATATTTGTGTCATGGTCACGTTTGACAAGGAATGATGATAGAAAGTTAGTGAAGTGCTCCAGCAATCAGAGGTCTTCACAGATTGCAGAACAAACTCTCTGCTAAACAGATGGCAGGTGTTTGAATATCAAACTGGATGCCTCCCAAACATGCGTGTTCAAGCAGCAGCAACTGTCTTACACTTGAAAAATCAAACAGAGGCCAGAAAAAGCTGTTCTCTGCTGCAAACAGGCATTCATCAAACACACCCCTTGGTCACCCAAATGAACTCTGTGAGTGGAAGGGGGTTAAACATAAGAGTTTATAAGATTTAGACGTACAGACGTCTTCCATGAGAACTGGAAGATTTGGTCTTTTATTATGATTTATTTCCAACACTCTGCTTCCTTATCTCGATTTACTGAAGCAGAAAGACCATTCTGAAGCAACGGCAGGTCAGTATATTATCACCTTTCTTACTGATACGAGTACGTCTTCCTGATGGCTCTTTTCCTTATTCCTCAACAATGGTTACTCATGCACTCATCTCCTTTAGATTCTTTGCAGCCCATTGGCTGGATTTCAGGTCTTTTCTCAACATTAGGTCTTTCATGTGCTGCTCATAATTGTATCAGTGAATTTTCTTGTAGCAAGAGGTATCACAGTTTACACATGAGTTTGGTAAAATACTTGTGCAGAGGGAAATGGATTAAAATATTATTTTTTATTTGAATGCTAACCTTGATGCATGTCAATAGCTACAGCACTGAAAATATCATCACTTCTGTAGTGAATCTACAGTATCTTACAATAAAATACCCCATAAATTTATTTGGGAGGTTGTTTACTACCTTCTCTAGTTAATCGACAGAGCATAGTGGAGATGATAGTTATCATATCTGTAGGTCTCTACAAAACTAACAAATTTTTAACTGATTTTTTTAAATGTGAAGAACAGAAGTCTGTCTGGGGCGCATGCAAGATGTTAAGATTCAAGATACAGGAATTTACTTATTACTCAACTTTGTTTTGTGAACTTATATTGCTCTACATTAGTACAGTCAGACAAAGGCATAGTCTATCTGTGAACTAGCATTTATTGTCACTGGTGGCTCTAATATGGAAGAAGAGAGACTACAGCTCTTTTTCTTCTGGTGGCTAATCTGCATTTGATTAAGGTTATGTTTATACAACTTCTTAAAGCCCATTTACCTGTATCAAGCCAGATTTCCCTTTCGGTTAACCTTTTTTCTAAAAAAAATAATTTCTTTCCTTTGTGCTCTGTGTTGTGTTTTCATTATTAAATTGTCAAGCTTTGTTTTAAAAAAACCCAAACAATTTCTGGTCACAGATAATGCTGGAGAGAAGTCACAGCTTCATGTTAACATCCTAGTCTTCTGTCAATACTGCTTAAGAAGGGCAGTTAAGCTGTGTTCTACACTTGATTCTCTCCACAGTGGTTCAGTCAGTGGTTGCAGCAGTGCACTGTGAAGCTTGCAGATACAGCCATTTCTCATTACAGTGCCACAGATCTGTGTAGGAATGTCAAAACAGTGTCTCTAAATTGTGGCATAGATAACTACTGTTAACAAAAAAAAAATTAACTTGAGGACAGGAGTTGCAAGGAGGTTGAAGTATTAATATACTTCATTATGCCTGCTGGTAGAAACATATTGATTGGAAGATTAATATAAAATTAACACAACAACTAAACCACTTAATGTAGAAAGTACACTACCGCACATACATTCATTAGTACAGTATAGGAAACTTCTAGTTTTATACATAGACAGTTTAAATGTGCTACTACAGGTAGGACCATAACATATCTCAATGCATTCTCCAGAGCTGTAAGCTTTAAAAAGCAAGCTTGGAGGTTGGAGCTTTCCAAAAGATTTTTTGTTCTTCTTCAAGAGTCGTGAAAGACCAATTTACTGAGGGCCCTTTTTCAGAAGCAGAAACCTAGGGTCGTGGAAGTCATGTGCTTTAATTTCTTCTGATGATAGTATCTGGACTACTGCATGTGCTTATTTTGGGGGTTTGTGCCTGAGATTTGTTGAGAGTATATGAATATCTTTCAAGTAAAATAGTTATAACTATCAAAGTGGTACTTGTGCTGCTTCTGAAATGTTTCCATTTTATGCAGTAAGCCTGTCAGGGCATAGTTTTGGGGTTTGATTTCTCTGAATTTTACTTCTAGATATACAGTCTTTCTGGAGGAATGAAAGTTTTGTGCTATGACTAAATTCTTTTTTCTTTTTTTTCCAGAATAAAGAATTTTCACGGACTTCTGAAACAGCTAAACTATCAGTTTCTTGAAGATAAAATCCAGAATATTTAAATTTCGTCAACAACAAGCCAGGAAAACTATGTTAGATGAAATTTTATTGGTGAACAGCTAGGTTGGTGAACACTGGATTAAATGTAGAGGGTAGTGGTTAATGGGTCATGCTCTACCTGGAAGCCATCACCAAGTGGAGAACCATGGGTCTATCCTCGGATCTATCCCACTTAGCAAATTTTTCCACAACCGGGAGGAGGTAAGGGAACATTTGATTCTCAGGCTGGGAGGTGACACCAAACTAACGGGGCCAGCTGACATGCTGGAGAGCAGGGCTGACATCTAGAGGGGTCTAGGCATGTTGGAGCACCAGGCCTTGTGTAGTTCAGCCCAGAGAAATACCAAGTCCTGCTCCTGGGGAGGCAAAGTCCCTCGCACAGTCCAGCCTGGGCACTGCCTGTTTGGGCCACAGTCCAGCCTGGGCACTGCCTGTTTGGGCAGCAGCTCTGCAGGAAAGTTGCCAGGGCTCTGAGGACAGCAAGCTGCACAGGAGTCAACTTGGGGCTGGCAGCAGTAAAGGTCAGCAGCATCCAGCACTGCAGGAATAGAAGCACAGCCAGAAGATGGAGGCATGTGAACATCTCCCTTGACTCTGCACATCTTAGACCACACCTGTATACTGCATCTTCTGGTTTAGGCTCCCTAGTCCAGGAGAAACATTGCCAAATTGGTGCGAAACCTGCAGAGGCCCGTCAGAATGTTCAGGGGCTGGAGCACCTGTCCTGTGAGGGAATCCTGAGTGATGGGGCTGCTTCTACCTGGGGAAAGGAAGGCTTAAAATGATGGAATTATAGAATCATTAAGATTGGAAAAGATCTCTAAGATCATCAAGTTCAACCATCAACCCAACACCACCATGCCTACTAAACCATGTCCTGAAGCGCCATATCTACAAGTTTTTTGAACGCCTCCAGGGATGGTGACTCAACCACTTCCCTGGGCAGGCTGTTCCAATGCCTGACGACTCTTCCAGTAAGGAATTTTTTCCTAAAATCCAATCTAAACCTCACCTGATGCAACTTGAGGCCATTTCCTCTTGTCCTATCACTAATTACCTGCGAGAAGAGACTGACACCTGCCTCACTACAACCTCCTTTCAGGCAGTTGTACAGAGCAAAAACTTCTCCCCTCTGCCTCCTCTTCTCCAGGCTAAACAACCTCAGTTCCCTCAGCTGCTCCTCAGAAGACTTGCTCTCCAGACCCTTCACGAGCTTTGTTGCCCTACTCTGGACATACTCCAGCAATTCAATCTTCTTCCTGTAGTGAGGGGTCCAAAACTGACCACAGTACTTGAGGTGCAGCCCCACCAGTGCGGAGTACAGGGGCATGATCATTTCCCTACTTCTGCTGGCCACACTATTCCTGATACAAGCCAGAATGCTTTTGGCCTTCTTGGCCACCTGGGCACACTGCTGGCTTATGTTCAGCTGACTGTCAACTAGCACCCCCAGGTCCTTTTCCAGCAGGTAGCTTTCCAGCCACTCTTCCCCAAGCCTGTTGCATGGGGTTGTTGTGACCGAAGTGCAGGACCTGGCCCTTTGTCTTGCTGAACCTCATACATTTGGCCTCAGCCCACCAATGCAGGCTGTCCAGATCCCTCTGCAGAACCTTCCTACCCTCAAGCAGATTGACACTCCCACCTAGCTTGGTGTCATCTGCACACTTACCGAGGGAGCACTCAATCTCCTCATCCAGATCATTGATAAAGATATTAAACAAGATGGGTCCCAGAAGTGATCCCTGGGGAACACCACTCATGACCAGCCACCAACTGGTTTAACTCCATTCACTATCACTCTCTGGGCTCTGCCATCCAGACAGCATTTTATCCAGCAAAGCTCTGGGGGCACCTCAGAACAACCTTCTACTACATGTGACCGACACATCTGGAACACGGAGCCAGGCTCTCCACAGCCTGAAGGTAGCACAAGAGTCAGTGGGCATACATTAAAACAAGACAAGTTCAGACTGGAGATAAAGAGAAACCTTTTTCCGCATGGAGGCAGTTCAGAGAGGAGCAGGTTGCCCAGAGAGGCTGCGTGGTTTGCATTCTCAGAGGCTGTCAAGACCAAGCTTGAGAAAGTCCTGAGCCACAGGGTCCAGCCTTCTCAGTAATGGTGTTCTCAGTAGAAGGCTGGATTGGACACCTCTTGTCATGCTATCTGACTTGAATTATGCCATGTTAGAAGGACAATAGTGTGAAAGTTTCCTCCTCCCACAAGAAGAAGTGGTGTAAGGATTGAAGTAGAAGGAACTGTTTCACATAGCAGCTTCCACACTTCATTAACAGTCAAGAAACAGCTTTCTTATAACTCCTTTTCTGTGAACACCTAGATGAGACAGAAGGCTCCATAATTGTACTTGCTGGTTCAACCTAGTTCCCTGGACAGTTTGAATATTTAGTGCATTTTCAAAAGGAGAAGTTTGCACATAAGACTGTGTTTTGATGCTTCAGGATTCACTAACATTTCTAAGTATCGTTTTTGTGGAACAATGTAGTTGGACGATAGGCAGAGGTTTGTGAATGACTGTTATTTGTATTGGGTATATACAAATAATGTAATGCAGAATACTAAAAGTTAGTGCCATGAGAATTTGTGTGCGTATCAGACTGGTATGAAAGAATAACGCTTGGGGAAAAACAAATACATAAAATAGGAATTCAGTATTACTTTGCTTTTTAAAATCTAACTGAATTACATGAAATTCCATTTTTATTGTTGATGTAAAAATTATTACACATATGAACTAGGTATTTATGCATATTAAACCACAGCATACCTGCTAAGTACTCTGTAGTCTCCTATGAGGACAATGTGAAAAGCATTGAAGTAACAGAACAAAGTATTTTGTGATACATTATTTTATTTTCCTTCTTTTTATTATTTTGTTTTCCTTCTTCCAGAAATTCACTGTAGATTATTCACAAATCATGCTTTGCTGTGTTTCACTAAATATCCTAAGTGTCCAGTGCCTTACAGTTTGTGAAAAGGTATATATATATATATATATGTATGTATGTAGTAAAAGCAACAAACGGTTCTCCCAAGGTGCTGTGTGCCCACAGCTCCCACTGGAGTTATAGTTTTATTCCTTCAGGTCATCCTGCGGGGCACACATCTCTGAAACATTATTAATTCTTAAATCTCTTTTTCAGTGGTTGTTTTGAAGTGTTTGAATACAGTGTTACTTCTTGCACAGCCACCATGTTAAAAATAAAAAAAAACATTTTTGTGTTTCCATATTACCAATCCAGAGAATAACAGTATATTGCATAGATGCATATGGTGACTGAGGTAGGGACAGAACATCGCAAAGCCTCTGATACAGTGTTTATCATCTTAACACTTTTCTAGTTGAAATAAAAAACACTTTTTTTTTCCTTCAAAAGACCGATAGTTAAAGGGTGTTGATTTATGTAAATCAATAATTTATCAACTAGTTCTCTTTCTCTACTGCCAACCAGATGCTTCTATCTTTGCACTGCCAGACGATGTCAGCTGCAAAGCATAATGGCCTTGTGCCTCATGTAGAAAAAAGAACATAAATATTTTAAAAATCCTGCCGCAGGAAGTGAGGGGGAGTTACGATGGGGGTAAGACATTTTGCTGGGTTACTTTGAGCGCAATGCAGGTCTACATATTTTATGGGCTGGTTTTATCAGAAGTGGAGGCAGGGACATTTCAGTCTGATTTTTATCTCCTAACCAGACTGACAGAACCAAGTCTTTTCATGGCAATTTGTTGAAGACATCTGGTGAAGCTTTCTAGGGGACGAACACACAGAAGAGTGTTCCTCTGGTATCAGTTGGCATGGCAACTAGTAAAAGACTATTCAACATCCCTAGGTTTCAAAAAGGTTGAAACCTAGTTGAAAATCCATTTGGGCTCCTATCTGCAAAATTTTCCTTTTGAAAATGCGCTAAACCTATTTTCAGGGAACCAAGCTGAACCAGTAAGTACAATTGTGGAGTCTTCTGTCTCAAATAATTTCCAAAGCACAGTATTAATGATTCCAGGAAGCAGAGGCCTGACGTGATAGACAGTATTACCGGCACTGTGCAAAACAGAATGTTACCAGAAGGCTGGTAAAGACTGCTGAGCCTGGGGGTAGTGCAGGGAAAAAGGAGATGAGACAGAGGGGAGGGGAGGGAAAAATGCTGTTATCAAAGTTTAATACAGTAATTATCATGAGTCACCACAGGAAAATGACTGATGATGCTTCATCATTATCTATTGCGAAGTAATATAAAGTTTATTCTATACAAGGCTCTCAACTCCATACTTGGTAAGGTCGTATCACACAAACACACCCAACAGCTACACAATATAGGTTGCTTATTTTTAAAGACAGACATAGGAAAAAATATCTTGAAAAGTGGTTTTCACAACTCCTGCACAAACCCAAGTAAATTATCTGTGATGGATAACTTTGTGAACATTGAGAAGAGAAAGAAATAACCACCCTGGGTGTTGTCATCCCATAGTCATTAGTCTAATCTCTGCAACGCCCGTGCAGGATGTGCATTTTGGGCACAGATTCACTTGAAGTTTGCTTTTTTTTCTGCAACCTGTCACTTCACAAACACAATGGTTAACAGCTGTATGAACTCTGTAGAGTTACTTTTTAGATTTAAAATGCCTGATGTAATGGAGTTCAAGGGCTGATTAACGGGGAGCACACTATAGCTGGAGCTGTAACCAGAGAACCATACGGAAGACAAGTGTGGATTGCTGCAAGGTGCAACCTTAGTTATGGAAACATGATATTCCTTCACTTCTTTCATACTGACATATACAAAATAGGAGCAGAAACCAGTTAAGAGAGTCAGTCTAGGGCAGAAAACCCGTCTACACATTTTGCAGCTAATTCAGCAGGACTATAGGGAGACCTTTCCATAGAGCAGAGGACAGTGGAATATGTATAGTCTATAGCTTGTGCCTTCTTTTCATGAAAACGAAGTATGGTGATATACTTTTGAAATTTAGGATAATCACGCTGTCGAAGGCTGTGGATTTCAGTGTGTTTGGGACCATATACTAAATCATTAAAACAGGAATTGCTGTAGGGAGAGTGTGTGTGTGTATGTATGCGTGTATCTGTGCTTATGCTTGCTCTTTATGAATGGATCTTTGTCTGTTACTAAATTCTATAGGATATTTGGGAATTTATTAGTGTGATGCATTTTCTCCTTGAGTATAAACTTTACAAAAATGAGATAAAATGACTGCTAAGTCTGTGTTCAAAATGCTAATCTTGACTATACTGTTTCCCCTTTACCTAGAACTCCTTAGGAAACTAGATGTAAACCTTAACAAGGGTTATCCGGGTTAAATACAATTGCAATAAACTGTACAGCAATGGGTAACCTGGCTCTAATTAAAGTTAAAACTTTTTCCTATTCCCCACCCCCAAAAAATTTTCCTGTGATCTTTTAAAATTTATAGCAGGGAATAAAAGAGAATTCCTGCTCAACCTATTTCTCTTCACCCCCCAATTATGATTATATATTCTTCTTGGCTGTGATAAAGTGATGAATATGGACGCATTTAGGTATGACTTTAAAACTTGCAGGTGAAGTGCAAAGTTCATCTTTATTTCCACTAACTAAGTGACAGTTGTTATGCTAATATTGCTGTTCTGTGAGTTAATATGGATTGTTTCAGTGCCATCCCTCTTCAATTAGACATCTAGTCTCACGTGTTTCACTTCTGATCTTTGGATCTACATAGGTTGTTCAGAAGAGATGAATTCAGTCTAAAACTACTTATTAATTATAGAATCATAAATCATTAAGGTTGGAAAAGACCTCTAAGATTATCAAGTCCAACCGTCAATCCATCCCCACTGTGCCTACTGAACCAATTCCCGAATTGCCACTTCTACATGTTTTTTGAACACCTCCAGGATGGTACCTCCACCACTTCCCTGCGCAACGTGTTCCAATGCTTGACCATTCTTTCAGTAAAGAAATCTTTCCTAATATATAATCCAGACCTCCCCTGATGCAGCTTGAGGCCATTTCCTCTCATTCTTTCACTAGTTCTGTGGGAGAAGACACTAGTTACTCAGGAGAAGGAGCTCTGTAGCAGTGAGTTTCCTTATTAACCTTGAAGTCTGCAGAAATTGGCTTTTTTTATGCTTTCTTACTTGGATCAACAACATACATAGAAGATCATGTGTGTATAAGTGGAACAGCCAAGGTCTTGTGCTACCCTGATATCTTAGTGACATTTCTTTTAGGACCAAAGGAACAATGGCTGTGGGTACTGCTTGGATCAGGCCCTAGGACACTTCATTTCAGCAGGGAGTGAAGACTGGCATAAACATTCACAGAATTGCAGGAAGGTTGAGGTTGGAAGGGACCTCTAGAGATCATATGATCCGACCTCCCTGCTCATGCAGTGCCCCCTAGACCCAGTTGCCCAGGACCATGTCCAGGTGGCTTTTGAAGATCTCCATGGATGGAGCTTCCACTGTCTCTCTGGGTAACCTGCTCCAGCACTCAGTCAGCCTTGCAGCAAAGTGTTTCCTGCTATTCAGAGGGAACATCCTGTGTTTTCAGTTTGTGCCCATTGCCTCTTGTCTTGTCCCTGGATGCCATCAGAAAGAGACTGGCTCAATCCTCTTTGCACTCTCCCTTCAGGTTTTTTTGTATACATTGATAAGATTCTCCCTTTTATATTGACTACTCCTGAAGCTTGTGAGCCTCTTTGTTCTTCTGAGGGGCATGTATTTGCTTTCTTTTTATTTCAGTCAGAAGAAGTCTGCTTGCATTTACATTATTTGGTTATTTTTAAAGTCAAATGTTTAGCAAACACTCTGTATGTATACTGAGTTCAGTATGTCTGAAGGTAACCCTGTCATAGATCCAGCAGAAACTAATGACAAGAACTTCAAAAAGTTTAGTCACTTTATTATGGGAATGACTGCAGAGGGTTTTACTATTTTGTTTAAGAAAGTAAAATTTCTCTTAGGCAGCAATGGTTTCAAGTCTTGAACTGGTCTTCATGTGTCATAGCATTTCCAGTAAATGGATAGATGGTGACCTAAAGCGAATCCAATTAGGTGTAACTTCATCTTTCTTTTTGTCCCTTTAGAATGCATCAGCATAAATTCCATAACAAGGAGAAAACACCTTATTTTCCCACTATATACCTGCTTTCTAGGTCAGGTAAATCAATTTATACATCTTTGCAAGAAGTTGTGTTTTAAAGAAAAAAGCATCTTATTCCTAACTAAATCATCAACAGTGAAGGTAACCCATGGGCTTCAGCCTCTGTGGATATGTAGTCTGCCTGCTGACAGTAACGAGTTTATGGTGCCTAGAGGTAGACCATTCGTTCAGTTACAGTTCACTTCTTCATCACATCTTATCCTCTGTATGAAAATATCAGCACTTTGTTATGAGTGCAGGTAGTACATTACACCAATTGAATTCCTCATTAGCCCTGAAAATACTAAAACTTTGGTAAGACACTAATTAAAGGGAAAAAAAAAAAAAAAAAGACACAGGATCATCTATCTCCATGCTTGACTTGGTGATTAAACTTCTTTCTCCCTTTTTGTTGTTCTTCAGTGTCAAGTGGTTGACTTTCTACCTACAGTGTACATTGAAATATTAGATTAAATTTTGATTCAAATTTTCTTTCAAGATATGCCCACTGCAATTTATGAGCTGGACCCACTAAGTGAAAAATTCTACTCAGTATTAAATTTCTATTGTTTTTGGATATTTCTGATTATTTTCACATTCCTGGTTGTAAGAGTCCATCTATTTTTTTCATTTGATACATAAATAAATAGGACATTTAAATTATTCCTTGTGTGTGTTGCTAGGAGTCTTCACGATCAATGTATGTGAACAGATTCCTCTGTCTTGGATTCTCTCTTTTTCTAGGAGCACTAAAGGCCATAGATATCAAATATTTTCAATGACTTGTTACATTATAATTGCGTAGCCTTAATAAATCACCTGTAGGGCATTGCCCGTGTTTGCCTTGGTTTCTCCAGTTGTAAGCAATGTTATTGTATCACTAAAGAAATAGTAGAATTGTTATTATTTAATTATTTGAACTTCTCTGACTTGATAAATACTTTACAGAAACATTAAAATTATATATCATCTTTAGACATCTGATTTTTGATTGCTTAGTGATTACTAACTAAATAGGTAACTGGTCTTTAACATGAAGTATACAGATTACTTAAAATAAATTCAATTTGCAGAATATCAACTATCTAATCACATGTAATTTAAGAAATTTATTGAGAAGAGCAAGAGTCTTAAACAAGAATGACCCCCTTAAAAATATCCTTCCATTACAGATGGATTTCCAGCCAGTCATGGCAGAGAGAAGCTATTACTTTGTTCTACAATAAAAGAAATACTTTGAAGGTTAAAGAAAAGTGAATGGTATAACCCACTCCAGTGACTTCTTCCTAGCTTACTCCCCCAGATGCAACTACTTTCCATTTTAAACCCAGACTTCATTTTTAATTAATAGATATCAAGCTGTCCTTAACCTGTTTTCAACACATTACTCCCAGTTACACTTTAAACTTCAGATATCCTTTAATAAAAATAAGCTGTGTTAAGATCTCAGCCAGATCAGGCAGTCACATACACTCATTGTTTTCTGTTCCAAATCAGAAGAGTGTGCTATATAATAAATCTTTTTTCACTGTGACCCTTTGTACAATGTTCACTGAAAAGCTTAGGACTGACGGACTCAAATTGCTGTGTGATCACTCAGGCTGTATTGAGGCTCTGACACTTGCAACCAGACCTAGCATCACACACAAGCTGAAGTAAAGTTTTGCCTTGGAGCCTGACAGCTTTTGGGTGACTAGATCACACCGAAACCAAGCAGAGCCAAAGCCCTCGCTTCGTCTGTGGATTTGGTTTTAAAGCTGGGTCAAGGGAAGGCTCAGACCTTTAAAGCAGAAACAAAATATCCAAACCAAAACTTGCGAACTAAAAAAACCTCATTGTGTGTAATCACAGAAACGGTTAAACTCATCAGGTTTCTTTTTGATATTTTTGATTGGTGATTCTGGCTCATTACTACCACCACGAACTCAATGCCTGTGTCCTGGGATTCAGTATCTAGGTCTTCTTAAGGGTAATTTTCATGTGAAAGGGTACGTCTGCCCAGCTGAAGCTCTTCAGCGACACCAATTAATCAGCTTATAGTAACCCTAAACACTTACTCAGAACTACCCCAAGCATACCTTTTTTTGATCGGTTGGCCTGTCCCTTGTGAAGCTGAAAGTCAGACAAGTAGACATCTAAAGCATTTATAAACCTTGAGTAGTGGAGGCAAAATTTTTCCTCGAGCTTGACTTAAATTTCTCAGCTTTACCATAGGCCTGCTCAGGCACAGTCATCCATTACTTGGTATTGGAACAACTTCTTGGCCTGGAAAAGTCATCTCTCAAAATGAGGACATTTTATTACTGTCATTGCTATTACTATTAGTAATAGATTTTGATTAGTTATGCAAATAAGCTGTATTTTACACATACTGCAACTGTCTTTGATACACACTGCAACTTGATTTGAACCAGCTGCTTTTAATTCCTGTAAGTGCATGAGATTCAATTTATCATAATAATACACTATCTTATAAAATTATTTTGAAATTAAACATTCTTCCTCAGCTTTTATCATCAGGATCATTCTACACTTTTTAATGCTCAGTGCTTCAAGGTATCCTCAAAGTACTTGAGTTCAGGAAAGCCGCAGAAAAGAAAAGATGAATGTATGTTACGTGTCATCTGCTGTTGAAAGGTAAAACTATAAAAACTCAAGCTAAAAATAAAGTATACAGTTTTAATAGATTTAGCTACTGGAACAGCCTACAGAGAAGTGTGGCAAACTCCTAATCACCTGAAGCCAATACGTCAACACTGACTTTTCGTTTTTTATTTCCCTTCCACTGCTTAGCACTGCTTGCTCATTCTCAACCAACTATTAGCTAGATAAAAAATTCTTTCTCCTATACAAGGCATAAAGACTAATTAGATACTACTAATAGTCATGATTATAAATATATAAGAGTTTACGACTGGAAAATACAGTTCAATTAATATAATGTCTAATTTTAGGTGCCTGTGGTGTTATTTCAGCCATGTATTGTAGCTCCTAATTTGGACTACTATGCCTACTTTGGCGGTAAAGTTCCAGAGTGATGAGTAATTCAGATAGAGTTCCTAGGACTGCCAGAGACCAAGGGACATTCATGAGACTGGGGCTCAGATTAAAGATGGCGTAGATTATTCCTGAGACTAAATAAATACGTGAACTAAATTTTCAGTGAAAGTAGAGATAAGATTAAGAAAGGTCTGGGAAAAAGAAATTGTTTCATCTCAAGGGTGTTTGAATTTTACTTTACCTTCGGTAGCAGCAATCTTTGTGTCAAATCGTGAAAGATCTGGCACTTCATATTCAGCAAGCCAAAGTGTTTAATAAGTGCAATAACTTCACGATGGTATTATTTTACTAGAGAGGTGTAAACACTATATTTATGAAGGAAAAGTAATTCAAGAAACAACAAGCTTAATACCCTGACCTCAATAATGTGCAAAGTTTTCAGAGGAAAAAAAAAAATAAAAAAATAAATATAGGGAGAGATAAATGGAAAATGGGATGAAATGCAAAACATCTTTGTCAAAGGTAGATCATGTCAGATTAACCTTGCTATCCTGGGTTTTAAATGGCAGTTGACAGAGAAAATGTGTTCTCTGTAGTCAGTCTAGATTTCACTAAAGCATTTGATAGGGTGCCACATGGGAAATTACCAACTGAATTTGATAATATGGGGCTAGTACAAGAATTTTTAAAGTGGATAAGAAGAGCTAAGTGGGAGGTGATAATGGATTATGCTGTAAAGGGAATTACTAGCTTGGAGAAAAGTAGTGCCACGAATAACCTCATGACCCATTTTGAGACCAGCCTTATTAAACATTTCCTTTAATGCCATGGGCAAAACCGTATTTCTAATGATGGTTTCTGACAGAAATTTTGCAGTGCATCGTCAATACAGGACTCAATTGGACTACTATATCGGAAAAATAACATGATGAATAGTGTGATGCAGATGGAATTAGTTGCATGGTCACAGGAAACCTGAGGACTTACACATTTTCAGACAGGTGATTGCACTTAAGAAGGTGTAGACAATAGCAAATAGGACTATATGTATTTTAAAAAGATGAGAAGTCGAGTAAGGGTGGAAATGGAGACCAGCAAGGCTGGTCACGAGGACCTGGTGGCCTCTGTTGATCTTCAGTGCAATTTAGTTTGGGCTATCTCTAGTCTGGTCTTATGGGCTGAATGTTCGTTACTGTTAGAGAACAACAGGTGTTTGCAGGAGCACATATTTGGATCTGTTTTCTACCTAAAAATCGTTCACTCCGCACACTCCACAAAAGCGCCAAACAAATACATGATAAGCAGGGACAATCGGTCTACTTCAAATGTACATTCCTTGACAAAGAAAATACTAAAATAATTTGTCTTACGTATATAGACGATTGTATCTATTTCCTTTAAATACAGAGGAAAATAAATGCAACAACTTAGTTTAAAAAAGGATATTCACACAAACAGAAGTAGGTATAAAGTGTGTATAACCAACAATCTTAGAGTAGATGGAATTTGCTAATTATCTGTCTGAAAAGAAGTTAGGTTAAAATAAATCCAGAAGATACAGCTCAAAGTCATTTCAGATCACATTATGAACCCTGCTTTAAAGTTCTGTGAAGTTCTTCAGTCATAACATCTAGAAAATGGAAACAGAAATTCCAGTGACTTCATCACAGCAGGAAGACACCAAAGTAAGCCTGCCTCAGATATTTCTTGATTATTTTTTTTTCTTCAAGTTAATGCAGAAGAATGTGAAGGTGGGTGATGGGAAATAGTGATTAAACAGCTGTATTTATTCTTTCTTTCTCCATCTAAAAGTGTTCAGGTTTGTGTTCAGTTCCAATGGGGGACAGTTCAAGTGAGATCATGCTGATCTACAGTAAAATGAGCATATTAGTCTTGAAACACTTGGAGGAGAACTTTTTCACAAGAGGGCATGCACAGACTTTATGTGTGCTATCTGAAATGCAGAAGTGCCTGTGAGTAAATCTACTTTCCCTATATGTTATTAATTTATAATAAATGCATGTATCTACATATTGTGCATAAGAACTGTATACATCTACTATGCATATTACTGCTACACACTCCTTTTGCTGTGGTCAATTTATATTTCATATCTTTTACCTAGGGATTTGTTCTTGGGAGAAAAGGACTACTCAGTCCATTAGCTGATCTGAATTTATGATGATAAATCCCTTGATGTTCAGCCATGACAGGAATTACTCTGCTCTAATGAGTAATAAATGTGGATAAGTCATGTGTCCCTATGGATTTCTTGGCCAGAAATTACATTTAGAAGTAGGCTAATTGTCTAAAATTTATCAAAATTCAATACAAATTTTATTGCCTCTAATTGCCTTTTCAGGTTTTGCAGCATTAAAGATATTTAAATGTGTTTGTCACAACGCTTTTGTGCGTGTGTAGTGCTTAAGAATAGTATTTTTCATTTCAGCTATTTCTGTAATTCAGCACTAAATCATTATGACTTGGAACACAATTTACCATCTTTAATACCATAGCAAATCATGTTTTTAGAATTGTGTTAATGTTTCTGTCATAAAATGTGTCTTTACTACACTTGTTTTGCAGCTCTGACATGCTTTAATTACCATAGCAGTGTTATAAGCAGGAGATACGGTAATCAAATGACACCTGCTAGTGCCACTAGAGTTAAGGTTGTGTCAGCATCGCCATGATAGACCACACTTTTCAGGTGTTTTCATGTTAAATGGTACAAATCACTCTAAGATTGAACTATAGCACAGAAGACCTCATAGTTTTAAGCTCTGCATAAGTATTACACGTGGTGGAGGAGAGATTATTATTATAGCTCTAACAATACATACAGGATTGACAGGAGATGCTGTTGTACTAGTCCATGTTCCCAAGACGCAGCGCCCAAGGCCCTTGCAAACACTGTATTTCACGTAAGTGCTATTGTTTAGGACTACTGTTTGTTGTAAAAAATAAAAGCTGTGATGTGCTTAAGAAAGATGGTTCTATTAGGACTTAGGATCATTGTCTGTTTGACAAGTACGTTCACCGCATACTAGAGATAATGTGGAAAGCCTATTGTAGGAACTCTGTTACTATTAGGGTCACAAATGTTCTGGTATACTCTGAACTTAAATTTTATGCTTTTGAAATCATGCTTTCACTCAATTTTATTGCATACTTCTGTGCAGTCAAAGAAAATATGAAAACTTTCCAATACATGGGTTTTTACTGCGTTAAAAACATCAATGCACCAAATTCAATTAGGACAGGTTAACATTTTTACTACTATTATTAGTATTCTATTAAAATCAGGTAGAGTTGGGTTTGGGGTTTTTTTTTTGTACTGGCAGCCTTTGACCTTGCCATAAAAATGATGTTTACAAGATAGAATTGACCATTTTGCTGACGAAAACTTTTTCGTGCAGAGGTCAGGAATGACCCCAGTTTCTTGGTATTCTGACCTCCTAAACCAAGAGAAAGGGATGCATACACTGAGAACAGGGAATGAGTTACTGGAAGGGACACAGTTTTTTTTTATGTATTCAGGTTGCATTTCAAGATTTCTCTTCTTCCTTTATGATCAGAGTCTCTGTAATTAAGTGAAACTGGTAAAGGGAGAGAAATAAGAGATGACTTACAAAGTGGTGAAGAACCATGTGTTGTAACCTTCATGTTGCCATCTCTGTGAAAGAGATGGGAAGATGCAAAGCCATCAACAGACCCTTACAATCCGACTCCCAAGAGCTCACACCTTGATGAGCGGCATCCCAAACTTCTTGTCTTCCTGTGCATCTGGCCCTTTGGACTGCCTTCTACTACTCAATTATGCCCACATTGGAGGACAGGGCTAACTGTATGTTTTAGATATTTTTGAGAATTCATCTCCTCTGGCCTGTTCTCATAACTTCTCATTTGACATTGACCTGAAGACATAAGTGGTCTCACCACAAGCTTTGCCAGCCTGATTTCCTTTCCTGCTGATCGCGGCATGTTCAGCTGGACTTTGTTTCAACCAGTGAATAAAGTTTAATTCAAAGCATGGGAGAGTCCCTATCTGGTTGTTACATTGAAGTAAACAGTACTTGCTTGCATGTTTGAGAACTGGAGTTGTTTAATCTAGAGAATGAAAGACAGAAAGGAAGTGTGATAACAGTCTTCAAGTATGCAAACGCCACTGTGAAAAGGAAGGGAATAATCTGTTTGCCATGTCTGTAACATAGAGCACAAAGAGTAATAGGTTTACATTTCAGTGAGAAAGAATGTTGGATGTGAAGAAAGGCTTTTAAATACTAGGAATAATGAAGCATGAGGATAAATAGGGGAGACTGTGGGGTCTTCATCATCTGAGTACATTGGTGTAAGATGATCCTATTTCAGGTAAAAGGAGATGGGCTAGATAATCCCTTCAGGCTTGTTTTGCCCTTTTTAATCATTCTTTCTCTCTGCAGCATGAAGAAAAACAGTTTAGAAATGAGTATACAATAAATGATACCTAAAAGTTCTTGAAACATGGGCATTTAAACCAGATATACACAAAGCACCACATTTTCCCAGTACCTTCATTCCCAAATTATTCTGTTCTTTCCATTGATGAAAAACAAGGCTGCTCCCGTTGACTGATCACTAACAATGTGCAGTAAGAACTTTTAGTTAAAAATCATTGTCAAAATATCTCAATCTTAGTGATGAAAAATTTGCAGGTGTGCTCCGTGTAACTATGGGATGAATAATAACTATCTTATTTATAGTCTAATTTTACAGTTGATTAGAATTATTCACCCAAAGTTCTGTATCAGACCAGAGTTATTTCTGACAATAATGAAATTCTTGTAGTATTCCCATTCCTTTGGCCTTCTGCTTGCAATCTGTTCAAAATTCTGCCTCTTGTTTAATTTATTACTCTTTCTGCCACTCTCATATTACCCTTTACTCAGGCAACAGCATTGGCTACCTCTAAAGCCGAGAATCAACCTCAAAATTTTGTTGTTAACATTAAAGGCTCTTCAAGCCTTTTCCCCTTTCTATTTGTGAAATCTGGTTCATGTTTATGGCCCCTCTCATAATTTATGTTTGGCTTCTGACCTGTTTCTCCTCCTTCCCTACCATTTGATGTGTCAAAATATCAGGCTTCTCCTCAATTAACTCTGCTATTTTGGAAGTTTTTACTTTCGTAGAGTTCTAAAGCTGAATCTTTCAGACTGTTTACCTTAAGAGTAAACTTTTTCTGTTGCTTTCTGCTAGAATACTATGGAGAAGTATATTTTATGCCCTATTGTGCCATTTTCCTTCGTTATTTTGCTGTACTCAGACATTTAAGGGTCAAATGTTATAGCACAGAAAAGTAGTTATATTTTCAAATATTCAGCTTACAATCCTGCAGTTTTTATCATCCATAACTGTAATTGAATTGCCAGGCATGATATATATGCATACAAAAACATTACTCTTATCCTGGAGTTGTAAATGTGCTGTCATGAGATAATACCTACAAAATTGAAAATTCAGGGATCAACATAGTCTGGAGAGGCCAAATGAAGGAATCCAAACATAGAATTAGGTAGAATTATAAAGAAAGAGGGCTAGCACTTGAAAAAAAAAGTCCAATTTGTCATTAATAACCGTAAGTGCACATTGAAAACTAAAAAATTAAATAGTATTCAGTCTCTAAGTGATGATGGCATATCAAAACAAAATAAGAATAAAGCTGGTGAATTATTTGTTTTTTCATAAATTTCCAGGGTGCTTCATATATCAGTTTACAGTCTATCTGGCTTTTGGTCAATATGGAAAATTGCAGTGGACTGGGTATGAGTTCTGAGCTGGATGTAGTTCTCAGCTTCAGAGGTTTGTGTGCTTTCTTCAAAGCTATGAGCGAAAGATAACTGTGTACGGTAAAATGGCTGTGGCAGCTGGATGCTTTGCTCATGTCCCTCTGTCTGCCTTGCTGTGCCCGTTCCTTGGAAATGCAACCCTCTGGCTGACAGCAGTCATGGCAGCTTCTGATCCTCCATGTCATCTCTTATGTGGATTGGGGTTTTTTTGGTAGTAACATCACCGAATTCTATGTTGCCATCTTGGGAAAGGTAAAATCCAGTTTTGTTTACATTACTAAAAAGTTGTCAGAATTTGGCACCTTGTTTGATTTGTTGTTCTTTCCCTTTTTCAAAAAATAGGTTTTTGAAGGACTTCAACCTGCATGTTTTTCAAGTAAGTCATGGAGACCTTTAACAGTGATATCATGCAAGGATTGCCCTGTAGTAGGGGTTGACTCCAACAGGACCTCTTTCCAGACATCACCCTGAAGCCACTTCAGTTTCAGTACCTTGAAAATGCTTCATACCATTCTGTCCCTCAGGGTATTTGGCACAGAGGAGCATTATAATAAGGCTGCTCCAAAACACATTGTCCACATGTAAACAACGTAACAGGAGCAGTGCATAGACTAAGACCTGACTCACATCTGGAAATTGTTCTGGAGAATGAAGGCTTTTCTGGTCCAGAAAGTCGCTGCCTCTGTTAGGGGGTCATGCAGTGCATTAGGCAGATCCATGGGGTGTGACTGGTCACACTGAGTGTCCCACGTCCTCACTCCCTGCATGCCTGCATTGCTGCAGACTGTTTCCGGTCTGTTCCCATGAACTTCAATGCCAGTCAGGGATCAGAGAGCGTGAGGTTCACTTCTGAGGGTTGGCTTTTGCCAGAAGAGAGTCCAGTTTGTGTGCACTGAGAGAGCTTCACAGTACAGACCAGAGTACAGTCGGTGGGAATGATTCAAAAAGTCACTACAAAAATTTGCTCCCCATCCACACTAAAACACTAATGTAGAAAATACCAAACTGGGGATTATTTTAACAGTTTGAACAGGGAAGTGATCAAGTTTCAGTACTTGGAAGTGCTTCTTGCCACACTTTTTTTGCTAGCTTTCAGTTTGGTTTTCTAAATTTTTCTTCTGCTTTGTGATGTCCCAAGCCATGCCACAAGTGAAAGTATCAGGAAGCAGGCTGTGCACTGGAAACCCCACAGCATCTGAACATTTCATAGCCAGTAAAACCTACATCTGCATGATGACAGCGTTGCTGGGTGGTCCATCTAAACCTGTTGGAAATGCACTGGAGTTCACTGATTGCAGCAACCTCTTTCTTAAGTGAGTCACAGCTCTTCATTCAGACCACAGGAGCAACACACGCTTTTTTCTTGATAGTAAGATTATGTTTATATGAACATTCACCTGAGGAAAGTTTGGGAGTAGAAGAAATTTTCTGACGCTGTTCATAAATCTACAGAATAGAGCAGGTACACATAAAATGCAAGGAATACGTGAGCAAATAAAATTGTTCTTATTAGCTCTTGAATTATCTTGAACAGGTACCAGTAAAGTAAATAATTAATACTTTTTTCCAAATTTTTCAACAATTTGGTCTCATTCAAAGAGTTTTTTATGCCATCATTATTGAGAATCTAAATAGCAATTTTTTGAATATGAAAAAAATGTGGATTAATGCTGTAGTTTAATTGCTCAAAGTTGTCTATAATTCAGCTCTCTAGCTTGGATTATATATTGCATAGTCCAATTATACTTATGCTGAATGTTCTGATAGATCCATTTAAATTGAGATTTTTTAAAACTATTCTACTTGCTTAAGGAATGTATTATTCTTTTCCCACAATCCCCAGACTGACTCCACAAAATACAGTCTTCAAGAAAAAGTAGAAAATCATTCAAGCAAAGGCATACTTGTAAAACTTTTGAAAAATTTGTGTAAAATCAGAATGTTTAATTTTTAAAATTCTTCATAATTTGAAAATCAAATTTAAGTATATTCTGGTTCATATGTTATAAAATAATACAAACATTATATGTTTAGTAAAAAAACCACTATATTATATACCTTATTTAACATATTAAATAAGAAGCCCGGTCACATTTAACATACATTTTGCTTTAAACCCTGCAATTTTTAAACATACATTACGTAATGTATACATTGCAGGCTTGCAAGGAATTTCTTGAAAATAATTTAAATATTCTAAAGTAATGTGAGGCCTGATCTTGGAGATCTGGTCTGTTATACTGAAATATACTGGCCCAGTATGTTAGTTCACAAGCAGAAATCTGGTATGGTGAGAGGACTGTCAAAACTGTGATAACGGATTTGAAACATGTCTGTACACTTTGGAGCTGCTTGCGTGGGTTGAGCAGGTGCATAGATACAAAAGGTTGAGTAGATACAACAATTTACCTTATTTAGACAAGAATTTTTTAGCTTTACAGTGCTGCAGGTGGTGCTGTAAACATGTCTGTCACAGAAAATTAGTAGGAAAATGCAGTGATAGGCAAAGAAAATATTATTGTTATTACCAGATTTACCAAGAATGTGTGGCTTTGAGTGTAAAATAGTCTCCAGTCCAACAGTTAAGTAAAAATAAATACACAACCAAGTTGCTTGAAATATGTTTTATTTCCCTGTCTTTTTTTACTTTAATCAAAAGGTGAACTAAATATCTACTTCAGTCAAGTCTGAGGCTGCAGATAAAATTTCTTTTTCATAAAATCTGAGGCACATTATTGAATTTGAAACCATATTGTTCAGTATATTTGACTGAACCTTGGCCATTGACGTCATATGTTCTTATCTATGTCCCAATTTTCTAATCTGTTCATGGAGTTATTATTTACCTGTTTTACAAAAAGTTAAGGCTGAAAATTGAGACAGGATTTTGGCCTTCTTCCTATGGCTATGAGATTAGGAAGAGAAAGCAATGAATTCTCCTGGTATTCACCCCATCAGATCTGAAACTGAAGCACAGGTTTACAAATCCCCAATGTGTGGGTCACATCCCCAGAAGAAGAATGATGCCAAAGACTGTCTAGGGACATTTCAGACAATCATTGCTTATTCCTACACTCTGAGCAGCTGTGGAGGTCTCGGGAATTGGGGCATTTCTTAATATCTGTCAGAATCCTCAGTGATACTAAACTAAAAACACTATGTACACTAAATCTACAGTTTTCCATACAGCCAGCCCTGCAGCCACTGAGAATTTAATCTAAATAAAGATTTGGGGAAGCGAAATGTTACATGTGCAGTGAATACGATGGGGTCCTTTCTGGCATGCAGTGGATGGCAGGCTGGCATGCGTCCCAGCGAGCCTCAGTTACAGCGCCAATCTCATGCTGTCCACTTCCCTACCAAATTTCAGTGGTTTGATTTATGATTCTGGAGGAAGTTTTGCATGAGTAGTGAAGCAATGATTCCTACAAATGAAAAAGAATATAGATAATACTGTGAGCTGCCTGCTTCACAAGACAGATTTTTCCAGAGGTGTTGGAGGAGTGTTATGAGCATGAGTCTCGCATTCAGCAGGATCTGTTAGTCCCCTCAGAGTCTTCTCTCCTGCCTATGTCATTACATCATCCTTCTCACGCCATAGTATTCAGTACCTAAATGACTGATTTGCATGACTTAAAATTCAGTATTTAATATTTTTTTTCCATATGTATAAGAACATCCAATAGTCTAGCAAATGTTACTGGCATCTGAGACTAGGAAGATTCATGTCTTTTCAGAAATGCATACGTGTTTTTTGAAAAAATATTTTTATTTTACAGAATGCTCTTCTAAATTAAAAAACATATATTCTTCTGTGCCATATGATCATTCATTATCTTTGATCTGAGGCCTTTGAACATCGGTCTGGAAAGTCAGTGCAGTAATTTCTGTGTGGCACAAGAGTCCTCGTTACAGAGGAAGGTAATAATGAATATTGTTACGCTCACAATTACTATCACCAATGGAAAAGAGCTTGGCTGGGGAGCTCAAGCATGGTTGACGTATCCTGAGATGTCTGATTGCAATAATGGCTCCAGGTGATGGTTAGCAGCTGGCACGAGCTAAAGAAACATTCTGGTTGCTGAATCAACTGCTTGTAGCAGAGTAGTGAAGAGCCTGTGCTTTCAGCTGCGCTAGTTCCTATCGTTGCTAATTAAATCTTACTCACTTGAGCCAGATAACAGACTGCTGTCTTCCTGAGTCTGCAGACAGTTTCATTCTGTAGCTCAGAGGGGTGAACTGTTGCCTGAGAAAAGGAAGAAAAAGAATATAAATTCTGATGATTTAAAGTAAGCTGATGTGGTAATTTTGCAGTTCCCACACCTCTGCACAACTCCCAGACCCTACATTTTTTTCTATTTCAGTTTGTGGCGCACTCATGCTGAATACAAAAAAAACCCAATATATCATATCATATCATATCATATCATATCATATCATATCATATCATATCATATCATATCATATCATCATATCATATCATATCATATCTACATTTAGCATGTTTGTAGCGTACATAAAGGCTATTAAAAAAGGCATACTCACCACGTATGGACTCCTGTTGAATATGAGGCCCTGCACAGATTGGAAGAAAAGGCAGAGAGGCAATAGGGAAGTGGAAGCTAGGGGTGAGTCTTTAGTCCGGGGCTCGGGTCACTGAGTAAGAAGGGAAGCTCTGCAGCCTTCACATCCTTCCCAGGTAGGAGTCTTTTCTCAGGATGGAGAGATATTGAGTGTGTTACCTGCTGTGCACACAGTAAGAAATGAGACCTTCTGTATCCAAGAGGCTGTCCTACTCCTTTGTGCAGCAGCTTTGAGTCGTGCGGCGCAGAAGGGACTAGATTTCCTTGAAAAACTGTGTTTTCCAGACAACTCCATGGAAGCTGGGTGTTTCACTTGGGTGCTATCTTCCTTTACTCTGATGAACTTTAGGTGCTAGGACATGGCATTATTTTGGTGGGGAACAGAGAGTTGTGTTGAAACTTAGAACAATGAGCACCCTGAGTAGTCCCTCTGAATTTGGTCCACGCTCCCTAAGAGAACAAATGATATTATTCTATTTTTCATCCATTTGTAATTTCTGAATAGTTTAATTTTTTTTAGTGAAGTGAATCTAGGCAGCTTGCTCTTGGCTAGTATCTTTTTATTTTAGAACTTGCAAAAAAATTTGCAAATGTCACAACTGAATTAGTTAGAAAACACTGAATCCCTCCGAACATTTTTGTGGAGAATTATTTGCCATAGACACATGCATAACTTATTGATGATACAATGTAACTTTTTATATGGTTAATTTACCCTGTAGTTCTTACCTAAGCCCTGAGTTGACCTTGTATTTGCTATATATGTGTACAGACTGCTGACATATGGTAACTGAAGCCTTCATGGCTTCAGTCTGATTTAGTTTACATCCCTTAGGGGGTGAAGTAACCTAACTGAACCACTACCACCTTAAGTGTGTGCACACATATTATTTCAGTTTGACTAATTAATTTTAATGTGATTTCACTTATTTTCTTAATTCAGACTAATGTTTTCCAAATGTCTCTATACAGACAACTCTTAAGCAAGACAGAGTCTTAAATGATATACAGTTCTGGGGTTTTTGGTGGGCTTTTTTTCCCAAGTTCTGTCTTTGTATTTCCTCTTCTCAACTGTGGATAGTTTCTTTGTCACTCTCTAAGGTTGAGCTCCTTACATAAATTACCCAGGTGTCCGTATTTCTCTTTTATCTTGAACAAGCATGATATACAGTCTCTACTGGTTTTAGATTAGTGTAAAAACAAAGGTTACATTGTTAATTTGGAATGTTTTTGTAAATGCTTTTGATAAGGCTCTGCCAATCTGCAATGTATATATTGCTACATCTAGTTAGAAGGAAAAAAAATACTTTCACTTTAAAACAGAGTTCTGCTTTAACACTTGCTAGCTTTCAATATTTATGTCTGTGGTCAGTATACCCATAATGTTGTACATCACGGTCTCTCACATGCTTACACATATATGTGTGTATGTCTGTATGTAACAGATATTAGAAATTAATGCAACTTGAATCTAGAATTTACTACCACACACTAACAGATGCTGAATCTTTCATTAAATTTCTTATCCTATGTTCACCCTCTCTTTCAATACATAGTGAACCTTTCCTTTTTTTGTAATGCTGTTATTGATCTCCCTTCAAAAACGTCCACAAATTTTTCTATATATCTAATGAGTACAGCTGAGAAAATGTAGGCTGCTGCTTGATGAAATTTAAGGTCATTTGAAAAAAAATACTTTAAAGAGAATGGGCAAAATAAATTATGAGTATTAGTCACAGTTGTAAAAATTTTCATATTTGTCCCCATACTCCAGATGTAAATATCTGAGCAAGCTGTTTGTTGATGAGATCTCGTTATATATTAACCAAAACTTTCTTGTTGAAATATATATCCAATTAGTAACACATCTTTTCAGTACCAAATGGTCCCAGTGAGTCTGAGGTTCTAATATAGTTCACAAACAGCTCCACCTCAAGTATGTGCTAACATAGAGCTGCCTGTGCAGAAAACGCTGGACGAGTGGGTCTGCTCGAGGAGCCCGCAGGGACCAAGCGCCCGCACCACCGCCCTGTGCGCTCCTGCGTGCTCTCAAGGGCACTCCAGCACTGATGAGTCTCCTGGGGCTCTTCAAGCACTGATAATTTGCCCAGCCACTTGAGGAACTGACGCGGAGCTACCTGCTTGGAGTTTCTATGGAATGAATGCGCTTCAGAGACTGAAGAAAATAATAAGAAACACGCTCATTAGCCATGCCTTCCCCATATATATAGCACCAGAAAAGTATAGATGCCAGCTTAAAGATCGGAATAAGAAAAAAACCACTATTTTGTCACTTAATTGTAAGAACAGTGTCAAAAGATTCTAGAAATAAACTAGGTGTGAAAGGAAAGTCCCAAATTGCAAGTGGAGAAATGACAAGGACTTCCATTTTCCTGACAACTTCCTTGGGGAAAGGGAATTGTTCTAAGGATGGGTTAGGCAGCACTGACAGCTTGTCTGTCTGATTTGCGCAAAGCGCAGTGCCTCATTCATCTTGATTTTCTCTATACTTTTTTTCTCAGTGAAGTAATTAGCAGAAATGCTTATTTCCATACAGTAGTGGTCAGATGACTTAAAAGAAAAAGAAGGAAGAAAATCTCATTTTAAAAACAAGAGATCAACTACTGTTAGCAGAATCTGGAGTAAATTCATCACTAAATAATACAGTTCTGCAGTTAGTATTGCCTCAGAAATCAGTTTGTTTATTCAGATCTATGAGTTTGTCGTATTTGTTTTCTTCCCTGAACACTTACCAAAGCTTGCCAGAATTGAACTCAGGTGTTTCAATGTGCATTGAAATTAAGTAATCAAACGAAGATAGGACAATGAAATTCTATAAAGTTTTTTTCTTAAAAAAATAGTTTACTTTGAAGAGAATTTGTCCTATGTAGTGATTTGAAGCAAGAATGTAGACATACCACAGTAAGCGCTTGTCAAGTCCTGACAGCCAAGACTTTTGACTGTAACACATGGATGTGGACACTGGACTGCACTAATTTCATCTGAATAAGGAATGTTCATAAGACTCTATGTACAAATAACTCATGAAGTTTGTTCAGCAAATGAGTACATTTGAATTGATTTCAGGGCTTGTTGAAAAATATAATAAATTCTGAGTGGCATTTGCTGAGAGCCCTTGACTTTGGAACTTGATTCTTCCATTGATCCCAAAAGTTAGCTGGCCCTAGGTCACTCTGCAAGACAAATTTATTGCCTTCTGTCTGAAGAAACCTCTGAGGAGTGGGATGGAGTCTGTGCTCCCATTGTGAAAGATTACTGCGTTCACATCAGATTTTACTTATTTTTTCATAGCTTAGTTATATTTATCTAAGACCTCAGTAGCACATTTTACAAATCAGTCAGTAAAACACCATACTGTTTAACATCTTTTTTTAGTGAGCCATGGGTTATTATCAGGAACTTGGATTGATCTGACAAGTTACTTTCTAGATGAATTATTGTAAGTCTGCTCTCATTAGCAGAATACATCTCTTTTCAGTAGGTGTAATTTAATAGTATTTTGTTTGGTTGTGCTGCAGGCTGTGTGTTCTTTGATGAGAACAGATCTGTAAATTCTATACAGAGCTAATTGGATTTCTTTATTATCTCGCTGAAGCTAACCAAAATGACCTTCCCATGAAGTGGAAGCCTGAAAGATTTTCTTTCAGAAATAATACTCTTTTCTTCCTAATAACTGTGTATTGCTTCAAGTTGGGTAAATATTCCTTTTTTAAATTTTTTTTCTTTTTGTGTTGTTTCCCTGAAGTGTTAGAGCTACATCTCTACAGTCAGACTTTCAAAAAAATATGGAAGGAGTATTTCTGGATTGTAAATCACTTGAAATGAGAAATAATGTGCATTGAACCAAATACTTCAAATGTATTTTAGTCTAGAAGGAAATTTTGTTAAATGGCTTAAACAAGTCTCACCTAAAATTTATACAGCAGGAAAGTATTACTAGTTGATGTCACACACGAAGTAAGACACAGGGAAAGGTGTAAAGACGAGTTTTGAAAATACTTATTAGCACTGGCCAGTTTCCACTGAAATTAATTATTGAGTTTGGTATATGTAATATTAGGTCGTTTTGGTAGTCCCATCATACATGACTGTAACAGCGTTATAACATAAAATGAGTCCTGGAAAAAAATCCAGTCATATTGATTGGAACTGACCCCTGAAAAAGACTATCAGATACCCTCCCATCCACCTCTGTGGTACTAACTGCAATGTTTTAATTCATTTTTCATCTTGTTTTCCTGTGTTGTTTTTATGTTACTTGTTTAATTAAACTTTTTCAAGATCCACATTGAAAGAGTCTTTCGAATTCATTGCCAAATGTGCTTATTTAAATGCCTCCTTCAGAAACATCCACATGAATGTGTTGTTCAGAGTAGGTAGAGATGAAAGTTGGTAAATATAGGAACGAGACAAATTGCCAGAGAAAACAGGACTTGATGAGTATGCTGTCCTTTGCTTGTTTGGTTTCTACAAACTGTAAGTACCGATTTCCTTTTTCTGTTGTAAATGCCAGTTGTTCACTGACAATCACGATTTTGGTGATCCTTCTTTGCTTTCAAGACTGTCAGAAATATACAGGCATGGTCTAAAAAAACACTAAAATCCATGTGTAACTTTAGGAGTCTGCTCACTTGCTTGCATTGTATCATCAATGTTAGAGTTACAGATATTGCCAGTTGAAAAATATTGAAGCACCCCAGAAAAAAACGTCACACCATAGCATACAAACCTGAGTGATGTTGGACCTGTTGGTAGCTGTTTCTGGGACTGGTTTCGTCTGGGTGCAGGGCTCAGGGTTCCTTGTGCTCAGTGTGAATCAGAAGAGCTGGCTGCAGTTTTTCCCTGCCAGATCTGGATACTTTCTGGTTCTTTCTCACTGCTGAAGAAGCTGAACCGTTGCAGCCATGGTTAATTTGCAAACAGGAGAACAAAGAGGCGAGGCAGTGCATCTAGCCCATTATATCAGTTATTTGCTGCAAGAAGGTCTCTAGATCTTTACGGAACATCCCGGTTACCAGCCCTGCTTTGAAAGTTTCTCTGTGTATATATTGGTAAGATATACTCTGTCTACTGGAAAACTTGATTGTGTGTATTCCTCCTGCAATATGTGCTGAAAAGGCCTAATCAGTGACAGAAAATAAATGTTTAACCCAAAATGCTATTTAACAGTATTTTCATATGGATGTCATGAATGTTCAGGAACTGTTCAAGACATTGGTGCAAAAAAACAGAATGAAAAAATATGAAGCAGCCAACAGCCATCACACAAGACAAACTGAGTATTTTTAAGCTGCTTCTGATATCAGTACCACTTCATTTTAAGGTATGGGGGAAAGAATTACTGTTGCTTTTAACCACCTGTATTTGCACTCTCTTTGCCACAAATGTATTTTATTATTGCCAGTGATTTGTATTGACATGACTGTACAATTCTTTGAGACCTTTAGTGTAATCTCGTCTTTCTATGAGATATTGTAATTTAGGGAACTGTCGTTGATTACATAAAGATTTATCTTGGCATTACCTTGCTTCACGGGATACAAATTTGGGCTGAACTGGCACCTGCAAAAGGAAAAGTGCCCTCCTTCCAGATATATTGGGGTGGAAAAGAATTCAATCAACCTTTTATTTCTTAAGTGATTATACACATTCTATGATACTTGTTTACAAATATTTTTTTTTGTTTCTGGAGCTATTCTTCATTCTGAATCTCTTGCTTTCCAGGTTTCCATAGCAACTCTTGTACAGCTTGATCATTAGAAAGAAGTTCTCTTTAATTGATCTCCTAATGTATAGCTTAATAGTAACCGTTAAGCAGTCTTTTGTTTCCAGGTCATATTTAAGGTTCATATATTTGCATAAAAACACCTCATTAGCTCAAACTAATCATTATTAGTAATTTTCTTTCTTTAGTTTTTTAATAACTAAACCCTCATTCAGGTTTTACAAATAGCAAATATTTATAGCTTGCAGAAAGCGCTTTCTCTGTGAGCTTGGGTGCTTTGTTTCTATGAGCAGCAAGAAAATTACAGAGCTTCAAAATTTTGAGCTCATAATACAAAAAGAAGGTGTCTTTTTCTCCAACTGAAATTTAAATAGACTGTGCTAACTATAGACCAGAGGCAATATTTAATAGCAAAGTTGCAGTGTATTAGAAGCTTGTACAAATATGAATAACAATGTGAAAAATAACCAAGAATAACTGAGAATTTCCCCACCCCCACTGGCAGTACAAAAGCCACAAAATTCTTGCACTTAGCAATGTTTTCAATGGCATCCTTACCTGAAACAAAGTCAAATGTAGATATGTAAAAATAAGTGAAAATAGCATGTTGACATTACTATATATTTGACAATAAGGCAACCAATTTGATATCTATGGTTGTTAGATAAGAATTTAAATTAACCACATGCTTCTCAGCACATGCTGTTGCAGATTTATATGGGTATGAAATGAGTTTTAGTGAACAAGGTCTGTTATGAACATATATCTCTGTAAATATGCAGTTTGCTTCATTTTCCTGTGTATGGAAGAATTTAAATGTAAATTTGGACAAATGGAACTGGAGGGGAACAGCTTTCACTGTTTAAGGAACCCATATTTTACCCTGATCTTCTATAACAGACTTTAAACCCTACTCTAGAACTACTTAACATGGAAAGAATAGTTTTAATATAATATCATCAGGCCAAAATGCATAAAGGTCACACCATCATGCCAAGCTCCAGAAAATGTAATTAGCACATACAATCTTTTCTTCTTTTTCCCCTTTTCTTTTTTTTCCCTCTTGCATCCTTGACCTCTGTGTGTCTTCATAGAAACTCTAATAGCATTAACATTATGCTACGATTAAAAAGCTAGACAGCACAACAATGCTGCTTGACAAGATATTTTTACAATCCTTTTTGATGTCATTCTGTTGGGATTGAATGTCCTTTGAACTCTTGCAAATTAAGTGGATGTTCAGTGGATGTATTCTCATAAGGTATCTCTTTGTGTTATCTGTTAGGTCTCTTCTGCTGTTTGGAATGAAGGATTGGTTTCCATTTATCCTAGCACCTATAATTTTGTTAAACTGTAATTATTCATGCATAACACAGATTTCAGAATTAGATATAAAAACTGGATTTACTAGTGCTTTTCAATATGTTAAATGTATGTTTTAAAAAAATTGTATAAGGTCTATGCAAGCTAAGCTGATAAAAATGCATGAGCTTTTGTTTTCCAAACTATTTTCATCAACTAGCATCAGGTTAGCCATAAACATGAACGCAGCCCCCAACATACCACTAGTGTAATATGATTACTGTTTGTATCATACTATGTGTGCTTTAGTTACATTATACAGGCATAAGAACAGAAAAGCAGTAGAGACTGAAAAGTTCTGTGTAAATTAAAAAACATGATGTCTAGAAAAAGCATCAAAGCTTTTAACAGGGTGAAAAGAAGGGCATTATCACAACAAGAATTTTCCCTTCCATAACCAACTTAGTGCAGAATTGCAAAGCGTAAGTTGTGTATTTTCAGCTGAAAAGAAAAACCTAATGATTTTTCCTTAAATCTCTCTGGGATATTTTTTAAGTACAGTAAGACCAATAAAAATCATCAACAGTGCAAGATTCCTTTCATTTGAAAGAACTAAACCAAAAAACTGCAAGCATGTGAATGTTTATTATCTAGCGTTGCAACTGAACCATCTTCGCAGGAGGGAAAAGCCAGGAAGGAATAAAGACAGAATTCCTGATAAATGTCACAGGGAGAGATGTCATGGAGTGGTTTGACACTAACAGGTTCCAACAAGTCAAGAAGCATCAACCGGGATTAAAGTAGATGATAAAGGAACCAAGCAACCCAGCGACATTTAGATTCATGAACCAAGAACAGGAGGCTGTAGTTAAGCTGCAAGCAGATTTCTTTGCTTAAGAAAAAGAAGGAGGGATTGATACAGGAGCTGAAATTGCTGATAGAAAGTAATCAGCCCAGGTTAGGTTCTGGTGACTGTACTGTTTCACTTTGTCATGCCATTGGAGGCATGACAAGTCCACGTAACAGATAGGATAGCTGTGAAAAAGGCTTAAATAAAATGGGAGAATGTGGAAACTAAGGGCAGTATGACAAACTGAAGGGAAATTAAGAGGGAGATGTTTAATTTATACACCTGCAATAGGTATTCTGCTGTTGAGAAGGATAAGAAATGGATTTTGAGAGTGATTAACTTCTGAAGATTACTAGAAAGCAGCAATCCTCAGAAAAATAGTTCTTTGATAACACATTTTTACTGTGTACGAAAGGTATCTGCTAACAGAATGTTATTAACCATTCAAAAAATAAAGTTTATATTGTCTCCCTTGTTCCAGGTTTGTGGATTTGCATTAGGATACAGTTTTCAATTGGTGAGCTCAGGCTGTGCTGTTTTTCTTCTCTGAACCAGTTGCCTATTTGTACAAGAGATGGAAATTTTAATTTCTTCTCGTGGTATGTGACATCTTGTTCTTTTCCAGTGCACAACTTGTCCCTTACATTGAAGACAGACCTACTAACTCAGACTTTCTCCAACAGTCATCAGTTTAAGTATATCAAACTTTACTGGCTTAATGTCTCAGGTGAAAGGTTATTATTTCCATTATACAGATGTTAAGCTAAGGCCTAAAGAATTATTTTCTCAGGCAGATTTCTATTTCCAGAGAGCTGAATAAAGATCAGGTTCTAGCGCGTTGACTTGATTTCAAGCTCTGAAAGAGCAATCTGTAGTGGGCATAGTTTGGGGTTTTTTTCTGTCCATTTCCTCTTGCATTGCACCTTTTGTTTCAGCTGCTCCAAACAATCCCTCCTCCATTTTTTTCTCTATTTTATCACTGCGTTTTTACTACAATCTCATTTGCTTTATACAGTCTGCCCCATTCAGCATTTCTCAGGCTTCAGATCTCACTTAAAATCTCCTTCCTCACTTAACCTAGCTTCACCATTGAAGCACATTGTTGCCTTCTGAGGGTTGATGAGGACTGCTGGATAGCCTTTGTTCCCTTCCTTGGGCCACTCTTTGGTGACACGGTGTAAGAGAAAGCACTGCACAGCATACACAGCAATTCTAGGCAAATGATAGGAATACTACAAAATGGTGTGCAAGCTTCCTTGCAAAGTGGGAAACTTCACAGATGGGTGGAGCAGGCTGACTTCAGATTTCCTGTTTATCTGGTAGCTGGGGAACACCACACTCAGCAGCACTTCCAGCAGGGTGTGCGAAAAGAAACACGGCAGCTAGAGCACTGCTGATATGTAGGGGTTCGTAGTGGTCCCAGAGGCCCAGAGGTGCTGCTGGTGGAAAGGAGATGCCCCAATGTGAAGTGGAGATCAGGTCATGTAGCATGTCCTATGCTGGTTGATGCAGCCATTTCTGATACTGTACAACCCCCAAAGATGAATGCTTTGGTGCAGGCCATGTTCTACAGAGAATGCCTTGGGCTAGGGTGAGGAGTGATGGCAGCAGCCTTCCCTGTGACAAGCGAGCACTGATAGTTGTGGCACGTGAGGAATTACAGTAAGAGGTGAACAGGTTTCAGTGCATCCAGAAGTGACTAAAGGTAACAAACGTGAGGTAAACAGGAGGGATGCTGAAGAGACCGTAGCCTAAGACCCCATAGGGACAAAAAGGAAGACATGAGTGAGGCAAAGCAGGAGCTCTTGAGGAGGATGCTACTTCTGGCAGCAAAAGCAAGGCTTCACATCCATGCACACCTAGTCACCAATGAAACAGGTTCGGGGATGTGGTATCAAGAAGTGCAAACTTGTTCTCCTGAGGGAAATCCAGGTGGACTGCTCAGTGAACTGAGTGGAGACTGAAGCTGGAAAGAGGCAGCAAAGTCTGTAGCTTCTAGTGACTCATGTGGCACTCATCCGCCAGTCTGAATTACCCTCCAGAGGGATGCCAACCAAAATGGCTGATTGATAACTCTTGGATCTTCTTTTAATGACAAAGTACATACGGACAGCTAAGAAATGATGGATTTATCTTTCAAAATATTTGGTTAGAATTATAGTTAGACAAGCTGGCTGTCTACAAATATTAAGATTTATACTGTGGAGCATAAAGGAATGGAAACAGCTAACAAGTTATCAACTACTCCTAAGTATTTTCTAACAGCAATAGACTACTGAAGACAATTAGAGAAAAGTGACTATAATTTTAAGCATCTGAGAGCTATCCTGTGGTAACGTAACTACAATTCCTGCAGTAGATACTGAACAAGAGGCACATTTATACATGCAAATCCAATAGCATGTATTAGTAAAGATGAGGTCTTTGCTGTTTGTTGATACCATTGCAAAGTCAGTGCATGAAAGTAGTATGAACTTATAAGTAAATCATCAGATACAACTTCTACAACTTATTCTACCATAATTTGTCTGTAAAGCATGTCTCAGCTCCTCTCAGTAAATTGTTGCACAGCAAGAATGATCTAATAATTATATAGAGCCAGAACAGTCTTGTGTGGCTCTCTTGCCAATTTTTTCTCAATTCAGTAAGAGAACAGTGTTTTAGTGAAACACTGGTATTCCTCGATAGCTCTGATCCCAGGCTTTAGTTTCTCAACAATATATGTTCTAAAGTCCCAACCTCTGGGATGGAAATTCTAAGCCACAGAACAAGTTTATACACACTTTAAAAAGTGTCACAACAAAAGGTAGGAGTCAACCTCAGTCGAAGGTGTTTATATTTTCTACTTCTCTGGATATGTTTATTTTCAGAATGTTCTCATCACTGATCTTACCTGGGAGAAGACTTTGGGCATCCTAGTTCCCTGCAACTCAATTGCATTGCAACTTCACTCTTTCAGTCTCTCTTCTTGCTAGTTTTGCAATGTATATATCCACATGAACAAACTAAAGGGACCTAATAGTTGGCATCCACTTTAGCATGACACACCCAGCTAGAGAAGTATTTCTGTATATGGATGTGATTTATGCCATACCTTTCAGCCTGAGGCTGAAGAATGGGTCTGCGTTATCTATTAATACAGAGGTAGCTGGGTAGGTATAAAATGAGTCAGTTACAAAATTAACACACCTTGATGCTATGTATTTTGAGGGACGCAGCACAGATATTCGTGTGTGACCCTCAGACACCTGGTAGGTTACTCCTTGCTATATCTTTCTGCCGACTCTGCTTGCAGAGTGTTTTCGTGAAGTGTAGGAACAAGATAGTAGATTAACAGAAGCACGAGAGAGATTTCCACAGAAGTTTGGGGGAGGATCTTTCGGAAGTGTTCTGCTTGCTGGACTAATGACTAGACCGAATGTCTGATAGCAATACTGCCAATAGCTAAAAATTTCCTTAGTGCATGACTGGACAAATGGGAGAATGTATATAAAGCATATAATAATTTAATTAAGTGAAAATATTAATCCAGGAAGCAGTGACTTGATCTAGCAACTTCCTCAGCTTCCTACAGGACCTACAGCTTCTCATCTCCTGTTTCTCAGAATAAAGTTTTAACAATTGTATTTTGGTGTTAAGATAGACTGGAATGATGATGAAGTTCCTCCAGCCTTCCTTCTGAAACTCAGAAAACAGTGCAAAATTGAAGAGCCAGAAGAACACAGTCCCTGTCAGACAGGAGAGGAAAGACAGAATATTCAAAGGATCTTACTCAAACCATGACTACTTTACAAAGTGCTTTGTAGCATATTAAACTACACCAACCTTTGCAAAGCTTAATAATGTAAAGAGGTAATTTACCTGATAATTGTTTTTATACTCTTCTTTCAATTTCGAGATGCATTTTAGGTGCACATATTTAGTGTCTTTAAAATTATTGCCCAAAACAATGAAAACAATGTACCAATAAAAGAAATAAATGTCTTAATTTGTTACAAAAAAGAATAATTCCTGATTATCTTGAGTGAGAACAAAATAACATGCTTGAAAGAGAAGAAAGAAACCCCAGTTCAATAGATCCAATGTTCAAAAAAAGAAAAAAAAAGTATATTGAGAAATAATTCTAAGAGGTGGAGAATATCAAAAGGGAAAAAACAAGAAAGAGGCAGAGTTAGAACCTTAAAAAAAAGTATTATAATTCTAAATTGTGATTTAGAGTATAGTGTAATGGTTCTGAAAGACTGAATGAGAACAAAAATGAGAATAAAAGGAGCAGGACAGTGGGAAAAAGTCAGTGATCACATTAAATGCCACAGAGAGAATTTCAAAATGAGAGCACAGAAGAATCAGAAGTCTGAAGTGAACAAAAGAAAGGCGACAGATATCAATGAAAGCAAGGCTGAAATTAAATTGCCTGTAAGGTTTTGGACATACTGATACTGCTTAAGGGGACAGCTTAGAAGACCATCGTATTCAAGAGCCAAGACTGATAATACCAAATGCATTCAATGCATATTTTAAAAAACACAGAAAATATCCTGTATGTGGTGTAAGAAAAGTACGGAAATATCATTTTATAGACTTCTGCATTTCTTCAGAAAATTAAAGATCATTTGTGATGAAACCATTTTGTACAACCATGGATTTTAAAGTCAGAAAAAAATGTTAGATTGTATGCTCATACCACTTGTGAAAGTCAATCTGCACAATGGCACATCTTCAGCCCTGTGTTCAGTCTGATAACTTGTAAGGTCATCATATAGTCAGGTAGAGTTGAATTTGCAGACTAACAGGATATTGCACCAGTCAACAGCTTAAATAACTATTTAGTACCTGTCTAAATAAACATGTTTTTGCCTGGAGAGTCTTAAATAAAGGTATTTACCAATTAGACTGAAAACAGTTACATCACTCCCCTACAAAACCTTTTGAGTGGAATAAATGGAGAACTATGCCTTAACTCAGCCTGCCTTATAGACATCTGATTTATTGGAAAACATGCTAGTACAGACTGTCCCTGGGTTTAGTTATTACTGGTCGCAAAGAGATTAATTCACCTCACCAGGAGCACAGTTCGGCCAGAAGAGAAATGGTAGATTGACAAAAATGTTTTTCATAAATACAATGAAATATTCAAGGCATTATGCTGAAGTAATACAAAGAATCTATACTGATTTGAAGGATTTTACATGATTCTAGGAAGTTCAAGATCAATAATACGGAGATGCTTTTAAATTCTACATCAGGATTAAATTGAATTGAATCCAAAACAAACATATCTCACTGAGATTGTTCAGTTAAAGCCTTCAGAGTCGAACTTTTGTCTAAACCGAGCTCTTATTTTTCTTGCTGGCTGAAAGCATTATGAAAAGCACCTAAAAGATCATATACTTCGCAGGAGCAGGTAGTTGATTAGAGTTAATTATCATAATCAAGAACAATTAATGCAGCTAGTCAAAACAATAAGTAAGCAGTACTAATTTTTCCCTGAATTAGCCATGTAATCAAAAGCTTTGTAAGCCGGTCGCAGAATACAGTAAGGATAAAAGTTAAATTTACGTCAGTTTAAAAAACATTCATTCTCTATGTAAAAGATGTAAGCCAAAGTTGGACGCCTAATATCAGGAAGCAATCAGGTTTGTTCAGCACTTAGGTGCCAAAGGTCTATTGCTGTTAAACTGTAAATGAAACATAAATATATGTATAGTATAAATCCTTAATGTCATTCAAAATACGAATATGGCATTGATTCTCATCTAGCAAGGTTTTTGACTGACAGCTCAAGCCAGAGTTACCAATCTGAAACAAAAGAAGGAGAAGAAAGAAAATCTAGATTGATGGAGCAATCTTGCTCCTATTCAAGTCAATGAAACACTCTCATTCAAGCATGATCAGGCTCCTTTTGTGCTATATACTAAGTACATAGGACTCTCCATCTTTGTCCAAAGGGGCTTACCTGAGGACAAGGTGAAATTTTAAATTTCTCTTGATCATTAGACTTATGCTCATGATCAGTATAGTCATTATGATTGTTTATATTATCAGTACTAGGGATTTTAGCGTTGATTAACTGTCTAAAACCTGCTAATATTTATTTTTTTCCTGAAAAATTTCAAAATTGCAACTGAATTGCATTTTCTTGTATTTGAAGTCTTTTACTACTGATTTTATTGATATCTTTATTGCCTACTATTGATCATTCTGAAATGTCTAAAAACTATTTTTTTTATTCAAAGATTTCCTGGGGTCTGTGTATATAAACTTTCTCTAATTAACCATGATTTTCTGGTTTTGGAAACAGCTTCATATTTCTTTCCCATAGAAAACTATCTCGAAGAGGTGCACATTGTTGCAAAAACTTCTTATTTCATAAAGACATGCTGATTTAGCAGGATGTAACTATGTGTCTAAGGGTGAAAAGAAACAAGAATGTAGGTAGGTTATAATTACCTGTGTCTAAATCCAGGATATGACGAAGTTTTCTGCGTTCTGCCTTCTAATACTAGAAAAAAAGTGCAGTTCACCCTCCTCTCTTAGAAACTTGTGAACTACCTTCCCGATAAACATTAAAACCCTCTTCAGCATTTCTTAGAATGTTTTCAGTTCTACTTTGGGCATGTATAGAATGGCGCCTGTTTATACCTCTATTTCTTATTTAAATTAACCAGAACTAAAACCAGAAAGCACTAATTGCCGTGATTAATCTGATGCAGTCAATATGCTCAGAGTGCAATTAAAACCATTTTTTTTGAGATGTGTTTGATATGTTTCTCTTATTGTAACATGAAGGCTCAACAGGGAGTTTACAGGGAGTTTAGTTCAGGGTTAACCCCCAAATTTACCGGCAGTTTTTGTGTCTTGCTTCTGCCACTTTGGCAGTTATCATAGCTTGCCATAACAAATCAGAGCCTTTGCATAAACAGGAGTGAGGGGCTGATTGCAGCAGATAGCTCCAAAACTGCAAATAAGCTTTAGGCTCTGTTCTCCACTCTTAAAGGTTTTAGTCTTCAAAATAATGAAACAATCCTATGGAAGTTAAATCTCTCCTCTTGGATAAGTGTACTTGCAGTTCAACTCTTCATTTTTTCCTCCTGTTATTTTTTTGTCAGCTGATTGTTTCATAACCCTTTTTCAGCTGCATTACAACTGCACCAGGAGGAGGTGAAGGGTTACAGCTGGGCCCTCCTACACTACCCTGCATGTTGGTGGAAGACAAAAGAGATTTGGGTCCAACCATGCTGAGGAATTTGAATATTAATCACAGCTTTGTGAACAACTAAATGCATTAACAAGTAAGCTATGATGGCTGAGGTTGGATGGTAACCATGCTAGGGAAATGAAAGTGAATACCTGCATCCCTAACTTACATGTTTAAGCTATTGTGAGTAATGTATTTTAGGAACCCCCTTTGGCTGTTACTTTTCTAATACAAAAGCAGCTCCCTTTCCATGCTGACTTTTATGAAATTATAATTTTAAACTGTTACTCTCTTCTGATGAACTGCATCACAAGTATGGGAGTCCAGCTTTGACATTTGTACTTTCGTTGTCATGGCCAGGCACTGAGAAGTGACTCAATGGTGCGTATTTCTCGTACTGGATGCCACGTGCACTTGCCTCCACGCACACAACAGCTCCTCTCTGTATTTGCTTTAGAACAGATAGCTGTCTGTGGCAGGAGGTGTATGGATTCTTATGCTAGATGTAATGAGGATTTGGTTCACAAATGACCAAAAACCTGAATTTGTGCTGTCCAGCACCCTGAACTGCTGTCTGATTTTTCAAAGCCAGAGGATGCTGAAAGCTGGACTTTCAGGAATGCTTAGCAAAGAGTGTGGTCCTTTACCTCGGATGCAGTGTGCAGCATGGGCTTCTCCCAAGATTTGTTTCCATGCATAAATACTAGGACCTCAAACCTGACCCATTTAAAAGGAGATTGGGTCATTATCTGCATGCACTGAAGTCAGGAAGAACTTGAGTTTCACTGAAATTTGTGACTGAGGTGATAATGAGATCTTAAAAATAACAGACATTCTAGCACAAAAATCGAAGCTTTCTTTCAAATCCAGTCTGGAAACAGAGCTGTGGAGTTTCTGAGCAACTGGAAAGAGATCTTCAGAACTCTCTATAATAATTTAATTAATTTAAAATATATAAGATTTCAGAAAATTAAATTAACAAAATTATATTCATAATATTCATCCATAAAAATTCATAAAATGTATTTGGAATAAAAATCCAAATCTTACAGTTTTAAGCATATTTATTTTCATACATTGAGACTGTTTCTTAGGTGATATAAAACTTTGTATTGATTTAGGCAGAATACCAGCTTAGACTCTGGTTAGTATGTTTTTCTCTAAGTCCTTTAAAATCTAAACAAATCCTGTGAAGACTGGAGCACAAGGCAATGGGCGCTTCCCGTGCACGCATAGTGGTGTTAAGAATTTCCTTTCAGGTGGAATCCAGGCTTTCTTCTAAACCAGGCAACTCTTTGCACTGTGTAAAAAACTAGAGTGTAAAAACATTAAGCACTCTGAAATTACAGCAGCTGACCTTATGATAGACTCAGTTTTCCCAAGATTTATTTAAAGTAAACTAATTTTCTTATCTGTAAATTAATACTAGTCAGATTTAAGAAAGTCTTCATCTCCAATTTTACATTTTCAGGCACACTGAACTGACAACAACATTTCAACAGATTCATAAAATTTATCAGCTAGGTAAAATCTAAGCTAAAGGAACTTCAGTATGTTAGGAATATTTCAAGTGATTAGACTGTCGTTAGGAAAGTATTAATAATTATTGTTTATAACCGTTATAACTACTGTCAAAGACAGTTCAGTGGCTCAGGTCACTCTCAAGTAGCCCCAGAGGGATTCAGGGCAGCTCAGTCAGCCTGGCAGCCCCAGTAATTTGCCTGCTCTCACAGATTCTGTCTGCTTGCATACAGGCGGGGACGCGCAGCGTGCGGGTTGGATTTGCTGCAGCACCCTTGGCAGCATGCTCTGGGGTGGACTAACGCATGGGGTGGCTGTAGCTTTTCCCAAGGAAGCCTGTGCCAGTGGGTGTCAGGCCTGTGTCTTTACTTCATCATCAGAAAGCAGTGCCCTCAACAAAACAAAAAAACCCTCTATCTCTTCCTCATATTTGCTTTAGTGTAGAAGAAAGTTATGTTTGGAGCAGATGGAGGAAGATATCCGGTTCACCGGAGCACCAAATTCCCCTCTTGATTTTTTCCTTACCAGTGGTGAAAGACACCTTGTATTGGACCCAAATAATTCACTTTATTTCTAACCCAGGGACTACAGCAGACCTTTCAAATGGGTTGTTACCACTGATTCACAGTGCTTATTGTCCCTTTGAAAACTTCACTCTTTTAAAATACCTGGTAAAAAGCATATTCACTTTCTTAAGTAAAGGAGATACAGGACCATAATGTTTATTTAAAATGTGTGTGTATTACTGTATCACCCCAGTCAGAGTTGGTTTAATTAAAAAAAAAAAAAAACAAAACAAAACTAGAAATTAGAACATTACTGAAGTTCTTTGGACCTGAAGCATCACATCGTAAAAATTATTTTAGCTTTTATCGGGGTGTATACAGACATTTTACCCTATCAGACTGCTTGTGTTCTTGCTTCTGCTTTCTAGGACTGGAGAGACTTTCTGGGTCACTGAGTTCAGTTGCCTCTTGTAAAAGACATTGTTTCTTCACTGTTGTTTCAAGACCTATCATAAATGTGGAGTCTTTCTATTGTTTAAACCTTTTAACAGTGAAGAGTTCACATATTTTCTTCAGCCTTCATTTGGCTTCTTAGAAGAAAATACTCGTGAAATTTTTGAAAGAAATTATAATTTCCTCTGAGCAAATTCCTGAAAGGTTTTTTTCTCCTTGGTGGTAAGGGGTTAAGAAAATACTCATTTAATCTCTATTGATAGCAGTCTAACTCTCTCCAATCAGCTTAATAGCTCAATCGTCCTATGAATGATCAAAATCTCCAGGTCTGTATCTCTCTTACTTCTTTTCAGCTGATGTTATCCTTGCATATAAGAGGAGTTTGTTACTAATCCCAAAATCAATGAAATTCCGTTTTGCAATATTTCACCTCATTTCCAATATTTTTGCTCTTAAGTTCACTCAGTTATTCCTAGATGATATCTACATACACCTTTCAATAACTTAGTTTTGGTTATCAATAAGTTCTACTCATGCACCTTTTAGGAACATTCTGGGGTTTTTATGTTGTTTACAGAAATAAACAGATGGGTCCCAAGATTTATACTTGAACTCCCAAAATCACCTCCAGAGAACCCAGTAGTTCCTCTTCAGTAAGCTTTTGTTGTCCTGTACTGTTCTTTATCCACCTTACAATTCTTGTCTTAATCCCTGCATTCTCTAGCTAAAGTAGTAATTTCCTATGTAGCACCTTATCAAATACTTTAGTAAATCTAGTTTATATTTTTCTTGCTTAGAAAAAAAATCATTATCCAAAAAATATATCTGATTAGTCCAGCATGATCTGCCTTTGACACACCTGTGTTGCATTTTCTATTATTTTATCTCAATGCCTTTTTATTCAACTCTTTAAAAGCTAAAGCGTACCATACTACTGAGATCAGACTAATCTCCTTTCGCCCTTCTGTTCCACCCCTGCTCCTTCATACCAAGTCTTACATCTCCTATTTTGTAATCTTATGCCACTACCACTATCTTGATAGATTTGTTTCAAATACTTACCCCCTCCACATTCAGATCTCAGAGCTCAGTGTAGCCAACAACTTTACTAATGAGTTCACTCAGTTTATTAAGGCTTACTCTTTTGAAACCCAAGCTCTCATTACAAACCTACTATAATTTAATTTAAACTGAATCAGTTCACAATCACTCAACCAGACATTGAATGTACTTTAAGCCCTGTGTATAGCAACTTTCTTTAGATTTGTTTTCTTATAAAGTAACATCACATTTTGCTGGTTCAAGATTGAAGAAGAAAGGCTGAGAGAGTTGAGGCTGTTCAGCCTTGAGAAGGCTGTGAGGAGACATCATTGTGGCCTTTCAGTACCTGAAAGGGGCTTACAAAAAAGCTGGCGACAAACTTTCAGCAGGGCTTGTTGTGATGGGACAAGGTGTAACGGTTTTAAGCTAAAAAAGGGTAGATTTAGACTAGGTATATGAAGAAAACTTTTATGATGCGGGCAGTGAAACACTGGCACATGTTGCCCAGAAAAGTGGTAGATGCCTCATCCATGGAAGTATTCCAGATCAGGTTGGACAGGGCTCTGAGCAACCAGATTCAGTTGAAGATGTCCCTGCTTACTGCAGGGGGCTGGACTAGATGACCTTTAAAGTTCCTTTCCAACCCATACTATTCCATGATTCTATGACTGTAAGGTTTAATGGATAAAGAATGCAATAACAATTAACCCAGAAAGTCTTGACCCCGTTGCTGTAGTGAGGATGCTACCTGCTCAAGCCCACAGAGACTTTAAAACAGGAACTGAAAATGACTAGCACAACACTGGGGGTGTCCAGCTCACGGCTGAAATAATATCAGAGCGAAAGAACTGTGATGTGGAAAGGTTTTTGGAATAATCACACTGTCAGTGAAGATTTTTTCTTGAGATATAACAGAAAGAGAGAAAAACGCCCTTGAGACTGGAAGAGAAACAGAAAGGGTAAGGGCAACTTTGCGACTATTATTTTTTCCAGATTTTTCTCACATGTTCTACACCCAGGCACAGATATGATACTAATTGTTCCTAACTGTCCCCTTTCAGTCTTCTGATTAAAACCACTCAGTTGTAGCAGTTCTGGACTGGCTTTACCAAACACAAGGGTGTTTCTCCAGAATGCTCCTCCAGACTCCTGCTTGGTACTTTCTGATCCAGAAGAAGAATTTTGAATTTGATATCCCATAATGGATTTTACTTTCTTGGATTTGTCCAGTCGGTTTTTCAGTCCATGTACTCTGATAGCACCTGCAGCCTTCTGTTGCAAGAAGTTTTACATCTTGAGTATGTTAAAGGAAGAAACATTTCCTGTCTTCAAACACTCACTGTCATAGTTGCGTTTGATACCTTTATTTGATACCTGCTAGTTCTTGCTTAGGGAGATACAGTGAGCAGCCTCATTTTTACCGTCTTCTCAGTGTCATTCAAAATTTTTTAGACTATCTTATCTCTCTGTGGTCATTGCTTTTCTAGAATGAAGATATCTTATCTTAGCTCTTTTCTGCTACAGAAATTACTCCATGTTCTTGAGTTTTAGTAAATATGTACCGCATCTAAAGAAGCATATGTGAAATTTTAAAAGGAAGAGAAATGAAAAATATTTTCTGCTAGAGCCATGAAACATTACAGCCAATCTTTGTTCTTTTCTCAGTGAGCAAAAGCATGTTTGAAGAACGCTGTTATAATCAGTGTTTTTTGTTACATAGTGTGCCCTTATTGCTGTTATCTAGGTCAGTTTGAAAATCTAGTTCAAGCGAAAGCCATGACAGTTCAGCTGTGTTTCTGAAAGATGTAAACAGAGATGGCTTGCAGGTGTTTTGACTCTCTGCAAACAAACAGAATCACAGTAGCAGTCAAACATGACTAGTCCATCCTCAGCATCTACCTAAGATTAGAGCTGTTCTGGTTCACCAGAGCTGGCATAATCAAACCATTCTTTACCAGACTCATCTTTTTTTGGCCTAGGATTTGTACCTTGGCAGCACACAATAATCACCAATGACATCAGGGAACTTAATACACTGTCATTAATACCCAAAGTGTTTGCCTACTTGTGTCCTTTAGAATTGTTGCAGTATTTTCATTCCAAACTACTCCTTTTCCTTTGATGAAAACAATTCCTCAGTAGTGAAAAAACTCAGGAGAGTACAGAGCAAGGGCCCCCAGGAGAAGCCCTATGTAGCATTACATTAAAATTCTCAGCACTAGCTTGTAACTGGGCTGAAACTAAAGCAAATGAACAGGCAAAAGGCCCCAGGCATCTTATTTCATGCAACTGTGATACCAGCTCCTAAGTGTTGTACATATGCAGAATCCCAAATTTAAATCAAAAACATCAACAAGAAAATTTGTCTAGCCCCAGCTTTGTGGTTATAGGTTGGAATTTGAGATACCAATCGTACGTAACACATACATTTGAATAACAACACTAACATGAGAAGGAAACAGAAGTGCACTTTATTGGCAATGAACAGGTGATCTGTATTTGGAAGGTTACCCTGTTCTTCAGTAGTGCCATGCAGAAGAAAGAGAAGGTGGCTTGTGAAGGACTTTGCTCACAGTAGCAGGGCAGTTCCTAGACTGATGGGATGAAGCTAATTTTGAGTGCTGAATTTAGCAGGAATGACTTGTTACCTTTCAGTATAAAATATTCATTTGTCACTGTGAACAATAATTAGCTCAAAGTACAATTAGTACAATAACTTCCAGTAATTTTGGTCAGTTAAGCTCTCATTTTGCTCATAATATTTAATAAAATATTTAAAAGTGTGACTACTTTTATATCATCATCTTTAAAAACCACACTAAGTTATTTTAATCAATATACTTGTTTTAAGTAAAAGCCATTTAATCTTCTGACTTATACATTAACCTTCCATTAAGTATTAGTGAAAAAGTTAAATGCACCTTAGTCAATAATGCTAATGCAGGAACTGTTGTATTACCTATGGAGAAATGCGTATTCATATTATGTTAAAGTGGCTATCCTTAACGATTAGCTATTATATGTCAGGAAACTGATCATAAATTTGAAATATTCTGTAGGAAAATGAATTATAATGTTGAAACTGAGTTCTCTGTACTGTAATAATTCTGAAATGAGGTCATCTACTTCTCCTGGTCAGTGCTTTTTAAGGCAATGATATTGAAGTGATGAAGATACCCTTGATGATACTTTAACCTCACCTTGTGGTTTCACATCTTGGTGGGTAATAAATGAGACTGGTAATTGAACTATACTAAACCAAAATATATGAATCTACCTGCAGGTGTATGGTGAAGTTGTTTTAGCATAAATTCTCATAGCTCTGTGTCTACCTAGAAATGCCTGAATGTACCACTAAAATGAACAGAATTCTACAGATATGCCAAATCATTTCTCTGAGGTTTAGCCTAAATTACAGCGTCAAACTGCCTGCTAATAGATTTTTGTTCCTTATGAATTTCTCTACCTGTTTTTTCCTATAACTGATTTTATTCTGAACCACTTTGTCCTCCAAGACACATTTTTTGCGGTAATCTGAGAAGCTGTTTCCAGAATGGGATACTCCCTTTCACCTTGCTTTTGGCTGCACCTTCCTGCTATTTCCTTCTGTCAGGTCTGGTATCTGTGTGGATAAGAGGTGAGTTGATTCAGCTGATTGATCTAACACAAAATTTCCTTTTTTTTAAGAAAGAATAGTTTTCTATTGGGTCAGCCATCAAAATCCATTTGTCCTTTAGTTACGTGATAGCTAAGGCCAATGTGAAGGGAGTGACCCTGTGGCTGGGGAATCAAACTGAGACCATGTCTTTTGTCAGTAGTTAGCCATTAGGTTAGCTTTGCCCTGACGCAAAATGGCACCTGCATAATACCTATTGCAGGTGATCATGAAAGAGACAGCAAGAAATTTGCTCAGGTCAGTGATCTATAAAAATGTGTTTTAATACAGACTGTACTTTCAAAATTCAGAAAAAAGAAAGGAAAAGTATATGGTGTACACTTGAAAACAAAAAGAATTTTGCCTGTCAAGTTGTTGACTTTTTTTCCTCGTGGTATTGCGCTGTTTTTTCTGATCCTTTTCTTATCTTTGTTTCAGCACTGTAAATGATTATTCCACTCACATTCACCTCTGCATGTCCTTCCTGTATCATCTGAGTGCCTTCTGCTGACTTTACAAGATTGTGTCCCCAGATACTTAAAGGTACATCTGGTGTCCTAAGGATGAAGTACATTTGCAAAAAGCCAAGATCTCAAATGTAGAGTTTAATTGGTTGTTATATAGTTAAATTACAAACACAGATTTGCATTCATATAGTAATATGACAATTCATACAACACCACCGAGATGTCTCTCCTCTGAATTCTAAATAAAACATCTTTTTTAATTTTTCTGATTTTGGGGAACAGTTTTTTTGTATCTCACAGTCCAGTCCCATGTTTTTCTCAGTACATTCACATCCATACTTTTAACTACAAAGACATCCAAATGATGATACGGGACATTCATGTAAGGGATTGAAGATCCAAAGTACCTTTAAGCTCTTTCCAAAATATCATGTTTTTCACTCAGTGATCACTAAAATAAAAAGCTGTACAACTGTTTCCGTACCTTCCTTACCCAAATACCTAGTACTTCCTTTTGTCTGAGAGTTTATACCAAATCAAAAGTCTGGAATGGGCAATGTTGAATTATATGTTCAAAGACTCACTATCTACGCTTACTAGACAACAGCAGCTGTATGCTGCTTGAAAATGCCATTACTTTCTTTAAAAATATAAAACTTACTTCTGAAAGGTACTGGCTAGATATTTCATTAATGAGACTGTACTATGAAATATTTTATCATGTTACAATTTTACTCTCTCTTCCATGTCAGGACATTTAGACACAGACCACTAACAGCAGTTGAAGCACAGAAGCGTTGGATTCTCAGTACCTTCACAGCTACTTGAAACATATTACTTTGAAACAAGTAGATAGTTTAAAAGCCAGTAAATGTGAAATAACTTACCAGCAATCTTAAACTGTGGTTCTGAAAAAGCCGTAATTTCTATTTTCATGTGTAAAATCCACTTATCTTGGAGGACTACAAGACAAAACACATTTGTTTTCAAAAAGTAAAAACAAAAAAGCCCAAATTCCAAAACTTCCTGTACTTGAAAAGTAACATGAACTGACACTGTGACACTGAGATAAAACCTCCACTTTTCTGTAATACTGAGATTTCTTTACTAACTCTGTATTTACTTTGTTATCAGTTTTGACGCCAAAGATGTACACATTTGTACACCTATGGCAAATATCCTCTTCACTGCACTGTCTGTTTCTTGCTGATTCACTTTATCCCAGTTCAATCCCTTTGTTAAAGTTCTTACACTTCTTCAAATGTTTCTTTTGGTGCATTTCCTTCAACATGTGAGAACATTCAGACTCAGGATTAATGACAAACAAACCATTATCTACTACAGCTCTCCTCTTGCCCAGTTTCTAGCTTTTGATTTATGGTTCTTTCTCCTGACTCCTTGTCTGATGAAGTTTCTCACTTTTAATCTTCTAGTAATCCACATTTAAATGAAATACTCTAATTAGGAAGTCTCTGACTTCGGGCACCCATTCTATGTTCTCTCTTCTTAATTTCTCCATGGGTGTTCTTCACAGTCCTTTCATACAAGTCTCAGTTTAACTCCTTGACATTTTGTTTCCAAGTTCTCTTTATATCAGAAAAATCTTCCACGTCTACTAGTTCAGGAGCTCTTTCTCCCACAGATATTTCTTCAGAGTCTGCCTCCCTCTTTTCCACTTTCATGGTACGTGATGATGATTGATGCATCAGTGAATGGTACCACTGTATCTGCCTTTTCCCTTCCTCTTAGATTGCTCATTTTCCCCATCGTGAGGTCTCTCACTGCTGACTTATACTGCGTACAGTTTTATTGCATACAGGAACACTTCCATCTCCTGTAATAGTGGGAAACTTGTTGATAACAGTTTTGGTCAGCAGAGTCCACAGAACGGACATCTGTCTATCCTAGCACCACCAAGATTTGCAAAGCATTTTCTTACAACCAGTGATAAATGTGTCATTACAAAAGCCACCATACATAATGCATGACAGCAAAAGATCAGAACATTTAAAAGAAGAGAAAATATCTCATATCCCTTCAATAGTAAGAAATTTGCTGCATTAAATGCCTGTGTGATCCTGTGTCGTACACCATGAGGCACAAAACACAGCTGAGTGAACAATGCAGTCTTATTCTCTGACTGTAGACTAGAGAGAATTCAATCCTGGGGATTTGATTTAATCCTGAACCTATAACCAAAACATCTCAGTTTGGAAGATTTTCTCTATCAGCATCCACTTCCCATTAACTGTCTTCCCCCATGCTCTCAAATTCCCCATCTTTACCAGCAATCTTTCTTCTCTTGCTCTCCCCAGTACTCAAGATCCTAGCTGAAAACACATCTTTAGTTTCCCCCTCTTCTTCACGCTACTCATCCAGTCCTTTAAATCTTACTATTTTTTTTAAAGCATACTTTATTTTGCTGTTCCTATAGTCAAGTCTTCTATTAGGGCCCTCATTTGTATCTTAAAAAATCAAACATACTTCAGTTTGGCCTTCTCCTTTTAGGTATACTTTAACCCTTGAAAATAAGTGTAGTATACTATTGTGGTTTGGCTGCGGCCAGCAACAAAAGCGCCATGTGGCTGCCCCTCCCCCCGCCGGGGTGCGGAGGAGAATGGAAAGAAAGAGGCAGAAACCGGTGGGTCGGGATAAGGGCAGTTTGACAGAACAGCAAACAGAGGGAACAGCAACAACAATGATACAGAAAAGGGGATTACACAGAACAAACCCGCAGAACAGAACCCGCACAACAGACCCGCTCTCTCGGACCGCACCACCGCTGAGCCCTCCCGAGCCGCGAGTGAGTTCCCCCCGCGCCACCCCCCCACCGGAACCCAGCATGACGTCACATGGTATGGAATACCCGGCTCTGTTTGGCCAGGTTGGGGTTGGGTCAGCCCACCCAGCTGTGCCCCTTCCTGGATTCTGGTGAAAATTAACCCTGTCCTGGCCAAACCTAGGACATATACTCTTGGTATATTGGTTGGATATTTTAACTAGAATCTCTCTTCTCTCTTCCAAAACATATAAAATTTAAGAATATCTAATTATATATTATTTAAATAATAGCTTGAGTAGTAATAGGCTTTCCACTTCCTTGAAATTGATCTTCTCTTTCGATTTATCAGTTATTCCAGCTTCAGAACTTCATTTACCTGCTTGCCTATTTTTTCCTCCACATCACTTTTTAATTACTAAGTACCTAGTCTGCATAATCTTTATAGTCCTTTCTTTAGTCCAGTAGCTTGCTAACAACTACTCCAGTAACAGCGCCTACAAGAAATGGATTTAATATTAAAGTGGCTATAGCTGTGATGATCTTACCATTAAAAAAAAAACCTTACGCAAATAAAGACATGGCCTCTTCCTGTAACTACATTAGCTAATGTAGTTGAGAGTCAAGGCCAAGTTTTCAAGAACATGAGGACATGTGCCCCTGAAAGTTCGTTTCCTTACTGTTTCTCTCCATTCTAAGTTTAAAAGGAACACTTGTGTTTTTTCAGATAACTCCCTACTAAACATTTTTAAAATGTGCATGTGATTGTCATGGCCTGATCCATCTGTGAGTTTACGTACTGCAAAGCAATATGTACCCAGAAGACTACTACAGCTATTTTTCAGAAGTGACCTTGACAAAGTGCTACAACAGCAGGATTTTGTAACTTTGCTGGAATCTTCTCTTTTTCTCTTTTTTATTTTTTGTTGGGATGAGAGAAAGCAGAGGAGTATGGGGAGGTAGGACATGCCTCTTAGTTCAAATTGGTGCTTATAATATGGTAAATTTCATTTAAATTTAAATCATAAAATACATTTTTTGGGGAAAAATCATGTAAGATACATTTATTTTTTCATTCCACTCTTATGAGACAATTTTCATGCCAGTCAGAATTGTGCAACTGTTTGTGTTGGAAATTCGTAATAAATCTATACCAACATGCCTTGAAATGGATGAACCCAAAATCTGTCTTGGTATGCAATCACTTAAAACAGGAGATTTAACTTCATACCTTCTAGACGTTAACTTTCTAGATAACAAGCAGCGACCAAGTTTTATAAATTAATTTCCTATTCCATTTCCACAAGAAAAGACTAAACAAAGTCCCAATGTAACCTCACTGGTGTGCAAATACTTTCAGTTCTTGCTTGTGCTGGTCCTGTGTTCAAGAGAGGTAGGGAAGGAGTAGTGAGAAGGGAGTTAGTTAAACTGCTCATAAATACCTTCCCCCAGAGCCTCTCCAAGTGCCAGGTTTCCCATGACCACCTTTTGGACTCTGAATTTGGTGGCTGTCCAACCTGGAGCGATCAGCAATCAGAAAATAGCCAACTGATAACAAAAAATTTGGATGTTTTAGCCATTTAAAAGGCTACAAAAGCTATGGGGATTTGTCAGAGTAATTTACCTGCACAATTTTTGTTTCTAAGCCTTACTGTCAAAATCCTCAACACTCACCATTAGTGTAATTCCTTTCACTTTTAATATTTTTGGCATTACTTCATTGACATGCTTTGCATGAGTTCTAGTGATATTTCAGAATATACCTAAATAATATTTGAAATCTCTTAATGTAATTTTTAGTGTACGCTTTGGATAGAATTCTTATCTCGTAACATAAGCTTTCTAAATGTACCCAGTCTTATCAAGTCAAGAGGCTCCCTCAAAAGTCAGTGAATTCTTCCCATCCAACTTAGACACCTATTTCAAGACCAGCTTAAGCACTCTTCGGAAGTTCAGAATTACAACTGACATGCTAGGAAAATGTGCAATAAGAGAAAGCACCAAAAAAAACCATCAAAAGTAACGTTTTGAAAATATATATTGCAATTCTAAAGTACAGGTGTTCATTATCAGAATCAAAATAGTTTCAAAGAATTCAGGTCAAAGTTTTAAAAAAATTGTATTTATCCAAACTGAAAAATCATAAGCAAATTTGAAATATAAATTGCATAATCACAGTGGTTTAAATTTTGTCAAATTTAAGAACATGGGTAAAGGAAGAGAATTCTTCCAAGACAGCACATGTCACTAAAGTGCTAGGAATAGCTTCTACATGCACAATGCTGTAAAATTTTCTGTTCTAGTCTGGTATTTTCTCATTAGTGATGGTTATTTTTATTCTCTGGAAACAGAACTAAATACAATGCTGGGAATAGCAGAGAAAATTTGTTTATGGATTCAACTAATGAGATGCAAAGTATATAATGAAAATTGAAATTTTTTCTGCATTTCAGTGCATGATTGTGGGATTCCCAGGAAAACAATTACAATCCTGAAATTAAATTAGAACATGGCATAAGTAGTTCTGTTTCCCTAAATCTTACAGTGATTATATATATATGATTGAAAAATATAATGTATTTTTTCTTCTTCACAAATATTTTCTCCTCCTGACTTTTTCCCTGGCCTCTGCCTTCTAAGTAGGCTTTTATTGTTAGTGTCTCTGAAGCAGTTTGCTAATACAGAGTTCCACTAGCTCAAAGAAGTGTCTGTTTCCATTTCATTTTGATTGATTTAATGGATGATCTAAAGAAATAATTTTCTGTGTATGCCTTAGTATTAAGGTGAAGACAAAGGCACTATTCAACTGTCATAAAATCAGTTGATGCACCAGATGTAAAATCAATTAACTCTGGTAAGGTATAGCCTTTTATTTTAACAACTCAGGTATCAAAATTACTTGTTGTAGTTTTCCTTCTCAGAAAGATAAGCCTGGCCAATGCTTCTGTTTCAGCAAAGCATTAATAATAAAGTTATAAAACTCAACTAATGAGGGAATCCCTGGAAGTTCAGAGTTCAGACAAATATTCGAAAGGTCAGGTGCTCATTGCACTGCTCCAATTAAAGAAAATCTTGCTTGGATAAATAGCTTGCTGTTTCCACATGGCTTAAGACTCCCTGAAGCATCTTCATTGTTCATCCTTTGTGTTATTTTCTGATCTTTGAGATTTCGGGGATGGAAAGTCCCACGCCAACAGCATCCCTCTCAAAATCCGTGTATAAATAGCTTCAGCACTTTGATCACATACTCCCTGTCGCTCTTTCATACCCATTAAACAAGAAGTTATTTCTTGCTGCATTTTTAAATTGACTTTTTTGTGGTTAAAGTTTATTGCAAGTATTTCTCTTAGAAGGAAATTACACTGAATCCAGCATAACAACATTTTCTGAATTTCAAATTGTTTCATTTGATCATAATTTTCTCATCTGTAAAATGTCTAGATCTGAAATATTTTGAAAGAATTTCAGTAATAACAGTCATCATCTCCTCCTACTTGCATGTTCGTACTATGAGATTACTCAGTATGTCTTATATATAAAATATATAATTTTCAGGCCTTAGTTCAATATGTCTCTAACCCAAAGTCAGCGAATTTTCCCACTGAAGGTAACGGAGGGCATTAGCGTTCTTGTGTTCTTAAAGATGGGTACCTCTATAGACCCTTCCTTGAACTTTGCTCCCGTTGAAATAACCCTACTGATTTCGGGGAGAGCAGAAACAGGTTTATTAGCTGGGAGTGCCACAGTGAAAATAAATGTACTTGTTTTTTCTAAAACAAGCAGAGAGTGAAAATGTTTGCAGAACCATAGCACTTCTTGTAGATAAGTCTTTAGAAGGTTGACTGGCAATGATGGAATTACTGGGTTTGCTTTTCTTTTGTGAAGCAGAATAGGCTTCTGGGCAGAAAAAGTGATTTATGCCCAGGATTCTCCTCTTCTGTGGTACATGTTGGAAATACCATTGACACTCAGAAAAGGATCATCCATATTGCCTATTTTCTCCAAAAAAATTAGAGTAGATAACAAAATGGATATTTATAACTCTCTCTTTAGGAAAGAAGGCAAGTTATTCTCATCTGAACTTTAATACAAGAAACCTATTGTGTTTTTAAACATATCTAAAGATAATAGAATAAACATGTTAAGAAGTGAAAACAAACATGTTTATAAGAATGCAGCTTGTATGTTTTCTGTAAAATATTTAAATTCTATTTTTCCTAATAGCTGTCTAAATTCTGTTATAAGAGAAGCAGGAGCCAATTTTTTTTTTTAAACTGATGCATTTCTAGATAATTCTTTAGTGATTTTAGTCAACAGATCTAGGGAGAAAAAATTCTCCTCATCCTGCAAAACTCGCAGAGATGCAAGAAGCATTCCTTCCTAGGAAATTAATAATTCCTCCTTTTTCAATTTCAATTAGAAGAAAGAGATCCATCTACAATGTTGAGTTTTCTTGTACCAAGGGCTTCTACAAAATTGTGATTCAAGTTTCTACTTTATCATTCATCCTTTCTTAAGTTAGACAAATAGCCACTAGACAAATTGAAATTCTACCTAGCATCCCTGTTCTTGTCACTTTGGTTGTGAAGAAAAATACTTTCTTCCATCTGAGAAATACTTTCTTTATTTCCAGATATAATTCACGATATTTTGTCAAAGTTAGCAATTTTTTAATGCACAATGTTTTTGACAGTTCAAAACTGATAAAACTTTTTTTTCCTGACATCTGTGCTCAGCAGATACTGCTGTGATATGAGATCAGCATATTATGATTAATAAGGATCATTCAGAATACAAAACTTTCCAAGAAGTCAGACCATCGATTTTCTTTTTACCTTTTTTTTTATTACCTAGAAAAGAAGTTTCACTGTTCAATTTGGCATCTGTATAAACAGGTTAGTACTTACGCTAGATGTGCGGATGTAGCTCTGCAACGTGATGGTGAATCAACTTACAGATTCCCTACAGCAGTTTAAGTGTCCTTACATACACAAATAGATTTACCATTGACTTCAACAGGACCACAAAATACCTGCCAGCTCTTGCAATTTTTCTTTGAAATCAGAAAAAGGAGAAAAAGTACTAATGTAACAGTCATGGGGAGGGTGTAATCAAGGGAAAAAGGAGGAATATGGAAACATTTATGCTGACAAATTCAGGAGGAGTCTGTGTGTGTAATGTACTTGGGCACGTGAGCTAAAGGTGAAAGGAAAGCGTTAGTGTCTATGGGACAGAGAAATCTTGTGTTTGTAAAAGAAGTCCAAATATTGAAGGCATGTTTTTATTAAAAACATTGTAAAACTGTGGTTTTGGAGAGGTGAATATATGTTTATACATTCTTATTTTAGTTGTAGCATCATAAAGGGAAGGATAAAGGGGACTATAATCCCTTTTTGTTAAGAAATTTATAGTTTCCATCAAGCTAAATGAACTCTGCTTTGTAGGGATATTTCCTGCTAGCAGCTCCAACCCCACAGTGTATAAAAAGTCCATATTCAGAAGGCCTCCGTATATATAAACATGTATTTACCACATTAGTAAATATGCTAATAGTTACTCTCATCTTGCATACTGAACATTTCACAAGGAAATATTTTGGAAGGAAAAAGTACATTTCTTCTCACTATAATAAATAAACAAACAAATAAATAAATAAATAATACTCATTTTAAGTTTTGGATTTGTACATTATTTTAGAAATAAAACTGTGTCCCTGCCCATGGCAAGGGGGCTGGACTGGGTAATCTTTAAAAGTCTCTTCCAATCCAAATCATTCTATGATTCTCTGTGTATTAAGGCATGTATGTTTTATTATTGCATATTCTATATATATCAGTAATAGCTCATGTATCTGCTTTTAGAATTGTCATGGGGTTAGTATTCCAAAACACCCCCAACCCAAAATACAATCTAGAATTGTCACAAACACTTAAATTTAGTCTCAGTATGGTCTTGTTATTTATGTGTTGATTGTTTACAGTTTATTTAACAGTTTGTGTTTATTGATTGTATTAGAATTCCCTATTTCTAAAGCAAATAACTGACATTTAGAATGTCTGAACACTTTGTTAAAACGTATCACGATGTGTAAAGGGTTCAGAATTCATTATTGTGTGTCCTAATTCCACAGTGAAAAAGGAAAAATGATATGTTGTAGCCTGCTTAGTATTATTGAACTGTTGAATTATCCAGATAATAAGGAACGGTGCCATTAATGTGGTAGTCAATAATAACACCAAAAGACATATTGATTTTTCTTGAACAATCAGCTGCAGCTTGTATGTATTTCTCATACTAATAAAACTGTTCCACTGTGTGCGAAACAAAAGCAGCAGTTCATTTAGTTTTTTCCTGTGTAATATTTATGTATGCCAAAAATAGAACAGAGCTGCACCTACAAATGAATCCATCTTTCGGACTAAATCTTAATTAAACAAGTGTGTGGAAATGCAGTTCTGTGTGCTGGTGTCACACTTACCTCTCTGTCTGAAGAGGTTAGATATAGCAATGATATGTGTCTATTATTTTTTTATATATATATATCAACTTTTTTCTTTTTTTCTTTTTAAGAATGGGCAAATCAAAATGGCACATTATCATTAAAAACTACTTTGGAGGACCGAGGGATTTCACATTTTTTGTGGAGCGACAAGAAATAGGGAAATGACCTGAATGTATGCAATGCTTAAATGTTGTCAGATATTCATCATATTTATATGCTTTGCCTGCCTCTCTGCTCAGGGTGATTTAATACTACATTAAAGTAGAACCTGGGAGGACATCATAAACAGCTCTTGTTTAAAGGGCATTGTGAAGGAGAGCCTTTAATCTGATTGATGAAATAAATGGAAAGTAATCTATCCTCTATTCAACAGCTTGTTGATGATATGAAAGAATTCCTACTCAAGCAAGCAAAGCTTTAAAGAGAAAGACCTCTTTCATCCTGTCAGCCTCTCATTTTTAGAAAAAGTTAAGTTTTTCATCATGGTTCAGGGGAGTTCTTGTAAAACGTTCATTGAAAATTTAAGAGCAATTACAGTGTCAGACAGCTAGAAAAATTGCTTTTACTGAGTGAGAGTTCTCTGACAGATGCATTGTGGGAGAATTGATTCTTTCTAAGGGATAAGTGAATTGTCATTGTTAGTCTCTTCTCATGACATCTAGCTGGATGTCATCTGCTTTGTAACAGAAGATTTGAATCAGACAACTGTACTCAACACTAGACAGTGTCTAGATTAGTTCAGCAAAGAAATAAGCCTGTACTCTGCATGGCATCAACTGAGCTTTTAAAGATTATGGATGAGCAAGGGTTTGAGAAAAAAGTTTGAAAAATCAAAAACAAAGCTTTATAGCCACTTCAGAAAGCCTGGATGTTTAACCTGTAAGGAAGTCTGTCAAATCCTTGAGGAAACCACATAGAGAAAGATCAATAGAATACCTACTGGCTCCATTAGCTTGATGTAAAAAGGGGAAGAGGGAAACCAGCTCTTCCACAAGAGAAGCTACATTATTCCAGGGATTAAGCGGGATCAGTTCTCTTGCAGAAAAGAAGACAAGAAAAAGAATGAAGATTCTTGGTGGGCCAGAACTGGAGTGAAAGGGCTTGTCAGGTAATCTAACTGATGATAAAAGAGCAGTTTATTGAATAGGAGGTGTCTCTAATTAGGTGTTCATTAGCATAAGGGTAGGTGCCAATTCTAATCTTGAGTTAGCTGCAGAAAATAGGCTGTCATTCACTCTGCAGTCCCTGAGCTAACATCTTCATAGTATATGCTTGTTGAATCCACTTCTGATTTTTATGTGTTGTGTCTGTTTGGATTGCAAAGATACATTCGGTGTGTAAGAATGCCATTGGCGTTTTCTCGAAATAGCGCCATCAGATTCATTAAGTATTCACAGTATTGAAATGTTATATTGTTTGATTATAGTATGTATGTGTGTGGTATAAAAAAGATGTGTCATTTTAAACACAATAATATTTCAGTCTGAAAGCTTCGTTTCAGTTTTTGCATCTGATTTGAATATAACCTTAGTTAAACAAAAAAGAAAGCAGTTATCCATACTTTAAACAAATGAAAAAAAAAGGTTAAAATATTTGCCACACCATGATCAGACCAGTACATTCTTCATCCATTCAAATTTCAGTAATATTTTTTTGGTCAGGATTTAGTCAATATCAGATTTTTACATTTTGAACTCCTTTTTCTGTGCACTTCACATATTTGAAGGAATGTATACAGACTTTAATTTAAATACTGAGTATTTCTTTCAGTTGCTCAGGAATTAAGAAATGATGCATAGTTCTTCATATTTTTAATTACTTAGTCTTTTAACGGCAATAATATTATAATTTAGACTTAAATAATCTTGTGCTCTTTGGACGTGTTTTATTTATTGTTATATATCTCTTTAAAGGTTCAGTAGGAATGGTCTTGTTGTTTTAACCTAAAATAAACTAATTTCTTGAGCTTTGTGACCAATAGGCCTGAAATAAACTGTGTTTCCTTTCCTTAACATGTTTAGAAGACCTTAAGAGTTTACGTGCTATTAAAATGTTTTTTTTAAGCTATGGAAATGCAAACTGTCAGGACAACATTTCCAGGAAGTCCCTGACTAAAAATCACTGACCTGTGCTAGTTTCAATACCATTCCTAGCATTTTCACCATTAAGATTCAATAGGTCTCCTTATCAATATCCATAAGGTATTTGGATTAATAAATGAAAATGATGAAAAGCAAGATGTAATTGTATGGAAAAAGTGCTGCTAAATAGAGCAACATACAAAATTGATACAACTTCTTAACAGTTTTCCTCTCAGTATTGTAATGAATCATATTTTCCCCTGAATTAATGAAATGTTCTTAGGTACCTTGCTAACAATATACTTTTCTGTGTTCTGATCTCCCGAAGCATTATCTTGTCAAATGTATAGGAGGGCACGTTACCCAGAATTACTAAATCTTTGCCAAACTGCAAAACATGGGGGGGTTATTTGTGTTTGTTAAAAATACATTTTTCAAAGTGTTTTCTTGGCTAAATTTTTTTCTACAGCTGTTAGAGCTGTAAATCATATATGTGGGGACAGATTGTAACAAATATTCAAAAGAGCATGTAATTGTAAGTAATATATAAATCAAATGTATTTTTCAGTTTTTTAATGAAAATTAGATAATAATTTGGTCTTGCAATATGCAGTAAATTATATGTAATATTGTCAGTAAACTGACTTACTGATTGATATTAAGAATATGATCCAGCATTCAGCAAAGCTAACGGGAATCTCCGCTGATTTCACTGCTTTTTGATTGAGCTGAGGTCTGAAAGCCATATATGGTATTCTTTCTAAGGACTGCTTTTTCTTCCTCACTCCAGATTTGTTGTTCTAGTTGGAAGGAGAGAGGGCTTGTTTTGAGTTTTTGGCTTGGGATGATTATAAGAACAACATTTCTATTTTTGCTGCAAATTTCTAATTGAAAAGAAGATTGTGACAGCTACAACTTCTAAGATCTGTATCTATACCAGACTAAAAATGTTTAGCAAAATGGATGCTACCTGCATATAAATTCTGTACTACAAAACATGTTAATTTTTTTATAGCTAGACAACCGGCTATTTCTCCCAAACCTGTTTCCATCAAAAATAAAAATTATGACTTGTGAAAGAACTTCTTTACAAACATAGTGCATAGTCTTTGGGGATTTCTAGCTGAGAAATGATTTCTCATACTTATTGATTATTCTCATTTACTGATAATTGCAGCTGCTGAGTCTCAACTTTGAGAACATTGTTCAGAGGAGAGTTTTAAGACTAAATACTGCTTTTAAAAAAATAGAATTGAAAATTTACTGTCATTCTCCAGTTCATGATAGTACTTTTTAATCAGTTATTTCTCAGAGTTTTTTTTTTTTCTTATTGATCTTGTTTCAGACAAGACCTTTGACAAATACAAGTCAGAATAATCCAAATTTTGTTTAATTTTGTCAGAGTTTCTTTTCTGACAGGGCTATGGTAATATTTCTTTACTTCACGTAGCAGTTTCACTAGTAATACCTAGATGGACTTGCTATTTCCTTTCAGAGATTGTCACAGGCGTGGTATTTGTTTTCATGTATCACTATGTTATACAGTTAATGAAATTATTTACTCTATAGCTATCAAGTAGTCATCAAATACCGCAGCAGAAACACTAACTTTCAAAAATCAGTATCTGTGTGTGTGTGCATTTGCTAAGACACAAAAGGAAGTTTATGAAATAGTTAAAGTTGAAATATATGGTTTCATTCTGGTATTTAGCTGCCAAAGTTGAATGTGATGGAAGGCGTCTGCAGTTGTGTTTGTGTAAGGTTGTCTTTAGTGGCAGAGTGTATTATCTAGTGTCACTTTATGAAACTTTCAGTGGTACAGACTTTTTCTTTTCCAGTATGTGTATAAGAATTACTTTAATCTTTTTTCTCTATGAGAAAAGATAAATATTATCTGCTGTATATACCTGATGAAACACTTATCTTTTTGATAATTAATGAACCCATTTTAAGTCCATGTTATGCTATCCATCTTTTGTGGTACTGAAATGGATGACAGTGTGATTATGTCTTAGAAAGATAAGTAAATGTGTGTGCTCTTAGATCACCAGGCTTTTAAAATACCAGGAAAGTAGAAGTATAGCAAAACTGGGAATATTTCTTAATCTTGACTCATAATATAGTGGTTTATGTGCTTTTATTTATAAATGTACATTTTATTGCACTACATGCACATGTCAGATTTCACAAGCATCTGCAAATGATTTTCTTAATATTTTATGTTCCATTTATGCCTTTCCCCTGCATATTGACAAAATAATAAATATACGATATATTGAATATTACATGATTGAACATTGGTTTTTATGCACACGACATAAAAGTGTTGGTAAGCGAAGAACAGTGTTCTATTTTACATGAGAATTCTCAATAACATTACAAGTCAAATTAAGTTTTGAATTATATTTCTGTATTCTTGTCAATATAAACTGGCTTACAAAGACACATTTAGAATAATAATTGATGGATTTCTCAAAATATTTTTGTCATTGAAGAAAAGTATATACTTTGAATTTCATTATTGTAAAAGTATATTTTGAAGAAGTCAAACAGATTCTCTTAAGTGTCTTAAATGGTATAATTTTGGCCGTTTGTGTTACAGTATGGAATAATGTCCAATTATCTCATTTATCGCAGCTTCTGAAAGAGCTTACACTATAAATTCTGTTTATTAAGGGCAAAATTATACTGTCAGATTCATACATGCTTATCTTTGAAAAGTGACTTACAGACCACACTTTATTAGAGGAGGAAAAAGAATTTAAATGGGAAAAGGTCAGTGGATCTCTCAACACTTGTGTCCTGCATCCTATTTGGTTCTCCTGTACATCACCTATAGGCACCAGTGAAAAATCTGCGGCAGCTTGGAGGCAGTATGTAGCTATATGTAGGCAGCGAATTCAAACCAGAGTCAATCCAGGGTCATTTCTTTTGGAGTTATGGCTCCATGTGAATTTTCTGGCTCCACATCTCCATCAAACAAAAGTCTCTGGCTCAGAAGGTTGTTACATTCTAACACTGGCCAAATCCAAACTTGGAGACTATGTTTAACAGAAAAAAAAGAAGGAAGAAAGAAAAAAAATATTGAAGTGTTAAATGGCCCACAGCTCTCCAGACTGCCATTTAGAAAGTAAAGGAACAGCCTTTTTCAAAGGTTTCTCCATTGACCTTTATTTTCTGATTCTTGTTTCTGCACTTGAGAAAGTGCCAAAACATCCTATCTGAAGGTATAAGGTTCTTTCTGCAGCCAGATTAATCTCAATTGTCTTGACTCCTGGCTACTCATCAGAAAGATAATGTTTAACTACAGATACTTTATGATTAGAGGTATTGCTGTGTTAATTGTGGCAGGGGATAATTAGGACACATGTAAAGTTACAGTAATGTTTGTTAGATCCATACATTCGCATGAAATATGAATGGTGCTATTCAGACATCATAGTAATTTCTAAATAACATTAGCAAAGAAAGTGTGAAACTAAACCTTTGTTCATGAACACAAATTCCTTTCAAAGTTTTAACTTTGTTAACTTAATTCCTTAACCCACTAAAAATTGAAGTAGTGCATTATTTAGCTAATCAATACAAACACCTGTATGTCCCAGCAGTTGTTTCTTCCCTGAGCTATAAATATAGTATTTGAAAAAAGGACAGGTGACTGATTTCAATTCCACGAATTCATTTCCAAGAAATTAGACGGTGTGGGAAAATTTTGTTAAATAAATAAAGATTTTGGATATGTATGACTGTTAATAGTTATGAAAGAAAATTGAAGGTTTTATGAGAATTAGCTAATATGCCCTTCACTGATTTATGCAAGCTGACAGTTCAAGTTGCTGCATGTACTCTGAATTAATAACATACTTAAAAGGCAGATCAGCCTTACCAGGATTTAACAAAACCAGAAAATCATTTGTTTACCTTGTTTCCTCCACCAAAAAAGTCTGGATAACACATTGTAGTCATTAATCGTTTCTCTTAATTTCTATTAGAAATCACTTGTTGAATACACATAGTCTCTGGAGACCTGGGGTATCTAAATTTTAAACTCAAATGGTTGGACTCTGATGGTTATTATCTGTATAGTCCAACAGCAGAATAACTAGTCCATCTATAGATAGACAAGTATCTTCTAACAGAAGCATGTGCTCTAATTTGTAAAATAAGTAATTGCCAAAAACGCAAATTATTCACATTTGTTAAACATATTGTGTTTTAAAGGGGCAATATCTTAAAAATGTATATATTCTTCACAACAAAAAAAACACAAGTTTTTACTAGAAGTACTGCACAAATCTCCCGAAAGAAGTAGTCATTGAGCTTCTAACTATTTCTCCAAGCAAAGCCATGATAAGTACAGCTTTAATCTTCAACTCAGTAAGTATATACTTTATATACGGTATCTGAATGTAACTGAATGTGTGATTAATATAACTTACGGAATGTTAACAATTTTTCTATATTAATTGCAAAAATTATGATTTTTTTTTCAACCTTTTCCTTTACTTGAATTTTCTGTGACAGGAAGGTTCGTGAAGTACTAAATTTTAAGTTGAAATCCTGGGTCACATTAAGACAGCCTAATTGGAATTATTGAAGCCATGAAATGAATGGATGTGTACTTAGTAAAATCTGCTGCGAACTGAGTGCTGTGCATAGACTGAAACTTTGCAGAATTTACCCATATTTATGTTGCTGCAGAAGGTTTTTCTCAAAAAGAGAGACTTCTTTCTTGATTCTAAAAACTACATTTGTGGTGACTTTTCTTTTGCTGGACAGTTATAGTTACAAACTCTTTGGACTTCTGGATGTAACCTTAAATCTCTTCTAGTGCATTCTGCAGCCACCAACATTGTGATGTACTATTTTTAAAAAGAGTATTATTTATTCATTCTGAACATTCAGAAAATAGTAAGCAACTATATTAACATTGCATTCCATGCACTGATATGATGTGTTACCATTTTGCCTTTTAGACAAATAACGCAGAGGAAGAGATTGTGTTTTGCTCTTTACTGCACATAGTCCTCTCAGTCTTCTGAACTGGGAAAATCTTGTTGTCATAACAGTTGTCCACAGCACAGGAGATCAAAGTTCAGTCATTGACTGTGTTACAGTACAGCTATATGATCTCATGCCAGGCATCAGTCTAGTAAAGCTTGGGTCACTAAGCATGATTTGAAATTGTAAACAAACAAAAAATCCTTTGTACAGATTTTGCACGTGGGAATACATATTCCTGGGTGCTTGTGTTTTGCTTAAATTTAGGGGTTTTGAGCATGGGCTATCTCTTACTATGTACATGTAAATCATCTAAAACAATGACATGCTTTATGTATTACCTTTATGATTATGCACAATTACTCTAATGTTAAATAATATCATAAAAATAGTTATTAAGAAAATCTGATTTGAAGCAGATTCATGCAGCATACATACACATTTTCAACACATTCTGAAGTGTTGTTCCATGCACGACTTTATTCACAGATTGTAAATTTTTGCTGATAAAGTATAAAAGTCTGTACTACTCAACTGTGATAAAATCCATTAGAGACATGAGAGTTATGCATCTGTTCCAGAGAAAGACTATTTCATACCATTTATATACAGAGAGAGTGAACTCAAATGTCCATAAACAAAGACTAATATCAGCAATTGGATGACATGGTAATCAAAACATTTGCATAAAGACAACATCAGCATAAAAGTTTAAAAAGCAGTAGCCCAGTGAGATTCTAGGCAACAGCATCATGGTCACCAAATGAGGAAATCCTCTCTGGCTGCCAGGCACTTTCCTTGGGTGCTTTGGTTACTACTTTGAATCATGCAAGAATTAATCTTTCACTGGCTAATGCAACACCTGTTGCGGGGCTAGGTACAGCTCCAAGTCACAACCACATCTTTCTACCAGTTTTAGAAAAAGAAAAAAGAACAGTGGAATAAGGAATAGAGTGGGCTTTCAGGAAGATTGATTGCAGTATTTTAACCAGGCAAATAAGGACAGGACAGAATAGCAACCCGAGGAAAGGACTTTTGCTGTGTATAATATTGTACACAATTATGTTTTTTCATTATAATCTTTTGACAGAACTAAAGAAAATATTTTCATCTCCAAAAAAGTCAACACCAATTAAAGCATAACTTAGTGCTTTTGACCTTATCAGAAAACTTGTGTGTTTATCTATCAATATGAATAGTCTCCTGCTCGGCAGGGACCTTTCTGAATATCAGTTCCAGCTAAAAGAGTAAATTCCTTTGAAAAGCCTCTACAGAAATACCTTGATTTCCATTTTAGTTCACTTGTCAAAAGCAAAGAGAGTGTTTCCATTCTTGTACTCTAAGGATGTGAGGTGACACATCTGACAAGCAGAAACAGATTGGAAGTAAGTCCATTAATATATCTAAAATCGTTTTGCAAGTGATCATTTTTAATATACACAAGGGAGTTACACCTACACATCCAGGGAAGAATATATTCACTTTGAATGTGGCTCATGTCCCCATTCACTGCATATAATTAAGTCCTTTCTGGTTAAATAATATCTTCTCCAAATTTTTTCTCCATGCCTGAGATATTTTAAAGCTCATTTTAGCATAGACTTTTGACCACTTGTGCTTGGAGGAAAATAAGGTTTAAAAATGAGAAAATCTCTGACACTGAACTCTGCAGTAGTATAGTCTAGCAGTTTATTCACTGGCCCAAAAGTGACGAATGATAGACAAAAATCTTGATTTCTCCAGTGGAGAAAATCCTGTTCCGACTTTGTGCCTTACTTGATGTAGAACTTCGAGCAAGTCACTTCATCCTTTTTCTGTTCTATTTAGACTATAAGCTTTTGGAGAAAGAGATTGTCTCTGACTGTGAGTTTTACAAGGGCATACCCAACAGTGCTCCAATTGCAACTACAACTCAGCTCCAACATAACACTGTAATAACAATAATCGATAACAATATCCCAAATAAAAAATAATCTGAGTAAACCCTGATCTCGGAACGAAGAAAATCACCTACCTTTAGAGGCCTGTAGCTTTGCAATGGCAGTGAACACATACTAATGCCTTCTGTTTCATGGTAATGAGAGAAAAGAGAGAGATGGAATTTGTACCCCTCCTTTTAACAGAAATGTGAAGAGCAACCTGGCCTCACACAAAATTACTGTGTCTCTTTATAGGACAGCTATTTTTGCTACATAAAATACTGTAGCTACGAATTCATTAATCTTCTATATTCTGCATTTTAAATGGGTTTTGTATTGATTTTTATTACTGTTGGAAAAGGCCCATTTATAGAGCAGCAGGTTAAAGAAAGAAGAATGTGATGTGAACAGGACTATTAAACGGAAGAAAATATCCTCATCTGTCCTCTGCCATTCCTAGTAAAAATGACACTATTGTCTCCCTGGAAGTTGTTGCCCAGCTCCTTCTTGAAACTGTTTGTGCTAACTTCTGTTGTTGACCTTGGAAATTTACTACATGCACTAATGGGTCCTTGGCAAAGAAATTACTCCCAAAGGCTTTACTTTCTGACTCTTCTGTGCCTCAGCTGTGGTGCCCTTTTATTTCCTGTTCTCCTGTCCAAATGGCTTTGATGTCCCCCTGTTAACCTTTTCTTTCAATATAAATTCTGCTACATATTAAAAACAGGTTAAAAAAAATTAATGTAGCAATGCCAATTACTGATAAAAATGAAATGCCAGAATTTTCTGTCTGTGAAACCTTTGGTTAACCTTTTACTATACGTGCATTATAGTGCAGTCCTTAGTTTCATTATCACATTCTAATTTTTCCTTAAGAAATGTGAGACCATTTACTGTGCAGCACTGACAATCCTCAGTAAATGAAAACCCGTTTAGCATTTTGTTTTAGCCTTATTGCTGGTGTATGATCTTAAGCATACTTCCAGTGTTCAAATTCTGCTTTTAAGATAGAGCTTTTTAAACTGAAAATGATTGAGATTGGAAGGGATGTCTGGAGGTCATCTAGTCCAGCCAACCTGCTCAAGCAGGGTCACCTAGAGCCAGTTGTCCAGGACTGTGTCCAGATGGCTTCTGGATATCTCAATGGATGGAAACCCCACAACTTCCCTAGGCAACCTGTTCCCATGCACAGTCACCGTCACAGGAAAGAAGTGTTTCCTGATGTTCAGAGGGAACGTCCTGTGTTTCAGCCTGTGCTCATTGCCTCTTGTCCTGTCACTGGACACCAGCCGTAAAGAGCCTGGCTCCACCCTCTTTGCACTCGCTGTTCAGGTGTTTATGTGCATTGATGAGATCTGCCCTGAGCCTCCACTTGATCATCTTCATGGCCCTTTACTGACCTCTCTCTGGTGTGTCCAGGTCTCTCTTGTGTTGAGGAGCCCAGAACTGGACGCACCAAACTTCATCACACTCGAAAAGTAGGAGTCTTCACACAGGCAATGGAAGAATCTACGCAATATTTTTTCAAGGTTTTATGAACAGCTACTTTAAACTCAGTTCTAGTAATAGACAGGACCTGGATGAGGATTTCAAGAAAGAAGGTAATTTGGTTGAAAGTAAACAATGACATTCATAACTCCAAATGATAGAATAATAAAATCTATTTGAGCAGTTATAGATACTCTATAGGCAAAGTCTCACAGAAAAAAATCATTGTGGTTATATCACCAGAATCTAAAAATCAAAATGGAGTAGACATCATCAGGAGGAATAAAATATAGAGACAGAGTAATTATTAGTCTATGGTTCACAGAAAATGTTTATAAAAGCAGAATTATTTAGAAGTAAAAGGGATTGCAAGTGACAAAGAACAAAAATGGTACGGAGAAAAGACTGTAGAAATGCAATGGTGAGAGAAGATTATGAAGGAAATTTAAATACATTTATATCTCACATGATACTTTATTGAGAAACTGTCTAAATAAGATACTTTGACTCCCACTGTATATTTATTAATAAACATCAGATTAAATAGACACTACTAAAGTATGTTATATATCATCTAATGTGACCTGAGTGCACTTTACATGAAGGAGCAGTAGGAAAAGAATAAAGAAAGAAAAAAAAAGAAAAAAAGTGTTTCCTTTAGGTATAATCATTCAGTAAGGTCAAACAAAGTTTACTCTGGAATTTGTAAACAACTAACCAGCGCTATCCAAGTTTTATTAATTACTATCTTCCAGGACACCGGATTTGATTTCAAAGAACAGAGAAGCAACCTGTCAAAATAATAGTCCGAGAGAGGCCATGTTGAGGTCCGCATGGACAAATAGCTGGGTCTAATTAATACTTTCATTAACAATTTAAAAGATAGAATAAAAGAAGAGAGAGACATAGGCAGTTCCCTGGACAATATTAGTTTTCAGAAAATCTCAGCTGATTAGAGAAATCTAAAAAATATAAAAAATAAGAAAAAGGCAAGATACTGCAACTGGAAAGTCAAAAAGTACATAAAAAATGGAGAAGAAATTATTCTTCAGCACCATCTGAGAAAAAGATCTGAAGGCCATAGCAGATCAAAAGCCCCATATTGGCCTATACTGCGATGCCACTATAAAAAAAAAGAAAATTAATTTAATGTATCCTTAGCATAATCGTTAAAGTAAGACATGGTTAGTTATTCTTAGCACTGCTATATCATGTTGTCCATTTTTAGTAACCACATTTTAAGAATGTATATGAAAAGAGATACAGAAAACTATGGTAATAATAAAACAACAGAATGATGAATGATAAAATATTGCAGAATTCTGAAAAGGAAGACCAGCAGATTAATTAATTAATGCCTTTTTCCCATTCTTTTGCTACCATGATATTCAGTGAAAATAATTGTAATCCTTCTATAAATTCTTGCAGTCTTATCCTGCTCTAGGCATTTAGGGAAATGGAGAAAACATTTGGATCTATAAAAAACGGTTAATACAGAAGAAACAATCTTTTAGTCAGCATCAAGGATTCAACCGCAAAGGTCACATTTTTAGAAAAGTGATGAGAAAACAGGGAGTTTTAATGGAAACTGTTCTACAGCTCTAAGTAGAGCAGCTGTTACTAGATAGCTGCCAAAATAAAGAATTTTATGTATCTCAGAATGCAATTTGTGTTTTTAATTGCTCTTAAACTATCTTACAAAGAATTTTAATAAGGTTATTCAATGTTTCTAAACCAGACAGAACAACTTACAAAGGTATATTACCCTTCAGTCTTTAAGACCCCACCTTTTCCTTGTAATTTATTTATCCACTGCTTAAAGGAGCTCATAATATTTTAAGTCTATTAAATTTCAAAAGGTCCATCTGAAAATCATCTTATCTTTGTCTCAAACTCTATTTCCTAGCAAAAGCCATCAGTGTACAACTCATTCTTTCTCACAATTCCTGTATATAACAAAACAAAATAGTGAGAATTGCAAGACACTAAATTTTGCTTCATTTTCGATAGAATGAAATTCCACTTCCATCCGAAACCAATTTTTCTTTTAACCTATCAAAGTAGCTCTCCTTTTAGGCTTTGTTAATGCCTATCACAGATTATGATCTAATACGACAGTAAATCAAAATTTTTCTAGACTTTGAGACATGCCTCTTTATCACTTGGCTGTTTGTTTTTGAGAAAAAACTTTTTATGATTTCACAAGTATCGTCCTTAACCAAGCTCAACCTTTCAAGTAGTATTCTGTTCTACTGATAGCACGCAAGCCTGAAAAAGCCAATAATGCCAATTTTTCTTGGCTTTCACCCCAAGCAAAATTCCAGATGATTGTTCAAACGGAGAGGACCAGCCCGGAGCCAAGAGTTGTACTCTGCACACACAGCCTCTCAGAGTGACACTGGCTGGATCAATCTTCCTTTGAAAATACAGTGCCATAGAAACAGAAATGCTGCATGAAATTCAGCCAGTTTCCCTTGTACATTTGGACAAATTAAAGGAAAAATTAGCAAGCAACTACTACCCACTGTGATGAAAAAATCCATTTTGACATTTTAGGAATGAAATGTTTTTAACTGTTTCTTTGAATCGAATGTCAAGGGGGGGTTAGTTTTAAGAGAAGGGGTGAAATGAAATGGATGTTACACACTAGAAGTTATTAACATTAAAAATAGCCAACATTTTAGTGAAAAAAACCAGGCATTTTGACTTTATGGCAATGAAATCTATTAGTCATTCTCAAAACATTGTTCCCAAGATTTTTCATCATGGAAAAATGCAAAATATTCTGGTTGTGTTCTTCTGAAACCAAGTAGCTTTTGGACACTTCTAAATCCTTAGTGAAATACAAAGATCTAGAAGTATTAAAAAATTCAATGAGACAGAAAAACTGTGGAAAGTGAAGATGGTGTTACATAAACAGCTTGTTTGCCAATGACTGTAGTCACAGTATTATTAGAATATCTTCATTCATAAAGGTGAGCACTCCTTTGAAGTAAGACAAGCAACAAATTGATGAAAAACATTGTCCTGGGTTCGGCCAGGACAGGGTTAACTTTCACCGGAATCCAGGAAGGGGCACAGCCAGGTGGCCTGACCCCACCTGGCCAAACAGAGCCGGGTATTCCATACCATGTGCCGCCACGCTGGGTTACGGTGGGGGCGGGGGCGGCGCAGCGGGAACTGAGTCGCGGCTCGGGAGGGCTCAGCAGCGGCGCGGTCCGAGAGGGCGGGTCTGTTCTGCGGGTTTGTTTTGTATATTCCCCTTTTCTATATCGTTGTTGTTCCTGTTCCCTCTGTTTGCTCTTCTGTTAAACTGCCCTTATCCCGACCCACCGGTTTCTGCCTCTTTCTTTCCATTTTCCTCCGCACCCCGGCGGGGGGAGGGCCGGCCGCGTGCGCTTTTGTTGCCGGCCGCAGCCAAAACCAGAACATTTTATTGTAACAGATAACTGAGATGTCAAATCTATATGTGGTTTGCACACAGCCTTATAGGGAGTTTGTGGCAAATGTAAAATCCGTTACCCAGTTACAGGATTTTGCCTGACTTTGCACAGCACAGGGGAGTATTAATTATTTTTCTGAGGCTCCTATGACTAGTATAAGTAGTATAAATATTACCATTATTTTGTTAGCTTCAACATTGAAGGAATACAATAAAGTATATATTATTGTCTTATTTTGGAGATTATACTAGCTCAACCAAACCAGCAGAAATTTGTAATTAAGAGTGGCACTGAGTAAATGTACACAGTGCAAAGTCAAATCAAATCACTTCTAAACAAAAAGAAAAAAATCGTTCATATTACTTCATAAATAAATTGTCAAGGATTAGCTGAAAAATAGGTATTATACAGCCTGATCCAGGGACCAATTGAAATCAATCTGTTTGTATCAATAGAGTTTGAATCCACCAGGAAATCAGGCGGGAAGGGAAGGAAGATTTCTTTGGTGATATCAGCCTTCAGACCAGTGAAATCACCTAACAATGAGAAATCTTGCTATTGATCCTCTGTGCACTAAGGACTTCACATATGTTGAGTATTAGCTTGGATTGTCAGCTGCTGTAAAGCATTAGAGTTGCCAGGTGAGTATATACCCATTGTATGTTACAGTCTGATGGGTTTTCTAGTATAAATACATGACATTCCTTCCAACCCAAACCATCCTATGAATATATGACATCCAAATACTATCAAGGTAGCATTTCTAATAAGTGGGATTTCAATAAGTAATGAGGCTTAGTATGCAAATGACCTCTTTTATAAAACTTAGTGTATGCATAAACTGATGTAATACGTACTTATATATATCATTATGAGTAAGATGCAGAAAAGGAAAGCCTTTCATTTTTATAATCTCTCCAGTTGTAAAGCCAAAGCATAATTTCTTTGTTGAATATTTTAAGAGCTTTTGAAAAATAAATGTATGCATAATCTGTATGAACTAGAGCCCAATTTTGAGATTTTCACATGGAAAATTCATACTAAATAGCTGCAAATGGTCAGCTGCACAACAGAAACTCCTTAAACGTAACCTTCCTAGTAGGAAAACTCTCCTTTGCAAGGAGACAGGACTACAGCCTAGTTCTCCCACCAGAAGAGTACCCTTCGCTTTTTGCACTGCAACACTTCAGCGAAGAGATAATATTGTGTGTAGCGGAGTTTGATTACAGCTAAGGGCCTGAAAGATTTATTTTAAATATCAATGCCCAAAGTTAAACATCTTGATAAGCATTTAGCTACAACTCTTCCATTAAAACACATCCACTAAAATGGTCTGAAAATCTTAATTCTGTAGACAGCCCTCTGATTACGTTCTCCTTTTACCTGTAGTTTGTTTGGATTCTAAAGTGCTAGATGAACAAAGAGCAAACCCTCTCCTCGCAGTTTGGTGCCAAAAATGGGACACAGGCAGAATCTGGTTGTGTGAATCTAATTTTACAAGCCAAAATGAGCCCTTTAAACACTGACAAATCCAAAGGCACTTCAGGCTGTCACTGGCCAGCATTTTGGCACTGCTTTCTCAGGCACTGACATCTCTGTCCCTGTGCACACCAAGGGACATCCCAGACCTGACAAAACAGAGCAGAATAGAGCCTGGCACAGACGGAGCATGGCCAAGGCGCAGGAGATACATGCTCCTTCCTTGAAACCTGCTGAAAGGATCAAAGTCCACAAGATGTTTCCAAAGCTGATTCAGACAACTCATGGTACTACCATGAGAAACTTACCCAGGGAATAAAAGAAACATATTATTTCCCTCTTTTCTCACCCCTCTCCCACAGTACTTTTGTATTCAAGTGAAGATGTACAGTCTGGGTGGTAACCAGATGGACAAAATACTGGCTAGATGATTGGGCTAAAAAGGCCACAGTGAATGGGATAAAGCCCTGAGTAATCTCGTCTGACTCACTAACTAAACCTGCTTTGAGAAGGATGCTTGTCTAGAGACCTCCTGAGGTCCTTTCCAGACCCAGATCCAACCTGACTTGTCCTATGGTCCTGTGAACAGTTGTGGAAGAGACTGCAATGATATCAGAGTAAGTTTTTCATCTTTTGTTAAACATAGGCTATTACTCAGTAAGATTTCTAAAGTCAGGAAGAGGAAAACAAGCAAGTGAACAGGACACCTATTGGGAATATAAGGAAACCAGCTCTTGTTTTGGATTTCGCTCTGATTTATTATTATTATTATTATTATTATTATTATTATTATTATTATTATTATTACAATTATTATTATTACAATTATTATTATTACAATTATTATAATCATTATTGATATAATCATTATTATATTTGTTACTATCATTATAATTTTATTATTTTTATTTTATTTTGTTTTACTCATAGTTTCACCTAAGTTGCAGGGATCACTGGAGCATGACCCAGATGTTTTCCCATATCCAAAGTGGTTATCCTAGCAACTGGGACAGAGACTCATTCTTGGCTTTATTGTAGCTACATGAAATTTAAATTGTTCCCTGCTTATAAAATAGAACTCCTCCAAAGAAATCAGTTTGAGTGGGGCATCTGTTCCACTGCAGAAAGGAAAAGCAACCAGTAAGATGTGAGATGATTGTGAGTCACTTCCTCAGGTCAACATTGAAGGCAAAGATAGTATATAGGGAATTTTATTTTACAATGGATTTATAGTGCTTAGTCTACAGGAAATGTTGTTTCCTAATTAACACTGTTGTTAAATACAGTTATATAAGTTTTAACTGAATAAGACATTAAGGTAAAATATCCAACCACTTCAATTATATCGTGTTAAATTTTATAAATGAATTTCTAAAAACCTAAATTGTAATCCTATGCACTTTAAAATACTGTGACATTTTTCAGATTCTGACCCATCTTCTGTAGTTTCTTTTCCTCCAGCAAAACACAGAAGTCACAACTAATTAAGAAGCAGTGAGAAATCTATATTTCTTGACCCACATAGTGGTAGAAAAAAAGTGTCATAGAACACATTCTTCTATTCCATTATTTCAGATGCATAATAGCCTGGTCAATTGAGTATGTTATGGGAGACACAGGCACCGCTGAGGATGTGAACCAGCAGAGAGAACTGAAATCAGATGTCCAAACACCTTATGCAACATGGCAAAGGGAAATTTAGCATTTTTAATTGTTGCAACAAATTTTAACAAAATCTTTCAATTTTTTTTTTGTCAGGCTCTTTAGATCAAAATGTGTTGATATTTGCAAATAACATTATTACAAATATTCCCTCATGGAACATTTCAAATTTTTCTTCCTAGTATGTAAAAGTTAAATGTCAAGTTTCTCTTGAGGTAGGATTTCTGAATTTCAAGCAACTCTGTTACCTCGTAGCCATGCGTAACAAATTTGAAACACAAAGCTATTTCAGCTTTATTGGCTCAGTTATGCTGTAAAGCACCGTCACTAATCACTAGCAGTATTATTTTTAAATTAGGACAAAAAAAAGGAAACATTTTTGAATATTCATTCCCAATTAACCTTTCTGATTTGAAGATAGAAAGATCATGTATTGTCTTAGCTGTTTATGTCCTGCAGTAGGGAAAATCGTTCATGATATTTGTTTACAGTCCAGAGTCAGTAAATTCGGAGTCTGAGTTTAGCATTGTTTGAATTCCACAGACACAAAGCAGTTATGTTAGACTTTAATTTCCAAACATTTCTCAAAAAAAATGAGACAATTCCATTGTTTTTACGTTTATATGTATGTAGTTAAGATATATGTGTATTTAAAATACCTGTAGATTTTTAATAAGAAGAAATACATTATTGTAGTCTATGAGTAAATCCTGTGAAATTATTATGTTATTCAAGGGACAAATTGTTATGTAAACTTGTTTTAAAGTAAGGTTCATTTCTGAAACTGGATTGACAAATTCCATGTAACAAAATCCCAGGTCTGTATTCAATCATTCAGAAGTAGGAAGATTTAGAGCTAAAATTTCTCACATGAATGTATTCTATAAGGATATTAATGGGTTGTATAATCTCACAAACCCAAAGTTACGTAAAATATGTGTTTAACTTTATTTATAGCAAAATTCCTACTTAATGTTTAATTTCTATATGGTTATGGTTAATCAGGTGGGCTCCTCTGCAAGTAACCTTGAGAACAGGAATATATGGGAGCGAGATCACAGAGAGAAGTCCTAAGGGCATCAAAAGGGACTTCAGGGCACTGGGGAGACTGGTTGAGGGATCAGGGGCGCAGGTGGTGTTTTCCTTAATCCCATCAGTGACAGAGAAGAACACTGAAAGGGACAGGAAAACTCACCTGATTAACAGGAGACTCAGGGACTGGTGCCATTGGTCAAATATTGGCTTCTTTGATCATGGGGAGGTGTACACAGCACTGCGCTTGCTGGCAACAGACAGAGTCCAGCTGTCTCAAAGAGGAAAAAGGATTCTTGGCCACGAGCTGGCAGGGCTCATTGAGAGGTCTTTAAACTAGGTTCGAAGGGGGAAGGGGACATCACCCACCTTGCTAGGGATGACCCCAGGTATGGCATACCAGGGTCAGGAGGGAGATCGACAGCCGAGCTCAAGTGCATCTACACCAACACAGGTAGCATGGGCAATAAACAGGAGGAGCTGGAAGCCATTATACAGCAGGACGGCTACGACTTGGTCACCATCACAGAAACGCGGTGGGACAACTCGCATGACTGGCATGCTGTCATGGATGGCTACAGACTCTTTAGGAAGGACAGGCCAACAAGGAGAGGTGGTGGAGTTGCTCTATATGTGAGGGAACAACTGGAATACACTGAGCTTTGCCTGGGGGCGGATGAAGGAGTTGGGAGCTTATGGGTTAGAATTAAGGGACAGCCTCATATGGGTGATGTTATTGTGGGTGTGTACTACAGGCCATCTGACCAGGAGGAGGAAGTTGATGAGGCCTTCTACAAGCAGCTGCAAGCAGTCTCACAATCACAGTCCCTGGTTCTCATGGGAGACTTCAACCACCCTGACATCAGCTGGGAAGATCACACAGCTAGGCGTTCGCAATCCAGGAGGTTCCTGCAGAGCATCAAAGATACCTTTCTGATGCAAGCGGTGGAGGAACCAACAAGGAAAGGTGCTCTGCTGGACCTTCTACTAACAAACAAGGAGGGACTGGTGGAGGATGTGAAGGTTGGAGGTAGGCTTGGCTGCAGCAACTATGAAATGGTCGAGTTCAGGATCCTGCGTGGAGGAAGCAGGGCGATAAGTAGGATCAAAACCTTGGACCTCAAGAGGGCTAGCTTTGCTTTCTTCAATGAGCTACTGGGAAGAATCCCGTGGGCCAGGGCTCTCGAAGGCAGGGGGGTCCAAGAGTGCTGGTCGCTGTTTAAACATCACTTCCTCCACGCTCAGGAGTGGTGCATCAAGCAGGAGACCTGCATGGTTGAACAAAGAGCTTCTAGTGGAGCTCAGGTGGAAGAGAAACGTCCATGGAATGTGGAAAGAGGGGCAGGCCACTTGGGAAGAGTACAGAAACGTGGTGAGAGCATGCAGGGATGTGACGAGGACGGCCAAGGCCCACCTGGAATTGAAGCTGGCAAGGGATGTCAGAAACAACAAGAAGGGCTTCTTCAACTACATCAGCAGCAAAAGGAAGACTAGGGACAATGTGGGGCCGCTGCTGAATGAGGTGGGTGTCCTGGTGATGGAGGATGCAGAGAAGGCAGAGCTACTAAATGCCTTCTTTGCTTCAGTCTTCAGTGCCAAGGCAGGCCCTCAGGAATCCCAGGCCCAGGAGGTAAGAGAGGAAGCCTACGGAGAGGATGACTTTCCCTTGGTCGAGGAGGACTGTGTGAGGGATCACTTAAGCAATCTGGACGCCCACAAATCCATGGGCCCCGATGGAATGCACCCACGAGTGCTGAGGGAGCTGGCAGATGTCATTGCTGAGCCACTCTCCATCATCTTTGAGAGGTCCTGGAGGACAGGAGAGGTGCCCAAGGACTGGAGAAAGGCCAGTGTCACTCCAGTCTTCACAAAGGGCAAGAAGGAGGACCCAGGGAACTACAGGCCAGTCAGCCTCACCTCCATCCTGGGGAAGATGATGGAGCAGCTTATCCTGGAGGTCATCAGCAAACAAGTGGAGGAAAAGAAGGTTATCAGGAGTAGTCAACATAGATTCACCAAGGGAAAATCATACTTGACCAATCCGATAGCTTTCTACAATGGCATGACTGGCTGGGTAGATGAGGGGAGAGCAGTGGATGTTGTCTACCTAGACTTCAGCAAGGCTTTTGACACTGTCTCCCATAACATCCTCCTAGGAAAGCTCAGGAAGTGTGGGCTGGATGAGTGGTCGGTGAGGTGGTTTGGCTGAATGGCCAAACTCAGAGGGCTGTCGTCAGTGGTGCTGAGTCTAGTTGGAGACCTGTAACTAGTGCTGTTCCCCAGGAGTCAGTACTTGGCCCATTCTTGTTCAACTTCTTCATCAACGACCTGGATAAAGAGTTAGAGTGTACCCTCAGCAAGTTTGCTGATGACACCAAACTGGGAGGTGTGGTGGATACACCAGAAGGCTGTGCTGACATTCAGCGAGACCTGGACAGGCTGGAGAGTTGGGCGGAGTGAAACCTGATGAGGTTCAACAAGGGCAAGTGAAGCGTCCTGCACCTGGGGAGGAACAACCCCACACACCAGTACAGGCTTGGGGTGGACCTGCTGGAGAGCAGCTCTGTGGAGAGGAACCTGGGTGTGCTGGTAGACAAGAAGTTGACCATGAGCCAGCAGTGTGCCCTGGCTGCCAAGAAGGCCAACGGTATCCTGGGATGCATCAAGAGGGGTGTGTCCAGCAGGTCGAGGGAGGTTCTTCTCCCCCTCTGCACTGCCCTAGTGAGGCCCCATCTGCAGTACTGTGTCCAGTTCTGGGCTCCCCACTTCAAGAAAGATGAGGAGCCACTGAAGAGAGTCCAGCGGAGGGCTACGAGGATGATGAGGGGACTGGAGCATCTCTCCTACGAGGAAAGGCTGAGGGAGCTGGGCTTGTTTAGGCTGGAGAAGGCTGAGAGGGGACCTTATAAATGCCTACAAATACCTTAAGGGTGGGTGTCAAGAGGATGGGGCCAAACTCTTTTCACTGGTGCCCAGCGACAGGACAAGGGGCAATGGGCACAAACTGAGGCACAGGAAGTTCCGTCTGAACATGAGGAAGAACTGCTTCCCTCTGAGGGTGACAGAGCACTGGAACAGGCTGCCCAGCAAGATTGTGGAGTCTCCTTCTCTGGAGATATTCAAGACCCGCCTGGACAAGGTCCTGTGCAGCCTGGTGTAGGTGACCCTGCTTTGGCAGGGGGTTTTGGACTAGATGACCCACAGAGGTCCCTTCCAACCCCTAACATTCTGTTAGATCACTCCTTTGTATTGTGGATGCTAGCATATTCTCTAAATTACTAAGAACAGGCTGTTTTAAGTTATATTACGACAGTGCATGTGTGATTATCAGTGATTTGCAAAGATTTACTACTGTATCATAAGGGATGACAAGTGTTAACAATGTCTGTAAGGTGACATAAAGATGCTTAATACATAATTATATTGGACAAGCTAATTGATATGGGTGAAAAACTAAAAGGGGGGTGTCAATGAACTCATCTTTCCCCATATCCTGCAATGTCTCAGTGTCACAAAAAATAGAGAAGCAAATCTTTGTGGATAATGGAAACTAGAAGCTGAAATTCCAAGCTTAGGTGAGGATAAACAAACAGATTATTCAAAAGGCGTGGTCATCCAAATTTGTATTTCTCCAGCTTGGTTTGTTTTGGTACTGCACACAGGAGCTGGTGCCTCAGAGATGTGGTGTTCGGGGGTGCCTCTGCTGTTTGCCTGGAGAAGTTGCTGGGAAAAGCAGTGGATGTGAAAGTATGGGCAGCAAATGGCTGAGAGATGTGATGCAGAGCCAAAGTGTGTCTGTTGCAGATGTCTTGTCTGTTGCGAGTGGGGAGAGCCATATTTTTTTCTTTCTTTTGCTTAGAAAATTAAGTGCATATCGCAGAAGAATTTGCTTCTCGTCCTAAAGTCTGTGTGAGGAAATGGTTTGTTATAAAGTCCTGGCTTCAGAACAGCTAGCAATATAAATCTCCCAGACTTCAGTAACCAGGGTAGAAATGCATACACACAAGCTTAGATAAATTCTCGAGTTTTGTCATCCTTTGCTGGCACAGAAGTACTATTTGCCTTTATTTTTACAACTGTGGTATTCTCAGTTCTCTTCTTCATAATGTTCTTGAGTCTCAACACCTTCATATATACTAATTTGAATTGTCACGCAGCCTCAGGGGAAGAAATAATCCCCCCCAAAAAAACGTTACAGGTGTGTTTAGCGTCTTGTTGAGTTTATCCCATTGTGTATAAACACCTTGTATGAATGCCCCTATGCTACAGAAACAGCCTTTCAACCACAGAGTGCAGATGGGAAGCCATGCAGTAAGTGTACTCGTGCTTTTTGGAGAGGAAGGAGATACCTACTTTCACAATTAAAAGAAGTTTCCTGTATTACAAACTTTGTGCTAAGCACCTACACACCTCTGGTGATTTGATAGGGTAGAGGCAACATTGCGAGACATGGGCCTAGGTCTCAAGCTTGACACTAGAGGGAGAAAGCAGTCTCATAATAATATAAGAGATTATTTCTTTTCATTCTCAAAAATGAACCAGGATGGTTTGAAGACCTTTTTTTCTCTAAAAGGATTTGTTCATTTGGTTTTCCCTCACCCATTCTTATGCAGATCAGAAAGCTTGGTGTTCATCTGAGCTGATCTGGACAAGTGATGCTCATATTCAAATTAGACCGGATTCCCACCCAAATCTCTTTTCAGTACCTAGAGGAACCTAGGGCAGCTTTCTACTTGAAGCAGTAATAAAAGAAATGTAGTGTTAGTCAGAGCTGAGCTGCTGCAAATGGAAGGAGATCATTTTCTCTGCTAGTACATATGCTTAATTGGGAAGATCTGGGAGTCTCAGGATGGGAATCATGGATGCAAGATAAGGAAGGAGGTATCAGACGTGAAAACATCACTGAAATCTGCTCCTAGCTTTGGACTGAACTGGAGACAAATCCTCTGCCAATGAAAACTGTTACCAATAGTAGTAGTCTACACAAAACGCTTGGCTGCTAGCCGACACCGGTTTCCCTGTGCCAGATTCCTGTGATGGAGGCAGTGTGGACCCGCTACTTCCATGTACATAGAGTACAAAGAAATAAAAGCTCTTGATGTTGTTGTTGTTGTTGTTAAAGTGAAGCTGGCAAATATTTTTATTTTCTGCAACTAGTCTTGGCAGGGCCTGAAAACCAGCTGTGCACAGTGAAGCACCTGTACAATGGGGAAGCAAGCAATAACAGAAAACTAACAATAACTGAATGAAGGTGCATTTTTTTTGTAATTTTTAATATCAATTTGTGAAATATTTTACATTTTTCTAAGGCAAGGCTTCCTTGACCATCCAGAAACCAGCTGAGTACAGGTGCCTACAGCTGCATTTTAATGAAATGAAACAGGACAAAGAAACAGTACATGAACTTGCAGTCTTTTTTTCTACCCTGTGTAATGACAATTGAACAAATATGTTTTTATTCAGTGGTGAAAGTCACTCAGCAAATGGCATTGCACTACATGCAATAGGAATTACAGGGTTTACACTTCATGCTACAAGGCTTCAAGGGAAATTGGAATAGAAGTGAAAGTTCTGCCCTTTCTTCCCAGGTATTCTGCATTATCATGCCGTAAACTTGGGTACATTTCTAAAAATCTGACTAGTCAAATCTCTTCTGGACTTATGGGCACTTTGACCCAGAAATCAATAAAAAAATATAAAATTTTGAAATGTCTAGTATTTTTTAGCTTTGTTTTCCTTAAAACAGACTTGGGGGTACAAGATAACATGTTAAAAACTGGAAGTCGATAGCTGTATCTTAGAAAACAATCATAGGCACCTAGATCAGTTTGATTCAAGAATAAAATGTTATCAATGCACACATGAGGGATGGTGGGGGGTTTTTTATGAGACTGCTCCACTAAACACCGGTTGCAACTGTCTTTTATGACCACATCACTCATACATGTATTTGCAGGCACTATAATTGGCAGGCATGCATCATTCAGCACATAAATACCAGGCAACAGGGACCGTTTTATTGTTTGGCTGATGCAAAGTACAGCTGTGCAAGGTTGACATATCCAGCATTTCTTTGTGACAGTTCATTATGTAGATTCTTAATACTAGGGCTAATCCTGAAGCATGTATTCAGGCAAAACTCCTACTGCATATGTGCCAAACCAGTAAACAATCGAGGTCCAAAACAGTAAATGCGAGGGTCCGAGCAAGCTTTTTTGAGGACCACAGGCGAAGCGAGCTGAATACTTGGAACTACTGCAGTCACCCACTTGACAGACTTTCTACCATCAATGTCATGAAAACCAGCAGACATAGCACAAAACTAAGCCTTTTGTCTTTGCAACTACGTGTTCCTAAGAGTGTCTGTCCAGGTTCCACGGACCCTGAGTGCCACCTGAACAGGCTACAAACTGATGGATCAGCTGCACTTAGTCATGGTCTTTCATGATGAAATTATTAGAAAATGAATTATTTTTTTAATTGAATTAAATTACAGAACAATTCTAAAAGAAATTAGGAGATTGAGGATGGAATTGCTCTGCTGATTATGCCCTTAGTTCTAACTGGAAGAACCAAGAAATACACAGAAATTACTGACAGTAGAATGTCATTAGAAATGGCTTTAGAAAGTTGTGTATCTTGAGATTTTTGAATAAAGAATTCTTCAGGTTACATATGGTTATTTTATTAACCTCACACAATGTCATAACTAGTTACTACAGTTAGTGCAAAAGAATGGCAACACTTAAGTGAAAGCTGAATGTTTTGCAAAGATATAGGATGCTTTTCGAAGATGCCAAGTTTCAAGAATAACTCCTACAGGAAATAAAACTTTCCTCTGCATTTCTCCTTTAAAATATCTTTTTTCCTCTATTATCAGATCATTATATGCGCATTCATTCAATTTATTGTTTTAGCTTTCAATAGTGGTAAGACACATTTCTTTTTGGTGTGCATATATATGAGAATGGATCTAGCATAATTTTGAAACACAAAAGTGGAAAGAACAACATCAGCCATTAAATAGAACACAGTACATCCAACCTTGAGATTAACAGATGTTTAGGATAGCACTGTTCATAACACATCCCTGAAATTTCTTTCCCATACCCTAAAACAGAAAGCAGGACCAACAAAACGAGAGTTTGAAAGTCACACATACGAAGTGTTGTGAGAATAGGGGTGGCAAAATGTATTACGAATGTCCTGTGTTCTTGTCATAGCAAGGAATGTCTTAGCAGAAACATGCAGATGATTCCAGGAAGTGAGTCACACTTCATATTAAAAAGGAGTAAAATAAATCTCATGCTAAACTTCAAACCATGCTAACTTCATGCTGAGAAAGCCAAGAAAAAAATGGACGTGAGGAAAAATTCCTTTCTGTCACATGAATTAAAAAAACACTAAATTTGACATATGAATTAATGCTGATCTTGTTTGGAAGCACAGCATGCAAGTACCTCCATGGCCTTGCCATCATTGCAGGAACTATTTATGAACAACAGCAGCGTGTTCTTCAGGAGTTTCTGCAGTGCCCAAAACTCATACTGTAGAGGTTTTCTCACAGTACCAAGCATACCTTGGCTCTTACTTTTCTTTCCAGCCTCAATGTTTACCATAGATTGTGCCAGAATGCCCTGTTCTCCATTTCTTGAAACAAGACAGTGACTTCTCACATCTTTTACTGTCTTGAGTTTGCTGTTTACAGCAACAAGGGCAACTCTTCAAGACACCCTAACATCTGCTGTTCTACCACTTTCAGTACAGAACAAGGCTAGACTGACTTTTTATAAAAGGTACGGATACATGTTCCCAGAACATACAGAAAACGAAACACAAGTAGAAGAAGAGAAATTACAGCCAGTAATAAGGAAAAAAATCACGTCCCAAATGCTTCTATAAATTATCTATGAGTGCCAGCTCCCATATGTCTCATCACCATACAAAGTGTTTTTTTAAAGAAAGAAAAATGTAAGCTATAGGCTTCAAGGCTGAAATACCAAGTTCTATTTTCTCCTCTCATGGTATCAAATATATTAAAGGGTTCTTATTTACTAACAACTTTTTTAAATTCTTGTAATGATTTTTGTGACAGAGCTTTTTTCTTCTCGTAAATCTAACATATCCTTAAAATATTCTTATACGTGCTATATAGCATTTTAGATGCATTCATTTCTGAATGCTTATTACTAATAATGCAAAACTTCATTATTTTCATTTATTGGGTATTTTTTCAAATATAGTACATGAATGATCATAGATTTAACCTACTGTTGCAGCATTCATTGAAATTTATTATCTGTTAGCAATTAAACGGAGTTCGGTGAAATCAATATGTGTTTTTGTGACTGACTTGCATGGAGTGGTATTCTAGACAGAATTTTCCAGGTTGAGAGTGAAGAGACAGAGTCACAGCAGATGCCCAGCAAAGGGGAGAAACGCATGCGCACACTTGTCCTGTGCTGCATCTTCCTGGAAGTATACACAGAAATTCTGTTTCTTTCCAGTTAACAGGAAATTTATCCATCTTAAACCACAGAACCCTGTATCTGTACTTCTTTATAGTGTGTGAATTTCTCAAAATATCCAACAATCTTACAAATTGGAACAATCTTACAAATATATTGTTCATAAGATTACACGGTACTTAGTCTTTCTAGAGCACCTCATACAGTAACAATCACACTTCTAATAATGTGTAATCATGTCTTTCTCTGCAAATTTGTCACAAATAATCTTATTTGATCCTATAAACTCTTTTTTTCCATGATTCAAGTAAATTATTTCTGCATTTTCATCTTCCCTATAGAAACTCCAGTTTACTGGAAGACCAAATGAACTTCATTTAAATGCAAAATGCAAAGTTTTTCCTCCTTTTCTGTCATTTTTCTGCTCATAGTAACATAGTTCTGCTTATCGCAACAACAGTCTTTTAAACTTCTCCCTGGAATTTCTCCCATTCTTACTTGATTCAGCAATTTTTGTGCAATAACTATATGAGGAACTTCTGATATGATAACATTCCTTTGGATGGATCAGAACATTTTCAGTGAAACTCAATTTGATTTAAATTTTCTGTTCTGTTAGAGGCAAATATTAAACAGTATTAGACTCAATTTACTGTTCACTAGAAAGGTTTAAAATTTCGTAGATATTTCTGATTCTATAGGAAAGACGTTTATTCTTAGAAGGGAAAAAAAAAAAGAAGACCAGAACAAAGGCTATGAAATATAAAATACTCCTTTGTCCTTCTAACATAGGACATATATAAGACATACTACAGCTGAATTCTCACGCTCTTTTTCTTCAGAGGTACATATTTTACCCAGAATTATTTTCTTTCTGTCTGATACCCTCTTATTTCACTAATGTCTTTAGAGTACTGTCATCGATGCCATTTCTCAGTCACCTTCTTTCATTAAACTGTATAGCCAATGCATCACATTGGTGAAATTAATTGCAATAACTTTGATTGAATAGCCTGTTTCTGCAGTTTAAATGGAGCCAGAAATACAAGCCACACAGGAAAACCTTAAAATAGTAAAGCCCTTATTAAAGGTCTTTGAATTTGGTGAAAGATTAAATGAGTTCTTTAAAAGACATAATTTTTCCACAACTTAATAACAATGCACATGATTTTCATCTCTTTTTTTAGGTATTTACACTTGTTTCTGCAGATTACAGCTGTGCAAAATCACAAATGCCTGTAATGAAGAGGTACTTGATTGCTAAAAGGCAGATTTTGTTATGGGTTACATAGAGTGAAAATGTTTTCCACTCTAAGAAATTTTCAGGGTTTTTATTATGTTTGCTTCACGAATGACAGGATAGGAAGAATAAACACTAGCCTATTAAACAATAAACTGCAGAGAGTTAGAAAGTGATCTGAAGAGGTCCAATCTGCTTAAAGTTGATTAACTGGCACTCAGGCATTGCTCTGACTGACTTGCAAAGGTTCAAGTTATATCTGACATACTGAATGAAGGTAATGATATATGCTTCATTCACCAAAGAAACAAATGTTTTGTTTCCCTGCTCTGGTTCCGTACTTTGCAGATACCTATAGTGGTATAATATGCACTGTTACTATTGTAAAACAAGAGTTTATTACATGGCTAAGTAAGCTGATCTTTGTAAAAGTGCACAAGTGCATTGAAATTAAATAAAGCTACTTAATCAAATCTTCTCTCATACAATTTCTTTCAAGGAGAACAGACACAGCCTGTTAAAATAACAAAGAATGCAGAGTTTCCATTCACATTCACAAAGTGTCCTCATTCAGACCCCCACTCTAAAGCTACCTTCCCTCTCGGCTTTCTTTGCAGTGGAGAAATGTGATTCCATGAAACCGACAGTGATTTTGTTTTATGTTAACTGGCAGAGCTTTTCAAGCCTTGCAGACCCGGTGACACTTAAATGGCTCACGCTTTGGATTGTCTTGTTGTGTGGAAAAGGTAGAAAAGGAGAGGAGGAGAAACATAAAACAGGTGCGCAAGGGCAAAGTGGCATTCACAAACGTTTCTTAGATCGGAGCCAGGTTGAGGATCATTTCTGTGATAAAACAATTGCTGTATTGAAATGACTTCACACAAGGTGTTATATTACTTACAAAGTCCTGAGAATTCTGTAAAACCTGGCAAGCACATCACAGGGAAAAAGGTAAGATCTTCTGAACTTTTAGCCAGGAAATCAACAGAAACTAATATAGTTTAATGGTAATTAGTCTAATACGTACCACTTGTAGAACTGCTGCCAATAATACCATGTAGTAACTGTTGTAAAATGCCAACTTCTCTGGCTGCATTAGGGATTAGGTAGAAGCTTTTAGATCTGTACTTGGCTTGATATGTAGGTCACTCCTGAAACAGTTTTATAAAGTAATTTTACAACATATGGTCTGCAAGGTTCTTGGTGGGAAATCCTGAACAACACCCATTTTATATTTATATTTGAATTTGCATCAACATTTTCACCACTAGCATTTTGAGACCTCGTACCAAAATGATATGTTTTCCTTCCAATATCAGCGTGGTGCTTTAACGCACACATGCCTTATTGATACAGCCAGACCAGAAAAGTAAGGTGAGGATCCAAATTAAAATAAAGTTTGGATAATTTCTATACTCAGTAACAAGTTGTCATATTACAATAGATGTCAGCATATCTGAATAATTTGACTGAAAACTTTATTTCAATTGCTTAAGCTAGTATTTTAAGTTTGGGTGTCTACTGAAAGATAAAGACTGTGTGATCCTCTGTCATTCCCTGGCTGTCTTTTTAAAGAGAGCCTTGTCTTTTTAACCCTAGTCCCTATTCCATCTTCTCACTGCTAGCCTCTCTCTCCTTCACGTACTCCGGCAGTGTTAAAAGGAATGTCCTTCCACCAAACTCTGAGAACGGGCCATGGAAGTGAACAAAGATCTGAGTTTGTGAGTGAGTGAGAAAAGGAAGATAGGCAAAGTTGTCACGGTCTTTCTATACTGCACTTCTCTATGCCAAGAAGAGAGCCTGCACACCAGGCCCAGGGCACACACTTCTGCCATGACTGAAAAGCTACTGTGTTGGGGTCGATGTAGCTTGAGAGTTAGCATGACTAGGCCGCTTAAGCAAAACAGTTAGCATAACTGAACAGGCCACTGGAAATAGCAGCTAAGAATAGCCATTGAGAAAGTTCTGATAGTGCACATGATGTGGGCTAGCAAAAACAAGATGTGTTCAAGGACATGGAGGCGGCCTGTTGCTATTGATTTTAGTGCATATTTATCAATCATAAGGGAATATGGGTTGCGTGAACAGCACGTGATTTATGTCTGTAGCCTATCCGAATGAGCGTGATTGCGTGTACAGATATGGAAAAATGTATATAACCACGAAAGTGGAGCAATAAATCGGATCGACTGTGCATTGTATCAATGTGTGAGAGTCATTCCTGTCCCTGCATGGATGCTGAAACTCGGCACTACTGAAAAGTGTCTGCTTTTGTATGTACCACGCCTGTTCAATATATCTCAATATGGACAGCTGTTCCTCCAAAAACTTGGTATCATAAGAGCGCTATGAGGAAAAATAAATTGACGCATAGCACACTGAGAAGTTCTTAGATATTGTGTCACTGAAGGCTGTGAAAGTGACTAGACTTGCTCACAGTTGTACCTTTCCACAGTCTTTCCAACACGGAGCCAGGTGGAAAGAAATAAAAATTTGTCTGTGGGTTTTCTACTTGCTGGCACCTGGCTGTGTAGTCAACTCTGCCCGTGGTCGTCAGTCCTTGGGATAATTGCCCTGTTTCTGTCACACGTATAAAATTCTGGTAACAGAGAATTTAATATAATGGAGATTGTAACCAATGCTTCATTATCAAAAAAGCATATTCATCAATATATATTAATACTATAATTTGAAGAAAAGAGAAAGTCAGTATTTTACCAAGTCTATTCTTCTCTAATTGTACTTCATTGTTGTAACTGCAGTGACAGGGAGCTACATTTTTAATTAAATAAATACACATTTCACAAATGAAATTTTTATTTCAGTTTTAAAAGATCTTTACCCTCAGTCTCACCTGTGAAGGGAGATTTGCATTACATGTAGAGACTGCTGTCAGACAATACTTCAGAATTCAGTAAGAGGTAGTTTTGACAAGATGCTAGAATGAAAAATTCTCGTTGGATTTAGCTCCTAATTTTTGTCAAATTACGCCAAAAAATATCTCTATAAATGAGGAGACTGTGACTCAGAACACACAGTAAGCTGGGCATCAGATTATTATTATCATTATCATTAGTAGTATCATTCAGTGATTTATTTAACCACATTTCTAAAAACAGTACCTCAAAGTAGCCTTACAGCATGAAGATATACAGTCTTTTCTGACTTAAGGTCATTTCATAGTGTGCTCTGATCTTGGTAGATCTCACAAACGGGCTATTTTATACACATCACCTGAAAGAAAATCACCCTGACCAGGAACTAGATACATGACCTACTAATTAGCAGGTCAGCAGCTAAAGCATACCGTGTTTACAAAGATTGCCCAACAAATAACATTCCTAGTAACAAACCCTGAGTCAGGTATCATGAAGCACACTGCATAGTATGCCTCCAATAATTTCCCACTTGGTAAATTTCCTTAGAGAAAAACATAATTTAATTTTAAAGGTATTTCATATTCAGTTAATGGACTCAAAATAATCTCATGTCTTTGCCAGACAGGGGTTTAATTCTTTGATTTGTGCATACACATAGGCAGACAGGCACACACACGCACAAATGTAACTAAGCTTTACAGTGTATTACATGTCATGACACAGCTGGAAACAAATATCACCCTGTCAGCAAGATGGCTAATGGGAACTGCGAGCTGAAGATATGTGGATCGTGATGAGCCTCCCAACGGACGGGGTGAAACACTAGCCCCAAGATGGGGCCGGACACTCCGTCTTACGCAGGCTTGAAACTTGACGGTGGGTGCAGCACCCGCCTGGAGGCAGGCCTTCAGCGCAGCGAGTGAGGGAGATCCCGCAGCCCGTGAGGCTTCACACTCCGGCAGCTCAGTGAAGCCAGGCACCCCAACGCCCTGTCACCGGGGACCATAACCCCTCCGGGATGGAACCCCCGGCAACGAGGAGGGCGGCGGGGGCCCCCGGGCAGCCCGCGCACCGCCACGGCCCACAGCAGCAGGCCGCCCTAAACCTCGGCTCCACTGGCTGTCACGGCGAGGAAGGCTATCGCAGCCTGGCCTTCAAATGTTTATGACTTAATTATGGTTTAAAGTGTACCTTTAGGAACGCCAGCCATAAAGTTATGCATTTCACTGCTAGTTTCTGGACAAGCCGCTATAAAATCACACGTCTTTCTTTCGCAGGGCTCTGGATTAGCTTTGAATACGAGGAAGGGAGAGGGAGGTATTTCTTGTGCTGCTTCTGGGACCAGCGTCAGCGCTTCTGTCACCACCACCACCATGAGTAAGCAAAGATACAGGCCGCACACACTAAAAAAATGGCTGTGCTCCAAGTAGCACATTTCTTTCAAACACACACTCGGGGCTGAGAATATTGCAAAACGGTTACAATGTCTGGTTAATGTTTTGATCACCTCATATGGTCCCGTGTATAGCTCCTTTCTTGTGTACGTTGGTGGCAGCATAACAAAGGAGCTCAGAGATTCCGGAGTCATTCATATTCATTGTTTTTCCCATTGTCTAACTTCGATTATGCACAGTTTTCTTAAGAGAAACTGCTAAGCAGCAATCATTCAAGGGAGGGTAGACACAATGGGGCCGCTTTTGCAGCCTTCTTGCTGGCAAAGTTCCGCTTGAAATCAGGTGAAGGAAGCAGTTGTTTTGTTTAAAGAACTGAAATCAGTTGATTTTGAGAAGCCAGACATTTTGTCTGAAAAAATGTCGGACGGGTTAACTTTGTTGACATTAGACAGTTTCATCCTACATGATGGGGAATTTCATTCAAGTAATAAGCGCAAGACTGGGCTCAAGAGTGTGTGAAAGCAGCAGTTTGTTTCTCCATGAACTTCTAATTGTAGCAATTTTCATAGTTCTTAAACTCCATTGTTCCAAATAAACCCCTGCCAAAATAAAATAAAAATAAAATAAAACCAAACAAAATATAATTAAACTAAATTAGACTACATTAAATTTGAAAGTTTTAATTTCCAAAATATGCTCACGTAGAAAATTATTTTTAGGGGAACAAATTACCATACTCAAAAGAAATAGGTTACATGCCATCTCTAGGCTCATATCCCCCAATGGGCTGGGAAGCACCCCACTGACAAAGAGGGGGGAAGAATCATTTTATGTGCTGGTGGTATGGCACTTACACAAAAAAAACTTTGGCACTTAACTGCTTTAACCATTCATCAGTTATCCTAAGCACCATGACTCATTGTACTTCTGAGCAGAGGAGGCTTGCAGCTGTGTTTGTGGAGAAGGCCACCGGGAAACTAGAGAGACAGAAACCAAAACTGGACTGGCCTGCTGATCTGCTCTGCAAACACACAAGCATTTTTCCTGCTAAAATGAGGGGCAAGATGGGAGCAGAAATGAATGGCAGCAGGGACTGCCTCAGCTGACACTGTTCTCAAAACAAAGCAGAGGCAACCAGAAGCTGCCCACATACCTGCTGCCAAGGGCTTCTCCAGGGGCTGTAAGTGAGCGCTGTAGACCAGCATAAGCTCTGACACAGGAAAAAAGAACCAGCCACCGGACCAAAAGCTGATTCAAACATCTGAGATCTGAACCTGTTCACTTCCATGAAGTTTCATAAGAAATCAGTGACAGAAATGGTTACAGAGCCCAGAAGTCTGCATTCTTTGTCATCCGCTGCTGAAAGCCAATAGAATTTACAGCAGAGGGACTATAAATAATTTTACATTCACATACCCACAAACCCCATCGACTCTTACATCATTAGCTGTTTCCTTTTAAGAATAAAACCACGCAATTTTATTCTTTTGATTGTTTTACCTGAGAGAAAGACATGCCAGCAACATTACACCCTTTTTTTTGCAGGTTTTACCATTCCAGAAAGTAGGTTTATAAGATGAAAAGTGTCATGTTCTAGCATAGCCTTAACCTTAAACTTAGACAAACTGGTCAATAGCCATAACATCTGTTAGGCAGTAATGTTACATAAAAGGGAACCTTCTAGTCCACCTGTCATTTAATAGCCTGTATTGATAGTTGTTGGGTTGCACCCCCCCTTCTTGTAAACGGTACAATGCCAAGGTGCTTTGCCCAGGATGCTGTGAGGAGTAATTAGTTTTAAAAAGGGGGGGACAGAGAAAGAGACAGCAAAACCTTTTATATATCACTCTTTCTAAGGCATCTTGTCTTGCTAATGAGGATAAAGGGTAAAAGTAGCTTTAGAAAGTCTGTAAATCCGAACTGTTTATTATTAAAAACAGTTTTATAGTTTTAAGCATATCTTAGATACATATTGTGCATTATCTGTCCTCTATTTTCAGAAAGGTCAGAAGTGTGTGTCTTGTGCTGCTAAACATGTATTTTATTCAGTATTGAAATTGTTTGAAAAGAAAATGCCAGTAATTCTAAATGCAAAAGTTTTCAACTTTTTTCTCTATCAATGTATTACTTTAAACTGTCCACGAAAGGTGACTAAGAAAAGAGGTTTGTATATGTGATTTTCTTTAGGGAGATGGAAGTGTTCAAGAGTTTGGAAATCAAAAAAGAGTAGCAGTCACACAGGTATCTTACTATTTATTTTTAGCTTTTTTAAATAAGGATTGTGCTAGCTGGAGTTTCTATAGGAGTTTTTTTTTTTAGTTTCTTTGTTAATATTATTTTTGTTACATGTTTCTGCAGCACCTTGTTCAATAGTGTTCTATTTGTGACTAGTTTTTTTAAAAATATCTCGGAAGTTAGCAACACTGATAAAATTAAATGGTGCCGTTTTTTTAAATCAGTTACGAGTTTTGAGGACTGCTTGTTACAATAAAATAAAGAATATAACAATATAAAATGTAGAATATTTTTTCTCCTTATAGCATAATCTCAAAAGGTGAAGCAAGACCCGTGTTCTTCAGAAAACAAGAATTAATGTTTTTTTACTTGGAGGAAGTGTTTATATACCAGAGGAATTCTACCCTGCTGTACTGCTGGAATTATAAAAGGATACATTATGTAAGCAAGATTTATTTTTCATCACTTTCAATATTTGAAATGTGTGATTTTCTGCAAAATTGTCAAAATTTATTACTAATATTTGTGGATATATAAAACCTAAAAGCCTATACTCTCAGAGTGATGCTCCCATTGCCTAGCAAGAAGTAGTGACTTTGGGTAAAAATCAGACAATTATGTACACTCTGCATGCAGTCTTCAAGCATGCTACGCAATAGAACCCACCTCCCACTTCATTGCCTCCAACTGCCCCATTCTGCTTCTTCAACTCAACCGTGGTGCCCAGACTTCTGTCCTAGGGGTTGCACTGGGAAGATGCTCCTGGTTAGACACGCCCTGTTCCTTCACTGGAAAGAAGCGGAGGTTTTGAATATTCTGATGTGATTACTACACAGCATCATCCTCACAGTTGTGTCAGCTAGCAGAGGGGACAAGCAGCTGTGGAGCAGAGATGGTGGTGCCTAATGAGAGCAGAGCAGGGACCGTTTAAGCCAGCATTTACCCTGAAACTTCTGATAAACCAGAAAGTGAAAATAGAATTTTCTTGCTAGTGCCATAGTGTCATAGTCTGCTTTCTCTCCTTAACATTGTCATGAGCACAGGTGGATTCAAACCTGGTCCTCCATGTTCACCTTTGCATTATTTGTGTATAATCAAAGCATTTGGTTAAGAGAAATGTACATTAGAAGTGGTGCTTCTCACTGCATCTACACAGCTTAGCGTTTCTCTCTTGCATTGTACAGGATCTTCAGTGCCTCGGTAATTTAACTGCAAGCCATCTCTACTGAAAGGTAACTTAAGGCACTGAAAAGTGTGGGTAGAAGAACCTAAGTTTCTATTAAAATTATTTTAAAGAAACAAGATTATTTTAGTTTGTATTATTGAATAATGGAATGTGACATGTCAGCAGATGTTAAATATTTGTAAGAAGTTAGCATCGTGCTATGCACTTTCCAAATGGATCTATTATGTCTGAGATTTCTAGCTACTTATTCTAAGTGATAAGTGTCATTCGGCATCATGTGTCAAGGTAGTACCATGTATTCCTCATTTGCCTTTTAAGAAGTTACAAATGACACCATTCATCTCATCACATGATAGACCTGTTGCTTCTTGTCATTATACGATGCCTGCCTGTTTTAAATGTGGTACAGATCCATTTTCTTTTATTCTCCTGCTTCTGTGCCTCAGTTCAAATTAATGTGGAAAGCTTCTGGAGTTTCTGAAAACATTTAACTCTCTCCTCTTGAAGTCTGATCTGTTTATGCTGTGACCAAATCTCCTCAATGCAGTCTAAACAGAGAAACTGCTTTGAAATATACTTAAGTAAAAATAAAATCTATGCTTTTCTTTATAGGTTTTATCTATTTTACTGTAGTGTTGAAGATGTGGGTGTGTTTCAGAAAAGCCTGAAAAACAAATAAATGCATGCGCGCATGGAAGATTGTAGCCATAAGATAAATAATTGAAACATGTTGGGAAACTCTTTGTGAGATAGAAGTGAATTCATTGTGCCCACTGGGATGTTTACCAGATGAAAAGTGTGACAATGACAGTACCCTCGTTGTTTGGTACATAATTTAGAGTATTCCTAATGAATATTTCATGCAGTATCATTTGTGTATGAATTGTAAGACATGTATATCAAGATTCACTAGGGGCACTGTCAAACTCCTCAGTTTGAAATAAGCACTTACAAATTACTTAAGGATATTGTAGGAAAAGGGATTAGTGTATGCTCTGTTTTAAGCAAATCATTATGTCCCTTCTCGAGGACAATAAGTAGCGTTCCTCAGTAAAGGAAGAACATTCCAAAACAAAGAAAAATAATATAGTCTCACTTTCACACTAACAACCAAGTTATGTTCCTACAAATTCCCTAGAAAATTCTTAAAACGTATGTAATTTTAAAAAAAGAATTATCAGAAGTAATTTTCTGCAAATTAAGACAATTTGTATTTGAAAAGTGTTTGTTAAATCAATTCAAAAATAAGAACAATTGATTATTTATATCCCTATTTACACATCTCAACAAACTTACTGAGATTAATTTTTACTTAATAGTGAGGGTCCTTTAGTAATGAAGGTTAGTCAAATTTCTTTTTAGAGTAAAAAAAATTTAGAAAAATTCACTGGTTACTCAGTCTTTATAGTTAATAAACACATGAATGAAACTGAAGATCTGTTCACAAGTGACTGTGAACAGAGTAAACATATAAATCTACTAGTTAATACATTGAGAATAAGCAATACAGCCAGTCGTACCGAAGTAAAAACTGTTCTCTCATTCTAAATCATACCTAAAATAAAAATCAGTAGGTGTGTTGCTACAAGTCAGTATTTATCTATATCTACAGGTATCTGTAGGTCTCTCAAAATCTGTCTGTATAAATCCTTCTAAAACAGGTGTTTAAAATGAAGTTCCTGAATCACTGCAACTCATCTTTGTAAGTATTTTGTTTTTCTAAGGTCCTGAACACCTACCAAATCCAGTTAACTTTAGGACTTTTGTAATGTGCCAAACATCCTGAAATTCTTTCACAGTTGCACTAACCATACTTATATAAACCCTTTTTTCTCCATTTTCTGCACAACAAAGTCCTTAGCATTCCACGTTTACGCAAGTATCTGTGGTGATGCTCTTCATCTGTTCTAGAACAGAGATCTCTAGAAATACATTTTTATGAGCAAGGCCAATTTACATCTGTGAAGATTTTTTGTTTTTTTTTTTTAAATAGCATTTTTAAATTGACTTTATACAGGAGTGTTTCCAGGAATGACAAGAACAAATCTGTAGTAAGATGAAACTAAGCTTGCCCTTGTCATTTCATTAATTAATAATACCTTCAGGAATTCCTTTTTCTTGTAAAAACATCAGTAAAAATGACCCCTGGCATTAATATTTTTTTTTCAAAACATTTTAGCAGCTTAGTCATAAAGTAAGTAAAACTTGATGTCTCAAATAATTGCCAAAGGCCAAGATTCAACAAAGCATGTTCTCAGCTTAAAGTACATATTTAAATCTGTTGACTTTATGGGACTCAGATATCTGCTTAAGGACATGCTGCAGTCAATGCATGGTTTCCCGCTAGAGTCTCTGGCCTTGCTCTTACAGTTTCAATGACGCCTGCTGGGCACAGCGCCAGTGAGCTTAAACTTGAATCCACCCAAGTCAAGAAGAACCCATGTTACTGATTTCACTATGTGCAGAATGAGGCCACACGTGGGGATGCGCAGCTCTCAGGTAGTGCTTGGTACTGTGCAACATGCTCTGTGCTTTCCTCTTTTTTTTTTTTTTTAAGGTAATCAGAGATGATAATTTACAGAGAGGGTTTTTTATTTTTCTTTCTTTTCCTAGACTTTTATATGGAGTGAACGTCATTCTGTTTCTGACTCCTGAGATTTCATGTGAAACTTACTCTGCTATACCTGGATGCCTCTTCTGCTTCAGCTAAACCAACCCAAGAAGTTTGTGGGAGGTGGGGTTTTTTAACTTCCAGGTATATGATTTTATTTTTATTCAAAGGATTTTTTTTAGGTTTAAAGTATATCTGACATAATTTAAAATAATCTTAAAGCTTTACCCCAATGTCAGTGAAACTATCTACAGAGATAGCTCAAATTGTAAAAGTAGTTTCTGGGTCTACAAAAAGCTAGGATCTCTTTAATTTAAAATGAAAATTTCTGTATATTCCTTAGCAAAGGGCTTGCTGGTGTTGCTTTTCAGCAATCCTGTTTTGGCCTCCAATTATGTTTTTTAATTTTATAAATATGTCAAGACATTGCTTTACAACATTCACATCCATTCATCCATGTGGTCTATTGATGTTAAGGGCTGAGTTTTAATCTCAGTTTTTCTGTTAAGCTTTCATCTTCATCTCTCTCTCTTCATTTGTAAAATAAGTGTGATAACACCTTCTTAGAAGTTTGTATGAAATAACTAGCTAGAATAGATTTGTCTGCCCCTTGTAAATTCAGTAGAATTGATTTTTCCAGCTCTTCAAAAAAGTGCCACATAAGCATGGAAAATGTTCATTACTATGTCTGCAGATAACAGTCATGTTCTTTGCATTTAAAGAGTTTTCAGTTTTAGAGACAAGACTCCAATTGTGTGTTTGTACTTCATAAAGGTATCTTCAGACTTTGTCTATTTTTCTAAATCCAGGTTCAAAGTAGTAAACTGGTTACTGATACATTCAGCATCAGAAGACACGGGAAAATCAAGGTTCTGATCAATAGCTCAAGGTCACTAAAATCTAGTACCTGCAAGTAACCAAACCCATAATTTCCTGAATGAGGGAAGGCAGTGAAATGCTGCTTCTGCAAGTTGAGGAGGGCTACTTAGCTTTTAATAGTCAAAAAAAACCTTAAAACCAGCAGCATTTTCTCACCAATTTTCTCTGCAATTGCAGACGTTACTGTGTCCTCATAGTAAAGTTATCTGCAAGCCAATACATGAAGTTACTGTGTCTTTGACATTTTTTAAGCCTTTTAAAAGCACAAACTTTAGCTCTAATGCAAGGGAAAATATCACAGCAAAGAACATGTTTTTAAGAGCATTTATTAGAGCTGTTAAAAAAACATAGCAACATTGAAATACTTTCTACACCATTTTAAGAAGGAGAAATCTTATTCAAAGGAGGAAAGAACTGAATGAAGTAAGAGGTAAAATACAGGAACAAAAAGAGGGAAGAAGAATGTGTATATGGATAGGATCTCTTAGGTTTATATCTAAAGAACTCGTAAAACTTGGTGAGGTGCTGCCTAAAGTTGATATCAAAACTTCCAATACGTTCAGAGAGCCAATAAGGTAAAAGTTTCACTTCACAACTTTATAGCAGTGAAAATGCTCCCTGTCAGCGTTTGCACAGCAGAAAATCTTTTCCATTCCAGACCTCTCAGAGGCTGTTTGCTCTATTTCTAGGTCTCTATAATATGTGAGTAGTTGTTTGTGCTTGATAAAAAATAGTCAAATTTTGAGACAGGTTAAATTTTATCCATTTTAAGATATACTGAGGCAGTTGTCAGAGATTCTGAAGGCTGTCCTGAAACACTTTATAAATGAAAGATGTCTTCATTTTCTCGGTGATCAAAATAATGGATAAGAAACCGTGTAGTACTGAGGAGGTGAAAAATAATAATATACAAAAGAATAAGCACAACGTAGGTTTCCTTGCTTAATCTTTCTCCAGATTCCTGCCCGTGTTTCTGCTTAGTGCTAGAATTTTGTCTGATATTTAGAGATATGTACTTACAGGATATTTTTTGCTGTGCTATCGAGGTTGTGAAATATAAATCCAACAGGAATGTTGTATGGCTAGAACTCATCTCCTAATTGATCTAATTGATATCTTCTGATTATTGCATTCAAAGTCTTCCACACAGAATGTCATGGAACACTTTAATATGGGACAACCTGGCTTTCTGAAATGTAAAATGTCTGGCAGCTTCAAATGAGCGCTAATAATTTGAAGATACGCAGTGCCAGTGTCTTATCCAAGCGAAAAGGGGATGGGTTGTCTTCATGAAAACAGTGCAAACTAAGGGTTTTAGTGATCTTTTGATGAAAAAAAAAAAAAAAAAACCACCAGAGGAAGCTTCTGGCCACTTACAACAGAATGTTAATAGCTTCATGTCACTTTAACTCTGACAGCTCTGAAGTGAAAGGCCACTAATCTCTGTTTGTAATGTGCACAACTGAAGAGAAAAAGTAAGTATTCTTACTTAAGCCATGGATAAGCATTAACAGTCTGAAAATGAAGGGAATGTTCTGTAACTTATTTTAGAGTCAGCAAATACCTCCCCCAAAAGCCTCAGAAGATGTATATTTTTCTTTCTTCTGCGATAGCACAGGTGATTTAAATGGAATGCTGGTTTCAAGACTGCTCGGTTCATAATTCGTCATCTTTACACAGAGAATGTTAGCCTGCCACGAATTTCAGGTACAAATTACAATGCACACTTACTAGAATAGCTTAGGAATTTTCTGAGCACAGGCTTGGGATATCTTTGTTTTACAAAATGTTTTGACTTTAAAACATTATATGGGAAACAATTGCAGAGAATGTTTTGACTCAAAGTCAGTAAAAACTGAAAAATTTGAAGTTGCCACAAAAATTGTGATTGCTTGCGATCTCTTTTTTTTTCCCAGATTTTCCTTTATAAACAGCTAAGATTTTGATTTTTCATCCAAACCTGTGTATGAATATTCTACACATAATAAATACTACCTAGGGTTTTCCTGTTCACACTTCATAAATATCCCTTAAGATTTCTCATAAAAATCTCAGATTTATGTACAGCAATAGATGAGATAGATAGTTTATCTAAGAGCACTGTGTACGAATGGCCAAACTCTGTGCTTTTCTCCAATAACATATCAGCAAGTGGATATCACTCAAAAAGAAGTGCATTGCTATTTTATTGACTTCATTCCTAGATCACTTCCAGGCGCAGTCTTAGAGGTATTTCAGTAGCTGCAATGCTGAGTGCATATTTAAATCAAGGAGATTTTAGACAATAATTTTAATAATAGTATTTTGAATAAATAATCAGGGAATCTTGAAACTTATTAAATCATTGTAGTCTTTCTTATCTGGATTTATTTTCTTAAACTTTTGTTCTTGCGGATCATGCCTAACCAGCTGCATTCTCATCTGCCTCTGAAAGTCGCCAATGATCATACGTACAAATATAGCTGCAGCAGGCACAGATCATTACATATTAGATCCTTTGTTCTTTGGATTCATATTTCTATTTCTTGATGTTAGCAGCTAATAAGTCTCATAATTATAGCCTTCACACAAAGTTTGGCATTTCTTTAACCTTAGATGGCTATATTATGTCTAAGTACATGCGTTTGAAGAGCCAGCAAATTCCATAAATAAATTCAGTAAGTGAATTTTTCTTGTCAGAAAGGCATATGATAATTTTCTTTTTCAGTGGCTGAGTAATAATTTTTAACTTCTGATACCGTAAAATTCCTGTCGGATGAAAACCAAAACTGAATTAAATTATGAAAAAATCACATTTTATGACATTTTTGGTTGTATAAAACTACATTACATACACATTACATAGATGAGAAACTTGTTTTTGTAAGCATGTTTTCCTGTTTGCATATAAAACAAAGGAGTCAGCTTTAGTGAAGTTCCACCTATTTTTTCTAATCAGTGTAATTTTGAGTTTCAGATGTAGTAGATCTCATTGTTCCATAACCACTTCACAGGTGAAAAAAAAAAAAAAACACCAACATTTTTCCTTGGTTTGTGGGTTTGGGTTTTTTTTTTTTACCTCCCATATATTTCTGAACTATTTAACTGCAAACACCGAATAACAGGATTTTTAAAAAAGTGTATTTATCTGAAGAAATAGCTATGCTTTCCAGAAGTAGATATATCATTTCAACAAATGTTTGCTCAGGGATTTAGTCAATAAGGTCTACCAATTCTGTGACTTTACTTTCTTCAAAACTGTGGCAAAACATATACTTTTCTATATATTCAATATCTTTTTCTATTAATTGAAATTATTCAAGTCAATTGCAACAAATTTAGAGCTCTGTGAAGATTTAAAGCAATTTTAATCTATTTATTTTTTAACTGAAATTATTGAGGTCTGTTTTAAAAATGTAACTTAAATAAAATACATTCTAATTAAAACTAAAGAGTTATTGTTTTAAAAATTTCTGTTTCTCTGGGTCAGACAAAAAGTATTGGGCAAACTGTTTCCCATTTTACATAGCTTCTGTTCGGATGGTGTTTTCTGTTTGTCTTTCACTGAATGTTACCGAAAGATGAACACAGTTGAAAATTTGCTCCAAAACGTTCACGTGCTGCTTGTGTTTCACTGGCCAGGACAAATGCTTGAAATGCATTAGTCATGTTTCTGTACTTTAGATGAGTGGAGAGATAGTGAGAAATATGTTTAAGTGTGATGCCCATGTTTGCATTTTGACACTTGGAGAGTACTATTTTCTATGGAAATTACATGTTTCTCTTATATTTTTTTTATTTATCTTCCTAGTTATGAGTGATTTGAAGTGTGCATAATCAGTCAGCAGGAATTCACTTAGTATAGTTTCTAAAAAAAATGGACATATTTTATAGTAGTATTGTTGTGTTGATGTGCTAAGGGCTGATAAATCAGATATGCTTAAATTCTTATGTCCAAATTTTATACACTGTAAGTGCTCTGTAAGCTTTCATGAAGAATGTACTAATATGCTGAATAGTAACTGCATTCACTTATGTTGATTTTATGACAATTAACCATGTATAGGGTTAAATTTCAGAAATAAGTTAAAATCTTTTGTTTGTTCAGATTTTACTTATTGTTCTTTTTTTCCTTTTAGTCCTACTTTGCTTCATTAGATACGGAAATATCTCCCTTGCCTGTGATGATTTCCATTAATATCTCGAAGGCAGCTATTAAATATCATTACAAGAAAAGATTACACAAGGATACCACATACAATAACAGTGAAGATAAAGACAATAGGCACATGCTCATTTGTTCCCTTGTTCTAAAGATGTAAATCAAATTTCAGGCTCTTTCGAGCACTCATTCCTCTGCTTATGCTTTCAAAACGCTCTAAAAAGAACAACATTCCTGGCCAAATAAATTCATCTATTAGGATTACTCAACAAAGAAAATACTGCTCCTATCAGACATTTTTTGAGCCCTGTGGCCCCCCCTGAAAGATAATAGTCAAGAGAAAAAGGAGACTAATACAGCTATATTTCTTTTTAAATGGGGAGGGGGTTGGATGAAGAAATACTTTTAATAAAGCTCTTTAAATATGCAGAGACACTTTGAATGTATTCACCGTTAAAAGCCAGTCTGTCGCACCATCTAAATATTTGGTCAGTCGCCTTTTAGAAAATTATCTAAACATATCTATGAGGATTTAAATATATGTAAAGGTCATTCTAATTCTCGACACTATGAAAGAAAACTATGAAATCACAAACTTTCTGTGCTGGAAATTTTTAAATCCTCACAGTATGAATCCTGTGAACCAGGATGAGTTGCATGTCTTTAAAAGAAGCTAACAGTTAGATATGGAAGTATTTATTCTTTTCCTGAGCTAAAGAACAGAACAAATGGTGGTAAGTTAATGGGATGTTGATGTGGGTTTATCCCAACTAATTTCAGATGTCTTACACAAGGATGTAACTTCTTTGGAGTCAGTGGAGAGAGATAGTCAACTCAAGAGCACCTTTACTTAGCTAAAATCAAAATCATCTCACAAAGGTATCTCACTTTCCCTATCAAATGTATAGGGAGACAGCATGTGTCATCAGAGGAAATACAGGGTTCAGAAGTCAATAAGGTTTGTGAACAATTTCAGGATCTCTGTTTGTGGACATAGGATGTATAACAGATGCACAGAAAATATATATGCAGATACTTGGTTTTCAGATGAAAAATAATGTTTCTGGTATATTTCCAGTTTCTGTTTCAATGGAAAATGCATTTTCTCCACAATGGATAATTTCCACAAAGAAATAGTATTTTTGGTAAAGCTACTAAAGAAGATGTTGTTAGTATCTGAGGTGGAACAAGTGACTGATACTTTTCAGTTTACCAAATTAGAAATACTCATTTTACAATGAATTCAGCTGCAACCTGGTCTCACTGGATATCAGGGAAGTTAGAGTTAGGCTAGTTCCCAAGTTTGATCTGGGTAGACTATCTCTCCCACAAGAAATTTGTTCTGTTTCTTCCAGCTATTGTCATTCAGTGTGAGAGTGCCTCACCCATCATACCACAGAGAGCACAGACTAATGCAGGAATCTGCCTCTCAGAAGGAAATGGTTACAAAAGGCATACAAATTATGTTTCTGAATTTATTTCTACATTTGTGTGTAAAAGCCTTGTGTGTTTGATCGGTCTAATTAGGCTCAAGAATGGGAGAATAAATAAATTAGTGACAACATAAGGTTTAAAAAGTCTCAGTCGAGCAGCAAAATAAGTTGCCTGGTTTTCTGAAGTGCTAAACACCCAACAGTTGCGACTGAACCAGTGTTTTTGCACTTGAAGAAACAAGTGTCCACATGCGATATATGGGCATGTGTCATATCTCCTTCAAAAGTCTATACCTGGCCAGAGATTACTGCTGCTCCAAGCAAAGTGGAGCTGACACCTATTCTCCCCAGTAATATCTTTGTCCCTGCAGCTCAGAAAGAAAAGAAAGACTCTTTTACCTTTTTACTGGAATAAGACCTTTTGTGTTCTCCCTGCAGACTAGGAATCATAACCAGGTCCATATACAACTGCAAAAGGTTATGAATTTCTTACTTAAAATGGCTTCTTTTCCCTATGAAAGCACAACAGGAATGACCATAATCTCTAGAAGAAACACTGGCTGGTAAAACCATTACTAAGCTGTGTTTGATCAGCCAGGTTTGATCATTTCTGCTTGTTTCAGTAGCTGTCAGTCCAGTACCTTTTGGGCAGCCTCATAATGATTTCAGAGCCAAAACGCTTTTCAGCCAGCTACACATGAAATCAGCCTCAGTGCTCTAATACATAAATAGTTAGCGCCTTTGAAGTAGGTTCAGCCATTCATTACTAGTTCAGAAATTACAAGACTACAATGTCAAAGGTGCCATTTGTACCTTTGGGGTCCTCAAATAGCCTTGGGTAGAATTACACCACCCACACTGAATGTCAGTATTACGGATAAGATACTTTCACTCAGAGTACAGAGGTGGAGTGAACAAAGCTTCAATGAGTCTTTATGCAACGTGTGTAGTTACAACAGAAAAGTCGCTTCATATAGATTTTCTTCTATTAGATTTCAAACTATAATTTAATAGGCAGAGGCATGCAGTCACTAATCAAGAATCACTTAAACAGCTGGATAAGGCTAACCTTTTTTGACACTTCTCCAGCTATCTCAGCTGTTTCATTTCAACTGAAAAAAAACCCTCAGGACACTATTTTTCAATTTTCTGTTTTGATTACAGAACCTAGTTTGTATCAATTAGTAATTTTAATAGCAAGGCATCACTTAATATGAAGTGATCTTTCACTGGGAGGGAAGGAAAGATGGGAAAGACATTTTTTATTGTGTCAGATGCAGCAGGTCTGCAGGGAACAGTCCTTGGTTCTTTCCTCCAAGAAAGCAAGACGTGGGATGAACAGTAAAATGTCTGGCACTTGCCCAGGTTTCTTACAGCACAAAATCTCAAGGTAGTTCAGACACTATGTTACCTCCAGTCCATTCTGAAGAAAGCCAGATTAGGGATTTAGCTAGAGGGAAATAAAACACACTACAAATAATTTCACTGCCTAACACCAGTCACCTGTGCAGTGTACTCCAGAGTAAAGGCAGCAGATCTACCATAGCAGCCATGCGGGTGGGAGAGGGCAGGGGAGGACAACAGCCAGAGCCACAGCTCACAGGAGGCTCGGCAGTGGGGACAGTGCACCTGAGACCACCGAGGAGCTGCAGCCCTTCCTGCACATCCTCTACCCTGCTTGCCCCAGCACAGCACCCTTGTAATTGACATTTTCAGGGCAGTAGGGGCTGTGCAGTGTTGGAGCGCAGACATTCAGCACACCATTTAGGCACCATATAAGGGGAATGCAGAAGCCTAAATGCATGTAAACTATGAATTTATCTTTACAGATACACATCTTTTTCGCAGGACTGAAGACTTGCTACAGAATATTTGTGCGCTGATTTGATCAATTTCAGCCAAAAGCATGATGTTCAGATCCTTTGCTAAACTCACTCATTTTAATGGCTTCAATTAAATATGCTACAGTTTACTTTCCACCTTACAGTTTTGTATTCAACCAGGATCAGTGATAGTTGGTTCCAGGCCCTCATCAACCTCAGCAGGTTTACACCTCTGTGGTGGGTTAGCCCTGGCTAATGGCCAAATGCCCACCCAGCCGCTCTCTCCCTGTCCCTCCCGCTCAACAGAGGAGGGGGAGAAAATAAAATTAAAAAGCTCATGGGCTGAGATAAAGTTTGGGAGATCACTTATTGGTTACCATAACTGGTAAAATAGACTCAACTGGGGGAAATTTAATTTAATTTATTCTGCATGGTGATAAATAAGGGCAAAAACTAAAAGAACACCTTCACCCCATTCCCACCTCTCTTCACAGGCTCACCTTCACTCCTTCATTCCCAACTCATCTATCTCCCCTCAACAAGTGGCACAGGGAGATGGGGAATAGGGCTTGGGGCCAGTCTGTAACAGCTCCTCACTGCCGCTGCTTCTCCCTCACACTTTTCCCCTGCTCCAGAGTGGTGTCTCCACATACTGCCAGGGACTATCTGCTCTGGTATCTGGAGCATTGCATTCCCCTCCTTCGTCACTGACTTTGCTGTTCCAAGCGTTGTTTCTCACCTATTTTTCTTCTCCACTTCTCTACCTGTCTGCCATTTTTGCCCATTCTTAAGTGCATTTTCTGAGAGACAGGGCATATATTTCTGTCATGCTCAGCTGTGTCCTGTGGTGGGGTCCTTTGGAGCCAGCTGGAGCTGTCTGTGTCCAGCATAGGACAGGCCTGAAGTCTTCCCGTAGATGCCACCCCTGCAGCCCCCTTGCTGCCAACACCTAGCCATGGCCACCCCATACAGCCTCCGATTTCCCAAGACACTCCTGTCACCAGCAGGCAGCACAATATGCAGGGTATGAACTCCTCTGCATTCCTCTGTACATCATGCCACTTCTCTGTTTAAGCTGTGTGAAAAGAAGTGGCAGGAGGAAAAGAGTAGAAACTGTGCAATGAAGCAAAGCGACACACCAAACAGTCCAACAGTGTTATCATTTTCCTTATTTTACCAGAATTCCTTTCACATTTTTACAGATAGACAACCTTTTGATTTTCACCATTGTCTCCTGACCATGTCTTTGGCTTAACTGTCAGTGACAAAACTGTGCTGCCACAAAAACGATTTTTATTTTCAGTTTATTTCACTACATACCTGTTTTGCAGTCTTGCACCCATCACCTTCTAATAGATGAAAGAAAACCTAACAGTTCCTTAGTCTTCTGAGAATCTTCAAGGAAAAAAACTCGACAAACATCACACTAATGTACCAAACGGTTACTTTTCAAATCCGTCAGCTTTTTATTTTGGCAGGAAACACACATACACACGCACGCGCATACACATACACACGTCCACATACCTTCTTTAATACACGCTATACAATTTTTCAAAGAATGCTTATATCACTTATCATCTTTCATGCACTTTGGTACCTTACACACATCACACATACAATGCGTTCGTTCAAAACACAAAACAACACTTCTAAGTCTCATAGTAATTTAGCATTCTGAATACATTTCCAGTAAATTATTCAGGATTTCAAGTAGATAAATATCACTTTAGCTCTCTCTCTTGGCTGCTCAGCACTGTCTTAACTCAGATATCTGGACATGTGCAGAAGCAGATCTTTCTGAGTTCTGGAAGCCTCAGGCACCTGTAGAGCTTGGCCATCCTCGCGATTAGTAGCCAAACTGCAGTGACCGTTAGCAATCCAGCACTGGACCTGAATGTCTACATTGCTTTTAAGCCAAGATACCAACATTTCTTTCTTAAAAATCTGATCTTGAATTCAGTCATGATCTTAAATAAAAGTTTATTCCATATGTGCTGTAAGATGGAACATTGTGATTAAGAATAGAAAAGAAAAAAAAGCTATCTTTTCAATGGCTGTCTTGCAGATGGCTAAAATGCAATCACACTGAGAAGGCCTAGCTGCAAAAAATATCTAGAACAATGACTTTTTGTCTGAGGTTAAAGCAAGCTAAAGAGTTTGATTTGATGCTACCAGAAATTGCTATTAAATCCTGCACAAAAGACAGGCAGAATCATCAGTACTTTGAAGGGAGTCTGTCAAGGAGAACCAAATTGCATGTCCTAACTGACACATGTGGTTGTGGTATGGCATGTTCCTTCCAGAAACTTCGTCTAGGAGAGAGTTAAGATTTCAATGAACCTATTAGTAATACTACTAATTACTACTAATAATTAGTAATAAATAGATAATATGTATTAAGATTGAGCTTGTCATAGACAAGCACATGCAGAGTTTCCAAGGACTCAATCAATTCCTACAAGGGAAAGCAATTCACCTGTGTTTGCTGCATCATCTTCAATGCATACACTGAAATTCTGTGCCCAAGTGTCCTGGTTTCAGCTAGGATAGAGTGACCTTTTTTCCCAGTAGCTGCGGAGTTTTGGATTCAGTACCAGAAGAATGTTGATAACACTGATATTTTCAGTTGTTGCTATGAAATCAAGGACTCTTTCCAGTATCCCATGTTCAGCTAACGCACAGGTGTGCAGGAGCTGGGAGGGAGCACAGCCCGGTAACTAGCCCAAGCTGGCCAGTGGAAATATTCCATACCATGGACATTGTGCTCAGTTTATAAAAGGTGATTGGCCAGGGGGCAGGTTTCTTTCTCATGTCCTTGAGTTCACACCTTCTGTTGGCTGGGAGTTTGAACTTTTCTGGGAGTTCAGTCTTTTTCAGGAGTTTTGCAAAATTTGTGAATTTTATGATTTTCTGGGTTCCGCGATTGCTGCTCAGGTACTGGCTGAAAATTGGTCAATGGGCAATGAGAGAAATGGTATTTTGTATAGTTTGTTTTGCACATTCATTATCATCATTATTATCATCATTACTATTATCATTAGTAGTATTAGCAGTAGTATTAGTATTTACTTTGTTGTCTTATTAAACTGTCTTTACCCTAACCGAGTTTCTCCTTTTGTCCATTTATCCTCCCCGTCCCACTAGGTTGGAAGGGCAGGGGTGAGAGAGCGGCTGTCTAGTGTGTAGGTGCCAGCTTCTGGGTTAAACAACAACACTAAGTTATACAATATCAACCCTGTAGTTAAAAAAATAGTTGTATTAAGCCGAAGTTTTGTTTTCAGATGCATTGACTTGAACCAAGAATAAATATATTGTACTCGTCAAAGTTATTCAGATCTGTGCCAGTGTACAGGAGGAACAAACTGTGGCTTGTAATTTAATGTTCAGAGCTTGCTCACGTGCTTCTGCCTGCTATCACAGTGTACAGAATGTAAAACCAGAGCATTTCATAGAATACAATCCACTTTTGTTCACATGTAAAGCAGAATTCTTTGTTGTTACACAGGTGGGCAAATGGTCACTCTAAACATCATAAATATTCATTCAAACAGCTAGAATACATTCAGGAGTTGAAATGAAACCCTTCTATTATCATGAAAAACTTGGATTTTTTTACACTAGTCTGTAACTAATACTTCAGGGAATATTGAGAAATAAAAGAAAGCAGGCATTTTCTCGGGCATAAGCATACACTGCAGACCATCACTGAAAAATTAACTTCTGATTCTGTTTTATTATGTATGTCGCTCAGGAAGTTTTTTGTTTATTCTCATCAGCCTGCTGTCCCCTGTTACTATAATTTACAAGCGCATAGGCAATCTAATATATCCTTGTTTGAAACACTTCACAGTCTATTGGCAATTTTCAGCAGTAGCACTGTGTGGTTTTGCTCTTGCATAATTGTCTTTAGTGAGTATTTCTAGGGAAGAAAGATTTTCAAATTCACATGAAAGGAGAGACTGATTAGAGTATTCTATTTATGATGATAGCACTAAACTCCTCTGTTTCCCTTCGGATTCTCAGTACAGGTGGTCCTTTGTTAGCACAGCCATTTCCAAATGTTTTAACTCTTTCAGAGAGGTAACACAAATGTGTCTAGAACCAGATTTTGCTGCTGTGATTTCAGTGTGCTGAAACTTCTTTTCAGCATTAAACACGTTTATTTGTGTGTAAATACGTAAGGCAGTAAGGAAAAAGTAATCTGCAAGCACAACCGTCAAAAAAGAGCAGAAACAGAAGGGACTGAAAAAGTGAGTCAAGATAGAGGAACTTTACACATTTAATAGTAATTGTCATATTAGTACACTTTACTTTCCCAGATGTCACCTTTTATCTAGAATTATGCACAATGAGATGATAAAAATACTAATTTGGGTGAGTCTTAATGCAAACAAATGAAACCAAGAATTTTTAATTGTAAAAGCTAAGGAGACTGATTCAATGACATGTTACCAACGAAAATTTGATACCAGAAACATATAGCAAAAATCTAATTTTAGGATGTAAATCTTCATTATGCATAGCGTAACAGTGACATTCCACCAAAGCTAAACTAACATATTCTTAGCAGACCTGGACCTACAGGAAGCAAAGTGGTGTTTTTTTCAACATTTTTCCTAAGTCTTATCACCCTGCTAGATGCACAAGAATGGAACGGCATACCACCTTAGTCCAGTGTCTTGTCCCCAAGACAAGGAGCCAATACTGAGGAGAGAATATAAAACACAAAACATGTAAAAAAAGAGTTATGTGACTTTGTGAAACTATGAACACATCCAAAACAAATCTAGCAGCTTTTTCCTATGGCAAGAAATGTTGTAAATAATCCAGTGAAGCAAAAATGTTTTAAAATACAGGTAGTTCTTTTATAAATTGATAGTGTTCAAAAACAACTATAAGGCATAAATTCATGTAACAACTACGTCATTTGCATGTAAAACAAGCTATTGTTAATCTCATTAATGTCAATTCCAAGGCAGTACGTCTCCCTAACAACTGCGAGTTGTTTCAAACATTATTTTACAAAATCAAACAGTAACAAAAATTAATAGATATTTTGTCTTGAGCAAGGTCTAGATTCTAATTGTCTCATCCAGCTAATAACTGGATGCCTATTTCTGTGACTTTGTTTAAGAAGTGTTTCTTTTTTCAGAGTAGGAAAACTGTTATCTTTTATGTTCCCTTCTTCTGCAGCAAATGTCTTTTCAAACATTTGGGCTTCTTATTTTCTTCTTCTACTGACACATTTGCCATTTTAGGATAAGCACTACTCTAAGCATATCCCCAGCTAGTAAAACCCAAAGCGGAGAGATGAAAATCAAAGATTTCTTCATACACAGTCCTGCCTCTGCTGCCTCTGCTGCCAGCCCCAAGAGCTTCTCCCTCTTTGGTGGCCCCATCCAGGGCTTCTCAAGGGCATTGCAGAGGTTGTGCAGGCTGGTGCATGTGTCCTCAGAGATGGGACCAGACCCCACAAATCCCTTCTGATCCCTGTTTCCACATACAGATGCCATTTTTGTCATTTTTCTCCCACCTCTCCAAGTTTTCTCATAGAAGCTCCTCTACCGGAAAGATGCTTCGTTTACACTGATTCAGTGCACATGGCCAGGTCAAAAAGTCTCCAGGACTGTTAGAGACACCAAGGACTTTTGAGTGTAGGAAGGAGCTGGGAGGACAAATTGTTGCACTTTACCGAAGCTGAAAGGTGGGAGTTTGAAATCTGGAGGATTGGGACTGTCTGGAGACTGTGACAATGTGCACCTGTGGAGAGAAGGACCTAACCTAAGATGAAAAAAAATTTCTCAAAAAAAGACTGAGAATTGTTATGCTATAGTGACAAGTTTCTTAAGATGCTCTGTTCTACGCTGCTTGTAGGAAGACCTATTGCCTCCAGCATGTTCTAATAGAGTTTTTCTGTACCCTGCTGGCTTCCTTATTCTATATACAGTTTTATATATATAGTTCTTTCTTATATAGTTATTCTTCCCTGCATAATTATTTGAAATCTTTCTGAACACATAAGATGGAGGAAAAAACAGTCTGATAATTTATTTTACTCATGTTCCTTACCACACTGATGTCAGGTCAAAGGTCCCTGAGAAACCACAATTCTTCTCTTTTTACTTGGTCTTAAGATGTTCCCCCCTTCCCACTTCCATGCATGTGTAGTGGCCACAGCATGCTCAAGGTCAGAAGAAAAGCATAATTAAAATCTCTGCTTTCAACACCAGGTTAGATACTTTTCAGCAAAAAAATAGTGATTTTTCAGTCTACACTTTGTTATAAAATTACAGTTTATTGGAACATATCACACAAAACTTGCTTCACTGAAGAGTTTTTCATGCTTATGGTGGATGTGACAGAACAGGACTGAGCTTAAGCCTCTCTTTTCCCCTTTGTATTTACTATTTTTAAGAATCTCAATCTTAGATAATTAATTTGTAGTGTCTTTCTCTTAATATGCAGATAATACTAGCATCTACCTCAATGCTGATGACTTTACCCTATGGTAGGACATGCCAGAGGTAGCTGCTTTGATGCTGGAGCTCACTGTCTGAGCCCTGTCCCATGCTCTGTGGTTCTTATTCTTCTGTGGAAGAGGACTGTAACAGTGCAGCTGACTGCATTTTTGTCTGTCTTCATCTGAATGATTTTGAAACCTAGCAACTATTATTATCATCTTCCTGCATTATTTCAGTATAAACAATATTTTTTAAAGTGAAGAAGGATTTCAGAGCTTTAAATATTTGTCACAAGAGGTATAACTGCAGTAATAAGCATCATCCGCTGAAAATCAGAATTTTTTAAGTATCAGAACACAAAGAAAGACTTCAAGCTTGGCTACTTTTCTTTAAAAATCATCAGAAGGCCTGTGTAGCCTCATATTTAATGTGAGACTAGCCATTATTCAGGCAAACTGCAAAGGAACTGAGATTTGTTTTCACTTATAATACCTTAGAAACAAACCTAATCACACACAGTAATAAATATGCTAAGGTAACAGGAAATTATATTTGATTTAAGGTTTTTGATATCTTACTAAACCTGTACATTTAAAAATATATTGGCATGGTAAAACAGAAGTTGAGAATTGCTAATTGCAAGAAATAATATTTTATGCCTGCGTGCACATGTGTGATGATTGTTAAAAGAGATCTCACGTATCCCTTGGTTTCGTAAGATATTGTTTTAGTTTGAGTTAAATGCAGTATCTAATTGCCAATTGCAATGCATTATGTTTATATAATATGATACTTATTTTTTCCACTTGAGTAGATAAAGTGGGTATCTATTTATATTATCATGATGTTTGAGTCAGTAGAGGCTGATTAGTTACATCAAATGCCAGCAAAAGCAACTGCAGTCTCCTGAATAAGAATTGGCAGCTTTCGTAGCATGTGAATGCAAGTAGACAAAGAAAAGAAATGTGTTCTTCTACACTGAAGTCCTGATGTTATTCTTATGTGGTCTGTTCACACGAATAAAATTGTAAAATGTGAAATTTTTCCAAGTATGTCTTTTTTTACTTTCCCAGATAACTAATGTTCTTGGCATTGCTTAGCAATAAATAGACATAGAGATACAGCCCTTAAATCAACAGTGTATGTTCTTTCCTTTTAGCAAGGTACCGACAGAGTGCATCCCTGTTACCACGTTTGATAGAGTTCATTTGGGTGAAGAGGCTCTGCTTTGGATGAGCTGTGTTTTCCACTAATGAGCATTTTCTATATATTGCTTCTTATGAAGAACTGACAGCCTTGTAATAATCTGTTTTGACAGTATTTTCCTAGAAATATTGTGTTAAATATTTTTAGACGTGAGGGATCATGGACATATGGCTATAGTGGTGTGTGCCTTGTCTAATTATACGCATTATACAATTTGCCATTGTTGGAGACTGTTGTACCATCTTTCATTCATTTAATAATGCTTTTGCAAATTGGCAGATAGCATTTGGGCTAAAATACACACAGGGTTTTTGCAGGAATAAAACATGCTCTGCCTTTTCTCTAGTGTAGAGCAATTTGTCAAGTAATTAGCCAACCTAATTAAATTTTTGTAGCACTAATCAAACGAATATGCTAAAATTTTCTTTGCACAGCCAGTTTGCTGTCTGCTTGCATTTAACTTGATGGTTTGAAAGAGGCCCTACTATGTCTGCCACTCCACTTAATCACCTCATTTGCATTTTATATTGGTAAATCAAATTAAGCACCAGTGGCTTTTAGTATGATTGACTATGGTCAGGGCTGTTCAGATGGGACTTTTTCACAGAAAATTAGGCACATTTTAATATGAGTGAGTCTGTGCTTTCAGCATTCAGTAAACTACATTCACTCAGCTAATTAAAAGTGCTTGTTGCTTTTTGCCGATGTATGATAGATTTATCCAGCTGGTGTGTCCATTTTCTTTTGCATAATTTCTTGATGGAAGTTTTTATCTTTATACATAATAAGATTGTCTAAACAACACTTCAAACCAATTTGCAAGAACTATATAAATAAAATTTTGCAGCAGCTATTTACTTTGAAAGAAATACACTTGCAGTTCAGCAAACTGATTAGGTTATATATCTTTGCTTTTACATCCGTCTACAATATAAAGCTTGATGCTTTGCAATTTTCAGATTTTGTCCTCACTGAGCCAGAATACATCAGTTTCCCAAAACCATGGGATAAAGCTGCTGAAGAGTATGCCTAACCATTCTGGCATGGTATAGAGTTTGATCCTTCTGTAAATCAAGTCACAGTTCTGACCCAAACCCTTACCAATTAAATTGCTTATAGAATAAAGTTATTTATGTGCACAGGTGTTCCTTCATTGTCTGTTATTTTGAAGGATACTTTACCATAGATAAAGCATTGCCAGGAATGAGAACGGAAAATTCTTCTTTTTTCAAGAGGCGATAAGAACACGAGTATCAAAATTCATTGCCTGACTAGTTGAAGTTCAATTATGTGCTATTGATACCTAGACATTAGTTTCACTAACATATTTCCAAAAAAAATCTAGCTTTCATCAAATTTTTGGAAGAGACTAACCAAGAGTAAGCTGGTCATCGGGCAACAAAAAACAAGATCAAGAATTTGATGATGTAACCTCTTTTTTCCTGAAAGAATAGTGTTCACAAAATGTCATTTAATCCTTCTCATATACATATACTTACATGTATATGTATGCATATTTCTTTTACAGAAGAGCTGATACCACAAAATAGCCTCTGTTACTGGCTGAGAGCCAGCATGAGACAAAGTAAGTGACAAGCAGGTTATTTTTGACCTAGCCAGCAAAATACATTGAGCTTTGGCACATCTGTACCTTCCAACAATTATTTGGCTACAAATATCTGTCTCAGGTCAAGAAGTTTATGCTTCCCCCCTTGCTGGCGTGGTGGCGAGCCCTTGGCCAGCCCTCTTATGGATGGTGGAAGGACGAAGGTTGCATCTTTCCTTAGACATTCGTTAGACACGAGCAGCTGCTCATGACAGTTGTCCACTTAGAAGAAGGTGAGGCAGGAATAAAAGAGATTCAACCGTGGAAAACCTAACAAATTTGTCAGAGAGGAGCTAATTTAACAAAACATTTCACATATAACATGAGGCACTATACATGGATCCAAAGCAAAATTTTCCCCTAAAAGCTGAAGGACTTTTCTCTGAGGTGGCTGCAGAGCACTCAGATATTTGTTTCTGTCAATGAAGCTGTGATAGAAGTGGTTTAAGAGGGAGAAAGAGGGCAATCTTAAACTGTCATAGCTATTTGTTAAGGAAGTGTGCATCTAAATCTTCAGTCATGCAATTAATGTAATTGATTGAAACTAAAGTCTTATATAAAGAGGACTGAATTTCTTGCATAAAACTGTTTTGGATAGGAGGGAATGAAGGAAATTGTCAAAATATATGATAGAAAATAAAAGATAGACATAGTAAAGAATTATGTAAATATAGAAAAAACACTGTTTGTGAGTGTTCAACTAAAGACAATACAGTGATGCGGCTAACTGCAATGCCTAGGTACTGACCTGATTGTTCTAAGAGTCAGGCTTGAAGTTTGCATCCATCCCCATTACAGTTTGCACAGAGCGGTTCATTGAACTTATGGAGTGTTTTCAGGAGGTTTCTCTACAAATGTTCTTCTGCAGATCTCAGAATGCTAGAAATTAAGGACCAGATCATACTCTTTTCCCTGATGGTGGGAAGTGTCCTTGAACATGGAAGTAGTGACTAAGCCGTAAAAAATAATGGCGAAAAAGGCTGGCTCAACTGTGTTCATACAGATCTCGGAAGAGAGGCTCGAGCTGAGCCCTTGACCCACAATGTACAAATGTAACAGATGTCTAAGTACTATAATGCAGCTTTAATTAAACATAGGCCAAAACCTCCTTGCTCTGAGCTCATGGGGATTATCATGGTAAGAGCTTGGCCTTGCTCTGGCCGAGCTCCCTGCACTCCAGAAGAAAGGCAGTACTGCTTTGTGTGTTTTGGTGCTGGGCTGGAATAAAGCAGGCTACATTACATCCTGCAGGTACAGTTTGTTTACCTGAGAACAAGAGGTGCACTCCCTTTTCTGTGCCTTACAATACCTTAACTGGTTTAAAAAGCTAGCCTCTTTTGTAAGCGTCTTTGAGATGTCATGTTTCTAATAATTTGATGGTGTAATATATTTCTGAGGGGCACTCCGATTTATACCCATATTTTCTATTCTGGTGTATATTTTATATCCTGATTTATATGTGTAAACATTCTCATCTGAAAAATCCTCAGAGGCATGCAGTCATCTTACTCAGTACCCAGAGAAGAGCGCAAATAAGCAGAATCAAGCTATTAAATTTTCTTGATTTGATATTCCAACTCTCTGGCCTTTTAATTTTATTTTAATGAATTTAAATTCAACTAAATGTCATGTTCAGAATCTTAATACTCTAATCACACTCAGAAATTTATTCTGAATATCTAGTGTTACTGAACAGCATGTTGATGTAAATTTAATGTTAAACGGAACAAATTATTGTCAGTTCAAGACTACGGATTATCTCTGAATAAAAAAAAAAAAGAACAACCAACAAAACAAACAGCAACACATATATTCTTTCCTGCTTTCAAATTCCAAACCAACATATCTGTCATTCATTTCCAAGTCCCCCACACTTCTAAAAAAATATTGCTTGATATACCTTTTTTTTATCAGCCACTGTTATGACTGCAAAGAAATTGCAAAGGACTTGTGGCACCATACGGGTTATTTTTGCTAATCCAAGAAGGAAACATTGACATATTATATTGTACCAGATAACTTGTACACTCCCATTCTGTGAATCCTATCTGCACTAGTGTGAAAACTTACCTATAAGCCGCTTTTATTTTGTGCTATTTTTTAGAGTTTAGAAGCTGATTCAGCAATCTTTATGCGTAAAAACTGCTGGTGCTTAAATCCCGATTCTTGTGCACCAAATTTACTATAAGCACAGAAACGAGCTACAAATATATTCTGCATAATAATATGACATTTATTGCAATTCTCTGCTACTAAACTCATAAATACATGTTAGACTTAAGAAGACAGATTTCCATTTCTTAGCATAATTTGGGGCAAATAAGGATCTCTATGAATTTGGTCTCACATTTTCTGCCTTTTATACGAGACAGAACAGTCTAAGTGCTGGTATTAATTTTCAGTTATTCAGTTACTCCTTTAATATGAATTGTGAACTCTTCAGGAACTTTAAAATGTCCAGCCCTGTTGACTTCAGCAGAAGCTTTTTCTGCATCAGATTAGAAGATCATGCTTTCAGTGAGAGTCAGCTGGTAACAGGAAGTTTGCTTTGTGTTCCCTGCTGTCCGCATGAAACCAATCCTCTAATCCTGTTTTCGGTACTGATTTCTATCCATCCTCCCAGCTGAGTATATGTCTGTTTGTTTTGGAGGGTCTTTTGAGTTTATGTCTGAGGGGAAGGAGTGTTCTGCCTCTTTTACCCCATAATCTGTTTCTGACTTTTGTCTGTTTGGAGCCTGAGTTGAGTGCTTTTCTAGCTGTTCAGTGAATTAGTATCTCACAATTAGTAATGACAACAAAGTTTCTATTAGTAGAATATTACAGGTCACAGTTCTGAAAAGTCTGAATGGCTTTCCCTACATGGTATAGCAAATATATTTAACATTAGCTGTGTTATCCCCCATGCCTGAAAGTCCACAACTATGGTAGTAAAAGACAAACCAATTGCTAACTGAAGCGGTTGTGTGTGCCTGCATTTTTTGATGACTGGTGGAAAGAACTTTCAGAAATGTAACCTGTCCTTTTCATTAAAAAAATGCACACTTATTAACAATAGATAGATTCTTCATCAGAGTCAAATTCATCCTCCTTGTAAAAGTAATACATTCTTAAAAATTTTCTCCTATATCTTTGTGTCTGCCATTCAGAAAAAATATGCCTTCCTACTGATATTGAGATAAAATAAATTATATTTATTTTTAATACAGATTTTATGCTGCAATCTGAACTGAGGTTTACATTTGCAGTCAAATATGTAAAGCATAATTGCTGCCAGTGTTACATGGAACTAAATTGCAGTTAGAAGCAAACACACCTTTGTAGAAGTGAATTTCTGAAAACATCCCCCTTAAAGCAGCAACTTGTATTGCGTAGCATCCTGAGCTATGCTTAACACTTCATGAGAACAAAAAGAGGAGGAATTTGTGCAAAGCAACACAAAGTGACTTACATATGCCAAATGGCACAGTCTAAAATGCGTGTGTGCTACAGGCACATTGCAGTAGACTCTAAGCAGCATCAGCTGACCATGCATAAATAGGAACCACAGTAAGCAGCTGCTGTCAGACCTAAATAATAGCATTTTGAGCAGTTTATTTAACTAAACTAATTCTAACAGAGACAACAGGTTTCTTCCTATTGTTACAGGCTGCAGTGAAGCAGAACGTCAAGCATGTCTCTCAGTAGTGGGCTTGTTTGGTCTCTTTGTGTGGTATTTATAGCATGGTCTGGTTAATGTCAGTCTTCACTTTATTGGTATTCTCTTAAATCCTGAAATTTTACCCAGACTTTTACTAATAAACCAAATCTTCTCATAGAAGCGATGTATATTTTCCAGCAAGTCCCATGAAAACTTCCAAAACCTTTCTAACTGTGTGTGGCTGTATTTCATTTCAACTCCTTTTGCATACTGCAGTCTTTTTATTTTTTATTCTTAGTTTTTCTTCCAGGGGGAAATTAACCTTTTAGATACACATTTTTAAACACATTTTTGTTTCTTAACTTTATTTTTTATGACAGCCTCTCATATATATGGAAAAACATAGATTTTTTTGTATCAGATACAGACAGTAATGTAAGGATCAGCCAGCACATTCCCATAAGCTGAAACAGCAACCATCAACTTGGTAGCACAGCTTCACTGATAAAGATTTTCTCCATTTTTAACATTCTGATTCCTGGAGAGAAATTAATTTACCCCAAAATACAAGGTCACTGAGGCACAGCCCAGTTTGATTTGGCAGAATCAGCTGTAAAAGTCACAGTCAGTTCCTGAGTTGATCATAAAAACCGTTTTCAGCAAACTTTGTTCCTTGCTTCTGCCAGTAATTTGTCAGTAAACAGTCCTTCTCTTTCCTTGCATACTGGAACAGTTTTCTTATGGTCATTGCACCAGTAACTGCAGTTACTAAATTGGAGGAATGCCCAAATTTTTGCTCTTCTTTGTGCAAGAAAAATAGCACGGAACCTATCTGGACCATCACAAAAAGGCTTCCGAGTGACAATACTTAGAAAAATTGTCATTTCTAAATACAATCTTGATATACCGTGCACACAAATAATGTTTTATAAGAGAACTTAACATCAAAATGGTGCTAACATGAAATGAAATTGGAAAGCTGGGGCAAAAGAAATAACCCAAAGAAATCTTGAAAATTATTAAAATGTAAATTTAAATAGCATTTTCCGACAGAAAATTCCCTCCTTCCCCAAAAAAATATTCCAAGATGTTAAACAGATCAACATTTCACAGCAAGAGCAAGTCTGCTCTTTGCTGTGCTTCAGAAATGCCCAGAGTGCACGGTGAAACACGCGTAAGAGCTGCACGCAGTGTGGACTCAGCTTGGTATTGCCCGTGTAGCAGTGATCTCTATTCCTTTACTATTAACTGTGAAGCTTGCAGAAAATGCTAGTGAGGGAGATGGTCAGCTTTTGGCTCCGAACTGTGCACAGCTCTTAAACAATCCGCGTGCTCTTCTGCATGTACATCCCAGCCAGGATGGACTGGCACAGGAAAGCCTGGGTGAACTGAAACCTCCTGGCAGGAGGACGGCAGTCACAGAGACGTTCTGTACCAGTCACTGCCCCATTACAGGGGATTCAGCAGCCCAGCCGAGGACTGTCTATAGCGTAGTGACAGAACAAGAGGATGTTACTTGATGTTTAAGAACTACTCTGGGATTTCATTTGTTTCTCAGCGCACTAGGGTGTGACAGCTTCTGGCTCTGGAGCATGAAAAAATATTGGTATGTAACCCCATGGACCATGAGGATTCGTTACCCTTCATCATGGCCTTGATTGTTCTTGGTGAATATCATTGTCTCTGTATTAAACTCCTATGTGAAGTCAGTAGGATTTTTGTGGGTTTAAAAAAAACATAGTTAAAAAATTCAAAAATTGATAGCATTGTTCTCTCTCTTCCTCTTCTCTTAGCTGTTCTAAGGAAAAATTTCCTGTATCTAACAACAGATTATTATCTTATTCAATTATCAGATTCAGACTTCTTGAAAAAATCTTCCATTCTAAAGTGTTTTATATATCATTCCTTTTGAAGGTGTAAAATATTATAAATCTCCCAGTATTTCCTTGTACGCTACAGTCTGATATAACAAAGATTGACGATTCTTTTGCTTGTAAATCAGTGAGAGCTGTTCTGACCAAAAAAAAACCATTTTCAATGAAAATTTTATTTATTAAACCATAGTGATTCTACCTCTTCTTCTTTTCAAAACCACAGCTGAGAGCTGAGCACCTGGGACAACTGTAAACTGTATGCGAATTTTCACATTTCCTTTCACATGTTTAACATATCTATCTGTAGATATACAGTCTATATTCACATGTGCGTTCAGCTTTGTTATTGATATATTCCGATTTCATTTGAAGTTCCTATTTGCTAAATGAATTTTTTTTAAGTAATTCCTGTAATTCTTTACAGATTCTACCCCTGCAGAGGGAAATAGAAGGCAGAAACTGGCCTTTCTTCCTTAGCTCTGGCTGTGCACAAGTGCATGTGGCTGTGTGTGCAGCTGCTCGCTGGGGGTCCCAGGAGGCAGCTGCTTTCCCCTTCTGCAAAGTGTCGCGACTGAGCGCAGCGCCGTGGGTCGGCTCCCGACGCTCCAGCCAGTGATGGAGTACCCAGCCCAAGGAGACACAGCACCTGGCATCAAACCAAAACCAAATTGTAGCATTTCAGCAGCCTCGCCTGAAGCTAAACGCCTGATTCCCACTAATTCAGGGGAGTTTTGGCAAAGTGACCATTGACCTACTTCTCTGTTTAAAAGTTCTGCATGTATGTATGATGAATGCTCCTCAACTCTAATATGCTTTAATATTAATAATGAGCACTCTAATTATAGAATATTTGTCAGAAACAGGCTTCTTGTTTTCATTTATCTGAGGAAAGGCAGAGGCCAACGAACGTGGAGGTAATGAAATAAGACTCATTTACTGGGTAGGTCTTCTCTGTCTAGAGAGGACCAGATGTATTTGTGATGATGCAGCCCCAGGCACAGGGACAAGCCTGCAGCTCAGCCTCCTCTCAACCCATCCAGGTGTGGCAACAGGCAGGTAATGGATGTGTAAGGTCACGCAGTACACGGGATGGCAAAACGGCAAGCTGCACACACGCGAAAAGCTCTGCTATGGAAAACGTTAGTTGGATTAATGCTACTGTCTGCAATAGCATTATTACTGTCTGCAGCAATGCCTTTTTTCTGGCCCGCTGATGAAGTCGGCTTAATTAGTGAATCAGAACACCGTGCTGACAGATCCTGCTCCTGCATCATCTGTTTTGCATATCACGTGCATTTGGAGCCAGCTAACACAGCTGTATGCAATGCAGACATAGCTTGAAAGGTTAGGATTGACTCTAGTGGCAACAGAATGATACCTTCAGCTTTTAATAACTCCTTCTGGCTTTGTTTAAGAGAAGTAAAGCATATGCTCCGAATTCTCTGACTAAGTAATCTCAGCTAAAACCTAACCAAGGATGGAAGAGTTTGCAGGAGATTTTCTGGCTTTCACGTAAATCAAGAGCTGAGGTGAGCACAGACCCTGGCAGAGGATTTGAACAATCTGATAACTTGTGCAACATAAACTGTCCTCCTCTCTCTAAGAGTGACCTCCTGCAAGTTAAATTAAATCAGAATGAAATCTCAGGATACCAAATCCAGTTAACTAACTTCCTCCAAAGAAGACACAAGGTAAATATCCAGAGGCTAATATTTCAAGGTGAGCCGTAAAAATGTACCTATAAAATGCACTGAAGAGATACATGAGCTAGATCCAAGAACCTTACACGTACAAGTACAAGCTGTCTCCCACCCAAGCCAGGAGCTCCAGGCATAAAAATTTAGTGCTACTCTGACATTAGAAAAGGTCAGGAAGCAGCATGCCCCACAGCCATGGTGCCACCTCCAAGGCAATGTTTCCTGACAATCAACAGAGTATGGTAACTCAGGCAGCTGTCCCTGCTGCTGAAGCAGTCCCTCTCAAGTGTCCAGATCTGATGCTGGTACCTTGGGAGCTACCAATCCATGCTCATTCCACAGCAAACACAGGCACTAAATGTTTTGTATTTTCATCAAGAAGATTACAGCCCTAAGAAAATAGTAATTAAAGGTATAACTGTTTTCTCAGGCTGCCTGCCTAATCAGGAAAAGTAAAATGTTTTCCGTTCAGTCCAAATTGGTGTTAAATGGAAGAAAGAACCAAACCAAAACAAACAAAAAAGAGGCCTGGATTAAACAGACTGCTTTTTTACTTCAAAATGAAGTGTTCTGTTTTTAAGTTTATGGATTACCTTTTTTCACTAATGTAGGCAGTTTTGCATTGAAAATGCCTGTTTGAAAAAAAAATTGTTTTTTGAATTACTTCTCATTGTGTGTTGTCTGAACGTTTTGCCTTTATTTCCTCTCTTTCACTAGAATTGTTTGCAAGTATGATCCAAATTTCAGAAGTTTCTATAACTTGACTACCCTGTCAAAACTGTGTACAATGAAAAATAGGAACTATTAAAAATTATAACAAGAAAATCCTACCAGAATTTGTAAGGTGCTTTTAAGTTTTAATAGAAGATACAATAATTTAAGCAGATATTTCTTTTCATTAAGTATTCTTTAATAGCATTTTTTCCTATTAGCAAGTCATCTTGTATGTATTTTTTACTGATACGACTGTATGAGAGCTTTGATTATTATAGTAGCAGTCACATTAGGAGCTCTAGTTTGTGTCTGCTGAGAAAAGTGTATGTTGCTCTGCTAGCACTTCTGAGAACGATCATGATCCTCTCCTGCTTATGAAAATCTCTTAAAAATCACTAATTATTTGGCTTGGTTTTGTATTCTAATTCTTTGCTTTGACATTTTTTAAGAATTTTTTGCATTTACCTTCTTATTTCTGAGCCTCTAACTGACACTATTCTTAATTTTCTTATTTTTCTTCCCTGTAGTAAGCAACAGAGACAACAGACTAGAGCCCTATGCTCTGTACTAATTGTGGCACCTTTTAAAAGAATACTGGTTACTTTATGACTGGAAATAAGACTAGCGGTTGGAAACACTGGAAACGCAACCCTAGAACTGCCCTCTGCTTGCAGTGATGAGCTTATTACTTTGGTGAATTTTCGCAGCAATATCAGTGAGGTCTGAGGAATGACTTGTCATCTGTCTCTCAACTGCAGTTTTAACATAGCAGCAAAGAATAAGCTGCCTGGTTAAAAGAAGCTGAAGAAGCTGAGTCTATTTAGGTTTTCTTATGTTTGCCACTGTTGCAGTCCTGAAGAACTTAGAACTTCTGCTCAGGCCACAAAGACTGAATCAAGGAAAAGCAAAAAAGGAAAAGCTATTCTATTTCTGTCTATTTAGTACTATTTTGTTTTGTTTTGTTTACTCTACCCTCTGCCTTCTGAGTCCCACTTCCAGTGCACAAACTTTTACCTAAAACTGTGGAGACTAAGAAGTTCTCCAGTCTGTGGTTTGAGCAGAAATGTGTGGTTCCTAATATAAGGAGATAATGATAAAACTCAAAGAGCTTGTTATACAGCTTGTATTTGGATTTTAGATATTATGATGTTTGTATGATTTATGTTTAAAAAATAAACACAGACAAGTGCACAAAATGTTATTCAGGCTGATTCTGAAATAGCAAGTCATATTAACTACCTAAGCACTTATGAAAATACCTGAAATCAGAGTTATTTGTACTGCATCTTCGCTGTTTTTATCTGAGCAATAAGAGTCTTAGGTGATAGTGGTATATCCATACCAGCTGCTTGTAGGGTTGTGTTTGGGAAAGACTACACTGGACCAATATGTACACTATATGTGGAGCTGTATTTCACTTAACTTCGTTGAAGTATCAACAATCTAATGATTACAGTGTAAAATTAGAAAAGAAGAAATGAGACTCTGAAACTATTTACATGTTTAACTACTTGCAGTCGTCAGTCTGGCTGTTTAAATAAGGAACTTTATTTAAGACATGGCCAGACAGCATCCCATTTCTTCCCACAGAGTCAGGACTGTTCTTATTGCTGCTATTATTAATTACATTTATATAGAATTATATAAGAAGTATTATGTTATCATTAATAATAATGACTTTCCATCCTCTTCCTCTCTTCACATTTCATTTGTTTCCTACCCTCTTCTCAATTTCTTTCCTTTTTACCTCTTCCCTGAGCTCACTTTCTTCTCCTCTTCACTTTGCTCTTGGCATCAGTAGCTGTAGAGAGCAGAGGAGATGAGGCACGCACCAGCCTGGGCTGTGGAAATCTGCCCATGGTGCTGCGGGGAGCACCTCTGAGAGACACCTCTGACCAGCTCCGTGCACGGACTTATGGCTTTAACGTGGAGCCTTGATTACAGCCCGCCAGTGAGTGGGTAGCAGTGGAAAAAGCAAAGGTCCTTGCTCTCAGTGACTGGCTCAGGTGAGGCTGCAGGGCATTGCGGGCTGAAAGAAATTTTGGACTCTTCAGGGTATAACTGCTGGCTGAGGCACAGAGTCAGGGCAGTCTGGTTGTCACAGACCTTTTGCTTTTTTCTCTTGATTCTCAAAAACTGCTTACTCTCCGGATTGAGAGGTTGCAGGCTTTTTCATAAAGTGAGATTGTTTCCAAAGCAGGTTACCCTTCCCTACTGGTGTCTGCTCCAGCAGAGCCTTTACCAGCTATTTCATTGTATCTTGAATGAACTCTAGTGTAAAAGTAAATAAAACAGACTTCTAAAAAAGGTGCATACTTAAAGCTGTCTACTTAAGTGATTCTAATGTTACAATGGATAACGTATATTGTGAGTAGTAAAAATATTGAAATGCCATATTTACACCACTTTTTGCTATATATATGCTATTTATAAACCATGAAGTACTTGCCTATGGAAATATACATTGCCATCTGATGCAAAATGCAGCTTGTTAAATTTTACAGGCCAGATTCAGTTCTAAGCTGCACGAGCAAATCCAAAGTAATACCACTGTTTTTCCATACTCTGGATCTACATCAATATAAACCAGCAGAACCTGTGTCTGCATACTTTAATTACTTACCTCTGAAGAATTTTTCCTTGGTTTTTAACAATTCAGTCTGTTTTTTCATCCATTTTTCTCTTATAGTGTGTTTGTTCACTGGCTGTTCAAATAAAATGTAAACTGCAGAAACACAAACTGTACGTGGGAGACATGGAACTGACACCTGGTGTGTGTCCGCCTCAGTATAGATTTCTGCTGATACCATTTTGTTACTGTTTTAAGAAAGATGTAAAATGGAACTGACTACTCTATTACTGGTTGAAAACACATTTATATTACTTTCACGCTTAAATATTGCAAGTATTTTATTTCCAATACATTTGCAAGTGTACATGTAAATATGAATATGATTATCATTTATATTTTTATTTGTGTTTGCGGTTCTGTTTATTAACCACAAAGCTATTGCTTTGTCACTGCTAAGCTAATTAAGAAAAACAACTAAAAGAATACGCAGCTGCTTTATCTGTTGCCCTGCCATGGTATAGTGTTCTTAACACCATTCCACTTTGAGGGTTCACACACTTACGTACGTTCTAGTTTGGCATTTGGACTTAACTCCTTGTGCATCAAAAATACTTGCAGTCTAAAGATGTTACTTCTGAACATATTGATGTGGCTAATATATGTAAAACTTGCTTCATTTTCCAGCACTGAAGTCATGTTATTAAAAAGAAATTGGGCGAGGGGCTGCCCTTTTAGTATCTTTTCTCTGTTGTGGGACTTCTGTTAATGCAACAGTAAGAAATAACTTTTAAATGTCAAAATAGCCATGTAGTCTGAAAGAACTGAAACCCTCATTCTACAAGTATATAAGCTTCCATCAAATAAAATATCTAAGCACAGAATGTAGAAAGTAAACAAAGGACACTTATTTTAGGAAAATGGATGGTCCACTTGCCTTAGTAATGCTGTTCAAGTTATGAGGTCTGATTCTTTTTTTCACTAGAAGTCGTTTGTTCCCATCTGAAAAAGGAACGTAGAGAGCATTATTATGGTGATATGGTAAAAAGCAGGGTCTGAACCAGATATGGGCCAGAGGTGCTCTGTGGAGTCTCAGGTTAAGCAGCTGCTCAACCTCATCCAGACCTGTGCAATTACCAAGCTCTTCGCTTCCTTCAAGACTGACTAGCAGGTAGGAGTTACTATGAATATTAGATGAATGTAAGTATGTTTGAGTTGACAAAGGGTGCACTGTTTGAGGCTCACTGTCTTGAACACGTTGATCTTCAAGCTGCATTGATGTGCAGATTAGTGAAAGACCTTTTTCAGTCACAGACACCAACTTTTTGCCCAGTCCACACTAGCAGCCATCGAAGGAGCTGGGTGGGGGTATGTACACACCAGCTCTCAGAAGGGTGAGCTATGCATCTTGCAGCTCTTAATGACAAGAGGATTTTGGCTTGCAAGGTGAAGAAGGTTGGCCTCTTGTGAACTGGAGCAATACAGAACTGGGTCATGACCCTGTAGAGATTTCTGCACATGCTTAATTTTAAGCCTGCAACTAGGTCCACTGATTGCAGTCGTGCTGTTTGCATGCCCAAATTTAGACATAGACATAATCTTTTTCAGTTTTGAGATTTTACTATCTGAGGCTTGACAGATATTTTGGAGAGAATTTGTATTTTCTAGATCCTTTTTATGTCACAGTCAGATACTTTTTAGCAGCATTAAGAGAAAATTTATTAAAATTTATACTGCTTATAGTAATGTGTCAATCCAAAAAGGAAGACCAGGAAATAACTGTAGTTCAGGTTCTGCAATTTAAATTCTGGTTTTAAGTAGGCCGCAATTAATCCTTGTTTCAAAAACTGTCTGAGAATCTGTCACTATCTGCAGTTTCAACTCTGAATAGATGCAGCTCTGCATTCACTTCGGTGTCGCAGGTCATAGCCAAGGTGCTGTAGAAGTGTTTTAAGAAGTTCAGTTAATCTTTGCCAGCACTCTATCTGGCTCTAGCTAGTGTTCACAAATATAGTTTTTGTGATCACTCAATGAAATTAAAAATGCCAAAACTCAGCCTTTGTGTTAAAGGAAACATATAACAAAAACTCTGTTCCTTCACTGAAAGGAAAAAAGGCTATAAATTAGGAAAACTTAAAATAAAATTTCTCTGGTGGAATGGTTTTGTTTTTAAAAAGACAGGTACGCAAACCTGCACAGTTGTTTATCTTCCAAGTGAGATGCTTATTCCTGTGAAGGCCTGCAACTGTTTTCATACCATTCAAAGTGGGATTACACAATTTACAAGAAGAAGAGGAAAGGAAAAAAAAAGACATTTTTCTTTGACAATGGAAAAACAAATTAGTGAGTTCAGGATGTGGTTTATAATCTCCTTCCAAAATCCTGCATGCACAAGCTCTGAGGTCTCTATTAAAGCAGCCTATGCAGGCTGCACTAGATTCACAGGATCCCTCAACCCAAATGCAAAGAGCGACCGAGCAGCAGCTCATTGCAGGATTGGACACTTTCTTTGGTGCAACAGAGTAAAAATTTGAGTAGGTAGAGCAAAGGCTGAGGAAGAAACGAATAGCAAATATTTGAACTTTTTAAAAAAGGATTAATTCTACTTAATCCAATACTTTTATGGTTCAAGTTACTACTATGTCTAGTTCAGGACCCAGACAAGCAAACATTTTCATTATTAGGTCCAAACCGAAAAAGTAAGCAAGAAAATTTGTAAATCACAAAGTAACTGAAAGAACAAGCACGCTTCTTTGATACACAGTCAAAGTGATGTGATTTGTAACTGTTGGAGGTGTTAGCAAATTCTAATTAACATGTTTTTTAGTATGATTAATTTAGAAGACTTATTTTATTTGCATCTATCATTCGCTTTCTTTCAGAGCAAGCCTAAATAAATTTTTTTAAAAAGAAGCTAATCAAGTGAAGTCTAGTAAAGAAAAAGATTGAATTTTGGTTCAAACTTATCACCTGTAATAAAGTATTATTTCATGCATTTTTTGAGCACAGAGATTTAATAAAGAGCTACAGGTATCTTTTTTGTGACTGAATGAAGCTTTAATAGGAAGGAGGTTAAGAAGTTAAACCAAAGTAACAATAGCACTGCAGTGAAAGAGGCATGTTCTTTTTCATGCACATTGTTCCCCGTTGGAGGCCTGTCACTCAGTGGAATAGATGTACTTTGACTCATGGGTGGCGATGTACAGCCTAAGCTTAGCCTGAATCCTCTCCTAAAGGCTGAGTCCTGCAACCAGATCCTGACAACTTCCCTGCAGCACTATGTTTCACTAATATGAGCTGATAGGATTAGCAGCAGGCAGCAATTACAAACTCTTCTTCGAGAGTCCTGAAGGGTTTTGATTTCTCTGTCAACTGATGCTGTATTTCAGATATCTTTGGTGGTAAAACCTAAACCTTGAGTATTGAGATTAGATTCACATAGTCCAGGGCAACAAATAAATAAAATATATGAAGATGTTTAAATTGAAGTATGTCAATACTGCTTTATCCTACTAGTCATACCCCTCCCCACCCCCTCCAATTACTGGGACTATTCACAGACCATAATATATTTGGTCGGAAATACTGCTAAAGCCGCCAAAGTCAGATTGTTATCAGCATTTCTGCACCCATTTCCCAGTCTAATATCCAAAGTAGTCTAATAGTCAAGGAAAAGTTTTGAAGTCTACTTGACTCTGAACAGATTTTTATCCTGGAGGTGGAAGTATGTGCACACTGAAGTTTTGATTTTGAAACTAAATAAAACTTAAGATTAAGAAGAAGAAATAAATAAACAATATAAACATTCAAACTCTCTTGATCAAGGCTGCACAGAAACTGGAAATGAAAGAGCAAAAAAAATGAACTGAAACCAGAGGTGTTATTTTAAACCTATGGGAATATTCACTAAGATGAAAAATACTAGTTTGTGTTCTAGCAAACTGCATACTTAACCTTAGTTTAACTGAGATTTTCTCTGATGGACAAGTATCTGTGCACAGCCTTGCATGAAAATAACCTAGGTCTTGTCTTTACACAGTGTGAGGGCCACACAAAGGTGGCTTAGCTTGGGGTGGCTTCCGCAGGTGTCTGCCTCCACTCTACACTGCAGTAGGTAAGTCAATTACTTTCTGAATTGCTGCTGTGAATCATCAAAAATTTACCTTAAAGTATTGTGCTGTAACCTGCGATAGCCATGCACGAGCCAACTAGCTCCCTGTACGTCCATGAATTGGGGTAGACAGCTGGCAACTTCACCAACCAGTCCCACCTGTCAGTTGCAACCCAAAGAAACATTGATTAAACTGATTACCTGTTCAATGAGTGTAGCTTTAAGTGGAAATTGAATGAAGACTTCTTCAGGTTTTCATAGAGAAGCCTTGCTGAATCCAGATGGGGCAGTCTGAAGATGTTACCACCTCACAGCCTCCTGCTTCTTTCTCTACTTGTATGTGCTTGATGGGAGTTGAGAGCAATAACGACATTGGGTTTGCACAAATTTGCCAGAGAGACAAGCTATGGTGTTGAGGTACAGGTCCATATTCCTCTCTGCTGACTATGTTACAGGATCATTAAAGGGCTAATATCAACACCTGGGGCAGTAACAATTTCAGCCCTCTAATATTGATCTGCTGTCAAAGTCAGAGACCTAAACTTAAGGATGCAGTCAAAACCAGGAGACATCAGGTTTAAGCTGGTATGTCAGTGTACAGAATGGTATTAAAATAAAATAATCTTCCATTAAGCCAGTGCAAGATTTATATAGATGGTTTTAGAAAATTGATTCTGATAAATTAGGACAGAACAGTTTTTAGACAGAAAATATCAAATTATATGTTATGGTTGCCCAAATGCCTTTATATGACTATTAGAATTAGGATCCTGTGCAAAAGTGCTGTGAACAAAAGGATGAATTTGCATCATTCACATGATTCACATTCACTTTCCAGTCCGCTATTTCAATGACAGTTCCTACACCTTTGAGCATATAACGGAAATTAAAATGGTGGCGTTTTAGCTTTCTTCCATAACATATCCTTTTGTAATCCTCACTCAGAAATGAACTGTGAGTCTGACAGAATAGTAAGATGACATCCTGCATTTATTCCAGTTTATTAACACATTGTTCTTCAAACAATGGAAATACTTGTGAGTAAAGGTGTAAAACCTGAGCAGTGACTACAAACCAAAGGATTTAGCCTGATGTGTTTTAGAGAAATGAGCAATATTTTCTTCATTTTGCCTACGTGTCTAAAGTCAATTATAGCAGTTTACAAGAAAACTTGTAAAAAGAAAACTCATCGTATTTTCCAAAGCTTGCAGTTTTCTGTCTCGGATGTATGCAAAGGGTGACTTGGCCATAAGTTTCTTAAATCTGTAAGGTTGTATTCTTTGAAATTTAGTACAATGATTTCAGTGATCAGTTAAAATTATAAGCTAAAGCTAATGACTCTGAGCCTTTTGTATACAATTTCATTTTAGAACATTGCATTAGTCTCATTTTGTACCTAAAATACATGACTCTGTGTATGTCTGTCTGTGTATCTGCCTATTTATCATGCAATATCTGTTTTACGACAAGAATAGTGACATTTGGAATGTAACAAACATACTTCTTGGAAACTTAATATGGCTTCCACATAGTACAGAAGTGTCTGGAACAAACAAGTTGCTCATGACAGCTTGGATGTATGAGAAATCTGTCACAAATTATCCATTTCAAAAGGAAACCTAGACATATCTTGTTGCGTTTCCAGAAATGGAACAAAGCAATACTTTATGGTTAAGAAATGGATGTGAGCCAGCAGTCAGTACCCTAAGGTGAAAAGTCGGATCTGCCTAGCAGTTCCTCAGCTTCCAAGCAGGAGTCTTCCAGTTCCAAATAATGAACAAATGAAAAAATAAGTACAACTTTAATTCTTAGTAAAGAAGAGGCATGCTCATCTCAGCTGAATCCCACAGTGTGCTCTGGGCAAAGCACTCCCTGAGCATGGCATAAAGAGAGCACTCAAAACAACAACTGAAGAAACCTGTAACAAATCTAAAGTATCCTCTCATTTCTGTACAGCTGCAAAAGCTCTACAGTAAGCCCCTGAAAGGGAACATTTATGTGGTTTATGCTAATTTAAAATGCTTGAAAGCAGTCAAAAGGGAGGCTTAGTCCTGAAGAAATCCCAGTCTTAAACCCACCTTAAACCAAGGCATATCTATGATGCTTCATTTTTTTTTTTTTAAAACTGCAATTCCTTTGTTATTTCTGAAATGTAGGTATGTTTCATGCAGGTTTGTTTTTTCCTATAACCTTTTACGCAGTGAGTCAAAATTTTCTCAGCATCCCTAGAAATCCTATCAACCTAGTGTGCTTTTCAGCCAGGACCTAATATTCTTCTGTTCTTTGTGTGTGGAAGCTCCTGTGCCCATGAGTCTGTGCGTGTTAAGCATGAAATGCGGGTGGAAGCCCTTCATAGCACGTTCCTACTTCACTTCCCAGTCCTTGCCAAGACTGTCTTGGCAAGAATCTCTTGGCAAGGGCTGTGAATTTGTCAGGTTTTCAGATGGAGTGGCAGTGGCCAAGCTTTCTTAGGTTCTTCCCTGTGCGAAATCCGAAGGAAGCTAGTGCAAGGCTCCTCCGTTTCAGGGTGGGGATCAAGACTGGAGACTTGTTCTATAGGAGCTACACTAACTAGAGACAAAGGCAGTTGTATTTTTTCACTCTGATAAGTCCTTTAATGTCTCACATTCTTTTTTCCCAAGCCTGTGAAATTAAGAAAGATTGCTTTGGAAAGATCTGGCACCAGCTGGAAATCTGCACACTGAAAGTTCTGCAATTGCTGTTAGCTTGTGCAAAAATACTGTAAGCAGGAGTTCATCCTTTGATTAGAAGTTATTTGAACCAGAGGGAATGTTTTACTTTTTTCTGCTATGAAGTACCAACCATATTAATAGTACTACCCATGGAAACAGTATTAGTAGTGAAAGGACAGACCTGTTCAAATTCACACAGCTATTCTGCTGAATCCAGCTGGCCAGCAGCTCCTGAATTCACTAGTTGATTTTATACCAGTATGAAGGTTAATGGACTGTTTTCTACTCCTTTTCAGGAGCAAATGTCAGCCCTATGGACGTCCATTGCTCACCAGAACTCAGTCTGGAGTCCCACAGTCTGGCACAGGAAAACTAATAGACTAATGCATTTATTCACTGAGCCTTGCTGCCCTTGGACTGGTTTTGCGTTTTTTAACATGAACTATAGCAGCAACGGCATTCAATCATATCTTCATTTACCTTCCAACTGTGATTTCAGAATGTATGTAATAATCTCCATATCCTCAATATTGCCATCAATATAAATAGAAACCACTGCAGAAGGGCAAAGGAGGAAAGAGGAAGACTTTTGGATTCAACTAATAAGAATAAATGCACCAAAACACGGACATCCCAGCTGGCTGAATCCCGGAACAACTAATTAAAGTGAAGCCTTGTTTAATTTTCCCAAGAATGATCTGCTTTGGCTATCTGCCAGCAATAGGTTAGTGAGGGTTTGCCTGTATTTTTTCCATTGTGTAGAAGATAGTTCGTGCTTAGTCACAGAGCTCATCACCAAAAGTACTTCTCCGACCATTCTCTAAATAGAAGTACTTCCAAAATTATTCAACATAACTGGACAGTCTCACTAACAGAATTTGTACAGGTAAGATGATATTTTTATTGGGGTGAGCATCTATTTTCTATATGGTGGGGAATAAGTTATGACTGATATTAGCACTGTGACGCAAAGGAAACAGAAGAAGGGGACCATTTAAAAGGTACATTTGTGGATTGAGCAGGAGATGAGAAGAAGAAACTACACCTATGGGCCAGCCATTGGTAAGGAAAATGAGAAATGACTGAAATTTTGGCTTTGCTTCTCCATGCCCTAGGAAGTAAATTTGAGTAGATGCATTACAGAAAGTGTGTTGTATCCTTATTCCTGTTGAAGAATGTTACTCACTGACTTGAAGCAAGGAAGGCACAGGGAAGGAATCACGCCCTGTTCAAGTGATACAACTTTGAGGCTTCAGCGTGCAGCAGCATCTGTCGGGCAGGCAGCTGATCTTCTTAGCATTAGAAAATTTCAGATCAAAATGGAGAAACAGTGAAAAATGAAAGACTAGATACAAGAACTATTTCACATGGTGTCTTGCCTAGTTTGCTTCCAGTGACATTTAAAAATCTGAAATGTGGAAAAAAAAACCCAATGTCTTTTGAAGTTACCATGTGAAATTTTGCACTTTAATCCTTTCACTTTCAGAACAGCCCACAGTTTCAGTTGAGGTCAAGTCTGTCAGCAATTGAGCAGCTTCATTTTTTTACCTCAAGACAAATACCTTGAGATGTAATTACATTATGAATAGCTAAAACAATCAGCGAGTCAGTGGTGAAAAAAAGGGATGCAAATTAGCATGTCCTAATTGAATTGTTCATTTGGTTTTGCCTGTACAATGGTATAAGCAAGAGGGTAAATCCTCTTTTTCATCATGCAGGATGAAAGTTTATTTGAAGTTGGAGTCTATAGCTGCCTTTTCACAGTAAATTGACCTTGTTCCATGCAGCCAATGTCATAATGCTCTGCTTTATCTAGGCTGAGAGAGAGAAAATCGCAAATTGCTTCTGCATGATTAGTTCTGCCACTTCAAACGTGTTTCTTCCGAGTTGGCTTCCACACTTACTGCTAGAGATATGTGCCGCTGGGAAACCCTAATCTGTCTCTGAACTCCTCTGATTTAGTAACCCTTTACCAGCCAGTCTCTTATGTCAGTGAAACGACTCTTGTTGAGAACAATAGAAACAGTACAGAAGTAACAAAACTTTATAAATATTCTCTCAAATCTCAGTCTAATTCTTACTCATCTGTTTCTGGCTTAGCAGACAGAAGTTACTTCGGATCAGTGGAGTTCTCGCAGATATGTGTTTATTTGTGCTTTTATTGACTAAGCATTTTTCTTTTCTAAAAGTATTATGCCTCAATTAATAAGTAAATCTTGGATTTTTCATCTTAAAATACAGAAAGTTATTTACTTTTGTGAGACCAACTTGGTATTTGAGTATCTGATGATTTGTTGATCATCTAAGTAACTCTAAATTCAAAAATCTTCTTTAGTATTACTTTTCCTGCTAGCTAGTATGTTTCAATTCAGCCAAAGAAGAAGAAAACTTAAGGCAAAAATTACTGCTGTGATGTAGTCTTGCAAAAAAAAAAATTATTAGTGCCCACAAAAATTCATATACAGCAAGGTGAAATTACTGCTTGTTTCTCCAGAAAACAGATAACTATTAAAACACATTTATGGTTGATGAAAGACATGTAGGTAGCACCACAGCTTAGAAATTTTGAATTATATGTAGTATTTTTGTCTCCAAAGACAGATACCAAGGAAAATACAGACTGATGTTAGTACTAGAAATAAGATTGTCTCACTGCTTGGTTCCTTTTTGGGCAGGATGTCTGTACAGCTGTAACTCTACAAAACCAAGACACAACGCACCAGAAGGTCAATTTCTCAGATTCAGACTGCTATTCCTCCCTGCTAACTCTGCCTGGTACCACACATGTTGCGTAATCACAGCTAGAGAATCACGGGGAGTATCCACATACAGAAAATCAAGTCCATGTTCTGGATATTCAGGATAAGGCCATAGGACTGCACTGCTTGTATTAGATCTTGTGATTGAAAAACATGAAACATTTGCATTTAGGAATTAATATTTTACATGTTATTTTGCTCTCTAACATGAGTATATGTGGCTGAACTTTATGTTCTGTGCCATACTTAAGCATGTTAATGTAGCTCTTATTCTCAAACGCTTGATTTTATTAGCATTATAAAAATGAAAGAGCAAAGAATTAGAAATATGCCATGATCAACAATCATTTTCATACAAAAAAATATTTCAAATATTTATTTTTTAGCACAAAACAATCGTTGCAGTTGATTTCCTCCTAAAAACCCAGAACCAGTTACTGCATCACTTTATGAATTACAAGCATCCAGTAATTTTTTTTCTGGTGAAGTAGAGCAGCAGTAACAAGCTGAACATGACAGGTATTTAGAAATAAATTGTCTGATAAAAAAAATGAAGAAGAGAAAAATACCAACTTCATGTGACAAGATTCATGCTGAAGGAGTATTTTCAGATATTTTTGACCAAAGAAGGATGTAACAGTTTAAAGGTGAAAAGGAGTATGGGGAATCTGCTACCTGACAAATAAGTCTACGTATCAAAAGATTTTGCTAACCAGTCTGACACATAAATGGCACATGATGTCAACTTCTATTAAAGGCTTTATAAATGATGACAGCCTAGAGAAACAAGAATTGTTTTCTAGGAAAAGATTTCTCTTCATTCTATACATTATTCCCAAGCATTAGAAACACATCAACATGAACACTGCAGTCAGGAACCAAATCAGTTTTACAGTCACTGGTCCTGTGGCCTATGCGTATGACTGGGTGGAGTCCCTCACTGTTGTGAAAAACACTTCAGATATCATATGTATTTCCACAATTATATTTTTCTATGAATCTGTAAAACTAAAGTAAGTACTGATGAAAGTATTACTTGTTACGGTGTATCAACAGGTTGAATTGAATTCAAGGGACAAATCTATCACAAAGCAGTTAATTTATCAAAACTCTTGATTTAACAATGATTTTGAACTGACTTCAGAGGAAGAAGCAGCTTTGGCTGCTGTGGCAGTTACAAACATCTGGGCTATGCTTCAGTGCAAGTGAATTGATTGCATTATTCTTATGCAGTTGCCAAACTGTGGAGATGATGACTGTAAAGATAGAATAGTAATTTTCTGTAAAGTCTGTATAATATAAAGCCTTTTGAATGAAATTGCTTGGGGAGTTTCCATTAATGAAACAAGATTTTGTTAAGTCCTTACAGAATAACAATAAACTGAAACATTTGCATTTTGCAGTATGTGATCAACAACCAGTAATGCTTCTTAACTAAATGTAGAACCTCCAATAGGCTGCACATCAGAAGCTCCTGGCAGTTAAATTTTCCATATTTCAAGGTCAGATAAGAACAATTTTTAGTACATGAGGAAAAGAAATTCCCAACCTCTCCAAAAACATGGAAAGAAATATTTTGGCAACTTCATCTGAACAATTTCAGAACTAACTCCGTAGTGAACACTCAACATAGCATCTTCAGAAGTCTTCACAGATCTTTTGCTTTTCTCTAAGTGCTGTTGAAATGGCAGTCCTCGAACACTGAACTCATTCCTGCCTTTCAGGTTGCCAAACAGTAGTAGTAGTAGTAGCAGTAGCAGCAGCAGCAGCAGCAGTGATATTGCTATTAATAGCAATGGTAATGTTAATATTGTTGTTGTCACTTGCCCAGATATAATGGCAACGCCGTAATCCAAGAAACTCAGTTAAGTGCAAGGTGCAAGATACACACATTTCTCAAAGACCATCAAGCTTACTTCAGAAATCCCACTGCATCCAACAAGATCAAATCCCTGCTCCTATTGGTCATGCTCTATGACTTTACCTGGGCAGCATGAACACAGATCACATGTTCACACTCTGCCTACTAACAGTAAACATATAAAAGTCATCCAGGTGTCAGAAACAAGAGAGTGGCCAGAGTCAAAAGTCTCAGAGTAGAACTTTGTCTCCTTCATCCCTCCCATACCTGCAAACACAGAGACATCTTGCTGGAGGGTGAGTGGAGGGGAGAAGGCAGCACAAAATTTCTTGTTGACGTCAGCTGGGAGCAGAATCAGCATCATCCCACAAAACAGAATATATCTCTAAACAGGACTCTGTGCTACATGTTAATACTTTATGGCTTCGCTAAAAATCCTTTAACAACTTTTAAACTATCCTAGTAACAATTTTTTTGTACTGTTAAACTAGGTCTGGTCAATGCATAACCTCAAATGTAGTTATTTACCTAACTACACAGTTGCATTAGTAAAGAATAGTAACAAAACACCTACACAGTCTTTGCAGTGTTGCTTTCTTGAGTGAAAAATGTGTGGATGAGAACAAAACATTATTTTTCTTGCTGTTAATGAATGTATAAAATACATCAATGGCCTGACATTTGCTATAGACTGTAGATACGTACATCTTAAAATAGATTCAGATAATAACAGAGAAAAGAAAGAAAGGATTTCAGGGCTAATCATACTTGTGAGGCAGTAGGTTTACAGTTTCTCTGGGTTATATACTGTTCCTGGTCACACAGTTACAGGATCTCTGGTGACCGAGGAAGCAATTGTAAAGAATCAAAAGAAGAGATTGATTATTAGTATTTTAAAAGAAGAATTTACTTTATCCAAACCAGAATAATTCAAAATCAAGAAGTTTTCCCAATTTTTTTTTTCTGTATTAGAAATATCATCCTTGAAAGTAACACATTGAAAAGTAGTATTCCTGGCATATACCTGCTATACATTGGTACTTCCTGTGGACTTTGTAGATAACTGGAAAAGTGGAGAACATCTCAGAAAGACTCCAAACTGTCATCTGTTAACAGTACCAACCCGTAGGTCCTGTGCCTCAGGCTACAGAATTCAGTAACGACAGTGCAGTCCCTTCTTTGCTAACATGTGGTTGGTAGTTTAGGGCATTCTTAACAAAAGAAAACAAAAATTTTATGTGGAATTCCTGTTCTCAGATGAATGAACTGGGTTAACACTTCCACACCTTTATTCAAGAAACTAAACATAATAGTATTTACGTACACTGATACAGAAAAACCACAGCTTTTGTGTTTTGAATTAAAAATCTATCTTTCTGTGTTAGAACTTGATGAGGTTTTTCTTTTTTTGCCTGTGCTGAAGTTCTCACCTTCCGAGTGAAGAAACAACCATGAAATAAGAAAGGAATCTACAGGACTTCCAGCACTGAGCTCTTTCTGCACATCGGGAATTCTGTCTAAACCAGTAATTCAAGAATTCAAGATCATCTCTGTTTATAATAGCCTAATAATACACAGAAAAATGGACAAGGTCTGTGCTGTTTCTCAAATGTCAGTCATTTCTGTCAATAGCAGGAATTTACAAATATGGTGGAACCATAACACATCTATTTTTAGGTAAGCAAAAGTGTCCTTTTAAGGATAGCAGAGCTTGCTCTTATAATAGTAGATATTCTCTGGCAGGTAGAAATGCACTGTTAAGAGTAGGCTGCCTATTAGCCATCAGCAATAAGCCTGAATGAAACCTGGAACAGAGCTGAGCTTCTTCACAACTGAGAAGTACTGAGGTTTAGTGTGGAGTGTATCTAATTTGATTACTGTGAAAGACATCAGGTACAGCATGTGGATCTGAATCTGAGATAAAAATATTCTCTACTGTCGAGTGACTATAAATTACATTTTGTTTTGAGCCCTTTTGTTTTAACATTAAGACTGTGAAGCAGTTCCCGTTTGGTGTTCAAGACTGAATTTCCCTGAATAAGTAAAACTTCTATGGTATTCTGTAACAGTGAGTTTTTCCAGGTGGAACTGCATCTTCTTTATTTCTGAGCAAGCCAGAAAATCATAAATCCAACCACAAACAAAATTCAAGTTTCTCCTGTTGTCATATCAGTATCTTCAAAAATAAAAACATATTTAAGGCAAAAAATGATATTTTTCTGAGGTTTGCACATTTAGGCTATCTGAACAAAGCTGTAACTTTGGGATGAAGGGGAAACCAGGTGAGATAAATCTAATGCTTGTATGCTTTCAGCTTCAGCATCATTACTAACTTTCTCAGAGCTCTAATAAATTTCCTTGATCCCTTTCACCAGCTACAACTCTCTTAAAAACAGCTAAGTTAGGACCTTGAAAGTGCAAGGAGCACTTGTGATTTCAAATATAACTGTACTCTATAAATACACACATGATAAACTGACACATCTCATTCTTCAAGTTTATTTTAATTAATATCTACATTCAGGATTTTTCCCCCCACATTTATGACTGGTGACTTCAGTGATCGTTACAAGATGCTCTCTGCACTCTTGGTACCATGACGCTGAACACAGTCTTCAACTACGAGGCAGGTATCATATCCATGTTTATGGAAGTTTTGTGATTTTACCCACTGTCCTGGACATTTCTAGATGGATCTTGCCTTTCACCGATAATAACCAAAACTTCAGCCGCCAGTGCTGTGCTGCCTTGCCGCACACACAGCAGTGGCTGCGGATCAAATCAGCACTCTGAAAATCAGCACTCCTTCCTCAAGTGCTAAGCAGAGCCTTTATGCAAACTGAATAACCCTAATGGTGAGGATATCCTCAATGACCTAACTCCTACTTGTGGATTGAAAATTAGGCCTAAGAAGGCCAATTGCCAGATAATGCCGTTACAGGGAGGCTTGTGTACAAACTGAAAGGTTGAAGTGCACCCTTTCAGCACCAGGACTCATTCCCAGCAGGGCCGCCCTCCTCTCCCCGGCTGACACCCACGGCGGCACCGGCGCTGGGGTCTCTCAGCGTTCGCCTTCACACCCGGGCAGCCGACAGGCCTGGCGGCTGCTGCAGCGTCCCCTTCACCGACACGTCCCAGGCAACTGCACTGGGCAGAGCCGGGCTCCCTGCTGATGACAGGTGACACGAATTGGTCCAGGGAGGCTTAAAGGGGGAAAATACAAAAAAAGGGGGGGGAGCGACATGTCACCTCACACTGTGCTGTGGTCACTTTAGCTGAGCTGTGAAGCACAGCTCTTTTGAATGCAGAAAGTTCCTCTGATAACCCTGGCGGAGAATGATATGGGAGGACGACGAGGCATGTCTCAGAAATGCGCAACTTTTAAGCCACTGGCACTTTAAGTTTTGCTCCCTGTTTTAACTCGCGGTAACTGCTGCGGTCTAGATTGCCTGTGTGCAAAATATAGATTTATCAGAAAAAGAAGAGTTAGTGTATCTCCAGGGGAAAAAGGATCTGAGTTCATGCTTTCAGAGTGACTCACGGTCTTAGGTGCCTTTGGGTTTTGTTACCACAAAAAGGCATGTGCTAACAGTCAGCACGTGCTGTGCACCCTGCCTCTGAAAACAGCTAGCTATTAAACATCGGGTGTTGGGCACCCAAAGCAATGATGAAAAATCTTCAGTTTTCCTCCTACTAATTCAGTTAAACCTGAGTAACAAAATTGATGTCACTGAGGTAAACATGCTACATCTGTGTTGTCAGTTTGGTAGTTCAGTCATTCAGTGTGTGCGGTCATTTTACCTGACAGGAGGCACTGACGGATCACCTGTGTTGTTTACAGGTGGTTTCTTGCTTTTCCTCAGGTCTCAAATGAAGTAGCTCATTCTGCAGTAGCTAGGTCTCTGTGATCGCAAGCGCAGCTACTGAAGGCAACCTAGCCATGGCCACAATGGCTCTGTCTTACTACACGAATTTCCCGCAGGCTTTATAGATGTGGGCAGTAGTTTTTTTGGAGACAAGAGTCTTTTCCACAGACAGTCAATGACAAAAGGCAGATGCCACCAGAACGAACAATTCAGGGCACAGAGGGCAGAGTTGCCTCTGTCAGAAGCTTAAGAAAGGTAGAAAAGTCACTGAAATTCAAGTATTGAATATTTATGTATCTTAATTCCCCCTTGCATACTAGCAGCAAATTTTCCGGGCCAAGAAATATAAACCAATAAAACCAGATTTTCATACTGCTTTCAGATTTTAGATTATGCTTTACGCATAAAAAACTTTTTCACGTTATTGGATGCTACAATGAAAAGCATTTCCTAGAAAGATTTTCTCTGTGTTTCAAATGTGGGAATTAGGAAACTTTTATGTCATTAACGCTGTATGAAAACTGTCTTGTCGTGGCCCAGCTGGAACTGATATGCTTTCTTAAAATGAAAAGGGAAAAGAGGAGTTCTGGGATATATTTCAGACCCATCAATGTGTTCCAGTCTTGTTAGCAGCTATTTCTCTAACCTCATTCGTGATGCTTAGTGTCTCTGTTGCTCATTTTCCTTTTTTTGTAGATAGCAAAAATATGGAGTTTTATAAAGTGCTTTGCAAACCATATTAATTCAATCTTGCTTAATAGTTTTTATAATCTCTCTTCTAATGTATTTACTCTCCACTGTTCTAAACTGATGTGAATTTCTTAAGTTTCATAAAATGAAAAGCAACAAAATTAGTTACAACTGAAATGGAGTCATATTTGCCTTGAACACTTTTGAGACCTGCTCTCTGTGGAGGCACTTACATGGCCCTCATCACGATTATATCTTAGCACTTAGCAATCACTAATGGTTTTTATCCTCCCACTACCTCTCTGAGATAGGGCAGGATTGGTGTTATCTCTGTCATTCAGGTGGAGAAGTGAGGTCCAGGTTAACCGAGAACAAACCACATCACACATTTGTGCTGGAGTCAAATGTGTTACAGATGTGTGCCAAGGCCTTCTATCTACTAAGGGCTCTTGTGCTTCTCAGAACAGCACAGATCACAAAGTCTAGGACAAAGTATGTGACAGCCAAGGACAAAGGCTTCTTGGTCAAGGGTAACACACTTCCAGATAAACCTAAGGCCTGAAAATTGTTAGGAACTGCTGGAAAACTCTGCAATGAAAAAAACGCTGCTGTTATCACAATGATACAGCGTTCGTTGACTTTCAGTCAGTAAAACCGGTTGCTGTCTGCTATGGCCTTGGAGCACCCCTGCTCTCAGAAGGTGGAGGAGGACAGAGGCTGGTGCCTTCCACCACATGGGACCATCAGCTAACCAGCACTGAGGTAGTTAAGCACCATGCTAGTTCTCTTTCACTGTTTCACCATTTGCTTCCCTGGGAAGTGCTGCCCAGGCTGCTGAGAGTCGTTGTCCCAGGCTAGCTGCAGGGAACATTTCTTCATATTCTCTAGCAAACAGGGGGAAAAAAAAGTTTTATTTCTTCTTTAACAGAAAGTTTAGAATCTGGAGCAAGATATTGGTGACACTTGGTATAACATCCTGTTCTGCTCTGCTTAGTCACCTTCGTCAGACACTGAGAAACACTGCCCAGGCCGTTTGAACTCCCTAATCTAGCTCTTGTTATCCTCCTCCTGGGTTGGATCCAAAGCCTATGGGTATTATTCCACTGGCTTCAATGGGCTCTTCATCAGGCTGCTGAATTGTCATCTAAACATACATTATTACCCTTAAGGTTACAGTTTGAATACATTTGACACATATAGAAAACAGTATGTTTAAATGGGCAAAAGCAAAAACAAAAAAAGGAGTAAAGAATTTATGTTCAAAAGCAAATCGTGTTAGAATCTCACTATGTATGGATTTCCACAGTGCTTATCTCAGGACTGTAAATAAAGATATAAGTAGATATTAGGTTGGAGGTTTCTGTTGATTGTTAAAGACAGAATTAATCAAATATATTACTTCAAAGAACAAACAGGAAGTCAGCCAGGGAATCTGTGTTACACATAGTCCTGCACCCATTTCATTGTTGCAGACTCAGTTGTCAGCTTTGTTGGCATAATTTGTGAGTGAAAGATAGGTGATTAGCCTGGGACTGGAGAGAGACATTTCTTTTTAAAGTTAAAACAATTTGCTCATATGCAATGACATTGCAGAACCTGTGTTTATTTTGAAACAATCAATCACAAGTAGTTGGTTCACAGAAGTTTTTTCAGTGTGTGTCTATAAGGATGTTTCAAATTTAAGGTCTTCCTGTACAGTAAAACCAGGAATGTATAAGGTTTATGCGTGCCTGGTTTAAAAGATTGGGGCTTTTTTCATTTTTGAAGGAAGCACAAAATGTCTGCCAAGCTTAAAAATGATGTGGATCATGTTTCTGTCTGTTAGGTGGTGCTTACCAGGCAGTCTGGCTCTTGTCAGTAATTCTTCAACCACTTCGCTGCAGTGGAATTACTGTAGAGAGTTTGGACTTGGGGCTGGTGGGAGGGATTCTTTGTCCCAGTTGCATTTAAAATTACATCTAATCTTATCAAAGAGCTCGTCATTGTTTCTGGCTGCCCATAGCAGGTACAGTACTGCTTTTGTTCAAGTCTGTTTCTTTACCAAATAAAGGCAAGAACTGCTTGCTTTTCTCATACAACTAGTCAAACTGATTTCTGCAGGAATACTTGCATGAGTAAAGCAAACAGGATTTGGCAATAAAATTGATTAAAAAAGAATCTGAATACAATATTCTTTCAGAGGAAGTATATGTTGATTGAAAATTGTTTAAAGACACAGGTAAAATGAATAGACATAATTAAAATTTAGTTGCCAAGTATGTCTAAAGCAAGTGGAAGCCTGAAAGAGTAGGAAACAAAGAATAAAATCAAACAACAAGCAGACACTAGAAGTTTTTATCATTCATCAAAAGTGAAAAACTTTTTAATCAGATGGCAAGGTTTGAATTTAAAATTGTCTTTGAAACCTTTGAGGAAGCAGCAGAATATCTGGAGAGGTGCATAAATGCATAATGAGTACTTTCCCCAAACTCTTAAGAGCTCCATGTGGTTTCACTAAAAATTGTGAGTGCTACTAAAGTGAAAAATATTTCTTCAAGTGCTTGTATGTGGTTTTTAATATTTAAATTTTTGTATTCAGCTTGAAAATTCTGCCCTCCCTAAAACTGAAAAAAAATATTTTCTTGTCTCCCAAGGGAGAGATACAAACAGACCAAAAAGAACATGCAGATGTAATGCCCGATTCTTGCACTGCTTTTCCAGTAAACGGTCCTGGATCTTCCTTTGTATTCATCAGATATTTAATCTTTAAGGGCTAGTTCCTCAGCTGGCATCATTTATTTTCCCTAGCTGGAATTGCTGCAGGCTTAATAAAAAGTAGGTGTCGTAAGTAGTATTTATGCTTTCATTTTAAAAACTTGCCCTGACCAGTACTGAGCAAATTATTGACATGGTAATACTAACATCGAAAGAAATAATACCAAGATCAGACCACCAGTGTCAATAAAGATTCCAAGTTAAATCAGACAGAAATAATTGGTATTAAGTTTTAATGGAAACTCTATTCATGTCTTTTTATAATTCAGATGCAAAACGTAACTTGTTCAAGCAGGCTCCATTTAACATCATGAAAGAGATGCTGAATTAGCCAGAGCTGTTTACAGATGTTTAACTCATCCCAACAAAAGTTACAGAGCATTTTAGAGGAGCTCAGCTCAGCCAGTATCTAAATAAGTTAAAAGAATTTAAGGGTCCAGTATGTTGAGCAGTTTTTCCCTAAATTTTAACATATGTATAGTTCATCAAAATTTGGTGATATGTATCCCTAGAGATCAAAGTAAGCACTAGAGTTCCAGATCAGTGCAGTTAGGCGTCTCTGCCAACAGCTCCACAACAGCTTTGCTCAGAGTGCAGCACTGGTTATTAGCACACCACCACTTACATTAGAGCAACAGGTTATCAAACACTGCTGATAATTGATCAGTTATGAAAAAAGGGGGTTTTCTCACCCTTCAATACCATATCCATAACTTTTGATGTTTATTTGAGACACTCAGCTTAGGAGCCTTGTCACCCCGTGTTCTCTTTCTAGTCAGTGTATACAAAACTGTACTCCAAAGATCCTCCTTTGACATTACAGAAGTTTACAGTTAGGTGGGTCCTAAATCTAGATCTTCAGTTAGGAGACTAAAATTCAGTGGAACGATTCCAAGTTTTATTGACAAAAAAAATAAAATTAAGAAATGTTCACATGTTAGGACCATTGAATTTGGAGAGGTAATAGATAATTTGTGCATGACAACACAGACAATAGGATAGGGATAAATGACAATGTATTTTTTCTCACAAATAAATCAACAGTGAATGATCTAGACAATGACAAATAAGCTTATGGGGGTGTTAAGTAAATTAGAATTAATTCAAAGAAACTATGTCTGCAAAACATTACAAAAAGAAGTATCTAACTAGAAGCCATAGAGAATTAGACATATACATGGATAATTAGAATTTCTGTAGCTATACCAAACAGGAAAAAAAAATGGTAATACACATAAATACTTTGATTTCATGGTATAAGCCAACAACTACTTGACAACGATGTGTCAATGAGACCCTATCTCCAGTTGTTCACAGATGTGATTTTTTCATATTCCCATGAAATAAAACTAGTTAATATTTTGGGGATCATATACAAGACCTACGGGTTCGTGCAATAAAAGGTACAGTAAATGTACCTATGTCCGTGCTGTTATGTTTCGTCTTTGCCTCTGCAGAATGTCCCTGGCATTGCTACGAAGACAGGCATAGGAAGACTTTTTCTCTTTGTAGGTGTTTCGAAGAGAGAACACACAACAAAACACTATGTCTGTGAAAACTTTTCAGGCTGATTTGAATCAGTCACAAAAATCTTATCATAGAAAAACTGATTTTCTGGAAGCACGAGTGGACTAGAATTGTCTTAAAATAGAACTATTAACACAATTGCATCAGTTTCCTGAATAAGGTCTCTAGCATATTAGGAGCAAAATATTTTTTAAGTATCACAGTATATATGTTGCCCATAAATAGAACTCTGCAGCTAAATATGAATTGCATTTCACTTAGTTATGACATTCCTATGGTAAATAATAGTTAGGATATATACTACTAAAAGACTTATTAGTTATATGCTCTTCCCTTTTCTTCAGTTGTTTCTCCCAAATAAATCTATAATACCTTGTAAGAACCCATCTGTGTCCCATAAAATTCATTTTAATATTCTATAATATTTTACAGGTGGAAACACTAAAATTAACCAAGCTTGAAGTGTTCAGCTATAGCTATCTGGGAAAACTTGCCTTCAACTTCCTTTCAAAAGATGCTGGAACCTATAAATTGACCTCACTAAGCATTTTTTCTGAATACCTGAAATCAGACCATATTTATTTAGGTAGCTAAATGAAGATTTAAGCATCTCACTTGTGGCTTCTGGTTTTAAATGCTGACACAATTTTCTTTATTTGTCTGAGACTTCACGCTACCAGCTGATCCTAACTAAAACTGAGGAATTGTGAGTTTAATCTATTAACTGTTCTGCTTTGTGACTCGTAACACCTGGCATGTACAAAAGTACACATCTGAAAAATGGTGACTGGTTTGTTTTGTTTCTGTTACTTCCAGCTTGCAATTTTTTTACAATAAGGACAGAGAAACAGTGTTTCTTGCAGCCAATCTGATGCACAAGACATCATCACATCAAGTCCGGTTTGATAACCATGTGTTTAATTTGCCTGCACAAAACAATGACAACGGGATAATTTTTACATGTCATGTTAATTTGTCATGTTGTCTGTTCAATCTTGGTGCTAATTGTTAATTTTCAGTAACCTCAAGCCTCATCTGACACAGCATGGAGTAATATTTGAGGCTGAAACTGTATTTAGGACAGAAGCTAGAATCTCAGTACCCTGTGTACCAACAGTGTTCAGATAACCGTAAACTCAAAAACAGGTGCCATTTACAGAGATGCTTAGCAGGTATCTCCAGAAATCTGGGCTCATCTAAGTTGTGGCCCCTGCATTGTTTTGGACCTTCTCTACAACATCTCAGTTCTGCATATTATCTGCATACTGGCTGTAACCAATATGCACTACCAGACTCACTGCCAACTGCCAGTTTGTTATTTATATCCCCTCATTTAAAATTCACCTGTGTCTTTGGCCCACTGGGCTTAGAAAAGTCAAGGAAAGTCTGAGTAAACTCAAGCGAACTTAACTTACATGGACTTACACATCACCTGCACATTTGGCACCATCGCCTAGCATGATGCCAGAAAATGAGCTGACAAGAATTCATGTCACTCTTTTGATGTCACAGGACATTTACCGGGTGTTACTTTTAATACTGTGTCCAAAACAACCAGAGGGTATAGAGGATCCAGCATGTTCTCCTATTAATGGGTCTTTAAATATTCCTAAAGTGTTGTTCAATTCTGAAAGGGGGTGATTTAAAAATGGCACCGTCTTATTCTGCACATCTGTTCTTTGTGCACATTCAGACTTGGAGTCATATCTGCTGCCTGCAGAAACAAAATTTAAGCCTTACTGTATTTTTCTTCTTTTCGTCTTGCAGAGCGTGCACAGCAGAGAAGAAGCTGGATCACCATTCCTTTCCACCTTTCTTGCTACGGGCAAGTTTTGTATGAGTCTGCATACATGTCTCTAAGTACACAGTCTGAGAATTAGGTAAAGTGTTGATGTGACTGAGACCATAATTTTACCACCATAACTGGAAATATTTCTGACAAAGGCAAAAAGTAAAATCTAGCTTGAGAACTACAAACCAGTGGAAAACAGTGTACAGAAAATATAATTTTGGGGGGATAATTCATAATCACCCATTCAGAAAAGAGTTTGTCTGAATCCTGACTGATATGAGAGGTACAGTCTTACATTCCAGGACAATTGCGTGCTTCTGAAAGTGATCTGCCCATAAAACAAATGTATTCTAGGTATAGATTCCAAAAAGTAAATAACTAATTGGTCTTGTTCACTTTTTGGTTTTCTCTTTCTTTCTCTGTTCCATTAAGGAGCTTATTAACAGAAACAAGCAGCTTTCCTTCATGCCAGGCAAGTCACTGAAAAGTGTTTTCATCAATTATACAAACATACACACAAAATATGCAGTTAAGACTAATTAGTTCATGTTCTGCTACAGGGTTAGTAATTATTACCTCCTTTTCTGATTGATATTTTCAAGATCATTGCAATAATCATCATACAGAGCTTTTAAGGTAGTATTTAAGAATACAAATCCAACACAGACAATCTATTCCCACTGGTATTTAGGCTTGTTGCCAATATGCATCCCTTCTACAATGCTGGCTTTGCACCAACAGAAAAGAAAAAAAAATGTTGGTATTTCAAAAGAAGAACTATAAGTAATATACAACATTTTATGAAAAAGTCATTGAAAGAAAATTTGTAGCAACTTGTAAATTTTGAAATATCAGAATTTCAAGTACCTGCATGTGATTTTTGACATTAAATATCTTTCATCTTAATAAGAATACAGTTTAAATATACAGTGCACAGTCAGATAAAAATTCTCTTAATGGAGTATTTAAACTGTGATTAACATGAGAAAAATCCTGAACAAAGACTTACGGCGAAAACGACATAGGAATCAATTTCAATAATGTCAACACTATCTCGGCTTTGGAAAGTCTATTGGCCTACTGTCCTTGCTTTCTTACCAGTAACCCACCATTATCACAAGGAGATTCATACAAAGTAAGCTTTTATTTAACCTCAAGCATTTTAGGCAGAATTAAAGCAACCTGGACTAAAAACTGCAGGCATGAACTTGAGCTCCACCCTTGTCTCCCGTGTTGACCACCAGCCAGGAGGAGCCTGCGCTGCCCAGCGCAACACGGAGACATCTGGTGGCTGGTGGACACACTGCAGCGGGGCCTTCCAGCCGGGAGAGCCGGGGGAAGCCCAGCACCCACGCCCCTGGAGACACACCTTCCAGATTCACCTGTAGACTTCGCTGCTACGTGAAGTTTAGCTGCCTGTGCATGGCGTCTACCAGCTTTGTATCGCTGTCCCAGAGTCAGTGGTTTTCCTCAAGTTCCCTCGGTCTAACAACCATGAGCAAAAATGGCTGTGGTCTCTCCCAGTTTCCTGTAAAGCTCAGTAACTAGAAAGTGAGCCAAACTTCTCTCTAAACCAGCACAAAGTAGGATCAATTTGAAGGCATCACAGTTTACTCCACAACCACACGTCTTCTACTGGCAACAGTCCTTCTCTTAAAACATGTTGGGATAGCAGGTCCTTCATGACCGACTCCACAGGCTCCTTCATCTCTGAAGTGGGTGGCTATGAATTAAGCCAAAGGCATCAAGGATCAAATGTTCACAGGAGCAGGAAAGAAGCAGTCAGACTTCAACAAAAAATATGCGGCTGCTCTCTCTTTCTGAATACACCCCTAGACCAACCCTGGTCCACCATACTTTAAAGCCTTGGTTCAGTCACTAAATCATACTTGCCAGAAATGCAAACATGTTAAATGAGGGTAACACCAGAATCTTTGGGGAGGCAAAACAGCATTTTTTAACTTACAGAATGTTAAATTTATTTTGTTCCAAAGTAAAACATTTTGAAAGTATGTTTATTCCAGAAATAAATTCCACCCCCCCCAAAAAAAAAATCTCATTTTCACTGTATACATGAGGTAGAGACTCTTAATGCAACCCTTTACTCCACCGAATGCAGAGCTTTCTTTTGGATAACCTGTATAAATGAATCATCTGTGCTAGCAGCCATGGCAGTGCAGCACAAGTAGCTACAACAAACCCAACAGTTTTGAAAACTCAAGTGCTCTGGCCACATTCTAAAATGTCTTTAGCAAAGTGTAGGGTCATCTTTCTTTGAAACTTAAGCAGACAAGACAAAATGCAAATGACCAGACTCCCCCGTGAAACTAATTGCTGCCTCTTGGGTGTTCTAAAGCTCTTTGTTTTTTTTCTAGTTCTCTGTGTACGGTAAACGGGTTGTAAAAACGTAATTATCTTCTGCAAAACTAAGAGACCTTTAGTATGAGGACTGCATATTTTCATCCATTTTCTTAACAGCCAGAATATTAGTTGTCCTTCTTCTTGTGAATTCAGACTTGTAATGACTCAGCGTTACAGAGCATCAGGGTGAGGATGCTGAGACCCACTTAGGGAGAGGGCACTGAAACATGACTGAGCCACCCTTCCCAGGATCACCCTGGGAATGTCAGTAATGGCTTCCCCATCACCTTCCCACAGTGCCCAGGGTAGGCTTGACCCAGAACTGTGGGAAACATTGTATTTCACTATATGGTCCTGCAGAAGACAGTGACACTCCAGCGCTTTCAGGCAGTGATGCCTGGATCCTAAGCCTTCCTTGGGAAAGGCAGAGGCAATTTGTGCAGAGCTGCCAGACCGCAGGGCTCACCTCATCTCTAAACACAGAGAGAGATATTCACGTACTGTATTGAACAGAAATGAACCACTCAAGCTCTTCATTATTATTTTTCAAGTTTGAAACCTTGATTTGATGAACCAAGGTTTCATCAGAAGGTGTTCATCAATTTGATGAGTGCTGAATGTGGAACCCTCCAGGCTCCAGGAAGGAAACATGCCTGACAAAACCCTCACCTCATTCAGCCTTGCCCTGGAATAATCTTAGTAAAAGCATAAAAATACAATAACAATGCTCAGAACCTTGGTTTTCATACAAAATGTACTACTTCTTCCATTTTTGTTAAGTCTTGATTTTAAGCCTTTAAGCTGTCTCCTGTGCGCTAGCCAGTTCTTGTTACTCATATTTTTTGCATGGCCTCTGTGGGCTATTCAAAGTGGTGAAACAAGGTCTGCCTCTTCCTCTTCATCACTCTGTTCCCAGCTACCTCTGACCAGTGCAGGCAGATGTCAGCACAAGGTAATGGGTGCAGCAAGCACACAGCCTTTCACAATGTCCTATCAGCTGCATATCCTGACTCTGTAAAGACAAAAGGCTGCAAAGACAGAAACTCCATGGGAGAGAGGAATTTTTTTTTAAGAAATATAGTCTACAGGTAGGAAATTTTACATTATATAGGCTCAGGACAGGCTGTTCATTTGCAATTTATATATTCATATTTTAGCATTACTTTCTTCTATTTCCTGGGTGTTTCTTAATTTACCAGTGAATCACCACCAGTGATTCCCTTGTGCTGGGTACCTGGTAAGCCTCTTCATTTCTGTATTGATCTCAAGCATTTGGGGCTCACTAGAAGAAAACTTAACAGACAACATAGAGACTTTGTGCCTGCATTTACACTTCATTTGGGAGCTAGTTTTTGCTTGTATGTATGTATGTACTCTTCCCAAGGCTCACCTGGAATAGGCCAAGGCCCACCTGGAATTGAAGCTGGCAAGGGATGTCAAAAACAACAAGAAGGGCTTCTTCAACTACATCAGCAGCAAAAGGAAGGCTAGGGACAATGTGGGGCCGCTGCTGAATGAGGCGGGTGTCCTGGTGATGGAGGATGCGGTGAAGGCAGAGCTACTGAATGCCTTCTTTGCTTCAGTCTTCAGTGCTAAGACTGGCCCTCAGGAATCCCAGGCCCCGGAGGTAAGAGAAGAAGCCTACAAAGAGGACGACTTTCCCTTGGTCAAGGAGGACTGTGTGAGGGATCGCTTAAGTGATCTGGATGTCCACAAATCCATGGGCCCCGATGGAATGCACCCAGATGGAGTGCTGAGGGAGCTGGCGGATGTCATTGCTGAGCCACTCTCCACCATCTTTGAGAGGTCCTGGAGGACAGGAGAGGTGCCCGAGGACTGGAGAAAGGCCAATGTCACTCCAATCTTCAAAAAGGGCAAGAAGGAGGACCCAGGGAACTACAGGCCGGTCAGCCTCACCTCCATCCCGGGAAAGGTGATGGAGCAGCTTATCCTGGAGGCCATCATCAAACAAGTGGAAGAAAAGAAGGTTATCAGGAGTAGTCAGCATGGATTCACCAAGGGGAAATCATGCCTGACCAATCTGATGGCTTTCTACGATGACATGACTGGCTGGGTAGACGAAGGGAGAGCCGTGGATGTTGTCTACCTTGACTTCAGCAAGGCTTTCGACACAGTCTCCCATGATGTCCTCCTAGGGAAGCTGAGGAAGTGTGGGCTGGATGAGTGGTCGGTGAAGTGGATAGAGAATTGGCTGAATGGCAGAACTCAGAGGGTCGTCATCAGCAGCGCTGAGTCTAGTTGGAGGCTGGTGACAAGTGGTGTCCCTCAGGGGTCAGTACTGGGCCCAGCCTTGTTTAACTTCTTCATCAACGACCTGGATGAAGAGTTAGAATGTACCCTCAGGAAGTTTGCTGACGACACCAAACTGGGAGGTGTGGTAGACACACCAGGAGGCTGTGCTGCCATTCAGCGTGACCTGGACAGGCTGGAAAGTTGGGCAGAGAGGAACCTGATGAGGTTCAACAAGGGCAAATGCAGGGTCCTGCACCTGGGGAGGAACAACCCCATGCACCAGTACAGGCTTGGGGTGGACCTGCTGGAGAGCAGCTCTGCGGAGAGGGACCTGGGTGTCCTGGTGGACGACAGATTAACCATGAGCTAGCAGTGTGCCCTGGCTGCCAAGAAAGCCAATGGGATCCTGGGGTGCATCAAGAAGAGTGTGGCCAGCAGGTCGAGGGAGGTTCTCCTTCCCCTCTACACTGCCCTGGTGAGGCCTCATCTGGAGTACTGCGTCCAGTTCTGGGCTCCCCAGTTCAAGAAAGATGAAGAGCTACTGGAGAGAGTCCAGCGGAGGGCTACAAGGATGATGAGGGGACTGGAGCATCTCCCCTACGAGGAAAGGCTGAGGGAACTGGGCTTGTTCAGCCTGAAGAAGAGAAGGCTGCGAGGGGACCTTATAAATGCCTACAAATATCTGAAGGGTGGATGTCAGGAGGATGGGGCCAAGCTCTTTTCAGTGGTGCCCAGTGACAGGACAAGGGGCAATGGGCACAAACTGAGGCACAGGAAGTTCCGTCTGAAGATGAAGAAGAACTTCTTCCCTCTGAGGGTGACGGAGCACTGGAACAGGCTGCCCAGGGAGGTTGTGGAGTCTCCCTCTCTGGAGATATTCCAGACCCTCCTGGACAAGGTCCTGTGCAGCCTGGTGTAGGTGACCCTGCTTCAGCAGAAGGGTTGGACTAGATGACCCACAGAGGTCCCTTCCAACCCCTGCTATTCTGTGATTCTGTGATTCTGTATAGTGTTGTAGTATGGTATTGAAGGACTAGATTTTGACTGTGCAGAAATTTACATATCAGTCCCTCTTCAGTATCTGAGTTTGTCTTATCTTTACAGGACTGCCTAGATGGAAAAGGCAGCTTTACAGGTAGAAGTGTTTGGGGGAACACGAAAGTTTGGCGTTTTTTGTATGATCATCTATAACAGAGTAAGGGAGAGTGTGAATTTCGAACCATTACAGTCCTATGCCACTGCAGGTTCTTCCAATGCAGGCAGTGCTTTAGGATACAGGGCACATTTCTTTTCATTTTTTTCTTTGCTTGTTTTCTGTGATCAAGAAGATCTATCACTGTGCTCTTCCAGCCTTACTTGTACATGTTCCTTCCTGGGGTTGCAAGTATCTTTATTTAGGGAGGACTCCAGAGTTTTTCAGTATCAATAGCTTTTATAGTTTTCCTTTTATCTTCTGCTAAAAAAGAGTAATCCAGACTGGTTTGCTGAGAACTACTTGGATTGTTATAACTTATTATATGTCTATTATATACAAGCCAGGTGGCATAGTGTTTAACAAAATATGAACCAAGTTGTGTCTCTGTCCTGCCACAAGACTGATGGATATGGAGGATCTTCCCCTGAGTCTCTACACCTGCAGTTATCTCCAAAAGAGAAAACAGCATACCAATCTCTACTAATAACTAGAATCATTGTTCTCAACCAGCATTTGCTGCGCATTTCTATCTCCCCTCAGTCTTCTAGTTTTGTTTTCAAATCATGGCCATATCCCGCAGTAAACCTTGCTTTGAAAATTGCTTAGTTTAGTTTGAATGAGATCAGCTTGATGAAAATTGCTTCAGGTTTAGAATCATTTCTGTTAGTCACAGAAGCTTCAAGTTCCTATTGTAGCTGTAAGCACCTCATTAATTGTGGGTTTGCATTCTTTTAAGGCTGAACTAATTGCTTCCTACTTGCACTGTGAATTGTGATAGTATCGTAAAAAAAGAAAGAGAAGTATTGCTCTGGGCTCCAGGAGGCTTCATCATTAATGTAATCTAAGCCGGCTGAATTTGCCATCTTCCACATCAGTATTGATACCCCAGAACACTGCAGTCAGCTTGGATTGTTGTACTCCTATGTGAACGAAAGACCTCAGTAAGCTCTTAAGCAAGTGTGTAACATACATATGCTACAGCTGACCCACATCATGTATTTCTGTGCCTTTTCCAACTTTCAGACTAACTAAAATCTAATGACCTCTAGTCCTTTTGAATGGAGAGGAAATCCGTTCTTTGTTGGAAATGATGCCCACCTGAGTGTGAAGATAGCCTGAAATGGTGGCTCAGAGATGTGGCTTTTCCTAGCCTAGAGGATGCTTTTACTAACTTTCAGGCACAACCATTACACTTCAGTGTCACCATAATTGTTAAATGACTGTTTGTTTTGTTCCTAGACTGGCCTGGTAGTAAATTCTGGGTTGAAGAATTCAAAACTTTTTCACAGAGATATTTGTTTTTATAAAGGAGACTCACAAAATCATGGAAGGAGAAGGACAGGCTAGGAAAGAAAAAAATTTAAAAGGCCCCAAATGTAGTTTTCTCTTTCTTTTTAAAAAAAAAAAAAAAAAAACCTATATAAATTGTATTTGAATTTACTGATTATAAAAAGAAAACTGCATATCAAAGTACAATATCAGAATGGTGAAATTCCAACTCGTGGACATAATCCAATCAATTTATCCAGGCTATGGTTGTCCCTTTGGTGCCTTCTTTCACAGCATGTCCTGGATGTTCACCCTCTGTTGGTTTTGTTCCCAAAGGTTCACATATCCTTCTTCTGTCAAAAGTAACTGGAGTTACATCCATCACGTAACCAAATACAGGTATCCCTTGCTGTTATCACAAAACCAACATGTCTCTAATCACAGTCCAGGGGCAATAAGCCCATGTAAGAGGGCAGAGCCCAACCAAAATATTACCCTTGTGCTATAAGAAGTGGGTAGTTATTTCACCATGTGGGTATTGCCCTAAGCAGCATGGCAGTTGTAGACCCCTGAATCTCTGCCGTAACCAAAGAATAACCATTCAGCGTAGCATCTGACAGTTTCTACTAAATGCATCTAACCTTCCTCTATTTTAACATTCAGACATCATAAGACAGTAATAGACAGTTCATTTCACTTGCGGTGCTGTTAATTCATACATAATATAGCTGTTAATTTGGGGAGCCAAAGCATCAGGCATGCTGGTATAGTGCACAGATCTCTTCATCTCCTTTGGTTACTTTGTGTGCCATCATCACTGAAGATTTTTTTCCAATTCCATGTTTCATAATGGGGAACAAGTGAGCTGAAGAGCTACAATGATTTCCATCTAAACTGCTCTCTTTTTGTCTGCACTACAAAAACTAGTATCCCTTTGCCAACATTTGCTTAGACATTTTTCAATCATAAGAAAGGAAATTATAGGAGTAAGAATACAAAAATGGAGCAAAATCCTCTTTTTGCCATAAAGTGTGCATTGGAAATGAGTGAGTTTCCTACTGTTCAGAACATACATGTGAACAGTAGGAGACAATGAATGCTCTAAGGACTGTCTCCTGCCTGTCTCTCTTGACACAGTAGAGCAATCAGAAGAGAGACGGCTGTTTGCCTTTTCAAAAAAAAAAAAAAAAGTATTTCTTGAGAGCCTGTGGCAGAGTTCTTTATTTCCATCACTCCTATGAAGCTTCACAACATCATCGGACTTGTAAAGTTATATACAGCTATCCTTTCCTCTGTGCTTTCTGGTCCTGGGATCTTCCCTGCAATACATAAGATTCCCAAAGCTGAAGTCTTTAACAATGTCATTACTTACACAAAGTAGTATACAAGAAGTTCTGTCAGTTCTCTCACATTTGGAAAAAAAAAAAGGTTTTTAGTTGTAGGTTTGTTTTTTTTTAAACTACACACTGTATTTGCTAATAGGAGTTTTCTGAAGAGCAAAACAAAGGGGAAGGGAACAACATGTGTGGGTAGGTATACAGGAGAGAACACTGGTACAACCTGCTCGCAACAGAATATGTACGGTTCTCTGTTTATGTTGACACAACTCAAGAACTTAGATATGCAAGATACCAAGTCTGGAGTGCATTTATGTGAAGTTTAATCCAGCATACAATTAATATTTAATGTAATCCAACTCCAAATATTTAGAAACCATGAGTCTAATTGTCTTGAGACTTGACTTACCATTAAAAATCACTAGTTTTTTGATTGATTCAGTCACTTTCTTTGTGTTCACCTTCTGGTTTCTAAATCATTAGGCAACGTCCACACCACATGTTTGTTTGTTTTGGTCTTTTCTACAGGTGTAAGTAACAGAAACTGGAAGATTTTATGACTGTTTGCTCAGCTGATCAACCGTCTGAATGATAAATACTCAGGAAATTGTATAAAGCAGCTGGAGGTTTAAGAAAGAACTTTGAATCTTGTAAGACATGATATCACTGTAAGAGGAATGAAACACCACCCCTAAAGTTCATAAAACTTCCATTCACTTAAGTGCTGCATTTTATTGTCCTGACAGCATTTTAAATTGACAAAATTTGTCTGATAGTCCTTTGATAATCAAATCATGGTAAACATGCTAGTCTTCAAGACAAAGCTAGCACATTCTGCAGAGAGGTTGAAAAGAGCTCCAGCGACATAACAGGGTCAGGGTGAATCTAATACAAAAAGCAGATTCTCCAGCCCATGGCTCATGTCATTCTGCAGACTTCGTCTACGCCACCACTGAGGTACTGTCCCTCATACACAGTCACTGAAGCTTTGAGTGAAATTCCATTTCAGACAAAGGAACGTCGCAAGACCAACCTGGCTTTGGCCTTCTGCAAGGGTTAAATGTAGCACCTTGAACAAATGTCCCAGAGGATAAATTCCTCCTTAAAAAAATTAGCCAGATAAGATAAGACAGACAGGAAGTCAGTTTTCAGGATTAAAAAAAAAACAGAGGAACCAAAGAAACCAAAGGAAAAAAAATCTCCAAATTTATTCAAACACAGAAATTCCTTTTGTCTCACAGCTTGATTCTTTACTAAGATAACCCGTCATAATTTTATCTTTACACAAGTTCTTCATGGTGATTTCTGTAATGAAGTCAATGGTTTTTTCAAAAAAAAAAGGGGGTGAGGGAAGAGAAGGATCATTTACACTAACAAAATTTGAATCTTTCAAAAATCCTTCTACAGTGCACAAGTGAAAGCAGAAGATAGGAAAGGTATACATTTTCTAAAAGGGATGGTTGGTCATTTCTCACAAATATGTTTGGTTTTCTTTAACTCACCTTGGACTCGGGAAGAAAAAAGCATAACCCAGGTTCCCTGATTCTCAGATCTGACCGCCTTCAGAAATGGTTTCAAAGGGCTTTAGTAAAAGAAAAATGAAGAAAAAGGGGTCAAAAGTTCTCCTCTGAGCCTAAACATCTTGTTGGGTCACAGCAGGTGAGGGTAATTTCTGTAGCAAACAGAAGAGAAACAAATTCAATAACTGGCAGTACGTGCAACCACATCTGATTCACCAATAAAATGGTTCTTTATAAGGGGGTTAACTGGGAAAAGCAAGCGGGAGGAAGGTGGGGTGAGGTCTGAGTTCCTGCTTCTGAACCATGCAGCTCCTGTTCTCCATCATGCACTCTAATACGAGGGAATATTTAAATTTTCTTGCAATCTTATGCATATTCATACTTTCATGCTGATAACTATTCATTGGCATATTCAACCCTAATTATGAGGTCACTGCCACTTTAAAAAGATTTTCCAGTCCCCAGCCCAGGTGCATTTTCCCTTAAATATTCTATCGAATTATTTGCTTGTAAACAATCTGTATACAAAAATAAATGCAGAGATTGAATGCTCAATTGCAAAAATGCAGGTGCAGAAGAAAGCCCACCCATCAAGATGCAGTTTTCATTATGTTTTAGTAGCCTGAAGCATCCAGTTTGAACTCATATTCACTCACGCTGTTGTAATTCTGGTTGTCCCTTGGTACTGAAGTGACTAAGGCGTCTAAATCACATGAAAATTAAATCTCTTACAAGTCATTTTAACATTCTTTTTACCTATCTTTTTCAATAATGTTAGTTTAAGCAAGGCTGAACAAAAGGAATTCATTTTCTCCACCAGATTCAGACACATAATTAGGTGGAAATGTCAACTGAACTAAAATCTGATGTCATGGTTTGTACGGCTAACACAGCTTACATGATTCATATTTTTGCAAAAACATGGAAAAGAAGACTAGACACGTAGTACCTCTAATACCTGGGAGACAGCATCTTGCCCTGGAGCCATGGTAGGCTTGGCAGCAGTGAAGGCCAGCAGCAACTTGTAGTGCATCAGCAAGAGAATCACCAGACCAAGGGACATGATCATTCCACCCCAAGCAGCATTTGTTTGGCCACACCTGGAAGAGCGTCCAGCCTTCATCCCCAAATTCGGGAGGGACATTGAAAAAATGGAGAGGGTCCAGTGGAGGGCCACTAAGACACTTATAGAACGGGAGAACTTGACATATGAAGAAATGTTGGTGGAATTTAACTTGCTCAACCTAGAGGACAGAAGGATCAGGGGGAACCTAATCATACTCCACCAATACATTCAATATATTTATGGAGAAAATGGAGGTACTCGCTTTACAAGGGAGCAGAGTGACAAAAGACAACAGGAACAAGTTACTTCTGCAGAAATTCTCTCTGGATGTAAAAAAAATATTCCTCACTCTGAGAATAATTAAACATTGGAGTAGGCTGCCCAAAGAAGTAGTGGAAACTCCCTTGCCAGAAGTATTGACCATATGGTTTAATGGGGCCCTGGAAAGCCTAATCTAAAGCTCTGCTTTCAACAGAAGGTTGGACGAGATGAAGTCCAGAGGTCACTTCCAACATTTGGTGACTTTTGAATGATTCGGTTTTTCTTTTCGTTGGTATTCTTGCTCCACTTCTGAAGATCTTATATTTTTCCTAAAATTTCTCTTACTTTCTAAAATCAAGAAAGTATTTAAAGTACAAGAGAAAGAAAATGTGTGTGGTGTTTTGACGCTCAGTCCCTCTGCTGGATTTGCAAGAGCATGAAAGGGATATGTGAAAGAAAAATGAGAATGTGCTCTTTATCTGACTCAACTGTTCGTGTAATTTCCACAGGAAAGACATATAATGAGGCTTTGAATTTAAGCTACACTGCCTCTGGGTTCCCCCCTCCAGTTATCAGACTGCAACTTGAGTCACATTACACTTATACAAGAGTGGGATTACATTCCCCTAATGGGGCAGGATTAAGCCAAAGGAGGTGGAACAGCTTTCAAAGGAGCAACTTCAACACAGGGGGCCAAGTTCTACTCTCTATTACACACACGTGACTGTCACAGTGATTTCAGTGGGGATACTCAGGTGTAACCAGCGGTATAGTGCCTGTGTGACATGGAGCAGATGTGGAAAATCGCAAGTGCAGACTAACCATGAGCATCTCATTTTTAAATAGCCACTTTATTGCAGTGGTAAGCAACCGAGCTTTAAGTGGGACCGTGATCTACTGCACTGCATTCAGGATTAAATTTTTTTCCCATACTGGATTCACTTTCATCCTCTTGCAACAGCTACAAAATACAGCAAACCTACGCTAAGAGTCACTGAAAAGTGAGGGTGAGATTCCGGAAGGTGAGATTCTCTTCTCAGAGAGCGTACAATGTCTCTACTTGTTAAAGCGTTTGTCTCACCTCCGTCATTACAGCACCTGCAGTGTCACACCGTGTTCAGAGTTGCTTTATGTGCTTCTATTTATTTAAATTCTTGCAGTTTTAAAACTCAATGTGTCACTTTTTTCTGCCTTGGAGAATTTTTTTCTTATCTGTGCATTTCCGTTTTTGTATAAGTTAGCAAGTGTAATAAAACTGTAATGAAGATCTTTTTCTAAAGTTTTGTATAAGTAAAGCAGATTTCAACATGACTCACAATATGGAGTCATTTGGAATAGACCAGACAGACTTTGCAGTAAATTTCTTCAATATCTGTACAAGAATGTAAGTTCAACAATATCAATTCACACCAGCAATTAGCCAGAGTGCTAATAAATTGTATCATGAGTGGCTGAAGTACAGCCACGTGGAAAGTTAGGGAAAAATAACAGTAGAAAAGCAAAGAGCTAGCTGGAACACTTCTGTCCAAGCTATCTGCTGTCTAGGATCATCTCATCTGATCTGAAAGATACCATCATATGCAGAGGCTCTCAGTATATTGTTCACGTTACGTGACCATACGAGCAACACTGACAGAATGAATCACGCGACGGGCGGTGCAGCTGCCTTTCACCCAAGAGCGGGGAGCTACAGCTGTGCTGCCAGGAGCCCCCCAACCCCCAGGGAGAGCACACACTGAGAGCTCACTCGTGGCAGTGCTGCCAACCACGGTGTCACTGAAATAAAAGAGAGGAAGGGAAGGGGAAGAGGAAGGAGAAGGAGAAGGTGAATTAATCTAGCAGTAAAGCAGGGATTTGCTCTAAATGAAAAAAGTAAATGCAGGTAACCCACGTAAACTTGTTTTAAAGCTATTGTACACTACAGAAATTATAGTCATTACTTTCCCATTATTTTTATTTTTCCCAAGAAACATTCCTGTAGCTCTTTAATGAAGTAATTTCACTACCACCTTTTGTGAACTGGCTGCCTCTACATCCTCAGCCTGGTGCTACAGATTGGGAAGGTGAGAGTGGAATCCAAAGCCAGGAATAAAGATACACCAATGACATGTGTCTTAAAGTTATTGCATTAAGCTATACTCAAGCCATACTTGGACCATATTCTTACATAGTTAGAAGCCAGAAAAGAGTAGCCTCAGGTAACACTGCCATTTTACAATTTCCATGAGCCTCCAGAGGCAAGCTTCATCTCTCATTGCGCATCAGCCACCCGAGAGTTGCATATCTTACTAAAACCATCCAGCAGGAGTTAAGGGAGGCCAAAACCATAATATTAGGAGATGACAAGAGAAGCATCCTAGGTTTATGTTGAAGTGAGGTGGTATCTTTTGAGAGGGATCAGTCTGGGACCTAGAATCTGTCCAGTGCAGACTAACTTACATCATGAAGTGCAGGATAAATATTTTAACCAAAAAAGAGACAGCCTCTTCACCGTATTTTACAGAACACAAGAGGAACCATGGAGCTTCTTAAACAAAATCAGAAATACTAAGCTGCCTCCCTGCCAGGCTGTCATACAGTTGGTGCCAGACACTCCTGAATTTCTCATTTGCTGCAGCCATCTGAAACTACTTCTTCAGTAGCATATGGAGAAAGCATCACATCATTTCTCTGTAGCGTATGATGAATTCATATTCTGATTTTCATACAAAAAAGCCAGAACACACTAAGTAACAGCAGAAAACTAATACTGAAAAGCCAGTCTATTTGATAAAAATAGAACAAGAAGCGTGGAAGAGAAATATTAACTGATCATCTCTCTAGGGGAACCTGACAATGCATTCACAAATAATGTATTCATTAAAAGGCAGAGAAAAATCATTGAGAAACTAATTTTGCAAATAATGTTTGAATAGTACTCATCTTAACCCAGCTTCACACAGCTGTCACTAAAATTTATCATACCTGACTGCCCTTTACCATTGTGATTAACGCTAATAAAAAAATCCTGTGGTGTTTTATAACGTCGTCAAAAAAAAAAGAAAAGCCTGCACAGGGCAAGTGGGTGAATAAAAATTTGAAACACTGACTTAGAGTCATAAATAATGCTGATTAATAAACTGTGGTCCCTGTGATATACCTTTAATTACTCTTCCCACTGTTCCATTCACTTGGCACTTGATTGTGCATGGCTGAAATTACTGGTATTGTACCATAGGTAGACAAAGAGACACACTCAGGTCTTCTTAGGAAATACTGAATAAAACAATCTCAGTGATATTCATAATGTATAATAATGCAATTAATTAGAATGCAACCAATGTCTTGATAGATTTAAAATCAAAAAAGACATACATGTTTTCCTCACACTTTTCTTTGAAACCTTTTTTATCCATGCCAAGTCCAAGCATTCTCCAGAAATTTTCTAAGAAATGTATAACTTCATCCAAAGCATTACTTAGGAGAACTGCCTAAGACATCTTCTGATTAGGATGGGGCAATATTCTTCTTCTCATAAGAGGACAAGAAAAAGTATAAACTCCAGGTTTATGAAGGAGTCCAAGAATGAGAGGGCTTGAAAAGTAAAATATTTAGCAATGAAGAAGAACAAAAAGGACTTATGGAGATAGCACTTCTACCACCCGTTTATGTTATACCTTTGAGAGAAATTCACTTTGGGGTGGTTCTGTTCTTCAGTATGTACTTACTTGGATGGCTGCTGTTACTCACTGGGACTGCATAGTAAGGGGCAGATATTAGTTTTGTTTTTGTATTACAATTGGATTTAAAGGTAACAAGCCTGTAATAATTCATCAAGAATACATGCCAATTAGGTCAGTCAGATATTTGTTTTGTGATCATATTGGCTTAGAAGGTCTTTATTAAACTAAGGGTTTACAGAAGAGCAATAAAGGAAATGTTGTCTTCAGATGAGCCATTACATGACACAAATATAAAGAAAGTTAAAAGACAGTATCTAAACTCTTAGTTGTAGAGATTTTACATTTTCTCCACATACCCACAAAACAATTCCAGAGGTGTCAAAGCCCAGCAGAGCAAAAATAGGAGAATTTCTTTTTTGAGACAACAAGGAGTAACTTGAGAGAATCATATCGAGACATAACACAGCCTGGGGTCATTTGAGGAAACTGTCTGTTTTATAGACATTTTATCAGGTAAAATGTTGTACTTAAAGGGTGTTGAATATGCCATCATCCCTCTTCTTTACTGCTTTGGTCCTGCTACAGAAGATGTACTTCTTTAAGAAGGCTGACCAGCGGTTACAAAGTCATGGAGAGAATAATGTAAGTACTGAACCAGGTTAGTCAGAGAAATTTTGATCAAGAGATGATACAGGAGTGGAAGACATAAGGAATTCTGTCCCTGCTGCTAGGTTAGCTGCCCTCTCCCATTATCAAAACATTAAAAAGGACATGTGTGTCAGTATCGCACCTCTGCTCAGCTTCTGCATGTAGACTGAGACCACGTCCACTTACAGCAGGAGCAAACCAGGATGACAAGAGATGCCATTATCCTGGTAACTGTGACAGCTATTAAAAAGAGATCTGTTCAAAAGGCCATGTTCAGTAACAAACAAGAACTCTCATAAATGCCACTGAACTGATCTTGGTATATCTGTAAATAGTCTGGGTGGTTTATAGTGGTAGCGGCCTCTTGTAAAGATTTTACTTGTTGAGTTCTCAATGCCCCTAATTCAATATATTTTTTTTTTCTCCAGGGGGAATAGGAGGGAAAATGCAGTTTTCATTTGAAATTTTCTTTTGTCCTAATGTTACATTGCTGCAGTGTGTGAGTGTACATTGTTGTAGCTAGTGCAGAAAAAATCCAGGCTAGAGGTAGCATTGTATGTACCACGACGGTGAGACCAGATTCCACATCCTGGATTTCATTCTTCTCTGAATTACTTTTGATCCAGTCATTGGCTTGACTTGGAGAAATATAGTTAACTTGTTTTGGCAACAAAATCCATCCATATTCTTTTATTTGCAGAATCCTATCAACTTATGCCATTTCAGTTCATAATTAAGTTCATACATTTGGACAAAATCCTGAATGATAAGAAGGAGGTGTTGCCCTTATCATGGTTTTTGAAATGCGGTTTCCTTAGGAATGACCTTCACTGAGTGTACACTCTGTGCATACAAAGAGCAGAGTCATTAATAAATTATATACAATGTAGGACTTGAAAAACACATACAAGCTAGACAAAGCTTTGTAGTTTGAAAGAGCTGCATAGAACTGTTAAAATATGATGTGACATGAATGAAAGGTGACTGACCATACAAGAAGTGTTTTTAGAAAATCCAGCACCGTTTGATTGGAATTAAAAATCAAAGGGAGAAGTAGGTAAAATAATGTTACTTGCTGTTTCTACAAACTGCTAGAAATCAGAGTAACAAAGGTGTTCAGAGTCTGAGAAAGGGGAACTTGTAACAGATTTTGACCCCCAAATTCTTTTTGACTTTGAGATTTCAAACTAAAATATCAGGGATTATTAAATGAGAAAGATTCTTCATATATATATATATATATATATATATACACACACATATAAGGAAATATTCAAATAATGATAAAGCTGATTGCTTATAATGTTACAATACTATCACTCATTTGAAATTATTCAGGCACATTTTACTACACTGAAATATTAAATTTAATTTTGAACAGAATGTTTAATCTCTGTTAACAGTTGTACAGCTTATTGACAACAGATAAACTGCGATTATATTGGCTGAAAAAAAAGTAGATCCCAGTCTTTCAAGGAGGAGAACTTCAAGGAAATGCCAAGAACCATCACCTCCAGTGAAAGACAAGCGGGTGATGTCAAGTACCATCACTTCTGTAAAAAAGAGTAAAAACTTTATTTTAGTAAAAAGGCTAAAGCCTACAAATAGCAAGAACTCAATCATCCTGACAGTGAGGTAAGTAGGTTGAAATCCCATGCCATGCAGTGAGACAAGGCAGAGTCCTGACCATGTTAAGAACTACAGCACCACACCAGATGAGGTCCTTCTATCCGATCTCTCTCGGAAAAGCATAAGAAAACAAAATACAGAGTGATCCATCCCTGATAGATCCTTCTAGAGGCCAGAAATTTTCTGCATGAACTGTTTTTGCTCTTTTTGGAATCTATTTACCTCTCAGCACCTGTAACATCATGTGACAGTGAGCACAGCATAATTATTAATTATGTGTTGCCTGAAGAAATGCTATATGTGGTTTGCTATTGTACCTGCTGCCTGATAAACTGGAGTAGCTCCAGTGATAAATAGGCTTTTTATTCTTTATCTTTGACTTACCCTACATAATAATACGAGCCTATCATTTTATGGTGGAAGAGCTCTCGCTGTCCACTACACGAATGTTTTAGAAACTATTGCCTTTGTTGAGGTAAATGTAGTTTCTCTCTACTGTTTCTGGAAACATTCAAGGTCAGGTTGGACAGGGCTCTGAGCAACCCAACCTAGATGAAGATGTCCCTGCTCATGGCAGGTGGGATGGACTAGATGACCTTTGAAGGTCCCTTCCAACCCAAACCATTCTGTGATTCTATGGTTCTAAAAATATTCTGAGGCTTCACAACAGACCTTTCATATTTTACTATTTATTTTACACACAATACTGTAGCAGAATATTATTCTCTTTTAAAGAAAAAAGACTATTAGGGCAAAGTGGTTTTGTGACTAAAACTTCAGCACACAGAAATGTAGACACAGAACCTGTGTATCTGTCAAGATTGCAGTTGTACTCTACTTTTACAGGTATTTCCAATGAGAAACAAGAATGCTATTTTTGGTTTTGTAAGGGACTTCGGGGCAGAACAACTGCTTGTGCTCAGTCACCTCTTCCTTGGGAACATCCAGTGGGTCCTGTTTCCAGGGAGGCGTTGTGTAAGATCATGTTTATAACCTATCATCCAGAGAGGAATGGGAATAGTGGCGAATCAGTGCTCTACCACTCTTGCTAAGAGCAACAGCTTCTGTCAGGCCTCACTGCCTGCACAGAAGGCGGCAATTTGCTGAAGATGTATGAACTGTAATGGTGACTGGTCACACCAGCATGTGGCTGCTCTCTTTCAGAGAATTTCTGACTGTTTCCCTACCTGTATTGGAACTCACCAGATACAGCATTTATTGCACTGCTTTTGCTGTAGGGTGCTGAAGCACGATTCCTGCCTGCTCCAGACAGAGGCAGAGAAGTGCTGCTTCTGAGGGAAATAACATTCTGGTTTGCTTAATGAAATAAAAGTCTTCATGGAAATTTGTTTTACATGATACAGTCTTAGAAATACGACTGCATCAGACAGCAAAGGGATACATCAGGGTCAAATTCTGATTTATTCCCATCAAATTGTATTCAAACCAGTAGAACTGAGCAGTATGGAAATTAGAGTAGTAAGTCACCATCTGTCTCTAGTAGATCCTGAGACACAGAGAAACTAGAATATATTTGATTGTGCAGTTTTATTTGAAATGGATCTCATTAGTCAGCACATTTCAGTAAACTTGCAGTCTAACGCAACATGACAAAGAGTTAGTAGTGTCAGAACACTGACAAACGATGGAAACTCTAAGTACTTTTAAAAAGCAAACACTCTTTCCAAATGAGAGCACACAAGCTAGCTGAAAGAAGAATTGGCTACAAATTTATTTAATACTAAAGAACAGGAAAAACACTTTCAAGCCCCTAACAGCCTTGCAGCTTAGGTGGATTTCACTCGATCCTTAATAAAGTATACATTGCCTCATACTCTGATATTCTGCTATATAATGACATATTGGGTAAAATCGCCAAACCTCAAACAGTCTTCCTATGGGAAAATTCCTAACTTTTTCTTTATGACGTTGAATCTTGCTGGGGACAAGTAGGAAGAACATATTCATGATTAAGTGTAGGATAAGTTCTTTCAAAACATGTTTGGGGAGGGTTAGCTTAGTCATTAGACGTATGATATTTTCAGACATTCTGGATCAGATCTTCAAACCATGCTCCAACCTCTATGTGCTGTGGGTGTGGTACAAAAGACAAAAACGTGCCCTTGTAGGGCTCACTGTATCTCCATAAGCCCATGCTATGGATGTTGTGTATAAGCACAGAGCAGTGTACATAATCAAGGTAGAATTAGAAAAGGAAGGAAAACTGCTATGATTTCCTCATTTGCTTCTATAACTCTGTTTTACATGACACTGAACTATTTTGTGGTGTAACTATTACATGCTCATTAAAAATATGATCAGAATGAACAGATAATCCTTAAAATCTCATTTTTCTGGGAAGAAACATGATGTTGCTCTTGCCCATCCCAGTCTTTACATTTGTGGCTTGAGTTTTGAATGAATTATGGTGAAAATAAATCATTTATTTCCAAATGCAGCCAGATCTTTGTATTGACCACTTGCTCCCCAACACCACTTTCCATCAATTTTTAAATGATCCAAGCAACAGTTTCCATTAAAAACCCTGGTGAGATTCTTTTTCACCCTCTGATACAAGTCTCCATTCCAAAGAGATTTCTCCTAATATTCACAGAGTCAGTTGCATTACAAATTGCAATTATTTTCCAAATTATACTTTCAGTATGCTTTTAGACAAGTCTGCTTGTCTAAAGCTGCTGGTACTTGACTCACTCTGTAGAATTGAATAAAGCAAGGATTACCAAACTTAATTTGAAGAGATGAGAGTACCTCAGAGCTCTGTTCAAGGTCAAGTTCTTGCACAGGAACTGCTCAGTTCTTCACACATTGCACTGAACAATTGCATATCAAGTATGAGTTTGGGAACCTCTCAATAAAACAGTGGTGTCCATGATAGAAATACGACAGGGAGTTTCTGATGAGGTCCAGAAGAGGAGACCATGTCTACTAGTACTCTAGGAAGAAACACAGTGGTTACTTACAGTATTTGAAGGGAAAATCTGGGATTACAGCTGCTACAGATACAGATACTGTATTTTTAAAAATCATATAAAGAAATATTCACCTCTATCTTAGAAAACAGCTTCCCATAGATGCACTCAAAATGTTATCCATGTCCACCTTTCTCAAATATATGCCTCTTCCTCTGCAATCTCTTCTTCCTCATCCTCACAAAACACTTGGTCATGTCCTGCAGGTCAGCGTATTCCGGCTATGTTGACAACAGGCAATACCAGAGAATAAGCTCAGAATCAGAGACTTGGAAAATATTGCTGAAAGGTGAGTCTTCTCTGTTTTCATGTTCTGGCTGCTCCAACTTGGCACCAGCTGGCGTAGGTTGCAGCTGTGGACAGATTGTGCAGATAGGCATCCATGTTCTCATATAGGCAGGCTATATACACTCTGCAGGCCAAAATTATACTTTAAAACCCCACCTGGAGACCAGCCGGAAGCTAGCAGAGTCCTGCGAACACTGGTCTTGTCTTCCCAGTGAGATACATTTCTTAGCGAGCAGAGGTGGCACTCTGATCAAGTCATAGTACAGACTAATGTATTTGTGTATAACACAGAGACCGTTGCAAGAACCTCAGTACCAGGACATGGATCATGAGGGCAAGGTCCTCATTCAAAAGTAATAATAGAACCATAAAATCATAGAATGGTTTGGGTTGGAAAGGACTGTACAGATCATCTAGTTTCAACACCCATGCCACAGGCAAGGACACCTTCCGCCAGACCAGGTTGCTCCATCCAACCTGGCCTTGAACACTTCCAGGGAGGGGACAGCCACTCTGGGCAACTTGCTCAAGTGCCCCACCACCCTCACAGTAAAAAATCTCTTTCTTATATCTAATTGAATTCTACTCTTTTTTTAGGTTAATAACAAACGTCTCACTGGAAAATGATAGGGGAGTGTTGTGGGAAGCTTGCCTTCCACCTGCTGAGATGGGACCTAGCAGCAGTCAAAGCCTCCATAGCGTTTCCAGCTCGGCAGCCGGCAGACCCCCATTGAGCAGGGAGGGTACGAGCTCTGCCCGACCCGCTGGCAGCTTTCTCCAGCCTGCGGCATTGCCTCAGGCCTTGGGTGGGCTAAGCTGTGGCCAACAAGCTCTCGGCCGCTTCTCAGTCTCACCCACACACTGGGCAAGGCATTTGACAGCAGTGAGAAAGTTAAATGAGGCAGAAATTGAGGGTCCCCATTATCTCCCACATGACCTCCACCATGCCACTCTGACAGGGCTAGGAAGATGGAAACTGGACAGATCTTTCCTCCCATGGAGGTTCTGGGCGCCTTTGGGTTGGTGTTGCGAGCACACTGCAAACACCCTCCACAACGGCAGCCTTTCAAAAAGGGACTGAGACACCCAGCGTGAGGCTTGAGTGTGATTTAAGTGCTTAGACCCAAAGCTGAGTTCCTCACAACTTTGCTCAGCTGATGACCTGCCCCAGAGGAACCTGACTTCTGGAGAGGCCTCAGTTTTCTGTGTCGGAGTTTCTCAGACACCCACAGCTCTACCTGCGCGTGTGCCCAGGCCTGCCTGTGCCTGACAGGGCACACACCTCAGATAAAGCCCGTCCTTCCATCAGACTCAGATCTTGAGCCCTCATACTCTCATGTCCTCTCTCCAGTCTTCCCTGTGCTGCACAATAGCTTCAATGGGCAGGATGGAGACACCCTGAGACATACATAGACACATGCATGCACACACACACACACACAGACACATAGGGCTGCCTTGGCTGGGGGAGGGACGCATGGCTGCATCCCCTCAGGCATGGAGGGAATCTGAAACCAGGTCTGTCACGTCCTGAGTAAACGCTGAAACCACTGATAGCTTCTAGAGCAGGGGGAGCTACTGCTCCAGCCATCTTCTGAAAGCTAAAAATGATACCTTGCATCCCTCAAATGAAAAAAAAAGAAAAAAAAAAAAAAAGAAAGGACATAAGTGCCCGTTGCTAAAAAAGGGCCTGGGCTGTAAATTCTGAAAGGAGAGAGATGACTTCTAGTAGCACGGGGGCCTACACCCTGAAGAAGAGCAGCATTTGCTCTTCCCTCTGACTGATGAGCAGCAGCTGTTTCCCTGCAGACCCCGCTCAGGAGTGCTCAGCTCTCCCCGTCCACACAGGGAGCCTGCGCTCCTTTACGGACCCGCGTGTCCAAAAGCAGCTGTTGCAGCACGCACCCAGCCCCGCCGACGCTCACCGCGCGAGGGTGGGAAGCGCTTGCTGCCTCCCGAGCTCTGGCCGCGGTGCAGGCTCTCTGTCACACCGAGCACGGCACCAGGGCGGAGCTGCGTCTCCTCTGCAGGCAGAGCGGCAGTGGCCTGCCACAGCCCCAGCCTGCACCCCCTCACAAGCCCTGCGCTCGGGTGGGATGCCTTTCCCATCACGGGCTTTGCACGGCGAGTGCCACGTGCTCGGTCTCATGTCCCAGCTTTTTGGACAGAGGTCCACGCCGCGTCACGACGTGCGTGCGCGGATCCTGTGCCGACTGAGGGGACGGAGGGGGCCCAGGTGAAGCCTCGCCCAGGCCGGCTGCAACGTCCTGCCCGTAGCTGGGGCCGCACCGCCGGAAAGAGAGCCGCCCATGCTGGAGGCAGGGCCGAGGAGTGTGGGAACCCGGGCGAGGAGCCGGCCAGGGCCAGGCTCTCCCACATCTGGAAACTTCCAGGTCATGGCCTGAGCTGTGTGGGGAGGGGGAAGAGCGGCGATGCATTAAGGCAAGGGCGGGCAGCCGCGCTCCTGAGAACAGGAAAGTTTCAGCTCCCAGCCCCGGCCTCCCTGCAACAGCTCTGGAGGGGCTTTCGTCCAGACAGAGAAAGCCTTGACTGAAACACAAGCCCGAGTCTCCCCTGTAAGCTCTGCAGACCGACTACCGATACTTCATTTCAGCTGTAACAAAGACATGAGGAAGTTCGTCGGAGACGCCTGATCTCTATCCATCATCGAGAGATCAGCTCTCTTTGTGGTCAGTGCCTCTTCCTGTGCAGACGTGAATCTGAGGCAGCTCCATGCTTTAGGAGCTATTCTGTCACAACTTTTTTCAGCTAGGGGCTACTAGGAAGAGAGTACCTATCTAACCGTCCGTGCCAAGGACTCCTCAGCCCGTCTCAAAGACGCTGGGAACCATCCCTTCCCAGAGGAGCCCTGCTGCCTCTCGCTAGCGGCGAGCTCTGTCGCGAGCCCACGAGAGGCTGGACTGCACCATGGAACAAGGGCTTCAATACCAGAAAGCGTTATCAGGGAGTCACAGGCTCTGTGTCGTGTCACAGGTAGACATGAACCGCCTCCATCCTCCCGTTTTCTCTCCCACATTGCCCTTACAATTGCGTTTACCACTCTGCTGCCCCTGAGAGTTTCACTGACCTAATTGAAAGCACTAATTATTTGTTCTTTTTAGACTCCACAAAAGTCCATACCTCCCCAAATTCTCTTCACTTTTATCCCCAAAGAAGAAATTCCTTAGAACATTAAAACAAAAAAAAAGTATAAAACAATCATTAACTAAAGGGCAATTCAGATTCACACCATTTGACTAAGACACATGATGAAGAATTGCAGCAGATGACTCACCATACTTCACTCATCATCAGCTGGTTAAATTTTTGCATTCTCTGCTTGATCAACAGCTGCTTTAATGGCTATCTTTGGTCCAGTAGTATATTCAAATGTATATCAAGACTAAAAATATTTTCTGAAATGTAAGTTATAGAGTTACCTTGCTAAATAGTTGAAGGCAAATAAAGCTCTTAAAGATTGAATATATTGTTCTACTAACTGTAATAATCAGCCAGATTTTTCACCCTGTGGTACAAGACTTTCAGTTTTCAGGCTTTTTTTCATCCAGACTCAGTCCTTCCAGCATAAACGTTGTACTGCTGATTGCGATGCTGCTACTTGTCATGCTATTTCATTCTTAATTCCCATTTTTTCTCTGAGACACTTACTGAACGAAGAGACCAAATTGTCCTGTGGAAGTTAGCAACAATTTTGCCATAGAAACCGGAAGAAGTGCATCATTGAAAAATTATTTTGTGGGAATTTAGCATCCATGAGACACAAGGCTTTATGTCTGTATTAGCCCGTTATTACCATAGAGTATCATTAACATCATCATGTTATTTTATTTACTATTATTGGCCACACTGGTTACAGCATTGCTCTAAGGACCTGTGAGGAGCATGGCCTGTTGTATTAGGCACTGCACAACTGTGGATGAGCTGTGAGCACCCTCAGATTAATCCCTGCTTGAGTGACCTCATGATTTCAGAAGGAAATGTGTTTTCATAAGCAAAACCTTCACCAGCAAAAATGGTAAACTGACAAAGAATAATTTTGATTTTATAGTTGTAAGAGACAGTATTTGCCTTTCTTCTGGGCTTCTTTTTTTTTCTGTGATGATGATATGGTAAGTTAAATTAAAACTGCAAACACATTTCCCTAATATAATCAGTTTTGAAGAGCAAACCTACTGCTGAACCAAGATCCCAAATGGTGAAATTTCACTTCCAGGACTGCTTTAATGAGCAGTTCTTCTGCTATGAAGCACCTCATAATAGTACTGTTACCACAAAGAAATATGATATGTGGTGGTCATTGCAAAGGTCTAAATGGTCTTGTCTTTGCCACTATATAATTGGCAGACATTGCTGACTTTGAAATGGGATGAGGTCAACAGAATAGAGGACACATGACTCTCTTAAAGTCCACTGGGGCTTTACTCAGAAAAAACCACTGACATTAGGGCACAAAACAGTAGTGCTTACAGGAATGACAGGCAAAGATGCCTTGACAACTACTTCATTAGAAGAAAAACAGTGAACCACAAGAACAGAGATTTAAAAGCCAGCATTTAAAAAATGTGATGCAGAAGACGCATCTAATGTCTGGAATATACTGCTCCTGTATGAACACTGGCAGTTAGTTGTTTCCCTAGTTTACACTGACCAGTAAGGCAGTAAGATCTCAAACCAATACTGGACTAAACCACTTTCATTTAAAGTGATACAACAGTTTGAGGTCTCTGTCCACCCAGTGCTCAATCCTGCTCATCCTGACTGAATGATCAAAACTACTCATGGTGTTCAGCCAAAAAAGGCACAGCCCTGAATAAGGTTGCTCAAATAACTAAAAAAAGCTCTAACCTTTCTAGTGCTAAAATTACAAAATTCTTGCTGTGAAAGAAGAATCTTTGAAAATGAAAAATAATTATTACTATCAGTTCAATCTCACGTAAGGAAGCCCTGTATCTTCAGCACACCTCAAATGCCACTGACTGTGCTGTTTGTGAAGTTTGGGACCACTCTTCAACAGCCAGTTGGGCAGCCTGTGCCTGGCTCAGAACGAGCCTGAGTTTCAGTCATGCTGGTAAGGCCAAATTCTGCAAAACCTTCCTTGCTTCATATCATGAAGGTGAAATACATGTAACTTAGAACTGCAGAGCTGGTGTGAGGCTAATTCTGTTATGTTTTTTTGCTAAGAGTTCTCTCCTGTAAAATACAAAGTACTTTGTACGTCATCTCCTACCCCAGAATTAACAATGTATGAAATTTCCTTTAGGCAGCAATAAGCAAGACACGAGTGGCTGTTTTATTTTATAATATTCTGTACATTCGGATGAGCTGTTAGCTCCTGTTTCTGAATACCACACCAAGCAAGATGCTTTTACTGATGCACCGATAGCTTAAGAGGGTTTTTCTCTCACAACAGAAAATTATGCAATCATTTAAGGTCGATTAGGGAAAAAAAAATTATGGTGGTGGAAAACAAATTACTTTTTTCCCTACAAAATCACAGCACTGGTTTTACATTCACATGTCTAGAGGATTTCTGCTACTAACTTCAGCGAGAATTGGACTTGAGCCTGCGGAGCTATGCATTCCTGCTTCACTAGAGGTTAGAAGCAAATTTTTCACTACCTTCACATAAGGCCCTGTGTAAACTAAGAAGTTTGCTCCTGCAATTCGTGATTCACTGGAGTGGTCTAATATCGATTACTTCAGATTACTTACAGTAAGCTCACCGAGGACTAGGACCTCAGTTTCTGTCTACAGGTTGGGGAAAAAATGTTTGGGCTCCACATATTCGAGTATTTTTTTAAGCGTCATATATATTGTAAGATCTTCTACATATCACCATATTTTTGTAAAAAAGGTTAATTTATGGGCTGTCGTTAAAACCTTCATAAACTTTTCAAGTTAATTCCCACCATATTTTACTTTATCATGCACAGTGACACGTCAGTATTATCTCTATATACCTGCTGAGTTTAACACTTTTCAAACAACACCTTGTATTTGTGACAGTTAAAAATAAACATGAAGTTTTACCCATGAGAAAAAAAAAAAAAAGAGGAGTACCAGGATCATGGTTAAGATTCCTTTTCTAGGGAAACGTTGCTCTCTTGATCCTGAATTCCCTGTGTTATTGGGGATATGAAATGGTTTAAATGTGTTCGATGGAAAATTATTACAAAACCTTTGCAAAACAATCTGCTCTGTACACGAAGAAAATCGCAACTGCACATCTAGAAAACAGCACTCAGCCGCAAACCACAAGCGTTCTAAACTGCGCAAAGAGTCCTAGCCACTGGCAAATTTCGTATTTCCACATTAGCAGACTCCACGGCAACCTCCGCCGCGAGCAGCGCATCCGCGCATCGCGGTTGCCGGCGATCCGCTCGCTCCCTTCCAGGCGGGGACACCACGGCCCCGAGCTCGGCCTGGGACCGCCACCGGGGGCTGGGGGAGGGGGGGGTACCGGCCGGCAGCGGGGGGAGAGCAGGGCGGCGGAGGGGCTCACGCACTGCTCGGGAACCTCCAAACCCACCTCCCGCCCGGCGCCATGGGGGAGCCTGAAAGCTCGAGAAAACGAACGAATAAATAGACAGAGTGGCATCCCACTAAAAAGGTGCCTCTTTCTCCCTACTTTCCAGAACGCTGCTTGCTACCAAGTTAAATGCTTTTATTGATCCCGTCCGCCTCGAACAAGCTTTACAGCTTGCAGTATCCACAAACCCGGCATAAAGGGACTAATACCGAAGGCAGTTTTCTGCTCCCAGAGAAGATCTCGTATCTCAGCTGACTTCCTCCCTCTTAATTGATTCGCTTCGACCATCCCTTAACGTTGGCGAGCATGAGTGAGTTTGGATATTTCTCCCCGTTTCATGCAAACCTTCCGCTGGAAAAAAAAAAATAAAATAAATAAAATAAATACTAATAGCGGCGAAGACACGCGGAGGGGGGGACGGACACGAGACACCAAAACCCGTCTCTCCTGACCCCGGCGGGGGTCGAGTGCCCGCTGCCACATCCCGCGGCGGGGGTGGCCCCTCGGTGCCGTGGGGAGGGGGTGCTGGGTCGGCGAGCGGCGGGCCGTGCCCTGCGCCGAGCCGCCCGCCCGCCGGTCGCTGCTGCCCGGGGGCCGGGGGGGGGGGCAGGCCCGGGAACAACAAAGCGGGCTGTAAAGGCTCCAGGTGGTGTGTGTATTTGTTGTGCTGTCTGCGAGGTGCGGTGGCTCCCCGGCCCTGGCAGATCCCAGCGCTGCTGTGGACATTAAGAAAAGTCTCTTTCGGCTGATCCCAAAGCCAGATAAGGAGCCGCCGAGCCACCAGCTCTGTCTAGACTCCGGACCTCACAAGTCAAACGGGTTGTTTGGATTAGCCTTGGAGATCTACCGACCTGAACAGCCCTCCTAAAGAAAAGCCGCAGTAACGCCCTGCTTTCCTCTTCCCATCGCCGCCCGAGGTCTGCCCGGAGATAGGAGCCGAGCTCTGCTCTGGTCCCTGCCATCTATTTCTGGATAGCTTTCCCGCCCTCTCTCTCTCCCACAAACGCACCTTGCCCTGTTTTGTCTGCCGGGAGAAAAGGGAAAGAAAATTTAAAAAAAAAGAAAAAAAAAAAAAAGGCAAAGAGACCCTCCAGCAAAAATCCTACTTTTGCGACCTTCCTCTCTCCCTCCGCCGCGCCTCCCGGGGAGAGCCGGGGTTGCCGGTAACGGGCCCGGCGGCCGGGCCCCCGCCCCGGTGCTGCCGGTGCCGGGAGAGGTGCGCTCCCCCTCCGCCCCCCCCCCAGCCGCCCTTCCCCGGCCCCGGGGGGTGCCGCAGCGCTGGTGCGGCGGTGCTCGGCCGCGGAGAGGAAACTCGGCCAAACTCCGGCTGGGCAGCAGGCTGACGGCAAAGCCGCATCTCCCTGGAGATGCGGGAGGCTCGGGGACAGGCGTCGATTAATTTCACACCCCTTTCCCCTGGCTAACGGCGGCAGATGCCGTGCGATGCGGAAAGCTCGGTCACGCAGGCGAGCCCCCCCCCCCCCGCCTGTACCCCCCCCCGGTGCCTGCCTCCTCGGGAGCTGGCTTCTCCGCCCGCACTTCACAAGTCCCGGGAGGTGAGGAGTGATCCTCCGGCAGGACCGGCAAGCTGGGAGCTGTTAAGTTTATGTTTGTGGCGCCTGAGCTCAAACAGTCATTCAGTGGCTTGCTCTGTTATCGAGAAAACAACAATCAGGAACAATCAGTAAACAGGATCTCTTCCCAGCCCCTTTATTAACTACTTACAGCTCCGCCGGGGCACGCAGAGCGCCCAGCAGCCGCCCCTCGCACCGCAAAACGCTGCCGGCGGTTCGGGAGTGCGGGGGGGAGGGGAAGGGGGCGAGAGCGGGTGGGTGCCCGCAGAGCCCGCCCGGCACCGGGGACCCTCAGCCCGCCCCGGGTCCCGCTCCGGCGCCGTCCCGGGCGCTGCGCTGGGGCAACGGCGGCCCGAGGGCCCGCAAGGCGCGGGGGGGGTTCCCTCGTTCCTTCCCCGCTGCCCACTGCTGGGCGAGCCGAGGTGGGTTTGTTCAGAGATGTGTGTGTACGCACGTACGTAAAGGCAAGCACTTACTGTCGAGATGCTCGACCGACGTCAGCGCTGGAATTCGTGTCCCCGGCTCCTGCGTCTGACTGCCGCACTGGCTGGGGGTGCCGAGAGCTAATTAACCTGGCGCAAATACTGAAATGAGAGTTTGAATATCGGTCTCTGTGCGTGCAGACAGAATTCGAGGAGAAACTGCGGCGGGCTTTACCAGACCCCATTTGATGTCGTTAAGAGAGGCTGCGGCAAGCAGCAAGCCGGCCATCCTGGGGACTGCTAACCGCCCTCCCCGCCCGCCCCGGGGACAGGGAGAGGAGCAGGGGCACCGCCGGGACCCGCACTTCTGAAGAGGACGTCTGCTGCCGCTCCACCAGCCCCGCTGCCCGAGCTCGGGAAGGGTGGGTGCTCACCCGAGGACTCCGGGGGGCTCCGCCCGAAAGCCGGTGTCTCCTGACCCCGCGGCGGGCAGCGCTCGGCGTTTTAGGGGGGGCGGAGGAAGCGTGCCACCAGCACATGAAATGGGAAAGGGAACCAAAGGCCGTAAGAGAGCCCCCTCCGCCCCGAGAAAAAAAAAAAAACCACACCTGAAAAATAATAAATCTTGAAGTAAGACTTAGTTTGTCTAACTGGAGTTTAGCGGGGGGAGGCTACTGGGCGACGCCGGCGCCGCAGCTCTGCGCGGGGGGGTGGGGGGGTGTCGGGCCGGGGGGCAGCGGGGAACACCGTGCGGCCGCCGCAGAAGACACCGGAGCCCCCCGGGGTGGCGGGGACAGGGGAGGGGGTGCAGGCCCTGCGTGGGGGTGCCCGGCGGTGGGGGCGGGGTCCTGCGCGCCTCGAGCGGGGATCGATGCCGCCCGCAGCAGAACCGAGGGGCCGGGGGGGGCTGCGGTCCCGCCGAGGTGGGCGGCCCCGTGGGTGTCGGGCAGCACGGTGTCCCCTCCGCCGGGGGCCCGGCCCCCGACCCGCCGCTGATCTCGGCGGGAGGGGGCGACGAGACCGCGGGTCGCTCCCCTGCGGGGTCACCCGAGCCCCGCGCCTCCCCCACCCACGCGTGAGCTGCCGAGCGGCAAAAGGCGACCGCAAAGGCCCCGGTGTTGCCCTGACCTTACGGGTTTTCAGCGCCAATTAGAGACACCCCTCCCACCCCCCCACCCCCCCCGGACCTGAGACTCGGTCTCCAAACCCGCCGTCTCCCCCCGCTCCCGCCGGTAAGAGGGGCTCAAGCGACTTACAGGTCAGACCACCGGGCAGAAATGACACCCCTGCTCCCTCCCGCCCCCCGACGCGCCGCACCGAGCCTCTGGTCCTGCGTGAAAGCACAAGGGTTACTCATCACACGGTTTAAGGTAGATTTCATATTTATTTAAATATTTATCAAGTACTCAAAAATGTATTACACTTGAGCATACAAAATGAATCCAGTTTCTAATCAAGATGATTGAAATCATTGTATTAGACTTTTAACATTTTTTTTAATGTTCTCTATACTGTCGAAATGGTTTGAGCTTGCTCAGGGTGGGCTGAGATGGTGGGGAGAGAGAAAGAAGAAGGTTACGTTAAGAAAACATTAGGGTTTGAAGTAACTGTCATGCAAACCAACTTGTCTTTGTCAGACTGAAAATCTCTGTATATTCCAGTTGTTAAGACTTTTTTAAAGCTAGCCTTTGTCTTGTGCTGGCCGGGAGCACTAGGGAGCACTTGAATTGGAGCAAAACCAATCCTCTCCCGTGTTTTGTTTAGGTTTGGGGTTTTTTTTTTCTTCTTCTTCTTTCTACTTTTCCCCAAGAAATCGCCCACGTTTGTAGCTTTCACTACCCTCTCCCCCGCAAATTAAAAAAGGGAGAAAGAGGGAATGAAGAGATGGAAGTCGACAGAAAATAAGGAACACTATTCGTGCAATTTCATAGCAATATCCCCTCAGAGTAATCCTCCTGCAGCATTTTTTAATTGTTTTGACAGCAGACACTGATAAATAATGTTCATACTTGACTTGTTAAGCAAAAAGCGTCCCTTTTATCAGGAGCTTATACTTAAAGTACAGGTCACTTCAACAATCTCAACAACGAGGCTTTGGTATACAGCACTTGCTTTTTATTATTTTTTAAAAATAATAGAGCTCAGCAAAAAGCTTGAGCTCCCAGTTCTTTAGATGTCTTTACGTTATGTCAAATCATGCCTAGAGTAATATCATTTTTAAGGGCAAGGGATGGGGGGGAACGACACAAGAGAGTTTCTAACGTTATCGATTGAAAGCTAAGGCATCCAACTAGCCCTGATATAGTTGTTGAAACGGAAATTTACAAGCTGGTCGTTAATACTTGCAATAAAATATCACACTCCTTTTATTCACTAACGACCTGCTTTGCATGCAATATTTTATTTCAGGTATTTTAGCTGCTAACTTGTAAATATTTAAAAGAGGGAACTTTGTTCATTATTTAATATTAATATTATTATTATTTTCTCTATTCCAAACGCTTATTTAGTGAAATAGTCCTGAAGATATAATAATTCTACATATGGCGCTTTTATTTCACATAATATTTAAGAAAAAAAAGACAAAACCCACATAGAATTAGACATATAATTCAAAGACCACGGTACAACCTTTTCTTTTTTTTGTTTGTTTTTTTTTGTTGTTGTTTTTTTTCTTCTACTTCAGAAAACAAAAAAATAGTCAAATGACGTGAAAAGTGGCAAGTCTTCCGATAATAAATAATAAATTACTTCATAATTTTGCAATGCAAGAGCAAACAAAAAGGGTGGGGTTTTTTTTCTTTTTCTTTTTTCTTTTACTATTTTTTTTTTTTTTACTTTTTTCTTTTTGTTTCGAGAGAGAGAGAGAGAGAGAAAGAGAAAGAGAGAAAAACAGTCGTTTTAACCAATGACTATACACATCTTTGGGGGAGGGGAAGCTTCTTGGACAGACACATTTCAAACACAATCCCGAGACGTTGTGTGGCAAAATAGAGGTATACCTTGTTGCAATGCTTTTATAAATCGGTTTTTAAAGAGGAATTCAAAAACCTACTTTTAATCGCTTCAGACTTGATAGAGGGTGGATCTCAACCAAACAAAACCAAATCCTCGCTACAGTACGTGCTAGAAGAGACCCAGGAAACAACCCCTTGTTAAGAGTCAACTAAAAACAACATTGCAAACCGATGCAGCTCCACCTTCCTGCAATGAATCTTTCAACAATGCAGGGTTAAATCGTCTCTTTCCTGATGATGGAAAACCTACTGGAGCTCCTTTTGGCAAGGCAATCACCAATATAGAAACAGCACCATTCGGAATGGGAGGGACTGGATAGAAAGTCCCTCTACCTTGGTTTCTCCCTAAGATAAGATGTGCAGTCAAATAAAAAGATCTTTTTTTCACTTTTTTTTTTGAGATCCACGTGTGTAAATCCTTTACGTTTTGAAAACGTCTTTTTGATCCTCCTCTGATCATTGAATAGCGCGGGGTTAGCGCTTTTTTTAGTATTTATTCTAGTAAGATCCCATGATTGTCTTCACAGTGTTGCTACCATATTACCTTGTCTTTTCAAACATGACTCCGTTCATTTCATGGAGCGGTTCCTTGCTAGGTTCGTTACAGGGTTGTTAAATACTTTTTCCCCCTAAATTTCGGAGTCCAAATGCGATCACTTTCCCACTCTCTCCAACAGGGCTGAGGGTAAGGGCAAAACAACAACAACAGAAATCTGAACGAATGTTCCTCATGCCTCAATAGGACTGGCCACCATGCTGTTGGGCGTATCTGGCAGCTGAGAGGACATTGATGCTACTTCACTTCCAGTAGAATTGGAACCGGGTCCTCCTTCCGAAAAATTAACCTGCCAGGAAAAAAAAAAAAAAAAAAAAAAAAAAAAAAGAAGAAGAAGAAGAAAAATAAGAAAAAGCAGCGTTGTTTCAACCGTAACAATCAAAGTAAAGTAGCAGGTAAAGGCAAAAGAAGAACGCCAAAATAAATACAGAGGCATGCAGCCGAACGGCCTGATACGTCTCCACGGGAGGCTGTGTCACTGTTTGTTGCTTTGTTTAGCTTCCCCACTGACTTCACAGGAATCTTCTTCAGGCCTCCGGCCAAGTCACAGAAAAAAAAGCAGGTTAAAAAAAAAAAAAAAAAAAAAGACTGAAAAATCAAGCAAACGAACAAACAAACAAACTTATTAATGAGGCCTTCTTCCCTGTCTTGCAGGAGTGGCAATCCCAACAGGATGTTCTAGTCAATTATTTAAGAGCACACGTGTTTTTTTGACATGAAACTGCAAGGGTACTTTTTTCCCCCTTTTGTGCACATACTAAAATAAACGTGGAAGGAGCATCCAGGAGCAGCAGGCGTTTGAAACAAGCCATCCTCTTTCATTCGTGATTGGAAGGGGGTGCTATCTCTTTTGAACGAGAGTCAGCTTGATAAAAAAGGTCACACTTCTCCATCCTAATGTGCCCCGCAGCTCCCGTTCGTTCGGGAGCGGCGTTGGGAAAAGGCACGATCTGAAGGGTGGAGCTTTGCTAATCCAAAAGAATTTCTTTGACACCTATTTAGCTGGCCCATCTGGTGATAGAGACGTGCCTCGAACGATCAATGAACTGTCTGTTCCATCCACAGTTCTTTATTTCAACTCTTTTCTGCGTCAGACATTATGTTATGTACATATCAATAATTATCTGTCTACCTAATGGTCTGTCTACCTGTATGCGTGTGTATATTTGGACTATCCATCTTCCATTCTGCTTTTTTTTTTTTTTTTTTACTTTTCAAGAACTACTCCATACAAAAACTCTCTGCATCAAAGGTTTTTAAATCCTCCTGTTCTCTTAAGGCAGGAGAAGTAAGGCAGCCGAGGGAGATCAATTTTTCTTGTGTCTGCTTGACAGCTTGATTAAAGCAGGAAAGCAGCTCTAGAGGTAAGATGATGCAAACAGCCCTGGCTGCTGTGCTACAGCTTCCCGAGTGAGCTTGGTGTGCCAGGGGAGGGAAGCATGCTGCAGCCTGCCACTGGGCAAAAGGAAAGCGAATCCTGCAAGAGAGCATGATACTAAACTGAAAAGGTCTGAAAAGAGTTCCAGACACAGCTACAAACCTTACTCTTCTGACGCTGCATGTCGAAAAACTGCCCAACAGATCAGAAGGGGGTCTATATGTTAATTCTTTATCAGTAAACGTTCTTTTGAATTGCTGAGAAAACATCCATAACCTACCTTATTATTTTAAAGATCTGGTTTTAACACATGTAGGCCAGGAAATTGAGTTAAGGCTGAACTTCTGTCCTTAATTCACCTTGTTGGGCCTAAGTACTGTGGGTGATATGGTCTCATATGAGCTGCCAAATGACGTAGGTGTAAGGAAGTGAGTTAAGAACAGAATTTATTCTAAAAGATCTGTGTTCTTTCGCCTTAAGGCAGTTTATTACATTGTTTGATTTTTTCACACCAATAGGTACTCGAAATTCCATTTCCAATGCACAACATTTTGTGTAAGACATATGTATGTAAATATCTGTGTGTGTATATGTATGTAGAGGTAAGAAAGTTTGTATCTAGAGGTGCATGCTCAAAGCGAGGACTTCAAAAATTTAACTGAGCTATTGGTATTTATGTGACTAAACGAGGGCACAGGCTGACGCTACAGTGGTGTATTTAAAAACCACCCTGTCACATAAAGGCAAAAGTGGTCCAAAGTGGGGGAGAGGCGAATTTTGGAAGCTGCTTTCATGAATGCAGGTACAACTAAATGACGCTTGATGAAAGCCTTACTTCTCTGGACAGAGATGCTCCCGGTTTTGAGGACTGTGCAGGCCGAGCTAGTCTCAGACCTCGGTCAGGCCTGACTCCTCTCCCCCTCCGCTCGGCAAGAGCCCCGCTGTGCACCAAGGTAGGTTTTGCACCAAGCCCTCATCAAACCCGCCCAGTTCGCCGCACTTGCAGGGTGCCGCCGTGCCCACCTTGCAATTTCAGGAAAGCCCGGCTAGCCTGGGTTGCTCATCTTTCTGAGGGCACCGGCAGGTTTGGGGACCCCCCCCAGCGCTCTGCCTCGGGCGCGGGCCGCCCTGCCGCGGCTGGGAACAGACACTTACTAGTTGCTGAAAAGCAGGTTGATCGATGTCACTCTGCAACGCGAAGTCACTCAGTACTTTCCAGGGCGGCTGGTAACTCTGCACCTCCACCGGGTTCGCCTGCAAGCCGCCGTCGTGTCTCTCCGGACTGGCAGCCACCATCGGAGTTCCTGTCATCCCCTGGATATTCTGTAAACAGCCCAGCAAAAGATGTTAATGAGTTTGGTTAACTTTATTGTGTATAAGCGCTGAGTCAATAAACGGCTTTCTATCTTATCTATACAGTCTCTTGTATTTGCTTTGTTAATCTGCTGTGAATGTCTTACTCTATTCTGCTCTAGGTCAGCCTATTTCTGCCCGCTGCATTTATCACGGTGGAAGTTTACTTTCTTTCCCTTTAATCCTCCTATTTCTCTCCAGGCATGCCCCCTCCGCCCCAAGCTTTCTCGAACATGAGCGCCCGGTGTCTCGGCTGCCGACGCACGGCTCGGCACAAGAAACGGTTAATCGTGCTGCCTTGCCGTTTCTCATCCAGGCTGGTTTTGTTCTGCGTGACCTTAACTGGATCGTATATCCACCGCACGGCAAACCTGGGGTACGTCAGTACCGCGCTCTTTCCGAAAAAAAAAAAAAAAAGAAAAGAGAGGAAAAAAAAAATAAAGGAAACCCCAGCCCTCCCAGCACGCCCTGTGGTCCAGGCACTGTGTACAAAATAACTCCAAGCTTCGAAGAATAGATTGTTCAGGCGAGTTAATAACATCGTGTTTTATTGCATTCCAACAGGGTAAAATGAAACTCCTTAAATTCCACTTAACTAGGCAGCCTTATGAATTAATAGTCATTCTCAGGTCAGTCAATATACACAGGGAGAATAACAGACTCTTCCTCAAGTTGACTAACAACAACGGGGGGGGGGGGGGGGGGAGAAGGAAAAAATTTATCTTAAAAAAATTGAGACATCCAGCTTGCTCTGCTGAACCCAGCGCTTTCCGCTGGTTTGCATCACACGTGCACATGTCCGCAGAGAATAACTCAGTATATTTCTGCGCAAGAACTACATACATTTTAAATAACCTGTAAAGACGACGGTAATTCCGAAAACTTTGCTTTGCATTTGTCTTTTTCTATGGTAAGTGCACTGACAAACACACACACACACGTTGTGGTCCATAAAGTGCTAAGAAAATACATCAAATTTCCCTCCTACTGGTGAGTTTTACTTTTGGGTTTACCCCTGCGTAAAACAATTGAAGAGGGTGAAGAATCGTTTTCCCCTCCAGGAGTCCTTCGCCTCTGCAACACGAACGTTGCACAAGGCTGGGCTCGTCCAGCCCCGTCAGCTCTCTGCAGAGGAGCTGGTCTGACCTCAGCCCCACCAAAAGACGTGTGTTCCCTTGAGCCGCCTGTACCGGCTTCTCGCCGTGCTCTGTTTTAATTTCACTGACAGCAGAAGCGAGCGGATAACGGCTACGTCGTATCGTTTTTCTTTGTTTTAAGGGAGCTCCCGCAAAGCCAAAAGCTCCCGTCAGAACACAGCCCAGGCGCTGCTCCCTGGGAAGCACGCTCAGAGGCAGAAGCCACTTACAGTTTTGTCATTGGGTTGCTGTTGCTGGAGTTGCTTCATCATGATGCTCCTTTTTTTGTCCTTGCACCGCTTGTTTTGAAACCAAACCCTGATGACCCTCGGGCTAAGGCCAGTCATTTCTACCAGTTGCTCCTTCATGAGGGCGTCAGGTCTGGGGTTGGCAGCGTAGCAGGTCCTCAAGGTGTGAAGCTGTTTTTCGTTAAGGACAGTCCGGACTCGGGTGGTCTTCTCGGGCTGCTTGTGGACGTGGGGTCGCAGAGCTGGCTGTCTGGCAGAGATAGGTTCTGCTGTAAGGCAAGGGGAAGGGAGGAACAGGATCCCCATGAGTAGGCAGCAGGGAGTCTACAGAGGCTGTGAACCTAAGCTGGTGGGACGGGAGGTGGGGGTGGAGTGGGGGGTGGGCAGGGCGGTGATGAACCCTCTTTCAAAGGCCGTTCAAGCAGCCAGGTCTATCGGAGCTCCCGCAGCCTCCGCTGCTTTACGCGCTGGTGGAGTGACAGGACTGACATTTCTGACTCCACAGACAATTAATTTGCGAAAACAAAACCACCCCCCGAAAACCCTTCACGACAGAAGCTTGAACCTGGATGAGATTTGACAGGGGAGGGCGAGTTCGCGAAGGTGTGCCTGCGCTAGCAGAGGAGGGGGAGGGTTTCATATGTTTATTTCCTGACAAATCACCCAAACAGATTTCTGGCCTGAAAATTAACGAAAGAATACTTCTTAAATTAATCATCCTTCGGGTCTGCTTCTTGTACGCCGAATCTAGCTCGGTTTAGCCAGAGGCCGCGATAAGGCGCAGCAGCTCCCGGCGGTTTGACGCTTCCAACTCGAAGCGAAACGAGCCAAACCCGCTGCACCGTGACCGCGGAGGAAAACCCCGCGGGAGCCCCGTACCCCAGAGCTCGAAGACCGGGGTCTGTCTTCGGAAGCGGAGGTGCTAGGTGAATTTATGTGACGAAAAACTTAAAAAAAATGTACGAATCTTTGGCCGATTCTTTAAAAGTGGGACAGGCGCAGCAACTCGCGGAAGCTGCCAAGAAACGCAAACCCACGGGCAGCGTCACACCGGGAGCTGGAAGGGTTCGTGTGATTCTGCTGCTCTTCTGTGCATTGTGTAGTCGTAGCTGTCTAGCTGTAATTTGACCCAGTCAAGGGAAAAATAAAAACACCAGGGTTTGTTTGTGTTTTGGTCTTTTTTTTTTTTTTTTTTTCCCCTCTGAAACTCTGGTTAGCCAATGTTCAGAAGTGCTTGCTTTTGTACAGCCGGGTTCCGACTTTCCCGGTTGTAACAGTAAATCAGCTAATGCGGTGAGGACAATACGCAGGCTTCAAAACGCTAGCGGTGTTGTACCTGCCGACGCGGCACGCCTTTCGCAGCCGTGCGCGGGCACGCCGCGGGGAGCGCGCACAGCCCCTCCAAAACCCTGCCGCGTTCAGGCAGGGGGTCGTTTCTCCCTTTATATAGATGTGTCACCTGGGAGCGGCTCAGAAGCGGGAAACCAGCCCGTTTAAAGATAGTGACGTTTGTAAACAACCTTTGGAGCTGCAGGTGCTGGTGGCCCAGCGCGGCCCGTCCCGCAGCGCGGCCCGTTCCCGCACCCGGGCTCCTGACGCACCCGCCGAGGGCCGAAAGCGCAGGGGAAAGCTGTGAGCTGGGGCAACCCTGAGCGCGGGGTTTTGGGACGAAATCCTCGCCAAGCCGCACGAAACGCCTCGAGAAGGCAGAGTCACTTCAAAAGGCAATTACCGAAGATTAGCTTGTTGACAGTTTTAAATTACGGCCCGTGCACTGGCCCGCGGGCGTGGAGCCTTGTCCACCCCCGGGCCCGGAGGATCTCTCCTGCGAGGGGCCGCAGACCCTCTCCCCGGGACCGCGGGACCCCACGCAGGCGTCGCGTCCCGCGTGTAGGGTGTGTGCGTGTCGTCTGTGTCCGTGTCCCGTGTCCCCTCCCCCCCCCCGCCCCGCAGGGAGCCAGGCCGGGCAGCGCCAAACCCCGAGGGTCCTCCGCGGCGCCGGGAGCGGGGCGGTACCTGCCATCTGCAGTGGCCGGGCGGGGTGCAGGGGGCTGAGGGGGTCCCCGGCCCCCAGGCTGGCCCTCTCCACTACGTCGTGGTCCGCCCGGCAGAAGAGGCCGTCCTCCCGCAGGGCGAACTCGTCGCCGGGGATGAGCTGGCGGCTGCAGGCCACGCAGCGGAAACACTCGATGTGGTACACCTTGGCGCGGGCGCGCATCACGAAGTCGTTCTTGCTGAAGCCGATGCTGCACTTGGCGCACTTGATGCCGTACAACCTGAGCAGGGCCCGGCCCGGGAGGAAGGGGAAGGGAGGGAGGAGGGAGAGCACGGGAGGGGGGGGAGGGCAGGGCAGGGCAGGGCGTGGGGGTTGGGGGGGGAGAAGAAAGGAAGGAAAAAAAGAAAGGTTTTCACTCCCGCTCGTGGGCTGCGCCATGGCCCCGCGTAGACGCGCCGCACGCAGCCCGCTGAGTTAAACAAACCTCGAAAATACAGAAGCCAGAAGAGGAAAGGGGGGATAAAAGGGACTCGCTCGCTGCCGGCGCCCTGATTTCCCACGCCGTAAAAGGCGGTGGGGACCCGGACACACCGGTGGGCAGGGAGCGGGGGGAGGGGAGGGGAGGGAAGGGGTGGCGGAGGTGGAAGGAGAAACAGGGGGAGAAACAAAAAAAACGACCCCCTTCCTTCCCGAGGAGACGCCGACCTCTCCCTCCTGCCCCGGCGCCCGGGCTGCCGCCGGTCCCTGCCCGCTCCCTCCCTCCTCTCGGAGAGGGGACCTGACCCAGCCTGGCCCGGGGCTGACCCGGACCGCCCTGGGACGCCGGGGAAAGCTGCCAGCCACTCCCCACGCACAAGAGTGCCAGCCTCACCAAATGGTGGGGGTTTTTTTTTGTTTTCTGTTTTTTTGGCTTTTGTTTTGCGAGGAGCCCACTCCGGACTTCTGCCGCTTGCTGCGCGCCCGGGCTGCCGGCAGCTCGGCGGTGGGGGCGGCTCTGCCAGCGGCCGGGGCTCTTCCCCTTGCCCTCCCCCACCAGGTCTGGTTCTGTACAACAAGGTAGGCATACACCCCCCACCCCCCCCCCCTTATCTATATACACGCTCACATCTGCAGTAGTGCAACCCCCCCCCTCCCCGCCCACCACGAAAAGGCGTTTCGGGTACCTTGACTCGGCAGCTTGCCCCTGCCCCGTCTCCCCCACCGCGGACGCTCCGGCCCCCCCGGCCAGCAGCGAATGGGAGACTTCTCCCTGACAGCCCCACTCGGCAAACGGGGGGTTCCCGGGGTTTACGAGCCGGGGTGGGCGGCGGGTGCCTCGTCCCCCGTGGGGGGGAAGGGAGTCAGTTCACCCCGTCGGTGGGCGAACATGGGAAAATGCTCCAGCCCGGGCGCCCGGACCTGCGCAGCCCCTGGCTCCTGAGCCGGCCGCCCCGGCACGGAGTAAAATCAACAGCTAGCCGCAAACGCGCGGACACACGCATCCTTGCGCGCGCACGGCCCGCGGACCTGCAAAAGCTGTTCCTAAAACTGAACTGATACTCCTCATCCCCACGCATTTCCTCAGCGATACGCCTCCTGAGAGACACTGCCCGCGATGTGTGCTTGTGGGTACGGGTGTTTATTTACACACAACCTCAGCTGCCGCGGCCACAGAGGTGTACTCATCCTCTATCATGAGCTACCTATTTCCGAATTGTAACGTTCTGAGAAGAAAAACGAAACAAAACAGCTAAACGGCAAAAGAACAGAGTGATCGCAGAGTGTACACCTTAATAGGTACAGAAGTTGGGGGGGTTGCCCACATGTCTGACCATTACAGACCGGCTCAGGGTCTAATTCAAAGTCGACTAGCACGTACAGCGCATCTTACTTTAAAAATTGTAGCGACTGAAACGTGTTCCGTATTAACTTAAAAGAGCTGTAATTTTGTTGTTGTTGTTTAAATTTCGCCCGCTGAGCTCTTGCAGGAGATAAGCCAGCACGTCTCAGTCCAAACGTTTTCCTTTCATTTGAAATCAGTGAAGGGACAATATTTAAAAGTGCGGCTCCGAAGTGCGTTCAAAAGTAAAGAAATACAAAATTTTAAAAAGTGGGCTGTTTTTCGCCATGGGAAAACTTTAAGAATAATCTCACAACATGGCTTGAAGGAACGGTCTGCCAATGAATTGTGCACTGGAGAAGGAAAGACTCAAGTACTTTATTTCAATTCGGAGTTACAAAGAAGCCAGGAAAGATATCTTAGGTGGCTGGTTAAGTACTTGCTCCCCAAACTTTCAGTAAAACAATTACTGCCAGTACCTCAGTGTCGCACAAAGTTCTGGCTTGGCAAACCCAGCAGACGACACTGAAACGGATCAGCATGACCCAGCAGCACAAATAATAAGCACGCTCGAAATTCCTGCTTTGGTTTCTCTGTAGTGTCAGGATTGGCAACTCTCACGTTTTATCAGTTACCAGATTTTAATGTGAGGAAGGAAGCGGTTCCATTATCTAAATATACCCAATTGTTCGCGAACAGATGATGGGCAATTTGATCTGCTCTGTCTAATTCATCAGTACAGATAAGATAAGAAAGAAAAGGCAGCCAGATATCACCAAAGGGGTTAATATTTAAAAAGATTAAATGTCAGTTATTTTAGCAAAGAAACATTTCGGTCTAGGTTTTACCCTCCACATAAAAGTACCCTTCATTCTGAAGAAAACTTGAGTTTTGTTTTTGTTTTTCTTTATCTTTCTTTTTTTTTTGTTGTTGTTGTTTTTGATAGGCCTGGTTTAAATAGTTGTTTGTTTTGTTTTTGTTTTGGGTTTGGTTTTTTTTTTCGCGTGTATTTATTTTTACCGCATACTTGCTCGAAGTGCCTTTCTTATGAATGCCACTATGTCTTTGCAAAGACTCAGAGAGACGCGTTTCTCACATCTTGTTAAAAAGCGATCAGGTCCTTGTTGCCCACAATAGCTACACCACCGAACATATTCTCCATTACCTACGATTTCCCACTTTGTTAGGATCACAGGATGCATTGCCAAAGTCCTCAGGAGGGTCCCACACGGTCGCTAGCTGTTCCCGAACGCGGTTTTGTTTATACAGAAATTTACATTTGAATCTGTGGAAGAGAAAATTTGACGGCTCTAACTTTTCTTCCTCGCCTGTCTATCTATTGGGAAATCACTTAAAAACATACCAGGTTGTCTTTTCACCCTCTTTCTCACAATTTTTCATCTTCCTGCCTCTGTCAGTTTTATATGACAAACAGATAAATAAATAGATAAATAAAAGCAATCTCACCGAAGAATTAAACAACGTAAATGGCGTACCTGATATAATCTCTTTTACAGTAGGTTTTGCCATCCCTAACAAAGCACGTACAGGTCTCGTCCAAATACTGATTACACTCTGCACACTTCAAACACGCCGCGTGCCATTCCAAATCCGGCGAAACCCTCAGAATATACTGATCGTGAATCTGATTGCCGCAACCGACACATAGGGAAATCAGGCGTTTTTCTGAAATGAAAATAAATACATGATTGACTAACCGTTTGCTCTCCTACAGAGATAAACACACTTTTAGTGTCGTTCACTTATAGGGCGTACTCTGGGAGCGGTTTTTTGTTTGTTGTGGTTTTTTTTTCTTCTTCTTTTTTTCTCTCTCTCTCTCTCTTTTTTTTTTTTTTTTTTTTTTTTTTTTTTTAAGAGTATCACACTTCTGGACGGTAACTGAAGTGTGCCACCAAAACCTTGCCTTCTCTGGAAGGGAGGCGGAAAGATGTTAAAATGCAGATGCGAGCGGTCTTCGGGACGAAGGTCCTCGTCCCGCAAGCCTCGCGCGGAACCACAGCTCCGAACTCCCTCGTCGCTTTTCCGTTTGCTTTACCGTCTGCGTGTCTGGGGTCCTGTCCTCACGGGGAGGGCAGCCCGCACCTTCGATTTCCGTTTATGTTTTTGGTTAGTTTTTTCGGTTTTTTTTTTTGTTTGTTTTTTTTTTTTTTTTAAGAGGCTCTCAGGGACACGGCGGGCGCGTGGAGCCCCTCTGCCGCGAGAGCGGGGGCACGGGGCAGGGGGCAGCGGGGAGCGGCGCTAGCGGCTGTCACCCGCCCGCTCCCCCGGGTCCAGCGCCCGCTCCCCAGGGCGGGCCGGGGCTCAGCCGGCCTCGCCGCAGTCTGGCGCCGGGGGAAATCCGGGCTCCGCCGACGGAGATCCCGCCTGAACCCTGTCCGCTCCCCCGAAACTTTAGGAGAGAGAGGGAGCGGGACCCCGGGCTGGTAGCGCACGAGAGCTAGGAGGTTAGAACACAGCAAGCATGCAGGCACGGCAACAAAGGCACCTTCTCCACCGCCCGGGTGAAGTCCGGCTCTCCCGCAGCTCGCCTGCCGGAGGCGGCTTCGCGACAGACAGCACATTTATTCCGACAACGGTAAAAATTTCCGCCTTACTTTTTGGTGGGTCTCCCATGTCTCCCATGTCTGTAAGAGGGTGTAATGTCCACAGTGAAATGGTGTACGGTTTCGTTTTGAGACACCAAAGTGGGTTTGAGAGCTGCCGCTAAAAACAAAAATAATAAAAATAAAAATAATAAATAAAAAACCAGAAGTAGCAACGACAAAAGAGAAAAAAAAAAAGAAACTCGAAACGAAAAAAAAAAAGAAAAAAAAAGCACAAAAAGCAAAGCAAAACACCACCGGCGCGGGAGACGCTGTCAGGAGAGAGAGAGCGAGCAGGGGGCGCGCGGGGCGGCGCGGGGTCCGGCCGCGCGACAGCTGCGCGGGGTCCGCGCGGTGCCCGCGCGGGGTCGGTGCGCGGCGGCGGTGCCGGGCCGGGCGCTGTCGGCTCGGGCGCTCGCCTCGCCCTTATCTCTTACTCAAACTTCTCTGCTCCAACTCAGCCCGCTCGCCATTGGCCTGACGTCATGCGGCGGGGACGTCACGCCCGCGCGGCGCCCATTGGCTGCGGGCGCGCGCGGCGCGGCGGTGCCCATTACCATATCCCGGCGGCGGGCGGCGCGGCGGGCCCGGCCCGAGCGCCCGGGGGGAGCGGCTCCCCGCCCCGCTCCCGCGCCCCGCTCCCGCGCCCCGCTGCGCGCCGCCGGCTTGGCCTCCGCCGGGACCGCGCACCGCTTCCGCGCGCACCGCGTATTGATTGTTATTGTTTCTGGGGGGGGGGTTCGCCCAGCCGTCCCCTTCCCCAACGCTCGCCTTTCCCAGGCGGGAGCCGCTGCTGCAGTTCGCCCGGGAGGAGCTGCCCTGGGCGGGGAGGGGGGCACCCGCCTTCGCCCTCCACCCTCCTCCTCCTCTCTTATAGTCCCGGGCAAAAGCTCCGCGCGCTTCCGACAGGCGCGAGGGCGGAGAAGGTACAAAGATTTGTCTTGAAGCTTCTCTCAGCGCTCTCCTCCGTTCTATTTATGTTTCCCGGTCCCTTTTAGGTCCTTTTCCCTTCTCCCGCCACCCCCCCCCCCCCGCCCCAGTCTGTGAATGGAAGGGCATCCTGTGTTTAGACAGTTTCGTGGGTTGGCCGGGAACGGGAATTCGCGGGGAAAAGTGAGGAACTGCTGCCTTTCCCCGTCTAGAATAACTTAAAATCATTATTAGAGAAAAGAAGAGAGAGAGATACAGGCGGCAGAAGATGCGGGCTTAGCCGTTGCGCGGTCCCGCGGCGCTACTCCGCAGAGGGCAGCCGGGACCGGAGACCCGCGGCCGGGCGCGGTGTGGTGCGGTGTCCCCGGCTGCGCACCGCCTCCCGCAGCATCCCCCCCCCCCCCCAACACCGCCCTCAGCCCGGCGGGCCGTTATCTGTAAGCCTCCCGCACCCGGCAGAAGGCGGCTTCCCCGCGGGCAGGGTATTCTTTGTGTCCGTCTCCGCGGGGCAGGCTGCGCTGGGGCTGCGCGGTGCCTCCCGCCTGCCCACACCAAACCCCCCTGAGTGCGCCCCCCCCGTCTAAAACATCCCTTTTGGGTTTGTTCGGATCTCGTTTCGGGTTGTGTTCCGCTCGGGCTGTCACACCGCCCTCGCCAGCGTGGTGTACACGTGCCCGCCAATCGCTACCCATCAGGAAAGTATTTTTTTTGTTTTCAGAGCCCTGATTTTTTCCAGCAGGCAGCCGAGCCTGGGTGAAGGGGAGGCAAAGCCAGAGTCGCTCGGCGTGTCTTCCCGCGGGGAAACCGGGTTGCAATGAATGAGCCGAAAAAAAAGTTCTGAAACTGGCGTTCGCTGCGGAGACAGCTGCGGAACGACGGACCGGCTCCGCACCCTGACTCCGCTCGCAGGATGTTTCCCTTCCCGAAGCTGAGGGAGCGAACACACCCTCCAGCTGCGTTTCAGGGAAGGAGCGGGACCCAGCGCTGCCACTTGTAGACATAACCGAGCTGCCTTGGAGCGATCTCCAGATAACGTCGGGAGGTAAAGACACGGCTGTAAACACCACGCACACACACACACACGCACACAGAGTTACTTTACATATTCGACGTTCATATAAACAGCGGAAAAGGCTGCTCTGCCAGGCGATCGCTTCTGCACCCCAGAAACTGGCGACGCACATCTGCGCGGGGGTGTTTATGTGCGTGCGTGTATACACGTACATATCTACAGGAGAACAGGTCCAGGTACGCCGCACAGCGCCGTGTGTCAGCCGGGCGCACCGAGGGGCGGCTGTCGGCAGCCTCCGCTGCCGCTGGCAGCCCCGCGCAGCCTGACACGCGCCGTCGGTAGCGGCCAGTTTCACCCACGCCGACCCGGGCTGCGGTGCCTCTCGCCGGGGCAGGGGGCCCCCCGCCGTGCCCTCCCCCACCCCGCCGCCCGCCCCGCCGGGCCGCGGTGCCGCGCCCGGCCTGCGCCTGGGGGGGGGGCGCCCTCCCCGGGGGCAGCGTCCCGGGCCCGGCCTCTCCCCTCGCGGGCGGCGCGCGGGCGGCGGCGGCGACCTCTGCTGGCCTAGGGGCGACCGTCCGCGGCCGAGCGCGGCGGTGGGCGCGCCTCTGGGCTTTTGTGGCTTTTTCCGCCCGGTTCTCAGCGAACGTCGCCCTCCCTGCCCCGCGCCGGGAGCGCCGAGACCACCCTCCGCTGCCCCCGCCCCCCCCCGGGGTGACCTGCGGGATGGAGAAAGGTCCCGGTCATTAAATAATGATAATAAAGATAGTGAAAAAAAAAACCCTCAAAAAGTCATCCCAGCGACTGAGGGAAAAGAACCGCAGATTTTGTGGGAGAGCCCGAAACGCGAAAGGTGTTTCTCCGTACCGCGTCCTACGCCCATTTCCCTGCGGAGGTTTGCGCTTCTGCTGCGAATGTGGCCCGATTGACCCCCCACCCCCACCCCTACTCGGAAATAACGCGCCGCCACACCTTTGTTCGGAGATAATTCAGCCCGGGTTTAATCCTCCTAACCCCCACCCCCAACTTTTGGGGTTTTAACGTCTACTTCTGCGAGAGCAGATCGCATTTTCAGCCTGATCTTTGCAAACGACGTGCAACGAGCGAGAAACCTGTCTCCGCCCCGGCAAACCGGGACTGGGAAGAAAAGGAGGGCTTTGATCAAGGTTTTTTTCTCCCCCCCGCCCGCCCCCCCCCCCATGCTACTGGTTTGCTTACTGTGTATTCGATTCGCGTTCCCAGGAAGGCGAAGCTCTATATTTAGCCAGCGTCAGAATCGGGTTTAAGGGAGTGGAATAATGAGTGGAACTGCCAGTTCCAATGAATAAGGTGTTCAGAGAAAAACCCTGCCGAAGGATTTCTCTTTTATGATATCAATATACGCATGAATGGGAAGACATAAAACTTGATTTGTAGATATCTGAGACACTTCCGAAAACACACGTTAATTTTGTTTTTTTTCTCTGTTTGTTTTTTTCTTTCTTCCCCCTATCTTATTTATTTACTTTTGGGGAGGGGACTGGGGGACCCAGCTAAAAGTCGGTGGCTCTGCACAGCGATCAATGGCTTTCATCACTTCGAGGGGCTCAGATGAGATTATATGCGTTCGAGGGAAGGGAAGGGAGAAGAAAAAATCCCAAACCCCAAACTGACGGCTGCCTTTAACCCTTTCCGTCCCGTAAAGAACAACTGTCCCGAGTTTGCTCAGTAGCGAAAACTAGGACGGCTTCTCGAAGGGGGGGGGGAAAGAACCGGCCTTGGAAGGTGACTGCAGAGGTAGCGCGGGTTGCGGAAGCGGGGCAGCGTGCGGGGTGGGCTGGATGCCCTGGTCGGTCCAGGATGGGGCAGCACCGGGCTGCGGCGGCCGAACCCCAGGTGCGAAGCAGGCAGCAGGGGGTCCCCGCCGGGCCCTTGGCCCTCACCATCGCGGGGCTCAGACCCGGGGATGGGAGCGCGGGGTGGGGGGGGTGGGGTCCCCACGCACGCCGCGGCTCCGGCTCCCGCGGGGAGGGCTGGCTCTGCCCCGCGGCATCGCGGGGGGCTCAGCGCAGCCTCGGCCGAACGGCTCTTGCCCTCAGCCCCGGGTCGAAACCTCTCCTGAGGAGCTTCGGAGCGGTGTGCGAGGAGGGTCCGTGTCTGGGCTCCCGGAGGTTCTGGTTTCCCCTCGCTGCCTTGAGGGATGCAGGCAGGAGACCGGGGCCGAGCCTGCCGAGAGGCGAAAGGGGCTTCGCGCAGGGAAACAGCGCAGCCAGGAAACCAGTCACGAAATGTGTTAGCTGCTCCGGGGTGTAGGCTTTGACTCATCTAGAGGTGTGGGATCTTTAATCTTCAAGTTTTAGCTACTGTATGTGAGGGAGAAATGTACCGTAACAACACTAAATCTATTAAAACACAAGAAAACCTGTCAGCGGGCTTCTGAGCGCCCAGGAAGCTTTCGTGACTTTAATAATACGATTTAGCTTATTACATCGCGCTACCTCTCAAAAAAAAAACCGACACCACCCAAAAACAAAGCGTCTTTCGCCTCCCGGAGGCTCCTCGGAGGGCACAGGACCCGCCGGCGGCACCGGCCCCGCTTTGATCCGGACGGCGATAAACGGGAAAACGGGCACTCTGTACCGGGGAGTGCAGGCAGGGCAGCAAGGTCTCTGGCAGCCGGGGGAAAGCGAACTCCCCGACATTCTGCGGGAGGGGAAAATCCCCCGAGGACGCTCAGCAGGCGGTGGAGCGCGGGTCGGTCGGGCCCAGGGCTGGAGAAGCCCGGTGTTCTCCCCAGCCCGGTGCCGCCCGGCCCCGGCGGCGGCAGACGGGGGCGCAGACGAGGGGCGAGGAGGGTCGGGGGTATTTATTGCTTTAAACTTTCCCCTTTGTTATCTCCCCCGTGTCAGGAAGTGTTCGAGGACAGGAAATACGGCGGCGATTTCGTCTCCGGGGTGAACAGAAATCTCCGGGCAGCGAGGGAGTTTAAGGCCCCGCTTTTCCAGTGCCAGCTCTGGCGGGGGTCCCGCCGAGGGGTGGGGGTTGGGGGGGACCAGGCCCTTTCGTTCTCCCCGCGGGCCGTGGGAGGCCGAGGGGGAGGCAGCGACCCGACCCTGCGCCCGAAAGGCGCCCGGCCCACGTCGGGGGACGAACCGCAGGGAGCGGGGGGGATGCGGAGGAGCGGGAAAACTCCTGTCCCCCATGAGCCTGTCTTGCCACGAGCGTACGTGGGGGACACCTTACTCGCATCCCCTCGTAAAGAGGCTCCTTCCCACTGGGAATTCGCCTGGCTGCCATAACCTCGAGCAGCGTCCCCGCTCAGCGCTACTACAACGGTCGCTTCGTCAGGAAAAGAGCCCAGACCTCCAGATCTGGAAAGTAAAAAAAAAAAACAACAAACAAAAAAAAGCAAAAGCCCCCAGATCCTCACCTAAATAATTAATTACATCCTCCTCATCAACAACAGCGAGACTACCCGCGACAGCAGGAGTAGCAGCCCGGGCGGTGCCGTCGGGGCCCGCTGGCCGCGAGAGGCTGCGGGGCCGCAGAGAGCCGCCCGCTCCCCGCCCCCGGCCCCGGCCCGAGGGCAGCCGGCAGCCCGCCCTCCCCCTCCGCCCCCGGCCTCGGGCTGCCGGTGGGACCGCCCCGGCGCCCGGGGAGGCTGCGGGGAGAGCCGCGACCCCTCCCCGGTGCGGGCGGCACCAGGTGCCGAGCGGAGGGCTCTGGGCGGGCGAGCGAAGGGTCCTTCCCGCAGGGGCAGCGACGGGGCCGCCGCCCTCCCGACCCGCCCCCGAGCGTCCCGCCGGCTCGGAGCAGTGCCCGGTGGTCCCCCCAGGGCCTCACTCCCCCCCCCCCCCCCCCCCCCCCCCCGCGCCTCGTTGGCCCTCGTAGCAGGGCTTGAAGGGGCGCAAAAAATCCCAGCAACGTCCAGAGACGGCGGCGAGGGCGAAATAACGCCGAGTACAGCGACTAGCAGAAAGTTCAGTTCGGCGGTTGGTAGCGGATCACTTGTCTGGCGGGCAGTGATATGCCTGAGACGTGTCAGGGGATATACCACCCATCTTTGGTCTTTACGGGGTACATTTACTGCTTCCTAAAAGAGCACAGTAAAATGGACAGCCGCAACCTGAAAAAAAAAAAGAGTTCATTTCAAAAACTCACAGAATTATCTGCGTGGGTGTTAGACAGGTCAACTAGCCAAAGAGAGATGATACGTGTAAACACAGAATGAGGCCTTGTTAAATCAGCCATTATTGCTTAGATCTCTAAAACGAATCTTGCAAAATTAACGACCAAAGAAGAGGCAGGGAGACCCAAAAGGAGACGAAGTCTAAACAGGGAACAATTAGAACTCAGTGTACACAAATACTGCAAGTTCAGTGTGCTTACATGAACATCCCTGCACACAGTTTAATGTACTTGTTCTGGGGACAGGCCGCCTCACTACAACAGGAAAAAGCAAAAACAACCGAGCCAAAATACGAAATCCTTGACAAGATTTGCATAATGCCAACCCTGCGGGTTACAAAGCTGCAGACACAAACTTGTTAAAGTGGCTACATACAAAATAGGAGAATTCTGAGTGAAAGTAGTGCAATCAGCATGTTGGAAGGACGAATTAAAGATGGACCATGACCCTTTGTACAATCATTTCCCATGCATGAAAGCAAAAGAAAGGGGTGGGGGGTGTGCTATGTGTTGTCCACTGTTAATTGGTCTCTGTTTTGAACAGGAGCAAATAAAAGCCATCAATAAACCATAAATCTTACATTAAGAACAAGTACGCACAACTTAAGGCTTAACATTTCTTCCCACTAGTGGGACATGTGCCATCCATTACGTACGAAGATGAAAGGCAGATCACACAATACAGTCATACTGGGCTATATACATATAAAGATAAAAAGACAATCAGAGTATTAATGCAATGGATATCACTAATACATGTCTTACACATTTGTAAAGTTCATCTGGCGCGTATAATTATTAAAGCTACTTGTAGTTTCCTTTGTATTGCTTGGAATCCTGCGTTCAGCCCCATCTCATGAAAAGAAATGTATGATGAGTTAGCGTAGCAAGAGCTTGAGCTGCCTGTTGTCTTTCGTTCTCTTTCTCTGTAGGGTGTGTATTTCTGCCTGTAGGGTGATTTGCATCCACATATTGCGACTTTTCCAACTCTATCGCACACAGCTTCTGTTTTTCTGTGTAAACAAACACATACAGGGTGAACATCTGAAGGCCCTGCAAGTACAGTGTGTAATTTAACAGTTTCACTGCCAAATATATCTATTGCAGAAGAGGAATTTTAAAATGTTATCGTCTTCCCGTCTGCGCATATGACGGACCTGAACTGCAGATGGGAGGAAATCTGATGTCTTTCTGACGATTTTCCAGTTTGCCTGTAGATTGTGTTACGCACTGATCCACTTGGTTTCATGAAAGGTTGGAAAGCAAAGAAAGTTTCTTTGGAGGAGGTAGGCTGGTAAATGCGTTCTAGCCCCAGGACTGTACTTGATGATGTGTACTCTGGGCAAGTGCAATCAGTAAAGAGGCTGTGTCATTCCCACTGTTGTCAAGCACACCAAGTTGAAAGGGGGACCTTGGAAAGAGGTGAGATATGACCTGGTCTGAAGACCGTATGCATTTGTCCCATGTGGTAGTACAAAATCTCTGTGCGAGGGGTGACTATGGCAAAGGGAAGGAGGGCTAGGGAAAATATAAAAAAAGCTGAATGTGGTGGTAGGGATAGGAGAACCATAAGCAAAAACATACGGAGGAATAAGTGGAACTACAGAGAGGCAGAGGTGAGAGAAATGTTTAAAAAGTTGAGTGCAGTGCCACGGGGAACTGAGAAAATAAGGAAGAAGGAAAGAAACTGAAGAAGAAAAGAATGTAAAGGAAAGAACACAGCACAATGAGCAATGAAGAGAGGGAAGATGGAAGTAGGACAAGAAAAGACAAAGAGAGCTTCTTTCTTGGAGGTTCTGTGTGTGTGTTTGTGTTTGACACTCAGGTTGTGACAAATCAGATACTGCCACCTATGGCAATGATTTGGCACTTGACAGCAAAATTTATCCAGTCTCTCTCACAATAATATTTTGCTGTTAGGGCTACAATTATTCTTAATATATTTGGCAAAAAGTGGTTATGTTTATATTAATTGTAACATCGCAAGTGTTTAATTATTTTTCACTCTTGGATTTGCATACTATTTCTTTCTCCTGAGAAAGAAAATGCTTTTTTTTGATTGCGTGTTCAAAAAAACATTGCTCCTTGAAAAGAAAGTACACCTCCCCCTAGCCAAACCTCCCTCCCCAGGATCTCCTTCTCGCTCTCTAACTCCTCTAGGTCAAAGAGTATCCCTGCTCCACATATGTGCAGAAACTAGCAGGCCTATAAAAACTTGATGTGAGTCAGCAGTGCTCCATAAAAGGTCAACTACAGCTGAATCAAGCTACTCTTAAAAGGCATCTACCACAGAGAAGAAATATGAGACAGACAGGAACAGTATAGAAAGAGATAGGTATTAATCAGAGCAAAAGACAGAAGGCAAAGAACGGAAAATTCTGCCAAGCCTTAATACTTTTCCACTACTATGTTCAACAATGCCTGTATACCCTACACAGGCAGACTGGATAAGGTTGGGTTGATCTTAGCTATGCAAAAAGAAGCAGCTGTCAACTGTGGCACATGGCAGATGGAGAATTCTTATCAGATTTTTTCAAACCTGAAATTACTTTTGTTTTCATTTAGAAATTGAATTGCTGTGTGACATTAGAAGCCCTGATACTGGCACCACATGTTACGATGTGTTGTCCACTGTTTGTTGGTCTCTGTTTTCGAACCTTCTTCCACTTCCGTGGGACAAGATAAGAATGTTTTTACGATGTATATATATTTTGCCGCACTTGGATTTTCAAAGACAAATGGGGTCAGACTTATTTGTTTCAGGCCTCCTGCCTCTTTATCTAGACTATGCTATAAATACTACTTTGTCGATACTGAAACTATTGGGTTTGGCCGCATTTTTTCACATGGTGGAAAGGGAAAAAAAAAGCTTTAGTCCAGGAATAATGAAAGGAGGTCAGAATAGATGAGTAGAATTGTCCTTCCTCTCCCTGAAATGTCTGTTGGATAGTTGGCAGTGTTTCTTGGTGGAACTTCACTGACACAAACAGTTACAGTACCTATGACTCAAAAGTGGAGCAAACGGCTAACACGTTAAGACAAAAATAAGGTATGTCAGATGCACAAAGCACCCGTTTAGAAGCACCGCTGAAAATCATTTTAGAGTACACTTTGTAACAGGGCTGTAATTACTTGCTTACGTGGTAATGATAGTACTGTTCTCATCTGTTGACTTCTCAGGGTCTCAAAGACTTTGCACAGTCATTACCTCAAGGACTCAGTCCTGAATATTAGGATGGGAGTTGTGGATGTCTGTGCACAAGGGGGCTCTGCAGGACTCAGTCAAAAGTTTTTACCCCGACAACATGGTGAGGCAAGCAACAACCACTATACCCATTTTACAGGTACACTGAACTGTCCTTCAGGTGAAAAAAGGTGAAATTCTACTGCCAATATTGTCAGTGTGAGGCTTGTTGATACATAGTGCAATGTCCTGATGTATTTCTCAGCCTTAAGAATCAAAGCATCTTTGATCTGCATCTCTGCATCTTTACCTTCCAGAAAATGAACGTGTTTGTTTGTTACAAAGGTAGCTGTGTGTGCAATATTACACTGAGGCATCAGCTTTAATACTCAAACAGATATAAACCAAAATATTTTTACACACATTTTCATCTGTGATCCAACTACAGCTGCAAATCATACAGATGGTCCTGCCTAGTAGCAAGAAGTTACAAAGTGAAAAAAAATCCACAAAATTTTGCATAGTATTTTCTTCTGTACTTTACAGTACACATAAATGACCTTTGACTCTCAGGTTATTTATTATGCAAGTGGACTCCTTATGGGCTGAAGAGCTCTGTTTGTAAGGCAGTCATCACATGCCTATTTGTAAGGACTCAAGTCAGTTCACCATCCTAAACGGCCTGACACATACATTTAAAGGTAGGCACATGCAGTATGTGACTTCCTGAACCTCTGTAACCTTTCATTCATTTACAATATTTTTTACATACTGTCATTGTCACAAAGGACCAATTTTAGTTGTTTTGGGTGAAATTTTCCCTCTACTCTAAAGAACTGTTATGGAAGAGGGAGGACTGACTTTCAGAAAGTCACAGGCTTGAACTGTTCTTTGACTTCATGTCTTTCCTTCTTTCAGAAGAAGTGTTTTGGTTTATACAGGTTGGCTGCATCATTTTGCATCTGGAGTCTTCTGTAAATTTAAAAGCTCAAAAAGAAATGCTGCCACGTACTTCAGAAGGGCTGCTCGTTGCCTTAGGGAAACAAACGAGCAACGGTTTCATGCTCTTTATGGAAAGTCAAGCCAGTATTAGGCGAAGGTACTTGTAACTTGCTTCTGTTTTATGAGTGTGTTTCAGCTTAATTTCCTGTTATCTTTTCTTCCTGTGAGTTGGTCCCATTCTATCTAGTTCAACAGAAGAAAAATGAATGGTTGAATGTACATGAACACATCTTAGGTTAATAGGATTATCTGGAATAGTCAATTATGACCGTCCAGAACTGTAGAAACATGCATTTTGGGGCCTAAACATACAAATCCTTGCACAGATGATCAATGACGTCGGTGCCAGTCAGGCTAAAGGCATAATTAGCTTTATTCAGTTACATCAGGACCTCTGTTATAAAAGCTGCAGTACAGAGTTCTGTGGCAGAAACCCTAGTCAAAGGTGCTATTTTGTCCAAGTCAGTGCAGTTTTCATATGAGAAAAAACCCACGTGCTGAAACACTTTTTGTCTAATAAGTACATAAAAAGTGAAGATTTTTTTTTTCCCAGACAGTAACAAGAATGAGCATATCACAGTCATTAGAATACTTTTCAAAAGAAGTCAGAAATATCTAAGTCCAGTTACAGACTCGTAATTTATATAAGCTTCATAACACTGTGCCTGAGACAAACCCAGTTTGTTCAAACCAATTAACAAAAGTGCTCTTATGGAAAAGACAGTGAGCACTGGAAATTACTTATAGGCAGTCAAAATACTGTTGCAAATTGAATTCTTAGGCTTAAATATATAGCAAAAATGAAGCGTAACTTTATGAATCCTTCAATGTGTTCCAATTCATGTTCTGATGACATAGAAACAAAATGGAAAAGAAGCAAGGAAGGGATGGAAAGTGAAGCAGAATTAAGTGAAGTCCTACACAAACTACATTCTTTTTCACAGAACGAATACTTTGTGGCTGGTTAGTGGTAGTAGAATCACATATAATTAGGGGTCAAATGGACAGAGTAGCAGATTCACTTTAGTACAAGAATCCAAAGGTGAGCATAGTTAAGTTGTACTTCACTTCCTTCTTTTAAGTTTATTATGTCCTTTTTAAAAATTTCAATCAAACATGTAATTAATCTGACAACATAACAAGATCTTTCAAAAACTTCCAACAGAATGAGCATGATTTTGCATGTACTGTAGATATTTACCTTTTATGATAATCCCATTACTCCATATTATTCTTCAGAAAGTTTTGGATTGCCTTAATAAGCACTTTGATGCAATTACATTCACAAACTCACAGGGACAAAATGTGTCTAGTACTTGTGAACAGAATACATATAATCTGTATAAATCTACCAACTCACTAATACTACCATTTCAGTATCCTCTGTGCAACCATCAATAAATTATGACTTTGCAGCTAGATCTGTAACAGATTAATTGCAGGCTTTCACAAAGACGCTTTCTTTTTTTTTTTTTCCTCCCTAATATGTCAGTAATAGAGCTATTACATTCACAGACAAAAGAGTGTGCTGATACAACATTAAGCTTGTGAAACTAACTTAAAACCATGGCAAGCTTCTGTTGGGTATGAAATGCTGAATATCGGAGACAATATACATTTCATTTTGCCTAGGTAATGCAGGGATATGCACACAAACTCTGAAGCAAAACCAGGCAATCTAACTGCTATGACTACCAATTTCCTTGTTAAGAACTCTGTTAGAAAAAAGAGAAATATCCTCGGTTCCTGATTCCTGTGGCTGAGCCATAGCAATAAAATTTATATGGGATGTGCCACAGAATTGCATTTTTGGGACCTGCCTTTATGAACACTTAATACCAGGATCAGTCCTACAACTTATCTTATAATTGCTATTGAGTGATAGCTATTGATTAAGTTGCAAAGGTGAACTGACCTCTGACATGGATGCACTGAAGGTCATTTTCCTGCTGAAGTAATGCCTAAATGTTGACTATATATGACCAATAGCTTACTGAAATACGCATTTTTGTATCTGTTTAAAAGCAGATATTATAAGACTTCCAAAAAGCTGAGGAACAGGCAGATACTGCTGCATGCAAATGCTTGTGAAGAATCTCTGTTCAGTGCACCCATTTGGAGTGATTTGTGACTTTGAGACCATTCTTCAAGCTTCTGTATCTTGGGGTCCTAAGATCGATGTGAGAATGCATGGCCCTTTTTACTGGACAGTGGCATGATGTGTGCTCCACTGGAGTACAGCGATGCTCTGGCCACAGAGCATCTCATCAACATGTCTTAGAGCCAGCTGCTGCTCAGTTTTCTGAGCATCTGGCTGGATAAAAAGCTTAACGGCTTCTGTGCATCACTGACATGAACAGGGCCAGAGTGGCCGTCAGGGTATGCCTCAGTACATTCATAATGGATACAGAAAGGTACTAAGGCAATATTAGCTGTTCCTTCTTTAAAAGCTGTGGTTCTGGTTGTCTTGAACATCCCCAGAGATACTATTAGCATTACAGTCCCCAGTGGGAATCAAGGTGTAGCATGTTTGCCACCATAAAAACATACTAATAAGATACAAAACCTGCCTCAAACCTTTTAGAAGCTATAATACTGGTGAAGGAAACGAGGGGAAACAGAAATGACACATAAAGTGAGCTTTTGAAGATTAAACAGCATGCATGAAAAGAACATGGAATGAAATGCAGGTTTTCTGAGTTCCATGTTATTGAATATCTCTGTATACTGTGCCCTGAATACGCATGATTGTAAGTGCAGTGATGGCTAGATCCAAGAAAAGTGGTGCAACTACACCAGATTTATGTCTCATCCTCCAAAACCCTGATTTTTTTGTGAGCAAAATCTGGAACCCTGGGTTAGGTGTCTCAGCTTGCAGGGATGGGGCAGGGTACCTGATCCCATATGCATGTCCACTGTAATAATGCTTGCCTGCAGTCAGCATGCTGATGAAAGAGATGCATAGAGTTCCTGAGTGGGAAGCACCTGAAAACTCTTAGGTCTTCAATCCTTTAGCTGTTCATAGCTTCGACGACTTAGCTGTGGCTGCAAAAACTCACTTTAGTCTGGCTGATAGTAGTAGCTCAGTGATCGCACAGACCTTTTCTGAAAAAGCAGAGCAGAAGCTCCTATTAAAAACAAACAAACAAAAAACCCAGCAGACAACAAAGCAAACCACAACATCCTGCTGTCAGGCACCTGCTATACAATAATTTAGAGACTACAGAGCTCAGCCCAGGTGTACCCAAGCAGGCTCAAGATGACACCTTCCCTGTCCCATCAGAGAGTTCTTTTCACCTTGCTGTTGTTACCCTGGTGGAAGCAGGGGGCAGGGAAAAGGATAGACATCTTCCAGCCACTCTGCTGAAGTTGTACAACTGTGAAAAAGAGATGCGCCAAACCAAAATGTGAGAACAGGAAGAGACACGGTTCTGAAGTTCAGTGACAGGTCACTGGCCTGGATGAAGAAACACCCAGGCTGTGATCTCTGTCTCAAGGCTTTTAAACACATTTTGTTCATGGATGCTTCATATAATGTTTGGACAAGGAGCTAGAAATGTAATCTTCTCTGCTCTTCAACCAGCAGATTAAAGAATCGTGTTCCTGTGGTTCTCATCTTTTGGTCCTATAAATCTTAAATTCTTTTCTGATCTCCAAAGAAGCCAGTAAAAGTACCAGAAACACTGCACAGACATTAGCACAGCTCTGTGCCCACTCACAGTGAGCTCAGGTGAAACCACGCGGAGCTGGGGTGGACATACTCCAAAGTCTCATCATCTGTGTGTTTAGTTAAATATTTGTAAGCATGCCATATACTGACTCACTGTAGGGTATCAGTGAGAACACAACAGAAAATTAAAAGAAGACTTTAAAACTGACAGGTTCCTGTTACTTGTTTGCTTATTTACTGTCAGATATTTCAGAGAAATAATTGTTAGTGACACATAGCATTGTTTCTCTTCGTTTGTAAGCCAAGAGAACAAAAATGCATAGTGAACAACTAACAACAAAGTACTTTCAACTTGATTTTTGGAACAAATAAGTGTCTGTGCTATGACAGTATGCAGATTTTTTCATGAGTACCTCTTTTACATTAAGGAATACTTGGATACTGTAGGAAGTAGTGAATAGACACTGGAGAAATCCCATGGCTGCTTCTCTTTCCATTCTCTACCAAGTCCTCAAATGCAGTAGAAATGTCGACCATGGAAGGTGTTAATATTACCCCACACCTCTCCTGTTCTGATGGAGGGATCCAGCTAATGGACATTTTTGTAAGAGAGATTATTGCCTGTCCTTATTCTTCTTTCTGAAAAGTGGCCTTTTCCTCCCTCCTGGTCTTTCTTTGCCATTCACACAGTCTTAGTCTGCTCACCTCTTCCATCATCATGTATGCACTATCAATTCCTTCCTTTTCACATTCTTTTTCTCTGCCTGCTGCAATCTCTCAATGTCTCTTCAGAGCGTTCCTAAATTTCACTCTGCTTTCTGTCCTCCTGGTAACAGAGGAGAGGTAGTCAATCGCTAGAAAGGAGTGGGAGGACTACAGGGTAGCCACCTTTTGTCCCGCTCTGCACTTCTTCTCTCAGAATGAAACTTTCCCCTTTGTGTCAGAGGAAGGGAAATGTGTTGCTCAGCTGCAGGCTGCTAAATGAGAGGGGATGCATTGGCTTCAACATCATTAATGGCTTCTTGGACGTCTCAGTTCCATTACAAACACCAATTAGTCTGATATTCTGCTCCTCAGCTCTTATTTTTGTCTCTCCCAGCCTTCCCTTTTCCCTCAGATAACGGAAAATCTGTTAGGAGTTTCACAGCCTCGTGAAGAACAGTCTTACACCCCAAGAATTTCAGGGGGGGAAAAAAGTGACAAATTTTAATTAGACTGTCAGTCCACACAGATTTCTATTGGCTCACATTTTCAAGGACGTCTCTGTAAGGAAGAGGATCTCCTACTTTACATGGATGCTAAGATTAACTCTGACATTTAGAACACTTTGTAACTGGTATTGACTTTGTAGGTCATCAGAGCCATCTGGGCCTGATTCTGTAACTGCTTTCATCAGTAGTTAATGGTTTCTAGGACTGCACATGTTACAAGCAGAGAATGGCAGTAGATTCACACCTAATATTAGATGTATATCAACCGAATACATCTAGAAGACCTTGTCTTTTTTTTTTCTTTCTTTTGAAGGCATATGACCACCCTGAATTTCAGAATCAGCAAAGCACAGCTGTTCCTGCATTGCAAGGTAACAGAGATTTGCAGTTGCTTCCATTTGTTTAAAAGGTTGTGGTCTTCATTCTCATTATTCTGATATGGAGCTTGTGGAGTTATTCTTCCCATTATAAATGCTGCTGGATGATTTCAGAGCTTTCTTTGTGAGATTGCTTTGAAGTCCACCAGCAGTGCGTGAGTAGTTCAGAGCACAATTTCTTATCTAATTAGAGTTGCTGTCTGTAAGGAGTACATTATCTCTTTTCCCACAGACTTCTAGTTTGCTTGCAGGTCGGTTCATGATGCCAACATTAATCTATAAATTCCTACGTGGTTTGAGTCAATTGTACTTCAGAAACAAGTTTTGCCCCTGCTGCAATTTCAACAGTTCTGAGCTATTAGCTCTCTTGCCACCGTGTGTGGCCTAGCTCTCCTCTTCTGGTATGCGGTGGGACTCACCCTGGTCCGTGGTACAAGCTTTCTTCAAAGCAGGTCCACACAAGAAGGCATTACAGCCTTGAGGTCTCTTTCCTGCTGCTGTAGAATTTGTGATATAGAACTCTGTCACACGATTTGGCTGCCTTCTGCTTCCACTGGTTTTACGTTTAACTCCCTTCCTAAAGGTACGCATGCGTGTGTGTCTAAACTGGAGTTTACTTCAGAAACTTTCGTACACCTATCTCTCACCCACTATGATGGGCAGCTGGAGGCAGGAGACCACAACTCCTTTGAGGAGAACCCAAACAAACTCTCCACTGTGGTTCTCAAGCGAACAACAACCAATGCACGTAATGGAGACTTCTCCACTGATATTCTGTCATGCCTTGCAGTCTGAAGTTATGAGTTTTGGGGAGAAATCTGAATCAGTACATTTAATGATAAACTTCTTGTGCCAGGCTTATTCTCTGATCCCAGAAATGCTTCTGTGCAGCCCAGGCTAAATCAGCACTGGCACATTAACCAGCTCAGTTCTGTATGTTTCCTGCTCTACCCTGTCCAGATTGCTTGCCACTAACTGAATTTTCCACAGCTGGTGAACCTTAACACCAAGTACACAATTTATGCACAGCTGTTCTGCAACACGAGTGTCTGGGCTACAATCCTGGAAACATTTCTCATTGAGGTCCCGGCTGTGCTGCATTTGGCCTGTCATGCTGCTCTGGTTTGTCACCAAAGGTGAAGGGGATGGCAGATTGTCATAACTTCCATTGCTAGGGTTACTCAGTCAGACAAATTTTCTAAACACAGATTCTCAGATTCTTGTGTGTTTGTGCACATGCTACATAAAGTAGAAACTCTCTGGAATACATGAGACTACAAATTAATTCCAAGCATGAAAGTTTTAGTGGATTTTACATTTGTTTCCAAAAATAGGTGGATAACAGAGCAGATAACATGCTACTCGGTGCACAAATATTTGCCAGAATAAACCTAAATAACATAAGTGACTTTATTTACCCTGAATAGTCCAGAAAAATGATGAGGAAAGAGCAGTCTATAACTGAACCAGCAAGTGGTACTCTTCTGAACAATATCTGAACAGAGACGTTAGTCTCAGCCTGCAGAAACAGGAGACGGTTGGAAGAGTCTGGAGGCAGCAAGTGGAAGCAGATGGCAGTACTGCCTTGTACCTCAAAGGAGGGTTACTTCAGAAAAGTAAAACAATCATCAGATAAAGAGTGACAAAGAATACTGTTGTGTATGGTATTGTCCATTACTGTGTATAGTAATGTGAAAACCAACATGATGGTAAATTTCTAACATCAAGGTGTCAAGGTTAGTTATTAGTTTCTTAATAACCTGTTGCTTAATTAATAAACACTATAGTGTCTTAGACAGGTTATGTACAAGCCTCGAATATAAAGAAGGAAAATGGGACTGGTGAAGTAACAATTAAGAAGGAAGAAGGTAAACCTTGAAGTAATAAATCATTGGAAGACTACTTCAGCTGCAGTAGGAATGAGCAGAGGAACATCAGGGCTATGTTCAAATTTACTTTCTAGCTTTTATTTAGCTTGAAAGTTTAACCTGATACTTTCTTTAGCCAAATGGTATGAATCTAACATTTGCGTAGTACTGCTTTAGTGAGGTTCAGCCTTTCTGCAGTACCTAGAGCTTGGATTTATGCTTTTTACCTAAACTTCTGCGATTTTCTCTTGAAGCTTCTTGCCAGTTCAGTAAATTAGGAAAGACAGAAGAAGACTCATTTTCTTTTGGTATCTGTCACAGGTGAATTATTCAGCAAAATTATTGTGTTAGTACTAACTAAAAGGGTTTTATTAATGATTAAGTGATGATCCAATTACCATTAATTGATGACTGAATGATAGTATCATGGTGATCAAACAATAATTGAACAGTAATTAAGCAGTGGTTTAACAATGATTTGACAATGATTTAAAGATGATTAGGCAGTGATTTAAATGGTAATTTAAAGATCCTCTAACAGTTCAGGTGTAGCTGGCTATATAGAAGTTCCTGGCATACAATATAGATTTAGGCCTAGTATAAATTGTTGCTTACCTCACTACAAATATCAGTTAACCAAGTAAGAGTTCTCTGGACCTTGAGGAGTAACCTTGAGAGGCGTCCCTACTCAAGGGAAGATGACCACTATGCAGCCCGCTGCTGCACAGGAGAGCTCGACGGGCTTGGGGGGCTTCAGATATCTATAGTGTAAAACGATTGACTTGTAATCAACCCCTGCTTTGATGTGTGTGCTGTTGTCTGGCAGTAGCAGTTTAGTTTTGTCTCATCCCATCTCAGGCTGCTACTGTTAGCTCCTGGCAAGACATAGCTTAGACTCCTTGTTTCTGAGAAGGTACGGTCTAGCGCAGTTCTCAAGGTTTGCACAGCAGGGCTGATTTCCGTCAGGTCTACTTGTTGGTGACGCCTGAATCTAAGTACTGTTCGCTTACTCACATTGGGGGCATCTGTCACAGTATCCTTGTGTAAAAAAATCAACTTTTGTGTTCTTATTCCCCACAAAGTCAGTCTGATATGCTGATACAGCTTATCAGTCCACTCTGACTTTAAGACAGCATCACCAGATGCGGGTTACACATTGTATAAAGCATAGCACGAAAAAGAACTGCTTACATTTACCTTTGGTTTTGATGTAGCTTTCAGCCAATTATCAGGGAGCCACAATGGTTGAAAGGGATGTCAATAATTAGATTTTAACAGAATACATTTTTGTTACTTCTGTATTTCAAATTTGAAGATTTCTTTCTAATATTTTAAATTTTAAGAGCTGGTGGCTTTAAACTTCAGTCTACAACTGGGAAAATTAAAGTCTTTCTGTATGTGAAAGCCAAGATCCTCCTCTAACGCTGATTCCAGAAGTTAGTGCCTAAGTGAAATACTGTGTTTTTTGTAAAATCCTGGCAATAAGGTTCACCCAGAAGTTCTGTGCTGCAGCCAAAATTGGCATACCTTATTTAAACCTAATTCTCACTGCAGCTCATTAGCAATAGTTTGCGTCAGTGGCTTTCCACCATTAGTGCCTAAATCCAGAGTTTTCAGTGTTATAAAAACCTGTGGAGTCAAATGGCAGAGCGCAGACTGAAAGGTAAATGCTTGAACCATGCTCTGTGATTTACACAGGCTAAGCCCCATGTGAACGCAGGTTTTTCTCTTATCCCTCATATAGAGACAGAAGCAAGAGACTTCAGGCCTCACCTGTGCGAATCAGTCCAATGAAGTGGGGGCAGGAGCCCCATTTCTGCCTCTGAGCTTGAGGAACACACAGATAAATGTTCTAGGAAGGTGAGGACAAAACCTATCAACCACTCAGACAAATTATAACTAGGGTTGAGAGGACTTTTCCTGTGCCACTCCGGTCTCATCCTCATTTTTGTTTCTGCTGCTGTATATTTTCACTTATGTGCATGCAAGTTCCTTAAAAAAATGTTTACTTAAGTTTGACAGTTGGCAGCTTTACAGGAGTAAACTAAACTAACTTCCTCCAGAATAGCACTATTTTGCATGTCCTCTGGTGACTGGATAATGCGAAATACTTTACTTGAAATTCTAATTAAATTTAAATTAAAATTCTTTAGGTTTCTAACAGGAGATGAAATATTTTTTTGCCTCTTTCATTTCAATGTTATATTTGCCAACCTGCCTGATCAAGCCAACATCATTTACACACCTTATATTGTTATTTTTTTGCGGATTTTGACCTTGAGACCTTAGAAAAATGACACTGTTCAAACTACTCCCACCTTTCTCTGCTTAAAACTATCTCCTCGTAATCTTAGGGTTGCAAGCTTTCCAAAGAATAAATAAATGCAACAACCTTGTCATATATAAGTTCACATCTTCACAGTGCTGATAGTTTTCTAAAAACGTGGTTAGACAGGAAAATCTGCATGTAGATTTAGGTTATTATACTATAGCCTACCTCTAGGGCTAGGTTCTAGCTTCAGCTATATTTCTACAGTGCCACAGCTGCCCACACAGCTAGATGAATCTGAAGGAGTGCAGGCACTCTTCCATGAGCTTGGGGTGTCCACACAACAACCACTTTTCTCAGAGCACAGCAGCGTGCGAAGCATGACCCATGGAGGCACAGCCCAGGACTCTGCAGTGAAGAGCTGCCAAGGCTCACGGGTTAAGGGGAGAGGCAGTTCAAGGCTATTCTTTTTCTGTGTCTTGCCAGGGCATCCTAAGGATAGAGAACAATGCTTTGGTCTCTGTGTGTGATCTCCATAAAGACATAGAGAGTTTTTCAGCCATGCAAATGTGAAAATATTTCCCCCAGATCTTTGAAAATTGGGCTTTGATTTGGCTTATGTATAAAACAAAGATGTTGGAAAGTGCAGGCAAGGTGGAGTTTCCAGTAGCTCTGTGGAGTAGTGCCGTCAACCTGCTGTATGGAGGTACAGAGGGCTGGTGGAAAGCACACCATAGAAAACTCCTCTTTCCATCTCCTCATGCTTATTTGAAGTTCCTCATGGCTTCTGCAGGTAGTTCTGGTCTCATGGTACTCTTGTTTCTTTTAACTTGGCATCACAGATCACGTAACTCGTGATTCCTAATTAGATGACACTGTATTACCAGCCCAAATAGTGACTGGTTTGATGTCTTAAGGACAGCACCTTAAAAGGATGACATTATTAACAGCATGACTTTAATACACTGAAGATCAAAAATAAATCTATAGAAGCATGCATTATTTCAGTGGAATATATCCACATTTTCATATGGGAGAAGAATATGAGTTTATTTACTAAGTTAAAATGTTGTACATTGAAAAAATTCAGGGGAGGTCTGTTTCATTTATAAAGAATCTACTTCAAATCCGCCACTTTACGCATTATGCCTGTAGGCACATGGGGCCAAACATAATTTGTCTGGGTTTGCCTAGCTTGTCTTATAACAATGGAGTTGTTGCAGATGTAAGAAATGGAACTATTTATAAACTCCTAAAAGTTAAATTCTCAGCTCTTTGTTTCTTAAAAAAATCTGTTCAGTTACTTCATATAGCAACCTGTAGCATTTTCACACTGATAATACATAGTTGAACACACCTTTTGCTACTTTCAGATATTCTTTTCACTCTGCCTAGACTGGAACTCATGGTTTTGTCTTAGCTTCCTGAAGTAAAACATCGAAGACACAAGAGTTTTTTAAGACAGGTAAGAAAAGAATTATAAAAAGTCAGGTTTTACTCTCCTTTTCATTTTCGTCCCATTTGCTTTCATGGCTGCCGCTCACAGATTTACTTCTTTGTCCAAGAGTGTCTCTTGTCTCATATTTCAGGAGGCTTATGGCTGACTGTAGTCACCCAGACGCTATGCCCCTTCTGTGAAACTGCTTCAGATCTGTTCCTGTAAATCTAATTTGGTTTATCCTGGATTCTTGCCTCTGCCGTTCTCAAAGTTTCTGGAATGCAAAATGTTCCTGCCCATTTTCTTGCAAATACTAAAAAATATGTTCTGAGGTCTAAATCATCCCACTGAGCTCTCATGTGGATTTCAAGAGGTCCTCTTCAGAGATACCCACACAGTGATCTCTACTACCTGTAGACAACCTCTGATTTTAAGACACGTTGATGCTGCTTAAGATGACCAGAAATAAAATAAAGACAAGGCAAGTGGAGAGCAAAACACAGTATTGCCCAGGGCGTGTTACTTGCCATACATTGTTTCCCATGGCACAGTAAAGGTTGAAGAGAGCTTTACAGTCTGCAACAGAGCTTCTGGTCATCTGTTTATAATTCTGCTCCTCTGCCCTTCCCAGTAGGGAATTATCTGAATAAGTATTTTGCTTTATCAATTTTACTACAGCTTATGAATGTCCTTCTTCTCCCCTTCAAATTTAGAAATGGCCAAATCATGTTTTCTGCTGCTTTGAAGCTTCTTCAAAACTGGCATTAATCCCCAAACCGGCATTAATCCCTATATGTCAAACTGCTGCTTTGTCTGGATATTTGTTTTGTGGGAAGTATGTCACTTCATCAGGAAAGAGATGGCCAGTTTCGTGAGTCATGTTTGCTGTGGGAAAAGGACATTTCTAGCAGGGCTGGCTCTTAAAGGTCCATATCAAGGAGACTGTCAGAACATGCCACAACGTCTTGCTGCCTTGTGTAACAGTTGTGCTTTGTGTGGAACCACAGTTTGATACTGTGGTTGACAGTTAATGTCTGAGCCTTGTCATCCAACATAGAGTTAGAAGAAGCCTGGGATGAGCTCCTGGATCCCACCGCACATCCGTATTTAAGCATAATGAGAATCTTCCGGGAACAGAGTTGTGTTGCTTCACAGTGCAGATGTAAGGGGGCAGTAATTCAGTCAAGCAGAATCCAAGAACCCACTGGTCACATTCTCAGCACGCTCTTTACTGCTGGCTGCCAGTTGTTCACTGATTTGGGTCTCCAAAGCCTGCCATCTGTTTGCAGTATAGCTAAAATTGAGGGGTTTAAAAAATAAAATAAAATTTGTGATGCAGGCAAATTTCTATCACAGACTAATTTTAAACTACCTGATTCTTTCACCGCTTGGCCTTGATTAATTCTGAACTTTCTTTAGCTATTTCCTTTAGGAAATTTACTTCAGATTTATGCTAGTATAGCAAAGACTGGAATTTGCTCCCTGTGGTCATTCTGTTTATATGTATGTGTTTCTAGCTACGCTGTCCCCTTTACCAATGAAGCCAAGCTCTTAGCAAATGCTAGAGAATTCCCTTTGACATCAGGCATAGTGTGGGCACTATACGTCATTAAAAATCACGTGATATTATATGCATGCATAGAGAATGGAAGATAGGAAAGTGAATGGAATAATAGAATTATTGGTTTAACGAGCTTCGTACTTAGGATCATTTCAGAACAGGTGACATTTTAGGTTAAAGTTGAACTTTTTAAACTATTTTGTTCCAAAGTAAATTCCCAGAAGACTGCCTGCTTCAGATGCTGTTGAAGGGGAATGGCTCCTATAACATCTTTATCTCCACTGTATGTAAAGCCAAAAAGATGGGCTCAGGGACTCTGGTTCTTCAAATTCTTCTATCTAGTATCTTCACATAACTCCACAGAGCTTGACAGCGTTGTCCATGATTTCCAAATCTATCCTTAAGTGGCAATGCATGCCTAAAGGATCACAGGCTCATGGTGTTCAGCTGTTCAGTGGTTTATCTGAATACCTTCATTGGATCTATCACTCCTTTTCCAAGTGGATAGGGATGCCTCACACAAATTCCTTGCAGACCTAAAAGTGGCATTAATCTGCACCCTTTTGAGGAGCCTAAGCTCTGTTCTTCAAGCTTTCCAGAGTATCTCAGAAACGGGTTCCTCGTGTCTGAAAACTAGCTTGTTGTCTGAAAACAAGCAGTGAACCATCACTGCGAAGGAGCCGTGGTGCTCCAGCGGCTGCCCAGTCCAAAGCAGCCATCATTGCTGCTGATCCCTGAACACACCAGATGCAAGCAGAAGGCTTCAGGCTCCAGGAATATATATCTTGCGCATGACACAGATCAGAAGTTACATCTGCCCCATCTCAATATGTAACCATAATACCTTCATTTAACATTCATCCCCCTGAGAAAGAAATCGAGCAAAGGAGGCAGGAGACCTGCATGGTTAAACAAGGAGCTTCTAGCGGAGATCAGGCAGAAGAGAAAGGTCCATGGAATGTGGAAAGAGGGGCAGACCACTTGGGAAGAGTACAGAAACGTGGTGAGAGCATGCAGGGTTGTGACGAGGAAGGCCAAGGCCCACCTGGAATTGAAGCTGGCAAGGGATGTCAAAAACAACAAGAAGGGCTTCTTCAACTACATCAGCAGCAAAAGGAAGGCTAGGGACAATGTGGGGCCGCTGCTGAATGAGGCGGGTGTCCTGGTGATGGAGGATGCAGAGAAGGCAGAGCTACTGAATGCCTTCTTTGCTTCAGTCTTCAGTGCTAAGACTGGCCCTCAGGAATCCCAGGCCCCGGAGGTAAGAGAAGATGCCTACAGAGAGGACGACTTTCCCTTGGTCGAGGAGGACTGTGTGAGGGATCGCTTAAGCGATCTGGACGTCCACAAATCCATGGGCCCCGATGGAATCCACCCATGAGGGCTGAGAGAGCTGGCGGATGTCATTGCTGAGCCACTCTCCACCATCTTTGAGAGGTCCTGGAGGACAGGAGAAGTGCCCGAGGACTGGAGAAAGGCCAGTGTCACTCCAATCTTCAAAAAGGACAAGAAGGACGACCCAGGGAACTACAGGCCGGTCAGCCTCACCTCCATCCTGGGAAAGGTGATGGAGCAGCTCATCCTGGAGGCCATCATCAAACAAGTGGAAGAAAAGAAGGTTATCAGGAGTAGTCAGCATGGATTCACCAAGGGGAAATCATGCCTGACCAATCTAATAGCTTTCTACGATGACATGACTGGCTGGGTAGATGAAGGGAGAGCCGTGGATGTTGTCTACCTAGACTTCAGCAAGGCTTTCGACACAGTCTCCCATGATATCCTCCTAGGGAAGCTGAGGAAGTGTGGGCTGGATGAGTGGTCGGTGAAGTGGATAGAGAACTGGCTGAATGGCAGAACTAGGAGGGCTGTCATCAGTGGCGCTGAGTCTAGTTGGAGGCTGGTAACAAGTGGTGTCCCCCAGGGGTCAGTACTGGGCCCAGTCTTGTTTAACTTCTTCATCAACGACCTGGATAAAGAGTTAGAATGTACCCTCAGGAAGTTTGCTGATGACACCAAAGTGGGAGGTGTGGTAGGCACACCAGGAGGCTGTGCTGCCATTCAGCATGACCTGGATAGGCTGGAAAGCTGGGCAGAGAGGAACCTGATGAGGTTCAACAAAGGCAAATGCAGGGTCCTACACCTGGGGAGGAACAACCTCATGCACCAGTACAGGCTTGGGGTGGACCTGCTGGAGAGCAGCTCTGCGGAGAGGGACCTGGGTGTCCTGGTGGACGACAGGTTAACCATGAGCTAGCAGTGTGCCCTGGCTGCCAAGAAAGCCAATGGGATCCTGGGGTGCATCAAGAAGAGTGTGGCCAGCAGGACGAGGGAGGTTCTCCTTCCCCTCTACACTGCCCTGGTGAGGCCTCATCTGGAGTACTGCGTCCAGTTCTGGGCTCCCCAGTTCAAGAAAGATGAAGAGCTACTGGAGAGAGTCCACCGGAGGGCTACAAGGATGATGAGGGGACTGGAACATCTCCCCTACGAGGAGAGGCTAAGGGAGCTGGGCCTGTTCAGCCTGAAGAAGAGAAGGCTGTGAGGGGACCTTCTAAATGCTTATAAATATCTCAAGCGTGGGTGTCAGGAGGATGGGGCCAAGCTCTTTTCAGTGGTGCCCAGCGACAGGACAAGGGGCAATGGGCACAAACTGAGGCACAGGAAGTTCCGTCTGAAGATGGGGAAGAACTTCTTCCCTCTGAGGGTGACGGAGCACTGGAACAGGCTGCCCAGGGAGGTTGTGAAGTCTCCTTCTCTGGAGATATTCAAGACCCGCCTGGACAAGGTCCTGTGCAGCCTGGTGTAGGTGACCCTGCTTCGGCAGGAGGGTTGGACTAGATGACCCACAGAGGTCCCTTCCAACCCCTACTATTCTGTGATTCTGTGATTCTGTGATTCTGAACAGCAAGTATTAGCATTCACTTTCTGAGTTAATACTTACAGGCTACATTATTCAGCAACAATAATCACAAGCTGACATTCTGGGACTACAGCTTTTGTCACTTAGTCCTCATGGGTACAGTGAGGAGACCATAGACACATATAATCCTGCCAGTTTCTACGGGTAAAGCAAGGGTCAGAGTGAGTAAAATAATTTGAACTGCAACAGTTTGAAAGATTCTCCACCGTAACAGCAGGGAAACAATTTTTGTGTACCTGAAAGTTAATTACCTAACAAACCCCAAATGTTCCCAAATGTGTCAAGTACATTTTAAAATTGTTAGAAAACTTTGTTACAAAATCTCTTTCTTAAGTGGTATGATCATGGCTGTGATTACTTACCTCTGTAATTCCAAAGTAATTATCAATATACTGAGTGGAAACACTCAGGAAAATCAACATCTACATTTCTTCCCCTGTTTAGGAACAAGTTATGTTTTGATGATAAAGACAATGCCAGCTAACTTTTCAAAGACAAAACAAGCCCTTTGTATTTGAGAACTGGCAAATTTTTCACAGAACGCTTTTTTTTTCTTTAAGGTGTGTGTTCAGCTGGAAAACATCCTTTTCAAATGTTAATACTGATACTTTACAGAAAATGATATGACTTTTTCAATATATTTACTGAACTCAAGCGCTCCGGTGTTTTGTCTTGTTTTTTTTTTTTTTTTTTTTAGTACAGTAACATTTCTAGAGGTATTAACTATGTAACAAAGGAAATAGGGTTTTTTGGATAAAATTCCTCAATCAGCCTCACAACCTTCAATCTATGCAAACTCTTATTTTAATTTCATGTAAATATGCAGTTTATACATTTTGTATATGACATGCAGCCTTTAGTATCGTATTTAAAATTGCCAGTGTTTCAATAAACCAGTGGAAAATAGAGCCATCTGCACTTTGTAGGCTGAGCATAGAAAAAAAATTATGCTTTAATGCAACCGTGAAACTGTGGCATTCCAAAAATGGCATATTGCAATGTGTCCTAGAGCATTAGATATCCGTTAATCTTTTAGCAGCTTTTTGAGCAGGACATCTCTTTGAACGTGAATGCTTGTTTCCAAAGAGACCATGCCCTTGTCTTAGGGGGGAGGTTATGAAGACTACTGAAGAAATTTGTCAGGACAGCAGATTTATTATCCTTCTCTTTTTCAAAATGTACCATGTAATTGCTAATCTCTGGAAAACTTAGATTTAACATGTCATCTAAAAGATATTACTGTATTATTAGTAGCACACTAGCCAGAATACAAAATACAAGGGTGCGAGTAGAAGGAATGTATCCCAGATTTTTGGACATGATTGGCTACAATCTCCTGACACAGCAGTGATAGTGGCACTTTCCAGGCAAACTGTATCCTGTATGTTTAACTATATTATCTCCACTAGCATGATTCTCGAGGATTAAAAAGCTGAAGTTATACAAGTATGGTTTTAAAGAAGCAGACATTTTGTTGAGGTAAAAAATCTATTGCAGTAATTTTGAATGCCTGCATTTTTCACATCCTTAAAATCTTTTGACTGGAAATAAGGATTTGTAGCAAGTTTAAGCCTACAGTCAACAGACTTCATTTTTTTTACACAGTAGAATTTTTTTGCAAACAGTCAGGACACACAGCCCAGTCACAGAAAACCACTATTTGTCTACCCGAGCATTAGGTCTGTATGAGACTCGATCCCTGTAACCCTGCAGCATAGTCGTAGGTCAAGGGACTTCAGAGAAAGAAATCAAAATGGCAAGACACCACTTCTGTGTCATGAACTAGGAATACCAGGGTAGAGTACTTGCCTTTTCTCAAGCAGGCTGTACATGTGCTGCAAGACACAATATACTGTCTATTCCCTTTGTAATGTGACTTAATTTCTTTCTGTTCTTCCAGGTGATAAAGACAAAAAATAGCATCATGTCCTTTTCAGTCCTGGTTACAACGCATTCATTTAAGGTTAGTCTTTACAGGTATTTGCATAATCACTTTCAAAATATACTTCTGTTTTTTTCCTTAAGAGTAGGGCTTGGAATGCCATGCTTTCAAGATGTGAAATGCCACATCATATGAAACAAAAACCATTGGCTGACGGAATTTTAAAGTGTTATAAGATTATATTTCATTTTATAATGTCAAAGGTTCCATAGGCAAAAATTTGCAACAGTTAACAAGTATGACCTTTAAATTAGTCACATGAAATTCAAGGCACAAACTTTAATATTCACTCATGAACAACATGTTTTGGCCTAAAATTTTGGTAGAAGGAATGAATCTACCAGTCCTTATTATTATCACAGTGGTGAGTGATACAAGAGTGGTAGTTCAAATCTGTAGCACGAACTTGAGTAAATAAAAGAGCGGAATCAGACCAAATGAAAAAGAAAATCCTTAAAATAGTTAGATTTCAAGTCCTAAATCAATCATTGGATATTTCCAGCGATAAGTATGTGAGTAAACCTCTGCTTTATAGTTCAGTTCTTAAGCATATGCTTACTTTGGAAAACCTGATGTGCTGGATTGTGATGAAAAGAATCTTGTTAGATCTGTTCACAGTTTTGTACCGTATATAAGTAGACAATAGTCAAAGTAGCTTTTTTTTTTTAGTTGTTTCAATTGCAGCATGGAATTTAAGAGTCCTGTTAGCTGCTTTAGATCAATGGTGTTTGAAAATGGATTTGTCGAAAAGGATAAAAACAACATGTAAGAGAATATTCTTCGAAAATCAATTAGCTTTGGAAGACCAAGGCTCACCTCTACCATCACCTGCACAAATACTTGCAAGAATTGTAAAATATGCATATATGTCAAAGATACCTCCCACAGCCTGGGCATAGAATCCAAAAACCAGGTGTATTCATCACAACTTGTGCAAACTTTTCCACTAGTGCTTCTCATTGAAAGTTAAATTTACATGTAATCCCTTACAATTCACCAAAGTTAAAATAACTATGTACCTGAGACTCTTACTGATTTTAACAAATTTGTTTGGCATCAGCAGATATTACTTCAAAGTAATATATTTTATGAAATTGGAAAATAAAACTGTGAAGTGAAAATAACCCAGAGTGGTGGCATTTGCTTTTCAACATACTAATCCTGCTCTCTGAGTTCTAAAGAATATTTTAAAATTCCATGTAATTCAGCAAGAACTGGGTATATATTCCAAGTCATGCATATGATACTTCTATAGAAATTGCTCATGCTGAAATGCTGTTTGAATTTTAAGGGTCTGCATTTGAAAACGGATGCTGAAAAAAATTAATAGAAAATAGGGATTAGCCTCTGTGCGACTGTGAGTGGAAAGCTCCTCAGTGGGAGGCTTAAAACTGTTCAGTGTGTTTAGGGCACCAAAAAGAAAACCGAGAGTTGAGTTGCTTACAGTGTGCTTTCACATGGAGAAAATACAGTCATAAAATGTGACTTTTAAGAAAGGAATTACAAGGTTCAGAACAAAGAACCTGAGACCAGATAAATTTAAATAGGAATTAAGACATATTTTTGGTTGTGAATTGCAATCAATTACTTGTGAATTGCAATCAATTACTTAAACTTCCATCGTATGGATGTGGTTAGTTCCCAGATATCAGGATGACTTCAAACACATGTTTAGAAGACGTGTTTTGACTAAAAAGCAGGCTAGTGAGACTCACCACAGTGCTAAAAGTATGAAGTGTATGATCTAGTGATGTAATTGAAGAGACACTAGAAGACCATACAGGTTGCTGGTCCTGAACGCTCAGGCTATGTTTGAGTGCCCAAATTGTTTACAGAAGTAATAATCATTGAAGATACATGCCAGTCTTAAGCATTATTGTTTTGTTTATGTTTCAGTTTTTGGGAAGCAAGGTGAGCAATTTGATTTTTCTTGATATTCATATCCCTTTTGAGAGCTGGGTTAATGAAATAGTGTAATAGGTTCTACCATCTCATGAAATTCTGTAGTTCAAGAGACCAGTGGACAAGCAGAGACCAGTGATAAGTGGCATTCTTAAGGGGTTGGTGTTGGGACAGGTGCTATTTAACATCTTAGCTGGCAACTGGGACAGTGGGATTGAATGCACCCTCAGCAAGTTTGCCAATGACATCAAGCTGTGTGGTGTGGTCAACATGCTGGAGGGAAGGGATTCCATCCAGAGAGACCTTGACAGTCTTGAGAGGTGGGCCTATGTGAACCTCATGAAGTTCAACAAGGCCAAATGCAAGGTTCTGCACATAGATCGGGCCAATCCTGAGCACGTATACAGGCTAGGCAGAGAATGGATTGACAGCAGCCCTGAGGAGAAGGCCTTAGGGGTGTCAATTGACGAGAAGCTCAACATGAGCCAGAAACATGTGCCTACAGCCCAGTGAGTGAACCATATCCTAGGCTGCATCACAAGCAGTGTGGCCAGCAGGAGAAAGGAGGGGATTCTGCCCTTCTGCTCTGGCGAGGACTACATCCAGCTCTGGACCCCTCAGCACAGGAAAGACATGGACCTGTTGGAGTGGTTCTGGAGGAGGGCCACAAAAATGGTGCCAGGGATGGAACACCTCTCCTATGACGGAAGGCTGAAAGAGTTGGGGCCACTGAGTCTGGAGAAGAGAAGGCTCCAGGGAGACCTTACAGTAGCCTCCCAGTACCTGGAAGGGCCTACAAGAAAGCTGGAAAAGGACATTTTACAATGCGATGTAGTGATAGGACAAGGGGTAATGGCTTTAGACTAAAAGAGGGTAGATTTAGATTAGGTATAAAAAAGAAATTCTTTACTGTGAGGGTGATGAGGCACTGCAACAGGTTGCCCAGAGAAGCTGTGGATGCCCCCTCCTTGAAAGTCTTGAAGGTCAGGTTGGATGGGGCTTTGAGCAACCTGGTCGAGTGGAAGGTGTCCCTGCCCACAGCAGTGGGGCTGGAACTAGATGATTTTTCAGGTTTCTTCTAACCCAAACCATTCTATGATTCTACGATAATAGATTTTTTGCTGTCTTCTGTGTGTATACACACACATCTTTTTCCTATCTAAATTTGTTTTTTTCTACAAAATAAACTAAGGGAAATGCAGTGGTACTCCACATGAATGAAGACTAAGATTGCTTTAATGTCAGACTTTTCTACACCATAAACATAATACATGTAATTTTATATCTTAAGGAGGATTTCATTTATATTGATGTCACCTTACATTTACATTGGTATTCATCTCATTTACCTGTGAATTTTTCACTCTCTGAGAACCACATTCTGTACAGTTTGCTACTTACAAACTGAGGTCTTAAGCGAGAATTTACAGCTCATTACTGAGCTTCAGTCCTTTGTTTCAGCACTTTTGTGATGAGTGCGGAACTGCAGGGATAGACTGGAGTGCTGGTGAGAAAAATATTATGACTGTGAAGGCACTGGTGAAAACAGTTGTGTGCTGTCCTCTTACGATAAGTTCACTGGAGGGTACGCAAACCTGGGAGGACCAATTGTGCCTAAAATGAAAATCCATGAGTTGCTGCAATTTCCATGGGCTGCATGATGTGAGCAGAGCCTCCACAAAGCACAGAGAAAAAATGCATCTATATCCTACATTTATCCCAAATCTACTGAAACAAGGACCTGACAGGCCCAGTCCAGTACTCTACATTGTGATATGTAATGGATGTCGACCTTAAACAAGCTAAGTATTTACTGGAATTATTTTTCAAATGGAAAATTAGTGTACACATGGCAATCAACCATAGATTTTTAAAGTTCCATTTGGTGGCTAATTTCGCAGAATTATAGTGAGAGCACTGAAATTGAACCAGCCTCTCCCTCCCCACAGAGCCAGTCATCTCTTATGATTCTAGCACTGGAAGGTTTAGCTGAAATAGTGCCAGTCCCTACTGTCTACACAGTTAAGTAATAAAAAATATGACTTTTTGAGAAAAAATGTAGCAGATAAAATGCAGCTTGAAGTGTGTTGCCAGACAACAGACTAAGATGGAAATGATAGTTTCTTACTGGAAATGATCTTGAACTAAAGGTTAAGCAGAAGAATGTGTGGGAAACCTTGACAACTCTCTTTTACTAAATAGCAATTTACAAAAAATCTTATAAGTTTACTGCAGATTTCAGAATAATAAATAAAGATGAGTTTCTTTCTTAAGATTAATCTATTCTTTAACAAAGACAAAGAAATTTTATTTTTGCCAGAAGTGATTTTTGATGTCTTAGAGAGCTATACAATGGCTTGTCTTGGTTGTAGTATCTAGATGTAATAAAACATCTAGTTATTACAGCACTTTCCAGGGTTTTTTATGTATCAGAAATTATTTAAATAGTCTGAGACACAGCTCCATGTGACAATGGTGTAATCTGAAATAATTAGTAGAAATTAGCGAGTTGGGATGCTTAGAGGGCAGTATTGTTAAAACGAAAACACCTATTTTACTTTCTCTTCTATTATTTAAATGTCACTATGTGCTAGCACTGTACAGCTGGAAATAATAACCATCTTCAATTACCTCATCTTTGATGCTTGCCAAAAAGTACATGCAATAGCATGTTTAATTCATCATGTTTTGTTTGTACATTAATAAAAGGAAATTGCACAGACAGGAACTGCAAAGTACTGTATAGAAGTAAAGAGTAGACAGCGAAAGGTCTGGTTTGGAAGTTCAGTGTTCGCTTACAAGCTATGGACCTAAAATAAAGTGTGGTTAGAAGCAAACTGTGGCTGTGCATTCAATATTTGCAAAATAGATTAAAAGTATAGTTCCATTTCTCTGAGCTTTTATTTTAAATGAGTAATCCTTTCCTCTGCCAGTAGTGCTAAAACCTCAGCTGGACTACCAAATTGTTGGCTGATTCGTTGATAACCTGTGTAAGAATTTTCTAAACAGGTTCTATAAAAGAACTGGATTAAATTTGGCAGATGAAGCTATAAACTATCACCTAGAGCTGAATTTGGGGTATTGTATTCTGAAGGCAGTTGTTCCGATTTTATTCTGTTGAAACAAGGGAGAAGAATGGAGGTACCTTCTGAGAGAAAAGTATAAATCAGGTATTTTTAAGTTCAGAATTCAAAACTATTTATGATTGACAAATTTTGTATCCTTTCTTTATATTATTGTCAAATCTCATTTTATTTTTTGCCATTTTTAGACTGTTTGAGGTCTTGGCAAAACTTTCAGTTGAAGGAAAGGAAAAAAGATAATTATGAGCAGAATTAACATTTTTCTTTATTGTTACCAAACTTCAGCAGCACCCAAGTATGGGAAGAAAGTGGAGAAAAAAAGAACTGCGAATAAAATTTAGACTTTATTTGCATCTTTGCACAGAAAGGAGCTGCTTCAGCTGATTCCCAACAGAAAATACAGTTTTCAGTAACTCTAGAACAAGAAAAATCTACAGAATCCTAAAGTAACACCAGAATAGTAAGCTATTAATGAGCTCCCCCTGGGAATCAATCCTTCCACCCATCAAAATACAGACATTTTCCTTTCTTGTGGCACAAAGCAGATGCCAGCTATTGTGATGTGGCGAACCTGGGAGTCCCTGCCAGTGTGCAGAAAATGACACAGGACTGTATAGCCGTGCCACGAGTGCAGGCAGGGGCTCAGGTGTGGCCTGTCACTTTGGGTAGTCTCACGTCCTCTGTGCGTCTCTTCCTTCTGCAGACGCACACAGTGAACAGGAAGAGAGCATAAAGAGGCATAGCTGATAAGGCACAGCCTTTATGATTTAAGAGTAAATTCAGCTAGCCTCTCTCAAGCGGTGCTCATATCTCCTTCCCTGAGTGCTGTGGTGCATTCTTTGCTCCTTCCTCTGAAAATTAAAAACAAATCTTGCACATAATTCCAAAACTCAATTAAGTCTCGTATAGAACTAAATTCAAGAGTTCAAAACGTAGACTGAATTAATCAACTGCAGATTATTCCTTTTGGATTTGAATAGTTCATTGTAATAGGCCAAGGAATATGAAATCTCACTGTGAAGGGAAGTCAGGATTTCTTCATATGCAACATTTGCTGTGGATTATCTGAAATTACATCATGTTAAACTGCCTTGAATCTGTTCTTTACTTTCCGTCTGGTGTAAGTAACATGTCATTTTACCACAGATTATTAATCCTTCTTTGAAAGTAGGTTTCCTGAGTTATGATCTGTACTCATCCTAATGCAATTGCTGTGGATGCTGATTCCTGAAACAGCTGTCACACTAGTAGTCCACTCCCTTTTGCTGGCTACAAAGGTCAGGTTATCTGTTAATCTCTTAGTCATGTGTGATTATAATGTGCATGTATCACCTAATGCGTTTAAATGCAAGTGCGTGGACATTCGTACACCTTTGGCCCAGAATTCACATAACTGTACAACAGCATTGAGACACACCTTGTAACTGAGAGTGAATCACTCTTGGAATCTGGCTGTCAGAGAAAGAATGCATGTAAGGCCATGCAGAGATCATTTAGCACACACCTTCACACTAGTACCTCCGAAGTAGGCATCACAGGCAGGGTTCTACTCTCTCCCTATGCGACAAGAATGTCAGAAAAAGCAAGAAGTCCCCTGGAATAGCACTGCAAAGTGTAAAAACCCAGTTATCCATCCCTTCCTCTTCAATATGTAAAGGTACAACAGCCATCGCTTATGCATTATATATTCACTTGCTGCCCTTGTTCTTGCTATGTTTTTTATTTCTCCATATCATCTGTATAAAAGGAAAGTCTTTCACCAAAGTAGCTGAAGGCAAAAATGAAGACCTACACAATACTCTTTAAGCACATGGCATATAAAGCAGAAATGTACTTGACTGCAGCTACGTGGTTTCTTGGAACAAGGACAGAAAACTTTAATTTTCAGTGTTTGTTTTTAACTTCATACTCTTTGAAATCCTAACATTTATTATCATGATGAAGATTTACAACACTTGTCTTAGCAAGTTCATTGGTCTTTATCGAAAAAAATATCAAGGCACATGTGTTTATATTCATTGACGTCACTCTTCTACCAGCCACTGAAATGTCCGTTTCTATTGTATTACAGAATTTAGTTTCACTGACTCCATGAATGCATTCTATTCCATTGCACATAGTTAAAAAAAAGTAAATAAAAATCAGCTTAAATATTTGCACAAAGTTTGATAGAGTGGATATAAGAATGATAATATCCTTTTATTACAACACATTTGAAGGGTACATGTGCTGAACTTGATTAACACTTCCCACAACACTTTCTAAGTACCTCAATGATTTAAAACACGAACACAGTGCATCCTTGACTGTTCAGCAGAGGAACTGCAACATCTTGAAGGATGTTCAAAACAAAACAAGCAGCGAGTATTACTCATAGCCTTCCGAGACAGTGAAATTCTTCAGGGAAATTAATTCCTCGAGAATGAGTGCAAAGTCACATTGCCATCAGTGGGAAACCTCAGAAGTGACTCTTGTCTCCTAAAACAGCCTAGAAACTGGTAGGATGCTTATGACAAGGGATCTTTTCATATTATCTGATTGATACCATTGAACTTAGGAAGATAATCTACATGGATTTGAGCTGAACACCCCATCATCTTCCGATCTGAAGGGAAGGTCACGAACAGACAAGTGAGTCCAATGAAGCTGGTATAGAACTGGTATAAAATTCAGTGTCACCTGTCATGAAAAGCCACAGATTACTTTCCCAGAGTCAGGACATCAGTATCTTTCTGAAAGAAACTCTCTGAATGAAGAACTGCTAGAGATGGAAAAGATAGCTTGAAGAAGTATCACTACATGATTGTGTTTTTCCTGTATTCTTCACCAAATACCTGCAGTTGGGCGGTGTTGGAAACAGGAATCTGGGCTAGCAAGACCACTGGTCTAGGTATTGCACTTTAAGTTTTACGGCTGCCACACCTGCCTCAACAGTTCCTATTGTCATTTCGACAGTCAGATAGCAATGTCCTTTTTCACATTGGAAGAAACAAGCACTGCACCCCACTGAGGTGGGTCTAAAAGCATGGAAAGCATGCTTCATCTGCAAGAGGTGAGGAAGTTTATCACCTCTGTCAAAACAATATGTTTGCATCCAGAAAGCATGTAGTTGTGCTATCATTGTGTTGAAATATGAATTGAAATGAATTATTTAATCACATTTTTACAGTGAGATGTCTACACATGCAATGAAGATACGTTAAATCTACAGTCAGCTTCAGGTGTTGGTGTGCCATATGCTCTTAGCTTCTGGTGAAGCTATTTCCTTATATAGCATATAATGAGGGACAAAACAGATAATTACTGCTAGATGGACATAAGGATATTTCCGTGAAGCAATGCTTCGTCAGTTTGGGGTTGGTTTTCACCAGATCTTCAGTCCTGTTTAACAGTATTTTACAGTTACATTTTGCAGTGTGTAGCCCTGCATACAGTGTTCTTGATCTGTAAAAAATGTAGAGTTTTTTAAAGGCAGAAAAGTAAATAGAGATACTTGATGTCAGTCACAGACTCAAAGACCTCAGAGGCTGAGGAGTGTGGTGGCTTGTGTTCTTGTATAAGGCCACAGCATAGATCTGCATGAAAATACAGAAATCCTGGTAGTCTGAAACTTTTCCTCTAGGACAGTAGTACTTAAGAAAATTCAAGATAACTTAAGCCTCCCTTCTGCTCCCCTTCAATTTAGGATTTTCAAGGCTAGTTCATGGGTGAATTCCTCATTATCTGTGGTCTCGGCACTTTGTGAATCCTCATTCTAGTAGCTTTTCTCTGGACATTTTTCTTTAGCTACCTGTATAGACTGAGTGTTTGGGATATAGTTAATCACTTTGTGTGAGTTCTGGTCTTTTCCAGGTTGAGACTAACAGCCACATCTATGCTATTTTTATGGCAAAAAATATAAACTTCATTGAGAATCTCCTTGAAAGGATCATTTCAGAACTGCTGTAACCATTTGTCTGAAATGTAAATATAATTTATAGCTTACTGACGCTTTTAGAAATAAAGGTTAAGAAACTATTGCTAATGAACAAAATATTGTCAAAATAGTTAAAGCCAAGATTTCTTCTTATCAAAGTTTGCATCAAGTCTTTTTGTCAGTCCTGAATATCCATGTTTAAAACCCAGGGGTTTGTACTTCTATAGACAGGCAAGCAATTTCGATGGGAATTATCAAGGTCTGGATATTACCTTTTAGCATGATTTAGTTAGGTGAGTAAGGCCATCTGTGGTTTTCAAGTACAAAAAAATTCTGCAGTAAGTCAAAGGTATAATAGACATTTGAAATCGGTGAGTCAATTATATCCCATGATATAATTCCATGCAGGTGCACCAAGAATTATTTTTGCTTATGTAGGGAGTGTTCTCCTCTTCTATTTTGAAGCATGTGTTAGCAACATTTCATTTTAGGGACTAAGCATTAAAATATATCAGGATTGTTCTGGGTTTGGGTTTTTTTGCCTTTTTTTTGTGATTTTGTTTGTTTGTTCATGATTTTTTTGGATTTTTTTGCTTTTTGTTTGATTTTTTGGGGTGTGGGGAGGAATGGATTTCAAAGAGTGTGAGAGCACAGCCAAATCCAGGCTTATGACAGAAACTTACCTGTGACAGAGACTAAGGGTTTCAATTGCTACTCCAGAGTTGTCTTTCAAATATGCCAGTCACAAAGACACCTAGATGCAAAGTCAGAATGGTAGAGCTGAACTTGATGTATCTGCCTGGAAGCTTCCAAAAGCAAAGCCAGATAGAAAAATGAAAATCATATCTCTTTGACTGTTATGATTATATTTTATACCTGTTGAGTACTCAGCAATAAAGTCTCTCTTTTGAACTGTTAATCTATTTCTTTTACATTTTATTTGGTATAATAGTGGCAGATGACTAAATTTATGGGGAAACACATTTCTGTCTGTGAAGCCAGAAATCTTTGCCAAAATATTTGGATTCACCCTATCCATTATTTCAACAAATAGAGAGCTAGGTATTTTATATGTTGCTGTTGAAGGGCCCTTGTTTATATTAAACTGGAGATGTGTACCATTCTTTAAGAGGCTTGAAAGAAATTATGCAGCCATAGGGAATGCCTTTCTAACTTCATAAGCAACAGGGGACCACTCAGCATGCCATTTGCTACAAAGTCTGTAACCTTTATGTAATACATTTAAGCAACTACTTGCAAATATATGTCAATACAAAATTATTTTAATTGGTGTTGAGTTTACTTCACCCTATTTTGTTGCATCATAGTTTAATTTAAAAAAATGTGAGGCAAAGCAACAACAGGAGTATATTTGTGAAATCCAGGAATTTAAAGCTTCTACTGCTAATGATAAATTTTCTTTCCAACAGAAAATTGGGAGTTTATTAGAGATCAGGTGAGCATTATAATGCTTTTTCTCTACAGAGGTTTATGAAGATCTGAGAAGTCAGTAGACAAAACATGAATGTTGAGGATCTAGGTTTTTCAAGAAGGTCGTTGAAATCAGTGACAGTTGAGTCACTGAGTTCAAAGAAAAATGGAATATAACGGAATAATATCTCATTTCTAATCTACAGAGGGTTTTTCTAAAACTTAATGAGTTCATAGGAACCGATGATTTGAAAAAAGCGGTGTCAGAGGAATTGAATGACTGTCTCTTCTGCACCTGTCTTTTGCACCTAGTAAAGAGTCCTTAGGGAGATTTTTTATGCCTACATACATATGAATATACAGTCGTGCTCAGTCTGTCTGTTCAGAGACAATCCTGATCTTCTAGACTGCAGGAATGTGCATGGAGCAAAGCTCTCCCCTAATGTTCTGTAACATTCTTTTTGCTGCTCATGAAGTTATATATTTGACTATTCATTGTTCATTCTGAGAAATTCAATTATTTCAGCCTCCATAAATATATATACACTGAATAAATTTTTCATTCTCAAACCTTGATCTTTTGATAAGTGTATGAAACATTCAACAACATCATCAACAGTATTAATATATCCATACTGTATATTATAGTTTGAATGCAATATCTATTAATCATTATCACAAGAAATTACTCTATAATTTGCTTTTGAAACTGGAGACCATGTACTTATTTAGTCTTCTTCAAAGCTATTCAGACTCTCAAGGCTTCACAGGTAAGTAAGAACACACAAGTCTTGCAAAGACTGACAATAATGTAAAACAAATGAAAAAGTAATTACCAAGGAACAATCTGGTTTTTCATTATGTTGCTATTAGTTCGATTTTTACAAGAACAAGAGAACAGATATTAATATCTCTTCTGAAAAGTGCTTAGGCAAATCCAAGTATTCATCCTTGAGCAACAAAATTCTTTTTAACAAGATGATTTCTGGCAGTTAGTTAAGATGTAATCTGAGGATCATTTTACTCTCCTCTGCAAATCCTGAAATAGAGATCATTCTTTTACAAACCTGCTGCTTGACAGTTTACTTGCCTGGAGAAATATGAAGCAGATTTTGCATTTATTGCATAACTTTGATGGAATTTCTAAAACTTGATGAGGGGTGGGAAAAAGTATGGATAAAGCATCTTATGATGATGACAAGTTTTTCCTCTTTTATACTTTTATTGGCATGTACCTGTATCTAGCTGATGTCTCATATTTTGTACTCAGTTATTAGCACTCTGGTGCAAGAACCATCTTTTTGTTATAAACTTGTATAACTCACTTTAAGTGCACCACTTGGGTACCTAGGCATTACCGAAGTAGAAAATCCAGGTCCATTCAGCCTTAAAATGGAAGGCCTATTTAACCAGTGTGGTTGCGGCATGCCAACTTATATAACCGCTGACACACAAACAAATTGTGTGACTGATATTCACTTTGGTATTTCTGTGATTTCTCAATCAGAATGACCTTCTACCTGTTTACATGTGCAGACAACCCCCAATAAGATTCCTGAGCATCTTGATCTAAAAAAAAAAACCAAAACAAAAAATCCTGTGCACCATCCCATCTCTGGATTCACAAAGTGAATCTCTAAGCCTTTTGTCACTAAACCCTTTTGCAGTATAAATTAAGAATATGCAGTTAAAATAGCTTCTTTATATTGGCTAGGGTTTGAAAATGGGAACAAGTTCAACTGCATCAGCAAAGAAGCAACATTAATCAAAGCTGTTTACCATTGAACGGAAGAACCACACTGAGTTTCATTTCCAACTAAAGATAGCAGAGTTGCTGGTCTTGGGTTTTCAGCAAAGAAAGGGCTTTCCACTTATGATCAAAATAGCCTAGCAGCCACCAAAGAGGTGCTCAGAAAGGTCTTACAGCAGTACCAAACTCTGTCCAGTTTGGAACTTGTGCCCTTTGGAATCCATTTCATCAAACATGGCTCTGTAGCACTGTGACAGCACTTACATGATTAAGTATTATTTAACGTGGTTTTCTGGCATATTTAAATTGGTAACTTGGAAATTGAGTTTAGAATGACTACACTGAGTCAGCTGACAGTTACATCTGACATGGTCTACTGCTTTTAATGGTTTCTGTATCATATTGTATTAGAAACGCCAGTCAAACTAGGATTACTGAGAAGCTTACCTTTTAGCTTGTGCTGTGCTTCATCAGAACTAATGAACTGCTTATTGCTCCCTTGGGAATCTTGGGAGCTCCGAGTGGCTCTGTCTGTTCTTGAACCTGCTCCATCACTGGTTCTGTACAAAATGCAAGACTGTTTATCACATACCCTTCAACTTGCACTGCAAGAGGAAATTCTTCCTACTCGTTGTACAATAATTCAGTGCATAAAGCATTGACTTGGGGACACCTGTGTTCTGTTGTTTCCTCTGCTTCAGGAAATTCAATCTTACATCTTCTATCCCCAGAAAAATATCACCACTATAACTGTAGCCTATAATGATAAAGAATAAAGGAATTCTCAGCCTTTTCTGTTGAAAATTTTCCTCTCTGCTTTTAGACAAAGAAAGAAACAAGTACATGAGCAAAATAGTAAACTGAGCTGTGAAAACAAACCTCTGTGTGAACACAATCCTACCGTAATGGCTAAGGAAATCTTGGGCTTAGCCTATATCCCAGAAACTACTTGTGTATTTTCCATCAAATAGTCATTGAAAGAAATATAAGAGTTGTCCTTAGAATTGATTTTGGCTTCCTCTTTCCAAGTAGAATGTACAAGCCTCAAGACTGTAGGAAGATCAAGCATCCCTTTCTAAATAATTCTAACTTGATTTCAACTCTCTTATCTAGATTCTATCTCTGTTACTCCTTGCTTTGTTATTTTGTCATTAATCCACAAAATTAATTATGTAATTAAGTTTCTTTTCTATTTGCATGGAAAAAAATGAGAGAAGCATCAGCACTAGATGTAGAAAACTTACTGAGAGAAGACAGAACCATAAAATAGGCTAAAGATGCTGAGACAGGTCCATGCTAAACCTTTTTCTGAGCAGAAGGAGGTAGAAAAGAAATTGCCACTGTGCTTAGCATCATATTATTTGAATGTGTAAGCCTTCACTTTGATTCATCAATAGTAATAACATACATATCCTCCAGTACTAGTACAATATTTGCAAGCTTAAACAAACAGATTCATGCTCTCTGACACAATTCGTTGTTCCACTCACTGGTTCCCAAACCTAAACAAACAGATTAATGTTCTCTTCCAAGTTAATACTAATAAAGACCCTGTCCAGGCAAGGAAAGAAGCAGTATTCCCCACGGTCACTGATGTTTGCTTTTGCTGAGTATTGCTGAGGCCTGGGTTTTGATTTCTATGACCACTTGTTCTTGTTGCTGCTGGGTTGCTATGGTCTCACCAGATGAATCCAGCTGCTCAAAGCTCCAAACTCTCCACTGCTCTTCTGAGCCTCACAGTGTCTGGCTCTGGTCTCTGCCACTAAAATATTCAATACAGATATGTATATATACACACACACATACACATATTACAATTTATATTTGTGTGTAAATATATGTTTTATTTACTTTTTTTTTTTTTGCTGAGACCGACAAAAAAGTGCTGCTTTCAGCAGAAAGATGTCCTCTTTGCTCTTTTCCTATTTTTACCCATTGCAAGATGCCATTCACTTTTCTGAATTTTTGCAATAGCTATTAGGAAGAGGTTTGTAGCTGGGAGAATGGACTAATTATATGAATGTTTCATAGTTTATCCAATTTTTATGTTATAATGTAGTTTTAAGATATCTGGAGTAACAAGATATGAGCATCTTATAGCCATGTCTTTATTCATTTTTAAAAGTCTATTGGATTGTTGTGTTGTATTATGTTTGGATCTATCCACAATTGTACTATTGACTTTGACAGTAATGTGATCTAGACATTTCCATGACTGGCCTCAAAGTGCACTATCATTATAGTCTGGATGTGCTTGCATAAGCACTTCTTTTGATTAAGTGGTGTGATTATTTTTTTCCTTCTTTCTAGGATGCTTCAAACTTGCACACTAAGACTCTCTCCATGAGTTCAGTGAATGGACTTTTTTACCACTTTCACATATATTTATGAATTTTTGCCATTATTAGTTCAATAATGAGAAGAAACACAATTAAATACTGCATCAAAGTTTGCTATGTTCCCTATAACTTCTAGACGCTTCTGCTGTTAACAGAACTTCTTGCACACAGATCTGAGAAGAGGGTTATCTTAAAGCATGAAACTATGAAATCATTAAAATAAAAGTTTTTTGTGGGGCAGATTCAGGCATTCTTCACAATAGATTTAATACGGAGAACATTACCCTACAGTAAGTCAGAAGACACCTTCTAAGAAGCTGGGTAACTCTCACCTGTAACTTTGGATTCAAAACGGGAATTTAAACCTCGGTCTCGCATGTCTGAGCACTAAGCCTGAGTCATTCTGCTGCTGACTTTTCAGCCCTGGCCTCTTCAAGTCACTTCAGTGGGTGTTGCTCACCTGCTGAGGCATCTAGAAGTGTTTGTTACTCTCTGCCTCATCTGCTTGTTTTGGAACTCCAGGTTCAGTGGCTTCATTGACTGCCTGAGTCATAGTACAAACTAGGTCATCCATACCCAAGCTGAATGTCCTAATCATTGGACCAAAGAATCATCCCTTCTAATTTTCTGGCCCAATGTCTCTGTTTAATTATTTAGAGAATCTCTGACCTTCTTTGCCACAGATGAACATAGCTGGTGATCAGAGCATTTAGCTGTAATGAGGGAAAATCAGGTTGAAGATCTTTTGCTCCAGTCAGATCTGTTCTTACTTACCTGCTTTTGTATGCTGTGGGACAACCTCTCTCCATTTTTGTTCCCACTGATATTTCTGTCTTCCTCACCCTGAAGTTTCAAGCTCAAGTCTACATAAAAATATTACTAGTTTTAAGGAATATTTTCTGAGGTGGGAAAACAATTTCCCTCACTTCCAACCATCAACTTTTAATGAGAAGTACATTGGCTTCTTGTTAAGGGTGTTAATTTTGTTATTTGTATTACAATTTCTGTTTTACAACATGTCTTTTTCATGGGTAAAATGAAAGAACTACTTAGGTGTTCAAGAAGTATTCTTTCTCCATCTAGTATTGTTAGGGTTCCTACTCCATATGATGCCTAAATTATACGGGTAAGATAAAAATAATTATTTTTAAGTTTTAATTACTTTACTTAGCTGGAAGTATTTTGACGTGTAGTACTTTGCAAAAAATTATTATGCTAATGTTGCTATCCTCAAGAATCTAAAACTCTAGGTAAGGCTCTCAAAATCACGAGTACTATCTTTTGGTGCCTTTTCTTCAATTTTTTAGCGTTCTATACAGTAGGGTGCACTCAGGTTACATTTTCAAGGCTTTCTATAACCTCCTTACAAGTCTGGGAATCCATGCTTATTAAACGAAATGAACACTGAGACTCCTGTATTAATGTAAGCCCAGAAATCTGGATAGAATTCTTGCTAAAATTTGCAAGGCTTGCAATAAAAACCATAAGATGTGCAAGTTAACTCTCTGTTACAAGGGCTCAGTAAAAATCTGCTGCAAAGTAGTTCTACTAAGGGGTTGTTACTATTTTGTTTTGGATTATGAATTGACATAACAGTGCTCTCCATTCACAGTGTTTTGCAAGTAATGCTCATGTGGTACTATTGTCCTATCAGAGTGTAAGCCTACTTATTCGCTGAATATATCCAACCTAACATTACTGAAGTAGATTTTTTTCATGTTTGCTGTAATTCCAGAAACTCTCAAAGGCTAGTCAGTTTCTAGGCTCAGAACAACAGACTAAAGCTATTTCCAAAAGAGCTAAAAATCTCATCCTGAAGTTTTTTCTTATGTCCATCAACCTATCCAAAGAGCTGCTGGACTAGGCATGATCAAGCATGATGTTTATGATAATCTATGGGCCACACACATTTTAATGTGATAATATGATGCAGGATATCTTGGAATATCTACTTGTATCAGGCATTTCAATTAGAGCTTCCACTTGAACTCTGACCACAGACAAGCCAACTGATTTTAATTGTCTTACATTATTTTATTATTGTAATCTACATAGTACTTTTTCTCCCATTTTTCACATTCAGGTTTTACTTGGGATTTCCATTTTATATATGCTTTGGTGTTTGACTATAATTTAATCAAAGCAGCATTTTTTTTATCCTAGTGATATAGTAATATTTTACTACAGGGTGCAGGGATGACTGTATTTTATGATCAGTGTTTAAGTCTGCGTGCTGCTTGTTCAGGAGCAATTAGATTCACAAATGAATACGAAGTCAGCATTAGGTCTGGAAGGCTGCAGGAAGAAATGCAAGGGAAGGCTCCAGTTTAGATTCTATGAATCAGCGTTTAGCTAGCCACGCTGCACTTCATATAGACCATTTTTACACAATAGCAGATGGTTATTCCATCATTAAGGTAACTATTTCCAAGCTCTGTTTTCATCTGAGATTCAACATTAACACTCTGATTTTTAAAAATAATGCACATTCATAGAAACACAGGAGCAGCTAAGATAGATACTCAGTATTTTTGAATGCATATCCAGGGAGGACACTTACTTTTGACCTCTAGGTCTACTATTCTTGATCCAACTCTCCTTGCTGTCACTAAATTTGTTAAGAGCACTGCAGCGTCTTTGAAATCATCATCAACATCTAGAAATGAGCAATATAGTATTTATTTTATTAATATTCAGTTTCTCTGCTGGTTGACATTTCAAAAGTGGTTGGATTGGAAAACAGACCCAAGTGATATTCTGATTTTAATTTTTTTTTTCCTAATGGCCTACTGTCTTTGAAGACTTGCCAGATAGCTCCCTGGCAGCTTTTCCATACTGGACATATCATTCCCTTGTTCTGTCAACATGACATAAAATCAGTTGTGGGACTTAGGGTCTGCTAAGCATTTAACAACATCTTAACATTAACTGTGTAGAAAATATTATGTTCTTAATCTGACTGGTCTGGAAGGTCAAGCTGTGCCCACAGGTTGACTTCTTTTAAGGACTCAACACCAGGAGCATTGGTTTCTCCAGAAATAATAAATCCAGCAATAACGGTTTGAACTGCTTCTTTCTGATTGTTTCTACCTAGTTGTCTGCCTACATATCTAAAGTACCCATCACCCTAATGTCCTGGTGCCAAACTTTGAAAATTACAGAGCCACTCAAAAAATTGAGTCTTCATATCTATTACTTCAAGCTAGGTGAATTCCTCCTCGTCTGGTTTTATTTCTTTTAGAAAAAGAAGATAATGTGAATAATAGCTTAATAAGGAATATGGGATTTTACTATGTGAAAACAATTCCTTCAAATAGAATTAATTGTGATTTTGCTATTTCATTTTCCTATTAGCTTGTCTCAGCCGGGAAGAAATTTACAAAAAACAATCTACCTGTTTATATTATTTCCTTGTGGAAGATCAACAATCATACAAAAAAAACCACAGCATGAAGGAAAGCAACTCATGTCACATTTTGCAGCAGAAATATTTCCTTGAGTGAGGGAAAATCCTTTGTGAATGATGTTTTCAAATACAACTTTCACTTTGAAAGAGTTGTCTTCGTGAGGGTGAAGCCAAATAAATATTCTGATCTGAGCTTGGGTTTTGGGGGATTAAATGAGATTATATATGTATTTTATTTAACAAAAAAGTACCCAAGTGAAAAAAGAAGATGTCGGGGGAGGTTTTCTGTGCACTGGTAACAGAAACAAAACCGATTTTTGAAAGTATAAATCTCTGCAATTTTGTGCAAAACAACTGTTCAATTCTGCTTTTTTCAAGAAAAAGATTTTGCCTTAAAAAAGCAATTATTAACTCTTTTGTAGTCACTTGGTCGAGAAATACACTTCCATTTCTGATAACATAAGACAAATCTTCCCTGAAATACTTCAGATGTGAAAGTCACAAGTTCCATCCATAGGCGGATGTAGCCTTGTGCTTTTGTCCAGTTGAAATTAATCGTACTAACTAAAGTGAGGTCACCCTGCAGGGGACATAGAATTAAGCATCCCAGGGTGTTAAAGAGCAACAAAAGTATACACTTCCCCTCAACAGCAGTTCTAAAACCAGAGTGATTCTTATGCATTTACTGATTATCTTTATTTTTATTGTTCTTCTTTCAGTAGCTGATATAAATTACATACCATTATGGTCCAGCCACAAATAATGAAATGACAATACTGTCCATGCCACTGTGTATTCATATATCTCTTTAGAGGTGTTAAGAGAAAAGACAGGGTATTACAGCTGAGTGCACTTTATGATGGAATGCTCTAATAGAGATTTAATATATTTATCTGCCTTCTGAAGCAGGAAGCTATAGCCACTGCAAATGGCAGGCCAGCCACAGTTATTATCTGAGCAATCTAAGTAGTTACGCTTTGAGCTACAGGGTGCTGAATATAATAGTTCAGGCTAGACTCAACGCTTACATAATAGTAGATTGCCTTCTCCTTTCTACTTGCTGGTCAAGCCTAGTTGATGATGATTGACTTAATGTGAGTCACCTGGCTCATAACCTAGTGAGTAAGAGGACTGTTTACAGAGAAGAGCAATATTATGCTCCTTGGGGGAATCTGACTTTTGTTAGTTTTGGAGTTGTTTAACTCTTTGGACTACCGCGGTACCTGTAGCAAATTCTCATTTGAAGGTGGTATCTTCAACAGATTACTGAAATCACTTATATCTTTTACCTAACAACAAGTGAGTTATTGCCCGAGACGTGCAAACTGACATTCATCTTGCTGTTATCATCCTACTCCTCTCCTTCTTCTTTCCCTATTTGTTTTATTCCCATTAGTGCGTTTTGTTTACATCCAGATTCTAATAAATGTCACCTGGCTGAATGATGTTCAGTTTGTATTATTGCAGGCAATGTATGTATGTGCGTGTGCAGGATACTTTTACAAAATTCTCCCCCACACTTTACATTTTAGGGTTGCCTGCGCATATTTCACTACCTAAAACACCAGGTACATTTTTCTGTTATGCTTAAGGAAAGTGGTTATTACTACTTTAAGGGATCCCTCCCCCTTCTCCTTTGTTTGGCAGAAGAGGTCAGGGAGAAGAGGCATCACCTGAACTCAAGGGGCTCAGGTTAGGTTTTCTGGGAGATTTTATGTAAGCATGACTAAAATGTTTAGCAACACTACTCAAGTTTGCATGGAGCAAAAAAGTCAATATGCTGTCTGCACCATGAAGAGATCAAAGATTTATAAAGAGCCAGACATAAAGAGTCTAAAGTTTGGGTCAAAAATCTTTGGAAATAAAGAAAAGAAAAATAAAGTGTCACTGTTATTTTCCCCTTAAACTGTTTGCTGGAATGGACTGACTAGATATACATAAAATTCAGCCTACAACAGAAGTATAGCTGAGACCATACAATACCGAGTAAATAAATATAATTCTACCTAGCTGAAATTCTAAAAGCTTAAAGCAATAACATACAACCTGTACCCACACCAAAGAACTCTCAGCATGTTACAAAGATGGACTTTGAACACAGAAGCTATGTAGGCAGCCTTCAAAATGTCCTTAATCTTGACTGGATGGTAGGATTCACTATACCTGCCTGCATAGTTCTAATAAGCCAAACTACATTTTGATAAAGCTTCATTTACTTTAAGAAGTTAACAGCAAAATTAATTTAACCCCAAGACTTTTTTTTTTTTTTTCAGGAAAAAACAAACATTGCTAATTATTATCATTGTTTACTTTCTCTTGTTCTAACATGGCTACTTTTTGACTTGCATCCTCACTGAGCTGGAGTAAAATATTCTACTAATCCTTAGCACTGAACATATTTCACAAATGTAGTGCAAGACATTCCTGATTTTATACCTTTTTTGAAAAAAATTACTGTCATTTCTGTGGTTCTACCCTATCTTACTTGAATTCACTCATGATCTCAAACCAATTATCACCATTGTACAGCAGTCTTTTCTCTCCGTGCTTGCTTTCAGGAAACCACATTCAGGATTGAGACTTTTTTGGACCTGTCATACTGGGAATCTGGGGTAATAGTTGAGGTGGTTTTTCTGCTCCTTTGATTAATTATGCTCTTGTGAGCGTGTTCCAGAAATACAGAAAGAAAAGCAAGTTGGCAGTGAATGTGATTGGAATAGCCAGCAACTCTATCAACACACCTGAAAGTGGTGGATAATAATGTGAATGGTATGAATCTGGGTTCTTTCCTCAAATATTCCCACCAGGTGAACAATAACCCTTATCTCTGTGGCCTTTAATAGGGCTAAACAGGTTAGACAACAGAAGTACCTAATTTCTGTTCCATTCCCTCACTTAGTACTTGAATACTGCCTCTTAAATCCACTTGCATTGTCATTTTTCTCTGCTTAAGGGAGGGCTGCAGCCTTATCATCACTCCTCAGTACAAAAGGATAATTTGGTCACCAGCAGATCCATCTGTTCAGGAGATGATTTTCTATCCCACTTGCTCACCAGTGGGAGAAGGGGGAAAAGATAACCCTAAGGGTACTATTTATTGCTCTCAGTCCAGAAAAAGGCAGAAGTTATGGGAACGATGCCTTGAGATCCCTTATCATGGGTTAAAAACTAGGTTGTCAAAAGGCAAAAAAAAAAAAAAGGCTCTTTGACTTGCCAGTTGAGGATACAAATACCAAAAGGTTTTTGCTTTAGTGCTTTCAAACTCAATAATCATTCATTAGCTTGTTTTCCTTCTGTGCTAGGCAGGACAGGTAGTCAGAGCAGAGAATATAGATTGTTTCAGTCGGCTCCTGTTCAGCTGATGATAGTATACACAGCTGTATGTAGCCAGTGCCTGCCAGCAGAGGCCTGACCCAGACAATTAACCTTATATTAATGCCCCTAATGGTGATCATCTGTTGCCATATGCCTGCAGCCTGAGCTTTAAGTCAGCAATGAAACCATCCACTCCTCAAGTCAAATCTGATCCTTGATCACAAGCTACTGAGCTTGAGATGATTTTAAAATGGATAGAGAGTTGATTTTTAAAATGTTTATTTGTAACCTATTCATTCCAGGGAAGAATAAATTCCCATGAGAAAGATAGTAATTTCTTCAGGAAAATCTGTGAAACCCACTTACATGTAGGCAAACAATTAAACAAACTATTCTAAATAGCTGTTTAAGTTGTAACTAGCCCCATATTTCTCCATGTCTAGAACTGTATTCTATGCTAAAACTAAGGAGATAGTAGGAAAACTCCTTTTCTAGCTTTATTGCTTTCTGGACTTAATCTGTCCACTGCCCCTGTATTGAGTGTAGTTATTGTTCTAGGAGTAGCTATTGAATTCAAAAGCAATTTGAAATACTGAGTGCATGAAGTATTTTTCCTTGTACTCAGGTTGTGATATTTAAACATATGTGTGCCAAGACCCATATTTGCTGCACCAGTGCTGGTGTTAATCCTTGTTTATACTGTGAGTAAGCTGCCTGGCAGGTGTTACATCTTTATTTCAAATCTGTTGCTTTCTTGGATTTATTTTCTCTATACTTTTCATTGTGAACAAGCTCTTTCTTTTTATCCTCCAGTAGCAACTCAGTCTTGAATACCTACAAGGATAGCCACAACAGAAATCTACTACAAAATTCCAGCCTTTCCGTATCATTTATACAATCAAGAAGAAAGTAACACTGAAGAAAACTCTGCATTAATAAGAAATAGAAGGAAAACAGGTGTTTTAAAAGGTGAGACTTGTTTCACTATCAAAAGTAAAGGGGCCTTTTTTTCTATTGCCAGTATCATATTTTATGTATGATGTTTCCACATACCTCTTTTCCACAGCCTATGTGTACGTAGTAGATTATTGATTATTTGGGAAAGATATGCCTAATGCTTATTACTGTGCCCATTATCGTAAAATCTAGAGGGACAGAGAGGCTATTATACATTTGGATATGTTCTTGGATAAGTACAGAGCAGTTTTATTAATGAAGCCTGCTTTAAGGTTTGCTGATTAGTAGAAGTTAGTATGATTTGCTTTGTACAGGTAAAAATTGGACCTTACAAATGTTATTGCATGTTAGCTTTTGAAAGTAGTATAAAATAGGCTTGCCTACACCCCCCTGCAGTTTCCAGTATTCAGCATCCCTGAAGAGGATGTTGCACACAGCACAGATAAGAAAGCTTTACAAATCATCCAGTAGCAAGACAACATACATTGCTTCAGCAGTGCACGTAAAAGCTTCCCAGTGTATATTAAAAGATTTTAAAATCCTTTCTTGTGGGAATAAATGAGCCGTATAAGGTTATTTTGTTCCCTACACCGGCTAACATTTATTTCTGAGTGCAGTGTTCACCAGCATGAATAGTACTAAAGAAACAGTAAGAATGACGTAGAGAAGATTTTAAGGACTGAATCCTTATACCGTTACATTTTCTCTTTTGCACACGTACGCATTTTCTTCCAGTTCCTATCCTTTGAGGTATTATGTTCTCTCAGTTCTCTTCAGCTTCTTTGAGAAAATGGCATTCAGTACCTTGCAGTTCCCATAAAATGTAGCAGAATTAAAATCCTGTCTCCACTAAATTCAGTGGCAACATTCCAATTCACTGTAAACAAGATAGCATTTCCTCATTGATAAAAGTCATTGTTGCAGAAATAAAGTATTTGTGGAGCTTAGGCACACTGCTTCCATCATCAGCATAGTCTGGGAACCTAAAAGCTATTCTTAAAGTCCATTCTAGAATACACTGTAGAGAAATACGAATACCTCAGTACAAAACACAGAAGCTCTGAATAAAATTTTACAGAACAATTGAACTCACACTTTCACTGAAGAGCAGAAGCAGTATTGTATTCCATGGAATTAATTTCTACTCTCATGAAATTATAATTTTCTAATTAAAATTCCAAACAACTGAAATTGTAACTGCAACGGAATGGGTCAGATACTCTGTAGAAAGATAGAATTCTTTCTTAATATTGTCCAGAGCGTTCATCCCTGAAACACTAACAGGGACTTCTTAGTGACTTATCAGGTGGGATAAGCTCTTATTCTTCAAACTAAAAGCTGAACACTCTTTTTAGCTTGTCAAAATGTGGTGGTAAAAGGAAACATTTTGAGTTGTCAGTTGGCTATTAGAATTGGTTTGTGTGTCTGGAAGAATATCACAGCTAGCCATACAAGTGGGAGGATTACTTCACAAGGAGGAAAATTCTAATAAGTTTCTCTTGGTAATTTTTGTTAAAGTTCATGATGATGACAGAGGTGTGGTAACCAGATAGCTAGGAGAAGAAAGGGAAAAAACATGCGTTCATATTAGAGTAAGTAAGTGTAATGAAAATTTGGAAGTGAACATGTCTGATAAGATATTGAAACGTAATACTTCTGATTTTGACAAAAAGCACAACAGAAGTGAGAGTTTCTAGTAAGTCTGAAGTGACCCAGACAAGTACATCTGAAAATCTCGCAAAAACTTTTGTAAACCAAATTGATCACTGTATGTTGTACTTGCTTACATTTGAACAGTAATTGTATACAACATATAATTATGGAATTAGAAAAATACTATATTTAAAAAGCAAATTACATTAAAAAGCTGTTCTTAAATTGTTCATCAAAAGGGAAAGACCTTCCAGTTATCTCTTCATTGTGAGGGGGTTATTGTGCGAAGACAGGAAAAATCACATTTTCTATCATTTGCCTGATTTCACCCCAAATTAAACGGAGTGGTTAAGTCCCACTGGTACTTCCACTGGGAAAATAAATTTTACAGATATTTTGTAAATTTTTCACTTTAACTCTTGAAATATGAAACATTTGGACCATTTAAAAGGTTCCATAGCTGCTTTTCCTCTCAAGTCATAACTTTAAAATCCATAATTACCCAGGCACATAACTTGTAGAGTTATCTTGAAATATTTTTTGCTGTCAGGTACTTCTGGAGACTGTTGATGAATTACAGTTAAATCCAGCTCTCCCACATAAACTTGGAGTTATTTCGATACATAAAGTAGTGAAACAGATGAGTTCTACAGGGGAAAAACAGAGCAACAATATCAAGTGAGGAGCAGGGTTAACGTCTCTTTTTCCCCACCACCTTCCCACTAACGAACAAGACAATAGGAGAAATATGTGCCCCTGCTCTGCTTCACTTCTGCCCTGAACCTACATAAATGTGCATCCTTCAGCTCTTTGGGGCAAGCATGTGGTCCCACAGCTACAAAATGAAGCGCACTTTCACAGAGACAATCCCATGGTCACGACATGAAGCTTCTACAGGGTGTTAAACTCTGAGCAAGTCCTCCTACTAAGAGGTGAAATTAATCTCTGAGGTTTTAGGCTGACTTCCAGTTGTATATTTTTATTTATCTCTTTTAGAAAAGACATAATGCACCCTAGGAAATGTGTAGTCATTCATCAGAGCAAATAAACTCTGGAATACGTTGAACAAAAGCCCCAAAACATCACCAGAAGTGCTACTGAAGGGAATGAGAAATCAAGAAGGAAGCCAGTTATGAAGCCTGAGATTTTTTTTGCACACAACTATTTCTCATTTTGACACTTGCTTCATTTCTGGGAAGCATCTTTTACTCACTTATTTCCCTTGATTTAATGCTGACTTGAGTAAAACCAAATCTTTTCAGGTTTTTCTTACTCACTGAGGACTGCTTTAACATTAATTTCAAGGCAGTGGTTCTGCACCTGGATCTGTGTTTCGGGCAAACAGACTTCCTCCTACCCACAACTCAGTCAGTGGACCTGTCCATCTGGTCTGGGCTTCTGGAATTCTTTTGTTACATGATTTGAAGGTACTGTGTGGATCACAGTGCCTACATAAGATGGGGTGTGTTACAGAATGAATGGCCATTTGTTTCTTTCTCTGTCAGCTTACCTTTCAAGGCAAACTTACTTTAGCAAGTTTTTTGGCATTTAAGGGGCTGCACTGCAGGGAAAAAGTCGTGTGTATTTAACATGTGTGATGGTGCTCCTTAAGATAGTGAAGCAAATGACACTCACCCCAGGGTGAGAACATATTCACAGTGGAATATATTCACGCATAAATGCTGTGGTTCAAAAATCCATTGCAGTCTATGACATATCCAAGTGTACATTGACTTTGGCTTTCCATATGTAAAATACCTTGCTGCTGTCAGTGTACATGTGAACATTTATGGCACTTGTCCTAAAGGACCTGTTGTTCCAGATGCAAATGGTCATCTGTTTTCCAGTGTTTGGGATATAAGCACTGGCTGCATCACTGTCTTGTGTAGTGCTGATGACAAAAACTGGCATACCAGATACATGCTAGCCTGATGTACCAACTCAGAGGGAGTATAGCACTCCTTCCTTTGAACTCTTGACATAAACTGTACTGACTAGGAGTGAAAAGATGTAATGTATTAATCCGTGTCTTGTCCCTCTTTTAACCCACAGACTTAAAAAATAAACATACAAAAATGAATGCAAAATTGTGTTTACACACCACCAAACTTACAAATCTGAAAACCTCAAAAACTGAGGATTATAAAACAGGAAATTCCAACAGCAGTATAAATATTGCCACAAGAATCATGCTGGCTTTTCTATCTGTGCATGTATGTGCAATAAGTAATCCTTTATTGTCCTAAAAGAAAACATATATGATGTATATATATCTGTGCATTCCTACATGTTCATTATCGCAAAGTTAAAAATGTTGTGGCAAAATCAATAGGATATTTCTTTTGTCTTCTATGCAATGATCTTCCAAAACACTAGTTATTAGTAATTGTCAGTAGTTTAATCTGTCAGTTGCCCACCGTACAATGGGCAAACTCTGGTTCCATGGACGTTGCAGCAAACACAAGCCAGCATTTCTTTGTTCATACCATGTCTCTCACTTGCTGACACTATTTCTTGGCTTCAAAACACATTTGTCATGTGCTTGGATTTCTTTTTTCCTCAGCAGAAACTCAACATGTTTATGGTGCATTCTAAGAGCAAAGTTCTGGAGAAAAAACACTAGAGTCACTAAAAACTCACAAAAGAAGTTTTACTGAGTATTGTAACTTTTTTACTGGATGAATATGTGCAATGCGCTTTTGGAGGAAGAAAATCACAACTATTTCTTATTATGTTTTCACTGTTGCATTAATGGAGTTTTTGCAACAGGTAATTCCTTCCTTAGGCTTGTTTCTACTAGCAGTCCTCCCTGTCACTGAGCGGGTGAAATTCTCTTTTCTTCAAAGTGATTAGCACAACCACAACCAACATCATTCATTCTAGGATTAAACCCATCAGGGTTAATGAAACCATTTTCAAGACACAGAGTTGCCATACCTAAGTAGACTTTCCTGCAAATGCCACTCTTTGAATAATGGTCATCTTCATCACAACTGCAGGGAAATTTAGGTTCACAGAAGTCAGAATTAACTCTTAGATTGTCTTTGTAGATGAACAAATTCTAGTAAATCAATCTGTTTAATGCAGAATAAGGACCATTATTTTCACTCCATGGGTATTTTGTTCTTACTCAAAATTATTTTTTAAAGTTCTAAGCAATTTGATGTTATTTTTCCTCTCTCAGAATAGCAATAACATCTAAAAAGGTCTCAAACCCCCATGTTTCACTCTACTTTGGTAATTAGACAATTAGCAAATACAGAAACTTAGGCCAAGCCGTGGCTCACAGCAAAAATAAAGAATCCAAGCTGTTTAACCTAGAATAATTTAAGCTGCTAAAAGCACCTTGTGCAGGCCCAAATTTAAAATTCAAGTGAGTCTTTCCATTGACTCCAACAAGCTTCAGTTCAAGGCCATATGGAAAATGTGCTGCTCTAAATAAAACTACTCCACCTCTGTCATGACATTGTAGTAGTCACCATACTTTTTTCAGACATTGTTTGGTAAATCTTACTATAATATTTCTGTCTAAGTAAGTTCCCTTTTTAGTCTAATATTTAGAGAATCTTTTCTTTTTCTATTTGCAATGTATCACATAAACATATATTATGCTAGGATACGGACTTATAGGGTCAGCAGTGTTTTAAAAACAGTTGTCAGTCTCAAGTAAAACACCTGGTGTAAAGTTCTGTTTCCGTCCCTTTCTCCCTTCCCCCTCTTTTTTTTGCTAAAATATTTTAAACATCAGTACCACAAGCATACTTTCGTTTCTTTTCCTCTGCCTTTAAAATGCCGCTGTGCAAGAAAACAGTGATTTAAAACTGCTAGGCTTTGGAAATAAAAACTGAATTATCTTTCCAACTCACATTTCCATTTTTAAATAACCTTACATCTAGGAGAAATAAACACACAGAAAATAATGAAGAGGTAGCTTTAAAGACCTGTAAAAAGATTTACAGTATGTTAATAAAACTTCAAGGATTGTTTAGAAAGCAAAACCACAATAACTAGAGCTTTATAGCTCTAGAACTGTAACTGGATCCACAGTGAACAGTTCAGGAGAGCTTTGCACCTTTAACTAACTTTGGATCCAAGCTTTAAAAGTCATGAGCGAAATAACACTCTCTCATGAACAATTCACAGAAAACAACCCGTACTGTTTACCTACTGAGCTATCAGAAAATTTCACAAGCCAATTTGGATCTCAGAATGAGCAGAGCTTCTGAAACAATGCATTTATCTTCAGAAAGCCTAAGGAGAGACCTTTTTCAAATCTCATTCAAACAATTGCTATGTGAGCTGAAAAAAGCGTACAAGAAGCTTAAAGTAACTGCTGAGAGAATAAGCAAGTGTTATTATTTTCTTCCTTGTTGACTGAGAAGGAAACAGGAAGGGAAATAAGGAAGCGAGGTGGGGAGATCCTAAAACACTTAAAAATTTGAAGTACTGGGTCATCTGTTAATAACCTGTATTTGCTGAGTAAGCAGAGGCAATTCTGAAAAGAAGCTGCTGGAAATCTACCCTCCCATCAAGAACAAAAGTCAATTAGGTCATAAAACATGAAGTAATTGTGACAATAATAGATCCTGAGTTATAAAGTGAATACTCAGAAAATATCTGGGTTACTTCAGGTGGAGTTTATAGTGGCAGAAGAGACTTTAATGACCACACAGTGACTCTTGATTCTTTTATACATATAGCAATTCATGCTCCAAGCCAATTTGCAAAACAAAAATCTCAGAAGTAATGTCAGAATACAGAAGTGGTTTGATGGCATGACAAGTAAAATTTCTTCATTATCATAAATGTTTATTATATGAGGATTTACGAGGGTCTTTCTTTTTCTGCACCGAGGAGACTCACTTCAGTGGCTTTGCTTCCGTGTTGGCTAACCGGCATATTTAAAAATTAAGAAGAGTTTGATGGAAAAATAAGAGGTACCTGTATTTATTATAATTACAAATATCCAGTTCTCCTGCATAGCATTGTTTCCTCCATGTCAAATCAGTAGGTACATAGAATTAATAAAGTTTTATTGTCATGTTACTCAGAAAGTGAACTCTCCAAAGGCAGAGTCAAGAAAGTCATTACACAGCATAAAATCCATTTTACTAAACTATTGTAATAGCATTTACGTAGGCAGTCGGCAAGTTTTTCTGATAGGTATGCTTTCTGAAAGTTATTTTAATTATGCTGATTCACTTATAATAAAGGAATTGGAAGAAAGTTTATACATATGTTGCTCAAGAATAAAACAGGTAGGAAAAAGGTTGTCTGTGACTGCCAGAGAGTAAATAGCATGCTAACTATCCATTTCCTATAAAAACAAAAACAGAACAGAAAGAAAAAGGCTTTATATTGGAAAAGAAAGATTGTGCTGCCATTGGTCAGCTGGTAAGACATGTTTTTACTAGAGGGAAAAGAAAAAGGAAACAGAAAAATAGTCACACAGTCTGTTGGGTGCCCATCTTTACATAGAAGACGAATAGATATTTACTGCATTTTTGTGAAAACAAAGTTATGTCGGCTTTTGAATCCTTCTTGGTAAATTTTTATTCTGGCAGAATTTAAAATACTCACTTGCTGCATTAGAAATATATTAGTGGAAAAGAAGAAAAGCAAGACGCTTTGAAGATAAAGTAGATATCTCTTGAAGCCAAAGTTGTTCTACCAGAATGAGTTTAACATCAAGAACAACAAATACGCAGTTAACCACTTTACTGCTCTAGTGACAGAAGATGTATGCCTCGTAGAAGCAGTAGCTACACCCACAATGCTCTTATGATATTAAAAATATGTCCACACCATTGATATTTTTTTAAAAGAAATATGATTGTATTTTTTATGAAACGGCACATATTCAGCAAAGGCCACACCAGCTGTTAGAAATACTTACTACACATTATACTGGCAACATTATATTAACTTGTGTTGAACTAGAACACCCTTTGTTACATAGAAATAGTTTGCATATGTGATATTTGCTAGATTGTGTCTTAACATGTCAAAGTTACTATCAAACAATCAATCAGTGATGAATCAGAACTGTGCTACATTAAAACTAATAAAACAAGCTGTAAATTATGCCTTAAGGATATACTCATGTAATGAAATTTCAAATGCCATTGAATAGGATTCAGTAACTGTTCACAACTATGATCCCATAGAAAAGTTTAATCTGGAGCAAAGAATAACTACCTCTCTGCAAAGACTGTCTCTTCCTCCCTGCTGTCTCTCTTTCTGCACTCTTTTATATTTTATAATATATAGTATACACTCCCTAGATATGCATCTGCATTACTTCAAGACCAAAATAACAAGCAATTCTCTCTCTCTCTCTCATATATATATACAGTTTGCAGAACTATAAACTCAACTCAACCTGAAAGTAGAGATTTAAGGATATAAGAAGAATTTTTCTCTGCACTGGGTCTCAGTTATCCTGCGCTGAATCCAGTTACTTCCTTCTCAGCAAAAAGGGGACATAATGGCCAGCATAAACTTTAAAATGCCTTCTGTCTCAAGTTCACGGGTACATAGCTTTATTTCAGTTAGGATTATAGCTAGATTTTGGATACTGCAGTCAGTGAGTTCTGCAGTATGAACCTATATTGCATGGTAAAACAACATAACTTTTTAAGAATTTGGGAAGTATTAAATGCCTTTCAGCACTACTTGCAAAATCTCCTTTCGTTCTTGTTACTATAAGTCTCTACATTTTCAGGAAAAAGGCAGAGTATGAATAATTCGTAGTACTAATATATGACTACAAGTTTTTTGGTCCATTCTTCAAATATTACTTGTATTAACAGTGATTATACTGATATAAAATCAGCAACAGCGGCTAAAATAAGATTGTTTTTCTGAGAGGACTATTGCACAAGTTAGAAAATGTTGTTTTGGTTGCCGTACTTTCCTTCTGAAAAGCCTTTCTGACAGGGGACCAAGACTGTCACAGATTTAATATGGTTTTGTGGGATGTAAGTCTGTGCAGAAGCTGGATCATAACTTTAAAAGGATGATAAAGCATTTAAAGCTGGATGAAGTTCTTTACTAAAATTGCACGTGAATTTCCACCAGGAAGGGAGCCATCTACAGCATATCAAGATGGACTTGGAAGTAATTTTTGAGCCTGTATGGAATCTCTATATCTTGGGGTTATACAACAAGATACTGATGTGGTTTGCCAAGCGCTGTCTGAAAACATGTTTAATAGGATTTCTACCCCTATGCCATCTGTATTTTCATTCCAATTTACCACTACAGATGGAGTGGCTTTGTGGAGAAAGAATTCCCTTGGTCCATTTAGGATTTCAGCCTTCCCTGAACTTCAAGGAAATGGAAGTATTTGTGTGACAGAGCAATAGAAATATCTAGAATCAGAAGCTTAAACATTTCTACATACACATATATGTTTTATTAGTATGATAGCATTTGTCTACATATGCCATGAGCATGACAATGGCACCATGGACAAGAGAGGGGGCGACTTCCAAGTCCAAACCACCTATGAAGGAGAGGGGAGGAAGAGCTACTCGATGAAGTGACACAGCAGCTTGATTTACAGACAGGGAGGCGGAGTGCTGAGAATTCATTGGAGAGATTTTTAAAACCAGTTGGAGAACTAGTTGTGATTTAAATGGCCATTACTACAGAATGAAAACAACCTGCCTCCAGCAGACCTTGTATACATTCCCAAGGCTTCTTAAGAATTGTTTTCTTCCTGAATGGTGAAATATTTCTATTTAGCGGTCCTATTAAAGAGAGACCAGGCTTAATGTGCATGTCACCTTAATTTTTTGATCACATTACCACGTAGCTGAGACAGCTGCCTTCTCCACTCTAACACTTGCATTTCTGATATATTTGTAGGCAACGGTCATGTTCTGTCCTTGGCCTTAGCTTTCCTGGATTAAACAAGCAAAGATTCATCATCTCTTCTTGGAAAGTAGATTGTCTGTTTGCTGGTCAGCCCATGCCAAAGTGAGAGTTGGAAGTGAACCCTTCTACTAGAGAAATCAGAACTGGAATTGAATGTAGAGATGTCAGCTGTTTGCTCAAGAGCTGGGAGAGATGGGACAGCTGGGACGCTGAGCTAAGTGCCAGTGAATCTGTGAGAAGATCTGTTTCTTCTCCACACCTCCCCTTCCTTTGAGTGACTGAAGGAACTGGAGAGCTGGCTGATTGTTTCCTGCCTGAGGAGTGTATCAGGTGCTTGTAGGAGCTAAACCCAAGTAAAATAAAATAGGCATAAGTGACTAAAAAATTCTGTAAAGGCATTAGATTCAAGGATATCATGTCTGGCTCAGAAAGTCCCAAGACTGGAATGATACACCCAGAAAATATTCTCACATTTGTGCCACAGGTACTGACTGTGAAGAAACTGACAGTTGAACATGGTTACAAAGATGGATCTACTTGGGGTCCAGATCTGTATGGCAATCCCTATGCTATGGTTGCCTTACAGAAGTGGGCAGTATACGTTGCACAGGCTGTTACTTAAGAAATGAAACTCTTATCCTGCAAAAACACCTTGAAAAGAGACAAAAAGGATGGTCAGTTGCAGAAATATTGTTCTGTCTCAATTAGTTTTCGTATGATTGTTCATGAAAGCAAGAGAGGTGGGATTATGTGTGCAGGAAAAATTACTGTTAGATAGTTTGCTGATGATTAAAGTTGTAACCTACTTATCTCATACTCCCATGTACTGATACACTTTCTGTGCTGTCCAAGCCAGTTTTAATGGGAGTATTCTCTCACTAACTACTACTACCTGCAGTCTACAAAGGTGAAAAATATGGCTTGTAACCATTTTAAGAAATCTGCCCTAGACCTGAGGAATTGTCCCTCTTACAGCCTTGCTGCAGCACACGTCACTGAGGCCTCGGGGCGGTCAGCTTTCTGTCTTTGAAACTCCTGCCAGAAGCTTCTGCTTATCCTTTTCATCCACCAGCCCTTTTGTCCATAAGCTCATGTAGACACGACACTTCTGTCTGATAGCCATCACAGTCCAGAGTTTACTGAGGTAACATAGCTGTTAAAAATATTGCTGTAAATACTGGGGGTTTTGCAGCTGCTCAATCACAATAAAATTAAATTAATTCTTCATCAAATCCTTATAATAATTTGAATTTCCAAACTCAGCAAGAGGAAGAGTTGCAAAACAATCATTTATTGCCATAGCCAGACAACTCGAGTACTAATACCCGTATTGGTTCATCAACTTTTAATAGTAAAATTCTGGGGAAGGTGATTTGGGTAGGTAGTCGTTAGTAATGCCTAATACGAACACTTGACATCTCTTTTTTTCCCCTTCTCTACCTCACATTCTAAATTATCTATCATAGCAATTCCTGATTCAGGCCCTCTATAGGGCATTACTCTGGTTTCCATTCAAAAACCTTCATTTCAATAGGTGGGCTGAAAAATCCTGTACTTCCAAAATTACCACTCTTCCACTTACGGAGCCCTGTTAATGGCATCTCTCTCCACTGCCATTATTCAGCCCAGCAACAATCAACGAGCGGAAGAGGAATTACATACGGGAGGTAAAATCAGAGTGATTTTTGCCACTCCAAAACAATGCTCACTTGGTTAGGTGAAGAAAAAAAAGGTGGTTTTTTTGATTTTTTTTTAACTGTGTTCCAGTTGCCGCTATGAAATTTTCCCTTCCTTTTTGACTCATGGTGAGTAACAGTGATGAAGTTTTTAGTTACGGGACCAAGAGACATGATACAATGATTAAGAACAAGCTACAGAAAGAGTGTTACAGAAAACTAAATCTCAAGTCAAAAGTAGGGCAATAAAACCACAGCACCTTGAAGTATGAAAATAAAACAGAGATGAAGAAACACACAAATGGGAATACAAAAGAAAAGACATTGAGGAGTGGCCATAGTGAGGGATTTAAAAATAAACCACAACTTTCACTGACTTGGCTGTAAATGTATTTTTACGTGATTTTTTTTTTAATTGTTCATTTTTTCATTGAAAAATCACCTTCTCTTTTCATCTTTGGACTGGAATGTGTATACACTCTAAGGCAGTGCTGAATTTAAAGGTATTTCCAAGAACTCTCTAGACTTTGACAAACTAAGCATGGCAGAGGAATACCTGTCAGGATGAAGACATGAATAAGAAATATTTTGCTTGTCTTTCTGTAACTTACTTCCATAGGAAGATTTCCAAACCAAAACTGTTAAATTTAAGCATGGATCTAAACAAAAGTCATCCAGTTTTACTCGGGAGGTAGTCACAAACAGATCCTGATTGCTGTTAGTAAGAAATGTCTGGGCTCAGGCCTCTAAAATCAAACTGACTTAATCTTATAAACCACTCAGAGGATTTCACAGAATCACAGACTCACAGAATGGCTAAGGTCGAAAGGGACTTCTGAAGGTCGTCTTGTCCAATTGTCCCTGCTCAGACAGGGCTGTCTTGAGCCAATTATTTAAAAAATTTTTAGAAAAAAAGGGGTTTACAACTTAGGCTCAATTTATGTACATGTTTCTGGATTCAGTTTTTTCTATGTATTTATTACACAGATTTGCATAAAGAAATTGAGGCATCATTAAATTTTACAATAACCCAAATGTAATTCTGAGAACCATGATATATTTTAAATAGATACAGTGCATCCAATTTTGTTCTGCTATTAGTGAATTGGGTTTTTTTAGTCTAGTAAGATTTTTTGAGATTTCTATTTCAAATTAGTAAATATCTATGGTAATATTGTTTACATTGATACTGTTTCAGTACAAATATAAAGTATTAAAGTGGCAGAGGTACTAGTCTGAAATAAATACCTCAGCTTTTACTTTAAAATCTGAAAAGGTCTCTGCAGCAGGCCACAGGATGGCCTTGAATCATAACAGCTTTTTACTGTGAGAAGCAGACAGGATGGAGAACATTACCCCATGTCCTGCAATGGCGGAGAGTCGGAGAAGTAATGATTGGTTTGATTAGGATATATCTTGCATGTATCTATATATACCATAAACTATTTCTCCTGTGAATATGTATGCACTAAACTGCTCTTCTTCTCTCTGTCAATTCTGTGGGATTAAGCTGGATCTGACTGACTATACAAAATTATGATCTATGCATATTAAGGCAAAATAAATTTATTTGTACTTGTAGACTTTATCTGCAGTCCTGTGATTTTCGGACTGATGAAATTTACAAACAGTTTAAGACTGAAACACGTAATGTGACTTTTGATAAAGGCTCCAAAAAAGTTTGCTGCTCTCTTCCTTCCTATATACTAAAGTTCATGTTATTTTTTTAAATTAGAGTTGTAAAACATTTTTAAAATTTTAAATGTAGCCATTTTCCACAGAAATAATAAAATAAGACTGCTTTTTTTCTTTCTGAATTTTCAGAAATATCATATGGCATTTTTATTACCCAATTTCTGAGCATCCTGGAGTTTCCAATAACTAACAGGAAAACCATTACAATAGTCTGGTCAAAGAAGTCTCTAATTTTCATAAGTCGAAGTCTTGAATTGATTTGCAGGATATTATTTATTCACTTCACACCTCTCACGTAAATATTAATGCAAAAAATACATGCAGTGTTTTATATTTAGTCAAGTGTTGTTGCACTTTTCCCATCAAAGAGTGGAGTTTTCATTTTCAGTTACATTTTCCAGTACTAAATACCGTATCCTTATGCTTAAGCATGAATTCAGCTGCAGGTAAGTAAGATGCTTAGCAGCACAATGTTATTGTTCCCCCTTCAATGTACATATGTACCAGAAAACTCAGTAAAACACATGGCTATCCAATGAGTTGTCGCAAAACCTTTTAAGAAAGACTTCATTTTATGGGCACAGTTTTAAGGTTCTGTTCATCTGAGAAGCATTGCTGTACCTTTGATAAGTTGGCTTCACGTAGGGCTCTTCTGGCAGCTTATGAGATAAAAGCACAAAATTTATCATGGCATGTATTTCTTATAAGGTGTCTGTTCTGTTCCAGGTGCATAAAAGAGTGAGGAATGTTTATGACTGACACATACACTCAGCTTGTATCATTCCCTTACATCATTGCTGTGTATCAAGTTAATTTTTTTTTTGTAAAGTTTATTCACAAATTAAAAACGAATGTTCCGAAGAGTTAATATTATAAACAAAAGCCACAATACAAAGACTTAAATTAAACTCTTAAATTTCATACCAAAACACTGCTGTGTTTCGCTGCAAAACCTTCATAGAAGTAGATTATTTTTCAAACCAGCTCAAGCTTTACAAATTCAAGCATTTCATTTCAGCTTTGATGCAGCATAGACAAATGTGTTATAAAGTAATAAACTCCCCAAAAAATCAGGAAATACAAAACACCTTCTTGAGAAGATTGTGCCTACTACTTACTGGACTACATGAGTGAACTGACAGTCTTTGAAAGCAGGTAAGAAGTGAAAGCTTAATACAGCTGAGATAACAAGTTGGGGAGTGCATTGTTTGTCTACTGGCGCCAAGCAGTGTTCTTAAGATTAGCGGTCCTAAATCTTTCATTCATGACATTACAAACTGACCGTCATAATCCATTCATTAAAGCCATACCAAAGAAAAGGATAAGAAACTGAACAGCTATGTTTAAAAAATACAAGAGGTTAAATGACAATTTAAGTATTTAAATGTGCACACAGTCAAATTAAGCAAATCATGGGATGTTTTGGACTAGAAAGACTTTAGCAAGTTAGAATGACTTTGTAAATTACCTTCTCTTTCCCTCTCCCCCCTCCTGTCATGGTACACACACCGCAGCAAAGGGGATTAGCTAAGAAATCTGAAGTGATTCCACTTTAAGAACATGGTTAAACTGAGGGTGACTAGCAGTCAGTGTCAAGGCATGTCAAATACTGTGGTTTGAAACTGGTCCTCATAAATGAATTGATCCTTGGTTTCTGATCTTCTGTTACGAAATAACACTACCTGATAGGAGGAAAAGGTTCCTGTAATGTGAGATCATATAAAGTCTACTGTATTTTTTATATGTTCTCTTACCTTTTCCCCGAGCGGAATGACTTTACAAGTAAATTGAAAATGGGTCTTCTTTTTTACCCAAGTAAGCAGGAGCACGCGGGTTGCCCAAAGAGGCTTGAATCTAAATGATTACTTACAGCTGTGGGTAGCTTTATCCAAGGAAGATGTACACCTGGACTCATCTACAAGAAGTACTCTGTAGCTGTGCTCAGTACCAATATTCTTATCTGTCTAATCAACTAAAACAGACTTATAGGTCCTCATGTGGCATTAGGCATCCTCCTGAAAAGATGAAGTCTTGCCTGCCTTCGCTACACCAGGACCCTGACAGTAATGCGTTCAGAATGTAGGCCTGGGCACTTTATAAAGATTTCCTGTGAGCCCCCTATGTGACCTGGGATCAGATGGGTCGTGCAAATAGACAGTTATTCCTAAGTCAGCTTTCAGGGAACTATGTAATTATAACCTGTGGAACTTAGTACTCAGATCCCAGAGACTGGGTCTTGGTCTTTGAAAATTCCAGCCCAAAGTTTTGAAATCAGAGTATATTTTACAAAGACACTTGTCCTAGAAACAGTGTTATAATATCTTGGTACTAACCAAAAGTCTGTTATGAACTGAATTACAGAATCACAGAATGGTAGGGATTGGAAGGGACCTCTGTGGATCGTCTAGTCCAATCCCCTGCTTTACTTGCTAGTATCAGCTAGACAAGCGAGTATGAACCGATAATTCTGTACGAAAGATATTTTGACTCTTTCCCAGATCAGGAAGTAGTGCAATCCTTGCAAAACTTACTGATATACAGTTCTGGTGCTGGACAGTAATAGAGTAACTGAGTGATGTACAGTCTCCTAGCAGCATAGTTTCATCACCTTGCTTAGTTCTTTGTGCTTTACCCTTTAGAGGTCAGATTTCTAACTCTTTTAAATGTCTAATTCATTCTGGTTTCATTTATCCATGACAGCTCCACATGCTCCACAATGAAAAAGAAATAAACTAAAATTAGATATTTATATTTTGGATTCTACTGTACGTTACCAAAAATCCGTGGAAGTCAATAAACATATTTTCAGTGCGGATCACAATTATATGTATTTGGATTTTTTTTTACAAAGTCAGTTTTGCCTAAGAGTATATGGACTGTTTCTTTGAATCTGGAATTGAAGAACAGTAGTAATGGTGAAATATTTTATTTTGTTACTTTGAAAATGAAAAATGAAGTTATTTTCTTTCTAGGTAACTTTTAATTTAAAATTATGATAATTCCAGTAATTAGCTATTAAAATGAAAATTTAAAGCTATTAAAATGAATATTTTAATTAATTAGAACTAAATATTTTTTAGATACTTGGGAAAATTTCTGAGATTAAAGATAGAAAATGACTAAACAACATTTCAAATTCAAACTATGAGACAGAATAAAAATTTAACATGTTTCTGCAGCAATGTTTTATAAATTCTCTTAGAAAAGAGTAGAGTCCCCAGATAAGATCAGTACTAGCTCCTGCTGCATAATTGTGCTCATTCTTAGAGATTTTTCAGTGCTGATCTTTCTAGTCTGAACTGTTGTTTTAGAAGATTTCAGGCTAATGAGAGACTGGCTTTAATGATTTCTGAGCATGATAGTAACTAAAAGTTATTATGCAGTTATCCTGTTACTTACTCAGAGTAAATACGGATTGAGATCCAGAAGATTAGCATAAGAAAGAGTAGACACCTATTTACAAGCTTATGTCTTATCCTTTGATTCATCCTATCTTTCTGGATATACAAGCAGTGTAGCCAGATCCACAGACAAGATGGATGGACAAATATCATGTACGTACAGGCGATAGCCACATGATAAATTATGGAACGATCCCATTTATTTATGTTCACCTTTGACCGTCTCACCTGCCCTTTGCCTACCAATTCATCTTCACCATGATGACTTATAAAATTCCAACTCCTTGAGACATTTCAGTTCATTCTATCTTGCCTCCTGTTCTTTTCCGCCCTCCCTTTATTCCTCCAGCAAAATGAGAGAAGACTGACATAGCCTGAAAACAGAAATTTTCACTTATACATATGTGACCAAAAAAGTCCAAACCCCCCACAAAGATGGAATTTGAATCCTGACTATCTGCCTGCCTTTGTTTTGAAGATCTTCCCAATGATGACATAAAATAAAGGTGGATGAATTGGCTGTAATTTATTTGGTTTCAACTATTATTAGTTCTAGAGCTAGGGATTTTTTGATTCCTTCACTAACCTGAGGAGAGAGAAAGAGCAACCTATGGGAAAAATGAATTTCATCTGGTTTAGACTGTTAATTTCAAACAACAGAAACAACAAAGAAAATTGGAAAAACAAGATGCTTGCATTCACACAGTTTGTGACCACAGTAGCTTTCCCTCTATCTTGTTCTTTTGAGAAAGAATTTTCAAGAACAAGCCATATAGTTATTCGGTGCTACTGACACCCATCTTCTGATGCCTGAAAGGTCATTTAATTCTTTGGCTTTGTCTATTATGACACCAGGATTTGAAATATGAAGTCAATACCACTGATATTCAATAACGTAATAATCAGTTTGGTTTGTTATTAGCGAAGGCTGTAGGCAGCAAGACACTCTAGGAGAGATTTCTATTAACAGTCCCAATTTTCTCTTCAAGAATTAATGCAAAGCTCAGGCCTGTCAGTTTCCAGAATCGTTCATTAGTGGTCACAGCAAAAAAGAGGTATGAAGCCTCTGATTCAATGGTTATCACAAGCTTAGACTTTATTTCTTGTCTTGTGTCTCCATTGCTGTTTGCTCTGTTATTACTAGATTATACTAGCAATGAACTAACACTGCCCTGAAAGGTATGTGGAAAACTTAACGTGGAGATGTTTTCTTGCATTGAATACATCTTGGAATATTTACACTGTCATTTCTAAGGAAAAATATGTCCACTTTCTTTCAGATTTCTGATAAATGTATAACCTATATAATTTGTCAAAAATTATGTTTGTAGAACACAAACAATTTCATGTTTTAATTTCACCTGTTAATATTTTAACACATGTTTCTAAGTCGTGAAAGATGCATGTTTTTTTTACAGGGAAGAATTTCTTTAGTAATATTGGTGTCTATATTATTTTCCAGCTGGTTAAACAGAAAAAGACTGTATCTTCATACAAGAAGAGTCCATTCACAAAAGGACTTATACTGATAAAAATATACAGGTTTAAATTCAGAGGACTGTCAGCTCATGCCAGTTTAACTTACCTATGAAGGCACAATGTGTAAACAAGTTTCTCATTATACATTCACTAGAGAAGTTAGTTATCTTCAGTCTTCAGGACAGTCTAACATCGGTCATGTTGGGTCCCATGGAAAAGCTCTCACTAATCTAGATGATAATTTTAAACAATTGAAGATGAAAATCCCCAGCAGAGCAACACAGTGTTGTTCAGATCAAAACAGGAAATGAGTTCAACATTTGACTGTTCTACTGAGGCCTTGGAAAATAAAAACAACTTATTAAAACTTCAGTTCAAACACTTCTGATTTTTTTCAGTTCCACACAGGGCAAGAAAGAAACATGCACTTCATAATGTGCACCGGTTGTCGTCCATATGGAGAAAACTCACCTCTGTCAGGGATGTCAAAGTATGAATTTGGCACACGGCCATCCCACACAAGGGAGCAGGCAAACTTACTGAGTATATAAAGCACCTTCATAGCAGTCAGAGTCACTAGGCAGGATAGCTGCTAAGATGTCAATAGACATACTGCAACTGCATTTCCATTATGGAGGTGCTTACTCCATGTCTACAAATAAATTGTGATGGTGAAACATCTTGATGTTCTGCTGATTGCAGCAGATCCACAAATGGTCTAGAGATTGATGCCAGAATCACTATTCCTGGGAGGGGAGCATCTCCCCATGCTGGGACAACGGCCACCTTGGTCAATACACTAGGTTTGCATTAGAACCTTCAGAATTAAATGGGTTGAGGTGCTGTCACTTGAATTGAATCCATTCTACCTAAACTTGAAGTAGATTTTCTTTGCTCTGTGAACTGGGTAAAAGGAGACCTGTCATATGAGACCCAACAGGATACATTATGAGATGACTGTGTCTTAAAGGCAAAAGTAGGACACAGCAGTCCTAAGGTAGTCTTTGACATTTTAACTAACTACTGCAACACAGAGAAATCAAGCAATATTGCAAAGACCAGTAAGGTCTGTGCAGCAGTCAGTATGCTAAGATGATACCAAACAGGGAGGTGTTGTTGACTTTCTTGACAGACAAGAGACCTTGCAGAGGGATCTTGATAGACTGGAGCACTAGGCTATGATTAATGGGATGAAATTTAAGAAGTCAAAATGTTGCATTCTGCACCTAAGACAGAGTAACACCTGGCACAACTATAAACTGGGAGAAGAGGGGCTGGAGAGCAGTCCTGCAGAAAGGATCTGGGGGTGCTTGTCCACGGCAGGCTCAACAGGAGCCAGCAGCGTGCTCAGGCAGCCCAGAGGGCAAACCCCATCCCGGAGTGCATCAAGCACAGCATCACTGGCTGGGCAAAAGAGGAGATCACACCGCTGCAGTCAGCGTTGGTGTGGCCTCACCTCGAGTGCTGTGTGCAGTTGTGGGCCCCTTCATTTGAGAAGGAGGTGCAGGTCCTTGAATACATCCAGAGGAGGGCAACAGGGCTGGTGAGAGGGCTGGAAGGAATGTCATGTGAGGAGCAGCTGAGGACTTTGGGCTTGTCTAGTTTGGGGAAAAGGGAGCAGAGAGGTGACCTCATTGCTCTCTGCAGCTTCCAGAGGAGAGGACGTGGAGAGGGAGATGCTGAGCTCTTCTGCCTGGGAGCCAGTGACAGGACGCATGGGAATGGTTCAAAGCTGCACCCGAGGATCTTCAGACTGGACATGAGGAAGCATTTCTTTAATGAGAGGGTGATCAAACACTGGAACATACTTCCCAGAGAGATAGTCAATGTCCCAAGACTGTCAGTATTTAAAAGGCATTTAGACAATACCCTTAACAACATGCGTTAAGTTTTGATCAGCCCTGAACTGGTCAGGCGGTTGGACTAGATGATCATTACAGGTCCCTTCCGACTGAAATAGTCTATTTTATCTGTTCTATTCTATTCTGAATATGCCTTGAAATTGCTCAAAGTTGAAAGTGCCAGCAACAGCCATTATATGTAGGAGAGCTTACATTATTAGGGGAAGGAAATCAGACAGGATTTTGGGATTACTGCACCTCCCATTAATTTAGAGCATGTCATGAGTTCTTCAGTGTCCTCTTGAGTAAGCAGTGCAGACAGACAAGAGCCGCTTCCTTCTTAAGTTCCAACTTTTTCCCACATCACTGATAAGAAACATCTTTGAATAAAATCTAAAATATAGGGCAGATGCTTTTTATTCCTTCTTCTCTCTGCTGAGCAGCCAGAGTCAGAGCTATGGGCCCATCAGTAGGTGCAAGTGGGAAAAATAGAACAGTCACAAGAGCAATTAAGTGCATGTACAATTATAAATGCCTAAAACATAAGACTAGTTTTGCTTTTTTATCCTCCCCAGACACTTCAAAGTAAAAGTACCTCACTCAGTTTGTAACATAACTATTTTTATATGCAATAGTGCATCCTCAGCTACACAGAAAAACTATTTATTTACATTGGCAAGAGACAGAAAGATGAAGCCAACACCCAAACATTTGTTTCAAGTATCTGTCTTAAAGCTGGCTATTTAGGAAATAACAACATTTAAATTCAGGTGCATACCAGACAGTTCAAACAGACAGCCGTCCAAGCTTTTGTCACAGTCAACAGAACTTCCAGGGGTGCCTGAATGAGCTATACGAAAAAACTGAATGCAGCTCTGCAAGACGGGCTGAGCTGCTGCTGCTGGAGAGGGATGTAGGTGGGACAGAGTTGCAGGGGCAGTGGGGATTTCTGCTTGAAGAAGTGGGATCGGGCCACCCACTCCAGCATAGCTTCTGTCCTCCCGCCTTGACCCTTCTCTGCATGAATCAGTCTGTTATTCCAGCACGCAGGAAAAATCAGAGCCTGAAGCAGGGCTGTTTCACTACCGCAGACCCTAAGCAAGTGTCTGCTTTACTTGTGCTGACAGCACAAATATAACATCAGGCCATACCCCCATTTGAGTTACATTCGTAAAATTCTATGAATCAGTGTAAAGCCACTGCTTATAAACCAGAACCTCATGTACCATGTCAATAATTACACTATTCCAACATTTTTTTTTTTAAAAAACAAACTTCCAGTCCCTTCCACTTAGAAAACACAGCTCCAGCTAGAATAAGCTCATTCAGGTCAAATGCTTAGTCCTTAAACAGCTTTGTTCGCAACAGACATTTGAAAAAAGAAAGCCCATATCACACATATGCCTTTAGATGATGTGACTTGTTGGCTGTATGCATGACAGCATAATCTTTATTCATTAGTGAATATTTATCATTAAAGAATAATTTTTCCTTGCATTTATCTGTTTGCATTTCCTCCATATGCAAGTATGAAAATGTAAACCAAGGAAAAATTGAGCTTTTGGGAAGTGGCATAAACCTCCCAAGCTAGATATTGTATTTGGAAGGAGTTTTAACAGGGGAAAATATCATGCTAAGAGAAGTTCTAGGAATACCAAAGTTGCTAGCACTGTGAATATCACTGTGTGAACTAATTTTAATATTTGTGTATCATAAGTACAGTTCTGCTAGTTACCAATGTTTTAAAAACCGGGTAAAAACATTAACGAAATGATTTAGCACAGGAAAGGAAAAAATTAATAGTGTATTTCCTGACAAAAGAAAGATATTTGGTTTACTTTTCACTGAAAAATGTAGCTTTGTCTTTCAGAAAAACTTCTCCCACCCTAAGAAAGGAAATCATATGCTAAAACACAGATTTGAGGTCAAAACTGACTGAAAATTTGTTATCTCACACCTGGAGGAACTGTTCCCTTTAGATTATAGAAAGGATAAACAGGAGAAGCAAGGTGAAGACATTTCTGCTACCTTTTTTTTTGCATTGTACAAGCAAATTAAGAATGAGAGTACTAATTTGCAACTGCTTGCAAATAATACTGTTGTACAGTTCTAAATTATGTCTGGCAGTGAAGTAATCTGTACAAGTCAAAATGAATTATTTAGAAAATTATAAAACCAGATCTCACTGCTATGTCTGGAGCAGGGATTTATCATTATATCATTATTTCCAGAATTTCCTAGTAGTTATCATTATTTCCAATACAAAAGGATATATATTTCACTAAGAGTCTTTCCCACTAGATGCAAATCAGGCTGTAGCCAAACTCAGCTTTATGTATGAACCAGTAAATAAATTAACAAGCCATTTCAGGTTTGGAGCTGTTAGACTCTCTGTAGCCTTTGCACTCCTGGAACGATAACTGCTCCTAACCTTTATAAACATAAGACTTCCCTTTCACAGTTCATATGTTGCTATTGTTTTATTTTAGCCTTTTCCACCTGCCTCTCCATGGTGAGTAGCTGGTCTTAGACTTGCTGGAAATATTCTGGGAGACTGCCAATACCTCCATGCACTGTTAGAACAGGTTTTCTGACTGGTTATCACAACTTCTCTGAAATAAGCTTTCCTGTTGGCTGAGCAGTAGAAATGCTACTCTTTTAAATGTTGGGCAATGATGCAGGACATTAATCATTATTTTGCCGTTTCTTATATTCAAGATTGGATGTGGCTGAATCACCAACTGCTGCTGGGTCTTCACTTCATATTTGCAACTTTTTACTGACAAGACTGTGAGTTTGGAGAAGATCTAATTTTAAAAGCCCGTCTTTAGGATGCCATGAAGATACACAAGCTGTTTTCTACGCAAATAATCTGGGAGGTGGCCCATTCGTTTACACCAGAGGCAACTGGTGACATTCATCAGCTCAGGATGCCAGGGCTGGGCAGGTGGCAGCACTCCTGACACAACAGCTGAGCATTAGCTGATGGGATCTGCGCAAAATGGCCAGGGTTGAGAGAAAGCATAACTAGATTAAGGCAAAGGCATTTTAACTTCTGCTGAGATCCTCAGCTCCTTGAATCATTTGATCCTGCTGTAGTCTCTGCCTGTAACAAAACCAAATGAAGGCTAAATGTTAACGGTTGCAAAGCTAAGCTTGAAAGCAGAAATCAGATGACACGAAGCAGCAACAGTCAATGCCTGAGTCTGCTTGAAGCCCAATGCATGCAAAAGGACGGGTTATGCTTTTTTTTCTCTAAAATAGTAAACCTGATACCCATTGCTCTTCATAAGACCTGAAAGTGAATGGTCAGCACCATGCTGTGAGTGAGGCGTCTGACAGAGAAGCAGCACAGGCCCTTCTATAGCCTTGGGGAGAGACCATGAATGCAGATAGAAGCAGCCCCAGCTTGTCTCTGGGGCAGGAGGAGACTGGGCTGCTTCTCCATGGGATCAGCCGCAGAAGACAGATATATTAGAGTGTCTTTCAGAACAAGGTGGACCAACTCTCGTGCCTAAGAATTCCAAAGTAGTGAAGAGATCTGATGGTCTCTCCATCCAGCAAGAGGCAATGCTGTGGAAGGCTCCTTTTCCTTTTTATTCGTAGAACCTGTTCCCTATACAATGTGGTCAAAGACAGGCACAGACCTCAAGCAATGCTGTTTTCCGGAAGCTACAGACAGTCTGGTTTAAAGCAATTCATAGCCAGCGTTACCACATTCCGCTCCTGTTTTAGCATTTGTGACTGAAAAGAGTTTTTCAGGGAAGTTGGTTCTGATATTTAATTAAAGCCATGTGTAGCATATTGTGGAAAATACACATTTCTCAGGCCTTTCAAAAGCAACTTCATAGCATCAGACGAAACAGAACAGCTTACTTTTGTGAATGTTGGCACAGATCCTCAGTCTTTCATTTCGTTGCTGCGAGAGAAACTCCCAGAGCACCTTACTTTCTGCCAACAGTAAGGCAGAAAAAATTGTTAACAACAGCAGACTTGTAAATCAAGACTTTAAATATTAGCTACTGTGTACTGTTACACAGTTAAAGCCAGGCAGGTGAAAAGCCACTCTCAAGAATGAACTAGCCATCCATCCACATAGTCCCCCAGGCCTCCGTGAATAGGCCACCAGAACCTGAACTCCAGAGCACAGAGCTGGGGGCACCAGATTTTGCCTGCTGGCCTGGAACAGTCTCCACAGGTCTCAACCTTCAACTTCAACTGTGCCAAAAGCCCAGTTTGTCAGCAGGTGCCCAGAGCTCTGTTTTTCTGAGCATAAGCCCAACAAAGAGGTTGGGTAGCATGGTGACTACAGAACCAGATGGTTTGTGTCCATTAGCAAAAATTTTCCAAAATAAAAGCCTAAGCATTGACCTGGAGGACACTGGTGAGGAACTGAGGAAACTGTTAGGACAAGATCTTCTAACTAGCTGCCTGCTTTGCGAAGTAATTATCTCATCCCTTAAATTTATAAATTCAACATGAATATGGGAAATAATAAAAATATTTATAGCTTTTAGAAGTTTTTAGATCTTCTGTATTTTGGACACACAAAGATTTTCTAGTGAAGTGCATACATCCTGGTAAGAAATTGTCCATGAACCTACAAATGGCTTATGTTTCTTAGTTATCTTTCAATGGCCTCTAAAGATTTGGCGGGTGGAAAACGTGCAGCAAAATTCCTAGCTTCTATAGCAGTGCATTAAGTGCTCAGTTTGAGTATTTCTACATTGATATATTCATTCCATTTTCTGGAAAGCACAAAAAAATGGTCAGTTATGAAACAGCTCTAGTGACTACCCTAACCCAGCTTTCACTTTCAGCAGTACTGCTTTGCTGTTAGTCGACTAATTCAGCTCACCAGCTCAGGGAAGCCTGCCCTTCTCTTGTCTTTGCAAGGGCTTCACTGAGCTGACTGTCATGCACCTCTTCCAAACAATGCATCTACGTACACTCTCATTAGTATATAACAGTCACTAAGCCAAATTCCTTATGTGTGTTTTAAATATCATTTAGATGAGTTATTTATAAATTATCTTATACAAGTATTTGAAAGGTTACAGAGGTTTTCAGGAAAGAGAACGTGTGTGGGTTGGAAATTAACATGCAAGAAATGTATCATTTGTGTCCATGAAAGAGGCTTAGGAATATAAAATCAGGTTTTTAAATCTTTTTTAAACATCTTAAAGAAAAAAGAAAATTTCTCATATAAAAATTTAATTTAGAACTAGAATAATTTAAATGTAGGTATGAAAACAATGTTTTCAGTGCTATGAGGACTGCAACTTGAAAAGGACAGATTTTTTTCTATTTCTTAAACAGCTTTATTTTGCAGATCTTTTGGGATACCAAACTTGAATGATTAGCATGGCCATGGTTTATGAACAATTGCACATGTCAATAATACATTTGAAGTAAACTGGTTATCTAAACACATTTATTCACCTATTAATGGTGTAACTATACTTTACCTAAATTTAAAAGCCTGATGCTAAGTCAGTATGAAAATGTTACAAGGTCTGTCTCTAATGGAAAAAAACCAACACAACACCGTCCCCTCTCCTCCCCAAAACAAACCCCAAAATCCCAAACATAGTGAGTCTTAGATTGGAGTTAGCATTTTATTTAGAGGAGAAGAATATGTCTTATGTTAATATGAGAAATTTTGGAAGGCTAGAATTTCTAAATTTAAATGGAATATAACCAAGCATGTGTTGATCAACTAATTCTTTTTGTATGTGTTAAAGAGTAATGAATCCAGAAAAAAAATTATTCATTTAGTTGCAAAGACATGGTTGCTGTATTTCATGTATCCTATCCATCAAATAACAGAAAGGCAAAAGTGCAATAAATCCTACAGATGTCAACAGACTACATAAAATTTTGTAACATTTGGTGGAACATATGCTGAAAGTCTCCATTTTGCTGCTTTAAAATAAAAAGGACAACCTCACTCTCATTGGTTTAACGTGCTCATAGCTTCAGGAAGAATGCTATAAAAGTTACTACCTTTTCAGCTGCACTATCATTCTAATCAAAAATGTTTCTAGTGTTGAAAAGATTACTGTAGATTACCTTGCTTTTCCAGGTTTTGAATGCTATTTCTAAGGGGACTACACAATGTAAGCACTGATTAACAATGTCTTTTTACCTACCACAGAGGTTAAGTAGGGATAAGACTAATCAAAAGGAGAGGTAAAGAAGGCTAGGCAAGCTGAGACTGCCAACCTAAATGCTAAGCATCCACTTTTGTCCAGATCTCCAGCAAATGGAGTTAAAAGATTCTACTGAGATATAATGTAGTAAATTGTAAGAAAGCAAATATATAAGCATTTGCAACTACCATATAAGTATCAAGAAACAGCACTGCTTTGATCTCTCATTACTATTTTTTTGGTCAGGAGGAAATAAGTAGCTTTATTCTTGCTAGTTGAGGTGAATGAAATGCTGGAACTGTATGTAAGCAGGACAAATGTTCCAAAACATCATATTAAGTTCAGGCTTTGGTTGTGACCACTTACATCTGAAGATCATGGGAGACTGTTATAAGTGAGGAATGGTTTTGAGATCCTTAGTTTGAGGGGCAATAAAGGAATAACCCTTGTTCCATCTTTTTAACAAGGTGGGAAAATTGCTGTGAAACTATATTTCCAGGCTACACAGAACAAGTGCGTTGTTCAGTTAGTACTAAGCAAAGAATTATCCTAGACAGGTTTTTGGTATGCTCACAGTTTTTAACATTTTTCCAACTGCCTGGTTTACATGGCATCCTCCACAGTATGGTGGCTCCTGTGAAATCTGTTAGGAGATACTTTGCTTTCCTTAAATATTAAACAGTGAGCACTGATTGCATCTGTACTGGGACCTGATGTTCAAGACATGGCACTGCAACGTTAGCTTCTACAGATTTTCAGCTCCTGTTTGATCTTACCAAAGAGGATGCCCTCATTAGGCATCCAGGTAGTTAAAGCAATCTTTAGACTTCATACTTTATCATTAAACATCTTGAAATTCTTATGTTCCGTCCATTTCCCTCCATTTTACATGCAGGAGATTCTCAAATCCTGTGAACTATGCACAATAAGAGACATAAATTTTCCACATTGCTTGGGCCAAATGTATCAAATATAAAAAGCATTCTCCGTATTCCCATTCCGTGTACCAATCACCAAAGTATTTCTCCACTGCAATTTTCATAGCAAGGAGAAACTCCTAATTACAAATGATCTCAAAATTTCTGATTTTATCAATCACAAAATAGTTACTAATTGGGCAAAATAATCATTCTTAATGTAGCCTGAACAAACTTTCAACTTCTATCATGACTGGGCCGCTATACTTCCAAAGCCATGTTTGCTTTTGGTTGCTAGAGTTGAATATATGTGTCAGTAAACAGCCAGATGGGTATCACTGAAGAAGTGATAATATCAGACCCCATAGCAGTTGACCTTTGCTAAAAGTGTCATGTAGCCATTAAACCGCCTGAGGAAAGGAACAAAATCACTAGTCTGTTGCAAGGTGCAAATCTGAGTGTGGATTCAAAATCATTTATTACCATTTCTGAGTTTCTGGCTTTCAAATATAACCTGGACAACTGCAGACCATTTCTAGAAATGTGAACATTCATTAACCACAGTATACAATCAATTATTCCTTATGGTCAGTGGCGTCCAAATTAAATATTAATTGGTTGAGAAAGGCTGAGCTTAACTATTTGACAAAGTCAGGTAAGATATAAAGTGAGAGAAAGGCTTAATTAGCTGAGAATACACAATACCAGAAGTGCACAACTAACATGATGCCTAATGAGTAGCTACTGAATGGGGTATGAGAGCTGTCATCCAGCATTATTGTGACTGAAGAAATCTGCAGATTTGTAGCAGACTGCTGTTTTTGAAAGCTGCAGATTGTTCCCTGTGTGCCCCAAAAAATGAGAAGAAGTGTTTTAATTGTAGTAAATTTTGGAAACATTTTAATTTTTTTGCTTTATATTATTAGCAGTTAAGAATGGTTTTATTATTTCAAATGTATGAAAATGCTTCCCACATTAAATACTCCTGCTTAATTTGCATATGTTAAACATAACAATCAATAAACATAAACTAAAAGAAATATGTAGTGCTGCAGTAGACAAAATGTCACCCACAGTCTTCTCAGTAATTTCTTGCATTTGCTACTAAATAAGTGATAAAATACAGCTTGTAATTGCTGTTTAAGAAATGAATTACAAGGATAAAGGAGCATTAGTTTTGGTCAACTGATGTTGGGATGCAATGAGTTAACTGGGATCATTGTTTCTTGGACTGTTCATATCCCCAGACTTTTCACAGCCCTGGCAGAGGCTGACTCTGTAATAAGTCTCACATTACACGTGGATTAGATTTGTAGAAATCCTGTAACTCAATAGGTACCTGCCTATTCTCTCCTGGCGTCAGGCTGCCTGCGCTACTTTGCTCTGTAGACATACCTGGCATTCCACCCATGCCTCCTCGCTGGCTAAGTGGGCTGGAGCCTGCCTACCAAAACATTGGGGCATTGTTGGGAAGGGGAGACCCCCTTGACAGACGAGCGAAGTGTGAAGTTAGTCTTGCAATGCCTTATTACCTTCCTATGAAGTATACACGCAGCTCTTTTAAACTTCCTTTATGCTGCAGTAATGTGGGAAATTAGATCTGCAGAAGCGTTTGGGAGTAGTAGGGGGTGGAGATATGCTGTAGACAAGGACAAAGCCCATTCGACCTCGACCCCTTCCGGCTTTTCCCCAGCCGTTACCACCATGTTTGTTTACACTGACAGAGGAAGACAACAAGAGCATACTTGGCAGTGTGTCAAGGGTGTGAAATGGCTTGATTTCTGGGAATTGTGCCAGGTATTATAAACCATTTTGTTTTAACACCCGTTCCTCATTTCACTACATACTATTTGTTAAATAATTAGTGAGTAAATGAATTAGGATTTTCAAAAAATTTGAATAAGATTAAAATGCCCATTTACAGCATTTAGGACTTTTAAAGTGAAACAGCTATCTCACTAATGAAAATTGAGTCATGTGACATTTAAATAACAAAGGGAAATTTCGCAGTGTGTCATTAACAGTTTATGGTTTTTATCCTGTGAATCTTAGTCTTGAAATCAATTACGTCAAAGCCCACAGTAAAGCCTACAGAAAAGACCAGCAGATCAGCAGATCAGCCAATCTACTAACTTTTCATTGTTTTTTTACATATTTTGTGGTGGGATTTTTTAAAAAAATATGTAGTGAAATTTAAGATCCATAACAACCTTTCCTCCTCTTTCAGCAGTTCATCGTCTCATCATGGAAGATAATGAAAAGATTCCTAGTGATTTCATGCAAATGTGTATGTGATTCTAACAACCTACTAACGGCATTTAACATTAAATGTTAATAGTGCCTAAGGCGTATATTGACATTAAAAGGTCCTATTTTTTTAATGGAGAGGAGAAGTTTGTGTAATGGGTTGTCACCACAGAATTTATGCACCTAAATATCTGCTTTAGAGTCTTGGAAAATGTTTATACAGACTAATGCCTTAAAGTTCATGGCTATGTCTTCTGAGTTTAGTGAGATTTTACTTCTGTCATCAGAGAGAACGATGGAAAGAGTAATGGGGACATAGTTCTCTTTTCTAACGAGCTATCAGGTACCTTAGTTAGGCATTCAAGAAGACTGCAGGCATGTCTTCTCCAAAAGCTACAGTGTAGGTAAATTCCTGTCATGCAAGTAGACTCATGCACCTTGCCTAGTGGCAGTGACTTGCAATGATTCAGCCTGAGCCATGTGCCGAAACACCTTCCATGGGAGGCAATGGCTCTGCAGGAAAAGGGCCTGAAAGGAACACTTGCTGATGTAGGAATATTTGAGTGTGTTGCCTTTGCAGGTTTTTACCAGCGTTCTCTCAGTGTATTTCATCCCCCACATCTTTCTACAAAGAAAATTCCTGTTTGACTTCACGATATCTAACAAACAGAAAAGACTTCTCAGCTTATAGTGTGTTGAAGAGCTTTGGTCTTAGTATGGACGGTTTCAGACTGAGTTTTGCCTATGAGATTTTGAAATACACTTTTAGAAATAATGCCCATATATAGGAATTATTAGTAATACAAATGAATATTTTTCTCTTAATACAATTACACCTCTTATTACCCACTGCTCACCCAGCAAATAAAACTATGGCTTGAAGTCAACAAGCTTCTTAAGGAGAATAGCCTGCTGTTCATTTTGTTTCTCTCTTTTAATTGAGCACCCTCTCATGAATACAGGGGCAGAGTGGAATTTCATTTTTTTGTTCTTATTTCAGTTATATCCAAAATATTTCAGTTTGCATACTCCTTTTATTACAGTGTTTCACTTCCTTCTTCTATAATACATTCAGGACTAGGTAAAACAAAGTTGTTGGTGAGCAATGCAATTAACAAAGCCTGATTTCTTACGGATTTCTATCCTTTGTCCCACAAATCCCTTCACTTATACCCTCAAACCACAGTAATTCCTTTCCCCTCCCTAGTCCCTAGGATGCCTTCACTCAAAGGCAGCAGCTCATGCTAAAGCTAGCTCCCAAGCCGTGTGCGGGATGATTAGCTGGTCAGCACTTGTGTGCCAGTTGGCAAAGAGCCTGCTGCCAAGAACAACGTATATCATTTGTTCTTCAGTAGGATCACTGATCTGGATCTTTCTTCTACTTACACTGGTTTTCATGAAAATTACAAAAACTTATTTTTCCTGGAGTTCTCCACCACTACTGACTTTTGAATTCATTTGAATATGGCCAGTAACAAAAAAACCTATTGTGATAGGGCGACCAGCAGGTAAATAACAGAGCTGCATAAACCACATTTCTGAGGAGAATCAGACTGAAAAGCACATATGAAATAAGGAAGTTCATGCCGTGGTCTCAGCCTGAACAGTTAAAATGAAGGTGTCCAAAATTCCACTGGCTTTAAAGAGTTTTTCTTTCTTGTTAGTTCAGTGGTACAATTTTCATGCCAGTTTCCTGCCAAGCAAATTGCAGAGGGTTTGTACAACTGAAAGGGCTTGAACCTGAGTCTCTGGTGACAAGCTTGCTGCAGCTCCAATCAGGGCTTTACAGCTCCCTTAAAAAAAAACCTGCCAATTGTAACAAATGTGAAGTGTCTCTTTGACATGAAACCACTGCCTATTAAAATGAGCCAAAAATATGACAGTTTCACAGAGGACTCTTTCTTATCAGCTGAACAATTCTCAGCACATCACTTGGGTCAAATTCAAATGTGAAATCATGGTACCTGAAGGAAACAAACTGTCAAGAGTCTTGTATAACACTCATAGAGTCCTCTTCTTCTAAACAAGGCTAGTACTTATGTAGTTTTCTTGATAGTAAAATGTAAAGAATTTTCTGAGTTTTGACAATGGCAGGTGAATGCAGGATGAAATGTCTCTTTTTCCATTTCAATACTTCTGCTGAAATAGCTTTGTTACAGTTTATGAATTCCTTTAAATATAAAAAGTCTATGAATGGATTTTTGAATGAAGTATTTTTTCAAGGTTGAATGCTAGCTCTAGCCACACTCAAATAGGAGAAATTACTTCCCGGTGGTGTGCTAAATTACTTGTTAACTATTTCAGCAACAGGATATGGTGATTCTTTATACCAGGCTTGTGGCAGCCTTGAGAGACGCTTTCGTGTCTCTAATTTCCGAAATCTGCATTATAAGAAGCATTTTTCTGTTACAGAATTCTGTTCAAAAGCCAATAAATGACCTAAATGACTACAGCTGAATACGTTTTTCAAGCCTGTAGTTACAATTTCCAGATCTCTAGTGTTTACTAAGTGCTTGTGTAAAAATAATTACAAATAAATATACATGTGTAATGAATTATGGGCTAGATAGCATTGTTGGGAGGCGATTATTGGAATCAAGCAGGTAAATTAAAGTGACTCTGGATTCTGGGTTTTCCCAGAAATGCTGCAAGAGAGACTAACTCCAACCATAGATATTTTCAATTCTGCACTATTAACGGATACTTGTGCAGAGGTTGAACTAAAACGCATTGAGCTAATAACACTGATCTTAAAGGGTCTTATTTAGCAATCCTAGAGGTGACTAAATTTTTATAGATACCTATTTTTACTATTTTTTCTCTGAGTATATGGTTTTGTACCTTTACAATACAGAGAATCTGTATGAGCTACTTGAAGCCATAGTTGTGCCAAGTCTAATCGGGACTGAAACTACCGTGCGTTAGCTACAGGTCAGAAACCTTCACCTGAGTCTCATCTTGCACCTGCTTCGCATTTTTAATGCCCAACTCTGCATCATAGCTTTTCCAGCTTGACTTTCCCTGGGGAACTCTAGGATCATATTTTGGCAGCCTAGGTTTTCTCACTTCTTTGAGGCAGGAAGAATTCAGGCAAATTACAGCTGGTCAGCACTCCTCCATTGTGAGCTGCTGCCACTCAGTTGACAGGTATCAGGAAACTGAAGGAAGGGTGAAGGAGGAAAATTCCTCTTTTTTCCCTCCTCTCTCTCTGTTTCCTGGGTTCCAGAATACTTCCAATGAAGAAAGTCTGGCTTAAAATAAGGTTTATACAAATTCTTCTTTAGCTTATATTACAACATGGTTTTAGCCTCCTTTCTCTTACAGCACATACAACAGACATTGTCAGATTTGACATTCAAACAAAAAGCAAGTGATGGCTAGCACTCCTGTTTCTTTTTTTTTTTTTTTTAACCACAATTTACCAAACAGGAAAACCCCATTATTTCCCACCTCTTTTTTGTAAGGCTGAACAGCACAAGCTTTCCTCCTTTTCAAACTGAAATATGAGAAAACCGGCGAAGAAAGTGTCACTGAATCAAGGAAAGAACAATACTCTTTGAGGTCACAATAACTGTGAGTCTCCGCAAAAATTTACAGATACACCCTTTCAGAGAACAGAGAGAAGCAGAAGCCTCCTTGAAAGATCTGCAAAACTGCTGCAGTTGGGGTCTTTCGTACAAACATTGTCTCACTGAAACTGTGTAGGCAGCTGTCCTTTCATGTGTCACCATGTCTTTGGCTCCTCAAATCACAGTTAATCAGGCTAAATTTGCATGTTAAATTCAAGATCAAACCCACAACAGTAGTAAGTCTAGAGGAAAACACCGTACCACAGTCCCTCTTTCATTTAGCTTTTGAGGGAAGAAAGACAGTTTATTCACACTGTCTGAATACCTGAGTTGGTTTATTGAGATGGAGGGAGCAGTAGGCAACAGAGAGATGACTGTTGTGAACACCTTCTACACTGAGGGTATCTTTCTTTTTAATGGTAAAGCACAGAACTAGACCCAGAGATGCAAATATGTGGGATCCTGACAGTCTTCAAACCTGCACCGAGTTTTTCCTTTAGCCTTCACTCCAGATCTCCTGCAGGAGACTGAATATACATGCAATCTGAATGACCAGGCAGCAGAATCAGTACAAAATAATAGCCAAATCAACCCAATAATGTAGGTGAATTCATTGATTTTAGCTGTATTCTCTCACATAGATACTTCTGCAACCAGGTATTCTAAATCATGTTTTTTATTGCTCCACGGAGAAGTGTTACCTCCTGAGATATCTTAAAGAACCTGTACATCAACCTCATCTTTGCTGTCGTCAGCACTTCCCATTTCCACTTTTCTTCAGACAGAATGTACTGTTTCCTGTATCTCCCATTTTCTGAAATGGACATGGCATAACACTCTGTTACTGATGAATATTTTATTCATAAAATGGAGTTTAAAATGTATTTGTGCCACTCTAGGGCCAAAGAAGTGTCTCTATTTATGATTTTATTGTATTGCTGTAACACCTGGAGGACTGAAGAAAGATTAAAACTTCACTGTTGAAGGTATAGTACACTGAGGTTGTCAGAGTTATTTTCTTCCCCATAAACATTAGAAAGATAACCAGGGGAATGGAGCTACATAAAAAATCTTTGCGGTACTTAATCAAAAACCTTAAATATAAAATAAAAGTAGACAGACAGACAGACACATGGTCTCAACTCCACTTGGATTTTCAGCAATGATTTAGAAAAGAATGGGGAATAACATGACCAAATCAGGAAAAACTGGGGGGGGGGAGGGGAACATAAAACGGATCATGTTTTAGCTTGTTCAAAATTTTATTAGTTTATTACATTATAAACTATTTGCCCTACACATACTTCATATAACCCCTTCTTAATGTTTTGTGACAGCTTTAATACAACAAAATTAGACATGCTGCTGCAGTAGTCCTGACAGCTACCTGGTTTCCATGCCTTAAGACCATTGGCTTCTTGCCCAACACAAATAAACTTGAAAGGCTAGAGAGCACATCCAGTGAAATCAAGTAGCCTAAAACTAGAAGTTAGAGCTCAGCATTGTGGAATAAAATATCGTTGCAGGGGGAACCTTTGATGATATAATTAACTGAAGTATTAAAAACAAATTAAAAAACAATTGTGACACAGAGGCATTTAAATTCTACCCTCACAGAGAGGACTAGCATGAAAACATTAGATTACAGTCAGAACTTACACAAATAGTGTTTATTTTATTATGGAATTATACTTGCACATCATAGTTTCAAAATTCCTTCCCACATAAAAAGTTGATTAAAACATGTCATGGTGTATATTGCAAGTGTTCAAAAAACTCAGAAGACTGCATACGACTGCCTTGTAATGTCTGCTTATTCTTCATCTAATCTTGATGTATGTGTGCATGTGAGCATATGCACATTCTGAGCTATGACAGAGGGAGAGACAAATATTCCACAGCAAATGATATTTGACCACTGCATAAATATATATGAAACCTACATCTCTTAACTTGCGGACACACCCGGAAACTATCAGCTTCGTATTTTTGAATAATGGCAATTGTTATAAATACTTTGTCTCTATTTCAAGTTCGAACTGTTCCAGCCATTTTGAGTGTTTCTATCTCTCTGTTTTGTCGATGACCAAATAGTCCTTTAAGCTTTTCCGTGTCTGATTAAAATATGAAGGGTACCTGAAAATCACATAAAAATCATAACAGTACAAGAAATACAATCTTACGTGGGACACCAACAGAGGGCTAAATTACCAATAAATGGGAAAAAAACACATGTAGGTGGACCTGACTTTAGCAGCCATTGGTTTAATAGAAAAGAATTTCTCCTATGAACTAAATGATTGCATTAGTAGTGTCCTGGTAGAGACAGACTGGCTTTTGTCTGATTTAGAGAAGTCCCTTGCAACAGCGGCTTCCCTGTGCCTGAGATGAGATGAACAAGGACCTTGATGCTGTCCTTAGGCAAGGAACAGAGATGTTCCAACAGTGTGTTGCCTACCTTTTTTCTCCGCCTTTGTATTCCAGCATGAGAAGAAGTATATGCAGTCTTCGAGTCTTACTGTGTCCTGCACTTCAGTGGAGGATGGACATTTCAGCACAGTAGCTGCACAGGCCAAGCAGGGAAGGTATTTCTAGAGCTTTGTTTGCTGTCAGAGGTTGGTGTCTTTGCTCAGATCTCAGTGTTGTACCTTCATAACTGAATCCTCAAAACTGGAAATGGGATAAAGTATTGAAAAGATTTGCTGGTAAAATTTCAGGACTGATTTGATCAGTGTTTTGCGGTGATAATGTGAGTGTGTACAGAAAAAAAAGTTATTAGAAGCTGGAAGATTTTTGTTGGTCAGAAAAAAAATAAAAAGAAGAAAGTAAAAATGAATGTTCAACTACATGTGTGAATATTTTCCCCTTCTTTTTTCTTCTCCCTTAGTTACTGGGTATGAAGGATGCATATTCCAGTAGAGTTATTGTGTTTGCTTGTCATACCTTTCCTGAAAAAATAGTAGGTCTGGCACTAAGTAAAAACTGTGGATCCTGTTGGCATGGAACATCTCTTTTATCTGTTTACTGGCTCTGTAGAAAGGGCACAGGGTGCCAATACCATTAATAGGTCTGCAAGTGTCGTCTATAACTTCAGCTCATTACCTCTCTCATTTCTATCTCTTTATGGAAGTTTGAATGACCTCCAGAAGGCTTTTACAGCACAGCAGAAAAAAAAAAAGAAAACCAAACAGGTAGTACTGGCATTGGGACAAATTGCTTACCCCTTCAAAAAGTCTCTCATTTGTTCTGATGAAGTGGTGATGAAGGGGACTGATCTGAGTTTGAGACATACAAACCTACAGGAACAGAGGATCCCTTAGCTGTATCATTTTCTCATCAGGTGCAAAGTATGTTTATTCATTCTGCCTTCTCTAATACAAACATATAGCCTTAGCTATTGAAATGATAAAATTATAAAATATGTTACCTAGCCCTTCTCCAAACAAAGCAATCCTCTATGTATTTCACTCCCTCGGGAATTCACATGAGTGAATAAAACAAATGTGGCAGATGTTATTCACATTCCTATATGCACAACTGGAAGCTGATCTCATTCTATAACAATGCATACAGAGGACTCTAGAAGAATCTGAAGAAATAAGAAGTCCTGATCAAAAAATACTGCACCAGTTGGGAATCTTTTGATCCCCAAAGCAAGTTGCAGTGGCATCTGGAAGGAAATCTCTCCACTAAAGACTTTTAGGCTACATCATTCTCTGATCTTTCCTTTCCTAATGCTTAAAAATCACAAAGAGATCCCATTTAGCAAGGAATTATTACAATCCACTGTTTGAAAATGCCTTGCTGCTTGAGTAAGACCTTCATATATGGTTTATATTTTATATCAATATCATATTGCCTGAATGTATCATGTTCATTATATCAATATTATATTGCCAGAATGTATCATGTAAGCTTCCTCAGCTGCTTAAGTGCTTTGCTTCTTTTATTCTAGTAGTTTATATAGTATGTTTTATCTTACATTGGCATATCTGGGCGAGTTCTTTGCTTTCACATAGAGAGGATTTGGCTATATGTTCTAGGGGCTCATTTTGGCTTTAAAATAGCTGTGTTTTATAGAGGTGTGAATAAAAATTTTGCATTTGATTGAAAAATCTCAGGAATACTCCATATAAGGAAATAACATAAGCGATCAAATCCCATTCATTCCAGGAAAACTTCAGCTCTTTTCTAAAAATGAACACAGCAAATTCTGGTACATGTTTAAACATAAGCATGATATTAACTGCCTGGAACAAGGTACTGGCTGCTTCAATTTTTTAAAGGGATGTGGCAATTTTTTTCAGAAAGAAAACAAAATTATTACATGGAATTGTTATTTATAGAAATAACAGAAGTTCAGGAAGTCAGCAAACATGGTGAGAGATCACTGTTTGCAGAAGAGAGTAATACCTGGTCAGTTACATACAGAACATGGACTTTCATTCCATGGAAATGTTATTTCCAGGCAAAATATCAGGAGTTCTGGGTTTATATCCCACTGATGTCACACAGGCTGAGATTCTGGATCAGTCACGCTGTCTCAGGACATTCTCAGTTGCTCATTCTCCACTATTACTATCATGCAGGGATGTACATCTTTTTCATTATTCTGTGATATCACTTGTGTGCATGGCCTTTACTGCAGTAAACTGAAGTTACAAGGAATAGTTTCTCACTCCATGGAAAAAGGGCAACCTACCAAACATTTTCTATGGGCAAATGTGTGCACATGGACTGTTATCATAAAATAATTGATGTGCTGCAAGCTAAAAATACTTGGTTTTGTGCCCATGCTCCGCCTTTTCTGTCAGATACAAAATGTTCTTTTCTCTCTACAGTAAATTGGCCCTAAGTCCATTTTTGCTTTTATTTTCTCTGAAGTACTGTTATTTATACTGTGGCAGCAGTTAGGAACTCTTATCATAGCTCACCATTTTATTACAATTGTAATATCATTGAGACAGAAACTGCAAATGTGCAAAATGCATTCTTTTGTGTGTCCCACCTGACAGCCTGCCCTGTCGATTACATGAACGTGAAACCCTGCCCCAAACCCCATACAAAGTCCTTCAACAATGTTTCATGATTTTTTTCCAACCTCTAGTCACTTGTAGGCCTCTACATGTGAAATAAAGCTTCAGAGCTGTTTTAAGCTATTCTCCAGCTCACTTACTTTACAGTAAATGTGCAGCTAAAGCATACATATGCATATATGCATATATACATACACACAGGTATAATGTATGTACATATATATACTGACTACGTACATATATAAATATATATATAGTGTCAGTAAATGACCTTGAAGGATCAATTCAGTCACCTAACTTTGGTTTCTAGTCCCATTTGAATTGTTTAGCATGTACCTCCTAGTCTCCACATACTTCTCCGTAAGGGTGTAGTCTCCACTATGTCCTGTGTCAAGTATCCCACTTTCCGTAGACATCTCAGATGCCCTAAATAATTGAATGGCCCTAGCTTTTGTGCTTCTGCTGCTGACTGCTACCCTAAAATGCAATCATACAAGGGAAGTATGTGCTCTACCCCTTCCATCTATTGGCTTTTTGCTTTCCTGCCCTATGCAGCTGGCCACGAACTAGCCCTCTTCACATGTAACTGCACAGCTCACCCAGCTGAAGATCCCAATCTCAAATACTTCTGGCTGGGCCAAGAATCACACCAGTCACTAGCTAATGTAACCACAATAAAATATACAACTTTAAGACAAGGATCAAAAAGATATGTTCAATAGAACCTTTTTAAAACCAGTGGTGGGGCTGACTGTGAGAACAAAAGATGCCCAAATGTGCGTTAAACTGTGTCCACTGCTCTCAAAGGTGACAACCACAGGGAGCGAGGATGCACAAGCAAAGTTTCAAGAAATCTGACCTGGCAATACACCATACGCCTGTGCAAGTCAGAGAATATCTTAGGCCATATGTTAAGGAGATTTAGCAGCAGAATGGTCCAAATGTAAAACTGGTAGTAAGGAGTGTAAACAGAAAGGGGTTTGTAATCTGGAGAAACAGATACTGTAATTTTGTCTTTCAGACTGAACTTTTCCAGTATAAAATATTCTCAAAATGCTAACTACTCAAGAGTAAGGGGAATTGAATTTAGGCACCAACTAAAAGGTGCTGACTCAAAATGCAAACATTACACTGTACTTAAGCCTGTGTGATTTATACTTTATCTATACTATATCTGTGTAAATATATGGATAACATTTATATGTATACACATATATGTACTTTATTAGACCATAAGTATCCTGAAAGTATCGTTATTTACAGTCTGTAAGTATTGCTATCCTAGAAGAGAGCTGTGTTTCACCTAATTCTGACTTGTAACACTGCTTAGGGAAAGAGTGTAAGACACACAACAAGGAACCCTTTTCCTTGTAGCATTCTCACCAGCATTATTCCTACCTTTGGCATTATTGTTAGAGAGGATATTGCATGCAATGACACAGCTTGAACCATGTAATTTTTCAGTCTCCTGCTTTTCTTCTTTGCCCACTCCTATTCTAAATAATTCAAGATTGATTTTGAATAGAGGAAATCATTTAAACAAGCAAGTTTTTGTTGTTGTTGTTGACTTACTTTGTTTCTAAGCCTACACTTATTATTGTGGGGGGAGAAAAAGCCCTTAGCAAAAGAAAACCAGCAGGTATAAGGAATATTCACAAAATCAGCTAAAAAATCAGGGACCCTGAGAGGTCATTTAGCCATTCCCCTGTATTAGCCTCTAATATCTAACCTGAATTTTTCCTATGATGCCTAAAACTGGTGTCAATTTTCTTATGCTCTATTCTTTCTGTAGCTGTTTCATATTGTTTGACTGATACAATTATTTACAGTACAGATGTGTCTTAGGCAGCAAGATTACAAATCCCAGTGACTATTTTAAATGAAAAAGTGCCCTGATGCTTGGCTTCCTCAAACTGTCCCTTATTGTCATGCTGTCCAGAGCACGGAGAGTGATGACAAAGAAAATAAACCAGTTACGTTACTAAACCTTTGCATGCTAATTAAGCACTTCTTACTGAACATCCATCTTTTGCCTCACTCCTGGTTGGTAGATGTTTTAAGAGTTTTGCATCAAGAGAAATCCAGGCTGCTCTGCCATATGCCAGGGCAAGGTCACTTCTGCAGTGATTGCTCCTGCAGCTCACAGCCCCTTCCTCTGCCTGGCAGATGGTTCAGTCATGGGGTGACAAGGGTGATTTCCCAGTCTGGAAAACTTTTTTTCCATCCTCTTCCGTTTGCTGAGAGAAAAAGGCTAAAGCAATGGTGAGGTTCTGGTCACTTTTACTGAACTTCATCCTTCTTAGAAATGTCCTTTACTTCTAAGAGACAATTTAAATCTAAAATTCTGATGATAGCTTGTCCTTGGCCCATATGCCTAGAAAAAGCTTATGAAGAGACCAGTTTACGAAGTATAAAAATACAGCATAAAAGTATTAACCGAGATACCGTAGCCCTGTCCTCAGGTGAAATATTTGTACAGAGCGGTCAAAGGGAGGAATGTATTTATTTTCCCCCAGCTGAGAAAACAACTAGGAATCTGAGTATTCTGCATGGACTTCTGTTCTGCATGGCTGTGCTAAAAGCGGTAGACTCCTGGTGTGGCAAACCTCAAGCTATATAGAAAAAGGTCTGTGGTCAAATATGACATACTATGCAATATTATACAGATCTAGATTGCATGGGATAATTATCTGGAACAAGTCTACACTGTTTTCACAAAAATGCATATTGTATGGAGTAGAGATGACCAAACTATATTCAAGCAATCTACCTTAGGCACAAATCTCACTGTGGAAAAAAGACTTTGTGATGGAATAGTTTATCCCTCTGAGAGAAAATTATTGCATTGTAGACCCCCTGAGAAGGATCTAAGAAGGACAGAGAAGGAAAGAGAAGCAGGACACAGAATAGGAGGATGCTCAAAGTCATGGACTTGCTGGAGCGGGTTCAGAGGAGGCCACAAAAATGATCTGAGAGATGGAACATCTCTCCCATGAGGAACGTCTGAGAGACTTGGGTCTTCTGAGAAGAGAAGGCTGCAGTACTTTCAGTACTTAAAGGGGGCTTATAACAAAGATGGGGACAGGCTTTTAGCAGGGCGTGTTGTGATAGGGCCAGGGGTAACGGTTTTCAACAAAAAGAATGTAGACTTCTACTGAACGTAAGACAGAAATTTTTTACAATAAGGGTGGTGAAACACTGGAAAAGATTGCCCAGAGAGGTGATAAATGCCCCATCTCTGGAAACATTCGAGGTCAGACTGGGGCTTTGAGCAATCTGGTCTAGTTGAAGATGTCCCTGCTCATTGCAGGCAGGGTGGGACTAGAAGACCTTTAAAGGTCCCTTCCAACCCAAACCACTCTCTGATTCTGTTTTATGATTCTGTGTTTTGTAGCCATTCTCCCTATATCCGTCTACAGTATCAGCTTTCTTACAAGCTGAAATGACTGGTGCCAATGGTTTTTACGGTGGAACTGGAACAGAATTAACTGCAAGTGTCTCTGTTAATTGCATTGGGAGGCTAAGAATCACTCTACAAAGTGTCCCTGAAAAGATGATCTGCCCTCTACTTATCACAACTGAGCTCCTTGTTGATGTTAATTCTACAGGAGGAACCTGAGGATATACCTTGAATAAGATAGCAGCTTTTTTGTCTAACTTGTGTGGAGAGAACAACGCAGGAAGAGCTGTAAGCAGGGCTGCAAACCGATCCTTTCTAGTGGGCCTGAGAAGCACAAGTTTAATGAGGGCACACAATATGGTGTGAGTTGTACATGTATACTCACTTTTTCTGTGTATTAGTCTATGAATGAAATGGCTAGTAACAATGCATAAACACTCAGCCCTGTCTATGTGGGAACAGTAGGAATCAAGAACTTCTCTCAGTTCCCAGGTGTGGGCTTTCACCAAGTTCCCATTCTTTGCTGGGAAACTACCTGGAGTGTCCTATTCCTTTCTTCTACTGCTGCAAGTCGCTGTGTGCAAGCCAGAAACGATCCAGGCTGTAACCCAGCCAGGGCCTCCATCAGGGCAAACCAGAACTGGAGAACCAGGACTACAGACTGCAACATCAGAGCATAACTGCCTCAAAATCTAGACATAGATCAGCCAAAATTTATAGAGTTATCAGAGCTATGCAAATAGTGGCTTTCTATATTAACTGGAAGTAATTTCTATTCAGGTAGTACTAAAAATATGGTTTTATTCCTTTTTTTTTTTAATTAATTCAATCCCTAATTCTGAAGCTTTGTAATATATGTGGGTTTCAATATTTATTTGGCACATAATGCAAAGTTTTATTTATTTTCTTTCCCTTCCTTCTGTTTCTCAAATCAAAATTAAAACCAGCAATGTTTCATTTTGAAAATCTTGAAACAAAATGCTTTCAATGTTTAGGGAATCTCTCTTCCTCGTTCCTGCCCTTCTGTTTTTTTCGAACAGAAGTATCCTTCAGGTTTGTGAAAAGTCTATGAAACAAATAGTCAGTCACCTTTGCTTGTGAAGACTGAAGAATATCATCCTGCAAATGTGAATTATCATATGCAGTTCTGGATAAATAAACTATATTCACAGCCCTGTTCACTGCTGGAAGCAGACACTCCTGGGTGAGATACAGTGATCCTGCTCCCCCAGGAAGAAGGGAGTGAAATCTCTGAAGACCCTGAAGGCTGCCTGGAGACAGTGTTCATGTTTTCGATGTTGTGGGATGCACCTGCCTTATCTCAGATACAGGGGTATGCTAGGTATTAAAAATAGCTCAGGCACCCCAACTTGCAGTCACACAGAGATGATGTCTGAAGTTCTGAGTAAGCCAGAAACCTGGAGTAGAAGTGTGGTTTAGGGAATGCCATTTAGCTGCCTGACTTCAGAAATGGGTCCAAGTTTGAGAAGATAATCCTGCCAGAGATAGGTCCAGGAAAAACACAGCATTTATAATACATCGTGAGTGTTTGTATATATGCAATCCAATGATGCCTCAATTTATATTCCAAAAAAACTTCTTTTCCTTGCTCCATCAATTGTTCTAATAATCTGAAGAAAATGGTCAATAATTAAAGGAAGACATTTATAGCCTCCTGTTTACAGTGGACCGTGTAAATTCAGTGTTATCTCCATATTTTTCTAAAATGTTTATGTGCAGATGATTTTCACTCCAGTATCTTCATCATGCATGAATAAAAATATATGCTTAGCTATCAAAAGATAATTAGGTGAGACAAGTATGTTTTGTCATAATTAATATTCTGTCAATAGGCTAGATAAGAAAGCTCCAAGGGTTAATGCTTTCCTGCTCTGTATCTAACATTGCCAGTGAATTTCTCTAGCTCACTCCATTAATCCAGTCAGCACAATGGATCAGGTTAGAGATGTGTCTCAATAAATCACTCTCAAGTGCTGGGGGTAGGAGTACCTAATTAATCAGTACTGTCATTATGTTTGACTTGTAGCTGCCTTACTGTGTATGGGATGAGGATTCAGTGTATTTAACCCGCATACACTCTTAAACAGATCCCCAGTAGTGATGTAAATTTTAACCCTTGCGTGGAAGAAGCCAGACAGTGTTTCTATAGATGGCAGATGAAATGGTTCTTACCAATAAAATAATACACAGGTCATTTATTGTTCCCCCCAGCCCCAGGGGGGAACATCCTACAGCATTTTATCTCATCTAACACCAAACTTCTGAAGGGAAATGTACCACTAGAGTTCACCACAGTCCCCAGCTGTATCTGTTAGCTTTCCCCCTCCCACTCCCCCATCCATCCCCTCTCCCCTCATTCGCTCTGCCCCTTGTTCTCAGGCCGTTGCTCCCCAGAGGAGGACTTCCAACCCATGCTTACTCTCACTCTGGCCAGATTCTCCTGCCCTTGCTTACAAGAGTCCTGTTGCACCCGTTGCACCAGTAGCTGCCAGTCACTTCTCCTCTACTCTCTCTCCTTAGCTTCTTTATTTCACAGGCACGCCTGGAAGATAAACACACCTTTCCTGGCTCACTCTTTTCACTTTCCTCCAGCTCTAGGCAGCACCTTGGTACCATAGGACAAAGTTTTTTACTTCTTCAACTTTTGCCCTGCAGTTTAGAGGTATCTTCCTAACTGAAGATAATTATATATTCCCTATCAAAATAATTGCTCTGCTGTGACTCTTTCCCTTGTGAATACTTTGATCTTGACCTCTGATTTGGTTCAGAATTCAGTGAACTTGCACTGGTCAGTTTTGCCTTAAGTCCTAGGTGGCAGCTGCCTAACTGGCTGAAGCAGCAAGATATCTCTTCGGCCCGTCTGGACTAACCATTAGTAGTGATTGAGGTGCTGAGCTCATAGTCAGTTCTTGTCTGTGCGATTTCTGCTCTCCACTGGCATGCAAGCCACAACATGGAGAGTACAGGGGCATGAGAGAGTGTGAGGATGATGGCAGAGCAAATGCTGCTTCTGCCGGTGGCAGCATGCAGGAGGAAGGCGCTGTGAACACAATTAGCATGTGGTAATGAGCAAACTTGAGGATATGGTCCCTGAAGTATAAAGTGTAGACTAATACATAAAGAGATGTAATAAGAAAGCACACACTTGTACGAACATCTCCAACTCCTTCTTAACGTGCACTGAGCCAGTCGCAAGCAGACCTGTGAATTTACCTCTGCTTGTGACATAGACAGCATCGTTGTTAATTCTCGTGTAAGGAGACAATTCTTGCGGACTTCAGTGGGAACTTCATGTGTTCAGACAAGCCTAAATATTTATCCTTTTTCTATGGCATAAACCAAAATAGTATCCACTTTGAAAACACCTACGCTAACTATATTTTTTGTTACGTATGTGGCTACCCTGCTACCTACCTCTGATGTGACAATGAACGATATTAACTATGTGTTCTACTAACACAGTGCTTACTGTTTTGTGACTGTCCAGATGGAAACATCTATATGACAAAAAATATTAAATATTCTGACTGGACAGACCCTAATTTTTCAAGCTAGATATGACATGAAGATATGATGTGACACTAATATTTTTGTGTCTTAGTTTCTCTCTTCTTTGAGAAAAGATATATCAACATTTCACTTTAAAGTGATATTAAACAATTATTCATGAATATCTACAGACACTTCCTGCTAAAGTCTGATGACCAACAAGAAACCTAAGAGGGAATTAACAATCCTGTGTTGTGAATTAGTTGCATAGTGAACAGTAAATGGTACGTGGAATAATGCGCTGGGTGGTGTGGATACTTCTGACGCTACAGGCTGTGCCACCTGCCTATCCTGGAGTTGCACACAGTGCACGCTTTTTTATAACAGCCTGTGTTTCTCCAAAGAACTGTGGCATCACACAAGGGCTTGTGTTCAGATTGCAAAACTGCCTGAGTTTTTGCATTTCCTGTTTTGAATGCTTGACTTCTACAATCACAATGATCTTTTAGTGTAGATAGGAAATTATAAACACAAAGCAATACTGGCAAATTATTCATCACTTATCTATGGCGTTTATTTCATGCTACATCAGCTGTAACAGCCTTCCTACCATGCCTCACCTCGTGCACCAAGACGTGGGCCACCCACCAGAGCCCAGGCCACAGACCCAGGCTCCATCTCCATCATCTGCTCCCGGCGTTAAGTGCTGCCACAGATTGCACAGGCAGAGGGGCAAACCCCAGGAGGAGCAGCAGGGCCAGCACTTCTGGGGGAGCTCACAACCTCGGAGCGGTAGCTTAGCCTACTGACACTGATGATATTGATGACAATTAGTAGAGTGAGATTGGAATGGAGATGAGGAGAAGATTCATCTGTTACGCTATCCATCATCTGTGTGTTGCCTCAGGCAATGTGAGCAGGCTGCTGTTTTCAGTGGAGCTGGCTTTATTATGGAATAGCTTTAGCCTTCCTGTGGGGTGAAACTGCTTGAGTAACTCTTTGCCAGTAGGACTCTGAAAAAAAATTTTTTCCTTTTTGTGTTTCTCAGAGTAGGACTGAATGCATATGCAGGTAGATCAGTAAGCCTATTTTTTGTGTGATACATTTCATACAAAAGTCCATTTCATATAAAAAGTCAGTGCTAAATTGTGGCAAATTGAAAGTGTCAATTAAAATAAAAAAATGGTTTCATTTCTAACACAAAAATGATCAACAATTAAAAAGCAAACTTACGTGTTGGCTCACTGTAAGGATGTCACCTCCATAAAACAACACTTCATTTTATTTTGCCTTCTTCAGTGAGATTAATTACTTAACATGTTAGAGATTTTTTTTTATCCAGTAGTCCATAGAAATTCTCACTTTCTTGCACTTCAGGTTTTTAGAATATCACCATGAACCACCAGTTCCTATTTTAATGCCCATGTATGTCTCTCCAGAAAAAAAGTAATGCATGTTATTCATTGCACATCATGTTTATACATACGTCATTTGTCGCAGGCATGTATATGTGTAATGCTGTGTACAGAGCTCATGTCACATATTTTTGCAGCATTGCTGGAGGACAAATTTAACTTTAGGTTTCAATAGGAGATCTCCTCGCAGTGTTATTTCCCCCTAACACTCAGCATCCAGGACCAACACCCAGGACTAGCATTTTCCTTGAATTCTTGCTACCCTACAGACTGTGTATAGTTGGGACTCAAGTCTCATTCATTGTTTTAAACTGCATTGTTCGTATGAGTTGAAATAACGTACGCAGTTTGCTGAACTTGATTCTGCTAAGCAAGACTGAGCAAGCTTTTCTGCACATATTTGCCTCAGTTTATAATTCCAGTGATGATTCTCGTTTCCCAGAATATGTTCCTGATGATCGTATTTTCCTAATGACTTTGCGTGGTTTTAGTCCTTTCTTTCTTTGCTTCAGTCTATCTGTTATTCATTTGTCACACCCCGCTAAGGTCATTTGGTTCCCATACATTTTCTTTAACTTTTCACCAACAAATATAAGTTGATTCTTGCATATTTTAGGAAAAAACCTCAATCAGTGTTTCAGATTCCATTTTTTTCCTATGAAATCTTCATGGCAGACAAGACAACTTCATTTTTGTTAGTCTGTATGCGTGTCTGACACTAATCTACAAACAAATCTTAACTAGATTACAAGTTGGTATGTGACTCTAATGTGGATTATTCTGAATTATATTTGAATCCCTATACTGCAGAAGTTTTACAAATTTCATTTTCAGGGTCTGTGTAGGGCTTTCCAGTTCATTAGCTAAATGCGAGCTTGGGAGGTTACCTGCCATCACCTCCTCCGTACAGCGTTCAGTATCACTGGAGCGTTCACTTACTAATTCACTTAGATTAGATAGCATTTGAATTGTGGGTTTATTAGAGGGAGCAAGCTGAAACTGTGTTCTTTAGAGGCACATACACCTACAACTTGAATATAATCAATTGAACATCAATGTATGCTAAGGGATCATTATGTCTTCCAATAAATATTAGCACCAGAAGAGCGAACAGAAAAGGCACTTTCTAGAAGGGCAAGGAAAATTCCTTTCTTACAGTACTGCAAATCTCAAGGAACTACATTGGAATTAATTACTTTAGATATACACTACCCTTTTATAATCCTTTCCTAGCACTAGATCCTACATATATCCTAAAATCGGTTTTCTTCCCTTCTTTTGAGTCCGACAACCAAAGGAAAAATACGAAACTTAAGTAAACTGTTCTATTATATGTCATCACCACAGGAAAGAAAGGGAAAGTTTACCCATTTGAGATCAATACTCCACTGATTTTCGGTACCGAAGAACTGATGTCCAAAGAAATTAAAGCAGTCAGACAATAGGGAATGGAGTCAACAATTCTAGCACCATTATGGTGGAATATTTCCTGTATATATTTTCTACATGTTATTTTACATGTAACAATTACAAAACGGTGAATAACAAGTTTTCAGGTTCCGGGAGCGTTTATCTCATTACTACCTTCTTGTGTGTACCAGAGAAATCCTTGGGAAAAATACTTAGATGGGCTTTTGCCGTTTTGGTATCTTCTACCACTGGTTAAATGAATGAAAGTCAGACCGCTCATCACTCTGTGCAAAATTTCTGGAAGATCTTTTAAAAAGTCTCCCATCATTTGGTGCTGTAAAAGAATATTTTATTGACATGATTTCTATCCAGACTGAAGAACTTCCAAAATGACATGAAGACAGACATCAGGATGAGAAGTCATTTTGCAAAGTTACCAAGTTATTTTGTGAAAAGGCTCATAAAGTCACAGAGATTGTTCAGCCTTTAAGGTATTACACGGAGAAACAAGAGACAAGGTGTTACCCAGTTGTCAGGCTCAAGCACCCTGATCCCATCTGCTTGTCTAGTGTAAGGTAATTTATTCCATATGCATATCAAATCAGGTATTCAAGCCATGATGTGGTCAGCCTAGAAGACACAACAGAATCAACCTTAGGCTGGAACACTGTTATGCTGCAAATGGCAACGTTACCAAAAACTGGCTGGAAGGTGGTAGTCTAAAGACCAGAAAGATGTATGAGCGTTTTCTTATGAAACTACAAATCACATCAGGAGAACGGGTACAAGAATATTAGACCTTTGATATACAACACAAAGAAAAATTGTCAAAGTCTCTTGAAAGCTCGTATTTACTTCAGTTTCAGTTTTGGGCAACAAGAGGTACATCTGTGTTAGCAGTCCTTTACTTTGTGGGCACCAGTATGTTACAGACTGGTACAGCACATTATGATAGAGTTGGGTACTAAACCTTCTCCTGTCTTAACAAAAGTGGCTTCTAGTATTGACTTCTGTCAATGATAAGAAAAGTGCAAGAGAATACCTCTGCTTGGACCGTTTGACTAGGAGTTAAAGGATATCACAGGAGAGCATCAGGGATGTGTTAACTGGCTATGAACAGTGATAATTTTTCCTTAGAGATGTAAGTGCATCAGTTTTCTTTCTTTCTCTTTCTTCTTTCTTCTTCTTTCTTTCTTCTCTTTCTTTCTTTCTTTCTTTCTTTCTTTCTTTCTTTCTTTCTTTCTTTCTTTCTTTCTTTCTTTCTTTCTTTCTTTCTTTCTTTCTTTTCTTTCTTCTTTCTTTCTTTCTTTCTTTCTTTCTTTTCTTTCTTTTCTTTCTTTCTTTCTTTCTTTCTTTCTTTCTTTCTTTCTTTCTTTCTTTCTTTCTTTCTTTCTTTCTTTCTTTCTTTCTTTCTTTCTTTCTTTCTTTCTTTCTTTCTTTCTTTCTTTCTTTCTTTTCTTTCTTTCTTTCTTTCTTTCTTTTCTTTCTTTCTTTCTTTCTTTCTTTCTTTCTTTCTTTCTTTCTTTCTTTCTTCTTTCTTTCTTTCTTTCTTTCTTCTTTCTTTCTTTCTTTCTTTCTTTTCTTTCTTTCTTTCTTTCTTTCTTTCTTTCTTTCTTTCTTTCTTTCTTTCTTTCTTCACCAAGAATTTGGTTGTTGATATTAGATAACTGACATCATCGAGTCTTAACTACACATAGGAAACATACAATCATATTCTAACAAAAAATCCTGCTCAGCCCATTGAAATATTACAGCTCAGTAATAAGAAAAGGAGTGAATGACTTCCAGCTTGTTTTTTTATACTCTTTACAGCTGTTTCGCATATAAACAAGAACTTCAGTGCATAAACAGAGACTAAAGGATAATAGAACAACAACTTAGATTCCTCAGAACTGATGATGTTTAGATTCTTATTCATTTCTATTAGTGTTGCAGATTGAATACCTAATCCATGCTGAAAAAACTATGTAAAGGGTCTAAAATACTGGCCTCAACCATTTATCTGGCAAAAGCAGTTCAACATATAGACAGCACACAAAACCTTAATTTGTTAATAATTCTCAGTGAAAAAGGGAGGGATAGAGGAGAAGCAAGTCCAGCAATGACTTACTAAATTACAGCTGGAACAGAACTGTTTCATATTCAAGCATCTAATTGCAGGGAAAAGAGTATATTTCAGTCTTTAAACTTTGATGGCTTGGTGTTCTAAATATTTATTTGTCCTGCACATGAGAGGCTTTATGAAGGAAAGTGTTCTAAAAGCTGGAGGAGACATTCAGGCTGAACAGTACTTTACTTATAATTTACAGACTTGTAGTACTTAATATATAATGCAATAATCTACGCTGCGCCATTTGTCATTTGGACTAGGCCACAGATTATAGCTTAGGGCAGTACATCTGTGCACAGATCAGGCAGAAATGGCCTAAAATCTTGAACAGCTGAGCGTGATGTCTCAGTGTAGTTGCAAAATTCAACCTCTGCTCCAGAGGTCACCGCATGCTTCAGTCGTGACAGCCCAAATTGTTAAGCATGTGACTAATATGCATACAGAACACAGGCTGCCTGATGTCTGCTGCAAGCTTGATGGCTGGTTAGCGGCTAGTCTTAATTTTATGTGACAATCCTATGTAGGAAGTGCCGGGTGGGTGACTAAATGGAGCATATTGATGTCCCACTGGGTGTAGCCCCTGTTGTTTTGACAAATTCTCCTTAGCATTTATCAATCAGGCCTACAATGGGGAGTGTGCTGAATATCTAATTCAGACATGCTAGTCAGGACTAATAGAGCAAGATAGCATGTTATTCAATTTGTACTTGTTAGCGATGTCCCACTGTCACTGAGCAATTTACCTTCACACTTCACAAATGAAAAGAGAAATTTGCTGGGCTTCAAACACTTACATGAGTTACAAGCAAAATTTTATTAGCACGTCATTACAGCAATAATTTATTGCTTCTTCTAGTTGTCCTAGTGTATAGATTGCACTTTTCCTTTTTTTCCCTTTAAGGAGAGAGGTGCTTTAATATTTATGGGACAGGTACTTAAAAATAAAAAAAACACCCTGCAGCAACTGAAAAACTGCATAATAAGATACATATCAATACACTTTATTTTATGAAGCCTAAAACAGATTTATATGTTTATCACTTAAAGGAGCCTTTTGAGCTTTCCCCTTACCAAGTATTAATGGATTCAGTAAGCAACATCATTTAAAAGTCTGTTTACTTTAATCAACTTTCAAACTATGATGACATTTTTAAGTGCAATTTTCTGCTGTTGCCAAAGGAAATATAAAGAAAGTAGGGGAAAGAGAAGAAAGGAGGTGTGTCCTCCAGAGAAGAGTAAAGCAAAATCACATTTTTGTTATACCTAGGTAAACATTAGTAATGAATTTTTAGCAGACAACACCATGTTATCAACTGAAGAAAGGCTAGTTTTGGTAAATAGTGGAGAGAACGATCCTTCTGTCGAAGCCAATGAAAAGACTTGAATAGACTGTGCTTTAAAGGTGTTTGGGAAGCTCAGATCATACTATATTTCCATTGAAGCTGAAAAGGGGCCTCTCAGCACTTCACAGATTTGGTTCCTGTGGCCTTTAGATGTTATTGTATTCATCTGTATATATTGCTTCACATACTTATTTTTCAGTATTGCAAACCACAACAGAAGATACTCAGTGCTGTAAAAGAACTGGAGGAGGAAACGCAAGCAATCTGCTTGAAGCAGGGTTCACTCAGAGGCGTCATAATTCCCTCAGCCAAAAAGTGGTGTAAATTAGCCAAGGTGACTGCCATGCTCTGCATTACAGGATGCAGGGCAGCTTTTTGACAGCTAGCTCACTGTCTCTATGGCAAATTACTCAGAAATGTAGGCATGCTCTCATGAGCTATCTAGTAGCAGGTTCTCTAAGAAACTGATGAATAAGTATTTAAAAGAAATGTGAGCAAAGAGATCACCTTGGGTGTTTTGTAGCGATGGCTGCACATGATAAGACACGGTTTCAGATTCTCAGGGAAACAAAATTAATTTGATTCCAGGAACATTTATTTTCTTCAGTGAGAATAAATGATAAAAGAGATTTTCGTATTTCTTACAGTTTTTATACAAATATGCCATGGAATATCAATACGAAAACAGAATACTGACTTGAAAAAGGGCCTGCAAGATCAGGCCCATTGTCTGATGTGTGCAAGCACCTTAGAGGAAGCTAATAAATTGTAGGGTTTAAATACACCAGGAAATATTCATTTCTGCTGTTAACTTTATGGTATTTCATTGCTTTCAACACTCTGAAAGAAAATTGTGATTTCACAGAAAGCCCATAAAATACAAGGAAACTTTTGCTTTGAGTAATTTTTGTTAGTAACCACTCTTTTCCCCTGTGACTGGTCCTTTCAGAGTAACAGTATATTTTGGCCTCAGTTTTGGTCTTATTCAAATTGGTTCAAAGGCAAAATTGCCTTATGGAGTCCAACTTTAAACACATGCAGGAAACAGTGGAATTTGACTGACACATACTACTCATGGGTCAAAATCCCTCTGCTCCAGGATGACCAGTATGGTGCAGGAGATGGCAGAGATATCAAACCATTGACCTTGGCTGCCTGAGCATGAGGTGACTCCTACCAGCACCAGCTGGAGTCCTGCAACACCTACCAGGTGCCAAGAAATACTTTGCAAAGCAGAGCAAAGCTTAGCTATTTTATTTTCTTACCCGTAGTGTTCATTCTGCACTAGGCTGAAAGGGGAACAGAGGCACACAGACTGTGAAGTGGGATATCTGTATCATCAAATGGCAGACCTCTGAAAGCCTCAAGGACCCACAAGAAAACTGTATAACCATGGTCATAGCATAAAATAGAAAGGCAATTGCCACCACTCTTCGATAACTCTTTGTGAGTGGGAATACTACATTGCTAGGATTTTCTCCCATATCTTGGCGTCTCCAGCTTCCTGATGATCTTTCAGAAAGCAGCTACTATAAGCAATTTACATGCAGATCTAGTAAAAAATGCAGGTAATCTTGGCCACTTTTTTCTGTTTGTTTTTTTTTTTTTTTTAATTCTACTTACTATTTAACTTACAAAAAAGAAAAAAAAGGTTATATGCTTATAATCTTATTTTCGATTGTCTTTTCTGTATCTGTCTCTGTTTTCCCATTCCTAGTCTGCCGCTCGTCCATAGAGTGCTCTTCTTCTCTGGTTGTTCACAAATCTCCCAAAGATTTACTGCTTTGGAAGGCTCACAGATACAACCCTTGCCAAGATAATATTTATTATTGTTAGGTAGTAGTTTATGTATTTTTCAAGTCAGCATTTTTTTCTTTATCATTCTGGTTTTTTTGCCTTGCCTCTCTTTTCTAAATTTTAAGCTCTTTTGGTATATTTTCTTTTTTTTTTTGTGGGTAATACCAAGCCATAATTTAACCATTTAATCATATAGATATTCTTAAACATGTTCTCTCTTTCCTAACTATGCATTTAATTCCCATCTTCTCATCCTGAGTTTGCAACACTTGCACAATACAAATATTTTTTGCTGTTCTTCATTTACTTGAAAACTTCTCTTTTAAATCTGCATACAGGTAGCTCTAAGCACAATTTTCCTTGATAGTAGTGCAGGGGAGGTAGATTATCTAGGCTACCAAGCATCTGACACTTCTTTGCAGTTGCCATAAATAATCAGAGATCTCAACGAAGGAGAGCTGCTTTCTTTGCTTTTGAAAGAATGTTTCCGCTAAAAGGAATACTAAGTGCTCTGTTTAAGGGAGAGCAGCACAGCACAGAGCTCAAATATGCAAAATACAGTGGTCTGTTTCAATTCTGGTGTTGTGTATTTGGTGAAATCATATTCAGAGACATTCATCACAGAACAACTCACATCCATACTACTGAATCTCTTCCTCTGAAGATAAACATAGCTTAAACCTCATTGCCAGCTGGCGCTAGTGCCTGGACTTACCTCCCACCCCTCGGTTGTGTTTCGGAGAGGGCTAGTTGCCAAACAAGGCCAGGGACTTTTCCGATGATTTAGCAGTGTAAGTAATTATTTTCTAGCATTTGCAAATACTTCCTAGGACTGTTTAATTTACTGAAATAGCTACAGCCTTCCTCTCCTGCGTACTTTATAGTGTTCGTGACATTGCTAAAAATCTAGAATAAAACATCCAAAAAATTTTGCTTTGCCATGTAAGTCAAGATCTGCTGCAGGGAGTGATGTCATTCAAAAGAAGTTACAGGCTAGAAGTAGGAAAGAAAGACTGTCATTCTATTGACCATGTTATTAATGAAGGTAAAGTCAGTCATTATGAATTCCTTTCTTGACTTAATATCCCTTAGTATATGCAGTGTGTCTTCTGTTGAATTCTATATTACATGAATAACATCCATATTCAGCCAGCATTTCTTAAGGAACTTAGTCTAATCCCTTTAATGTCGTACTGCAATAGCAAGGTGAATGGTCATCTTGTAGTTTTAGAAGAAACTGTATTTTGCCTGATAAATGAATTAAATCAATATCCAGAAACTGGGAACCTTGCTCTTAAACCCTATTATGTATATGATGTGATTAGGAAAGATCGGTGTAGATTTCACCTCGTCATCATTAGAGATTCCTATACTCTACATTAGATTTTCATCTGAATTAACTACTATCCAAAGCAATCAAACTATGGTCTTGGTGTTACTCACTGGAACTTTCAGACTTGCTTTTTTTTTCAGCTTGAGATGTGTATTACCAACATAACAAGTTATGGTTGCCACCCAGGTATCTTGCATTGAGGGACATCTTTGTGCTGCAAAGTGTAAATTCTAAGAAAAGCAAAGTCCAAATATGTAACTACACAGCAAACTTTTGTGGGCCATTTTTATGAGATATGTTGATGACAACATCAGGCAATCCCTCAATTTTTTCTACATAATTTTTTAAATAGAATAATTTCAATTTCAAACTGAAGAACATCATTACACAATGAAATACCAAAACTCTTTTTGTTCTAACAGAATATACAAAACCAATGAGATGTACAGAATCATTAATTTTTTAATCTCCATAAAAATATTCAGAAGTCTGCTATTATTTCACAATTTTTTTCACGTTCTTGACAATTCTCTGTCTTTTTCTAGAAGTTCTGATTTACCTTAACTACTAAGTGAGCTAAAAATGTGAAAGGATTCAGCAAGACAAGGATCCATCAAACTGAGTAGAACTTACATTCAATTCAGTGGGCAATAGGTAGTGTCCAAAAGGCCCCACTCAAGCCATCCAAATACCTATTGACTCACTTTTCCTCTCTCTTTTCTTGCACATTTTTCCCTCCACCCAGATGAACATGTTTGCATTTTAGCTGCAGGTCAAATCTAACTCTGTAACAAACTGGTGTCTTTATGGTTTCTCAGTTTTTCTCCATGACATTGTAACACCTCAACACATCTCTACCTAAAAACATTTCTTTACACAGGGCTTACATCTTCAAGTCTAAACATTTCTACTGCCAAAAAGCATCTTAAAAACACAATAAGCTGGAGAAAGTGAATTATTCTGACATTTTATAAACTGGCAAGACTAGTCACTGAAAATAAAAACCTATGTTCTTGATATTAAACTATGGATATACCCCCTAGTCTAGAAAGAAGAACCCAGACAAAACACTCATGCACAGAACAAAGTGGAAAAGAGATATCAGCAACATTCCCCCTTATCTCCCACAGTACATTGTTATTGGAGCAGCTACCTCACATACTTGCCTTTTAAAATGTGGAAAGAATCATATGAGTAAAGGTCAGAATCACTCCAGATGCCCTCGGAACAACCACCAAACTGATACATATGTCGCACAGCCCTGGCATTGTCATCAGGTTCACTCACAAACTATAACTTCCCTAAAAAAGCCGACACATAGTTTCTCCAAAAACAGCTGTAAAATCAGGACTCAAAGAGAACGCTCACTTCAAATATTGTGGAAAGAAAAATCCACTGCATAGCTCTGCTGCAGCAAGAAGGAAATGCTGTGCTCTGTACAACCCACTTGCTGGACTACTGGCGGAGCTCAGAAATTCTCACTGAGGTTCAGGGTGCACTTCCCCCTCCCTGTCTGAGGCCTCAACAGATCAGAGAACTCCACAATGATCTCCTTACAGTCATCCACAGCACCAGGCGAAGGAAACTTGATGAGGGTGAATTGGGACCTATTTCCATCTTCATGTTCTGTGATGACTTCAAACTGTACTGCATAGTCATGGTCTGCTTGTACTTAATAGGGAGTGGTGGGTGCTCTCAGGGTTCCTCTGTTTCTTGTCCTCCTGCAGTTACTTGCTCTTGTGTTTAACTCTTTGACCGCTTCCTCTTCCTTTTCTTTCTTTAGTCCTAATCACACACCTACTCAGAGAGGGCTAATAGATACTGTCGCTGCTGCTGCTTTCCTTAGCAGAAGAACAAGTAAGGGCAGCAAGCAAGGGCAGAAAGAACTTCCAATAAGAAAATACTACCAATCATATACCTTGGTATTTACATAGAGTCTTCTTCCAGAGACTTGTCTCACAGACTTCCTGAGACACTGGTAGTGTCTCTGTATTTAATAACCATTATTGATTTATTTTCTTATAAATTTGCCCAATAGCTTCATGCCTCGCTCAACTTTTAACATCCTTCCTCTCAGCCTAGCAAGAGAACTCCTTGGCTTCATAAAGACGAAGATGACATAAAGGCTTCAAAAGAATAAATAAGGCGTGGAGGATTAAAAGTGAGTTCATATAGCATGTTTTTTACATTTCTGTATGCATCCCAACCCCATCCAACAGCATGTCTTATCAAGCATCTTGCATTTTTATGTTTGATGGAAGAAATTTTAGTTTCTTTGTGAATTTGCAACAAAAAGAATGAGTTTTGTGTGGAAAACTTTGCAATTTAATGATGGCCACTCCTTTACAAAAGAAGAAGGAAAGAATGACAGAGGAAAAGGGATTCACAGCTGCTTGTGTCTGTATACCTTTTCAACAGGAGACAAAAGTTCCCTGTTGATGCCAAGAGGGGAAGACCCCTTTATAACGTCTCTTTCAGGGATTTTATTTAAGTATGACTTCCATCTAAATGCAAAAGACAAAGGGTTGGTTTCTTGCATAGGACTGAATATGGCCTTCCTTTCTTGGTATTTTTGGACTCATATTTTTTTCCTTCATTATTTGATGACCATTTTCCCACTGAGCTTTCCTATGATGTGTGAAAATGGGACTTTCTAGCACCAGTCCCCTGTGGTGCAAGGGCAGCGTATCCCAGAAAGCACACAATTTCCTGGTACCACAACAGTGGTAGTCACAGATGCCACATGATTTAGAGGTTTTCACCAACCCTGTGCTTTATGAAGGCACTTTTAGGCAAACCAAAGGTCACAGGAAACTAAACTGACATAATCAAAAAAGGTAAAAAAGAAGCAAGCAAATATCAGGGTGGACGTAGAAGTAAGAGGTTGCACTGGAAGAGCTGGCATTTTAAAATGGACTGAGTTGTGCTGGGAGACTACATAAGACCCTAGCATAAGTCTTATTTTAATTAAATCAGTTTGCACATCCTTGCATCTAAGTGAAAAATCAAGCGATTACTTGAAGTCTTTAGGGACTGGGAGGATGATAAGGAAGCTTTTTGTGTTAGTCCATCCTTTATATCTATCAGTGATATTTCACACAAGATGTTGTTTGCAATTACTTAAAAACTAAGCATTTGTGAGATATAACAGCTCATTGTGATCAAGAACATGTTTTTCTCTGCAACACAATTTATTTTTCACACAGTGCTTCCGTGTAAACTTCATGAAGTACACCAAGGCCAAGTGTAAGGTCCTGCACATGGGTCGGTACAATACCAGACACAAATACAGGGTGGGCAGAGAAGGGATTGAGAATAGCCGTGCAAGAAGGACTTGGGGATGTTGGTTGACCAGAAGCTGAACATGAGCCAACAAAGTGCGCTTGCAGCCCAGAAGGCCAATCGTATCCTGGGCTGCTTCACAAGCAACGTGGCCAGCAGGGCAAGGGAGGGGATTCTGCCCCTCTGCTCCGCTCTGGTGAGACCCCAGCTGGAGTCCTGCATCCAGCTCTGGATCCTTCAGCACAGGACAGACATGGACCTGTTGGAACAGGGCCAGAGGAGGCTACCAAAATGACCCAAGGGCTGGAACACCTCTCCTATGAAGAAAGGCTGAGAGAGTTGGGGCTGTTCAGCCTGGGGAAGAGAAGGCTGCTGGAAGACCATATTGCAGCCTTCCAGTAATTAAAAGGGGTTTATAAGAAGGCTGGAGAGGGACTTTTTACCAGGGTCTGTAGTGATAGGACAAAGGGTAACGGGTTTAAACTGTAAGAGGGTAGATTTAGGTTAGATATAAGAAATAAATTATTTACGATGAGGGTAGTGAGGCACTGGAGCAGGTTTCCTGGAGAAGTTGTGGCTGCCCCCTCCTTGGAATTGTTCAAGGCCAGGTTGGACAGGGCTCTGAGAAACCTGGTCTAGTGAAAGGTGTCCCTGCCCTGGCAGTGGGGTTGGAACTAGATGATCTTTAAGGTCCTTTCCAACACAAATCATTCTACGATTCTATGAAAAAATTTACTCATATAGATGAACTTACGGTTCTGTCCTGGGTTTGGCCAGGACAGGGTTAATTTTCACCAGACTCCAGGAAGGGGCACAGCCGGGGGGTGGGGGCTGACCCCACCTGGCCAAACAGAGCCCGGTATTCCATACCATGTGACGTCACGCTGGGTTCTGGTGGGGGGGGGGCGGCATGGCGGGAACTGACTCGCGGCTTAGGGGGGGCGCGGTGCCAGTGCTGTTTCAGGAGAGCGGCTGTCTGGGTCGTACGGTTCGTTGTTGTGTTTTCTCCTTATCTGTATCGTTGTTGTTCCTGTTTCCCTCTGTTTGCTGTTCTGTTAAACTGCCCTTATCCCGACCCACCAGTTTCTGCCTCTTTCTTTTCATTCTCCTCCGCACGCCGGCAGGGGGAGGGGCGGCCGCGTGGCGCTTTTGTTGCTGGCGGCAGCCGAAACCAAAACATTAAATTGGCGCCCAGACGTGGAGCGGGGATAATGGCAGGGCTGAGCAGCAGGTGTTAAAACTGCTTTCATAGATTTTGTTAAAATTTATTATACGCATTGACTGTGTTAGTTAAAGTCACCAGTAAAAATCTTTCTGACTTTGATCATGTATCTCTGCTACGTAAATCCTTACTTACTATATGTGTTTGCCGCCGTGCTGTTTGTTACCTCGGGAAAAAAGATCAGGATGATGATTTTGCTGTACTGTATGATATCAACTTAGGATATGATAACATCACTGTGCATGAAATTAGGCTTGTGTTTGCATGAGGCACTGCGGTCATTTCTGTACCTCGGATCCTATGCCTTAGAATTTGTTAGTAATCAAACCCAATCTGTGGGGAAAACCGAAGGGGATACCTTCCTCCACTCTTTCGCCCCCCCTCTCTCCCTCAGGCTGGTCCTAACAGCTTTTGAGAATTTCGAGTACCCTTGGGATGCTCAGGCCAGCACTCTGCTTTTGTTCTGCCTCCTGAATGGGTTTTGGGTCTTGTTTAGGGTTAAGCAAGTAGTTAAGAACATCGTGCAGAGACCTGCGATGGGGCTGGATAGCTGTGAGTGGCTGGGTGTGTGGGACAGCATCGGCAAGTACCTAGGGCAGTGGGCACCTCCGGTGTTTTTTAAACTCACCCCTGAGGAAGTACAGGATCCTGACAAACTAGTAAAGTATCTGCAAAAAGTGTGCTGCCACCCTGGGAACTCCAGAGAGACACAGATCACCGCAACGTGCTGGGGTCTGGCCCACGCCTACCGAGCCCTGTTCAACACTGTTCAGTGCCTTAAAGGGGAAAGGGGGGAAAACGAAGCGGCAGGCGCTGCAACTGGCGCTGCCCCCCCAGCCGGCCCTGCAGCCCCTCCAGCCCAGCAGACAGTCACAGCCCCCCCGACCGGCACCGCCACTGCCACAGCTGCAGGGTCTGCCTCGGTTTCCCTGGCAGGCACGGCAGCTGCTCCAGCCCCAGCTCCAGCTGCAGGCATCGCGGCTGAACCCAATGACCAACCTGTGCAGGTAGCAGTCGCCCCTGTAAAACTAAAGAAAGACGCAAAGAGAGCAGATCGTTCCGGGAGGGATGACGATGAGCCAGGGTCATCGCGGGAGATAGAGACAGAGATCATCACCCGGTCCCTGTCCCTGGGCGAGCTGCGAGACATGCGGAAAGATTTCAGCCGCCACCCAGGCGAGCACATTGCCACCTGGCTGCTGCGGTGCTGGGATAACGGGGCCAGCAGCTTGGAATTAGAGGGCAAGGAAGCCAAGCAGCTGGGATCCCTGGCCAGGGATGGGGGCATTGACAAGGCCATTGGGAAAAAGGAACAGATCCTCAGCCTCTGGAGGAGACTTCTGTCAGGCGTGAGGGAGAGGTACCCCTTCAGTGACGATTTTGTATGCTATCCTGGCAAGTGGACCAATATGGAAAGGGATATTCAGTACCTGAGGGAATTAGTTGTGCGGGAGCTGGTTTACTGTGACACAGACGATGAGCAGGTACCCACAGACCCAGATGAACTCCAGTGCTCACAATCCATGTGGAGGAAGTTTGTGCTGAGCGCACCCTCCTCACATGCCAACTCACTGGCAGTTGTAAACTGGAAAGGTAAAGACGCACCAACAGTGGATGAGGTGGCTGTCAGACTCCAGCAATATGAGGAAAGTCTCTCTTCCTCCCTTGTCTCAGCTGTGGAGAAACTGGTCAAGCGACTAGAAAGGAATATGTCCTGCTCTCCACCTGTACGGGCCAGTGTCTCAGCTATTAGGGGCAGGCGTTTCTCTGCTCAGGAGAGGGAATACAGAGGCTATACACCCCGGGTCACCCTGTGGTTCTACCTGCGTGACCACGGAGAGGACATGAGGAAGTGGGATGGAAAACCCACCTCAAGTCTAGAGGCACGAGTGCGTGAGTTGCGAGGTAAAACAATCACAAAAGGGGATTCTGTTAGGAAAAATGCCGCTCCAGTTTCCAGCAGCCAGCTCTCCAGACCACGTAGACAGTTGGACCTTGATTCCGATCCTCTGGAGGGGACCTCCAAGTCATTTTTACAGCAGGTGAGCAGCAAATTCTCTGACGAGGATTAGAGGGGCCCTGCCTCCAGCCAGGTGGAGGAAAGGGACAACCACGTTTATTGGACGTTGTGGATTCGGTGGCCTGGCACGTCAGATCCACAAGAGTATAAAGCTCTAGTGGACACTGGTGCACAGTGTACTTTAATGCCATCAGATTTCAAAGGGTCAGAGTCCATTTGCATTTCGGGAGTGACAGGGGGGTCCCAAGAGCTGAGTCTACTGGAGGCTGAAGTGAGCCTCACTGGGCAGGACTGGCAGAAGCACCCCATTGTAACTGGTCCCGAGGCTCCGTGCATCCTTGGGATAGACTATCTTAGGAGAGGGTATTTCAAGGACCCGAGGGGATATCGGTGGGCTTTTGGCATAGCTGCTGTGGAGACGGAAGAAATTAAACAGCTGTCCATTTTGCCTGGTCTCTCGGAGGATCCTTCCGTTGTGGGGTTGCTGAGGGTTGAAGAACAACAGGTGCCAGTCGCAACCACAACGGTGCACCGGCGACAGTATCGTACCAACCGAGACTCCCTTCTCCCCATTCATCAGCTGATCCGCCAGCTGGAGAGTCAAGGAGTGATCACCAAAACTCGCTCACCCTTTAACAGTCCCATATGGCCAGTGAGAAAATCTACTGGAGAGTGGAGACTGACAATAGACTACCGTGGCCTGAATGAAGTCACACCAACGCTGAGTGCTGCCTTGCCAGACGTTCTAGAACTTCAATATCAGCTGGAGTCAAAGGCAGCCAAGTGGTACGCTACAATTGACATCGCTAATGCATTCTTCTCCATCCCTTTGGCAGCAGAGTGCAGGCCACAGTTTGCTTTCACCTGGAGGGGCATCCAATACACCTGGAATCGACTGCCCCAGGGGTGGAAACACAGTCCCACCATTTGCCATGGACTAATCCAGACTGCACTGGAAAAAGGTGAAGCTCCAGAACATCTGCAGTACATCGACGACATCATTATATGGGGCGACACAGCGGAGGAGGTTTTTGAGAAAGGGGAGAAAATAGTTCAGATCCTTCTGAAAGCCAGTTTTGCCATTAAGGGAAGTAAAGTCAAGGGACCTGCGCAAGAGATTCAGTTTTTGGGAATAAAATGGCAGGATGGGCGCCGTCAAATCCCAATGGATGTCATCAACAAAATAGCAGCTATGTCCCCACCAACCAGCAAAAAGGAAGCACAGGCCTTCCTGGGTGTTGTGGGTTTTTGGAGGATGCACATCCCAAATTACAGCCAGATTGTGAGTCCTCTGTACCATGTGACCGGGAAGAAGAATGATTTTGAATGGGGCCCTGAGCAACGACAGGCATTTGAACAGATTAAACGGGAGATAGTTCATGCTGTAGCCCTTGGTCCAGTCCGGTCAGGGCAAGATGTTAAAAACGTGCTCTACACCGCAGCCGGGGAGAATGGCCCAACCTGGAGTCTCTGGCAGAAAGCACCAGGGGAGACTCGAGGTCGACCCCTGGGGTTCTGGAGCCGGGGATACAAAGGATCCGAGGCCCGCTATACTCCCACTGAAAAAGAGATTCTGGTAGCATATGAAGGTGTTCGAGCTGCTTCAGAAGTGGTGGACGCTGAAGCACAGCTCCTCCTAGCACCACGATTACTGGTCCTGGGCTGGATGTTCAAAGAGAGGGTCCCCTCTACGCATCATGCCACCAATGCTACGTGGAGTAAGTGGGTACTGCTGATCACCCAGCGCGCCCGAATGGGAAACCCCAGTCGCCCAGGAATTCTGGAGGTAATCATGGACTGGCCAGAAGGCAAAGATTTTGGAGCATCGCCAGAGGAGGAGGTGACACGTGCTGAAGAGGCCCCACTGTATAACCAGCTGCCAGAAGATAAAAAACAGTGTGCCCTGTTCACGGATGGGTCCTGTCGCATTGTGGGGAATCAGCGGAGTTGGAAGGCTGCTGTATGGAGCCCTACACGACAAGTCGCGGAAATGGCCGAGGGAGAAGGTGAGTCCAGCCAGTTTGCAGAGGTGAAAGCCATCCAGCCGGCTTTAGACATTGCCAGTCGAGAGAAGTGGCCAGTGCTCTATCTTTACACCGACTCTTGGATGGTGGCCAATGCCTTGTGGGGGTGGCTGCAGCAATGGAAGAACAACTGGCAGCACAGAGGCAAACCTATCTGGGCTGCCCCATTGTGGCAAGATATTGCTGCCCGGCTGGAGCAGTTGGTTGTAAAAGTCCGTCACGTGGACGCCCACGTCCCTAAGAGTCGGGCCCCTGAAGAACATCAAAACAACCACCAGGTAGATCAGGCTGCTAAGATTGAAGTGGCTCAGGTGGATCTGGACTGGCAACATAAGGGTGAACTGTTTATAGCTCCGTGGGCCCATGACACCTCGGGCCACCAAGGAAGAGACGCGACATACAGATGGGCTCGTGACCGAGGGGTGGACTTGACCATGGACACTATTGCACAGATTATCCATGAATGTGAGACATGGGCTGCAATCAAGCAAGCCAAGCGGGTAAAGCCTCAGTGGTATGGAGGACGATGGCTAAAATATAAATATGGGGAGGCTTGGCAGATTGACTATATCACACTGCCACAAACCCGCCAAGGGAAGCGCTATGTGCTCACAATGGTGGAGGCCACCACCGGATGGCTGGAAACCTACCCTGTGCCCCATGCCACCGCCCGGAATACCATCCTGGGCCTGGAAGAACAAGTCCTGTGGCGACATGGCACTCCCGAAAGAATCGAGTCGGACAACGGGACTCGTTTTCGCAACAGCCCCATAGACACCTGGGCCAAAGAACATGGTATCGAGTGGGTGTATCACATCCCCTACCATGCACCAGCCTCTGGAAAGATCGAACATTACAATGGGCTACTAAAAACCACTTTGAGGGCAATGGGGGGTGGAACTTTCAAAAATTGGGATACCCATTTAGCAAAGGCCAGCTGATTGGTTAACACCAGAGGGTCCACCAGTCGGGCTGGTCCTGCCCAGTCAAAACCTCAGTGCCCCGTAGAAGAGGATAAAGTCCCTGTAGTGCACATGTGGAACATGTTAGGGAAGACAGTTTGGGTTAATCCTGCCTCGGGCAAAGGCAAGCCCGTCCGCGGGATTGCTTTTGCTCAAGGACCTGGTTGTACCTGGTGGGTAATGCGGAAGGATGGGGAAGGCCGATGTGTACCTCATGGGGATTTGATTTTGGGCGAGAATAGTCCATAAATAAATTGTACAAAGTTAATTGTTAAATAACCCTGTCACTGTCTGTTATCACTGTTATAATTGTTATATGTTGTACCAGTAGTAGCATAGTAAGAATCGTCCAGATTAAAGAAGGATGGACTTTTTCGATGAAAACCTAGCAGAGCACGGCGATGATGGAACTGGACCTGGTTTTCAACAACTGGCATCCAGCAACTTCGTCAAGATCAACATCTCCTGCAGACTGTGGGCACGGGCCGCACCAGATACATCAGCCGTGAGCTCCGGATGCAGCAAGTGACCGCCCATCACCACACATCACCTCTCCTGCCATGGAAGACCATTACGACAGATGGAGCCTGAAGTCATGGATTAAATGAACTCAACGGACACTTTAGAGTGATGATCCATAGACTAAGGGAATGATACCTGGAGACAGGAGAAGTGGTGGTGATCAACTGGACAATGGGGGACCTGGGCATGACGTAGATGGTATGGAATAAGGGGTGGATAATGTCCTGGGTTTGGCCAGAACAGGGTTAATTTTCACCAGACTCCAGGAAGGGGCACAGCCGGGGGGTGGGGGCTGACCCCACCTGGCCAAACAGAGCCCGGTATTCCATACCATGTGACGTCATGCTGGGTTCTGGTGGGGGGGGGGGCGGCATGGCGGGAACTGACTCGCAGCTTGCGGGGGGCGCGGTGCCAGTGCTGTTTCAGGAGAGCGGCTGTCTGGGTCGTACGGTTCGTTGTTGTGTTTTCTCCTTATCTGTATCGTTGTTGTTCCTGTTTCCCTCTGTTCGCTGTTCTGTTAAACTGCCCTTATCCCAACCCACCAGTTTCTGCCTCTTTCTTTTCATTCTCCTCCGCACGCCGGCGGGGGGAAGGGGCGGCCGCGTGGCGCTTTTGTTGCAGGCGGCAGCCAAAACCAAAACAGGTTCAAAGATATTGCTGGGAATTATATGCATACATGTAGCCTAATCAGAAGTGATTATGGTAGAAGGGAAATCAGGTGGGAATCTATTAACATAGTCATTGTTTTTCATTGACTTCCCTGAGGACCTGGGTTAAAGATTCTAGTGTTGCTATCTGCACATTAATAAGCTAATTTCTGTATAACTTCATTTACCCAAGTTCTCTATGCTTTATAGACATATGTTTTAAAAAAAGTAAATATATATGTACATATTTACTTGGTGTGTAGGGGATTAGGCTGAAACCAGAATCTGACTATTTCATGTCAGTCACATTTGAAGGACAGGAAGAATCTGTTCCATTCTAATATTGAGATCCATGTGTGTCTTTACATGTACAAAATCAGATTTTAAATGCTTTGCTGTAACTCTTTCCCAATTATTATCCGAATTCTTTGTGAAAAAATAGATACTCCAGCTCTTCCTTCAAGAGCTCTTTTCCATGATAAAGGTTAAATTATTTGGTGAGGAGCTAGAAATATGTTACAAAGTTTATATCTGTGAGATGCACATGTTACTAACAGATCCTGAACAGAACTGAATGGATGGTATTCTCTGTTTATCTGTCTTCCTAACTCAATGAAGATTTTCGGGAATCCTTCCAAAATCTTTCTCAAATCTTTCAGACTGCTGGAGGAAAGTGATCAAAACAACAATCCATTTGTGGAAAAAGTTAGCCAGAATAGTATCAAATGTAAGATATAAGCTATTCACAGTTATGACAAGCTCTTTAGCCACTCTGAGGGAAGATACTATGCAGGCAGAAAAAGAAAGGTCTGTCATGGTCAGAGTATTTCAATGCTGAGGCTGATACATCAGCAACTGATACCTATTTGCCGTGCAGACTGGTAAGTAACTTGGCACTACTGCCCTTTCTCTGACTTTTGCTCTGCGGAAAAGGGAGAGGGAAGAGATATCAATGAATATTTATCTCAGTTGAACAAAGATGTGCTTATCTATTACTATGATGGAATCCATAGACACACCTTGAGCATAGATAAGATTTTATGACTGTGATTTCACACCATCAATATTTGATGTAAAAGGCATTATAAAAGGTAAAAGATATGTTTCACCATAGAACATTTTATTTTTATTGATGTCGGCTTCCAGCATTAACTAATTTAGTATGTATAAACCAAGCTTTAAAAACATCTTGTTCTCCCTTCTGCCTGTTCCATACTTATTGGAACTGTATTCCTACTATGATTTCAGCTTGAGTTTGTGGTCTCTGTATTCAGCAAGCTTTCTTCTTTACTGCTTTTTCTGTGAGAGACAAATTGTTATGCATTTGAAGCCGTTTTATGTGACCATAAGGACGTGGTTGGTGGCTTGTTGAAATGATGGGATTGGTACTTCCTTGAATGTTTCATCAGAATCTTTGAACAGGGACTAGAAGTAAAATAGGTGATAAGAGAATTTTGAACTTCAGGACTGTCTCGCTTAGGTAACTCAGGGTCACACGGCATCTTGCTTTCTTATTTGTAGCATTCATTCAGATTTACTAAATAGTAGCAATAGCTTGCTGCATATAAAAAAAAAAACACTTTACTTGAACATTGGTAATTTATTTGCACTTTGATAATAATTTCAGGTGCTATATATAAATGTAACCAAGGTCCAAGTATTTTCAAGCTTACTCCTTTGAGAAGTCGCTTGCTGTACAGATTCTTTAAAACCAATAAACTCCTTATAAAGGAAGGGTAGCAGTATCCAGGCCTTCATGGTTTGTAATTTTCAAACTGTTGAACACATTTACTTATTTTTCTCTCTTTATTTATCTCTCTATTTTTTTCTTATTTGAAATACGCCTGGACTGTCTGCCTGGCCTTCTTTCAAAATTAAATGTGTGGGTTTATCTTTGATTTTAAAATTGTAGAAGACTTCTGCTTTTGTTTTACCACTTTTGTATTAATAAAAATACTTTTTTGTGCTTTTTTTTGAAAGTGTAGCCTGTACATCTGGAGTGCAAATCTGAATGACGAAATAAAGGCAATTTTCTTCTAGTGCATGCCTTTTCCTCCAAGAAAAAAAAGAAATACAACTCTTTACAAGATACAAGACAAATGACACAAAAGTGAAAGGGCACTGATACAAACTGGATAGGCTTACAACATAATTGAATTAAGTCTTGTGTGCCACATATGATCACAAAGCAGGGCCATGTCTTGAGCACTCTGAATGTAGGGAGGCTGCCAGTCAATAAAAAGACTCTTTAAACTGGTTAAATGCATAGTGAGCGTGTGCAGAACCCTCCTAGCTAACAGGTGGCTGAATAAAACTCAGCTGGTGTTGCACAGGGCTATAGCATTGACCTTCTTTAGGATAATTTCAGCCCTTTTTTTAAAAAAAAAATTGTTACTGTACTTGGTGTAGTGGAAACAATTTAAGGATGAATAATTTCTTTTAGTCCCTTGAGGCACCGGTGGCTCGCTCTCCGCTCTCTCTCTCTTTCTGTGTCTCTCAACTGAATTAACATAAAGGAACAGTGACAACAGCAAGCTGAAAAGCGTAGCTGGTGGGAGGATTAAGTGTATCATTGAAAGGAATTATGTTGTAAATGACTGGGAGGGGTAGGGGCTTCTGTTCCCTGGTCCCATCTGGTCTTTAAAGAATACCTTGTTGTAATTACCCCCAGATGGCTTTGTGCTACACTGGGTCTGGACAGCCAGGTGCCACTGTACCCTGCTGGGTGTGATATTCATTGCTACATGCAGTGACAAAAATGGACTTTATTGCAACCTAATTTCTTCCAGGGTATTACACAAATATGAAATGAACATAGCTTATCAAACAAGAGCTTAGTGTGCCAGGAGCTGAAACTGTCACACCTAAGACAAGACTGCCTTGTTATTTCACTTTGAACAATTGTCTTGAAAGGTGGAAATATCAAAAATTTACAGTGTTTGTCTGCTAATAAATATATATTATATCATGTTAGCTATTTTTCCAGGAGCTGAAATGTTCAAATTAGCTTAAAGCAATTGCTGGAAGTGGTAGAATAACAAAAGCCTGTTACATAGTCAGTTTTACGACAAGATTTGCTGTAGGCGAAGTTGAGGCCCGATTCGGGAAGACGCTGGCACACAGAACTATCCCTCCTCAACCCCAGCCTCAAGCCTTTGCTTCTACCCCAGATGCAAATTTTGCTGCTTATGTTCTCTTTCTATTGATATTGCTGCATTTATTTTATGGAGTTCCTGGTAATTTTACTGCCAAAATGATACCAGTCATATATTTTCATATCCTCTTCCAAACAACAGTTCCTGAAGCTGTTCCAAAAGGATCATTATTACTATTCGGAAATAAGCCTTTTGCCACAAAGGAAGAAATAGGAACTTGAGTAAAAAATAGAAACACGGCGTTCAAACTCCTGACAGGCTCTGAAGCAACTAACTTTACTTCCAAAAGCAGGAGGTCAGCAGTTCTGCCCTCGCTGAAATCACACAGATGTTTAGGGGGAGAAATGCCACTTAGAGTGCACTGCTTCCCACCTCTCCTGGTTCCCTGCCCTGCCATGTGCCTGTGCCTGTCCCGCTCAGGGGCCTGGGGTTTCCTCACAGCAGCTTTGCATGGACATGTGCAGGCAGCCCAGCATTCGCCGCTGTCCTCTGAGCCATTTTCTTCGGGTCTCGCAGCTCTGTGGTGCTGTGCTGGATCAAGTGTGCCTTCTCTCTTGGTATCTTCGAACATTACAATTTATTCTGGTGTTTCTAAGTTAACTATAACTAACCTGGGGATTGCTAGAAGTAGGATCTTGCAAAGAGGAAGCCACCAAGTGTGTACACATCTTTTCCAGCACGTTCTGTACAACTCATACAGCATTCCCTTATTCCCCAGCTATGCTGTCAGAGGCACCAGTGAGCGACCAAGGTGCTGGTCGAAAAACAGAAATGGCTATCCCAGCAATGCCTGGTCACCACAACCCCAGCAACAGCATCTGAGGTCCGAGAGGGAAAGAAATACCGATCCCCATCTTCTTGCAGCTCCATGTAGTCTTAATGCTGTCAAGATTGTCCTTCCCCAGGAAGGATGTTTTGCCTACGTTTCACCATGCTGCATAGTGAAGATGAGGGGAGATGTAATTGTGTGGCAAGTGGTTTTCTACTGTGAGTTACAAACTTGCTCAACAGATGTTAGTAGCTCAAGGAAAAGAAAAAGATGCTCTTTACATCTTCTAATGCAAAAGTGTAAGTAGACTCACATCTGAGTTCCTAGCCTCACTCCTTACTATCACCTTGTTTGTAAGGTACTTCAAAGATAATAGCCTGGTTGGTTTTTGTTCTAAGACTATTTTATTCTGTCCTGACCATGCAAATTTTAAGGCTGTGGTATTTTTTAAGAAGGGAAAGGAGTTATAGCATATAGAATAATCAAACTTCCAGAAGGTAATGACATAGTGATTTCTTTTTTTCTAGTTTTCTGCAATTGAAACATATATCAAAATATGACTTGCCCTACCTTAAATCACTAGCTACATTTTTTAACTTGGGAATTATTACCACGTAATTATAGCCTCCCGTTTTCATAGTTCAGCCTTCTTTCTTTACAGGGAATCCTTGATTTTACTAATTGCTAGTTACTCTGGCTTCAAATCATTCATACTAAAAATAGAACTTCCCTGCAAGGTAAAGCAGATTTTTTCGCCTATTCCCTGTGACTCGAGCAACATAGTTTTATGGGATGTCTCTGGTCAGCTCCTATTCACAAGTTTAAGGAAGTTCAAACTTGCCTATAAAGCCTCAGTGTCATCTTCCATCACCATTACAGATATTCTCAAAGGAAATGTAAGTGTTGTCCCAGAGACTTGGCAGACAACTGCATCAGTCAATTATATCCTTTGCTATGAAAAACGAATGGACAAATTCTGGCATTAAAGACAATGCCAGACTTATGCTGACTTAGAACTGTGTAGTGGCATGTTTCCATATGTTGACCAAGATAGTAAGAGATGTTTTCTCTGTCTCTTTACCTTTCTCTCTTTCCTCCTCCTCTGTTATGTTTTTGTGTATACATCTATATAACTTATGGAGAAAATCTAAGATATTAGATATCTATGATTATAATATGTCCTGTTTAAATTAACACAATTATAGTTTATGTGTTTTTTTCCAAAGCTAAGCTGTACCTGAGATACCTATAAAAGTCAGTTTATTTTTGTATGAGAAAGTGGTACATATTGATGAAAACTTTCTACCTAGGAGTCAGACACGCTTGGGAAAATTAGTTTCAGTCCATGTAAACTTGTCTACATGCACAATTTCCAATACATGAATACAAATTAACTATCTAGAAATGTGGAAAATATCAGTTCTCGATTTCAGTGTGAGTTGTATTATTATAGTAATTGGAGTTACTAATTGGAAAAATGAAGTCCACAAATCCTTCATTCTGATGTTAATAAGACCCAGCCAAGAATAAGAATTATCTGAAGTTTACACATGAAATACAGGGTCCAGTTTGGACTTAATCCTGGACCTTTGCTGTGTCAGTTATGCCAGCTCTGCATTTCATGTGCCTCCCATAAAAACAGTACCTTTGACAAGCCTCCATCAGACTGCAAACCTCTCATTATTCGGCTTCTTCCTCCAAACCTACTTCTGATGATGAAGAAATTTGATGACTAACAGATGCCACATGTGCTGCTGCAGAACCTCTGTGCAATGGAAGAAAAGCATTCCAAATCCATCATTACTTTAACAAGTATATTGCCTCCCTACCTGGTTCATATTTGGTTCTTTTTCAGACTGGAAAGACCTGGTGGAAGAACTGACTTCTGCTCTATATGAAAGATGGCTAGCATTTTGTGGCATTAATAACTAAAGAAATTAAAGAAAGAATAACAATATAATTTTAGCATGTATGTCTTGATGACATCGGTTAATCCAGCTTTTAAGATTCACTTCAGTATTAGTTTTAAGAGATTATACATTTCTACCCAATTTTTACAACCCATGATTACTGAACGTAGAACATTAATACAGTCCCTCGGTAGGTACGTTCATCCAGGAGACTGAATGTTTACAGGCAAAGCAGAATCACAGAGCATAGGAGATGACATATTTATTGATGAATGCACTGTTTTGTCAATACCACTGAAGTGAAGCTGTGTCATATTGAACTATTTTGCCAGGAAGCTATTGTGTGGTGAGCTTGCACAATTAGACCTGTTATCTTTTGTTTTGTGGTGTTTCATATTTGAAAAAATAAAAATTAATCTAAGAACTGTTATACAGGCAGCAGCAACAACTTTTGTTGAACATTTCTCAACCTTCCAGGTGTTCCTATTAACCAGGTTATGATCCTATTAACCAGGTTAAGATGTACCATTACAGGGTGCATATTCAGGGTTAAATTTGGTTTAGTGTTGCATATTACCTTTTACTTTGTGTGGAAGTTCTGCACATACCTGAGTGGCAACTACACAAGACAACACACTTACTGTAATTTGTCACAAACAAGCAAACAAAACATTCTTGTCACTGCATTTTGGGCAAGACTGCAATTCCTGAGAAACCTCCTTGTTTCAGTGCTGGATAGAGAAATTAAAGCTGCTTTGGTGAAAATACATGAGCACAGACATGAAAATGCAGAAGAGAATGCATGAAACACTCAAAATCATACATGGACATATGTATGCATATGCATACACATACACAAGTACATAGCATAGAACTCTGGCACAATTTACCCAGTAAAGGCACATGAGAATGCAATGGGACAAACGTGAGTTGAAAATAATGTCTAGAATCTCAGAATTCACTGACAGAGCATGCAAGAAGTTATCCCACTTTCCTTATCTGGCTTCTGAGAAACTTCTTTCTCTCTCTTGTTTTGAGAGTTTTAGGGTAAATCAATGTATTTATTGGAAATAAATTTTTGTAACAAGGTCTGCTCTTGCTTAGTTCTCAGGTCAGTCATCTTGAGGCATGGCGTAGCATTGCAACGCAGTTTTTAAGGTGGCAGCATAAATGGAAAAGCTCCTTTGACATAACAACATGGCCTTAATGAGAAAAATATGATGCATTTTCAAGCTGGTGAGCTGAGTGTAAATTTTCAGTATTTGCTAAGCTGAAAGCCTTATTGTTTCATAGTTGGAATTTACAGGTAATCAAAAATGACTACTTCCTAGTGTTGGGGATCTTCCACTCAAAATTTCACTCAATAAGCTTTCAAACAGTCTTAAAGTCAAGCCAGGCCTCAAACCATACTCTAAAAAGCCGTGAACCCTCTTCTACACATGGACATATCTTTTTAATTATTATTAATCTGAACCACTTGACCTTACAGAATTTTATAGACCTTTATGAGATGGAGCCTGCAGTGCAATGTGATCACCATGGGCAGAATATGAGTCACAGCAGGGAACATGCTGGTGGTGTAAAACTCTGCTGAGCCCTGCCTTGAAAACAGCAGGATTCTGTGTTTGCCAAAGTTATGGTACTTTAAAGGAGGCAACAGAGATGTGGCATAGGGATGTTCTTACCAATTCTCTATTTGTAGACTAGTCTCAAATTAGTAATAGCTAGTCCTTGGCTGGGGTGGTGAACATGGGAGCTGGGAGGAGTCTGGGGTCTAAGACAGAAGGTAATGACGTGGAGTAGGAGTGGATGGTGGCGTGCAAGATAGGATGTGTGTAAGGATGATTGATCAGCGAGATTCCTGGTAAAGCAGAAGGAGGAAAGTGCTGGCAATTACCTTCAAGAGCCACCTCTACCCAGCCATGTTTAACTGCCTCCAGCCCTTTTCAACCATTTGGCTTATGGCACTGTGCATTTAAGACACAAGCTAACTCTCCCTAAATTCAGGTGAGCCTTCCTACTGATTTCAGTGGGAAGACACCCCCGTATGATAACATTTGGTACTATGTATTTGAATAGTTATCCTCACATTCTCTTCAGATTTTCATTTTCCTTTACTATTGCTGTGCAACCATTTCAATGTCAACTATTTTGGTGGGCAACGACATCATGTATAAAGGTGCTTATTTCTAGAAGGGGCATTTCTTTTGTGCAGGTAAGTGACATACATACTAACAAACCTACCAATAATCCTGGTGCTGAGATCTTCATTCTGGGAATAGTCTCACCAGTGCAAGACTACATGTGACTGTGGTGTTCTATTCAGTTTTATGTAAAAAATGCAAAACAGAATAAAATAACTCATTATTCTAGCACACTAGAACGTGTACATTGCAATTTTGGTTCTTGCTTGGTATGTACATTTTTTGAAGTGTCCTGGAAAAAAGGTCATTGCAGTTAGGGAGTATGTACAATACTGAGAAAGACTTTTGTTTGTATTGATGTATTTGCCAGAGACTAATATAGCAAGATTATTACTTCTAGAGAGTTAAAGAAAACAGGAATGGGCGTGGTGTTCTGTTTTTTTGTGTAGGTTTATGTGTTCTTTTTTTTTAACAACTCCACAATGTGCCATAAGGATTATGTGAATTATATACTCTTTGTAATGATAAAAATGTCATGATGTGCATTGGCCCAATACTGTGATTAATGTGGTACAAACCTTTATATTTTAGTTTAAATATCAACCTCTTTTTTAAAGTTGTGTACTAAAATAACAAATCGCATTTTTCTTTTGAATGTAATGTTTCCCTCCCATCCTCTACTTCTAAAGCGATGTTTTATAAGGATTGTGGTTACTGTAATGCCATCACACAGTGATCACTCCTGCCTCTTAGTGAGTGCAGATCACAAGAGATGAAATTCTTCTGCTGGGTGGGAGATGGACAGGAAATTCAATTCTAAACCATAATGTTCTGGAGTAAATGATAAAAGTATGGAAACTTTCAAAGAAAACCTTCCTCAGGGATTAAATGAAAAATCTCCTTTGTTTGCAGATATGAGTACTTAACATACTTTTAATATGTTTCTGCAGTTAGTGGAATATTTCATAAAACACCTGCAAGGAACAAGAATGCTCTCAATTTTCTACTTCTCTGCTATTTGCAACTACTTAGTGCACAATATACTTTTAAAGCAGCATCTTGAAAATAGAGTACATTACATAGACATTGTGTAGAAAACTACAACCACAGTATCCTGAAAGGAAGCACTCGTAACTGTAAAAGTTTCCTTTGATATGTAAACCAAACAATAAATTTTTATAAGCTAATTTATTCTTAAATTGAAGAGATTACAGTTTGCAAGGGCCAGATAGAGACTGGTCCTGAAAGAAGTGAAAATATACTTATGACCAACAAGAGCAATACCACTATTGTTAACAGAAAGTTTACGTGGAGATCAGTAAAAGCATTTTCTTCTTCATACACAGAAACTTGCATTTAAGAGAGCACTGAAAGATTTGAAAAAAATTAATAACTCAGTATACCTTTTTTTCTAAAAAGGAGAAAGAAAACTCTATATTAGTTAAATTTGGTAAACTACATGATCTGTTGCTCAAGGAAAATTCAGTAGAGCATCTGAATAAACTTTTAGGTGCACACAGGATTTATCTACATCCACATGAGCATTTGCAGGATTCTGCAATTCAGCATAGAAAAGTTCTATCAGATTATCCATTTCCATGTTGAGAAAATGCTGTTCACAAAAAAATTATTCGGGTTGTTTAGTTTTTAGTTCTTTCTGGGTTTAGTCCTGTTTGGATGGAATCAGTGTTCAGCCAGATCAGCGTTTGCCCTAGCTTGCTATGTTCCCCTTAGATGTCCCATGGAGTCAGAGAAGTGAGCCACATCCTGCGTTCCTATCATACTAAAGCAACTACATCAAAACGTTCCTTCTTTCCTATATCATGTCTCCACGTTTTCCCTGTTGTTACCTACATTGTTCTGTATGTTTAATCCTGGAGAAAAGAAAGATAGCTTAAAGAGTAACAGAATGAAAACTCTTTCTTTTTTATTGCATGTTCTGACATCTCACCATCTGCACTCTGATTAGTCCTTTAGAGCATACACCTCTTGGTCTCACAAGATGGTAAACTCCAATATGTGTGGACAAATATTAGGGCTTGCAAGGTAGAGCAGATAAGGTATGGCTAAAACTATGTAAATTAAATTTCGATAATTTACCCTTAAGTACTCCCACTGAGGAGTTTGCATGAACTTATGCAAGTGCAGAGCACAGACATAAACAAGATCTTGTAGATAAACGGCAATTCCAATCTATTTATGATAACCATCAGGACATGTCTTCACTCGAAGCCTCTTCTCATCAGATATGATTGCCACTACAGTACTCTACAATTGTGAAGATAAGAGGATATTATTCTCTGGTATTTCATTCTTCTCTAATTTTTTATTTTATTTCACCTCATACTTCATCCTCCAAATGCAAAACTCTAATAGCTTGTCAATCACATCTTGCAGTGTAGCAAAATTGCAAATTAAACTGAAAGGGATGACAAAGCATGTTGCCCATCTGTTCTGTAATCAAATATCTCCCTAGGTCTAATCAGTAAGAGGACAAGACAGCTGAAATGCTTGTGCACATCTTTACATGATATTCTCACTCTCAGCTGAACCAAGCAAAAGATTGTGTGGAGATTCACTCCTCTGAGGCCTGCTGCAGTATTGATTCTTTATTAAGGTACTCAGTAGCAAAAGGAAATTCTGCATGATTATTCAAACATGCTCCTCAAAACACTATGAAATATCCTTTGCTTGACAATACCTTCTGAGACAAATTGTAATGCACAGTTTAGAAAGAGTCCAGTAATAATTTTGAATCAGACAATTGACTTGAATCAAGAAAGTCATATCCCTGTCAAAAAGCGGTATAAAATTATTGAAAATTTCTTATTCTGCTTCTCCTTGGATATTAATTCATTTCCCTGTAACAGGAAAGAAAGAAAACTGCAATTATAGCAGTGCTGTTCATGCTACTATACTCCCAGGCCTATCAGGTTTTCCAGTATTAACCCCTATTGTTAGAGGTTTCTAAACTCAAGAGTAGTCTGGCACCCACAAGCTCAGCTATTCTTCAATGTCTGAACCCTAAGAAGGATTATATATTTAAAACACTTTGGGCCATATTCAGTTCTTAATTATCCTGCTATAAATCTGGACTCATACTACAGTACCCGAGCACAATCTTTCCATTCTACTTTTTGCCATCTTCTAGGAATAATTTTGTTCAAAAATAATGCATGAAATAATTGACATTTCTAGTCTCCTGGTACAGATTCAGTAATCTGGAGATCTCAGCAAGGAAGAAAGTATTACAATGCCTCTTATTATATTAATGATTGAACTGTGTTTAATCTCAATAGGGTGAACATACTGCACTTGAACAACTTTTTGGTCATTATCATGTCTCTAAGTGCATCAGAGGAGTTTTCATGACTCCTAAATAAATTGCTAGGCATGTTATACTGCATCATCATATAGAAGAGAACCGAATTGTCTAGGTCAGCATTTCTTTATCTGCCAGATTGTTTGTTCAAATGGCAGGGAAGAGCTAGCCCTTTTTGAGAGGCACTAATGATCTATGAAGTGGATGGAGCTTTAGCGACATATGGTATGCTTTCAAAGGGATAGGAGGAGATATATTTGGTTTCATTTTTTTAATTAAGAAATCATCTTTCAAAGTCTAGAAACCTCCATTTTAGATAATATTATAGTTCTAGGTCAACCAGCCTAGAGAAAGTATATTCATTATTAAGGGTGATAAATCTGAACCGACAGTTGAATCTCTTATTCCATTATTTGACATTTTTTCTGACCAATGTGAAAAGAAGTAGAACTTTATGTTAGCCTAGTGCTACCTTAAAAAAGGAGGATGAAGGTACACCTATTTATTTCATTTCACTCTGAATCGGAATCTAAACCTGGAGGATAGCACTTAAACAGGTATTTAATTTGTTCTCATGAATTTGATGGTAAATAACTTCTTCCTAACTATGATTTAATTGCACAAAAAATTAAACTGACTTTAATGAAATTTTAACAGGTTCATCAGTTAGCAGGTTTTAGTCTTTTGAAAGAGCAAACAGTGGCAAGAAAAAAAAAAAAAGAATATTCTGTCATACCATATCATCAGATAATATATTTTAGGTTTTCCTCTCCTGCCTCAGAGAAATGGCTAGAAATAATGAGAGATCAATACTAATAACAGGTTGACTATTTTGAGGCTTTATAAAATGGATTTGTGTACTATTTTTAGATTTTTTTTCTGGAAAATTATTTTGGAAACTTTCTGAGGATCAGCCATGATTACAGAAAAACTAGAGACAGGCCTGAAATAAAGAGCAGATGTAAGAGCCATTAGCTCTGAAAACCTGGGTGCACACTTCAGAAATGGCACCTTGGCTGAAAACAGTCCTACAATACATTATTGCACCACAAACTGAAAAAGAAAGGCAACTCCCAAGTAACTTCCGAAATGTAATGCAGCCAGATGTTTCAGTCTAATTTTGTTGAATTAAGGAAAGAAAAAGCAGACTTTATCACAGTCATTAATAAAATTTATTCCCACAGAAATTAATCACAAGTGAGATTTGAAAGATCACCTATTTGCAAATTAGATGCATATCTTACAAAGCTTTTAAAGTGTATAAAGTGACCTATAAGGACCTATTTTTCCTTCCTTTCTTCTCAGGTACAGCTCTGAAATCAACATCAGAGGACGTGCTGTGAAATGCATTCAGGTAAGAGTGGGTTAACCACAGTTAGTGGGTTAAAGTGTACAGAGAGCGGGTTAAAGTGTACTGAACCAGGTTTATTGAGAGAGACATGACAGTGCCGTGTCTTGCAGAGCACTGTGTTGCAGAGGGTGGTTGCTGTCTCTCTAGGTGATAGAGGAGTTGGTGACAAAATGAGGTAGTGACCCACTCAGAGATGTCTAACATATGCTGGCACAGATGCTACCAGACGTCTCCCACTGGGAGGGAGACGGGGAGTGATTATTGAATATTAGGGAAATTTGTACCAGAGAGGATTAAAGCTTCTTTCTTTTCTTTTCCTGTTTTGGGGGAGGGGAAGAGAAAGGAGAGGGATCATGTCACTGCCCTGCTGTAGCGAAGAACAAAAGATAAGCTACCGAAGTTCAACTTCACGAGCTGCCCTCTCTTGATGTATGTAAAGCCACATGTTCGAGCAACAGTAGATTAATGTGGAGATCTTTCATCTCTGGAGATAAGAGTTTAAATCTAGGTCAGATCCCTACGGTAGCATTTTGAGACGAAATATAAAAATGCCTATGCTATTTCTGCTTCTAGCAGAGAATAGAATACTTCGCTGTCATATTTTGCGTTTCATTTTGTAAATTAGTTTATTTCAATAGGTTTAAAATTCATGTACATGTTAAATGAATATGTTACTAGCAAATCTGTTTGCTGGATATTTTCTTTGCTCTGTTTGCCATATTAATGAGATACATACAGCAAGGTGAACATAGGGATACACGAACGCAGACCACTAAAATCACAAAGGAACAAAGGGCCAAATTTTGACTGAGTGAAATTGCCCATAGGGGGAACGCTGATAGTTCGAACAGAACTAATTATACATAAAAATATTGAATAAAAAAGAGTAAATATGAATTTTGCAGTACATTGTGAATTTCATTTACCAGGTTTCACACAATGAATGCCTGAATTTATTAGAGTGTGACAGAATATGATGCAACTGTATCTGTATCAAAGGTTTACACTGTTCAAATTATTGACATATGTAAACTGTCTGGGTAATAAAAATACTGTTCTGCCTACTCAGGTATAAATTGGACCAACAATAGTAGTAATCTTGGGAGTATTTCTTTTTACTGATGTATCTTTTTTATTATGATAATTCCTAGTAATATATCTGTGCACTTAAATTAAGATATTAGAAATACAATAATAAATTGAGTATTTCATTCAGCCTTCCTTTTTCCCCTATGTAGTTTGTGGCCTTTAAGAGATATGAACATAGTAAGAGGTAAGAGAATCCAGGCCTGAAGTTGTTCTGCCCGATGTACCCAGAAGACAGACACACACTCTGTGGGAAGCAAGAGTGTTCCCGCCTGTGCTTTCCCTGTCCAGTTTTCGAAAATGCCTTTCATAGCAGAGTAAGGGCTGATCAAGTCTCTTCAGGGAGATTTCATTTTCAGAGCCATCGTTTCAAAACTGATTTTGAAGAAAGAGTTTGCCTACAGAAATTGTATCTACAAGTCGTACACCAAGTTTTGGTTTTCTAATCTGTATTCAGAAATCCATTTCCTACATTATAAAAAAAGTTTCGTGATTTTACCAACAACAGCCATGGTACTGAGAACAACTAGGCTGGCAGACAATGTTTTCAGAGAAAATAACTTTAGAAAAAGAAAATTTTACCATAGGACCCAACTGCAGTACCTTGACCATCTCACAAAATCAGCTCCTGCTATGCTTAATCTTTCACACCATGGTTTCTCGTCTGCATCCCTTTCTCAAGTGTTAATTGGAATGAAGATGTAGTTTTCTGAAGAGAAACTTCAGGACGGAGACCAATAGACACATTTATTTCATCCAATCCAAGTCTCTCATCTACATATCTTGTTATGTCTATGTATGGTCTATGAGGTTACCTGGATTTCCTGTTGTTTGTAGTTCCTAAAAATAGATTTTAAAAGTGTTTTTTAAAGGGAAGACAATTGTGCCACTTTTATCCCCCCAAATGTTTGTCTTGGTAGGGAACAAATTCTGGCATCAGTACACAAGCAAAACGTAATCTATAAAAAATAATTCTAGAGCCTACTCATAAGACTATCCTATTTGTGTGTATGTGTGTCTCACAAGCACAGCAGAAATGAAAAAAGTTTTTGGACAAACTAACAGATTTCCTATCTTTTCTTTCTTCTTTAGGAGTGTTACCTTCCATTTCTGCTCTTTCTCAAGTGCCCCAGCAGTAGCAGCCTGCTCCATGTGGCTGCTCTTCTTCTGCATCTCTCTTCAAACTCTTTGATGATGTCTCCACACAGATCTCAGGCACAAAGATATTTTCAAAGCAAATTTTTTCAGAACATAATTCAGACAAACTCCAGCCCTATTATTATTTACATACTTTCTGAAATATTCTGAGGGAAAACAACATGATTTTCTTAGGGTCTGTGCAGAATGAAGTGAATTTAGTTAAGTTTTCAATGCTATATATTAGTTTCTGTGAAGATTATTACCAATTATTATTATTATGCTTCTGGGGGTGTTCACGACACTTCAAAAATTGTTTTGCTCCAAGAAGCTTATAAAATCACGATTAGACTTTCTGCACCTTAGCTTTGCAATCCAGATGGATATATCATCTTTGCATGACTACAGCAAGCAACATTGGCTGCTTAATTTACATCAAAATACAAAATATTTGAATACAAGATATGGTGGTCATAGCTAAAAATCAGAAGTACACATATTCATTTTTAAAAATGAGCTGTTTTGTTCTCTTGGTTTTATTTATGTCATTCCAATTTTAATAACATTTTCTGGAGAAGCAAGGAGCGGAATAATGCAAGACTAATTCAAAGAGATACATTGATGAGGGATTACTAGATGGTCTGGCATGAAGTATAAAAATGGATGTGAGAAAATATCATGCAGCTAAATCAGTGCCAGAAAGTGATGCCATCTCTAAGGAGTGAAAGCAACATAGTCAACTACATAACAGTATGACTATGCTATAACCTTACAGGAAGATCTACACCCGCAAGGAGTCAGCACTGAACACAGCCTCACTGCTGGCAGTGAATCCATACAAAGGACTAGCACAGGCCATGACGCCACTGCAGGAAAATATATATTTCAACATTTGACATCTTGCTCTAACAACTGCCAAGTTTGGCTGTAGCTGTTGACCTGATTGCTCAAGGAGAGAGAGGAAGAAGAAAAGAGGCAATATAAGCAAGTGATAGACAGAGATTTAAAGATCAGAAGCATCCATGTAGATACATGAACAGACATGTTGCCCATAGGTGTTAAAGATTCTCTTCTGGGAAATAAAAGCTGTATGACTATACAAACAAATACAACTATGCTTGAAGAGATTTAACATAGTGGAGATGAATGAAAAAAAAATTACGGATTTTGGAAAGTACCTGGCCCTTGGTTATATTCTGCAGGGTTTCAATGCAGGCTTTCACTGTTGCGTACTTAAGAATATTCAGTATCTCAAGTGATTCTGAATGAGAAAAAATTCAAAGGGAAAAGTCTTGCCTGGGTAACTGATGAGAAGATTTGGACCATTGAATTGTCAATGTCTTTTCAGTTTTAATGGCAGGGAAAAGAATGACATGTTTTTAGTTTCCTGTGGGCTTCCCACATCTTTACAGTCAGAATCTCTGACTTAGCACAACCTTCAGCAATACTGGCCCTGTTCACTACTTTCTCTTTCCTTTCTCTTTCACTGTTGTGCCCAGCAGTGAAATCACCATGAAGAGGACTGTCATTTACTCCAGGGCAGATTTATCAGGGAAGCTAATGGGGTTGTCATGCCCCTTAAATACCCATTAACACTTCCCCCTGTGATGCATATTATGTGTCACAACAAGCACGTAACTGAGCAGGTCCACTTTGCCATTGCCAGTCCACTGAGGCAAAATGCAATTTGCTTGTTTATTGGAGCAAGATATAATGAAAATGCTCTTTTTTGCTTGAGACTAAACATACATATTTTGTTCTCTATTTATTTCTAATACCCATTATTGGAATGGGTTACCACCTCTACCCCAAGGTTGTGTTTAAAGGCACAGATGTGAAGAAAACACTCATGTATTTGTTACTTTTGAAAGCAAGGCTGTGTGTCTCCCTAGTAATACATGCTCTAGTGCTCTGTGGTCTGTGGCTGAACTACAGAGCTAAGAAGCCATTACAAATGGAAACTGTGACTGTTTCAGCTAAAAGATAAGGACTAAAGGTATTAATTCTCTGTTCTTTTGATGTCATCTCTGTCCAAATTACTCCTCTATTTGTCTCAATAACAGCATTGAGCAGCTATGATTCTAATATGGAGGAATGCACAAAACTAAGCAAAAAGAATGTTTAGGAAACTATTTTAATATTATACACTTCAAAATGTGCTTTAAAGTGTAGGGTTTTTTCCACAACATTTCCTTGAAAGCCCTTTTAAAAAATACATATTCTGAAAACTCTGTTTTTCTTTTTGCACTTAAGGGGTGAATTTATGCATTTAGTTCTATACTTTAAAGGGTTTTTTATGATTATTTGAACTTGAAAAGTGGTAGGTAGGAATCTATGTTCATACGTCCCAGTATCTGCTACAATTCTTATGAATTCTGTGTGTTCTGGCATACTACTTTATGAAAAGTAATTACTGACTTGCCAGATGAGTCACACTTTGACAGCTACTTTAAAAGTGCGTTCTCTCCAATTTGGGTAAAGCAAACGGACAAACAATGAATAACATGGGAATTGTACAAACAGCTATAGCAATTCAGCATCACAAGTCACTTGTGAAATCTGTAGTATGTGAGGAGATTAGTAAGTGAATATAAGTACAATTCAGTATAAAAGGCAGCCTGAAGTTTTAAAGGTGACCTGCAAGGAATGTGGATTTGTCTATTTTCCCTGAAACAAGCCTTGATGTTACTTATTTATTTATTTAGTTATTTAGTCATTTATATATTTATTTATTTATTTTCTCCCTCTTTTTCTGAGAATGTGAAAACAAATCTTTGATTTACATTTCTTCTGTTACTCTTGAAGATATAACAAATGTGAAGCCTGTGGCATATGTATTTTCTTTTTGTTGGAGGGAAAGGGGCATGCCGAGTTTGCCAGCCACTGAGAGGAAGATACAGTGAAGGGAGAAGGATGTTAAATGTTTAATGAAATAATTCTTTAAAAAATGTCTAATTTGACCAGACAAATGCAAACAAAGAAGTTTGCCTGAAAACTCCCTCCTTGTTTTGCATTCATGTTTGGTTTTGCAGTTTTTTCCCCTAGACTTGTCCACACAAAGAGTTTTCCTTTATGACCCCCTCAAAAGCTATCACTTCTCGTAGTTCAGTGGTGGGAGGTGGGCCGCTGGAATTGCCCCCCGGTGTCCTGCTGGTCTGCAGCTTGGCACAGGGGGAGTAGAGGATGGTGCAAATACAGCCAGCCCAGTGGTATGCTTTTTACTCAATTTAGGGAGAAAAATTTTATGTTGAATTCTGACATTTCCTGGTAGAACGCAAGAGTTTCTCTAGAGAGGACAAGGAAAGTTTTTCTCATTTTATTATAGGATATAGCAATAATGTCAGAAACACAGTCTTACATGCTACTAGTATCCAAACTATGGTCTGATACAGTTGGATAACGGCAAGGAGGTAACTGGAGCACGAGCAGCCAAAAATCCCTGAGAATACTGTGAAGAAATCATCACTGTTGTCTTCCCTTTCCTCACTATATGTCTATACTATTTCTTCTGTTTCATCCTTTCACCCTACTGAAATCTCACAACCAGTGATAAGCAGAAGGGACTAAACATTTCATCTTTTTTTGGATGCTCTGATCCCACGTCTTCCTGCTTTCATCTGGCCAGCCTGAGGCTTTCATCTGCGTTCTCTAGTGAAGCACACTGGGTCCACTGTCACTTATAACACCGAATTCTGCCATCCTTACAGAAGCACACATTATGTGCCACGGTTTAGCACTTCCTCCATGTGCATTGATACCAGCTGAGGAGCTGATTCTAGAGGTACAGCAAGACATAAGTTCTTGAGTGTTTGTTTTTTAAATATTGAATTATGTTTACATGTTCCTATTAATAGAGGCTGACTTTTAGCTGACTACACACTGTGTCAGTTGCTTGAGATTCTTGGATGAGAATAAAATACACATCATGATTCATTTATTGAAGCTGTAGAAAAAAGCCTTGAAAGAAGTGAGATTTAAGCTGGAATGATTTCCTCTTTTGCAGGTAGCATGCTAAAGGTAAACTATGATTTGCTTAGGAGAGGTAGATATAAGTGCAATATAAACATACAGATAGACAACTGTAGTATTAGTATAGAAGATGAGGCAAACAGTAAGTGCAAATAAATAACACTAATTTGAAAATACATATACGGGTGAGTAGCACACCGCGCTACCTTTATCTAGTATATGAAATAAAAAGTTTCACTTTTTCTGGGTTAAATCCTTCTATCCTTTTTTTAATCAGGCTCTCTCTGAGGTCAGTGACTAGTCTAACAGAAGACAAACTCCAAAATAGAGTCTACTGTTTGCTTTGCAGAAGTTAAAAATTGATGTTCTTGTGGTAGGTATTAGTCAATGCATAGTGGGCTGATTCTGATTTCAAGCGAACACAAATCAGAACTGACTGTCCTGAAGAGAGTGGAGCTACTGAGATGTGAAACTCTTGTTAAATCATAGTGAGACTTACGGATGCATTTTTAACCAGGCAGATTTCCTCTTTTTCGTTCTGAAACATGGAAGAATAGACACTGAGAGCCACCTGGGAAGTATTATCTGAAGTGGAATAAACTAGGATCATTTGAGTTTTTGGAGCAGTGGATGATGTCTACATGATTAAACAGTGCCTAGGTATACTCATAGGGACAGGAAATCATCAACACCCATGTAGGCAATGTGTTACAAGAATCTCTCCTATACTTCTGGCCCATGGCAACAAAATATCTCCCAGAAATTCCCTGGGACACAGAAGCAACAGCCAGGCCGGTTTCCCAGAAGACAGCCTGGATGTTACCTCCCTATTCTGGTGAATAGGAGGACTGAACATTGCGAAGGCTCGCTACTCCGTCAGCTGGTGTCAGTTCCAGAAAAAGGTTCTGCAAGTATTTAAGTTACAAGAATTGTTGTATCCTTCTTCACTGCACAGATCTAGCCATTGTATTTTATGCATTTATGAAGAAGTTCAAGACTTTGTTAAAAATGATATAGGCATTAATACTCTTTCCACATACAAGGTTGTTCAGCACAAAGAGAAACTGTTAACATCATCTTTAAAACAATGAGATTTACTGATAGTCAAGATGCTGCTTTTTCCTCCAGAGCCTGGTGTTGTCTCTTTGCATTATTTTGTTCTTTTTCTCCTAAAAGCTCATCAGAAAATGCAAGACTGCTTCTTCCGCTGTACCCAGCCCACCTGATTTGCTGTGGAAGAGCTCGCCCCTCTGCATCTCAGAAGGAGAGAACTGAGTGGGAGTTGCAGGGATTTTTGGCTTAGTCCTCTGGATAGTAGGATATTTGGTCCCACCTTACAGGCAGCAAACATAACACTGTCCTGTCTGAAGGAGAAGGCAGAGTTTGGAGTGATAGAATTTGTCAAAGACAGAGCTAAAGGGATTTTTTGTGGTACAAAATCACAGCTAAAAAAAAGGGTCTAGCCTGTAGGGTTCTGGAGGAGGATGAGTCCAGGAGGATTGACAAGCACAGGGCAAATATTGGGCGATGTCCTGGCAGGTATATAGTTTTAACACTTTGGCAGTGCTAGTGGACATCAACAACACAAAGAGAAATAAAGATGGCTAAAGGAAGAATGTAGAATTGTAAATGTAGAAAACAGGATAGAACCTGTTCCCCTGAGACAATACCCAACTTCAGCAGATTTTGAGGAAGAAGGTTAAGTAGTGGGCAAAGGGAGTGGTGGTAACCAGTCTCTTATCAGCTTTATGTTATAAAATGTGCACTGGCAAGCATAACTGAGAAGAAAAGATGCTAGGGCAACCCCTCGTCCGTTTGCTTTTCTTCCTTCCCTCCTTCCACATCCTGGTAGCCTCCAGTCCTGCAATCGTCATGCTGCGAGTCTCAGAGTTGAGCTGCCCATAAACCCAGGTTTTGCCTGCACTGAAAAAACCAGATGAAATTTTAAAACAAGGACGTAAAAGTAATTAGTCATTTTTACCAGTAGTGGTGTTTCACTTGAGACACATGCATGCGATGTGACATTTGGTATACCCAGCCTGGGGATTGCTGTATTTGTTTTGGTTGATTTGGTTGATTATCTAATGGGCGAAAAGAAGGCACATCAGATTTCCATAAAAGAGGATCCCATTGGCAAGCCACATGCATTGTTGTTCCTGATATTAAGTCATGATACATCTGTTAGCCTAAAGTCTTTTAAAAATCTTGCCATAGACTGTAAGTTTTTCTTCCTAGAAGGGAGAATATTAATATATGTCAGAGCAGTGCTGACTATATTAACAGTATTCTGTCTTAGTGGCTTGGAGTTACAATGCAACCTATCGCTCTGCAAATAGGGACTTCATAAGGATCACGTGAATAAGGATACTGTAAGATTAAGGGTAGTTCTTGCTTTGTACAAATTTGTGTTATATTCATCTCAGGACAGGGTGCTCTATCTCAGTGAAATGATATATTTCCCAATAACATTTTCTCTCCATGTGGATCAGAGTTGGTGTAAATGGTAAAAGTTCTTTTGTGGGCCACTGGTTTCTGGTAGTTGAGTATGGCACCCTGCGCTTTGGGGTCTTTGGGGGAGGGGGTTAAGTCTGGTAATCTTGGGCTAGATAAAACTACTAGAGGAACTGGAACAGCTAGTGTAATTTCGTCTCTGTTCTCAAGTTGAGTCGTCTGAAGTGGCCTGAATTTCTTACACAATACGCTTTGTCCCTTGTGTCTATATAACAGTTCTATTTGAGAGAACAAGGTTTATGTGTTGAAAAATGCCAAAGTGTGGCAGAGGTCAAATGTGCATACTGTACAGCAAATACTAGGTGTAATTTGTGCACCTGTATTTTTGGAAAATGCTTCTTTGTGAGTTACAGTAAAGTGCTTTCTAAAGCTGGGAATGTCTCATTTTTTATTGACTTAAGTTATCTTTCAGCTTAGAAACTTAAAATTCAAAGCCTACGTTTAGAATGTGACTTTGAGCAGGTATTTTTTAGTTTGTTAGTGTGAGAAGAAAAATATAGATTATCTGAGTGCTTGTTTTTCATTTAAGAAGACGGATCATTCTTTAAGAACAACATGAAAGCGTGTAAATTACTAGAATTGGACCTTATTATGACATAATTACACCTTTGAAATGATCGCGAGGCAAAGCTGTAGTGTCTATATGTACCTGGATATAGTAACATGTATGTATCTATTATGAGATAAATAGTTGTCATCTTCATTTTTGTATGTTACCTAAAGACTAAAATGTAAATCTCCGACATAGATTTGGCTAACATAAAACCAATTAAACTGGTAAAAAGCTAAACGTAATTAAAATAACAGTGACTCTGAGCAAATGAATAATTTTACAGAGGTAGAGAAATACATACAAGAATATTGCTTAAAGATGCAAGTCTCTTAATTCTGTAGTTTCTCTATGAATAAGTCATCATTTCGAACAAGTGTAATGTATGCAGATAAACTTTTAGATACAAATGAAGTTGCTCCTTATAGATTTTTTTATATATAGTACGTGCTGAAAAGTATTTTTCTTTGCATAGTATGATCAGTATCAGCACAAATTCAGTTATATTTCACTGCAAATGCACTTAGAAATTAGTAAATGTGACCAGTTTTTGAATTGTAAAATACATGATGCCAGTACAATATCCTTCATACCAAGAAATATGACTAACACATACATTTTTAATACTCTAAGATGAGCTCTTCATCTTCTTAAAAAGGAAGTATAATAACATTCAGAAGTAACACAGCAATCATGACTGGAACAGTCTGTTTAATTCTACTCACTGACATTTGAAGCATGTAGAGATTTCAGCAGTGTGAAGGACAAATAAATTCACACAAGAAAATCTCTGCTCCTCTGATCCAGCTGTATTTTAATTTTATATTGGTATTCTTGCATTTCTGCATGTTTAGATTTTTCTTTCCCTGTGCAAGGATGACTTTTCTAACATTATGTTTTTAAATCTGACAAGGTCATACAAGCTAAAAAAAAGAAGAAGAAGAAGGGTCATCAAAAGGGGAAAAATAACAGAACTACGGTGAAATGGCTCTCTGTTGGCCTTTGTATCGATTCAGAGTGTGTCAAAAGGGTCTTTTGTCGTGCCCCTACCACAGCATACTAATTTGCTAGATCAAGTCTGTCAGAATATCGACTGGAAGTAAAGAACTACAGTGGCAGCTTTTGTGTTTCATACAGCAGGGAGCCTGTGTGTGAAACAGGATTATCAGGGGGTCATGAAGAGAGTCAAGGGATGTCCATCACTTCCCTTCTGGTAATGTAATGGGGCGGGTGCCTGGATGTGATTAAGATGTAGGACACAGGAGGCATAGCAGTGAACAAATCAGACGTACACACATGCAAATCAGGTTGGCTGCTCTTAACCACATATTTTTAATGAAAATCCAGAGACAGACCAAACAAATATCTAAACAGCTGCATTCAGATTAAATATCAAACAGCCTATTCAATGCCTGGTGTGTGTGTCTGTGTCTGCATCCATGTGTGTTTGTGTGGAAAATGTACAACACTTAGAAGAAGGGGTTTAATTATTATTCTTTTATTTTCTAATACAAAGTTCCATTCTACAAGTGTTTCTTCTACTTCTCTTTACTGTTGAAAATAGTGTTGCTGGATGATTGCAGCAAATGTCCAGGGGATGTGCAAACATAAAATAATGCTTTGTGTTACGGCTATACGCGTCTGCCACATTCAGATAGGATGCTCATCACTCTGCTGTGGGCTTAGCCTTGACTTAGATGCCATTGTCATTCTAATACGGCATGAGCAAAATATATTTCTGGAAACTGAGAAAAAAATAGAAGTTTTTTTGTGACTGAACAATGCTTAGCTTGATAAATGCCTCTTTTTAAAATTGTGGCAGGGAAAGTCTGCTTTCTGGAGGTGCAGGTTGCATCTCTGTAGTTTATGTGAGAGCTGTGAGGAGCTTTCCAGCACACACTGACATGATTTACAATCCTTGTCATCTGCACAATCTATTTTTCCTCCGGATTGTTCCTAGTCTTTAGTCATTTATTTCTGAAAATTCAGTGCTAAGTAGCAAAACAACATTTGATACCAAAACAACAATGCATTTTACGTGTGTGGCATCTGAGGGCCTGATCTAAACCCCATGGACTAGGAGAGGAACCTGAACAGAGTCCAAGGGCTTATGCACCAGACTCCAGATTCCTTAGACCAGCAGTAGTTGTTTCAGCCAGCCTATAAAAAGTTCATTTGTTCTGAAATGAAAAATTGAACTTGGAAAAGTCTAAATCTGTTTCTCATTCCTTTTGTAATATTTGCTACCAGGGGTGACTAAGGCAGTGTCAAGAGCCAGTGATAGATTGGCTCCATTGAGGATCCATATTTTTTTCCCCTTTTTCCTTTCCCTTTCCCTTTCCCTTTTGCTTTTATTTTTTTTTTCAAGCAGCAGGAAAAGTTTACAATTGTTTACACAGAAGGTGTTGATGTGGATGGATAGACAGAATTTTGTCTCTTCTGAAGGCAAAAGCAAAGCTTTTGTTGGCTGTAATGCGAATGAAGTAGCACCCTGCTTTACATGTAACCACTGTATCTCCACTAAAAATGGCCTAATTCCCTGAGCACTGTACGACTAGTATCCCGTTCAGAGCCAAAGATCTTTGTCAGAGGTAACCAAAGACTGCTCTGCCTGAAGTTGGGTAGCAAACGATTTCTCACAAACAGATTTTTCATGTGGGCATACTTAGAAATAACGATTTTTGATTTAGTATTCCTAACTGGGGTTAAGCACCAATGGTCTTCTGTTAGGCAGCCACTGTACACAGAGGAAAGGGAATTGCAGAAGTCCATACCAGGTGAGTTTTTAATGTCTTTGTTCAACAGTGTTGGTGCTGTGCAGTGTTCATTGCAATAGGAGCTCGTGACAGGATGAGATGACAGTCATTTATTAGAAAATAGTTTTTCTGTGCATATCTCAGGTTGAAGAAACTGCTGTCATTGTTATCATCTGTGTCGAACTTCGAGGGCGGAACTTGTCACAAAGTGTGAATGTATGAAAGGAAGAGGTGAGCCCTGGAAACTGCTCTAACAGGAAAGCCTGACTCAGCTCTTTCAAGGCATGCCATGCATCCATGCTCTATGTCTGGAAACAACCCTTATTTCTGCCAAGCAACAACTTTTACTCACCTGTATCCTAGGTCTTTTAAGTTCTAGTTCAGAATCAGAGACCAGGCTTGAAGAACACAGAATAGTGAAGAGGCCTATGCTTCTGAAAAATGTAGTTATGCCATATGTTTTTCTCAACTTCAGATCTTCTTATCAGAGAGCAAAACTCGTGATCCTGAAATGCCCAAATGAACAGCAACAAGCAGAGACTGAGTACTGAAAAATACACTAATTATTTTAAGAAAGGAGATTTATAGAACATGTGTAAGATATTTACTTATTTAATGGGTCTCATGAGAAATGGCAGTGTAATTACAATATGAGACATACAAGACAGTTGTGCAGGAGGAGATATTGCACTACACTGTTTGCTTCGAAGTGAGGTGTCCAAAGGTGGAGGTACGTATCACATGAAAAGGAGACCACAGAGTGCAAACCAGTAGGATTTCTGGTCAGAACGACATAATCTGCATGTCATTCTGTGGAAATGGTGGTATATGTGGAAATGGAAAATATTGATACATATACTACAGTGTTTGTCTGGGGAGGCAGAGCAATTCTTAGAAGTCTGACAGCTTTCTTCTTCTGAAGTTAGTGCAGATGTCAGGGTGGGAAAGGACCACAACACATCACTGACTGCCAAGGATGTATAATGTAAAGGTCAGAATGTGACCTGATGCAATTGTATGCTCAGTGTTATTTCCTTCTGTCTCACCCAGTGAAATTTTAAATGTAACCCAAACTATTAGAAAAACAAAACAAGGATGTCTTTTCACAAAATGAGAAAGCACAGTAGACGGTCATACCCAAGAAAATATATTTTCTTCGTGACATCACATTAATACTTAGCATTTGCCATGCAAAATTTGTTCCCTCCATCTTTTCCATCCTCCAAAACTCAAAGTCTCAACTTGCAAATACAATAGTGGTGGATGTGAAATTTTACCATTAGTTTTTGCCTCGAAGGCTCTGTCCACCCCGCTAAAGCCCTGGATCAGAGCCTATCGCTTGTCACCAAAGACAGTTACAAAATAACAAGTAGGAAATAATGCTCTGTCACTAACAATCGGGATTTTATTTCTTTGTTTGTGCACAGTGCAATGAAATGCTGGCAACAAGGGAAAAATAAACCTACACAGAATTCAAAGAGATGGTAAAATATGACCCATCTGCCTGATCCATGGTCACTGGAAGTGGTATGCCTTAGCATCAAACACACATCGTAGCTTTCTTTTTTAACCACACAGACATCTCTACACATGCTTATTTAGGTCTCAGAGCAAAGTAGTTAACTCTAGTTTGCTGGATGAACTCCAAAGCAGATAATTACGTTCTACTTACAAGGCCCCAGCACTTTTACGTATATATGATATGCAATGATTTCCTATTGCTGTGTAGAACTATATGTTGTCACAAAATGGCTTTACTCAGTTCGAGAGGTTGCCCTACTTCTATGTGTGCTCATATATATATATATACACACACATATTTATATTTTAAGAAGCACACATGTGAAGCAACCGTCATTTATCCTTTACCTGTTCTTCAAATGACTTAGGGTTCTGACAAGTGTCTGTGAAGTGCTTTATTATATTTCTTATACATTTTTCAGTTTATTAGAGTACAAGTTTCAAACTGTTTTGGTGGTATCTGATAATTCTTTTTGTACCCTTCTCACTATTCTGGACACCATAATTACTTTCTGCATAGAGGAAAAATAGAAGAACACTAGATGATGTGTTTTGGGTTATTTTTCCCCCTACAATTTCTGAACGATGCATAAGGATTTGGTAAACTGATAGCAGGAAAGTTAAACTGCACATTTTAGAATAATTTCTGAAACAATACAAAGTGAATCCTGTGACAAGGATTCCTTTCTGAGGAGGGAACAAAGAAGTACAGATTAGTCCATTAATCAGAATTTTAAAATGTTAATAACAAATCTATATAGTTTTCTACTGCTGTAGCAGTTTGTTTGCACATTGTTTCAAGAATGATTTATGGAAATATGGAGTGCTCTACTCTTGGCAAGGACTAGAATATTTTTGGACGGTTATTGCTGCCTCAAGAACAGCAACAGAGAGTTTCTGAGGGTGGAGATGTATGGAGACGTTATAATTAAGAGCCCTGTATATACAGTAATTTGAAGTCTCAGAACACTTTAACTTGAAACAGATCTGTACATTCTGATTTGATTGAATTTTACTGCTCTTGTCCTGTGACAAAATGATGAAAAAATTTTCTTATTTTTCCTCTAGTTACAGTCAATGTTTTTTTTAAGTAGATACTTAAAGTAAAGCATCTAAGTGTCTTAATTTAAGTATATTTAAGTACCGTACGTAAAATATCTAAGTATCTAAATAAAAGGGCAGTATTTTCACAGGGCAGTTGGTTCCCTCTAACTGTACTGGAAATTAGTTTCACTTACTCCAGCCTCCAAAACACATGGGAGTGCAGCACCAAGTCATAGAGCAGGGGTCTGGTTGTGGCTTCGGTGGGAAAACATGCCAGCAGGTACTGTGGCTTGGATGGCCCCAGGTAGCACCATAGCTTCTCCTCCAGAGAAGTCCCAAGAACACGGCATCAGAGAACAGGAAATGGCCATATTGCTGTACTTTAAATACATCTGTTTACATCCTGCCTTCCTGGAAGTACAACACAGAAGCCAATTTTTGAGACTTGCACTCAGAGCATTACACGTAACTGAGCTGTGACGATTCAAAGACCAGCATTTGGACATGTAATTACCTCTGCAACTTTCTATTTTGTATCAGCACACAGCAGAGTAAATGTAATACAAGAACCTCGGTTCAGAACATGGACAGACTGGTACACAATTAAATCCAGTACTGTATATGACATTACAGCTGTATATTATGCAGTGCAGAAAGACTCAGTAAAGCAAATATACTAGTAGGTCTGTAATAGGTAATGCAAAATGACTGTTGTTACATAAATTAACTATTCATTACTCTACTGTGTTGTAACTGTACCTTACCTTTGAAACACACATGCTCTGTTCTGTTCCTTGCCTGTTACTTCAGTGTGTGACTTGCTTCTGATAGAGCTGGATTTAGGAAGCTGAAGAAAGGGGTACAAATTTATCACTAGATTCTCAGATCTGTTGTATTTAGTACTAACAGTAGTAGTAGTAGCTGTGTCTGTAGAAATAGTAGTAGTACTATTAGAAGCTGTAATGTTAGTATAACATGTTCTATAGACGAACCAGAACATTGGAATTGTCCAATACAGAACAAAAAGCTACCTCTGGGCCCACTTATACTCTAGGACAGGAGATAGGGAGGCAATAAAACTAATAACCTAGACTACTAGCCTAGCTCTGAGACCAAGCCTGTAATTTGGAGTTGCATACAGAAAGTAGTTTCAGATCCACTGTGCTGGGAGTCCTGATGCTGAACTTCATAAAACCTTTCCTTGCAGCCAAGATGTAGGCTGTACAAGCAGCAGGTGGAGAGATGTTGCGGAGGAATACCAGTCTTAGAGGAGGATCTAAAGGAGTGAATAAAGAGATGTTGCTTAGAAGTATCCAGAAAGGAAACTCTGTGAATGAGACTGCATCTCAAATCCCACTTCTCTCCAGAACTTAGTCCCCCTGACTACGAGATTCAAGTAAACCTCATTACCTATTTCAGCTCCTTGTCACAGGACTGCCATGAACAATCTCAAGGCTGTAGGAAGATGTGTTGATTCCTTCTAGAGATTAAGGCCTACACCTAATTTGAATGAAAAAAAGATAAAAAAAATCAGAAGTCATGCCACTCTTAAAGATTCTGTTTTTTAAGTAACCTACAGCTCAGAAAGTTTTTCTCTTCTGCCTGAAAAAATTTAAATTCACATCATACACTTTCTGGTTTCAGGACATTGGAAGAGTTAGCTAGCCCTTATACAACCCTCTGAAGAAGAAAAATACTCTCCAAGTGATGTGCTGAAGCACTGTTGGTGGCGTGGAACTACCTTGAAATGCTACTTCCGTGTTACCCTTTTCAAACAGCTATCAGTAATCAAGAAGCACTCTTAGTGGCCTTCACAGATGTCAGTCCTTCACTGATGCTGAATTCTTCCTGCCTCACTGTTTCAACTGTTAATAATCAACCCACTTTGTGTACCAGCATCTACATAACACCTACAAGTATACACACTTGCCTACTGAATTACCTTTCAGTTCTATCTAATACATCTACCAATCCATGCAAGCAAGCTCATCAGTGACATCAAGATTGAAGGCAGCCTGGGCTGCAGTGATTACGCATTGGTGGAGTTCACACTCCTGAGGAGTATGGGAAAGGCAAGGAGTATAGTCAGGACCTTAAATTTTAGGAAAGTCGACTTCCTACTCTCCAAGGAGTTAGTCAGAAGGATCCCCGGGGAAACGGTCCTCAGAGGCAGGGGAGAAGAAAAGAGCTGGCAGATCTTTAAAGATGGCTTCCACAGAGGGCAAGAGCTGTCAGTGCCCAGGTGTAAGAAATCAGGGAAGGAAGGGAAGAGACCAGTATGGCTGAGCCGAGACCTGCTGGTCAAACTAAAGGGCAGGAAGGAACTGCACAGGCAGTGGAAGCAGGGACAGATATGCTGGGAAGAGTATAGGGACACTGCCCAGCTGTGTAGGCATGAGGTCAACAGGCCAAGGCACTGCTGGAGCTGAATTTGACAAGAGATGCTAGGAATAACAAGAAGAGCTTCTACAGGTGTGTCAACCAGAAAAGCAGGGTTAAAGAAAACGTACACGTCCTGATGAACAAGAATGGCAACCTAGTATCAATAGCCGAGGAGAAGACTGAGGTACTCAACAACATTTTTGCCTCAGTTTTCACTGGCAACCTCTCTCCTCATGCCTCTCGAGTTAATGGACCACAAGACGGGGACCAAAGGAGTAAAGCCCCTCCCACTGTTAGGGAAGGTCGGGTTCATAACCGTCTGAGGAACCTGAACATGCGTAAATCTATGGGACCTGACGAGATGCATCGCAGAGTCTTGAGGGAATTGGCGGATGTAGTTGCCAAAACACTCTTCATAATATTTGAAAAGTCATGGCAGTTAGGCAAAGTCCCTAGTGACTGGAAGAAGGGGAACACTTCGCCCATTTTTAAAAAGGGTAGAAAACAGGACCCTGGGAATTACTGATCTGTCAGCCTCACCTCTGTGCCTGGGAAGATCATGGAACAGATCCTTCTAGAAGTTATGCTGAAGCACATGGAGGACAGGGAGTTCACGAGTGACTTTCTATGCTGGAGTGACTACATCAGTGGACAACAGAAGAGCAACGGATGTCATCTAGCTGGACTTCTGCAAAGCCTTTGACACTGTCCCCCACAACATCCTTCTCTCTAAGTTGGAGATACAGATTTGATGGGTGGACTGTATGGTGGATATGGAATTGGTTGGAAGGTCGCATCCAGAGAGTAGTGGTCAAAGGCTCAATGTCCATATGGAGATCTGTGACAAGAGGTGTCCATCAGGGGTCCGTATTGGGACCAGTGTTGTTCAATATTTTCCTCAATGACACAGGCAGTGAGCTCGAGTGCACCCTCAGCAAGTTTGCAGATGACACCAAGCTGAGTGGTGCAGCTGACACACCAGAAGGCCTGGATGCCATCCCAAGGGACCCGGGCAAGCTTGAGAATTGGGCCTGTGTGAATCTCGTGAAATTCAACCAAACCAAGTTCAAGCTCCTGCACTTGGGTCGCAGCAACCCCTGGTATCAACACAGGCTGGGGAATGAAGGGATTGAAAGCAGCCTTGCTGAGAAGGACCCAGGGATACTGGTGGGTGAAAAGCTGAACATGAGCCAAGAAAGTGCCCTTGCAGCCCAGAAGGCCAACCGTATCCTAGGCTGCATCAGAAGAAGCGTAGCCAGCAGGTCAAGGGAGGGGATTCTGACCCCCTAATCCTCTCTGGTGAGAGCTCACCTGGAGTCCTGCGTCCAGCTCTGGAGCCCTCAGCTCAGGAAAGACATGGATGTGTTGGAGTGGGGCCAGAGGAGGTCAACAAAAGTGATCCGAGGTCTGGAACATCTCTCCTATGAGAAAAGGCTGAGAGAGTTGGAGTTGTTCAGCCAGGAGAAAAGAAGGCTCTTGGGAGACCTTGCTGCAGCCCTTCAGTACTTAAAGGGATCTTATAAGAAAGATGGGGACTATCTTTTTAACAAGGTCTGTTGTGGCAGGACAATGGGTAATGGTTTTAAACTAAGGGATGGTAGATTTAGACTGGATAGAAGGAACAATTTTTTTACACTGGGACCGGTGAAACACTGGAAAGGGTTGCCCAGAGAGGCAGTCGAGGCCCCATCCCTAGAAACATTCCAGGTCAGATTGGACGGGTCTCTGAGCAACCTGATCTAGTTGAAGATGTCCCTGCTCACTGCACGGGGGTTGGGCTAGGTGACCTCTAAAAGTCCCTTCCAATCCAAACCATTGTGACTCCATGATTCTATGATTCGGTCTGCCGTCCTGCCCATCCATCCATCCATCCATCCATGCATCCATCCATCCATCCATCCATCCATCCATCCATCCATCCATCCATCCATCCATCCATTCACGATTCATTCATGCTTTCATATAGGTGTCATTACTCTAACACTCAAGGACTTTGCAGGCCAGTGGATTTCTTCTGCCAGTATCCAGATCCAGGAAGCAGTCTTACATTTTGCACTGTCACAGAAGTCAAGTAAGTGACTGAAGAAACAGCAAACTGTCTTGTCTGAAGCATAACGGAAATCTGTGTTAGAAAGGAATTTCTTCTGCTAATTCAACATGTCTTTTCTCAAACTGGTGATAAAAGTTTTCTTACAATTCTTTTGTGGTCGTTGTGGTCTTCTGTTTCTTGTTTAAGCTAAGAACCCTTTAGGCCCACCATTGCTATTGCTGTCTGATACCACATGCACACACATCCTGAATCAACACCTCTTCCTTGTCCTGAATCAGAAATGTAGAAAGAATTTCCCTGCAGGGGAATTCTAGTTTGTATTTTTAAATATTCTAGTATTGGCCATTTCAATTTCTGTTTCTGACTGCAAATGTCCCAACTCTTTAAACAATGTTTTTAATTCATGTCAGAGTTCATTCCAACCAGTGGCATCACCTGATGTCAACTTTTATTATTCTGCTCTTCCTTTTAACTCTGCTTTGAAACACTCTCCTTAATTAACATTGTAACCTTTTGCTCTGAGACAATTTGTATCTTCTTGAAACATCAAAATGAATTCTTCCCAAGATTATAGTGTTTTAGGTATCTTGCCATCCATATGATTTTTATGTCAAGTCTACTAGTTAACTGACACAATTTTTACATCTGTCACCTTGAGTTTCCCTGCTCCCAATACTTTCGCTAAAGCTGGAGTGGCTCCACCATTACATCTCAGACCTTCCGCATCTCACCGAAGCTTATAAGAGGAAAAGAGCTGTCAAATTACATTACTCCTATATCCACCTCTCACTTCACCTGCCTGGATGACCATAATAACTGCATCATAGAAGTAATCCTTGCATTTCTGGACTCAAACAACTGGGGAAGGCTTATTCACTTTCTGCTCAGGTGCAATCATTGTCATGTACAAGTAACAACTTAGAGATGAACTACAGCAGAATGAGACAAATGCTGAGAACATCAACCAGACCCTTCTGCTTGTCCAGATACTAGTTTTTCTACTAAAATATTGAAAATATCAAGACATCTCTTATGATAGAGTCTTCATTTATGAATCCAAATTTAGTCTTTACTAGACAGACAAACTCTCATTTTCTCTTTCTCTTAGGGCAGTTTAACCTACAGCCAAACAAACGCCACATTGCATGGAAGGAAATAAATATGAATCCAAGACAAAAAATAGTTACTACTCTCCAGGAGCAGATTTTGTTCTATTGAAAAATGTTTGGATTAATCTCCTTTAAAAAGTTATGGCCTACTTTTATTACTGATCTGACCTGAAATTTCAGATCAAATTAGTTCAGGATTTTGGCACAAGAAGTTTCTGTGTAGTTGCATCTTTCGAATGTGTCTTGGGAATACAACTGGTGGATTTATTAACAGTGTTATAATAACAGATAGAGAAGAGTGAGGAAAATATATGGTTCTAAGACTACAAAAAGAGAAAAGTGTCAGAATAATCTACCGTTATGAGGGAGGTAGGATGCTGATGGAATTTGTTTAAAGTAAGTCAGGATTCAGCAGCAACATTAAGAAATATTTTTCCTTTTTTTTGTATGCACTGTCCACTTCACAAAGTCTGAATCATCCATAACATGAATTTTGAGATCAGAATTAGGCAAGCTGAATTCTTGTTCAGTTTTAGGATTGTCAGATATTCAGTTCAGTTTAATAAGATCAACTGAATTTCAAAATTTCTGTTGAGAAATGTTTGTGCAAGCTGCATAAAAAAAATGCAGAAGTGAAAGGGGTAGTCTTTGCTGAAGACGTAACCAAGCATGCAACAACTGTTACAGATAATAAAAGATATGACCACTTTTTCCAAACTTCTTTATTTTAAGAAGTTTTTAAAAATTGTTTGTGTAGGATAATAAAGGACTACGAAACCTTTGTATGATGCTTGCACAGCTGTAGCATCAAGAAACACACTGAACATTGTGCCCCTTGATAGAGAGCCTTTTAGAAAGAGAAAAACTGTAGTCCAGGAAAATTGGCCATAGCTTGATATTTTGTAGAACTTTGATTTAGAACAACCTGGCACAAATACATCTGGAGTAGCTAACCTAAGACCTGCCAGCACACCCTGTGGCTAGCAGTGGTGTACAACCTCGTGAAACCATACAAGTTTTGCTAGTAAGTACAGGATCTGGTCCAGTTTAAAGTAAAATCAAAGCATTAAATATCATGAATTACAAGAAATAAACCTCTCTAAACTAATAAAGTGCATGTGAATTTGCAAAAGAACAAAACCAAAATTTTGCAAGAGAGTACAGAAGGCTTGTAGATCTTTGCTATAAGGAATATGAGGTTTTATGTGTCTTTATCCATTGAAGTAATAGTAAATTGAAGGATTTACCTGTTTGCATTTATTCACATGATTAAAATGAGTTTGTGATCTGATTCATCATACTATATTCTAAACATTGTCTCAAAAAAATTAAGTTCATAGTGCTTCAAAGTTCAAAGTTTTTGTTTAAAAGTTCTAAAGCTTTTGCAAAAACTAAACCACAGCCACACTTTGCAATTTCTAACCTATGATTTCTTAATGAGAGCACAGCATGCAAACTATACACACACACACACATAGAGTCATATATACTCACAGGCTGGTTTTTTATTTCTTTTCATAAAATGGTAAAAAATACATATTTTAATCCATAAAAATTCAACAATCCTCAAGGGTAAGTGAACATCTGCTTTCATCTAAGAAACATTTTAAACTTCTTGACAGTTACAAGAACTGTAATCCCTAGAGGCTAACACTTTTCTTTTCAGAGAAAATTCATATCATGGAAGGCTTTATGGTAGGAAACTGCAGTATGCTGTATGCAATTGTAAGTGAACACATGGCATAGTCATCTCCATAAACTCACTGAAACTTCAGCATTTGACTCAGTAGAAAAAATTTGTTGGAAAAGAGAATGAAAAATGCTACTAATGTTTCTATGAAGTCTCTAGGCAGATTATTACCAGTTTTTCCAAAAATCTCCAAGGGTAAAGTCAACTCAGTTCTTTATTTTTATGGATTTTCAATTATAGCCCTTGTTTAATAGTGTTTTTAGTCAGCTTTCACAGTTACTAGAGGGAAAATAAGATCAATTTCTTAATGCAACTTACAAAATATAGGAAAATGTAAATGATTCTATCTAGCTTTTTAGCCATTCTACAACAGTATGTTTAATTACCTATCTATAGGTTTGATTCTGCTGTCACCTAGTTTATCACCTGAGCTACTTTTTGTACTGTATTTTGAACTGAAACAGGCTATAAGGTGTGGGTTCAGCCTTCTTCAGTGTCCATGACCATAACCATTTGACCCTCCCAAGAACTAACCAAGTATTCAGCACACTCCTAGGAGTCAGGAGCTCCCTCTACCTCTGCCAGCATGCTCTAACTCATCTTTAACATTGCCTTCAAATTATACTTTTTCTTTGTCCTATAATATATGAGTTTAAACTTCAGTGGAGGTCTACTGCAACATTACAAACTAAAAACACTTTAATAGTCATTCACGTGCTGTGAGACAGAACTTAAAGACAGCAGCACTGAGTTAAAGGAATAATGTTGCTTTATTGGTCTAAATGTTAGCTAGCCAAAGATGGATTTAGACAATAACATAATGGTGTTTGTTTTTATAAATTCCCATGAGACAAGATCCTTAGTGACTGAGTCGCTGTGCTCCTTTTTAAAGGTGTTTGGTACCTCCACTTCTCATTAAATTTAATGACAAGAGAGCTTGTTCAAATTCTACCAGTGTCTTAAGTATCTTATGAATAGTGCCAGTATAAGTAAAAAATAATGAATGCAATTAAGTTTGCTTCTTTAAAACAAGTAGTAAATCGGGGCAGCTATCTCCAGCACCAAGGAAATAAAAAATCTCTGTGACAAGTATATTGAAAATGTTATGTGTGAAACTTGTCCATGTCTAAATGCATCTTATTATCCTTAATAGTGATGATTATCCTTGATAACAATGATTATCCTTGAAGTATATCTCTGTATAAGTGTATTGGCACGTGACCAAATCCAAATGAAATATGACAATCACACAAGGTACTACCCATCAGCTCAGCTGCTGTGGTTTGGCTGACATAAAGATCCTTGAGAATGATGTTAGGACTTTGACATTTAAACTCTTAACAAACAGCTCTGGCACTTTAGGATTCTGCTTCCTCCGGATTATTTGTCATCAGTCTTCTCCAAGAATTACTCTACAGAGCTGCCAAATTGCAACCTGAGCTCTTTCATGTAATGTCTACCAGTTTGGTCCCAACAGTCAAAAGAAAAATTAAACAGGGATACTGGGCTTTTCGTTGAAGTGCCAAAGAACTGTCCACAAACCATTTTACTAAATGATTCCCACTTGTGAAGTACAACTTGTTAGCTGCTGGGTCCTTTGTTTATCTGAATTTTAAGCTAATATATTTCATCTCACAGACAGAATGAGTAGGAAAGTACGTAGAGAGAATTCTGCAGCTGAGCTCAGCTTAAAAGCTGCCTGCTAAGTCATTTGATTATGTACGATGCTGTTCTCATAGCTTGAGACAATCACAATTTTTTGCCTTGACTAAAATATAGAGATATATTTTACAAGTTAGCAACTTAAGTTAATGATTTTGCAGAAGCAGGGTGATGGATTTTCCAAGTCTGTCATTCTTTCATTTTATTCCTGCCTTCTTAGGTGTTAACAATTATGTCATTTCAAACAATCCCCCTGGTGACATAGAGAATTATTCTGGTGGGTTTTCTGTCTTTCCACTACCATATGTTCATAACAAATTGTTTTACATGGGCAATTGCATCTTACAAAGCAAGAAAATGTAAATGTACGAGAACAATTCTAAAGAAAAATCAGATTATTTCTTGGAATTCCTCATACTTCTTCCAACCCCTATTTTTTTTTCTGTTTTCATACGAATAAAAAACTCGGATATTATTCTTCAAATGCCTTAATCCACTTCAAGTTTTTCATGATAGCCTTAGAGTCTATAATTTATTTTTAAAATTAAATTTCTGTTAATCTCCATAATTTTTTTCCCTTCAGTATACACACAGAAAACTCTTATTAAGAGAAAACTGCAAAAGTCAGAATGAGAGGAATGTGTCTCTCCTCATATGTTTTCTCTGACACCAAGTGCAGGAAATACAGTTTATCCAGTTTTGCAGAGGCACAAGGCTATATACTGGAAGTAGCTATTAATGAAAGACAGCTACAGTGCAGACTGAATGACTGAAACCAAGATAAGCATAAGCATAGATAACAGAGAAATGCAAGTAGACATTCTTTGCAACTTGTTAGTCTTGACTATCAGGAGTTAGTTCTGTAAAAAAAAATTAGCCTAATTACCTCTCTTTGTCTTCGAAAAACATGTGCAAAATTTCCCAATTTTCTTCTGTCTAAGTGTGATGGTTCAGCTGGTCTCTGTCTGAATTGCAGCTTCCTTCTCCACTGTCTTGCTGAGTCTCCCCACAGATCAAGCAGCATCACTAAGGTGGAAGATAAGGAAAGATGTGCCTGCTGATCTCCACATGAATACTTGTCTGCATCCTCAGCAGATAGAAAGCAGGAGTAATTACAGCAAATAAAAAATAGTCTTAGAACAAGCCATCAAGTTTAGCTGAATTGGCCAAGTGAGCAGCATGTTCTGCATAGCTGTAGAATAACCTTGTACATCTATGATTTCTTCTGAAGAAGAGTATTCATCCTCCACACACAATTTCAAACGGTGATAAACCCACACTCACCGTAGCCAGGTTTCTGCCAAATACTCCCCTTTCTTTCACTCTTGCCCTTAGTTCAGCATTTTATTTACACAATCCATCATAGGAATAAAGTTTTTTGAAAGTAATGTTTACCATATTACAAGGTCATTTTTTCTTTCATTTCTAGAGTGGATTTTTTAAAGACAGTAGATGTGTTTGCTGTCACCAGAAATCATATGAAATCTTTAGACATTATCTTCCATTCATGGCTCTCTTCCCATCTCCCTGGATTACACCATAATATAGCAACTATTGTAGAACAAAAAAACCTGTCCTGATCACTTAACAAGTTTAATATGAGATTATCCTCTCTTTTTTTTTTTTACTCAGTCAAGATCATTTCTGTATGTGGTGCTAATGATATCTTTGGAGGTGGCTGAAATAAAATTGTATTTGATTATTTTCACTTGAACTGAAATGGCATGTTCAATAAAGCAGAAATTTCATGATCTATGGATAGAAATCTGTATTTAACATCCTGAGCCCACTTTTTGATTAGGTAATGAAAACCACAGATGGATGGCTTTAACAGTATTCTTTAATTCTCCATTTCACTCCATCATCTTTAATTCCACACTATGCTATGCTATGTTATGCTATGCTACTATACTATACTACACAATAAAACTTTTCTATAAAAAATAGAAAGTACTATCCGTCTGTAAAAGTCTTGACTTTCCCTCACTAATTCAACAGACTCACCAAGTTTTTTTGCCAGAACGCTATGCTCTTGTGATTGTCTACACAAACGAGTAGCTATAGTCTCCGCATTTGTGAGACAGGTGTAAGTACTCTATCACACACTAATTTTCCAACTGCAGGGGTGCCTCAGCACAGGCAGACTCAAGCTGCTCCTGCAACCAAGTTCCAGCATGTAGTGTGGCCCAGCTGGTAGCCTTAGGACCTCAAGATGCAAAGTAACTTACCCAGTAATACAGTGATTCACACAGTCCTTACAGACAGATGAGCCATAGTAGTTCTTGTTTTGGTTTTATACATATTTTTTTATCTAGTGCTGCCCTTACACTAGGAAAAGCCATAAGATGCAAAGGTCTTGTAGCATTGCTTATTGCTTACCTACCCTAATGTTACGTATACAGCATCTCATACTCAACAGAAACCAGCTGTGTCAGAGCATAGTGATAACTTGGCCCTCAGTAGTTCCCTGTGGAGCGCTGAGCCATTGATGTACTCTCAATCAATTCCTACACAGTTACAGTTCAGTGAGCTATTTAAAGAAAAAGATGACTGTGTAAAGCAAGAGGGATATTCAAAGAGAAAACCAGACTAGGAAATAAAGGACTAAAAGCAAGGCAAAGCCTGAAGTACTGGACATAGACCTGGTGAAGAGAAGGTGGGGAAGAGAGGGGAGAAAAAATAATGTATGAAAGACACAAAACTTTATGGTGGAAATATTCATATAAATGTGAAAGAAATTCACATCAGCAGCATCATTTGATATTTCTAATGCTTTTAATGTGGAAAAGGACTTAAATTCTTTAGTATAATTTCTAATATCTCTGCCTATGCACATGTGCAAAACTTAACTCGTCAAGATAAGTCACATGGTCATGAAAACCATTGGAAGAATTGTACAAGAAGTTTCAGTGGTTAAATACTGTAGATAATCTTTCCAGTGAGGGCTTCTGGTATTAGCTTAATAACTATATTATAAATGTAGTGTATTTTGGCAATTACTGAGCTTAAATATCTCAGTCAGTCAAAAGACATACAAAATGCAAAAGATATTTAGATAGAATATTATTAAAATTTCTGTTGATTTTTTCTATTAACTTCTTGTCCTTGGAGTGTTTTTTAGTATATTTCTTAAGCATGTATTTTTAAATGTTTCACAGAATCAAAATATGCTTTTCTAAACATGTATTACTAGAATTATTTCCATTCTCTTAATATCATTTCTATGGTTAATGAGAAAAGTAAACCAAGGCCAGTTTTATTGCCAAAATTCAATGCCTGAAAATGAAAATAGAACATATTTTTCAAACAAAAAATGAAGGAATTTTATTTTTTCCTCATGTAGACTGAAACTTATATTCATTTATTAAGAATATTCACGGGTAAATCTTTCACTCTTCTTTCCTTCCCTCCTGATATTACCACTTACAAGTGTTTATAATAATAAGCTACATCATTACATATCCAAGCAGTGTAGCAGTTTCTTCCAACTAAAGTTGTGAACAGCCATTTTCAGAAACTACCCTTACAGATTGCAGTGAAATTCTAACTCCCCAGCACCAAACTGTAATAATACACAACACATATTTTTGTTGCCACAAAGGGATAAAGCATGAAGACCTGAAGATAAAAAGAAAAAAAAATATTGTGGAATTGCAGTTGAAACGAACATGACTTAAATCTTCTTGGGTTTTTGAACTGTTTTTTAAAATGTCCGAATAGTAGCCCCCATAAGTTGCAGCCTTTTCAAAATGTTCGGGTTCCAGTTTGAAGAGGTTCTGACAGCAGTGCTAGGAGAAAGGATGCAAGTTCAAGGCTCTTAATACCGCTGCTTATCGGAAAAAAGCATTCTCTTCCATAAAACTGTAGTTTAACAGAACCCATTCTATATACGCTAAAATAGAGGCAAAGTTCAATTTAAAGTGCTGTTGCACACTTTACCAAAGCTCTTGACTTCAGAATATTTTTCTCAGCTGCGCTTACAAATCCTGTATCTGTTGACCTTCAGAACATGGTACAAGACCATTTATTCTCTCAGCTTTTTGCTTTTGTGTGTGTCTGAACAAGGTGAGGAAAGAGGAAGAAAGAGTCATGTGGGGAAGTCACTGATGTTTAAGACAGACAACATGGATGAAAACCATTCAGCTGAAACTGCTGGAGAAAGACAGATAGGCGGAATGTAATTAGTCAAAAGCTGTTGGCAATAGTGCCATAAAAATGGGCTATTTTTTTTGAATTTACGTATGTTTATAGCAAGCACAGAATACTAATACTGCCTATATTTGGAAGGAAGAAACGAATTTGCATTCCTGATTACACCTGGGATTTAAAGTCTTCAATTTCTGTAACTAGTTTGAATTGCTGCTCATGAAGTAAAATGTTTGTAATACATTTGGAAAAATATTAAGCATTTCAAATTTATTGTCCAGTATCTTGCTAATATAGTTAGACATAACAGCATGACTGAAGCATTCAGTATTGGTATCAATTAAGATTTCTTCACTTAAGTCCTCTGAAACCTCTAGAGAATATTCTTCATCTAATATGTAGGGCTTCTTCATAATCATGATCCTCAATTTTAATAATCTTTAAAATAAGATATTAATAACACAAAATTACTTCAAGAGTACTGGAAGCATACTGTACAAAATGAAGCACAAAATTTATGACTGGCCTTTGCCTTGAATGTGACATTTTAAAGGGCCACAGACTTCCATATTGTGTTCAATTATGTTAAATACCTGTTTAAAAATTTGCTGCTTCTGTATCTGCTGTGAAAATAGACTTAAAAATGAAACACTGATAATTATGCTAAATATATAAAATTTATTTTAGTATATTCTGATGTTTTCAGAGAATATTCTATCTAGTGCAAAGACTGAAGGAGAAATATTCTATTGCCTTGAGAAATATTCTACTGTCTTAAATTACAATACCATTTTCACTTCTTGTTGTTTGACTCCTCTTGTCTCTTGTGGTTTCTTCTGGAGGCTGTGACTCTTGATTCAAAACAAAATCAAGCTTCCTGTAAAGAATGTGTTTCCCATGGTTTTCAGAAGGTAATATGAGTTGTCACACCTAGAATTTCACAGGCTTAAACCATGTTTTGAAAATTTACAGATGTATATTACATGTACTTGGCCTTTTAGGGGGCAGTAGTTGAAACTGAATTGTTCCAAGGCAGCAGCATCTGCTGAGAAAGCTGCGTTCCTTTAAAGCTCGTAAACAATTAAGGCAAAGAGAAGCAATGTGAATTAGTAGCATTGTAGTTCTTTCATTGACATCATAAATGGCTCCTTTGAATGTTTTGATGTTGTTTTGACATAGGAATCTTACTACACATTGACACATTTTTCTATTTGCTGTTGCTTTGTGTAGTATTCTTTGTGTGCCAAATCATGGTAAAAGGTTGACATTATAAAAGCTAAAATTTTTTATCTTCTCTTACTCCTACCTATCCATATCCATTAGGGCCTGATCCTACAGATGCTTACAAATAAGAACAATTCCGTGTTATTCTTTGAGAATGCCTCACATATGTAAATTCAAGTGTCTGGGGATTGAAACCTGAGTTTGTATTAACGAAAAAATTAGCTTCAAATTTTTGAGGCCTGGAATAATCCAAATGCTCTAAATGAATTATGATTCTTTTTTTCATATAAATTTGCTTTGTAACTGAAAACATTTTTAACAAGAAATTCATTCTTTTACATACATGTTGTACATAATAACACCATATTTCTGAATTGCTGAAGAAGGAATGGTGATTTGGAAAAGTCTTGGCATTCAGTTTCCTTGTAACACTAACATTTTGGGCACGGATTTACCAGGGAGCTAACTGGGCTGTAGCCCCCTTGATCATTTTCCCATATTCCCACAAAACCTGACACATTCATGGATGCACATCCCCTGTTTAGAGCAGTACTGCTCTGTTTGTGGTGAAGTGGAGTAGTATCTGTAGCATCATAGATTTCCAAATATTTTCAAAGCAAGTATCATGGAGTCACACAAAACTTGCCTGGTAAGAACCTCTGGAGATACACCCTCCCATTTTGAGCAGGACTACTGTCAGTGGTAGTTCAGGTTAGTCATGATTTTGTCTAGATGAATCTAATAAAAACTTCCAGATAGAGACTCCCCTATCTCCCTAGGTAAACTTCTTAGTGGAAAAGCCACCACTCCTCTTTGTTCTGGCTATTAGACACTAGAGGAAGAGTTTGGTTCTGTCACTGGGAACCTTTTGTGTAGCAGTAAAAAGCTATTAGCTCTCTCGGCCTTCTCTTCACCAGGTTAAGCAAGCCCAGCTGACTAAAACCCACATCTCAGAGGCCCTTAGCAATTTTGGGAGCCCTCCGCTGGATTGCCCTCATTTTGCAGAACACTTCTTGAACTGGGAGCCCCAAAAGTGGACACAGTATTCCAGGTGTAGCCTCGTCAGTGCTGAACAGAGAACACCACCTACCTTCAGTCTGTTAGCTACTCTTCTTCTGATACAGTCCAGTGTATGGTTCTCCTTATCCATGCAATTTGCCAGTGATTATCACACAAATCCGTTTTGTGCTATTGGAGCTGGGGTGGAGGTCCAAAGGAATATTTAACAATTTATCTTGAATCCATATTACAGGCCTGCTTTGAACGTATCAATTGAATAACACCCCCAGGAAAAGCAAGAAAGATAGTGATTGAGGTTTAATTATAATTTGTGTTAAAATAATAGTCTTATAAACTTAAGTCCAAGGGGACTAATACATCATTTGGACTGACCTCCTGTACGTCCAAGGCTAATAATTTTCACTCAGTGATATATTCTTGCCACCATCACAGAAGTCTCCTTGTTAACAGGGTTACTTCCTTGCAACTGCTTGGTGAGGAAGGGTAAAAAAAATCCACAGTTACACCCAGGAAGAGGAGAAAGAAAGAAAAGAAAAAGAAGAAAAGTAGGGCTTGTGACTCAGGGAATGAACAGAGGCCTTGCAAGCAGGCAGTAAAAACTCCTGCTGAGAGGAACTTTGGGACTTCTTGCTCTTCTGGCTCTTCATTTGAGGAAAGAGGATTCAGTCTACCTCAGAAAGAGCATAAGGAGAGACCCACAGGGTCAGAAAGCTGAAAAATAGTAACTGTGAGTCAGAAGTACAGCTGACTGCTGGAGAATGGAAAAGGAGTAATTATCCCTGTTTGCTGTGATACTAGGAATGAGCCTAAAAAATTTTATTCAGTTGAAGCATAAATTCTAATTATGATGAACAATTGCTGATGCCAGTGAAAAAGAATTGTGAGTTACGTCATTAAAAATGCAGCAAGATAACAGGGTCAAAAATCAAGGTGAAATTCTTTTCAGTAAAAGAATACTAAGTAAAAAGAGATATGGAGTATTTCTAGAAACAACAGTGTTTTATTTGTTCTTACTAGAACAGTCTTATTTTGTTTCTAGGAATAGATACCTTTCATCATCGCCATGTGGTAGACTGCCCTTGGGAAAAGGCCAACTGCAGAACTATAGTGTCAGCACTGATAGGGAAGACTCATTTAGACTGGACTCAGGTAAATTTCTAATAAAAGCCTGTACTTCGCTTATAAATACAGCTTTACATTCTTCTAAGCTGAAACACTACTTGGTGCAAAAGACAGAAAGCCACAGAGGATGGACCATCAGAGGTGACAGAGTCAGATGTCTCTGTTTCCAAAGCCAGTTTGTGAAATAAATTTTCATTGTCTTAGATGACTACATTTAATATAAACACTTTATTTTCTCCCTGCTTCATGTATGTGGTACATAGCAACCTTTAGCTGCTTTATGATACATATTACAAATCTCGTAATAACTTGGAACTGCACTGAGTATCTAAGAAGCTCTTACAGTCAGCACATTTCACAAACAATAAACTACACTAAGAGGTCAAATTCATGATCTTTTAACAGATTTCACTTTTGTTAGAATAATTGTGTTTTGTTTTTAAAATATTCCCTCTTTCCATGGTCTAAATATAAATGTATTTGCTAGAGCACGTATCTGTCTCTGTTTATTTACAGATACACACGACTTTAAGTGTGAATTCTTAAAACAACTAGATGCACTTCTTGACTTCTCTTTTTTATGCAGAGACTGATCAGTCTGGCTTTTCTGAGAGACTGGCAGTCCTCACAACCAGTCTTTGTACTGCTTTGAGTTTCACTGGTGCACAGCTGCCTTTAAAAATTGATCTTGATGTAATATGACAGGCATGAAAGCATGAAGCAAAAGGTTTCAATAGTGATTTTCTGAAACTTTAAAGCTTAAGAGAAAGAAAGAGAGACAGAGAGCTCTATGATTCAATACTGAGAGGGGCTGGAATTTGTATCATGTGACTGTACAGCTACACGTGAAAGTGGCTGATGACCAGTGTTGGATTCCTGGTTAAGTGTTGTTCCCTGTTAATGAAATTATATACTGAAAACAACTAAAATCACTTGGACTTTGAAAACTATACTTACAGACATTGAAAGATGTGGTGAGCCTTCCAAATGTTTTGAACTGAAGAAAAACCGTTCAGTGATCAAAAGAATGAATATATGTCATAGAATCCCTTAAAGACTGGACTGGAGGGTAGTGCACTCCAAACTCAGTGACATCATAAATATTTGAATGGTCTTATCACTCAAGGAATAATCAGTAAAGGAACACACGTATTCACTCAGTTCATTTGTGTATAAAGCTGTTGACAATCTGCATATCTGAATGAACTATGAGGCTCAGAGTCTAAAGTTCTCACATTGTATATACAGTTTTACGTCTAAAACCCACTTCTTTTACATAGCTAAGCAGAAAGAAGAGTAGGGAGATAGATGAACCCTTTAGGTTTTGCATAAACAAATGAAATGTGCTTTTCTTCTCTTTTTGCCACCTGTGTCTCAAGATGATAAGCAGGTCATCTGTTTTGGACTATAAGTACATATAAGAACATTTTAATTGATGTTAAGAGTGAATTTAAGGCAACAGACAGAAAGGTTGATCTATTTCTTTGTTTGGTTTGTAAAACACGAGATTTCCAGACTTTCTGGACTGTGGATTTAGATGATGTGCTCTGTCTCTATTTAACTGTACATAACGGCTTGAAAGCTGATAATGACAGAGAGCTGATAATAGCATCAGCAAGTGTGTTCTGGTGGCCACAATCAGCCAGGAAATCTTTCTTGCATGAATCACGAGAACGAGGATAAACTTGAATACTTATGATTTCCGTGTTTAGTAGTGTCAGATTAAAAGAACAAACAATCCCCCAGCCTCCCCAAAACAATTTTTTCTTGTGTATAAATGTATTACTGGTCTGTTTCAGAGTTGTTTTTAAAGCACGGGTTTATAGGTTTTCAAAACTTTGAAAAATTCTTCCTGATAAATGCTAAAATGATATGTCAAATCAAATGTTTAAAAAATATATTAGCATATGCACTAAATGCTAGCTTAGACCTGTTTCAGACAAGAATACATCGACTGTATTATGTATGTCTTGAAGTAATAAAAGACACTTTTATCCATCTCGTCGCTATGGTATCTTACTTCAAGAACTGGGTCTAAAAATCTGCTTGTCCTGAGCAGCTTCAGAAGATTCCTGATTTCTTCAAATCAGCTTGATAAATTAAGAAATCAATGTACATCCCTTTCTCTAGCCATGAAAAGTCCATTTTTATTCCCCAATTAATAAAAAAAATCAAAGAATTGCTAACCTATCTCTTTCACTAATTCACTTGAGACACTAGCTTTTCAGAGACAATCAAAAAGAGCAGTAGCTAGGCATTTTTTCAGGGCTTGTGAGTAACGATATGAAGTGAAATCGTCAAAATTCCTCAAAATTTGATTTGGAAACTTGGACAAATATAATTTATGATCCAAAAAATCTTTCCTAGCCCTGAGAGTAATCAGTCCCCAGCTTTGGCTCAGTCTCAGTGGCAGCAATGCTTTAACACCCCAGATCCTGGAAATGCAGGATTCTTAGTCTGATCTGGACTACCAGCAACATTGCTTGAGAACCATGCTTGAGATATGGAAAAAAATCAGTGAACCCATGACAAGGGCAGAGCATCAGTGGATTTCCTTTATTTAATTAACCATTGCACAAGAAAAGTTCTGATAACCTTTATATTTATATCTCTACAATTAACAGTATTCTTGGCTTCAAGTACATAAACATGTAGGCCTCAAAATCAAACCAGCACACAGCAGTATATTTTATGTATAACAAAGCTATTTTTGGCCAAGCATCTACTTTTAAACCTTTCTCCATTTTTCATTTTTCTCCTTCTCAATCTCTGTACACTTGCATTCATGACAACTAATTCACTCGATGTTACAGATGCAGACAAACAAAAAAAGCCATTTTAAGATTCTAGTATTTCCCCAAAATATTTCTGAGAGCATCACAATAATGTACATCAATACACATACAAAATACATGATTGTATGGGGTGCTAGAAAGGTTTTCCTGGCATGAGTATGTACTGACCTACATAATTCATGAACAGTGAAAAATAGGGCCATTATATGCAGCAAAATGAAGACAGCGTTGAATACTACCAAACTTCATAATGTGTCTGTAGCAAGCTTAGCTTTTCAGAGAATCAAAGAGATTTTATTCAAAGCTTAGAAAGTACAAGGTCAAGCAGATTATTAAAATGAATATACAATAAACAGATAGAGTCATGTCCTGTACTGAAATTCATACAGAACATCATTGGGTTAAGTGGTAGGTCCAGCTGTGTGAAAAATGTCAGCATTTGGCCCCTTGCCACAAGTCATTTTAGAAACATCTATATTATTTTTCCAAAGCCTGCCAGGGCAGCTCACAATACAGTGCCAAATGATGTACCTTTTCCACTTCATGTTGTGCACCAGATGTTGATACTTTTACAGACACTAAGTACTCTTTATTCCGTAGGGATATAGTTTCACAGAAATGTGGCCCTTAGTGATCTTTCCTGTTGCACATCTATTTACTCCACATAATGTGTAAGGAATCAAACTTTCTAATCAACTTCTCAAATAACAAATTGCTGTATTTTGGTGGCTGCAACTGAAGAGTCTGCAGATAGTAAGGCATTAGTGACATTTCGGTAAAAATCCTAAGTAAATTACTGTAGCAGAGTAAAGTAGAATATTTGAAAATAGTTTGGGGATCAAACATACCAATTCAGTTGTCACTCCAAAGTGTTTGTCTGCCAACAGGTATGGTCTCAGTCGGCAGCAAATAATAAACTATACTAAATTACCCTGTTCTGAAGTTTGAATTATGCACACTTTTAACGTACAGGTTACTGTAACAGCTATATATGTACAGTGGCAGCCACATGCTAGACTGAAGAATGTCAAACTGACACCACAGATAGGGGGGAGTTTTACACTTTGTTTAAACAGAGATTTGTTTACTAACTGGTTAAGTACAATGAGGGGGAGGGGGCTCTGGGAAAAGAGACATCTGCATAACTATGGAAAGGAAAAAGCCTTATGATAATTAAAAGCTAGTCTCCCAATATAACAGTGAATTTAGAGGGAAATTCAGAAAGAAAGATTAAACAGGTCTTTGGTCTCCTAGAAAACCTGAAAAAGGAGTTTGGTTGTAAGAGTGTCTTTGGCTAGGACGCTCTTTTAAGACCCTTTGCTAAGACAGGAGTGTCATGAAAAGGTTGTTGCCAGGCTGAAGGAAAAGGGGACTTTCTGATCTAATCTAGGTGTAAGTTAGGTACAATTCCCCTTTACCGTCACTTATGTCGTTTCTAAAAAAATATATGACTGTTATTTTGAATATGACTAATATATAGTTTTATGTGCTCAACTTTTGTTAGCTGGAATTGAAGATAACCGAGTAACAGCTGCCAGCAAATATTCCGTGACTGAAGCGCAGCAAATTCAGGTGCTGGGGTACCTCAGACACCATAACAAGTGTCCTAGCTCCTCCGCCTATCATCCACTCAAAGAGAGTAGGTGCTTCTTCAGGGTGCATGGGCCAACTATAGGGGAAGCAGTACCAGAGTTCGTAGACAAAATGCAGAAACATCTTGAAATGACTTTTGATGAAAGTAAAGCCTCTCTGGCATGCAGTAAGATATTGAGGAACATAGCTGAACTACAAGAGTCACAGGAAGCATGCCGTAGTAAGAGTCTTCGTGATTTTTTCCCCCACTGCTTCTAAGCAAAGCATGTTTTATTTTACTAATAATTTTTCTGAGGTTGATTTAAAAGCTTCAGAAATCAATGCAGGGTTTTCCCTTAACTGTAGTGCATAAAAAATCCATATCATCAAAAGTGGTAAAAAGTATGTAGCAACGTTTGAGATATGTTATCTTCACTGGCAAGACCTGAAGGAGCAGAAATATTATTTAATCTAATATTCTACCATTTGATGATCCAGAGTTAAATTATGTTTGATGGAAGTATACGTAGCAGAAAGCTGTATTTTCTGGATCTGAAAACATCAAATCATAGAGATTTTGCCATGGCAGTTAGTGAAGACAACAATTTCCACCCCAAATTTGTCCAAAATAACATTCACCTACTGTGAAGTTCTCAGAGCGTTCTGAGAAGATCAACTATTTTTCATCAGAAATGGCAAGATCATTTTGAGAAATATGCATTTATTTTAGAAATATGGATCTTAGCTCATAGACACGTGACCAAGGTATGTACTTCAGATCTCTGGAAAAAGGAGTTCCCAGCTTGTAAATATACTACACTTCCTAGCTTAAGCAAAATGACAATTAAGTACAAAATGGGTGCAAATACAAAGTTCCCCACTAATAAATAAAATACCTGGCCCTGCAAGGTAAAGGGTATTATGTATTCATTAATAAAAAGCTCTATTATCATCACTCAGTTGCATATGGATGATTTTTTGTAGTGGTGGGATCAGAAGATCCAACATTCCAGAGGTGATACATCTGTGGAAGCCTATTCTTACTATATCTAACTTGTTTTGTTTATTATCAGAGAAGGCGTTTTATAACAATTAGAGATTCTGGTGCAACCTTATCTCAGAGAGGTAAGCAAATAGAGCAAGTACTCTACCATTTCACAGAGGATGTTTTTTCTCTCTTAGAAGGCCCATCTGGTACCTCAAAAGAAAAGGTAGCTGAATGCTTAATACTTTTCTCTGAACAGAATGACAGAATTAGTGCCACCCCTCTGGAAGTATTAGTGTTATATTAAGTGGTTTTTCTGTACCTTTGTTTCTTTTGTGGGTCTGGAAGAGCACTTTGACATTTCACCATATGCACAGTGTATTATGTATCAAGGAACCAGCGGATATAACTAAAGGGTCTTAGCTGGTTTTGTTTTTCAAAAGAGAAGGTAGTTTAGCTGCTACTGGTTCATTTTGCGCAGACTTACCAATATGTCTGTTTGCCTTGGAACTAAACCTTAATTTCATATCTCAGTGCAAATTAATTATTTGGCGTCAGTAGCCTCGAAAGCCCTCCTGGGCAAGCTATTTACAGCACTGCCATTTTACAAGCATTGCAAGCATAGATATATGACTAGGTAAACTGATAAATGGCTGTAGTTGTAAGAAGATTAAATATTTTTTGCTCTTTACATGGAAATATATGTTTTGCACAAACATTGCCTCATCTTTCTTTGTTTCTAACTTCATCATTGCAGAACTGATATATTAATTGATTGATTGTGCTAATTCGTAACAATCTTTTTATTCACAGTAGACCTCACTGTCTCGCCAGGAGCAGCAAAACAGCACTCTAAAAAGTAGAAATTCAGGCAGGTACTCCACGTGGAATTCCTGGAATACCCCTGGATGTCTGTGGGGTTTCTTTTGGGCCAGGTGCTAGAACTGTAAAATCACCAAAACTTTCTGGCTGGAAGGTAATTTGGGAGGACATCTGGTCCCACCTCCTGCCTAAAGCAGGGTCGATACCGAATTCAGACAAGGTTGTTTAGGGAATTGTCTAGTCTGGTCTTAAAAACTTCAAGGATGGAGGTTCCCCAGCCACTCTGGAGATCTTTCTTTGACATGTAAGATGGTGGGGAATAAAAGTGATCCTCCATCAAGGGGTTGCACTAGAAATACAAATTCATCCATTCGGACACCATCTTTTTTTTTTACTTTCCGTTCAGGGTTTTTTTTTTCAATACAGGCAATATTGTAGTTACACAACCTAAACAGATTTTCTTCCTCCCTGCAAGAATATATGGTCTCACAATTTCTCAGTGTGGATCAATTCTTTTCTGTCTTTCTGAAATATGTGTGTGTAGGATGAAAAGGTAAGAATGCCACATACAGAGTCTGAATGGATGTTATCATCTGTGTCTGACTATTCAGATGATATTGGTAACCAGAGTCATTATTTTGTTACAGGCAGAATGCAATACAGCAGGAACCTTGACTGGAGACAAAGTAAAAGGAAGAACTTCAGGATCTGTTTCTCCACTCCTGATTCATTCTACATAACACTTCGAATTAACTGAGCAGTTTGATTGAATAACCTACACATTCTGATCTCTACCTATCGCCAATGGAAAGTATGAACAACACTAGAAAATTATTCAGATTTATGTAGGCTTGAAAACGACCTTTGGAAGGTAAGGGTGATTATTGTTCAAACCTAAGGACCCCTGTTAATTGTGATGAATGAACTCTGCAGTTGAATCATTTTGTCCCTTGTGCCATCAAGGCAAAAGTTGTCTCCTATGATGTACCAGCAGTGATGTGAGCTGATAATGCACCATTATTCAGGACAAAACTGCTTTTTGCAATGGAAGACATAACTCTTCAAGGGACTCAGCCTATAACGTCAGGCTGAAATTTCCTCAATACTATATGCTCACACAAAAAATAAAGCTGGCTGGTTGATTGGAAAAAAATATTTGGCGTCAGTGCAGTAAATAAAAAAGCTAATTTTGTTTGAGCTGATACAAACCAAAATATTTGGTTTGAGTTTGTTCATGGAGAAAATTGTCAAAATTCAGTTTAATCTGCAAGAGAAATTGAACAAAAATGAGCTATTTATTTAGACACCTGATTCAGAAAGCCTGCAGCCTGCTTCTCGGAGCAGTATTCTGTTTTTAGTTCTGTTGTGATCATCATTGTTATAAATTAGACCTGAGGCTCTACCTAGAAAATCTCAGGCTGTGTGCACAGAAAAGCAAGTCTATGCCCAACAGCCGTATAAATTAAAATCTAGCTAAACAAAATATTATAGTGACTAGCCAGTTTACCCCCTGGAGAAAGGTGACAATATTATTAAACTGGTAAATAGAATAAAATGGAGTGGAACAGAATAGTTTATTCTCTTGGTGCCATTGAGGTCGACATTTTTTTAATACTATGGGAAATATCAGGAACATGTTTAAACAATTATAAGACAGAAATTCTCAAAGAAAAAAAATCCATATATGTCCTAATATCTGGTACCTCCCCCTGCAGATAAACCAATAAAATATGATTTTAAGCACGCATTCTATTTTGCAGCATTCCTCTCTGATTTTGTGTCCTTAATGGCCAAAACAATGCAAATGAATTTCTTATGCCTTTCTACAGCTAGAGAAGTGTTAAGTAGTAGTCTTTATTTTTCTCAAAAATATATAAATTTCTCATGTTGAAACAGGCATTTAAAGGAGGAATACTCTGAATTTAACTGGAATAAAAAATAAATCTCTCACCCTTCATAATAAAAAAGAACAAAAATGAAAGGGGTCTTGCATTAGAAGCCTCAACCTAGTAAAATCCCTTTCTCTAACTACGATGCACTGCTGGTTTTCTGTATTGTGATCCTCCTGAAAATAGAAACTTTATGTTTAATTGATTTATTTGTAATGATTCTGACTCAGGGAAGAGACTCTTTGAAGCTGATTGATTACTGCAACAAGCTTAAGATTTCATACCACAACAAACCTTTTTGTACTAATAAACAGTGGGACAATAAAGCTCTGGGGCATGGTGTTTCCCTTCACATTAAAGTGAGGATTTGCAACATAAGTATGTGAGGGACATAGTTTATGTGCTCCCAAGAAGCAGACATAATGAACTATTTCTTTTAATGGCAGATTATCCCTGTTTCTATTTCCTGGAGTGAAGACCTCGCAAATTGATGTATCTGTCCTCTGAGGTTTTCAGAGAGGCATTATGGCATTTTAAAATATAATATGAGAGTACATTTAGCTGAAAGTAGCTAGTCTGGTAGTCTCTTGTGGCTGCCATACAGGTCACCAGAGACCTCCTGTCTCTCAAGGCAAATGATTTACTCTAAGTGTATCATTAAGATATACTTTTTTGGAATTTATGATAGTGCTTTCTTACAAAGTTATACCTTTTCTATAAAAATTTAAGCATTTTTATGCTATTTTCTCCTTTCACTCACTGTTCCTTAAAAACCTGGTCAGTGTCACGGGCAAATTGAAAGTGCCACCCCCTGCACTGCAGTAGTGGGTCTGTGTTGAACACTGATTAACTAGGACTGGATGTCACATCTAGTTATAACTTTACATAGCTGAAAAATTTCCTAGGAGATTTAAAGAACTGCAACTATTCCTCCAATGGAAAAAAGAAGAAAGAAGAAGAAGGAGAGAAAGAAGGAGAGAAAGAAGGAGAGAAAGAAGAAAGAAGAAGAAGGAGAAGAAAGAAAGAAGAAAGAAAAGAAAGAAAGAAAGAAAGAAAGAAAGAAAGAAAGAAGAAGAAAGAAAGAAAGAAAGAAAGAAAGAAGAAGAAAGAAAGAAAGAAAGAAAGAAAGAAAGAAGAAAGAAAGAAAGAAAGAAAGAAAGAAAGAAAGAAAGGAAAGAAAAGAAAGAAAGAAAGAAAGAAAGAGAGAAAGGAAAGAAGAGAAAGAAAGAGAGAAAGAAGAAAGAAAGAAAGAAGAAGAAAGAAAGAGAGAAAGAAAGAAAGAAGAGAGAAAGAAGGAAAGAAAGAAAGAAAGAAAGAAAGAAAGAAAGAAAGAAAGAAAGAAAGAAAGAAAGAAAGAAAAGAAAGAAAGAAAGAAAGAAAGAAAGAAAGAAAGAAGAAAGAAAGGAAAGAAAGAAAGAAAGAAGAAAGAGAAGAAAGAAAGAAAGAAAGAAAGAAAGAAAGAAAGAAAGAAAGAAAGAAAGAAAAGAAAGAAAGAAAGAAAGAAAGAGATAACTGTCTAGATGAAAGAAGTGGAAAAATATTAATCAAAAGCATCAATACCAACAGATCAGCTCAAGAAGTTTCCTATTAAGGGAGATCTAATAGTTCATATAAGATAATGTTCATTTACTTTTTTTTTATGTAGTACCACAGTGAGTTGCGACCTTCAGAACTGCTACAGGAGTGTCTTCAGCTCAGCTTAGTGTTATCATTAAAATTCAAGAAAGTAGACAGATCTCATTTCTATTTGCTGAATTTGTATTGGATTTGGTACCTTCACATTCATGTGAGGCACACATACACATTGTCTTTTGCTTTTCACAGGTGGCAAAGAACCTGTGATTCTTCCCACAAATTCATTCTTTGGACATCGTGGAGATAGTTAATGAGATGA